>NW_028270143.1:98959241-100193547 GCF_037043375.1 Chiloscyllium plagiosum | reverse complement strand
TTTAATTGTTCCACCATTGGTGGTTGTATCTTTGGGTGATTAGGCTTAAAACTTCAGAATGTGTGTTTCAAACTTTGAGACATCTTTTTCTTGTATTCCTCCCTTAAGGTGCTGTTTAATCTTAACTGACTATGCTTTTGACCTTCTGCCAAATCTCACTGCATGTGGCTCAAGCCTGAAAGTACACTTGCAAGGTGGGAGTGCAGAGTAGAGGAAAATCTAGGCTCCTTAAACTCAACCTGAGAGAAAGAGATTTGGATATTTTCATCTTGCTTCTTGATTCAGGCAGGTGGAGATGAATAGGAGTCAAAGTGAGGGCTGCAGATGCTGGAGATCAGAGCTGAAAATGTGTTGCTGGAAAAGTGCAGCAGATCAGGCAGCATCCAAGGAACAGGAGAATCGACGTTTCGGGCATAAGCCCTTCTTCAGGAATGAGGAAAGTGTGTCCAGCAGGCTAAGATAAAAGGTAGGGAGGAGGGACTGGGGAGGGGCTTTTGAAATGCGATAGGTGGAGGGAGGTCAAGGTGAGGGTGATAGGCCGGAGTGGGGTGGGGGCGGAGAGGTCAGGAAGAAGGTTAGGAAGGCGGTGCTGAGTTCGAGGAATAGGAGTCAGGTCTGTCACCCGCATTCCTCCCCCACACTCCAAAAGTGTTAGGAAACAGCCATCACAGCTATTGGTTGCAGAGGTGGGCAGTGAAGTGGAACCAGCTTAGTAATCTAAGAGAATTTCCTAGATGCCAAAAGACAGTAAAACTGAAAACACTCCTTCAGCCCTCAGCCCTCACACAGCATCACCTTCCAGACACTTCCCATATCCTATCCATGTCAACCCATTGCACTTCACTCCCTGTCCATGACCCATGGAACCTTTGCCCTTACAATCTGAATGCTAACTCATTCAACATCTGCATTGGTCAGACCTCAGGACTCATGCTGAGATTAAATAAAGGAAGTTGAAGTGTTTCATGTAGAGTTCTGAAAGCAAATGACACTCATTGATAAAACATCATTCACTACATTTTCCATTCTTTCAACATATAATCCCTTATAAAAGTATACGTTTCATACGTGCTTTATCCCTTATAAAAGCAGTTATCTTATTCAAGTGTTTAATCCCTCATAAAAGAAAAGCATTTATATTCATAGATTTCCATTAAAGACTTCATAACCACTTGGAGCTGTCGATCAAACTCTGAACTGACAGGCACAAGAACTCAATAATAGGAGTAATGGCCTGTTAAGTCTACTCCAGGATTCAACATGATCATGGCTGCCATTAAGTTTCAATTTCATCTATCAGTCTATTCCCCATGCCCTAATTTCTTGATAGAGCAAAATCTGTTTACCCCAGCCTTAACTGTATTTAATAATGGAGCATATACACCCCAGTGGGGGAAAAAATTGTAAAGATACACAACCTTATGAAAGAAGCAATTTCACTTTATCTCAATCCTAAATGATCAGCCTTTTATCCTGAAAATGTCCCCTTTATTTTTGAATCTGCTGATCAGCTGAAACAACCTCCTAGTGGCTAAACTATTGAATGCCTTCATAAGTTTGCAATTTTCAATGACGATAGCCAAATATACTATGTCTCTCATCATAGAATGACCTCTTCATCTCAGGCACTGATTTCAGTGACACAAATATATCTTTCATAAAGGAGAAGACCAAATCTACACAGAGTACTCCAGATGTTGTCTCACCAAGTCCCTGTATTATTGTAACAAGACTACTTGTTCCTGTACTCTAATCCCTTTGCAATCAAGGCTGATGTGCCATTCGGCTTCCTTATTGCTTGTTGTACTTGACTGCTAAGTATCAGTCTCCCTCATATAAGCGCACCCATGCCTCTATGAACACATTTCAAATTTCTCTCCTTTTAACAAATATGCTGCTTTTATTTATTTTAAAGGCCAAAATCAATAACTTCATATATCCCTGTACTATGGTCCATTTTTCAGCTTGCTGCCCATTCACTTAACTTATCCAGTCTCTATTTAGCCTTTCTGTGTACCCCATCCATAGTTTCCCTTTTAGTTTTGTATTATCAGCAAACTTACATACATTACTCTACATCGCTTCATCTAGTCATTAATGTAAATTATCTGCCAGAGACCCCAGCGCTGATCCTCACATCACTCCACAGTTCACTGCTTGCCAATTTGATAATGCTTCTTTAATTTCTATGCTTCCTGTTCATTCACCAGACATCCCCACATGCAACTGTATGACCTCAAACTCCATTAGCTCTGATAGAACATAGAACAGTACAGCACAGAACAGGATCTTTGGCACTTGATGTTGTGCCAGCCTTTTAACCTACTCTAAGATCAGGCTAACCTACAAACCCTTCATTGTATTATTATTTATATGCCTATCCAGGAGTCACTTAAATGTAACCTGATGTATCTGATTCTATTACCATTGCTGGAAGTGCATTCCACAAACCCACCACTCTCTGTGCAAAGAACCAACCTCTGACATCTCCCTTAAACCTTCCTCCAATTACCTTAAAATTATTCCCATGGGAAAATGTCTCTGGCTATCCATTCTATCTATGCCTCTCATCTTGTACACTTCTACCAAGTCACCTCTCATCCTTCTTAGCTCCAATGAGAAAAGCCCTAACTCCCTCAACCTTTCTTCATAAGACATGCCCTCCAGTCCAAATAGCATCCTGGTAAATCTTCTCTGCACCCTCTCTAAAGCTTCCACATCCTTCCTACAATGAGGCGACCAAAACCAAGCACAATATTCTAAGTGTTGTCTAACTAGGGCTCTACAGAGCTGCAGCATAACCTCGTGGCTCATCATTTCAATCCCCCTGCTAATGAAAGCCAACACACCATACTCCTTCTTAACAACCCTATCAACCTGGGTGGCAACTTTGAGGGATCTATAGACATGGACCCCAAGATCCTTTTAACCCTGCATTCTGCATTCAATCTTCCAAAGTGAATCACATCACACTTTTCCAGGTTGAACTCCATCTGACCCTTATCAGCCCAGTTCTGTATCCTGTCAATGTCTCGTTGCAACCTACAACAGCACTCCACACTATCCACAACTCCATCAACTTTTGTGTCATCGGCAAACTTACCAACCCACCCTGCCAATTCCTCATCCAAGTCATTTATAAAAATCACAAAAGGCAGAAGTCCCAGAACCAATCCCTGCGGAACACTACTGGTCACTGAGCTCTAGACTGACTCCTTTCCATCAACCACCACCCTCTGTCTTCTATGGGTCAGCCAATTCTGAATCCAGATTTCCCTGTATCCCATGTCTCCTTAGTTTCTGAATGACCCTACCATGGGGAACCTTATCAAACGCCTTGCTAAAATCCATGTACACCATATCCACTGCTCTACTTTCATCAATGTGTTTTGTCACATTCTCAAAGAATTCAATCAAGTTTATGAGGCATGACCTGCCCCTCACAAAGCCATGCTGACTATCTCTAATAAAACCACGGCTTTCCAAGTAATCATAAATCCTGTTTCTCCAATAACTTGCCACACTACTGATGTAAAACTGACTTGTCTGTAATTCCCAGGATAAATCCCTATTCCCTTTCTTGAACAAGGGAATAACATTTGCCACCCTCCAATCATCTGGCACTACTCCAGTGGATAGTGAGAACGCAACGATCATTGCCAAAGGTGCAGCAATCTCTTCCCTTGCTTCCTGTAGCAACCTCGGCTTTATACCACCTGGCCCAGTGGATTTATCTATCCTTATGTTTTTCAAAATTTTCAGCACATCATCCTTCCTAGCATCAACTTGTTCTAGCATACTAATCTGTTCCATGTTGGACTCAGAAATGTCAAGGTCCTGCTTAGTAATGAATACTGAAGCAGAGTATTCATTAAAGACTTCCCCTACTTCCTCCAACTCCAGGCACAAGTTCCTTCCACTATCCCTGATCGATCCTACCTTCACTCTGGCCATCCTCTTGTTCCTCGCATAACTGCAGGACACCTTAGGGTTTTCCTTAATTCTGCCCACTAAAGCTTTTTCATGCCCCCTTCTAGCTCTCCTAAGTCTATTCTGCTGTACCCCTCTAAAGCCCTGTCAGATTCTGCCTCCTCAGCCTTAAGTAAGCTTCCTTCTTCTACTTGACTGTATGTTCTACATCCCTTGTCATCCAAGATTCTTTCAATCTACCATCCCTTCCTTGCCTCATTGGGACAAACCTGTCCAGCACTACCAGCAAGTCCTTCCTAAATAACCTTCACATTTCTGTTGTACAATTCCCTGAGAACATCTGTTCCTAACTTAGGCACCCCAGTTCTTGCCTAATAGCATTGTAATTCCTCCATCCCCAATTAAACACTTTCCCATACTGTCTGCTCCTATCCCTCTCCATGAGTACAGTAAAGGTCATGGAGTTGTGATCACTATCACCAAAATGCTCTCCCCCAAGAGATCTGACACCTGGCATGGTTCATTGCCAATCACCAAATCCAATTTGTCCTCCCATCTCGTTGGCCTATTGACATATAACATCAGGAACCCTTCCTGGACAAACCAGACAAAAACTGTTCCATCCAAACAATTTGAACTAAGTAGGTTCCAATCAATATTAGAGAAGTTAAAGTCACCCATGACAACAACTCTGTTACTTCTGCACTTTTCTAAAATCTGCCTCCCAATCTGCTCCTCTGTGTCTCTGTTGATATTGGGGGGGGGGAAGCTGTAGAAAACTCTCAATATAGTTTCTGCTCCTTTCCTGTTTCTGACTTCTACCTATACTGACTCTGGAGACAAACCTCCTCGATGATCTCTCTTTCTGCAGCTGTGATACTATCCCTGATTAGCAATGCCGCTCATGTACCTCTTTTACCTTCCCTCTTATTCCTTTTGAAACATCTAAACCCTGGAACATCTAACAACCATTCTGCCCCTGTGATATCCAAGTCTCCAAAATCACAAAAGGCAGAAGTCCCAGAACCAATTCCTGTGGAACACTACTGGTCACTGAGCTCTAGACTGACTCCTTTCCATCAACCAACACCCTCTGTCTTCTATGGGTCAGCCAATTATCTTTTACATTTTTACGTGGCATCTTATCAAATCTTGTTCACAAGGGCAATTAATACCTGACAAACCTATTAAAGGAATTTGAGGAAGTGACAAGCAGAATAGATAAAGGAGAACCTGCAGATGTGATATATTTGGATTTCCAAAAGGCTATAATGACTCTTACCAATTTTTACAGATGCACCAGAGAAAGTTTCTTATCTAGATGGATCACAGCGTGGTACAGTAACAGCTCGGCCCAGTACCGTAAGAAATTCAAGAGTTGTGGGCGGCACGGTGGCACAGTGGTTAGCACTGCTGCCTCACAGCGCCAGAGACCCGGGTTCAATTCCCGCCTCAGGCGACTGACTGTGTGGAGTTTGCACGTTCTCCCCGTGTCTGCATGGGTTTCCTCCTGGTGCTCCGGTTTCCTTCCACAGTCCAAAGATGTGCAGGTCAGGTGAATTGGCCATGCTAAATTGCCCGTAGTGTTAGGTAAGGGGTACATGTAGGGGTATGGGTGGGTTGCGCTTCGGCGGGGCGGTGTGGACTTGTTGGGCCGAAGGGCCTGTTTCCACACTGTAAGTAATCTAATCTAATCTAATCTAATCAGCCCAGTCCATCATGAAAACCAGTCTTCCTTCCATGACTCCATCCACACTTCCTATTTTCTTGGAAAAGTAGCCAACATAATCAAAGACCCTACCCACCCTGGATATACTCTCTTCCATCCTCTTTTATCACACAGAAGAAACACAAGTTTGAAAACACATAACAACAGATTAAAGGACAACTTCTTTCCTGCTGTTATCAGACTTATGAACGGACCTCACATATAATAGAATTCACCTTTCTCTGCACCTTCTCTGTAGCTGTAACACTATATTCTGCATATTGTTTTATTACCCTAATGTACTTATGTTAGTGTGATTTGTCTGGATACAATGTAAAACAATATTTTTCACTGTATCATAATAGATTTGACAATAATAAATCAAATAAAATCAAAAAGCTAATGGTGTTGGTGGTAGTAAATTAGTATGGACAGGGATTTGGTTAATGGTTAGATGACCAGTTGCAATGAGGGAGGTATTTTCCTGTTGGCAATCTGTAACTAGTGGAGTGCCACAGGGATCAGTGCTGGGGTGCAATTATTTATATGTTCATGACTCGGATGATGGAAGTGAATTTACTCTTGCCAAGTTTATGGATTGAACAAAACCAAGTCGGGTGGCAAATGATGAGGATGATAAAAACAGTCTAGGGTCCAATATAGACAGGATACATGGCTGAACAGGATTTGGCAGCTGGAAATTAATGTGGGAAGATGTAAGGTTGTGCACTTTGGCAGGGAGGCAAGAGGAGCTGAACATTATTTAAATTGTGCATGATTGCAGAAAGCTGACGTACAGAGGAATTGGGGCAGAGGTGTGGTTTGCATGAATGGCAAATTTGGCACATCCAAGGTCAGCAGGAAATGCAGAAGGCTGGTGCAAAATTGACCTTAATTTCAAAAGGAATGATGTATTAAAGTAGGAAGGTTTTATTAAAATATACAAGTCACTAGTCAGACCAAAGCTAGAATACTGGAAACAGGTTTTGGGACCCATAACTAAGAAAAGACATACTGGCAATGGATGCAGTCCAGAGAAGGTTCACTCACTGATTCCAGATATGGAGCAATTTTCTTATGAGAAAGATGGAGTAGGCTGAGCCTGTGCTCATTGGAACTTAGAAAACGTAGGCCTTATTGAAATACATAACATTCTTAAGGGCATTGACAGGACTGATGCAGATAGGGGTTTCCCCCTGTGAGAGTGTAGGAACAGAGGGAATAATCTGGCAATAAGGTCGCACATTCAAGACATATATATGGAGGATTTCTTTTCAGTCAGAGGGTAATAAGTCTGTGGAATTCTGTACTGGGGAGGGCTGTCGAGGCTGGGCCATTAATTATATTCAGGATTGCTATAGACAGATTTTCTCAATCAGTAAATGGTATCAAGGGTTATGGAGAAAAGACATGAAAGTGGAGTTGAGCTACAGGGTGGTTGGGTTGGTTGGTCTGACGATGGAGGACAGGCCGGCTACTTGCGGAGCGTTTCAGAGAACACCTCTGGGACACCCGGACCAACCAACCCAACCACCCTGTAGCTCAACATTTCAATTCCCCCTCCCACTCCACCAAGGATATGCAGGTCTTTGGACTCCTCCATCATCAGACCACAACAAAACGACGGTTGGAGGAAGAACGCCTCATCTTCCAGCTAGGAACCCTCCAACCACAAGGGATGAACTCGGATTTCACCAGTTTCCTCATTTCCCCTCCCCCCACCCTGTCTCAGTCAAATCCATCAAATTCAGCACCGCCTTCCTAACCTGAGATCTTCTTCCCGACCTCTCCGCCCCCACCCCAGTCTGACCTATCACCCTCACCTTGACCTCTTTCCACCTATCACATTTCTGACGCCCCTCTCCCAAGTCCCTCCTCCCTACCTTTTATCTTAGCCTGCTGGACAAACTTTCCCCATTCCTGAAGAAGGGCTTATGCCCGAAACGTCGATTCTCCTGTTCCCTGGATGCTGCCTGACCTGCTGCGCTTTTCCAGCAACACATTTCCAACACTAGGTTATAGTCCAACAGGTTTAATTAGAAGCACGAGCTTTCAAAATGGTATCCCTTCATCAGGTGGTTGTGGAGTACACAATTGTAAGAGATACAATTTATAGCAATAAATTCTGTTAAAAATTCTGCTATAAATTCTGTGTCTTACAATTGTGTACTCCACAACTACTTGATGAAGGAGCAGCGCTCCGAAAGCTAGTGCTTCTGATTAAACCTGTTGGACTGTAACCTGGTGTTGTGTGATTTTTAAGATTATTTGCATCTACTGTCTGTTTTCTGTTAACCATACAATCGTTTATCCATGCCAATTGTTATCTCCTCCACCATGGGCTTTTATTTTCTGCACAAAGTTTTGATGTAGAATCTTGTCCAAAGCCTTCTAGCAATCAAGGTGCGGTACATCTACCGGTTCCTTTATGTACTTAACACATGTCACTGTCTCAAAACTGTTTATAACTGTTGGACTTAATTTTGGGGAACAGAAGTGTGAGAAGTATCAGAGGGGGTGCATTTCGGTAATAGTGCCGACAATTCTGCAAGATATGAATACTTTCTGGAAATAGCCAAAATTGGACCTGAAATAAACATTCTGAATTGGGGGAAGGCCAATTTAAATATAAAGTATGAACTGGTCAAAGTGGACTGTGAGCAGCTTCTGGTAGAAAAATCAACACAAGTGTAGTTGGAATCATTTAAAAAAGGGAGAAGTGAGAATACAGGATAAACATGTTCCTGTAAATGTGAAGGGGGAGCCAAGCAAGTCTAGGAAATGTTGAATGTCAAAGTACATACAGGATCGGATAAAGAAAAATAGAAAATCTTGTGGAAGGAGTCAAGGGCTAAAAACAGGAGAAACTGTAGGTAGTCATGATTTGGAGGTGCTAGTGTTGGACTGGAGTGTACAAGTTAAAAATCACACAACACCAGGTTATACCACCAGATGAAGAAGCAGCACTCTGAAAGCTAATGCTTCCAAATAAACCCGTTGGACTATAACCTGGTGTTGTGTGATTTTTAAAACTGTAGGTAACTCCAGAGGGTTACTTAAAAAAAGAAATTAGGAGAATAGAAAGGTTGTATTAAAAACACTAGTGGGTAAAATAAAGGATAATTTAAAGGCATTTGAAAGAATATTAGAAGAAAGAGGATAAACATGAAATAGTGAGGTGCATTCAGAACAAAGGTGGCAATCTGTGTATGGAACTGGAGGACATAGCTGAGGGTTTAAATTGATATTTTCCACCTATATTCATGGTAGAAAAGAATGACGTAGGTGAGGAGGTTCAGGAAGACAACTGTGAAATATTTGAACAAATTAAAATTGAAAGGTGTGGTTATAATCAGTTTTAGCAGGTTTAAAATTGGAAAACTCCCTCAGTCCAAAGGAAATATATCCAAGGCTGCTGAGGGAGGCAGACCAGAAGCTTGCAGAGGGAATTAAGGATTTTAAAACCCTCTCTGGAAATCGGGGAGATGCCTGAGGACTGGAAGCCAGTTTTGAGTGGTAAGGACAAACCAGGGAACAATAGCCCGGCTAGTCTAATATGAGTGGTTGGGAAAACTTTGGAAACAAATATCTGAGGGATAGAATTTTGGGGAGACAAGGAGTAATTAAGGATAACCGTATGCATTTGTCAGAGAAAGATCATGTCTGACAAATTTGAATTTTTTTGAGGAAATTACAAGGTTTATGGATCAAAGTAATGCAGTTGATTTGACCTCAGTAAGGTTTTTGACAAGAAGCTGCATCAGAAACTAGTCAAGAGGATAAGATCGCTTGGCATCCATGTCAAATTGGCAAATTGGATCCAAAAGTAGCTATTGATGGCTGTTTTTGTGGCTCAGATCCTTTGTTCAGTGGCATACTACAAGGTTCGGTGCTGGGTCCCTTGCTGTTTGTAGTGTACATTAATGATTTGGTCATAGTTAAAAGAGGTTTTATCACCAAGTTCACAGATTACATTAAAATTAGTGGTATGATAAACAGTGAGGAAGAAAGTTTTAAACTGCAGGGAGATAGAAATAAGCTGGCAAGATGGGTAGAGCAATAGCAAATGTAGTTTATCTTGAAAAGTGTGAAACAATGTATTTTGGGAGGACGAACAATTTAAGGGAGTACATGTTGAATGGATCGTTCAATACAGAAGATCACAGGGATCTTGCTGTTCATGTCCATAGATTCTTGAAGTTAGCAGTACAAATGGATAAGGTCGTTAAGAAGGTGAGGCATTGAATGCAAGAACAAGGAGGCTATGGTAGAGCTGTATATAATGTTACTTAGGGCACTGCTACAGTACTATGTGCAAATCTGGTCACCACACCATAGGAGGAATGTAATTTCACTGGAGAGGATGCAGCTGAGATTGACCAGGATGTTACCTGGGCTGGAGCATGTCAGCTATGAAGAGAAACGAGATAGGCTGCAATTATTTTCCCCAGAACAGCGAATGCAGAGGGGGCATTGGAATGAAATTAATCAAACTTAGATAGGCATAGATAGGGTCAATAGGAATAAATTATTCCCCTTATTAGAGGAGCCAATGGCCAAGGGGCATAGTTCTAAGGCAGGAAGTTTAGAAGGGACTTAAGGAGAATTTCTTTCCACTGACAGTAAGGTAGGTATGTAGAAGTCATTGCCTGAATTAGAAGCAGAAACCATTACAACATGTAAGAAGTTTTCAGATGAACAATTGAAATGCAATAGCATGCAAGATTGTGGGCCAAGTGCTTGGATCAGTGTAAGTAAGTGCTTGGATTAGTGTAGGTAAGTGCTTGGATTAGTGTAGGTAAGATTAGCATGGACACAATGGGCCAAAAGTCCTCTTTCTATGCTGTAATACTCTATCACTGTAACTCCAATAGATTAGTCAAACATGATTTCCCTTTCACAAAACCATGTTGATTCTACCTGATTACTACGAACTTGTCCACATTTTCCTTATGATAGATCTTAAGCTAACTGGCATGTCGTTTCCAGCCTCCTATCTGTCCCTCTTTTTGAATAAAGGAGAAACATTCTCTATCTTCTGATCTCAAGGGATTTTTGGAAAATTAAAACCAATGCATCATGGATCTCACTGGCCAAATTTGAGCCTGAGATGAAGAGTTCCAGGACCTGAACACTTGTCAGAGCTCTACCAATGTACTCTGTGCCATTTCTCTGGTGATCATGACCTTACATATTGAGGTGAAAAGAAAAACTAATATTTAGACTTGATTAATGTTGATGCCTTGACTTTGGAAGCTGCCCATTCATGACTTTATTGTTCATGAGTTTCCAGATCATTGATACAGTCAAGCAATTGGCCAACAATGTACCTTTTTTCACTTCTGGTGCCACAAGTCTGATCACTTCCAATCATTCATATGCAATTCTGGCCTTTCTTTCTATGTAATTATAATTATATAGAAAGAGACGTTTACTTATAATTAAATGAAGAAAAATATTACTGAATTTGAAAAACAAAAGCTCAAAGTATGTCATCTGTAATGTAAGAAGTCAAGACTATCAGCTGAACCTTTAAAACAGATGCATTTTCTTTGTAACAGGGAACTTGACATTCTTTTTCATCAATGCATTTAAAGGGAAACTGTTAAGCTCACAATAAAAATCAGATTGAAAGTAACAGTGACAGGTTTATATGAATAAGGTTGGGAGGAAGCTTCTGTGGAACATTATAACCAACCAAATAACTTATGTCTGTGTGTCCCACTTTGAGTGCTGCTTTTAGAGAATATAGTGGTACTGCCAGGGCTTAGCTTGTGACCTAAGGGTAAGGGTTCAAATCTCACCATGTCAGCTGATGGGATTTCAGCTTTAACCATTTTCCTTGATTCTCAGGCCAGTAACTTACAGCTTCAAGTTCATTCTCACTCAGCACCTTCATTGTTGCATTTTCTTGTTGTTAACAATGTTTTTATTACAAGGATTCCAGAACAAGAAGTTGAACATTTCTGACATTGATGGGAAAGAGTTTTCTCACTCAAAGAGTCCTGAATCTGTGGAATATTTTACCACCGAGGGCTTTCGAGTCATTAAGTACCTTCAAGGCTGAGGTAGATTTTTAAAAAATGTCTATGGCAATCAAGGGCACTGGGAAAAGGTAGGAAAATGGATTTGAGGATTATCGGATCAGCTGTGATCTCATCATTTGGCAGAATGAACTCAACGGGCACTCCTGCTCCTCTGTTTAATGGTCTTTATGTTCTATGTAGTTTTATCTTTCCTATTATCACTGCTTGAACATTAAAGGCTTCTAAATTCTATAAATGACATGAAGGAGGGTACCAATGGCTCAGGATCTATTTCCAGTTGTCATACGCTTTTTTTTAACAACAGAATATGCACTTCAATCATTTCCAGCTAAATCTTGTACAATACAAAGCGAACCTTGACTCAGAGCTGGATTTTAAACAAATTGTTTCCTCCACTGCAGGGTTATATAAATATTGAAACCTTAGAAGGACTTTGAACTGAGCCTATATTATGCTATGCCAGAATGACATACAGAAAATTGTCACTGTTTTGAATGAGCTTGTTTCTTTTTGTGAATGTATAATCTAATGGCTTTGCCAATGCATGTGTAAAAGGGAGTTTAGATCTCATAGAGTCACAGAGTCATAGAGATGTACAGCACAGAAACAGACCCTTCAGTCCAACTCGTCCATGCTGACCAGACATCGCAACCCAATCCAGTCCCACCTGCCAGCACCCAGCCCATATCCCTCCAAACCCTTCCTATTCATATACCCATCCAAATGCATCTTAAATGTTGCAATTGTACCAGCCTCCACCACTTCCTCTGGCAGCTCATTTCATACACATACCACATTCTTTGTGAAAAAATTGGCCCTTAGGTCTCTTTTATATCTTTCCCCTCTCACCCTAAACCTATGCCCTCCAGCTCTGGACTCCTCAACCCCAGGGAAGAGACTTTGTCTATTTACCCTATCCATACCCCTCATGACTTTGTAAACCTCTATAAGGTCACCCCTCAGCCTCTGATGCTCCAGGGAAAATACCCCCAGCCTCAGAGATGTACAACATGGAAACAGACCCTTCAGTCCAACCTGTCCATGCCGACCAGATATCCCAACACAATCTAGTCCTACCTGCCAGCGCCCAGCCCATATCCCTCCAAACCCTTCCAACTCATATACCCATCCAAAAGCCTCTTAAATGTTGCAATCGTACCAGCCACCACACCACTTCCTCTGGCAGCACATTCCATACCCGTAACAGCCTCTGTGTGGACAAGTTACCCCTTAGGTCCCTTTTATATCTTTCCCCTCTCATCCTAAGCCTATGCCCTCGAGCTCTAGACTCCTTGGCTCCAGAGAAAAGACTTTGCCTATTTACCCTATCCATGCCCCTCATAATTTTGTAAATCTCTATAAAGTCATCCTTCAGCCTCCGACCCTCCAGGAAAAGCAGCCCCAGCCTGTTCAGCCTCTCCGTATAGCTCAAATCCTCCAACCCTGGCAACATCCTTGTAAATCTTTGCTGAACCCTTTCAAGTTTCACAACATCTTTCCGATAGGAAGGAGACCAGAATTTCATGCAATATTCCAACAGTGGCCTAACCAATGTCCTGTACAGCCGCAACATGACCTCCCAACTCCTATACTCAATACTCTGACCAATAAAGGAAAGCATACCAAACGCCTTCTTCATTATCCTATCTACCTGCGACTCCATTTTCAAGGAGCTATGAACTTGCACTCCAAGGTCTCTTTGTTCAGCAACACTCACTAGGACCTTAATATTAAGTGTATAAGTCCTGCTAAGATTTGCTTCCCAAAATGCAGCACCTTGCATTTATTTGAATTAAACTCCATCTGCCACTTCTTAGCCCATTGGCCCATCTGGTCCAGATCCTATTGTAATCTGAGGTAATTCTCTTCGCTGTCCATTACACCTCCATTTTTGGTGTCATCTGCAAACTTATTAACTGTACCTCTTATGCTCGTATCCAAATCATTTATGTAAATTATAAAAAGTAAAGGACCCAACTACGATCCTTGTGGCAATCCACTGGTCACAGAACTCCAGTCTGAAAAACAATCCTCCACCACCACCCTCTGTCTTCTACCTTTGAGCCAGTTCTGTATCCAAATGGCTAGTTCTCACTGTAGTCCGTGAGATCTAACCTTGCTAATTAGTCTCCCATGGGGAACCCTGTCAAACGCCTTACTGAAGTCCATATTGATTGCATCTACTGCTCTGCCCTCATCAATCCTCTTTGTTACTTCTTCAAAAAACTCAATCAAGTTTGTGAGACATGATTTCCCACACACAAAGCTATGCTGATTCTCCCTAATCAGTCCTTGCCTTTCCAAATACATGTACATCCTGTCCCTCAGGATTCCCTTTAACATCTTTCCCACCAGCGACATCAGGCTCACGGGACTCCCAGGTCATTTCCTAATCTCAGGGAGTCCCTCTCCCACTGCAACTCCCAGGTCATTTCCTAATCTCAGGGAGTCCCTCTCCCACTGCAACTCCCAGGTCATTTCCTCTGCCCTGAAGCTCGTCAACCATGTCCTGAAACAAACTCGCTACCACAGCCACATTTGCTTCCTCAGTGCCTGCCTCCGTAACCAACTCATCCCACACGGACTCCGGACCACCTTTAAACCAGCAGAGTTCGGACCCGAACAGGACAAACAGTACAGACTACAGATTCAAAAACACCAGCAACGGTTCTCCTTCAAGATTCTCCGCTCCACGCTTGCAGCAATGCGCCGGTACCTAACCTCTCTACAGTCTGCCCTGCCTCAGCTGTGGGCCACACTCTCTCAGAATTGCAAAGGACCCACTCTGTACTACATCCTCAGGAGAATTCATACTCTCAACAGTATTTCAACTCCATCTCAAACATCAAAAACTGTAAGTACAACAAACTTTTATCTACCCACCTCCATAACCAGCGCTCCCCCAGCCTCTGGAACTGCTCAGACGCCACTAGTCATGCGGCTGGTGCAGCTGCCACCCCATGCTGATTGATGATGTCACTTCCGCCCCCATCATGGCCACTCCCACAGCCACTTCCACCCATCACAATTCCTCATGCATCACACGTGACATCACTTCCGCCCCTCACATCATTGCTGATGTCACATGCTCAGTGATTTCCGCCACCCCTGCTGCCATGTCTGCCACCACTTCTGCCCACACCAACGCCACTCACCTGCATTCTGCTGACACGCCCCCCACAGATCCCACTGTCACCATTCCCAGACCCCAGAACACTGAGGGGAACACCAACCCTGCTCATGAATCCACCCCCCATTCCCCCCACCATCACATGCACTCCAGTTACCGGCTCAGCCCCCACTCCCAGCTCCACACCCACATTAGATCCCAGCTCCCAGCCCTGCCGAGGTTTCACCATCCCTCCAGACCTCCCCCTCACTGAGGACGAACGATCAGTCCTCAGCAAAGGACTCACCTTCATCCCCCTCCGTCCATGCATCGGGAATTTAATACACGCCGTGACATCGAACACTTCTTCCACTGCCTCCGCCTCCGAGCTTCCTTTCGCAATCAGGACTCCCGCCCACCTTCCGAGGACCCCTTTGCCCACCTCCAACACACTGAATCCACCTGGACAACCCGCGCTGGCCTATTACCTGCCCTCAACCTCTTCATTTCCAACTGCCGCTGGGACATTAACCGCCTCAACCTGTCCCTCCCTCCCCAACACCAACCTCTCACCCTCACAACGCTCAGCCCTCAAATGCCTCTGCTCCAATCCCGACCTCACCATCAAACCAGCAGATGAAGGGGTGCACAGTGGTAGTCTGGCGCACTGACCTCTACACTGCTGAAGCCAAACGCCAACTCAAGGACACCTCTTCCTACCACCCCCTCGACCATGGCGCCACCCCCCATCACCAAACCATCATCTCCCAGACCATACAGAATCTCATCACTTCAGGAGATCTCTCACCCACAGCTTCCAACCTCATAGTTCGGGAACCCCGCACTGCCCGGTTCTACCTCCTTCCTCAAATCCACAAGCCTGACCACCCTGGCCGACCCATTGTCTTAGCATGCTCCTGCCCCACTGAACTCATCGCTACCTACCTCGACACTGTCCTATCCCCCCTAGTCCAGAAACTCCCCACATACGTTCGAGACACCACCCACGCCCTCCACCTCCTCCAAAACTTCTGTTTCCCCGGCCCCCAATACCTCATCTTCACTATGGATATCCAATCCCTCTACACCTCCATCTGCCATGACCAGGGCCTCCAAGCCCTCCGTTTTTTCCTCTCCAGACATCCTCAACAGTACCCTTCCAACGACACTCTCATTCGTTTGGCTGAACTGGTCCTCACCCGTAACAATTTCTCCTTCAAATCCTCCCACTTCCTCCAGACCAAAGGGGTAGCCATGGGCACACGTATGGGCCCCAGCTATGCCTGTCTCCTTGTTGGCTACGTAGAACAGTCAATCTTCCGTAATTACACCAGCACCACTCCCCACCTCTTCCTCCGCTACATTGATGACTGTATTGGTGCCACCTCGTGCTCCCGTGGGGAGGTTGAGCAACTCATCAACTTCACCAACACATTCCACCTTGACCATCTCTGACACCTCCCTCCCCTTCCTGGACCTCTCCATCTCCATTAATGACGACCGACTTGACACTGACATTTTTTACAAACCCACCGACTCCCACAGCTACCTGGATTACACCTCTTCCCACCCTACCTCTTGCAAAAATGCCATCCCGTATTCCCAATTCCTCCGCCTCCACCGTATCTGCTCCCAGGAGGACCAGTTCCACCATAGAACACACCAGATGGCCAATGCATCTCGTCCCCATCCCGCCCTCCATCCTCAAATGCCACCCCTCCAACCGTAACAAGGACAGAACGCCCCTGGTGCTCACCTTCTACCCTACCAACCTTCGCATAAACCAAATCATCCGCTGACATTTCTGCCACCTCCAAAAAGACCCCACCACCAGGGATATATCTCCCTTCCCACCCCTTTCCACCTTCCGCAAAGACCGTTCCCTCCGTGACAGGTCAGGTCTACGCCCGCCTACAACCCACCCTCCCTTCCTGGCACCTTCCCCTGCCACCGCAGGAATTGCAAAACCTGTGCCCACACCTCCTCCCTCACCTCAATCCAAGGGCCTAAAGGAGCCTTCCACATCCATCAAAGTTTTACCTGGACATCCACCAATATCATTTATTGTATCCGTTGCTCCCGATGTGGTCTCCTCTACATTGGGGAGACTGGACGCCTCCTTGCAGAGCGCTTTAGGGAACATCTCTGGGACACCCGCACCAATCAACCACACCGCCCTGTGGCCCAACATTTCAACTCCCCCTCCCACTCTGCCGAGGACTTGGAGATCCTGGGCCTCCTTCACCGCCGCTCCCTCACCACCAGACGCCTGGAGGAAGAATGCCTCATCTTCCGCCTCGGAACACTTCAACCCCAGGGCATCAATGTGGACTTCAACAGTTTCCTCATTTCCCCTTCCCCCACCTCACCGTAGTTGCAAACTTCCAGCTCAGCACTGTACCCATGACTTGTCCTACCTGCCTATCTTCTTTTTCACCTATCCACTCCACCCTCCTCCTTGACCTATCACCTTCATCCCCTCCCCCACTCACCTATTGTACTCTATGCTACTTTCTCCCCACCTCCACCCTCCTCTAGCTTATCTCTCTACCCTTCAGGCTCTCTGCCTTTATTCCTGATGAAGGGCTTTTGCCCAAAACGTCGATTTTACTGCTCCTCGGATGCTGCCTGAACTGCTGTGCTCTTCCAGCACCACTAATCCAGAATCTGGTTTCCAGCATCTGCAGTCATTGTTTTTGCCTCACGGGGCTACAGTTCCCTGGCTTGTCCTTACCGCCCTTCTTAAACAGAGGCACCACATTAGCCCACCTCCAGTCTTCATTCACCTCACCTGTGACTATGAATGATACAAATATCTCAGCAAGAGGCCCAGCAATCACTTCTCTAGCTTCCCACAGAGTTCTCGGGTACACCTGATCAGGCCCTGAGGATTTATCCACCTTTACCCATTTCAAGGCATCCAGCACTTCCTCCACTGTCATATGGACATTTTGCAAGATGTCACCATCTATTTCCCTACAGTCTATATCTTTCCATATCCTTTTCCACAGTAAATACTGATGCAAAATATTTATTTAGTATCTCCCCCATTTTCTGTGGCTCCACACAAGGTCGCCATTGAGGGGCCCTATTCTCTCCGTAGTTACCTTTTTGTCCTTAATGTACTTGTAAAAACCCTTTGGATCCTCCTTAATTCTATTTGCCAAAGCTATCTCATGTCCCCTTTTTGCCCTCCTGATTTCCCTCTTAATTATACTCCTACTTCCTTTGTACTCTTCTAAGGATTCACTCAATCTCTCCTGTCATATGCTTCCTTCTTCTTCTTAACCAAACCCTCAATTTCTTTAGTCAACCAGCATTCCGTATACCTACCAGCCTTTCCTTTCACCCTAATAGGAATATACTTTCTCTGGATTCCCGTTATCTCATTTCTGAAGGCTTCTCATTTTCCAGCCGTCCCTTTACCTGCAAACATCTGTCCCCAATCAGCTTTCTAAAGTTCTTGCCTAATACCGTCAAAATTGGCCTTTCTCCAATTTAGAACTTCAGCTTTTCCATCATTATTTTAAATCTAATAGAATTATGGTCGCTAGTCCCAAAGTAGTCCCCCACTGACACCTCAGTCACCTACCCTGCCTTATTTCCCAAAAGTAGGTCAAGTTTTGCACCTTCTCTCGTAGGTACATCCACATTCTGAATCAGAAAATTTTCTTGTACACACTTAACAAATTGCTCTCCATTTAAACCCTTAACACTATGGCAGTCCCAGTTGATGTTTGGAAAGTTAAAATCCACTACCATAACCACCCTATTATTCTTACAAATAGCTGAGATCTCCTGACAAGTTTGTTTCTCAATTTCCCTCTGACTATTGGGGGGTCTATGATACAATCCCAATAAGGTAATCATCCCTTTCTTATTTCTCAGTTCCAACCAAATAACTTCCCTGGATGTATTTCCGGGAATATCCTCCCTCAGCACAACTGTAATGCTATCCCTTATCAAAAATGC
The DNA here is from genome assembly GCF_037043375.1 of Chiloscyllium plagiosum. NCBI lineage: Eukaryota > Metazoa > Chordata > Chondrichthyes > Orectolobiformes > Hemiscylliidae > Chiloscyllium > Chiloscyllium plagiosum. The sequence goes on along the minus strand of NW_028270143.1, from coordinate 100,174,781 downwards.
CACTCCCCCTCTTCTCTTGCCTCCCTTTCTATCCTTCCTGTAGCATTTGTATCCTGGAACATTAAGCTGCCAGTCCTGCCCATCCCTGAGCCATATTTCTGTAATTGCTATGATATCCCAGTCCGATGTTCCTCACCATGCCCTGAATTCATCTGCCTTCCCTGTTAGGCCCCTTGCATTGAAATTAATGCAGCTTAATCTGTTAGTCATACCTTGTCCCTGCCTGGCCTGACTATTTGACTATTTCTTTTCTCAACTGTACCAATCTCAGATTGATATCTTTCCTCACTATCTCCCTGGGTCCCACCACCCCACCTTATAGTTTAAATTCTCCCGAGCAGCTCTAGCAAAGCTCTCTGCCAGTATATTAGTCCCCTTCCAATTTAGGTGCAATCCGTCCTTCTTGGACAGGTCACTTCTACCCCAAAAGAGATTCCAATAATCCAAAAATGTGAATCCTTCTCCCGTACACCAGCTCCTCAGCCATGCATTCATCTGCTCTATCCTCCTATTCCTACCCTCATTAGCTCATAGCACTGGGACTAATCCAAATATTACTACCCTTGAGGACCTCATTTTTGAATTTCTGCCTAACCCTCTGTAATCTCCTTTCAGAATCTCAACCTTTTCCCTTCCTATGTCATTGTTCTCAACTGGCCCCTCTCCCCCATGAGAACATTCTGCACCGTCTCTGAGCCATCCTTGATCCTGGCACCAGGGAAGCAACACACCATTCTGCTTTTTCACTGTTGGCCACAGAAACGTCTGTCTGTACCTCGGACTAGAGAATCCCCTAACACAATTGATCTCTTGGAAGCCAACGTATCCCTCGTTGCATTAGAGCCAGTCTCAATAGCAGAAACTTGGCTGTTTGTGCTACATTTCCCTGAGAATCCATCACCCCCTACATTTTCCAAAACAGCATACCTGTTTGAAATGGATAAAACCACAAAAGATTCCTGCACTAGCTGCCTATCTCTCTTACCCTTTCTGGAGTTAACCCTTCTATGTGACTTTATCTGAGACATCCCCCCTTCCTATAACTGCTATCCATCACATACTATTGCTGTTGCAAATTCCTCATCGCTTCTAACTGTCTCTCCAACCAATCAATTCGATCTAATAAGATTTGCAGCCAACAGCATTTATGGCAGATATAATCTGCAGTAACCCTTAAACTCTCTTTAAACTCCCACATCTGACAAGAAGTACATATCACTGCAAAGGCCATTTTTGCTCCTCACAATCTACAGACCCAGAAAATAACACCGTCTTATTCCTCTACAAACACTGCCCCAGGTTAAATTAATAGTTATGGCTTATATTTTAAGTTTAATCAAGAGACATATCTCTAAAAACATATAATCAAGAAAGAACCCACTCTACTCACTACTACAGATTCTCTGTAGGCCACACTTAAAAAACAATGATTAACTTATCTGCTTCTGTGTTGTGAACTTCGTCCAACAGTTCCTCCAAGATAAGCTGTGAATTTCACTGTTTGTTAATTTTCCCAGATGTACTCCAATGTCCAATGATACATGAATTCAAACAGCAAAGGCAGTAATTGTGCAGGTTCTCTCTCTCTCTCTCTCCTGCAATGACCTCACCATGAGCTTCCATTTTTTGTTCTTCTCCCTTTTAAAACTGTTGTTGTTTTGACTTTTTGACTTTTTCTATAGGTGATGGAGATATAGAGGAAGGTTTGAGTGGTGAGATGCATTGTATTATGGACCTGTAATAGGAACAGAAAATGATGGAAACATAAGAGAAAATGCAGAATAATTTTAGTGCAAATGTTTTTTTTCAGAGTTGTAAAAGGATAGAAAGGCAGGACCTTCATTATAGGATTGGTCAAAGCCAAGATTTAGGTCAAAAAGGCAATATTTACCTTTGATGTGTCCCATTAAATGGCTCACCCACCTTCTTCTTATTTCATGCTAAATCTATCTCAAGTGGACACCTGCCTTTCTCCTCTGATCCCACCCCACCCCACCTTCATGCCACATTTAACAGAATGTTACATGTGAGAGAAAGGAATCAATGGTTTTGCAGATTATTGAGACATAGTAGAATGGGAGTTATCTCACATGGACTAAAACCACCAACATGGACCTTTGGGGCTGAATGACCTGTTTCCTTGCTGTGAACCCCTTGTGAGATGGAGCTTCTTGAACCTGCCGCTCCAGTGAGAGGTAGAACCAGCAATGCCCAGGGCTGCATTACCTTTGGGCCAAACATGGCTCATGTGTTGCCATCAGCATTGGGCTGAATTAAACCCCCTGGGCATCATTTCAACCCCCAATGTTCAGCCACAATCTGAGAGAATTTACCCACATTCCCGCAGTGATTCAGAAACGCGTATCACCAGCGCATTCCCACTTTGTCAGTGACACCTGAGAACAAATAAAGAGAAAGGAAGTGGGTGGTTAGGCAGATAATAAAAATCTGAGACATCCTTTGCTTGTCCAGGGACTTCCAATGGATGATCAACTAGGGTTTTCAAATGTTCCATTTCTCGAATCCGTACCATACCAAACAATGCATTCAGTCATCAGCTCAACATCAGCATTTGAATTGATTGCTTTGTAGCAACTTCTCTTTCATTTACTGCTAAACAGCTTTTGACTCCACTTCCGCACATCCACATTAGGTGCAGAAAGGATGACAAAAAGAGGCTCTATAAAAGCAATGATGGAGCATGACTCAAAAACAAAGCCACTTTGCTTGTGAGCATGTGTGAGAGAAAATTGACAGGAAGAACATCAAAACCCCACTAATAGCAAATGTTCCTCAAAGGCATCTGTCAAACCTGAACTTCTGGCTTACTTGCCCATCCCATTAGTGGTATATACAACAGATAAGTAGGACTGTCAGTCTCCAGTCCAACACAAATACATGACTCTAAAATAATTAGAGGAGAAACCTGACTGTTTCTTCACTGGGGAGACTTGAATTTAAGAAAAGAATGTCTGAATTCTTCTTTAAGTGAGCATGCCAGGTTAAGTGTGTACTCTGTTTCACTGGATACAACTAACAGATTACAGCTGTGGAAAGAGTTGGCAATGTCGGAATATTATCACTGCAAGCAATCCTCATCATTCTTCGAACTTGGGATAATGCAACTGGAAGACGTTCAACAGATGAGTGTTTGAGTTGATTGCCAAAAAGTACACAAAACAAAATAACTGAAGCATGGGACCCAAATTGATTTTCATTTTGAAACAGGGTGTAAACAATTGCCTCAAGGTGCGAGTATAATGGACTAAGCTTTATAAACCAGGTATTGTGAAAATGCAGCAGTTCTTTGGAAAGCACAATGGAAAGTAGGAAGTAATGTAAGAACAAATGAATTGCATATATTTAACACTTCACAACTCAGATGTTCCAACACCCTTTAAACTAATTGAGTAATTTTGAAGTGCAGTCACAAATGTAAGAAATCTAGTGGACAATTATTGTGTTAATTGCACAAACTTCAATGTGATAATCCAATAGTGATTAGAAATTCACTGACTTACCACTGCTCAATGTCTACCTCTTCTCAGAACACATTATGACAATGCAGTCCATTCTTGGGCCAGAGTCATGATGAGGCAGACAATCAGCTTGCTGAAGATAAGGTTCTGCTGACTCAACCGGTCTGAAAGGGGCCTAGCAATACTCTGGATAGAGTTGTATAATCCTAACATGCTGTGCTCTAGACAACTGGTACAGGGAACAGGCAGACAGGGAACGTGATGGATGCTGACAACTTGGGAGAGTGGGAACAGTCTTCTAAGGAGGAGAATGAAGTCATTGAACAAAAGGATCATTGCTTTCTGTATGATAGAGTGCTGCAGCATTGGGTGCCTGGCTTGAACTCAGACAGGGAATATTAATCTAAAACAAAAACAGAAATTGCTAGCTTAGCAGGTCTGGAAGAAAGATTAGAGTGGTGCTGGAAAAGCACTGCAGGTCAGGCAGCTTCCAAGGAGCAGGAAGATTCGACGTTTTGGGCAAATGATACATCGATTGCCCAAAACATCAAGTTTTCCTGTTTCTCGGATGCTGCCTGACCTGCTGCACTTTTCCAGCATCACTCTAATCTTGACTCTAATCTCTAGCAGCTGCAGTACCCACTTCTGCCTAAGTCTGGAAGAAGGCTGAGTTAATATTTTACGTCCGGTGACTTTACAACAGAAAATATTGACACCCAATTTCAGTAGATGAGATCTGGGTATTGTAATCATTGACTGTAAAGTTTTTGATGCGTGACAGGGGACAGGCAGCCAGTCTTTTCTGTTCCAACAGATAAATGATGTTCCTAATTATTTGCTTTCAATTTGCTCTTGGTGTTCATAAATATTTTGAATCATTTGAAGCTCCACACAGAATAATGATCAAATGCTGGGCTGCGGTGGGCACTGGGGAACACACGGCAGTGAAGTGGAAGATTGTAAAAGGAAATGTGGCCAATGACAAGTAGACTGTGTGATCTGATGCAGTAGGAATGTGACTCCATTTCAAAAGCACGTCATTCAATGTAATTTGCGATAGGACATCCCAAGGCTATGAAAGGATCCATGTAAATCCAAGCTCAGATGGGATGGGAGCAGGATCTGGTGCTTTGAAGGCTTACCTCTTACTGCAGGCTGTGTGACTGTGATCACATCCATAACTGAACTGTCTCTATGTCACTAAATAGTGCTAGAGGATGAAAGCTGATCCATTCACTAAAGCTCCTGACTCTTTTATTTTAGCAGAATCATAAATCAGGTTATGTGCTGAGGTTTGTTTCAGCTCCATACTCTGGTTCATGCCCTGACAGGATGATTCCTGATGAAGGGCTATTGCCCGAAACGTCGATTCTCCTGCTCCTCGGATGCTGCCTGATCTGCTGTGCTTTTCCATAACCACACTCTCAACAGGGATGTGCCACTGCCATTAGAAGAATATAGAACTGGATTATTCATTCTGTCCTGTCTGTTCTGCCAATTTACCGGCTTATGACTGATCTGACTCTAGCTCCACTTACTCACCTGGATTTCATATCCCTTGATGCACTTAACCAATGAAAATCCATTGAGCTGAGTTTTTAAAATTTCAATTGATCCAGTTTCTATGGTCTTTTCTGGAAATAAATTTGATTGTGTGTAAAAGTGTTTTAATTTGAAGGTGTGACCTCTTGTTCTGCATTCCCCTACTGGAGGCTGAACGGTTGAATTTGTTAGGCCTTTTGACAAGCAGAGTGGGTAGTGGGAATGTGACAGGGAAGCTTCTCAATGTCTTCCCAACACCATGCCATTGCAGAAGGTGGAATTTGAATTTAATAATAATCTAGAAATAAGAGTCTAATGATAACGGTGAAACCATTGCTGATTGCCAGGAAAAACTTATCAGGTTCACTAATGCCCTTTAAGGAAGGAAATTTGCTGCCCTTACCTGGTCTGAGACAAAAATACTGCAGGTGCTGGAATCCAAAATAGACAGGCATGAGGCTGGAAGAACACAGCAAGCCAGACAGCATCAGGAGGTGGAGAAGTCGACGTTGTGGATGCACCCGAACTTCTGCCTTCTCCACCTCCTGATGCTGCCTGGCTTGCTGTGTTCTTCCAACCTCCTGCCTGCCCTTACCTGGTCTGGCCTACATGTGACTCCAGACCTAGAGCAATATGGTTGACTCTTAACTGCCCTCTGAGCAATTAGGGATAGCCAACAAATGTTGGCTTAGACAAACAGGAGGCTCGAAGAATACAGCAAACCAGGCAGCATTAAGAGGTGGAAAGGTCTGGGTTTCGGATCAAGACCCTTCATCAGGACTGGGGAGGGAGCAGGGAAATAAAGAGTGGGGGGTGGAGCTGGGGTAAAGGTAGGTGGGATAGCGATAGGTGGATGCAGGTCAGTAGGAAAGATGGAATGGATAGGTGGGAAGTAAGTTGGCCAGGAAAGGTCAGGTCAAGAAGGAGGGGAGGAGAGTAAGGGATGGACATGGGATAAGGTTGGGGGTGGGGAGCCAGTGAAGCTAGTGAGGTGGGAGGTGAAATGGAAGGGAGGAGGCAAGGCTGGAAAGGGAGTTCAGGAATAGGTGGGAAGATTATTTGAAATTGGAGAACTCAATGTTGGGTGGTCCCAGCTGTAAGCTGCCCAGGTTGAAGATAAGCATTTTGTCTCCAATAAACGCTGGCCTAGTTAGTGACGCCCACATTCCATCAATGAATAAAAAGCTAACCGCGGTGCTACTGAGGCTGCTCCAATTGGCCAGCAGCACCTTGACGGTTAGATTTCCACCTTTAATTTGTTGGTAGCGCTTGTCAAAGCCACAAATTTGGCCTTGCCTCCGAATCCCACTGCAGGCTGAAGCACTGGGACAACACTTCCTAGATATTGCTTCTTACTCCAGCAAAGGAATTTCTGTCACTTTAAAGAATTCCAGCCCAATATTTCTGCATTTGATGTCCTGAATCCTTCCATCATTTTGTCTAACGATGAATATTAACTATGACTATCATAAGGCCAGAATTCCTCTGGTTACTGTGTAATTTTCCTCTTGGCAGTCTGTGCACACACTCATTTTCACAATATTTTAAAATTTGCTACAAGTAGAGAACAGACTGAAACTTCAGAAATGCATTTAATATGTTACACACATATGCTAGAGTCTTACTTTTGAAGAAATTCATTACTGAATGTTTAAGACATTGCCAATAAGAATCCTTAGCACCTATTATTACAGAGGAATTGCCTGTGTCATAAGAGTGGATTAAATATTTCATGCAAGCACATTAGATTTTTATCCACTAACATCATCACTGCTGATGTATAGGTGTCTAGCCACCACACAAACCCACACTGTCAAAACCTCAAAATGATTTTGCAAAATGACATTTCCTTGACCTCTATTTTAACAAAGACATTAGTTTTTACTTTAAGGGGGTAGATGGTATTTTTAAACAGTGACATCATAACCTGGCAGTTGCTCAGGGTCAATTCAAGGTACCAGTGTTCAGCTCTCTGCTGATGTTACACTAACTATGAGGTAGACTAAACAAAGGATAGTGATCAACACTTAACAAGACCTTAGTCAGCAATCAAAGTCCCAGAACAGGGGTCAATGGAATTTCTACCAACGTGTTTACTTTTATCCCTGAGGCAATGACATGTATTTGTGTGATGGAAGGATTTGCACATTTGCAAATCAGCAGCATTTCCTGTGAAAGTTACCCAATGTTAAACTGAAGAAATTGAAACTGGAATAGCTTTATGGCTCAGAGTTTGCCCCTCTCTGCAATTACCTTCCATTATTTTGGAATACACGCATTGTTCTGCCTTTAAAAGAGAACAAGCTGTCAAAGGCAAATGTGACTTGAACTGCTTTTCTGATCACAACTTTGAATCCAGCTCAGCAGGGACTGGTTTTAACAGTTATTAGTGTAACAAAAGGGATTGATGCCAATTTTATTCTAGCTATTCACTTTTTCATTACCTACCTGCACTTTCTTTATTGGCATAGACATCAAGAAATAGTTCACATCAAGAGTTTACATAAATCCAAATGTACTTTCCCCAAGATAATGGACACCAAAATTAAAATTGACAGATCTGATCTTGCTCAAAAGAAATATATGTAATCCAGTGAAATTATCCAATGGATGACTCATCCATGGCAAGAAATAAAATAGGATTAAGCACTGCCTAATAACTTATAAACCGACACCATACTATTCCACTGACCTACACAAACGCTAATACTCAATATTAAAAGAAATTGTACACTTCACCTATTGATATTGACACAGAGTTCCTTTGATTAGTCTAGATAAAAAAATCTTTTTAGAAAATATTCCATGAATTTTGAGACTATTCAGTATGACCCTTTTTAGTCATTGCTTGTGAAAACAGTATCATTAATTTGTAAATTGTTCTTGGTCGGGCTAAGTCCACAGAATGCATCCCAAAATCTACAAAAGCCTACAAGGATCAGAAGCTTTTTTTTACCCCTCTCCTAAACGTGCTGACTGATATTGAATTATGAGTCCACCACTAAACAGGGGTCTTGTTGGGATGGCTGTTCTTCAAGTATTTGCCAAGCTACTCAAATTCCCAGATACTATTCAACTGTGAAAAACAGTGAAATAAATTACACTAATACAGTACATTTAACATTTCAAAGTGCTCCATAGCCAATGAATTGCTATTGGATGTAATCATTATTCCACCAAAGCAAAAGAGAGTTGTTTCAGGTCATCTCAGAGAACGACAGGATCTCGATCAGATGGGCCAAGGAGTGGCAGATGGAACAAAAACAGAAATTGCTGGGAAAGCCCAGTAGGTCTGAGGAATGGTCACCAGGCCTGTAACATTCACTTTGACTTTTCTTCAGACATGCTGCCAGAGCTCCAGTTTTTATCCCTGATTTATAGCATCTGCAGTTCTTTCAGTCTGTATTGATAGAGTTTAATTTAGATAATTGTGAGGTGCTGCATTTTGGAAAGGCAAATCAGGGCAGGACTTATACAGTTAATGGTAAGGTATTGGGGAGTGCTGCTGAACAAAGAGACCTTGGAGTGCAGGTTCATAATTCCTTGAAAGTGGAGTCACAGGTAGATAGGATAGTGAAGAATGCATTTAGTACACTTGCCTTTATTGGTCAGTGCATTGCATATAGGTGTTGGGCAGTTGTACAGTTGCAGCTGTACAGGACATTGGTGGGGACACTTTGGTCTCCCAGCTATAGACAAGATGTTGTGAAACTTGAAAGGATTCAGAAAAGATTTTCAAGGATGCTGCCAAGGTTGGAGGGTTTGAGCTGTTGGGAGAGGCTGAATGGATTGGGGCTGTTTTCCCTAGAGCATCAGAGGCTGAAGGGTGACCATAGAATTTTGTAGAATCATGAGAGGCATGGATAGAGTGAGCAGCCAAGGTCTTTTCTCCAGGATAGGTGAGTCCAAAACTATGGGCCAAGTGCTGGTAAATGGGACTAGATTAATTTAGGATATCTAGTCAGCATGGGCAAGTTGGACCAAAGTGTCTATTTCTATGCTGTTCATCTCTGTGGCTCTATGACCCCATATAATCTTGGTTTCACAAGAAGCACTGAGTTGAATGAGTTATCAGTGTTGCTGGTGCTGGTAAAAGAATAATTGTGCAGGACACCCAGAAAACCCCTTTCCCATCTTTGAAAGATTACCCTGGGAATCTTTACAGTCAGCGTTCAGTCATGCTGTTGGTTTAACAGCTGTTTTTACTCGTTCAGAGGATGCAGGCTTCGTTGATTTATTGCCAATCTTTACTGCCCTTGAGAAGGTTATGGTGAGCTACCGTCCTGAATGGCTGCAGTCCATTTGATGTAGGGAGGGAATTCCGGGATCTCGATTCAGTGATGTTGAAGTGGAGATATATTTCCATGTCAGCTTGGTCTGTGGCTTGGCAGGAAACTTGCACTCTTGTCCTTCCAGATGGGAGCAGTCATGGGTTTGGAAGATGTTAATGGCACCGTTACCTCCAACAGTTCTAGATCAGGAGGAGATTGTAAGGATAGATTAATGGTGAAATCCTCTTCATCTCGAATCTCCTTATTCAGAGCAGAGTATCAGACCAGCTTCACACCTTTTCTCATTGTTGGACGTCTAAACCTAAATCAACAATGGTGGACATTTAGTCAACATAGAGATGTGAATGTACTACGCTATGTTGGCAAATTTTTAAAATTATATTGAATAAATCTTGTAATTTGTAGACTAGAAAAGATGGCTGACTTTTTTCTGAAAAACTCACCAACTTCACTAATGTTTCTTCCAATATGTAAACATTCCAACTGCAGCTAATCTTGACTACAGGTGTACCCAATTCCACATCATTTGACTTTGCTCTATCAGATAAAAATGAAGTGTTTCAAACAGAAGTCTCTTATTAGGGCCAATACATTTGATTTTAGCAGCATCGCCCATATTTAGAAATCACTGTCATTCATTATACTCAAGAATGGATTCTGGAGCAAGTCAAACAGTTCCGAGAACTTGCTATTAAATGGAACAGTACAGAAGCATTTCAGGGGAAGCTAAATAAGCATGTGTAGGAGAAAGTATATTTACTGATGATGTGCAATGGCGTAAAAAGAGGCTCATGTGGAATATAAACAGATCATTTGAGCCTCATGACCTGTCCTGTGCTACAACTGATGTGTAATGAAGGATTGCAAGCAAATCTTTCTCCTTGATGGTGAATGATGCTGCTTATTGATACAAGTGAATTGATACAACTGATTGAGTCACCTTTGTACAAGCATGGTAAGTTATCACACCTGACAGCACATTTGTGAATGGAACTATCAGATGTTCTAAATAGACATCTTGCAGGATTTGGTTAATTAATTTTAACATTCACAGAGAGGTGCCACCTCTAAGGAACAGAAGAAAGACTTGGAGTTATAAAGCACCTGCTATAATTTCAGAAAACCCAAAGCACATTGCCGTCACTTTGTACGATTGTGCAGATCAAAACATGCAGATCAGACCTCGGTGTAACATCTTGTGCTAAAGACATTGTCACCAACAGTGCAACTCATTGTGCTCAGAACTGTCAGGCTACATTTTTTCCACACAACGACTTTGGAACACGGTAAGAAAAGAGAACCTTCAAACGAAAAGCTGAATGTGTTACCACTGAAACACAGCTGACTCTTGCACTTTACACCATTAAAACGTGAAACGAAAAGAAGAGAGTGTCCAACACAGTGTTAACCCTGGAGGGATCTATTGCAAGTGTAGTAGCAATTAACTAATGTAATATTTCCCAACTTGACTAGAGGAAATTGAAATATTTTAACTAAGGATGGTATCAGGACTTACTGATTTTATATTTATGATGCTGGCACCTTCTACACTCAAATTAAAATTGGATTGAACAAACATTATCCACAGTTACTGTGGTTTATTTCTGGAAGTTTAAGAATTGTGCTGTATGCTTCATATGTTGGCATATGGAGAGTTCAAGAAGAGACATACTTTATTTTGCATGAGTCGAAACATATTTATCAACAATGACCTACACAACATCACCACTTGTAGTTTTGAAGGGCATTTGTGCATCCATTCTCTAGCAACAATCAATCATTTAAAAATTTTCTATCGTTCCAGAGAAGATTATTTTTCAATAACAAGATATCAGCCCAAAAACATGTTGCTCCATTTCCGTGATTCAAAGAAACTTTGTTTGCGAGTGATCGGAATACTTAATTCACTTCACTTTCACTTTCCAGGCTAGTAAAAACTCACCAAAGGGAAGAAAGTGAGGACTGCAGATGCTGGAGATTAGAGTCGAGAGTGTGGTGCTGGAAAAGCACAGCTGGTCAGGCAGCATGCAAGAAGCAGGAGAGTCGATGTTTTGAGCATAAACTCCTTAATTCCTGATAAATAGCTTATGCCCGAAACATCAGCTCTCCTGCTCCTCAGATGCTGCCTGACCTGCTGTGCTTTTCCAGCACCACACTCTCGACTCTAATCTCCAGCATCTGCAGTCCTCACTATCTCCCGCTTTAGGGAATTGGACTATTACCTGGAAAATATGGTATACAGGTAGTTGGATCAGTGCAGTGTTGTATAGGAGGGCAGGGAAAAATGTTCAACATTCATACACCCTCAGGAAAACGCAGTAAAGCAATCAGAAAAAGATATTTGATCATTCCAGTGAATAAAGTTCTTTAAAGACCTCTAGAAGTATGCTATATTAGCCCTTAAGTCATGTTACCTAGTTGTTTGACACTCCTTTGAGATCACATGATATTGGAGTAAAGATCGTATGGAACTACCTCGTATCAAAAGGTATCTTAGGTCTGTGGGCCATGTAAGAGGGGTAGGGAGTCTTTACCTATCTATCATTGGTTACATATTCATAACAATGCATCAATTCAAGTTCTTCTGATAATACCACTTTGTACTGGAACAGCAGAAGCATATCTAAACCTATCATTGCACAGTGATAATATGGAAATATAAATCCAGAAGTTGACAGTGTTAGAATGTTATTAACCTTCTCTTCACGGGTATGGTTTCAGTGTTTTCCACTAGGTGGCAGCACAGTACTGTGTGATCAATGCAATACTCACCACAGTTTCAGTGCGTGTTGATGAATTAATTGGCGCAAGCCTTTGATTGCTAAGTGTTCACTTGGCGAGTAAAGAATTGTTTGCACGTATGAGAAGATAGTTTTCCTCATTTCACTGGTGTGGGGCAAAAGGCTATTGGTTTCTTCAAAAATAGTGCAGTGGCAGCTGGCAATTGGAGTGCATTAATTTTTCAAGGGGCAACATTTGTACACCTGTGGCAATGATCTTCACCTTGGTTTGAAAAGTATGGTATTCATTCTTCACATTCAAAGGATAGACATCTGGCTCATGGACTGGACCAGGCTGCTTCTCTAATACAGTTGCTCCCTCAATCTGCATGATTGCTGTATAATTGTCTTGCATTGGCTATGCCCTCTCATACAGAGATGCCTCCCTTACATTATTACTGCCTTACCAAGCCATTTAGAACAAACACCAACCAAGGAAGTGTGCCATCGTTGTTAGAAAATCTCAGTCAAGTCAAGGGTGATAGCCTTCACTGACAGTATCCCAGCTTTGTAAGTCAATGACACCTACCAGCCTTGCCTTCTACCCTAAGAGGAACTTTCGTTGTGTCTAGACTCTTGTTATCTCATTTTTGAAGGCTTTCCATTTACCAGTCGTCCTTTTACCTGTGAACATCCTCACCCAATCAACATTTGAAAGTTCTTGCCTAATACCATCAAAATTAGCCTTCCTCCAATTTAGAACTTTAACTTTTAGATTCTGTCTGACCTTTTCCATCACTGTTTTTAATGGTCGCTAACCCCAAAGTGCTCCCCTCTTGACACCTCAGTCATTTGCCCTGTCATTTTTCCGAAGAGTAGGTCAAGTTTTGTACCTTCTCTGAAATTCGGGTTTTGGTCAAGAAAAAGAGGAAAGCCCTTCATTTTACTATCATCTATGAGTCTATCCAAGAGTTGCTTGAATGTCCTTAATGTATCTGACTCTACTACCATCGCTGGCAGTGCATTCCATGCACCCACCATTCTCTGTGCAAAGAACTAACCTCTGATATCTTCCCTAAATCTTTATTCAATCACCTTAACATTATGCCCCCTCATGAAAACCATTTCTGCCATGGGAAAAAGTCTCTGAGTATTCACTCTATCTATGCTTCATCATCTTGTACACCTTCATCAGATCACTTCTCATCCTTCTTTGTTCCAATGAGAAAACTCTTGGCTCCCTCAACTTTCTTCATAAGATAGTCGAGGCAGCATCCTGGCAAATCTCCCCTGCACCCTCTCTAAACCTTCCACATCCTTCTTATAATGAGGCAATCAGAACTGAACACAATATTCCAAGTGTGGTTGAACTAGGGCTCCATAGCCTCGCAACACTTAAACTCAATCACCTTGCTTATGAAAGTCAACACACCATACGCCTTCTTAACAACCCCATCAACTTGTGTGGCAACTTTGAGGGATCTATGGATGTGGACCCCCAAGATCCCTCTGTTCCGTTACACTGCCAAGAATCCGCCTTTAACCTTGTATTCTGCTTTCAAATTTGATCTTCCAAAGTGAATCATTTCACACTTTTCCAGGTTGAACCCCATCTGACACTTATCAGTCCAGTTCTGTATCCTGTCAAAGTTCCATTGCAACCTAAAATTGCCCTCCGCACTACCCGCAACTTCACCAACCTTTGTGTCATCGGCAAACCTGCCCTTCCACTTCCTCATCCAATTCATTTATAAAAGTCACAAAAAGCAGATATCCCAGAACAGATCCTTGTGGAACACCACTGGTCACCGAACTCCAGGCTGAATACTTTCCATCTACTACCACCTTCTGTCTTCTATGGGCCAGCCAATTCTGTACCCAGACCGCCAAAATTCCCTGTATCCCATGCCTCCTTACTTTCTGAATGACCATACCATGGGGAATCTTGTCAAATGCTTTGCTAAAACCACAACCACTGCTCTATCTTCATCAATATGTTGTATCACATCCTCAACGAATTCAATCGGGTTTGTGAGGTATGACCTTCCCCTCACAAAGCCATGCTGACGACCTCTAATCAAACTATGGTTTTCCAAGTAATCATAAATCCTATCTTTCCGAATCCTCTCCAATAATTTGCCCACCACAGATGTAAGACTCACTGCTTTGTAATTCCCAAGATTATCTCTATTCCCTTAATTGAACAAGGAAATAACATTTGCCACCTTCCAATCATTTGGCACTACTTCAATGGAGGATGAGGACACAAAGATCATCGCCAAAGGTGCAGCAATTTCTTCCTTCTCTTCCTATATCTGTCTATATATCAGATGCAGGCAACAGAGATCGAGTGAATCTTTAGAAGAGTATACAGATAGTAGAAGTGTACCTAAGAGGGAAATCAGGAGGGCAAAAAGGGAACTTGAAATAGCTTTGGCAAATTCAAGGAGAATCCAAAGGGCTTTTGTAAACACATTTAGGAGAAAGAGGTAACTAGGGTGAGAATAGGACCCCTCAAAGATCAGGAAGGCAATCTATGTGTGAAGCCACCAGAGATGGGGGAGATACTAAACGAGTATTTTGTATCAGTGTTTACTGCGGAGAAGATACAGAATGTGGGGAAATAGATGGTGACATCTTGAAAAATGTCCACATAACAGTGGAAGATGTACTGGATGTCATGAAACCTATAAAGGTGGATAAATCCCCAGGACATGATCAGGCGCACCTTAGAACTAGAGAAGTGATTGCCAGGCCCCTTACTGAGATATTTGTATCATTGATAGTCACATTTGAGATGCCGGAAGACTGAAGGTTGGCTAACGTGGTGTCACTGTTTAAGAAAGGTGTTAAAGGAAAACAAGGGACTATAGACCGGTGAACCCGACATCAGCGGTGGGCAGGTTGTTGAAGGGAATCCTGAGGGACAAGATTTACATGTATTTGGAAAGGCAAGGGATGATTAGGGATAGTCAACATGGCTTTGTGCATGGGAAATCATATCTCATTAACTTGATTGAGTTTTTTGAAGAAGTAACAAAGAGGATTGATGAGGGCCGAGCAGTGTACATGACCTATTTGCACTTCAGTAAGGCGTTCGACAAGGTTCTCAAGGGAGATTGCTTAGTAAGGTTAGATCACATGGAATACAGGCAGAACTAGCCATTTGGATGCAGAACTGGCTCGAAGGTAAAAGACAGAGAGTGGTGGTGGAGGGTTGTTTTTCAGACTGGAGGCCTGTGACCAGTGGAGTGCCACAAGGATCGGTGCTGGGTCCGCTGCTTTTTGTCTTTTATATAAATGATTTGGATGTGAACATGGGGGTATAGTTAGTAAGTTTGCAGATGACACCAAAATTGGAGGTGTAGTGGGCAGCAAAGAAGGTTACCTCAAATTACAATGGGATGTTGATCAGATGGGCCAAGCGACTGAGGAGTGGCAAATGGAGTTTAATTTAGATAAGTGCGAGGTGCTGCATTTGAGAAAGGCAAATCAGGGCCTGACTTACACACTTCATGGTAAGGTCCTGGGGAGTGTTGCTGAGCAGAGAGACCTTAGAGTGCAGGTTATTAGCTCCTTGAAAATGGAGTTTCAGGTAGATAGGATAGTGAAGAAGGTGCTGAAAAATGTGTTGCTGGAAAAGCACAGCAGGTCAGGCAGCATCCAAGGAGCAGGAGAATCGACGTTTCGGGCATAAGCCCTTCTTCAGGAATCTGAAGATAGTGAAGAAGGTGTTTAGTATGCTTTCCTTTTTTTGAGGAGAAAGTGAGGTCTGCAGATGCTGGAGATCAGAGATGGAAATGTGTTGCTGGAAAAGCGCAGCAGGTCAGGCAGCATCCAGGGAACAGGAGAATCGACGTTTCGGGCATTAGCCCTTCTTCAGGAATTCTTCAGGAATTTCCTTTTTTTGGTCAGAGCATTGAGTATAAGAGTTAGAGATCATGCAGTGGCTGTACAGGACATTGAATATGCCACTTTTGGAATAATGTGTGCAATTCTGGTATCCCTCCTATAGGAAGAATATTGTGAAATTTGAACGGATTTGGAAAAGATTTACAAGGATGTTGCCAGGGTTGGAGGATTTGATCTATGGGGAAGGCTGAATGGGCTGGGGCTGTTTACCTTGGAGCATCAGAGGCTGAGGGATGACCTTATACAGATTTATAAAATCATGAGGAGCATGGGTAGGTTCAATTGTCAAGGTCTTTTCCCTGGTTTGGGCGAGTTCGGAACTAGAGTGCATAGGTTTAGGGTGAAAGAGGAAAGATTTAGAATGGACCTAAGGGGCAACTGTTTCACACAAAGGGTGGTGTATGTATGGAATGAGCTTCCAGAGGAAGTGGTGGAGGCTAGCAATATTACAACCTTTAAAAGGCATCTGGATGAGTGCATGAATAGGAAGGGTTTAGAGAGATATGGGCCAAGTGCTAGCAAATGGGACTCAATTCATTTAGGATATCTGGTCAGCATGGACGAGTTGGACCAAAGAGTCTTTTTCCATGCTGTGCATCACTATGACTCTGTGACAGCCTTAGATATCAGAGCAGGACCTGCTTGGGGCACTAAGCATCAGGTTCCTCTGTTCATAAAGGCTGAGGAACTGAAAAATGGGCAGCACTCCACCAGTTTTGATTCTTGCCCCGTAGTGTGATCTATTTGCCTCCTGGAATGAGGGGCAGGCATGAAGGTTACAGAAGATAAAAGTGGATGACACAACTATTCCCGTCACTGCTGGTGGGGTGGTTTCCATGAAACTGAGGAGGCAAAGGGCATACAAAGGTGTCATATTTTGGAGTGGATGAAGGTGAGAGAGTGGGGAAGATAATGCAATCAATAGCCTGAGCAGTAGGGTACATGCCTTGGTAGGTGTGCGTACAGTTAGCAGAGACTAAGTGAGTGTGAGATATTGGACACAAATACTGTCACTTATACTGGCAGAGTGTACCTTTTACCAACAGTGCTGGCCATTCCTGCAGACATCTGAGACTACTTCATTATGGCAACCTTGGAGCAGATTGGCATGGTCTGGTATCATAGACTCTATTCCTGCTCCTGGGGAATGTGGAAGACTAGTCTTTGCACAATCCCTTCCTACAGAATCTCTGGGACCATGCCCACAAAACAGACCTGTCTGCCAAGTCCGGGGAAAGCATCAGAAATTATGTAGGGCTGCCCCAGGCAGACAGTCCTTGACCAGATGCACACAGTGGCTGTTTAAATATGGTGCTGATGTCAGGGATGCTGGTTAATTCAGCGATCTCCAGTGAGTGGTGAGTTAGTCTGGGAGTGGTGCATGGTAAAGTAGAGCAGAAGTGCAGCAGGACTGCTTCCTGGAGGATTCTAACAGCAATTAAAGTGATGAGTTTGGTGAGACACAGTGAGAAGGTTCTCTCACCCAACTCAATGCAACTTGCGCTGAGCCTCATAATGTTAAGTTTCTATTTCTCGCTCCTCAGATGCTGCCAGACTACTGAGTATATCTAGCACAGTCTGGCTTTCTTTCAGTTTTCCAGCATCGGCAGTGTTTTGCTTTAACATTATTTCTTAATTGTCCTGGAATCAAGTTTAGCTAGAGGTGTGGTGATGCAGTTTAACATTCTATAACCCTCGTTTTGGAAACTATGTGTTCATCTCATCATGTTTTGTGCCTGTTTCTTCTCTCATTATTAGCCATTGCATTTTTAAATCCGCTATGAGAGGTTGGATTGAAGAGGAAATGATAGTGTGGGAGGATTGAATGGGCCTTCAGGTTCTCTTTTATTGCTGCATAATCCATTTCTGCGTCTACGATAATCTGATTTCTTTTTTACTCACTGATGGGACATAGGTGTCACTGGCTGCCCATACCTAGTTACCCTTGAAAAGTGAACTGCCTTCTCGAATGACTGCAGTCTTCATGCTGTAGCAGGACCCACAATGTTATTAGGGAGGGAATTACAGGATTTGCCCCAACAACACTCAGCTAATGGCAATATACCTCAATGACAGGACGGTGAGTGGCTTGGAGGGCAACTTACAGGTGTTGGTGTATTTACTGCCCTTGGTCTTCTAGATAGAAGTAGTCGTCAGTTTGGAAGGTGCTCTGAAAGGATTTTTTTGTGAATTTCTGCAGTGCAGCCTATAGGTAATACACACTGCTGTGACTGAGTGTCAGTGGTGGAGAGAATTGATGCTTGTGGATATGGTGCCAAACAAGTGGGCTGCTTTGCCCTGTATGGTGACATGCTTCTTGAGTTTTTTTGGAGCTGCACTTGTCTCACAATGCTAATTCAACACCTGCTCAAAGTCATGACTAGTTTGGGAGGACGAACTGGAACAAGTTCGATACTCTGCCTCATTTGGAAATTATTTTCCACCCAAACTCAATTATGGCTTTTGCAGTGATAGTAAAGCAATAGGTATCCTGGCTGTGTTTGGAGAGGGTTTAAAGAATGGTTGTAACTGCTAAGGTCCTATAATTACAAATGTTACCCATCTTTTCTGGTGATTCTAACCCATCAGACCACTGGACATACAACATCTAACCTCTCAAGCAGACAGAAACTATCCCAAGGTACTATTCAACCACCCTTACTGATATTTATCCTTTGACCAACATTATTGCAGCAGAATATCTTGTTCACATTGCATTGCTGCTTGTGGGACATCACTTTCTGTGTATTGGCTGCCATGTATTCCACATTATAACACGCATCAAATGTCAAAAATGCTTCACTGGCTTTAAAATATTTTGTGAAGCTGAAAGGTTGTGCGTGAAAGTATTAAAAAGTAAGTCTTTCATTAAAAGTGATGAGTTTCTGCTTTAGGTGCAATCTGTAATCTGTGTACAAGTTGTGCTCAAAATTTACATAGTTTTCCTTGGGGATGTTTTATTCAAGTTTCCACCCAAACGCATGTGTATAAAAATAAATAGAAAATTCTTCCATGAACCAAGATAATTTTAGTATGTAATAAATTTTATTTCCTTCCATTTATATTCAAAAATAATTCCTTGAAAGATTTAAGAATGGTAACCTGGTGCTGATTTATAAATACAGCTGAAAATACAACTGGCCATGTGAAAGAAAACAACTTTAACAAAAGTATGTAGTTTACTGCACGTACGTAACCTGATTTTGGATAGCTGGAAATAACATTGGAAATCTATACAAGAAAAATTCAATAAGTTTCTTGGTGAGCATTTAGCAAATTTCTTAGCAAATTAAACAGTGTTGAAGGTCTATTCAATACTGAGATCCTAAAAAAATTGTTAACACCAGCATATTCGGTGAATTGTTGCTATGGTAATTAATTCAGATTGGGTGAGCATGGCCAACTTTGTGGGCAGGGCCAAGATGCAGCACAATGTCTTTTTTTAGGAAAATACAAGTGGTCATAGAGTCTTTCTTTAATAACACTACATGTGACTTATGCTTGGAACGTTTTTATCTTTTGTGTTGATTTGTTCAATTGCAAACGATTTGTGTTTCAAAGGAAATCTAGGCCATTTTCTACAGCCAGGTTATTCTCACTTCACTACTGAAAGCTCCAGTTTCTAATGGTTAGCATGGTTGTTAGCATGGGTAGATGCACACATTAAAATGTACATGTAATTGTATATTCTCCATTTTGACTCATTTAATCATTAGAACAGAATGGCTAGTTGTTTATAGTAGAATTACTGCAAATTACATTTCCCACCCACACCTTGTTGGGAGATTGGCACCCAATGAAATGGCCAGTTATGCCAATTCTCTTCTGTTAATCCTCTGCCAAAGCAGAACACTGGATGAAAGCTTGTGGAAATTCTACTCTGATGTATTTAACTTTAACAAATGACTATAAATTCAAATTCAGGTGCACATTATTGGCAATGGCAAGTGGTTTCACCTTGCCCAGAGGATATAGCCTTCGCTTGAAGGTCAGTAAATTCAAGACTAACCCTTACAAGTAATATATGAACAGTGGGGTAAAATCAATGACTGCAGATGCTGGAAACCAGATTCTGGATTAGTGGTGCTCCTTGGATGCCTCCTGAACTGCTGTGCTCTTCCAGCACCACTAATCCAGATATATGAACAGTGAACAGGCTGCTGAGAAAGAAAGTAGAACTAGCTTTCTTAAGTCAAAGTTAATATGTTGATATAGGTTCTTGATGTTTGAATAATCACAGTTCAATCTTTAAATAAGGCGAAGTCTATCTTGCTTGAGAATGGTAACCTGGTGCTGGTTTATAAATTCGGCTGAAAATACGACTGGCCATGTGAAAGAAAACAACTTTAACAAAAGTATGTAGTTTACTGCAAATACATAACCTAATTTTGGATAGCTGGAAATAACATTGGAAATCTATACAAGAACAATTCAATAAGTTTCTTGGTGAGCCAGTTGCTGGTGGCGAAGAAGCATTCACTCAGACTGCACCAGAAAAGTTCATTCTGGTACTCTTATACAATGGATGCCTATTTTGGTACAACTGTGCAAATGTTTGCTATGAAATACTTTTGGAATACATTTTAAGGCAAATTTAAGCCATGACAAGACACAATGTTGGTAAGTCATGCATAGAAGGACACCAATTACTTTGGACCGGTGGTTCCCACACACTTTTTACCATGTGATGTCTGGGTCTGCTCTAGGGTAGTAGATATGGATTAATAGCTATGAATAAAAACAGCTTCTCTATCATTTTATCATGCACCCTCCTGATGGTAGACAATAGATCAGATGAGGCTTGGTCTTTTTTCATTGAGTAATTCCTTTCTTATTGTATTATTGATTAAGGGCATCATTATTATTGATCTTCAAAGACAACATTCCAGCCAGCTGTACCTCTGCGGCAGAATCAGTACGGAGTCTATTGCAAAATGCTGAAGTTTCCATCATTTCTCCTGGGATCTTTTCTCCACATATTTTGATTTTCAACTTAAAATGATCATGTTAAACATTTCTACCATACAATATTTGGTTAGGAGTACCTTGTGTCAGACAAATAGACTGCAGCAGTTCATAAAGTAAATTCACCATTCCTTCACAAGGGCAGCTAAATAAGTATTGGCCCAGCTAACAGCACCCACATTCCATGAATGAATAATAATTTTTAAAAAAGGAACAGTGAAGTTGTACACTAATGGCAACCATCTAGAATAACAACCTTCTCCAAGAATACCCTTGAACATCCAGGAACTGAAGATCAAACTTTTGTGTACTCCAGTGCATCTTAAGATAAATATAATTGAGTCATTTATTTGTTATAAACTATTGAAGGTGGGGCTAAAATAAAAACTGTTTGACTGGGTATGGCACTTGGAAATGTTAGAAGTTCCATTCAATCAAAACTGGCACTCAGGAGACCCGAATCTCTTTTCGGTGTGAGTCTCATTCATATTTTCTTGGAGACCTGTAGATATGAAATGGGTGCCAAATTGAACATTACCAGTTTATGGTTGATCAATGCATATAGCTGGCATTTCAGACATGCTCAGACTGACGAGAACAAGATGGCCATCGGGACATGCTGACACCACACTGGCATCATGTTAGAAGGTTTCTGTGAGACCTCAACAGACCATATTTTGCATTGACCAAGTATCCACACCAAAAACCATAACTGTTTTTTAGACAAAAGTATTATCCATAAAGTTAAACCTGAACAATAAAACATTTGCTCTTTTCAAGGACTCTGAGAAAAACATGCTGTTTCTCTAATTGAGTAAAACAGCAGTGTGAGTTTGTTAAATTGTTCAAAGAGTCGATATCTGCTGTGGTTACCAGACGTTGGAGTTAATTCATTCTGAAGGCAGCCACGAGTCTCATGCTGAAAGAACTGGTCAAAAATGGAAAGAAACATCTTCTCCGTGTCACATGAGGACAGCATGGAGTGAAAACAGAGTTCACAAAGTTGTAAAAAAAACTTTAAGGTGACATCCCGGCTATGATTGGATGTTAGCCAGAACTAGGGATGATTAGCTATCCTAAGAGAAAGGCTTTTGGGAGAATTTAATTCCCAGCAATGGAGACAGGCGAGGAGGCAGGGTGAGGTGAGGGGCTTGTTGACATAATCAAGCAGGAAGCGGCTGTGTAGAGATCCCAATACTTTCAGAATTCACCCCAATTAAGTCCACAGCGGGAAAGGCTTTCCACCTGGAGACCAATGAAATGACTGCTTGGTTCACTGAATGAGCTCAGTGGTTAGAATATGATGCGGGATAATGCCAACAACATAGTTTCAGCCCTCATATCAGCTGTAAGCGTTCATGGAGGACTGCCTCCTCACTTTGCCTTCAGCTAAAGGAGTGGTACTATCTAGTTACATATCACCAGTTGTCTCTCTTTAATAGAGAAAAATGCCTATGCTCCATTGTAAACCATGGCGAATTATCTTATCCTCGTTATCACAGCCTGGTTTTCAGCTAACCATGGGACAAAAAATGCTATATGTGCAACAGCCAGGTAAACCCTGGTGGGCATACCAGTCACCGAGTAAGCTGCAGGGGTGAGGCAGTCTCCATCTCATTTTGTGAAGCCCATGAATGAAACTCATTGGCAGCAAATATTGACGCTGTCCATGTCTCTTCAAAAACCATGCTCCATGCATGGAATGTCTCTGCTGTTGTGTACTATCTATTAAAATGTTATAATATTGTAGCTCAAGCTTGTGAAACCCAGATTTCAGTTTCCAGTTGCCTTTTCAGAGTTAAAATGTTGTTCATGTGTATTTCTTGGTTTGCTGCTTGAGTATTGACACAAAGGTGTATTTCATTAGAATTTATTCTTCTTGTGGATGATTGCCAGAGATATTGGATCATCTCCAACTTTATTTATGTCACTTTCCTTCAATTCTTTTGCTTTCAAGGCTTGTTTCTGTAAAGAAAATGGTGTCTTATGCTTGTATGGTGCAACAGTAATGGCAGACCTGTCAATAAGCAGCTTGACTTGAGTGCCCTTTTGCTTGCCAACATCAATCTCCTGAGAGATTTTACTTCAAATTGCATCCTCTCATGTTACCATATTGATCCTACATACTGCTCAAGTCACACTAATGAATTGTAGTACTTGAGTCATGTGCAGGTCACTCAACATGCAAGCTTTCCCTTCACAGCAAGCAATGTTCACAGACATTACATGGTGGTTGAATTGGACAAGAACAATAAAATGTACCAACGTCTCATGTCCTTATATTGAGTGGAAATAATATGTGACAGAGTTTTGCTTGAATCAGCAACAATGGAATTCACTGATAATATTTCAGGGATAACTGAAAAAAATCAAGAATGACATTCATTGGAGTGGGCCATGAAAATGCACATTTGCCAACTGCTAATTGTTGATTCTGAAATGGTGAAATTCTGATATGTAAGCAGCATCAGCTTCAGAAGCAAACAGTTTGTTTGTCTTATTGCATCATTTTGTGCTGTTTTAACAGATATGTACCTGAACTACCATGATTCAGTATATGTTATTGCAAAGGCACCCACAGTCAGACAAGTAAGAGCTTAGTTAATTTTGCATGCTATGCACATGACATTCTTTGGCAAAAAGTTCATGCTGTTGGCAGGAATTCTATTAATGGGTATGGAATCAGCTGGCACCCTCACTGGCCTGATCCCCACAGAATAGACTGACTAACCAGCAGTGGGAATTAAATCAGAAGCCAGCCGCTCACAAGTATTATCAGCTCCACTCTGAGACTTGGCCACTGCCAGTTTTGCAGTGGTCCTTACATAGAGGATCCTTGAAGTCAGATAAGAGTCTCTGGTTGTGGGGAGGGAGCTGGATTGGGGAATGTGAGGAAGTGTCTGGTGGTGTGGGGTTGCAAGTCAGCAAGTGAAATAATAAAGATTCCTTAGACTTATTGTAGTTTCTAATTGTCATTGTCAAAGATTGTGATATTGAAATGTCACCATCCCGCCCCCAAACTATCTTATCCATTTCCACCCACTTTAAAGGAACTGAAGTCATATTGATGCTAGGATAAAGGGGAATGAATATCACAGGAGCACAGAATTGTTATGGTGCAGAAGGAGGCCATTTGGCCCATTGTGCCTATACCAGTTCTATTACCTAGTGCCAATCTCCTGCTTTCTTTCATGCCCCTGCACCCCATAGATGTGATAGAATATGATAGATGAAGAGAAACTATTTCTGCTCTTTGGAGAGTTCTGAACTAGGGAGGGATTAGTTTAGAAATGAAAGCCAAAATTTTCAGGGTGAAATTTGGAAACTTTTCTTGATGGTAAAGGTTAATAAAAATTTGCAACTGTCTTCCAAAAATTGCAATTGATTCCAGTTGTTAATTTTCAAACTGAGATTTTTTGTCTTGTTAGCTAGCTGTATAAGGAGCTAAGTCACAAAGCAGCATCGAATGATATTGCAGGCTTAAGGTGCTATATTGCTTAGTTCTGTTCCAATATTTGAAAATTAACTGGCAAGTTTGAGACAATACTAAGGTCAGGCTATCAACAGTGAGAGTGAACTATGACATTGTATATCGGTCTGTATGATACACTTTATCAGTAATCATAGACATTGTCCAAGCCTACCTATACTTGGCATGCAACCAAATAAAGTCTACATTCATCATAGAAACAGAAACATAGAAACTAGGAGCAAGAGTATGCCGTTCAGCCCCTCAAGCTTGCTCTGCCATTCAATGTGATCATGACTGATCCTCCAATACAATGCTAAATTCCTGCTTTCTTTTCATGCTCACTGACACCTTTAAAATATAAAACATTTTGTGTCTTTCTTGAATATATTTAGTGACTTAACCTTCTGTGGTGGAGAATTCCATAGGTTTACAATCCTTGGAGTGATGACATTTTTCCTCATCTCTGTCTTAAAAGAAGACTATATTCCCAACCAGGTAAAATATCCTCTCTGTATTTAATCCGTCCAGCTCTGTTAGAATTTAATATATTTCAATCAGACCCCCTCTCATTTTTATAAACCCTTGTGAATGCAGGTCCATTTAAACCAGTCTCTCCTTATAGGGCAGTGCTGCCATCCCCAATATCAGCCCAGTAAACATTTGCTGCATTCCCACTATGGCTAATATATCCTTTATCGAGTAGAAACTCCAAAGCAGTACACAATACTCCAGGTGTTCACTCGCCAAGGTCCTGTATAACTGCAATAAGACATTCCTACCTTTAAACTCAAATTGTCTTGTAATGAAGGCCAATATTCCATGCCTTCCTAATTGCCCACTGCATCAGCCTATCTACTTTCATTGACAGGAGTATATGGGCACCCAGACTCCTTTGTACATCCAGACTTTCCAATATATAACTATTTAACTAATGCTCTTCATTTTTCTTTTTCATACCGAGGTGTTTAACATCACATTTAGCCACATTGTTATGCATTTGCCATGTGTTTGTTCACTCAACTTGTCTAAATCACCTTGCAGCCTCCTTGACTCCTCCTCTTAACTCACTGTCCTGCCCAGTTTTGTGTTATCAGCAAATTTGAAAATGTGCATTTGGTTCCCTCATCCAGGTCATTGATACGTACCATGAATAATTGGCGCCCAAGCAGCCTTGCAGTACTCTACTAATCACTTCCTCCCTGCTAAAGGGTGTATTTATTCCAATACTGTTTTTCCTGGCTGTCAACCAACACATGATCCATGCCAATAACTTGCCCCCTTGTATCACGAGTTTTAACTTTGACCATAAATATTTTCTAAGGGAGCTTATTGAAAGCTTGCTGAGCATCCAAATATACCACATCCATTGGCTCTCCTTTATTTATTCTACCAGTTGCATCCTCAAGTAGGTTTTTTTAAGCTTTCGTAAAACCATGTTGGCTTTGTCCAACTCATTAATGCATTCTCAGTGATTTGTTAACACATCCTTTATAATAGAATCTAGTTTTTTTTTTCCCACATCATGAAATCATTCTACTGTCCTAATATTCCTGATCCTGTCCTCAAAGCCTTAGTCTACTTTCTCTGGGAAGGATCCTTGTTTATTGCAAAGGATATCATTATGTGCAGCAATAGGAAACTGCTGGCTTCCCCTCTGGTATCCAATGAATATGAAACAGCACAGGACTGTTTGCATCACAAAGACCTTTCATACTGACAATCAACTCCTCTCATTCAAATTCCATGTGAAATGAGCAGCATTCCTTACAGAGCTCCAAGCTTCGACAGGACAATATGTTGTACTTAAGTTACAATTTTAATTAAAAGACAGAAGAGCATAAAAATGAATTCTAAATATATCTGTCATATTTTATTCAGCACTTACTGATATACTTATTTATTGCGTACATAGTCTGAGTTCTGTGCCTACTGATGTTCTTGTACATTACAATCACCTAGCTGGCTGATAGAAGAGGAGACAGTGACTTTGTTACAGAGACTGAACATATGAATAGGAGCAAGCTTAGACCATTTGGCCTGTCCCGTCTAGGAGACCAGTTAATAAGCTCATGCCTGGTCTGCTTTGAATTCCACATTCGTCTCTAGCCCTAATAACCTTGATTCCTTTGCCTAACAGGAACGTCTCTACACAACAGGAATTGCTGGAAAAACTCAGCAAGTCTGGCAGCATCTGTGGAGAAAAATTTGAGCTAATGTTTTGGGTCCTTTCTTCAGAACACAGAGTCTGAACAAGGGTCACTGCACCCAAAACATTAACTCTGATTTCCCACCATAGATGCTGTCAGACCTGCTATGTTGTTTTTCCAGCAATTTCTGCTTTCATCCCTGATTTCTAGCATCCACAATTCTTTTGGCTTTTGTTTTTGGAATCTCCCTATCACAGTTTCATAAATAATTAATGACCCCCACCTCCATCACCTTCTGAGGAAGGAAGTTTCAACATCACGTGACTCTCTGAGAGAAAGAGAAATTCACCTAATTTCTGTCTGAAAAAAGAAATGCCTAACTTTAAAATAGTTATTAATTCTGACAGTACCCGGTGACCAGGCTTGAATTTTTTTTAATGTCCATGTCATTTGGAAAACAAAATGGTGAATTCAACTGACATCTGGATACAGGTAAGGCCTCTTCAATAATAGAAAACTTTTTTTTTCCATGGAGCTTCAATTCCGCAGACCTACTCATTATAATTTGGGTTCTGCTCTTACTGATGCAACTGTACATTACATATGTGTAACTGAAGGACTCCCACTGACAAATAACAGAAAGTGGCATTTTGTGATATCATCTAATTGTCTTAAAGTTACAGGCCAGTCCGATTTGTGCCATAATATACCAATTACAACATCGGGGGAACATCGAGGGAGTGATTCCATGGACTGACAGACCCACTGTTCTGAAAAAAAGCAGTTGTCGGCAGCTAAACCATTGGGCAAACAGACAGACCAGGGAGAGCCCATGAGCTGAGAGACCAAGAAGATCCCAGCATTGTGTTTCAGTCCATGTTCTACTGTCTACTGGGGAGGAGCTTGGCATGATATGGAGGAAGTAGGTATGAAAGTAGGAGTTCAGGGCCCCACAAATGGCCAAAGAACTTCCTTCTCAAATGATGAGAGCTGTCCCTGCAGGATGCCCATGTGATGCAAGAACAGAAGCATGCTTGTCCTCATGCCAACAATTCCTTCTTACCTCCAAATCCCTTAACCTGTGATATGTAAGGTTTTGGATCAGCATTTGGGGTGGAAGCGTAGCTACATTGAGCCTGCAAATCAGTTAATTTTGTAGATGTGGGACCCTCACAGACTGTTGATGTTGAGGTATGTTTTAGCATCATGGGAGCCTGATTGAAAAGATGTATTGGAAAGGTATGCTCTTAGTAAAGGATTTCTAAACTTCTACAGTGCACTATACTGTACTAAAGGTACAATTTTAATTGAAAGCCAGCACAGCTACTGTGTGTAGAACAGTGCTTAGATTCTCACTATACATCTGTGATCATTTTCTTCATCATAATTACTAAATACAGTCTTTAATATAAGCTATTTTGGTTGAGATTTAATTCAGAAAATTGATCTTCATGCAACAATTTCCTTTTTTTAAAACTGAGTAGTTTAATCATCTCTAATGAATAGCATTGACGTCCCCCAAACTACCCTTAATGATTATATAAAAAATGTTTTAGTTTCGAGTAATTTGAAACATATTGGACTGAATCCGAGAATTACTCATGTAGAGATAACAGTCAGAGGAACTTAGCCCTGAATTTTCTTTCCAGCACTATGTATTATATAGAAGGAGCCAATCCATATCTCTTACTACAGAAAAAAAATCTAGAGCGTTTTGTGTACAAAAAAATCACTAAGACTGTACAAACCAGCTCATTCACACAAACCAATTTCACAGTTGATAACATATAAGAGATGTTTATAAATTTCTGATTATCCCTGAACTAAAAACCTGATGTAAGTTCATGGACTTGAAAACATAACTCTGTTTTTCTCTTTGATTTTGGATTTATAGCTCCTATATGTGGATTCTTCCACCGGGGGGAAATATTCTGCTCACATCTAAACCTTTATAACTTTAAAGACCTCTATCAAGTCACTCCAAAATTGCCTTTCTTCTGAAGCATTTTCAATCATTCTTAACATCTGTAACCTTTCAACAAAACACACGCATCAATGTAATAGCTGAATGAGTAAACTGTGTTTGGTACATTGAAAAATAATATATAATCTTGCATTTATATAGCACCTTTCACATCCCCTGCATTACAGCTAATGAAGAAGTGTGATACCTATTGTGATGTAAGAAACAGACATCTAATTATTGCACAAAATGTTCCCACAGACAGCTGTGGGCAACAGGTAATCTGATTAAGGGATAGATGTGCTCAGGACACTGTGAAAACTGCCTTTGTCTTTTTTGAAGATCATGGATTGTCATGGAGTTTTTATTGTATAAAATAGCAGGCAAATAGGATCCTAATTCAGCACCTCAAATGAAAGATGGCATCTTGACAAGGTGTTCTGGTTGACTCTTCTGGGTTTGACACGTTCCTTTTTGTTCTACTCAGCAGCTTCAACAATGAGCTTGTTGAAATGCCCTCCACCATCCTATACTGAGATTGTACGGACATCTTAGTGCTACAACTGAAATCAAACTTCAATCAGACCGGTGCCTTCAAGCAGTCGCTTGGACACCCTACTTGGTGGACCTCTGCAAAATTGTAAAACTACCAGGCTCCTAGCAACTGGATGGGAAGTTCTTTCATCCATTTTCAATCTGTTGCTTCCCTATTTCCATAATGCAGGAGGACTGAAAATTCAGGCTACTGTGTTTGTGAGGAACAATTTACAAGACTGGTTTAAATAATTTTATATTTTCCAGAAAAATACTCTAAGACACTCCAAAGAAAATATTCCCCACTTTCCTGGATGGGTGCAGCCCAAACAGCACTGAAGGAGCTTGGCACCATCCAGGACAAATCAGCCACTTGACTGGCACCACCTCCAGAATCACCTATGCTCAGGAGCAGCAGTGTACTACCTACAAGATACATGGCAGAAATTCACCAAAGCTCCTCTGATAACACCTTCTCAACTCATGATTGCTTCCATCTAGAAGAGCAAGAGCAGCAGATATGTTGGAACACTGCCACAAGCAAGTTTTTCTTTTCACATTGCTCCAGTGAAAACCTTATCAAATTAATTGAGCCGGGTGATCACAAAGACATTTTTTTTGCTGGGAACTCCTGGCAGATGACTGAGCAAAATCTAGCAAGTTTTCTTCAGCGTTGTCAACAGCTTTGTCTAACCTGCATATGAGGGACTGATGGCAAAAAGACAGCACTAAAAACATTATAAAAATATTTACTGACAGAGATGTTTCCCAATAGGACTGCTACTGAAAACATGAGCTGATCTTTCTGTGACACTGCTGATAAATATTATTCAAGAGCGTTATGGAATTTGGAAGCAAGGCAAGTAAATGGAGTTAAGATCCAATCTGAATGACTGAATGACAGAAAAGACTTAGAAGGCTGAAAGTCTCTTCTATATCTTATGTTAAACCCAAACAGTTGAGAAAGAGAGAGAGAGACAGACAGACAGAAACGGTTCAAATGAATCTGTTGTTATAAATGTTCCTCATCATATGATTCAAAACTATGTTTTATGCTAAAATAAAATTGCAATGGAATATTTTTGTTTTGACTTTGCTAATAAAAGCTTCAAAAACAGGATGGCACGATGACAAGGTGACACAGGGGTTAACATTGCTACCTTACAACATCAGGGACCTGGTTCAATTCCACCATTGGGTGACTGTGTGGAGTTTGCATTTCCTCCCCATGTCTGCCTGGGTTTCATTTGGATGCTCTGGTTTCTTTCCACAGTGCAGAGGTGCGCAGGTTAATGGATTGACCATATTAAAATGCCCTAAATTGTCCAGGGATGCGTAGGCTGGATGGATTAGTCATGGGAACTGCAGGGTTACAGAGATTGGGTGGGAGGGTCGGTGTGGACTCGATGGGCTGAATAGCCTGCTTCCACACTTTAGGGATCTTATGAAAATCTGCTTAGATTTAGAGTTAGACAAGGTGTGGAGACTTTTTGTCATCTGAGATTAGATTCCCTACAGTGTGGAAACAGGCCCTTCGGCCCAACAAGTCCAAACCAACCCTCCAAAAAGTAATCCACCCAGACCCATTTAGCATGGCTGATTCACCTGACCTGCTCATCTTTGGACTGTGGGAGGAAACTGGAGCACCCGGAGGAAACCCATGCAGACACAGAGAGAATGTGCAAACTCCACACACACAGTCGTCCGAGGCTGGAATCGAACCTGGGAGCCCGGTGCTGTGAGGCAGCAGTGAAAACCACTGAGCAGAAAGAAATTCTACTGATCAGTTGGGCCTAACTCCACAGAAGGAAGGTAGTAAAGGTGGTGGCAATGCTTCTTTCCTTTGCTACACCCTTTGTCAGTGGAGCAATAGCTTAAGTAGTGCACTAAGGGTTTAAACATCTGTGTGGTTAACAAATGGATGAGCAGTTTGAATAGCCTGTACACCACACAAAAGTTCGCTTCCAGGACAAAGAGCCACTGGATTTAAATAAAGAGGGCTGAATAAATGTTGAAAGAATATCTAAAAGTTCGTTTGCCAGGCATCTGCTCTCCACCGCCAAGCTGTACAATAATACTATTCATAGCTGCCTTAAACATTGGTTAGGTTAACGACTACCCCATGAGGCATTACAGGATTGTCACCTTGGATTATGTCATTATTCAGTAATTCTTTGTGATTTGTCTAAATGCAGCACTATGATTGTACCATAGCCACTTAAAAAGAAATCTGTATACTTTGTTCACCTGCCATGAATTGTCATTTGATAGACCAATGAATAGATGTGACTCAATTTTGCAGTCTGTTTATTATCGAGGAAGGGTGTTCATGCTGTAAACTTTGCATAGGTTTTTTTTCATATTTCATTTCAAGACAATACATTTTCTCAAATATTTGATGGAATTAGGAAAGAAACAAAATAAGGACTGACCCACAGTTTACCTGCACTGTTCGGTTTATGCACCTGGCCTTTCTTACTAACTATCCAGATTTTGTTCCAATGTTTTTCTAAAGAGCCGCACAAATTTCAACTTCATTGTTGCACAAAACCAACTCAGGCTACAGGAAAGAAATTGAAAAAAACATCAGAGCCATTTGTTAATTGTCTTCCCCTGCTGTAACCATAGCAACACCAGCTGCCAGACATCGCTGCAATGTGGCGGACAAACAATCCACACACTACAGCCTTTCAGTCACAGTGAATGACTGCAAAAGGAGGAGAATAAAAAAAACATTCAATCAACATGTGACATCTACCGAACGCAATACCTTTCAGCAGCATTTTTAAAAATAGCAGTTAATTTAATTCTGAACAAAAGGCAGGGGGAGGAGGGACAAATGAGGATTAAGGAGAAAAAGGCATCCTGAGCAAAAAACAGGAGGGGCTGTGACAGGAACATTGGAGCCAATTTGTACCTCTGACAAACTCCAGTGTGACTTTGCAGATGCTTATTATGCCTAATTTTTCTTTTGGATTTGCTAGCAGAAAGATTATGGTAAATGCCAGGTCACTGTGGTGGGACAGTTGGAGTAGCAATTTTGACACCAGTTTCTATGCATATCTTCTGCTTTGTGGGTTACAACTCAGATGTTCTCTTTGTCGGATTAGGGTGATCAGATTTTGAAAAGTCAAACTGTGAAGCATTGGAAAGCCTTGGGAAGGTGGGGCTCCATGATGATTAACATGTGGAGAGACCATTGGCAGACTAAGGAATTGCTGAAAAATGTGTTGCTGGAAAAGCGCAGCAGGTCAGGGAGCATCAAAGGAGCAGGAGAATCAACGTTTCGGGCATAAGCCCTTCTTCAGGAATCCCCTCTTATGCCCGAAACGTCAATTCTCCTGTTCCTTTGATGCTGCCTGAACTGCCGCGCTTTTCCAGCAACACATTTTTCAGCTCTGATCTCCAGCATCTGCAGTCCTCACTTTCTCCTAGACTAAGGAATAGCTTAGGATCACACCTATACATATCCAGCCAGAGTTAGCAACCCTATTAAGACATTTAATCATTGGAAATGCTTACAAATCCACTATTCTTTGTTTTAATGACATTTGTTTCTCATTTTCTCAAGAAAAAATTGGAACCAAGGCTTTGCTTATCGGATTCCACCTTGAATCTTTTATTCCACACTAAATGACTGGGGAACACAGAATAATAAGAACAATATCCATATAAAAATCCTTTTTTGTTGTACACTGGGTGTGAATACGAGAGATAGCAGCCAGAAGTTGAATTTTATGTGAGTGGGTATATTCACACAACTGATCATCAGCAATTCCTTTAATTTACCCCAAGCGATGCCTCTAAATTATTCCCTAGTAATTTTTTTTGAGTTACTATGAATAACTCCAATAAAATAATCACAGTGCCTGCCATAAATCAACCAATGCCTCCCCTGTTGGCTTCTCTCTCACTCCTGCTGGTTTTCAGCACTTCCTCCGCTGATGGCCCCCTGTTCTTTCACCTTTAGCTATCCCCCATTCACTCACATGGTAGGCCTTTAGCTTGTTGAATGGTTTTGATGCTTTAAACATGTCTTGTAAAGCGATGGATTCTCAGCAGTACACGATGTTTCCCGTAGTCAAATGTCTCAGAGAATAGCTTTCGGATGAATGTAAACCTGGATCAGGTGTGTACTTTGGCTGCCTGATCGCTCACTGTTCAAAGTCAAAAACACACACTGGCCAAACTGATGTTTCAATGGCTTTGATGAATCTTCTAGCAGACAAACTTTAGCTAATCTTGTGTACAACCAAAGACAAGACAGGTGTCATCATCTGGCTTATACCAAAGTTAAAGCTGTCCTCCACATAAATTGGGGGTGTTTATGTTGATCACACATTCTGGTTTGTGGGTTAACACCTTTGAGGATTTGAGACAGTCAGCGTGTTTGTTTTAGAATGACCCATTCAATTAGTTAAGACCCTTTTAATTAGGTTCAAACAACAATATTGACTCACATGTTTCAAATAGAATCATAGAATCCCTCCAGTTCAGAAGTAAGCCATTAGGGCCATTGGGCCTACACAGACTCTCTGAAGAGCATCCTATGCAGACCCATCCCCCTACCCTATCCCTGTGGTGGCACAGTGGCTCAGTGATTAGCACTGCTGCCTGACAGCACCAGGATCCCAGGTTCGATTTCAGCCTCGGACGACTATCTGTGTGGAGTTTGCACATTCTCCCTGAGTCTGCGTGGGTTTCCTTCGGGTGCTCCAGTTTCCTCCCACAGTCCAAAGATGTGCAGGTCAGGTGAACTGGCCATGCTAAATTGCCCATAGTGTTAGGTGCATTAGTCAGAGGGGAAATGGGTCTGGGTGGGTTACTCTTTGGAGGGTCAGTGTAGACTGGTTGAGCCGAAGGGCCTGTTTCCACACTGTAGGGAATCTAATCTAATCAAACCCTACATTTCCCATGGCTAACTCACTTAACCTGCTCATCCCTGAACATTATGGGCAATTTAGTATGGCTAATCCACCTAACTTGCATATATTTGAACTGTGGGAGGAAACCGGAACGCTTGGAGGAAACCCATGTAGACACAAAGAGAACAGATAACCTCCACACACACAGACAGTCACCCAAGGTTGAAATTGATCCTGGGTTCCTGGCATTCTAAAGCAGCAGTGCTAACCACTGAGCCACCATGCCACCCCACCAATATTCCTTTGTTCGCTTTAGAAACTCATTCTAATCCTTTATAGGAAGCAAAGTGTTCCTTGGGCAGTTTTCCAGCACTTTTGTCATATTTTAAAATACAAGACCGATTTGAAGTTTTATATAGGGCATGTTGTTACTGTGGCTTGACTGTCGATATTAAAAATGTTACAATGAGAAATGTCACATATCCTATATGCATTGAAATCTCCACTTGTTCAGAACTCTAACCTGAAGTTGAGATTGTACGTGCAAATGTCTTACACTGACCATAATAATGGATTAAATGTCAGTGAGTTCTAAATCTCTTCCTGTTGTGTTCTTAAATAATGGTGGACTTGACCAAATACACATCTTAACCAGGATGTATGAAACTTCACGGTACATTTACTGCAGCCCAATGGATCCATACAATAACTGCGTAATTGTGTCTTTGTAGTTGACTTCTTTAGATGTGTGAGCCAATAAATACAGAAAGATTTCTCATTGTTGATTTAGATAGTGCTGTCCAAATCAAAAGGCACTGATGCTTATCTTGTTAAGAAAGCGTGACCACTGGACAAGCACAGTGTAGAAACAAGGAAAGAAATCTGGGAGGTATGTTGTAGCTGATGACTTTGTTGTTGCAGATTTCACTCTAAAAACACATCATTTACGAAGTACACACTTGCTCCAGCTGAGCAAATAAGCTGATAATACTAACTGACGCAGCACCACATCCAGAAGCATCTGGCAGCATAAGTCATCATACACTTTTGTAACCTCTTTGGCCTGAGATGAAATGGAGTCATGGAACAATTGTTGAAAGTGGTTTTAGTTCTTCAACAAATGCTATTTTATTAAAATGCCCACTTACGGAATTTCAGAAAGCTTCCTTCCTCTTTAGTGAGGACAAATACCTAACCTGTCACTTGGTCTTTTATTTGCCATCATGCTCACTCAGATATTATCGTCTGAAAGGCAATTAAATTATGTGAATGGTTATGTGAAGTGGGGTTGATTGACAAGGGAGAGAGCTCAGGAATGGGAAGTAAGTCAGGGTGCACCTGGGAAGACTAAGGTGACGAGCTACATTTGGGTTTCTGTGACTCAAAATACTTCGATATGTGGGGAAGACAGAGATGTTTAAAGACCATCACGCGTCTGCCCAGGCTCTGTTGTCAGTGGAAGTGGGTACGGCAGATGCTGGAGATTAGAGTCAAGATTAGAATGGTACTGGAAAAGCACAACAGGTCAGGCAGCATCCGAGGAGCAGGAAAATCGATGTTTCGGGCAAAAGCCCTTCATCTGCTGTCAGTCTGCTTGGTTGTTTGGCAACTGATGAATATCACTCTTAAGTCTGTAGCTGATACTTGCAGCAATATCTGTTCTGGTGTGGACATCAATCAAGGAATCAGCAACTACATTAGAATCTATGATGTATAGACTATATTGAAAGACGTTCTGAGGCATGTGTTGATATCATTGCCTTAAACAAACGAAGTTACTCTAGCAAGAGTGGGAGAGAAAATAGACAGCACTTAGTAGTCTGAGGTGAAGCATTTGGTGACAGCAATGTTTGCTGCAGCATCTCAAGATTTCTGATTCTGATCGAACAGTCAGCTCATTGATCAGTGAGCACAGAGATCAAGGGACTGAAGGAATGGAGACAGCTGATGATATAATCACATAGGACAGCTACACATTTCAGGCCTCCAGCTTTCACTCTTCCCATCAGGAAACAATGGGAGTTGACACAAGGCTTCATATCAAAACAGGCTCCAACATTGCAACTAGCTGCAGCTCCATGTCAGCATCAAGCTCTGAGGGAGTCATTCTCATCTCTCAAATCCATGTCCTCTGGTTGGAGTCATACCTGGCACAAAGGAAGAAGGCTGAGGTTGATGAGGGCCAAAAATCCATAGGGTGCTGTCTGTGGCTAATCAGGTCTAGTTGTTTTATCAAAGATATCTATCTTAATATCAGAAGAGGGATGTTTGCTCATCATGTCACAATGTTCAGCACCATTTCTGAATTGCTTATGTACTGAAGATATCCATTTCTATAGGTAATAAGATCTAAGCAATATTCAAGCTCAAGCTGGTGAGTGGTGAAAAACATTCATGCCACACAAATGCCAGATGATGACCATCTGCAAAAACCAGATCCAACTATCTCCCTTTGAGAATCAATGGAAAACTCTCAACACAGTGTCGAATATTAGCCATGGTTTTTCAAATGGACACCATTTGTTACATAATCCTAAGTATGCAAAAATCAGTTTAGGATTGTCAGTTGGGCTCACAGCATTTGCAAATACTGGAAGCTAAAGATGAAAAGACATAGGTTCCTGTTCATTGCAAATACAAAGAATATGGAAACATACCGTTTTTGCTTCAATGCACAAAGCACGTGGCAGCCATCATCTGGTTCATTTCTCTAGACAATGCATTGAACGATTTAAGACAACCTGCCTTATTCAAAATGCATTCAAAATATAGTAATTACTGTTACAGTTAATGGGCCCTAACTGATGCATTCTCCAATGCAATGCCTCCAACAATCAGATTCTACTTGCCAACCAATCAGCATTCGCAGCCTATATAGTTTCAATATTATTTTGCTTTTACTTTGAAATTCTTGCAAACTGTCCAGAAAGGTGTAAGACAAAAGGCTTTGATAAAATTGGACTTGTGCAGCAATACTCAACATATGATGCACATTAAGTGAAGGGAAACACAAGCAAGTTGATCCATAAGTTAATCCATTGAACCCTTCTTGTCATCTGAGCTAGTACTCCTTCCACAGTAAATATATAATTACAGAGGGGTTTTGTCCAAAAATTAACACATTAGTTTAGACAGTTTTTGAGTAAAGCTGTATCAAACTGAAACAAATTCTGGAATCTTGCAGGAAAAGGAGTTTAGTTTATTTCTGGATGGATGAACTAGAATGTGGGCAATAGCCTTTTTCAACTGTATTTGTTAAACAGGGATACTCGAAACAGTGCAGAAAATGTATATACATATATATCACATATATGCACTTCTCAGCTAAAGTTACAATTATGTTGTGGTTTGTCAAAGTAATCATTAAGCAAAAATGGAAAAATTACAACTTTAATTTTTTATCTATTAGCTGGGAGGTCTCTTGAATGAGCGTATTACATTTGTGTAATATTTGTGTTTTGACCTCTATACAAGGAAAATCTTGCTCTGATGGGCCTCTGAGGAACAGATGTTAAAGGCTTACTCCATGATTAAAATCTCTTGATTTTCAGGGTGTAAGATCATTGCTGTTTATTTGTTTTTGTCCTCTTGTACAGACATTTGGCAGTTGATTAATAATGATTGAAAGTCTTGTAAATGCTTATTTATGTTTCTTACAAAGGCTGATATTCAGTGGGATATTTTATAACAGCAGATTGTTTCCTAGTGAGAGGTTGTTGGAATTTTGTTTTTTATATGAAAATGTGAAATTAGTTTGTGTTCCAATAACTTTTTTGTCAGTTTTTCTCATGTATTTATGCACAAATTGTTTTGCAGGTTTGCTTCTGCTGAGAAACTGATGAACCAATTGTAGATTTCCATTATTTTCAGTTCTAGTTTAGATTTCTATACATGGTTAGTTTTCATTTCCATTTCCATTTCAATGAACCGTTGGAAAGCAATTTATCCTGCGTAATCCCTATACTCATTATTAAACTGGTTTGATTTCGAAACATGGTAATATGTCATTAGGATAAAAATCCCTCTTTCCCTGGCAGGTAATTCCAGCAGAGTCATGATCAGAATCTTTTACATGTTGACTTCCATGAGTGAACGTAATTCTTCTAGCATGTTTGATTTTTCATTTGGTTGGGTCAATTTTCAAAATTTCACTTGGACACAAGCCAAGTTCTAGAATCCCACCTTTCGACTGATCTCAGTGAGTCTGTTGGCAGATTTTGAGTAGCTGGCATAAATAAAGCTCATTTACAGGAATAGTGACCCTAATTTCCAGACAGGGTAAAACCACTCATTTCCCACTGAATGCTCCAAACAGCTACCTCTTTCATACAAACTCTCTTATAAAATGGAGAATGCATAAACTCCGAGGTGTCGGGAATTTTCCCAACCTCTAAGAGGGTAGAGGACCACAAAAATTGCAGAAATACCCTCGGTGGAACTGTTCACTGATGTCGCTCCACATTCAGGCAAGTTTCCCAGTGGATGTGCTGTTTGGAAACCCATTCACTGAAGCCATTAAGGCACTTATAACCTCAATGAGTGGTAATTTTTAGAGAGGCAGACTTATTTACTGGATTCCCAAAGTCTTTGCAGCTGTGTCTGTAGCTTGGCAGTGCTCTAGCGATGTCTTCATGGGAGGCTATAAACTGGGATAAAGGATTAACACGATTCATTTCTCCCATTGACTAAACAGGTCATACCTTCTACCTGTCTTCACCTATCCCCACTTCACCACTCAGCTCTTGCTACCCCCTTTATCTGCAGCTCCCCCCACACCCACCCTGAGTCCTGAAGAAGGGTTACCTCTGAAATGTCGACTTCTCCACTTGCTGATGCTGCCTGGCTTGCTGTGTTCTTCTAGCCTCCTGTCTGTCTATAAAGGATGAGAAAAGCTGCATTCAGTGCATATGAGGGCTAATGCACCCATATGGAGGCACTTAATAGAACTGGGCCTTCAATCTCTCTATTCTATTTGGCCCTTTTATGAGCACCTCCATTTTCAGCCGTCTTTTCACTCCCCCTCTTCCCGATCAATGCTCACTTATCTCAATGGAGCTGAAGGCCAGCTCTTCCATCAGGCTCTCGAATTGTCTCCTGCATCGTATGCTGCTTGCTGTCACTCATTTATTGGTGAACACAGAATTGTCACTCCAATAAGATTGCACTGGTGTCTGAACCTACCAACGTGCCTGTTACCAGCTGTATTAAATAAACCTGTCCCACATGCTGAAAATTTTAAGGATGATTTTTAAAATGAAAACTACACCAGATTACCACTCCAAACTAGATACTAAACAAGATCTTTTTAATGCAGTTTTTTTTTCATAAATTTTGTCACAACATGTCGGGATCTTGACCAAATGGGCCAATAGGCTGAGGAGTGGCAGATGGAGTTTAATTCAGATAAATGCGAGGTGCTGCATTTTGGGAAAGCAAATCTTAGCAGGACTCATACACTTAATGGTAAGGTCCTAGGGAGTGTTGCTGAACAAAAAGACCTTGGAGTGCAGGTCCATAGCTCCTTGAAAGTAGAGTCGCAGGTAGATAGGATAGTGAAGAAGGCGTTTGGTATGATTTCCTTTATTGGTCAGAGCATTGAGTACAGCAGTTGGGAGGTCACGTTGCTGCTGTACAGGACATCAGTCAGGCCACTGTTGGAATATTGCGTGCAATTCTGGTCTCCTTCCTTTCAGAAAGATGATGTGAAACTTGATAGGATTCAGAAAAGATTTACAAGGATGTTGCCAAGATTGGAAAATTTGAGGTACAGAGAGAGAGGCTGAATTGGCTGGACTGTTTTCCCTGGAGCACTGGAGGCTGATGGGTGACCTTATAGAGGTTTATAAAATCATGAGGGGCATGGATAGGGTAAGTAGACAAAGCCTTTTCCCTAGGATGGGGGAGTCCAGAACTAGAGGGCATAGGTTTAGGGTGAGAGGGGAAATATAAAAGGGACCTCAGGGGCAACTTTTTCATGCAGAGAGTGCTGCGTAAGTGAAATGGCTGCCAGAGGAAGTGGTGGAGATAGTACAATTGCAACATTTAAAAGGCATCTGGATGGGTATATGAATAGGAAGGGTTTGGAGGGATATGGGCTGGGTGCTCGATTGGGTTGGGATATCTGGTCAACATGGACAAGTTGGACTGAAGGGTCTGTTTCCATGCTGTACATCTCTATGACTCTATGACTCTAAGTCAGGATTGGAAATGTTCCTGAAGCCCATGCTTTCTACAAATTCAGAATATTCCCATTACTATTTTAAAGTATATTTACTATATGCAGGTAAAATGTGCATTCCTTAAACAAGGGTGTTATGAGTGAAGAATGAAGGCAAATAGATGAAGTTCTGATTAATTAAATGACAGACCAGTTATAGGGATAGGTTGAATAGGCTAGGGCTGTTTTCCCTGGGGCATCAAAGGCTGAGGAATGACCTCATAGAGGTTTATAAGATCATGAGGGACATAGATAGGATAAATAGGTAAAGTCTCTTCCCTGTGGTCGTACCTGAGGACTGGAGAGAGGCAAATGTAATTCCTCTCTTCAAGAAAGGAAATAGGGAAATCCCTGGCAATTACAGACCAGTAAGTCTCACGTCTGTCATCTGCAAGGTGTTAGAAAGGATTCTGAGGGATAGGATTTATGACCAGCTGGAAGAGCATGGCTTGATTAAATGCAGTCAACACGGCTTTGTGAGGGGCAGGTCATGCCTCACAAATCTTATCGAGTTCTTTGAGGACGTGACTAGAAATGTTATTGAGGGTTGAGCTGTGGATGTGGTGCATATGGACTTCAACAAGGCATTTGATAAGGTTCCCCATGGTAGGCTCATTCAGAAGGTCAGGAGGAATGGAATACAGGGGAACATAGCTGTCTGGATACAGAATTGGCTGGCCAACAGAATACAGCGAGTGGTAGTAGAAGGAAAATATTCTGCCTGGAAGTCAGTGATGAGTGGTGTTCCACAGGGCTCTGTCCTTGGGCCTCTACTGTTTGTAATTTTTATTAATGACTTGGATGAGGGGATTGAAGGATGGGTCAGCAGGTTTGCAGATGATACAAAGGTTGGAGGTGTTGTTGACAGTATAGAGGGCAGTTGTAGGCTGCAGCGAGACATTGACAGGATGCAGAGATGGGCTGAGAGGTGGCAGATGGAGTTCAACCTGGATAAATGCGAGGTGTTGCATTTTGGAAGGTCGAATTTGAAAGCTGAGTACAGGATTAAGGATAGGATGCTGTGGTTCTGTTCGCCGAGCTGGAAGTTTTTGTTGCAAACGTTTCGTCCCCTGTCTAGGTGACATCCTCAGTGCTTGGGAGCCTCCTGTGAAGCGCTTCTGTGGTGTTTCCTCCGGCATTTATAGTGGCCTGTCCCTGCCGCTTCCGGTTGTCAGTTTCAGCTGTCCGCTGTAGTGGCCGGTATATTGACATAGACCTGGACCCAATATACCGGCCACTACAGCGGACAGCTGAAACTGACAACCGGAAGCGGCAGGGACAGGCCACTATAAATGCCGGAGGAAACACCACAGAAGCGCTTCACAGGAGGCTCCCAAGCACTGAGGATGTCACCTAGACAGGGGACGAAACGTTTGCAACAAAAACTTCCAGCTCGGCGAACAGAACCACAGCAACGAGCACCCAAGCTACAAATCTTCTCACAAACTTTAAGGATAGGATCCTTGGCAGTGTGGAGGAACAGAGGGATCTTGGTGTGCAGGTACATAGATCCCTTAAAATGGCCACCCAAGTGGACAGGGTTGTTAAGATAGCATATGGTGTTTTGGCTTTCATTAACAGGGGGATTGAGTTTAAGAGTCATGAGATCTTGTTGCAGCTCTATAAAACTTTGGTTAGACCGCACTTGGAATACTGCGTCCAGTTCTGGTCGCCCTATTATAGGAAAGATGTGGATGCTTTGGAGAAGGTTCAGAGGAGGTTTACCAGGTTGCTGCCTTTACTGGAGGGCTTATCTTATGAAGAGAGGTTGACTGAGTTTGGACTTTTCTCATTGGAGAAAAGGAGGAGGAGAGGGGACCTAATTGAGGTATACAAGATAATGAGAGGC
This sequence comes from Chiloscyllium plagiosum, assembly GCF_037043375.1. NCBI lineage: Eukaryota > Metazoa > Chordata > Chondrichthyes > Orectolobiformes > Hemiscylliidae > Chiloscyllium > Chiloscyllium plagiosum. Next base: position 100,132,824 of record NW_028270143.1, on the reverse strand, counting down.
ATAGATAGAGTCAATAGCCAGAGACTATTTCCCAGGGCAGAAATGACTAACACGAGGGGTCATAGTTTTAAGCTGATTGGAAGAAAGTATAGAGGGGATGTCAGAGGCGGGTTCTTTACACAGAGAGTTGTGAGAGCATGGAATGCGTTGCCAGCTGCAGTTGTGGAAGCAAGGTCATTGGGGACATTTAAGAGACTGCTGGACATGCATTTGATCACAGAAATTTGAGGGTGCATACATGGGGATTAATGGTCAGCACAACATCGTGAGCTGAAGGGCCTGTTCTGTGCTGTACTTTTCTATGTTCTATGGGGTGGGAGAGTTCAGAACTAGAGTGCATCGGTTTAGGGTGAGAGGGGAAAGATATAAAAGAGACATAAAGGACAGCATTTTCATGCAGAGGGTGGTACGTGTATGGAATGAGCTACAGAGGAAGTGGTGGAGGCTAGTATGAATGCAACATTTAAAAAGCACCTGGATGGGTATATGAATAGGAAGGGCTTGGAGGGATATGGGCCGGGTGCTGGCAGGTGGGACTAGATTGGGTTGGGATATCTGGTCGGCATGGACGGGTTGGACCGAAGGGTCTGTTTCCATGCTGTACATCTCTATGACTCTATGCATAAGGTCATGGAAGAAGGTATTGAGGAGGAATGGATGGAAAGAAAATATCAGGGGAGCATGGAGGGGACCTGTCAAACATACCTTTCAACAGATTGTTGAAGTCAGCCTCGGCTGATCGCTTATATGTGGGTGTTTAGATCAGAGGAGCCTTCATCAGGAAGGCTTTTGCCCAAAACGTCAATTTTCCTGCTCCTCGGATGCTGCCTGACCTGCTGTGCTTTTCCAGCACCACTCTGATCTAAACTCTGGTTTCCAGCATCTGCAGTCCTCAGTTTTGCCCTGATGGGTTTTATACCTCTAGTCCTCAAAAAGCTTGGAATAATCCATGATAATTAAAAGGAGGAGTTCAGCAAGTCAAATGTGCAGGATGCATGCTCTCCATTCACAGCATAAACCTGAGAATCAGATCAAGAATCCCAGAATCAGCTCCCATCCACCATATCTTTATTTATTCTTTTACCGGATGTGGGTGTCACTAGCTAAGTCCAGCATAATTTCCAAAACACTAATTCAGCTTGAAGAGCAGGTGTTGCTGTGCCAAACTGAACTGCTGTATTTGGTGTGGTGTAGGTTTCCCCACACTGCTGCTCAGATAGGAATTCCAGGATTTTGATCGAGTGACAGTGAAGGAACAGTGATATATTTCCTGGTTGGGATACAATGTAGTTTGGATGGGAAAATGCAGGTGGTAACGTTCCTGTGTACCTGCTATCTTTAAACTTCAAAGTCTTCTGTCCTGAGTAACCTTGTCCTCAGAAAAGAATTATGTCAAAAGAAGAAGTAGATGTAAGTGATATGGACCACTTTTCGGTAAGATCACAACTGATCTTCCATCTCAAACCTAATCAATACCTGATCATCTGATGATTCTTTTAATTTCTTGTGCAAAAATAGGTGAAGTCTGCACATTGACTTAGAAATAGGAATGTGATTGTACTGGAGAGGATGCAGAGGAGATTTACCAAGATACTGTCTGGGCTAGAGAGTTTCAGTGATGAAGACAAATTGGAGAGGCTGGGGTTGTTTTCACTGCAGCAGCAGAGATTGAGAAGGGACATGAATGATGTATCAAATTAAGAGGAGCATAGACAGGGTAGTCAGAAAGAAAATTCTCCCCCTTGCAGGAGGAATCACAGACCTGGGGCTTAGATTTGACATAAGGTTTAGAGGGAATGCCAAGATCTTTTTTTCTTCCTAGAAGGTGGTAGGAATCTGAAACTCACCTTTTTTAAGGGTAGCAGAGGCAAAGGCCCTTATAGCATGTTGAAAGTATTTAGATGTCCATTTGTGATACAATGCTATGGATCAAGTGCAGAGAAATGGGCTTAGAATAGTTGGGTGGTTGTTTTTGTGGCTGATGTGATAGGCTGAGGAGCCTTTTACTGTGATGTAGATCTCTAAATAAATACGTAAACATCTTTCAATTTAGTATCCAATGAATGTAAATGTACTTTTTCATTTTGGTGCTTGATGACTACAGAAAACATGCTGATAGAAAATCCATCAAGATGCATTATGGAGGGTAGGTTCCCCTCTCATGAGCACCACTTTCATGACCATAGATCATAACTCTGGATCACATAAGAACATATTGAACTTTTAAGTTCCAACTTTTCTATATAGAGAGGTCTGATAAAGTGAAAATGACTGTGAATATAAATTCAGTGGCTGTCTGGAGAGGAAGTCTGGAAGGTTACACTTAGAGGTGTCAAAGAAGTTTAAACAGGAGAAAATGCACTGCAAACTGAAGTGAAAGCTCCTGGGAGTTACCTCTCACTGTAAATGTTATAGAAAAAAAACAACAATCTGGACAAGAGGCATGTTTTGAATCTTTCCCTTTGAAGATTACATAAAGACAGGAATAATAGCCAGTTCAGCTTTGGTATATGGTGTGAGCAGAAGAAAGTATGTGAGTGAGTTGAGGTACTTATATGTACTAGTATGAGGTTGACTATGAAAGTCACAGTTAAAAAAGTACCCATTAATCTCCCATGCATTGTAGGGAAGGTAATATCTCACTCTGAGTGCTGGAAACCAGTTAATTAGTAGGCCAGTTAATAGGAAATGAGACAAAATCATTTTAATCAACCTTCTAAGCCAAAAGTATTGAAATTGACTGCTCCAGTATCTAATATCCACTATCTACAATTTACAAACAACCTAGAGACTGAACCATATAGCTTTCATATTTATGGACTTACTTCTCATTTCTAATCTGGTGTATATATACTGAATTGTTCTACTTCTCACATTTAGTAACCAATAAACTCACTTTTCTATTAATTAAAAAAAAAGTAGAAATTCGTTTTGGTTGAAGAGAAAGGTACCCACAAGGAAGGGGATCCTTTATTTACCTTGTTGTGAACAACCAAGGGGTTGGAGGGTGAGTATTTTTAGATTAGATTCCCTACAATGTGGAAACAGGCCCTTCAGCCCAACCAGTCCACACTGACCCTCCAAAGCGCAACCCACCCAGACCCATTTCCCTCTGACTAATGCACCTAACACTATTGGCAATTTAGCCTGCACATTTTTAGACTGTGGGAGGAAACCAGAGCACCCGGAGGAAACCCATGCAGACACGGGGAAAACATGCAAACTCCACATCGTCGCCCGAGGCTGGAATTGAACCTGGGACCCTGGTGCTGTGAGGCAACAGTGCTAACCACTGAGCCACCATACCACCCTATGGAAGAGGATCCAGTTTTCCACTCCTCACCCAGGAGACTGACAATTTGGGTTATCCCATCTGGGACTGTAATAATTTGGGAAATCTTGTCCTGGCTCTTGTCATAACACAACAGGCTACATTCAGTCAGACATGTTGTTGAACAAATGGGAGTTTTTCACGTTGAATATTAACTGGATCTCAAAACACAAGGCAGGTAATCAACTTAGCATCTGAGGCTAAATTAAGAACAGAAAGATTTTAGATTTTATTTTTTGCTTTCCCCCAGCATCTATGGCATTTTATTTTTATTTCAATACTGACGTCATGGTCTGCTCACCCTGTTTATGACACAACCATTGCAGGTCTCTTTTAGTCAGAATATGCCACATGGCTGTGATGGAAGAGGCTGGAAGTGATACATTTGCTTGGTTTAATTCGAGTGTTCAGTAACACCAACAGCAGCTGCACTCTTGAGTTCAATTTCATGGCCACTGAATGGAAAAATAATTGAAAAACACTACAATGACAGAAAATGAAAGCATATATAAGTTTAACCACACTTCATTTTTCTGCTTTTCAGCAATGACAGTGAGCTAATCTTTCACATTAAGTCAATATACAGTTACTGTATATGAGATACAGACTGAATTGTTCAATGCATAGCAGAGAAATATCAGTATGCTTTTTAATTGCCATTGCTCAAGAGATATTGTCATCCATCATGTCATAGCTTTTATTCCTGCAACACGTAGTATTGAATGCCACTGAGTTTATTTTATTTATTTATAAAATCATCCTTTCTTATCACTTTTTGTTTGCATGGCCATTATAGGGACACTAAAGCAGTGTCTTGTTTAAACTTTGTTCAGTCAAGTGGGGGATCAGCATCAAAGCACATGGAGGGTTTATTAATTTGGTGATTGGTGTCATTGTCTTAAACAATCCCTTCTGTATACTATCTATTTTCACAACTTTTTTTAATAAAGAAATATCAATCTCCAAAAAGATGAAAACAGGCAATATAAAGAGAAAAAAATCAATGAAATATTAAGAGAGTGCAAACAGTTGTGGTATTAACAAATTGAATAAATGATTTCACTGGGGACCAGAATTGCTTCTCAGTCTCTAATTCCATGACTTTTTTTTTAGCAGCAACAGTAAGAGATTTCTCTAAGCAGCTAAGGATTCCTCTTGGACTTTCAACATGATGGGCAGAGATAATATCGAAGAGAATAAATCAATAAAGCAGCTTGAAATGGTTTTATTGACTCATTTTTGACCAAGAATTGGTTCAGAAAGCAAGCACTAAGCTAGAGGATTCATTTCCACATAGTTCTTTATCTGCTGGCTTAAATATTGTATCTTCAAATGAGTATTAGAGGCATTAGATTTATATGCATTTTATCTGTATATTGCTGATCTCATACTGACTTCAATATTGATTGTGAGTAGGGGTAAAGGCAGCATAAGCCTTTTCTCTGTATAAAGCATATTTGGTCAAACAGTAAATGCATTAATACTATTGCACCAAAGGTCTGATTTATAAAATCATATTTAGTGATTATCAAGGCATGATAAATTATTTGCAGAGTTCTTGAATGTCCCAAGTGTCAAGGTCTGAAATGCAGCCACTTTCTGTTTCCAATTTCATTTTAATTTTTGGAAGCATCTTGGAAGAAACAGCATATTTAGCTAGTTTTAGATGTTTTACCATAGGTACTACCAATCTCTCACCACAGAAGTACTGTGACGATTTCAGACCTATGCCATTTAAACTACGATTTACCAGCAGACAATGAAATGCCAGAGCTATGATTTTCCCCTGATTCTGATGAATATAAGAATACAAATACTGCGGGACCTGGAGTAAGCTATTTGCTCCTCTGCTATTCAATATGATCATGACTGATCTTTTTCCCAAGCTCCACTTTCCCACATAATCCCATTATCCTTTGTTTCGAAAATATCTATTGATCCATCTTAAGACCATAAGACCATAAGACATAGGAGTGGAAGTAAGGCCATTCGGCCCATCGAGTCCACTCCGCCATTCAATCATGGCTGATGCGCATTTCAGCTCCACTTACCAGCGTTCTCCCCGTAGCCCTTAATTCCTCGAGACAACAAGAATCTATCAATCTCGGCCTTGAAGACATTTAGCGTCCCGGCTTCCACTGCACTCCGTGGCAATGAATTCCACAGGCCCACCACTCTCTGGCTGAAGAAATGTCTCCGCATTTCTGTTCTGAAATGACCCCCTCTAATTCTAAGGCTGTGTCCACGGGTCCTAGTCTCCTCGTTTAACTGAAACAATTTCCTAGCATTTCCAAGCCATGTATTATTTTGTACGTCTCTATTAAGTCTCCCCTTAATCTTCTAAACTCCAACGAATACAATCCCAGTATCCTCAGCCGTTCCTCATATGTTAGACCTGTCATTCCAGGGATCATCCGTGTGAATCTCCGCTGGACACGTTCCAGTGCCAGTATGTCCTTCCTGAGGTGTGGGGACCAAAACTGGACACAGTACTCCAAATGGGGCCTAACCAGAGCTTTATAAAGTCTTAGTAGTACATCTCTGCTTTTATATTCCAACCCTCTTGAGATAAGAGACAACATTGCATTCGCTTTCTTAATCACGGACTCAACCTGCATGTTTACCTTTAGAGAATCCTCGACTAGCACTCCCAGATCCCTTTGTGCTTTGGCTTTATTAATTTTCTCACCATTTAGAAAGTAGTCTATGATTTTATTCTTTTTGCCAAAGTGTAAGACCTCGCACTTGTTCACGTTAAATTCCATCAGCCATTTCCTGGACCACTCTCCCAACCTGTCGAGATCCTTTTGTAGCCTCCCCACTTCCTCAGTACTACCTGCCTGTCCACCTAACTTCGTATCATCGGCAAACTTCGCTAGAATGCCCCCGGTTCCCTCATCCAAATCATTAATATATAATGCGAACAGCTGTGGCCCCAGCACCGAACCCTGCGGGACACCGCTCGTCACCGGCTGCGATTCTGAAAAAGAACCTTTTATCCCAACTCTCTGCCTTCTGTTAGACAGCCAATCCTCAATCCATCCCAGCAGCTCACCTCAAACACCATGGGCCCTCACCTTGCTCAGCAGCCTCCCGTGTGGCACCTTATCAAAGGCCTTTTGAAAGTCTAGATAGACCACATCCACTGGGTTTCCCTGGTCTAACGTACTTGTTACCTCTTCAAAAAATTCCAACAGGTTTGTCAGGCATGACCTCCCTTTACTAAATCCATGTTGACTTGTTCTAATCAGACTCTGCTCTTCCAAGAATTTAGAAACCTCATCCTTAATGATGGATTCTAGAATTTTACCAACAACCGAGGTTAAGCTGATTGGCCTATAATTTTCCATCTTTTGCCTTGATCCTTTCTTGAACAAGGGGGTTACAACAGCCATCTTCCAATCATCCGGGACCTTTCCTGACTGCAGTGACTCTTGAAAGATCTCAACCAATGCCTCTGTTATTTCCTCAGCCACCTCTCTCAGAACTCTAGGGTGTATCCCATCGGGGCCAGGAGATTTATCAATTTTAAGACTTTTTAACTTTTCTAGCACTATCTCTTTCGTAATGGCAACCATACTCAACTCAGCCCCGTGACACCCTTTAATTTTTGGGATATTACTCATGTCTTCCACTGTGAAGACTGACGCAAAGTACTTGTTAAGTTCTCCTGCTATTTCCTTATCTCCCATCACTAGGCTTCCTGCATCAGTTTGAAGTGGCCCAATGTCTACTTTTGCCTGTCGTTTGTTTCTTATGTACTGAAAGAAACTTTTACTATTATTTCTAATATTACTGGCTAGCCTACCTTCATATTTGATCCTCTCCTTTCTTATTACACTCTTTGTTATCCTCTGTTTGTTTTTGTATCCTTCCCAATCTTCTGATTTCCCACTGTTCTTAGCCACTTTATAGGATCTCTCTTTTTCTTTAATACATTTCCTGACTTCCTTTGTCAGCCAAGGTTGTCTAATCCCTCCCCGGTTAATCTTTCTTTTCTTGGGAATGAACCTCTGTACAGTGTCCTCAATTATACCTACAAACTCCTGCCATTTTTGCTCTACTGTCTTTCCGGTTAGCCTCTGCTTCCAGTCTATTTTAGTCAGTTCCTCTCTCATGCCCTCATAATTACCTTTATTCAACTGTAACACCATTACATCCGATTTTGCCTTCTCCCTTTCAAACTCCAGACTGAACTCTATCATATTATGGTCGCTACTTCCTAAGGGTTCCCTTACTTTAAGATCTTTTATAGAGTCTGGTTCATTGCAAAGCACTAGGTCCAGAATAGCCTGCTCTCTTGTGGGCTCCATGACAAGCTGTTCCAAGAAGCCATCCTGTAAGCATTCCATGAATTCCCTTTCTTTAGAGCCACTAACAACATTCTTTACCCAGTCCACCTGCATATTGAAGTCTCCCATGATCAATGTAACCTTGCCTTTCTGACATGCCTTCTCTATTTCCCAGTACATGTTGCGTCCCTGGTCCTGACCACTGTTAGGAGGTCTATACACAACTCCAATTATGTTTTTTTTGCCTTTGTGGTTCCTCAATTCCACCCACACAGACTCCACATCATCCGACGCTATGTCATTCAATACCATAGATTTAATTTTGTTCTTAACTAACAAGGCAACCCCACCCCCTCTGCCCACCTCTCTGTCTTTTGAAAAGTTGAAAAACCATGGAGGTTTAACTGCCAGTCCTGACCCCCCTGTAACCAAGTCTCTGTGATGCCTACTACATCATAATCATTCACTATTATGTGTGCCATTAGTTCATCGGCTTTGTTATGTATGCTACGAGCATTCAGGTAAAGTGCCTTAATGCTAAATTCCTTATCATTAGAGATGTTGGAAGTCATATGTCCTAAGTTATCCTTGCTTTTTACTGCATTCTCGGTCTGCCTCAATTTTAAATCAGCCTGGAAACATGCTATCCTGCTGCTTATCTTGCCATTTACCTCCATACTCCCTGTCGCTTTCACTTTCCCTTCCCCCCAACTCAGAAGTTTAAAGTCCTACTGACCATCCTATTTATCCTCTTCGCTAGAACATTGGTACCTGATCGGTTCAGGTGGAGACCATCCCAACGGTACAGATCCCCCCTGTTCCAAAACTGATGCCAATGCCCCATGAAGTGGAATCCCTCTTTCCCACACCAATCCCTTAGCCACATGTTTACTTGCCTAATTTTCTTGTCACTATGCCAATTGGCACGTGGCTCGGGCAGTAATCCGGAGATTATGACCCTTGAGGACCTGTGCTTCAATTTCCTGCCTAGTGCTTCATAATGCCCAAACAGGTCCTCCACCCTAGTCAGTTGTGGTCAACACAACAACTGGATCCTCCCCCTCCCGCTCCAATATCCTTTCAAGAGTCGGAGATGTCTCGCACCCTGGCACCGGTCAGGGCAACACACCATGCGAGACTCCCGATCCGGCTTGCAAAGGATACTATCTGTCCCCCTAATTATAGAATCCCCTATAACCACTACTTGTCTATTAGCTCCCCCCTCTTGAATGGCCTTCTGGACCATGGTGCCTTGGTCAGTTGGCTCATCCTGTCCAGAGCCCTTTTCCTCATCCGAACAGGGAGCAAGAATCTCGTACCTGTTGGACAAGGTCAAGGGCTGAGGCTCCTCCACTCCTGAACTCCGGTTCCCCCTACCTGCCTCACTTACAGTCACACTCTTTTGTGCCTGATCACTAGCTGAATGTGAATTACTTAACCTCCCAGGTGTGACTGCCTCCTGAAACAAAGCATCCAGGTAACTCTCCCCCTCCCGGATGTGCCGCAGTGTTTGAAGCTCAGATTCCAGATCATCAACTCTGATCCGGAGTTCTTCCAGCAACCACCACTTGCTGCAGATGTGGTCACTGCCATTCACAATGGGATCAGCCAGCTCCCACATCATACAGCAACAACACATCACCTGCCCAGCCATCTCTGCTTAGTTAGTTAATTAGTTACTTTGTACAAGTATGAATTAGAATACCTTCTGATACCTCTCTGCTATAGTTTTTTTTACCCTAAATAAGGACTTGATGTATACACACACACAAAAAAAAACCAAAGTAAATTTTTAACTAGTCCCTGGTAAAGAAATAAAAATCCTTACCTTAAAAGAAAAAGCAGAGTAGTTAAGAAGGTTAGAGGAGGAGGGTGGGTGGGAGATACTACAGGTGTAGAATCTCGGGTTTAGCCGCCTTCCTGACTTATATACTCACTTTTCCTTCCCGGCTGCCCCTCTGCTTGCTGTCACTTCCTCTGCTGCTCCCGCTCTTTCTGTGGAGAGAGAGTAAAAAAACACACCGCTGCCCGCTACAGGTAAGCAATTTTAAAACAAACTGTCTTACCTTTGCTGTAGTCTCCCGGGTTCGCTTTTACCTTCGACGCTGCTCCCACTCAAATCTTGCATATTCTCAAGTCCGAGCATCTGTAGCTTTTTGGGTGGAGAATTCCAAATACTCACAACCCATTGAATGAAGAAAGTTTTCCTAATCTCAGTCTTAAATGGCCAGCCCATTATTCTAGGAATAGCTACCTCAGTTTGAGGAAATTTCATGTTAGCATCTGCTTTGTTAAACTCCTAGAGGATGTTGTACATTTCAATGAGATCATCTCTTATTCTCCGAGATGGTAGGAATTGTAGACCTAGTCTATGCAATCTCTCCACTCATGCAGTCAGTTGAATGAACACTTGATGCATTTCCTTTCAGAAAATTACGTACTTCCTCAGACAAGAACTGTACACAGTATGATCACCAATTGGTGTGACCTCACCAATGCCCTGTGTAATTGTAGCAAGACATCATTATGCCTGCACTTGAATCCCCTCGTTGTGAAGGCCAATGTAGTTTGCCTTCTTTACTGCCTGCTGTACCTGCACATTTACTTTCAATAACTAGTGCATGAGGACAGCCAGGTCTTGTTGAACATTCCCTCTGTCGGTTCAAAGCCATTCAAAAAATAATTTGCCTTTCTATTTTTGCTGCCAAAGTGGATAACGTTACATTTACCCACATTAATCTGCATCTGCCACGCACTGGCCGACTCCCTCAGCCTGTCCAAATCACGCCGCAACATCTGTGGATCTTCCTCACAGCTTACTCTTACACTCAGGTTTGTGTCATGGCTGACCTGTTTGAATTTGAACTTCCACATTCCCATTCACACCCAATAACCTATGAGTCCTTTTCCTAACAAAAACATATCTTTCTCCACCTAACAAATATTCAAAGTTTCTCCACTGCCTTCTGAAGCTGAGGGTTCCAAAGTCATGCACATCTCTGAGAGATTTAAAAAAAAATCTCCTGGTCTCTGTCCTCCAAGGATGTCTCTTGATTCTTAAACTGTCTTCGTACTTCAGTACTCACCCACTAATGGAAACAGCTTTTCCATTTCCATTTTCTCAAGACCTCGTGTTCAACCAAGCCACCGCTCACTCTTTGAAAGTCCATTGTAAACAAGCGATCTTTCTCCATAGGACAACTCACTCGTTCCAGCTACCAATCTGATAAAGCTCCTCTGAACTTTTTCCAAAGTATTGATATCCTTCCTTAAGCAAAGAAACTAAAACTGCACACATTATTCATAATTCTAGTTTGGAAGAAGAGTCATACTGGATTTGAGGTGTCAACTCGGTTTATCTTTCTGCTGATGCTGCCAGACATGTTGAATTTCTCCAGCATTCTCTGTGTTTAATCCATACTTTTATGTTCAGTCTCGCTCACTATAAAGGATAGAATTCTATTCTCCTTCTTAATTACTTGCTGTGCCTGCACATTAACTTGACCCAAACCAGCTTTCCTTCCATTGGCTCTGTCAATACTTCCCACTGCCTCAGGAACATAATCAAAAACTCCTCCCACACTGGTTATACTCTCTTCCACCTCTTCCATCAGACAAAAGGTATGCAAGTTTGAAAACACAAACCAACAGATTCAAAAAGGGCTTCCCCCCCCCACTGTTATCAGACCTATGAACAGACCTCATATTTTAAAGTTGATCTTTCTCTGTACCTTCTCTGTGGCTGTAACACTATGTTCTGCATTCAGTTATATTACTCCAATGTACTTATGTAATATATAATTTGTCTGGATAGCACTCAAAACAATACTTCCATTGTATTTCGGTATATGTGACAATAATAAATCAAATTGTGTGATTCATGCACTAGAACTGAAAAATGTGTTGCTGGAAAAGTGCAGCAGGTCAGGCAGCATCCAAGGAGTAGGAGAATCGATGTTTCGGGCATAAGCCCTTCTTCAGGGCTTATTCCTGAAGAAGGGCTCATGCCCGAAACATCGATTCTCCTGCTCCTTGGATGCTGCCTGACCTGCTGCGCTTTTCTAGCAACACATTTTTCAGCTTTGATCTCCAGCATCTGCAGTCCTCACTTTCTCCTTATGCACTAGAACTCCTAGATCTTTCTACACCTCAGAATTCAGCAGTCATCCTACATTTAAGTAATAAGCTGTTTTTTTTTTAATTCTCCTTGCCACTGTGAATAATTACACATTTTTCCAGATTATACCCCACCTTCCAGTTTTTATACACTCATTCGATATCTTTACAGGTCTTAAATTTCTTATTTCCACTTCACAACATAATTATCAGCCTATATTTGCGTTATCTGCAAATGTAAATACCATGCCTTTGCACCTCTCACCTAAATCATTGGTATCAATTATAAAAATTTGAGGATCCAGCAGAGATGCCTTTAAAGCACCACTCATTACATCGTGTCAGTCAGATAGATACCTGTTAGTGCAAACTCTCTGTTTTCTGCAAGACAGCCAATCTTCTATCCATGTTGGTATGTAATCCCCATTTCACAACTGCCCCTCCTGTACCTTTAAATACAGCGGTAAATTCCAACCCTACAGGTTCTTGACATGTTGAGCACTTCTATTAATTACAGAAAGTAATCAGCACATATATGTATTTTTGGTTCAAATTGATGATAATTGAATTGTTTCCATTAGCTCCAGTTCCACAATCGTTCGCTCCAAGTGATGCACTGTTTTGAAATTACACAAGAATTAATATTATCGATTACACCGAGTAGTCGCGGGAACTGAGCAGTTGCAGCAGGACATGCTGCAATTTGCAATTACAACTTGGTAATGTGCAGTAACTATTACGGCCATGCTTGTCTCAAAACAGCTGAAAGCAATGTTGTCCGGTGTTTGCAGTTTAAGCGTATTTCACGCACTGATATCATTTGTTGAATTAGGCAGTGAAAGGCTTCCAGAAATTTGCAATGCTTTGTTGTAAATCCTTAATATAGGACAAATACCCCTTTCCACTTTTCCTTGTTAAGATACTGCAGCTCTTTTTTAAAAATGTATTTCATTAATAGTAAACTTATTATTTAATTCACCACTAAATCACCTGATTAACTAATGAAACAAATGACAATTAACAAGCACAGTCCATTATTTCATTTGATTTATTGTAGTCACATGTACCTAAGTACAGTGAAAGGTTGTGTTTTGTGAGCAATACAGGCAGATCATAGCAAACAAGGAAATACAGATCATAGGGTGATTAGCCACAGTGAAGTCAGGAAGCAATGCAACAATAACAAAAAGTAAAATGGTGGATGGAAACAAAGGGAAGAGTTAAATCAAACTCATGCAGAACATGGAGATAATGCACTACATCCTCTGTGGTGCCCATCACTATCTAAAGGCTTCAAGGGTCCTGGTGGACACAGCCTGTTCCCTCTCTTAAGGATGACTAAGTATGAATGTAGCCATGGAAGAGGGCAGGCAGTTGAGAACTTTGACCTCCTTAAAGGCCAACTGCCTGGATCTGGTGATAGCTACTATAGTGAGGCCTAGAAGCAGACACACAAGGAAATCCTCCAACTTACTCAACCAATGTACACATATTCCAGGGATTACACAACACTGCAGAATAAGAAGCAGCTTTTTTTGATACTCCACTATCAAGTCACCCAAATAATTGGCTAAAGAGCAATTACCAAGCATCACCCTCAAAAGGCTGTGCAACAATAACAGAGTTGAAGGTAGGGTATGAAGAGATAAAGAGACAGAATTATCATCAAGTTCAAGTAGCTAAACAGGGAATATGGTCTCCTGCAACCACCATACACATGGTCCACAGACTCCACAGCACCATATATTACACTTACTTAGTCTTCAGTCAAGTGCCACTGAAAACAAAACTCTTTTATGACTTTCTATCACCTGAACCTCAATTTCTTGCTGAATCTTAACAGGTGAGAGTCTGCCTCTTGGAATCACAGGACCTAACAGCAGAGAAGGAGGCAATGTGGCCCATTATACTCGCTTTAGAAAAGAGTTATCTGAATATTCTCCCCCCTCCCACTTCATTCTTTCCCTGTTACCTTGCATATATTTTCAATTCCAAATATTTAATTGATATCCTATTTAAAGTTACTCTCTTGAATTGATTTTACCAACATTTCAGGTAACATATTCCGGACCAGAATGAGTTTCTTCATTGTCTTTCTGGATTGTTTGCATAACCTCTTTATCTTGTGCCCTGTAGTTACTGGTCTATTGTCTAATGAAAACTGCTTATAGAACATAGAACATTACAGCGCAGGTACAGGCCCTTCGGCCCTCGATATTGCGCCGCCCTGTCATACTAATCTGAAGCCCATCCCACCTACACTATTCCATGTGCGTCCATATGCCTGTCCAATGACGACTTAAATGCACTTAAACTTGGCAAATCTACTATCGTTGCAGGCAAAGCATTCCATATTCTAAAACTCTCCTAATTGTGAAAACCTCAATTTAAGCTTCATCTGATTGGCCATTTCACGTGTATAATAGGACTGTCTCATTCTCAAATTTCATGAATTAACCAGAATAATGATTTGCCCTGATGGGTACTGCTCCATAATTGCCTTGTTGAGTTGATCATATGTTCTCACAACACAAGTGCTTGGAGGACATTCACTTTCTTGTTGATGCTTTCCCCTCACCTTAAAATCCTTTGACCTTACAATAAGTTTGAAAAAGATGGAAAGCTTATATCAACCCATCACTGGCTATGTAATCCAAGACCTCACAGTCACTAACAATAGCACACCCTTCTGTTCTGCGCAGATGGTTTGCTATCTTGGGAGCATGACACTACATCAATAAACTTCACCATTATCTGGTAAAAGGAAGCTCAGTGTTAAAGGGCAATCAAACCCATTGACTTTGCAAAGCGATTAGGGTTTGCCTCACTTAACCTAATGACGGAGCAGTGCTTCGAAAGCTTGCGATTTTAAATAAACCTGCTAGATTGTAACCTTGTGTCATGTGACTTCTGACTTTGCTCACCTCAGTCGAACACTGGCTTCTCCCCATCATGGTTTGTCCCAGAACAGAGATTGAAGTGTTTCATGGGTGCCAGATGTGAACAGGCCACTGTCATCACAGCAACTAGAAGCATTCCATCACCATTGTCTAAGATCTATTTGCAAGATCAGGTGACAGGATGAAAATACAACTCAAGACGCTGGCAAAGTGTTGCATATCTAGCACAACAAGCATGTACCTCAGAATTCCCTGAGTTGGTCAAATTCTTCATAGGGAGGCTTTCTGAGATTAAAGGAAATATTCTACAGCCTGGGAACCCAAACCACAGCAGAGAACGGTGGGTGACAATAGACAATAGGTGCAGGAGTAGGCCATTCTGCCCTTCGAGCCTGCACCACCATTCAATATGATCATGGCTGATCATCCTTAATTAGTATCCTGGTCCTGCCCTATCTCCATAACCCTTGATTCCACAATCCTTGAGAGCTCTATCCAACTCTTTCTTAAATGAATCCAGAGACTGGGCCTCCACGGCCCTCTGGGGCAGAGCATTCCACACAGCCACCACTCTCTGGGTGAAGAAGTTTCTCCTCATTTCTGTCCTAAATGGTCTACCCCATATTTTTAAGCTGTGTCCTCTGGTTCGGCACTCACCCATCAGTGGAAACATGTTTCCTACCTCCAGAGTGTCCAATCCTTTAATAATCTTATATGTCTCAATCAGATCCTCTCCCAGTCTTCTAAACCCAAGGGTATACAAGCCTAGTCACTCCAGTCTTTCAGTGTAAGGTAATCCCACCATTCCAGGAATTGACCTTGTGAACCTACGCTGCACTCCCTCAATAGCCAGAATGTCTTTCCTCAAATTTGGAGACCAGAACTGCACACAGTACTCCAGGTGTGGTCTCACCAGGGCCCTGTTCAGCTGCAGAAGAACCTCTTTGCTTCTATACTCAATCCCTCTTGTTATGAAGGCCAGCATGCTATTAGCCTTCTTTACTACCTGCTGTACCTGCATGCTTACCTTCATTGACTGGTGTACAAGAACACCCAGATCTCTCTGTACTGCCCCTTTACATAAATTGATTCCATTTAGGTAGTAATCTGCCTTCCTGTTCTTGCCACCAAAGTGGATAACCATACATTTATCCACATTAAACCGCATCTGCTATGCATCTGCCCACTCACCTAACTTGTCCAGGTCACCCTGTAATCTCCTAACATCCTCATCACATTTCACCCTGCCACCCAGCTTCGTATCATCAGCAAATTTGCTAATGTTATTGCTAATATCATCTTCTATATCATTAACATATATTGTAAAAAGCTGCAGTCCCAGTACTGATCCCTGCAGTAACCCACTGGTCACTGGGTGCTGGGCGGAAGTGAAGTTGGAGCGCAAAGCCGGTCGGGGAGGTAAGTGATTGTTATTTGAGTGTGTGTGTTCTAGACCCCAGGTTCTACAAAGTAGGGCCTCCTCTAACCTAAATTAAAAGTCCACAGACTTGCCCCAAAAAGAGGGTCCAAGGAAGTTCCTGTGGAGTGAAGAGTGAGGCTTTAGCTCAGGAGTCTTTCACAAGGAGGTTGAGTGAAGTGATTACACAACAGTTGATGAGAGTGAAGACATGACTGCCAAGCTGGTTCAGTGTGCTACGTGCTTGATGTGGGAGGTCAACGACTCTGGTGTGTTTGGCTCGTATAAGTGTGGAAAGTGTGTGCACGTTCAGCTACTGACAGACCATATTGCAGCACTGATGAAAGAACTCGAGGACCTTAGGCTCATCCGAAAGAACAAGATCTTTCTGGACAAGACCTTCAGCGAGGTTATTACACCAATCATACCAGAAGAGAGCAGAAGAGAGCAGACGATGAGGAATGCAGAGAGGAGACAGGTGCAATAGACCCCGGGGGAAGTACCTGTGGGGTACTGCAGGGATCAGTGCTGGGACCGCAGTTTTTTACAATATATATTAATGATATAGAAGATGGTATTAGTAATAACATTAGCAAATTTGCTGATGATACTAAGCTGGGTGACAGGGTGAAATGTGAGGAGGATGTTAGGAGATTACAGGGTGACCTGGACAGGTTAGGTGAGTGGTCAGATGCATGGCAGATGCAGTTTAATGTGGATAAATGTATGGTTATCCACTTTGGTGGCAAAAACAGGAAGGCAGATTACTATCTAAATGGAATCAATTTAGGTAAAGGGGCAGTACAAAGAGATCTGGGTGTTCTTGTGCACCAGTCAATGAAGGCAAGCATGCAGGTACAGCAGGTAGTGAAGAAAGCTAATAGCATGCTGGCCTTCATAACAAGAGGGATTGAGTATCGAAGCAAAGAGGTTCTTCTGCAGCTGTACAGGGCCCTGGTGAGACCACACCTGGAGTATCGTCTGCAGTTCTGGTCTCCAAATTTGAGGAAAGACATTCTGGCTATTGAGGGAGTGCAGCGTAGGTTCACAAGGTCAATTCCTGGAATGGTGGGACGACCTTACACTGAAAGACTGGGTTTGTATACTCTTGAGTTTAGAAGACTGAGAGGGGATCTGATTGAGACGTATAAGATTATTAAAGGATTGGACACTCTGGAGGCAGGAAACATGTTTCCGCTGATGGGTGAGTGCCGAACCAGAGGACACAGCTTAAAAATACGAGGTAGACCATTTAGGACAGAGATGAGGAGAAACTTCTTCACCCAGAGAGTGGTGGCAGCGTGTAATGCTCTGCCCCAGAGGGCAGTGGAGGCTCAGTCTCTGGATTCATTTAAGAAAGAGTTGGATAGAGCTCTCAAGGATAGTGGAATCAAGGGTTATGGAGATAGGGCAGGAACAGGATACTAATTAAGGATGATCAGCCATGATCATATTGAATAGTGGTGCAGGCTCGAAGGGCAGAATGGCCTACTCCTGCACCTTTTGTCTACTGTCTATAATCGAAAACTGAGATATAAAGACAAGACAACCCCAGGAACCCCATCCAGGACAAATATAAAAATAGAAAGCAGGAGACAACAGCTTCGCTTCACTTGGAGATCTCCACTGATGATGTTACCTAGCCAGGTAATGAAACATCTGGATATCAAACCTACAGCTCAGCGAGCAAACCTACACCCTAAACCTCAACCTGAGCTACAAATCTTCACAAACCTTGCAAAAACAAGTTGAAAGCCAATCTTGGAGCTTAGAAACTGTATCCTATTACTTCGGAAAGGAACAACCTTGGACAGGCCCAAATGAAGAAGTCTCTGTCATCGAGTGATTATAATGTATGAGGACAATAGTCAAGTGCCTTCAGGACACATACACACATCATGAAGCCAATTCTACCAGCCATCCCTTCATACACAGTGTACTCAATCAGTTCAGCAGATTGTGTTTTGTAAACCAGGCTTTTTCTTTTGCCGAATGTGTATTTGTTGAAGCATTTGGAGGAATCACGACAGCATATAAAGTTTGTTCTTTTACTATCAGTTGTCCACGGATGAATACATTGTATGAGCTAAAAAATGGAGAATCATCAAGTCACAGAGATGTACAGCACAGAAACAGACCCTTTGGTCCAACTCCATGCCAACCAGATATCCTAAATAAATGTATTCCCATTTGCCAGCATTTGACCCATATCCCTATAAACCCTTCCTATCCATGTACACATCCAGATGCATTTTAAAAGTTGTAATTGTAACAGCCTCCACCACTACCCCTGGCAGGACATTTCATACACACACCACCCTCTGCATGAAAACATTGCCCCTTAGGTCCTATTTAAATCTTTCCCCTTTTACTTTAAACCTATGCCCTGAGGAAAATGCTTGTCTATTTACCTTGTCCATTCCCCTCATGATTTTATAAATTTCTGTAAACTTAACCCTCAGCCTCCGACACCTCAGAGAACATAGCCCCAGCCTATCACAACATCCTTTCTATAGCAGGGAGACCAGAATTGCATGCAGTATTCCAAAAGTTGCCTAACCAATGTCCTGCACAGCTGAAACATGACCTCACAACTCCTATACTCAATGCACTGACCAATGAAGGTAAGTATACCAAATGTCTTCTTCACTATCCTATCTACCTGCCACTCCACCTTCAAAGAAATATAAATCTGCGCTTCAAAGTCTCTTTGTTCAGCAACACTCCCCAGGATCTTGCCATTAAGTGTATGGATCCTGCCCTAATATGCCTTTCCAAGATGCAGGTCGTCCCATTTATCTAAGTAAGCAAAAAAGCACAGCAGCCTCAATGCTTGTGCAACAACTTCAGATGAGCTGGCATGGTCTGTGTTATCAAATGAATTCCAAATTTCTGTCCAGTGTTGCTCACCTACTATTGAAGGAATGCTTTGCTGTTGCAGTCATTCTTGATTCATTTTACACGTTAGGCAGGAGACGAGCAGAACCAGCAGGGAAATATTATACATGGCTGAAAATAGTGATCAGGTTTAACTGATCGTACCCTCATTTTAAGGCAGAGAATCAGTAGAAGTGTTGGAAGATTTCAGTGCCACAGTCATTTCAATCCTATCGATTACAAACTTTAAAAATTAAAAACACCCAAAATGTTATGTGATGTTGCAAAACTTCATGGCAATGTATTTTTTGTAATCCGTAATTGTTTATTACTGCATTTGTTTGCCTTCTTGTTAATTGCATCAGATACTGTTCATCATATTGCATATTAACTTGCTTCATAGTGAATTGTGAGCCATTGGTTCATGCTAAACTACCCAAAGTTTTGCACAAAGTTAAAACATATTCAATTGGTAGAATTAACTTCCATTGAAACAAGACCCAAGGAGTAGCACTAGCACACTGAAGTATGTTGTGAAAAAGTATCCTATTTCTAACAAATACATCAATTATAACATAAAAGCTTGGTATTAACTGGATGGCTAAATGACTGAGTTACAGGCTTGCACAGCTGTGACTGTTTAGGAAATGTATTATGTGCATACTGATTTAAAAGACATGTGTTCCATTCTCCATCATCCTGTCTATTGTAAACACACCAGAAGGAATTTTCCCATTTTTGGACTGAGTCGGGAAACAGGAGAGTCTCCTCGAGAGAAATTCAAAGCCAATGTTGTTCAGAAAGTTGATTCAATCCTCTCTCAATCAGGAAGCCGATTGGCTGACTGGCTGCTGAAATTACAAACCTGGAGCATATGGAACCATACGCCTGGAGTTGGCAGCCAATCAGGAACTGATATCTCCAAAACCCAACACAAACCCACCTGGACCCCCAGATGATGAAATAACGTTGGGGAGGTCAGCGCTGTTTTGTCAAGGAGAAGAGTTCTGATTCTCTGAGGCCACCTATCTGCCTTAGATCCAGTCCCTTGGTCGAGCATAAATTAACACAGATTGAATCTCAGTCTCTCCACCGTCCACCAAACTGTGAGCCTGCCCACACTGATAGACTAGTTCTTTCTCAGCCCTCCTAGAGTTAAAGCTATATCAATCCAAGCAGGATGAGGCCCTTAAAGTGGTCATCAATCGATCATGTAAGGGTCTTCAATGTTGCCAGGCCAGAAAAGTCAACCGTTAGTCTTTCCACCCAGAAATTAAATTCTGAGGAGGCAGGAAGGCGCAGGTATCTCCCTGATATAGCCCTTCCTTCCTGACACCTACCACACAGTTATTCACCCATTGGGTGGGTTTCCCATTTTGAAATTGACCAGACATATTTTTGACTCTATGCAATTCAACTGGGAGTGGGATAGCACAATTTCACGCACAAAAATACAATCCTGAAATGTTTCTTCAGTGCGAACTGGGAGAGTGCTGTGTATTTTTTTCTCATGGTTCGTCACCCAGTGATGAATTAACATTCCCATAAAAGCATTTCTAGGTTTGTGTTAAAAGTATCACTCTTACTTTTGAGCCATGATCAACTCCAAGACCTGAGCACATGATCTATGCTGATAACTCAGTGCACGTGCTGAGAGATGGCGACATTGTCTCTCAATATTTAATTATCATAAATAGACGATCAGGTCATTTGTCTCATTTGCGTCTATAGTGTATTCCTAAGCAGAAACTGTTGTTATGCAGCAATTATCACAGTCAGTGATTACACTTCAATAGTTCCTTGCTAGTGTTGAAACATAGAGTCATAGAGATGTATAACATGGAAACAGACCCTTCGGTCCAACCCGTCCATGCCAACATCTTGGAATAGCATGCTCATGTTTTATGAAGGTATTTTTTATTTATATACCACTTTCTTAAACCATGTAATTGAGGTTATTCAAATGGAAAATGCTGAAGGAGCTAACTGAAGTAGAGAGGGTTAAATGCCATGAGGAATTTAAATATTTAAACAAAGGTCAATTTAATTAGTAAATGCAGCCATATCAGAATAAGATATGTCATACTACCACAGATGTTGGAAATCTGAAACAAAAAACAAACTTGTGGAAAAAGCTCAGCAGAGGTCTGACAACATCTGCAGAAGAAAGCAGTGTTAACATTCAAGTTAGTTCTGATGAAGAGATACTGCCCTTGAAACATTGACTGTTTCCTCTACACAAATGTTACTAGGCCTGTTAAGATAGTTATTTTTTATTACAATTTTGCACAATTCTTTATTTTGGTTTTTCGCAATTTCAGTCATTAACAGAAAGAAAATAAGAATTTTCAGAAAATGCTTTGTCTAGGTTAAAGTAATCTAGTAGTCCAAATGTGTATACTCAGAGCACCATGCTTTAACTATAGATAGTAACTTGAATACAGAACAGTATGATGCCGTTAACATTGAAATTGCCTATCACTGTGCCACCTACAAGAGTAACAGTCACTAAACTGAGTTTTTAACTCAACATGAATTCTCCATGTTACAAATACAGCAGTTATCAGAAGCAGATATGTGGATGCCTTTCAGGCCAGGTAGGACCTGTACAAGAGGGTGGATTGCACCTAAACTGCACAGGCAGCAAAATCCTGGCAAGGAGATTTGCTAATGTCATTTCAGATGGTTTAAACTAATGTAACAGGGGATTGGGAAACAGGGCAGTAAGCCAGCAAGTGAAATGATTAAGGAGGAGTTATAGATTAAGACTGGTAAGGCAAAGGGGAAGAATAGACAGGGAGAAGTTACTGAATACAGCGAAACTGGTAGTCTGAGGTGTATTTGTTTTAATGCAAGATGCAAGATACATAAGACAGATAAACGTAGAGCTTGGATTAATATCTATAACTATGATATTAGATTAGATTACATTATATTACATTACATTACAGTGTGGAAACAGGCCCTTCGGCCCAACAAGTCCACACCGACCCACCGAAGCGCAACCCACCCATACCCCTACATTTACCCCTTACCTAACATTACGGGCAATTTAGCATGGCCAATTCACCTGACCTGCACATCTTTGGACTGTGGGAGGAAACCGGAGCACCCGGAGGAAACCCACGCAGACACGGGGAGAATGTGCAAACTCCACACAGTCAGTCGCCTGAGGCGGGAATTGAACCCGGGTCTCAGGCGCTGTGAGGCAGCAGTGCTAACCACTGTGCCACCGTGCCGCCCACTGCCACCGTGCCGCCCACTATATTGTAGCTATCACAGAGACTTCACGGAGAGAAACAACTGGCAGCTTAACATTCCATGATTTAGATATTTCAGGTGAGATAGAGAAGGATGTAAAAGAGGTTGCATTACTGATAAGGGAGAATATCACAGCTGTACTGAGAGAGGACAGCTTGGAGAGCTCAGCCAGCAAGGTCATATCGGTAGAGCTCAATAGGAATGGGAATAGAATAGGAAGGGTGTGGTCACTTTGATGAGACTGTATTACAGGTCCCCGATAGCCAGCAGCAAATTGAGGAACAGATATGTGGACAGATGATGAAAAAGTTTAAAAACAATACGGTTGCTGTGGTGGGTGGTTTTAACTTCCACAATATTCACTGGATCTCTCTTGTGCCAGGGGTTTTGATGGGAAGGCATTTGTAAGGTGTATCCAGGATGTATTTTTTTAAAACGAATATGTAAGTAGTCCAACTATGTGAGGGACCATACTAAACTTAGTATTTGGGAATGAGCCCAGTTAGGTGATTGAACTTGATATAAAAAAGGAGGTTTTGCGTGTTTTGAGAAGCATTAAGGTAGCCAAGTCCCTAGGACTTGATGGGATCTATCCCAGAATACAGACTGCGACAAGAGAGGAATTGCTGGGGTCCTGTATAAAATCTTCACATCCTTTTTAGTCACAGGAGAGCTCACAGAGGACTGGAGAGTAGCCAATAATTTTCCTTCATTTAAGACGTGCAAAAGCGATAATCCAGGAAATTACAGGTCAGTGAGTCTTATGTGAGTGGAAATCAAATTACTGGAGAAGATTCTTAGGGACAGGGTTTACACATACTCAGAAATATATGAGTATGTGTAAACTTATTAGCAATAGGCAGCATGGTTTTGTGTGGAGGATGGAGGGGTAGTGTCTCACAAACTAGATTAAGGTTTTTGAGGAAGTGACAAAGGTGATTGATGAGGGCAGGATGGTAGATGTTGCCTACATGGACTTTAGCAAGGCCTTTGACAAAGTCCTTCATAGCAGGCTGATACAGAAGGTAAAGTCATATGAGACCCACAGCAAGCTGATAAGGTGGGTACACCATTGGCTTAGTCATAGAAGACAGAGCAGCAGTGGAAAGGTGTCTTTGTACTGATTGGAGATCTGTGTGCAGTGCTATTTCGTAGGGATTTGTGTTGGGACCCCAATTGTTTATACGATTTATAAATAAGTTGGAGGAGAATGTAAGTGGTCTGATTAGTACGTTTGTGGATGACACAAAGTTTGGGGAAGCTGAGGATAGTGCGGAGGATTGCCAGAATATAAATAAGCGAGAAACTTGGGCAGAGAAATCGCAGATGCGATTTAATCTGAACAAATGAGAGGTGAGGCATTTTGAATGGCCTAATACAGGAGAGAACTATGCAGTAAATTGGCAAGTCATGTTGGAGCTATACAGAACTTTAGTTCAGACACATTTGGAATATTGTATAATAGTTTGGGTCACCACAGAAGCAGAAAGAAGTGGAGGCTTTGGCGAAGGTACAGAAATGGTTTATCAGGATGTTGCCTGTTTTGGAAGGTATTAGCTATGAGGAGAGATTGACAGACTTGGTTGGTTTTCGCTTTAACGTCAAAGATTGAGGAGCAACCTGAAAGAAGTTTACAAAATTATGCGAGGCCTGCATAGAATGGATTGTCAGAGTCTTTTCTGCAGGGCAGAAATGTCCATTATTAGGGGACAGATGTTCAAGGTAAAAGGGTGAAAATTTAAAGCAGATGTGAGAGGCAAGTGTTTTAAGTGCCTGGTGCTGCTAGAGAAGGTGATAGAAACAGATACAATAGCAATGTTCAAGAGGTATCTTGACAGATACATGAGTGGGAAGGGAATAAAGGAATACATAGACTGCATACAAGCAAAAGGTTTTCATTTTAGGAAAGTGGTTGGCACAGACTTCATAGGCCAAAGGGCCTGTTACTGTGCTGTACTGTTCTTTGTTCAGTTTGGTCTTTGTTTACCTCAGTCAATTACTGTTTTCCAGAGTTTAAAGTTATCTTTCTCAGTTTTTCCATTCTCAAAAAAATGATTAAGTTTTAAAACCAATCAGCGATAATTGATTAGTCATTCCTGATTTATCCCATTTTTCCTGTATTGGTAGTGGTTACACCACAGAGCCTCACCCTACTGTCCTGTGTCCCCAGTGAAAGCTAACAGGCAAGATTGCACTGGTCTCTGGAAAGGGTATGTTGATAGACCTAATGGATTTCACTGCTGCTTTTCTTTGCTTCCTTACTGTGCCCTGCTTGAGGACTGGTCACACTGTCTTGTTGGACAGGAGGTGTTACTGGGGTTGTCCAGCCCAGCTACTTTGAATAAATAATATTGCAGTGTTGTTGGATTTGGTGGCTGAACTCAGGGAATGTTTCGTAAGGAGTGCCTACAGTTAACCTTCTAAGATATTTGCCAGCTGCTTTTTTGAAACATTCCACATTTACAAGAAACCTGTGCTTCACTTAATAAGAATAATGCAGACGTGACTTCAGTTGTCTTTTTGACAGAGGTTTGTGTTTCTAAAGGAAATCGCTAACTGATGCTAAATCAAACAGTTACAGAGGACTCTCGTTTTCCTTTAAGAAGCGGCACTTTTTTTTTGTTTTTTGCTTTGCTTTTTATTTATTAGAATCAAAGAAAAGGAACTTTGATTTCCTGAAGGATTAGCTGCCTTTGTTGATCACTAAAGACCTGGTCATGTTGTAACAGCAAGAACCACCCCCATAATGTAGACAAGCATTCACACACCTGTCAGTTGCTGTGCATTTTAACAGGTGTGTGGCTTTTGGTGCTGACTCGAAGCTGAAAGAGACCTGTCAACAGCACGGCATCTGTGGTATAATTGTACCTAATCTAGCATGTTCTCCACACCCAGTTTGTGCCAGAAAGTCAAATGAAATACAAAGAGAGAGTGACATTACTTTAACAGAGGTCGTAGTAGTAACCTGATTAGTTCCACATTGAAACGCTCGATGTTTCTTTACCTTCAGGTCCACTCACATACAAAGACCGAATGTAACAGCTTCCTTATTATGAAACTGGTAGACTAAATAGCACCTGAGAATGATCTTTATTTATCATGACTGTATTGCCTAAGGGTTATTAGTTAAGTAATACATTTAATGAAAAAGCCCCAAGTGACATGTTCAAATGTGGCCCATTCATGACTTGATATCATGGTTTATTAAATTATGAATTGTGCATATTCTACTGGGTGAGGTACTAAGCATCACTAGACAACAGTAAAACAGATTCGCAAGAAAAAACAAAGAGCTTGAACTTTTTCAGCATCTTAAATATTCTGAGTACATCCATAGCTGTTGCACTGCCAACGGTGACATTTTATTTCACATACTCAGTATATGGGGATTACCTAAGGTCCATACCAATTGCCCTCAGAAAGTGATGGCAGATCTTCTTCTTGGTCTTCTGTTCCTATGTGGGTGCTGTCCTTGTTGTTCTAGTTGGAGGATATCATGGATTTCAGAGGTGTAGTTGGAAAAGCCTTGCTTCTTAACTGCAGTGTATCCTCGTGGATAGTATGCATTGAATTAGAATTAGAATTAGACTTTGTTGTCATGTGTACTCAAGTACAGGGGTCCAATACAACCTATGCGCCTACACCCCCTCCCTATCGCTGTCACCTCCTCCAGCCCCTACACCCCTCCCTATCTCTGTTACCTGATGAAGGGGTTCTGCCCAAAACGTCAATTTTCCTGCTTCTCGGATGCTGCCTGACCTGCTGTGCTTTTCCAGCACTACTCTAATCTTGACTCTGATCTGCAGCATCTGCAGTTCTCACTTTCACCCTCAGGTGTACAGTGAGAAGTGCACAAAGTCACCATTGCTGGCACTATCTTAGGTACAAAAGTATTAGGTACAAAATCTTAAGTATAAAGTAGAAAAGTAAAAAAATAAGTTAACAGTTCATTATTATTTTCCTTCTTAAGTGCTTAGCCATGGTCCTGGATCTGAGCTCTTCCACGCTAACACCAGCAGGGAGCAGTCAGTCAGCTGGAGTCGCCACTTTTCAGTGCCATCTTGCCTCTATCTGTCATGGGTGCCATCAGCCACCAGTGGTGCCACGGGTCCGCAGAGGGCCAATCTCGATGTAGCCACCGCTGGAGCTACATGGCACTGGGACCAAACTCACATCCCTCCACCACTGTCAGAAACACACTCGCTCCTCCCTCTGCTGCCACCGCTGGGAAAAAAAAACCTCCCATCAGACGACTGAGGCCACAATATGCAGATGGTGGAGAGAGTGAATGCTAAAACCAATGTGTGGGCTTTTCCTAAAGAAACCCACTTTATGCTGACTTTCCTGGTTACTATTGCAGCTGCTAACATCCAAGCAAATGGAATATATTCCATTGTATTCATAGTTTATATCTTACAATTGAGAAACGGTCTTTAGGAGATGAAAAACCCATCTCAGAGTGTCTACCTTCTGACTTGACCCAATGGCAACCTCTTGGCAAGGTAAACAGGCAGTCCCCAAGATGTTAATCATGAAGATTTTGAAAATCAGAATTCTATTGAATGACAAGAACAGATGTTTAGACGCTTTCTTGTTGGACACAGTCATTATATGGCTTTTAGAACATAGAACATAGAAGAATACAGCGCAGTACAGGCCCTTGGGCCCTTGATGTTG
This sequence comes from Chiloscyllium plagiosum, assembly GCF_037043375.1. Lineage (NCBI taxonomy): Eukaryota > Metazoa > Chordata > Chondrichthyes > Orectolobiformes > Hemiscylliidae > Chiloscyllium > Chiloscyllium plagiosum. Next base: position 100,105,953 of record NW_028270143.1, on the reverse strand, counting down.
CGCCGATCCAAGCCCACCTAAACTACACTAACCCACTATCCTCCATATACCTATCCAATGCCCTCTTAAATGCCCATAAAGAGGGAGAGTCCACCACTGTTACTGGCAGGGCATTCCATGAACTAACGACTCGCTGAGTGAAGAACCTACCCCTAACATCAGTCCTATATCTACCCCCCCTTAATTTAAAGCTATGCCCCCTTGTAATACCCGACTCAATACGCGGGAAAAGGTTCATACTGTCGACCCTATCTAACCCCCTAATCATCTTGTACACCTCAATCAAGTCACCCCTAAACCTTCTTTTCTCTAGTGAAAACAGCCCCAAGTGCCTCAGTCTTTCCTCATACGATTTTCCTTCCATACCAGGCAACATCCTGGTAAACCTCCTCTGCACCCGTTCCAATGCCTCCACATCCTTCCTATAGTATGGCGACCACAACTGCACACAATATTCCAGATGCGGCCGTACCAGAGTCTTATACAACTGCATCATGACCTCAGGACTCCGGAACTCAATTCCTCTACCAATAAAAGCCAGTACGCCATATGCCTTCCTCACCGCACTATTTACCTGGGTGGCAACTTTCAGAGATCTGTGTACATGGACACCAAGATCCCTCTGCTCATCCACACTACCAAGTATCCGACCATTAGCCCAGTACCCCATCTTTTTGTTATTCTTCCCAAAGTGAATCACCTCGCACTTAGCTACATTGAATTCCATCTGCCACCTTTCTGCCCAGCTCTGCAGCTTCTCTATATCCTGCTGTAACCTGCCACATGCTTCCTCACTGTCAACAACTCCTCCGACTTTCGTGTCATCCGCAAACTTGCTCACCCAACCTTCTAACCCCTCTTCCAGGTCATTTATAAAAATGACAAACAGCAATGGTCCCAAAACAGATCCTTGCGGAACACCGCTAGTGACGGCACTCCATGAAGAAACTTTGCCATCAACTACTACCCTCTGTCTTCTTCCATCCAGCCAATTCCTAATCCAAACCTCCAACTCACCCTCAATGCCATATCTCCGTATTTTCTGCAGTAGCCTACCATGGGGAACCTTATCAAACGCCTTACTAAAATCCATATATACCACATCTACCGCTTTCCCCTCATCAACCTCCTTCGTCACCTTTTCAAAGAATTCAATAAGGTTTGTGAGGCACGACTTGCCCTTCACAAAACCATGCTGACTATCCTTGATCACATTATTCCTATCTAGATGTGCATAAATCCTATCCCTTACAATTCTCTCTAAGACTTTGCCCACAACAGAAGTGAGACTCACCGGCCTATAGTTACTAGGGCTATCCCTACTCCCCTTTTTGAACAAGGGAACCACATTTGCTATCCTCCAGTCTTCTGGGACTACTCCTGTAGACAAAGAGGACATAAAAATCAAGGCCAATGGCTCTGCAATCTCCTCCCTTGCTTCCCAGAGAATCCTAGGATAAATGCCATCAGGCCCAGGGGACTTATCTATTTTCACCTTTTCCAGGATTTCCAACACCTCTTCTCTACATACCTCAAAGCCATCCATTCTACTTATTTGTGCCTCAGTATTCTCATCGACAACAATGCCCTGTTCCTGAGTGAATACTGAAGAAAAGTATTCATTCAGTGTCTCCCCAATCTCTTCCGCCTCCACACGCAACTTCCCCCTACTATCCTTGACTGGACCTATTCCTACCCTAGTCATTCTTTTATTCCTAACATACCTATAGAAAGCCTTAGGGTTTTCCCTAATCCTATCTACTAAGGACCTTTCATGTCCCCTCCTTGCTGCTTTTAGCTCTCTCTTCAGGTCCTTCCTGGCTACCCTATAACTCTCAATCGCCCCAATTGAACCTTCACGTCTCATCTTGAGATAGGCCGCCCTCTTCCATTTAACAAGGGATTCCAATTCCTTATTAAACCACGGCTCCCTCGCACGACCCTTTCCTACCTGCCTGACAGGTACATAATTATCAAGGACACTCAATAGTTGCCCCTTGAACAAGTTCCACATATCATTTACACTCTTGCCTTGGAGTCTACTTTTCCAAGCCACACATCCTAAGTCATGCCTCACCGCATCATAATTTCCCTTACCCCAGCTATAATTCTTGCCCTGTAGTACACACTTATCCCTCTCCATCACAAGTGTAAAAATCACCGAATTATGGTCACTATCCCCAAAGTGCTCACCTACCTCTAATTCTAACACCTGGCCTGGTTCGTTACCCAGAACCAAATCCAGTATGGCCTCACCTCTTGTTGGCCTGTCTACATATTGTGTCAGGAAACTCTCCTGCACACATTGAACAAACACTGACCCATCTAACGAACTTGAGCTATAGCTTTCCCAATCAATATCAGGAAAGTTAAAGTCCCCCATAACAACCACCCTATTACTGTCACTCATCTCCTGAATCACCTTCCCAATCCTTTCTTCAATGATTCTAGGACTATTAGGAGGCCTGTAAAAGACTCCTAACAGGGTGACCTCACCTTTCCTATTCCTAACCTCAGCCCAAACTACCTCAGATGGCAAGTCCTCATCCATCGTCCTTTCCACCGCTGTAATACTATCTTTGACAAGCAATGCCACACCTCCCCCTCTTTTACCCCCACCTCTAAACCTACTAAAACATTTAAATCCCGGAACCTGCAACAGCCAATCCTGTCCCTGTTCTAGCCATGTCTCCGTAATAGCCACAACATCGAAGTCCCAGGTACCAACCAACGCTGCAAGTTCACCTACCTTATTTCGTATACTTCTTGCATTGAAGTATACACACTTCAAGCCACTTCCCTGTTTACAGGCACCCTCCTTGGAAATTGATGCCATGTTCCTCACCTCCCTACACTCCAGGCCCTGCACCCTGAAGCTACAATCTGGGTTCCCATGCCCCTGCCGAGTTAGTTTAAACCCCCCCCAAGAGCACTAGCAAACCTCCCCCCAAGGATACTGGTTCCCCTCAGGTTCAGGTGTAGACCATCCTGTTTATAGAGGTCCCACCGTCCCCAGAAAGAACCCCAGTTATCCAAAAACTGGAACCCCTCCCTCCTGCACCATCCCTGAAGCCACGCATTTAATTGTTCTCTCTCCCTATTCCTCGAATCTCTATCACGTGGCACGGGTAACAAACCAGAGACAACAACTCTGTTTGTTCTAACTCCAAGCTTCCAACCTAGCTCCCTGAAAGCCTGTCTAACATCCTCAGCACTCCTCCTACCTATGTCGTTGGTGCCAATGTGGACCACGACTTCGGGTTGCTCCCCCTCCCCCTCCAGGACCCGGAAAACACGATCAGAGACATCACGTACCCTTGCACCTGGGAGGCAACATACCAAACGTGAGTCTCTCTCGTTCCCACAAAACCGCCTATCTGTGCCACGAACTATCGAGTCCCCAATTACTACTGCTCTGCTCTTCTTCACCCTTCCCTTCTGAGTAACGGGGACAGGCTCCGTGCCAGAGACCTGAGCCCCGTTACTTACCCCTGGTAAGTCATCCCCCCCACAAGTATCCAAAACGGTATACTTGTTCTTGAGGGGAATGGCCGCAGGAGGTCCCTGCACTGGCTGCTTCCTCCCAGTCCCCCTCACTGTAACCCATCTATCTGCCATCTTCCGAATGATCCGAAGTTCATCCAACTCCAGCTCCAGTTCCCTAACACGGTCTTGGAGGAGCTGGAGATGGGTGCACTTCCTGCAAGTGTAATCGGCAGGGACGTCGATGGCATCCCTCACCTCATACATGTTGCAGGAGGAACATTGTATGGTGCAAATGTCTCTGGCCGCTTGTCAACCCAGGACCAAACGTTGTCCAGGTCTTGCTGGAAGTAGAGAGGGAGAGTTTTCTTATCGAAGTAACTGCAATGGCAACCATTAAATGTGCAAATAAATTGAATTCCTAACCTTATTATGGAAAGAAGCTATCACAATAATGATCAAATATCTATTTCCTAATTCCGTCATCTGATTATAATACTTTGTAGACTGAAACGGTTATTAAATAGAAATGCAAGGACTTAAAGTGGCCAAGCAATCAGATGACCACATAGGCTAGCCAAGCTCCTTCAGACTAATGTGGAATAAATGAAACTCTCTGAACTGAACATAACATTTTTTATCAAAAGGCACTGAAACTTGTCAACCTGGTAACACGTGAACAAACTCTCAGTCAGACATCAAGAAACTGTTACGTCCTAAATTGATTTATGTCTGTATGATAATTCCACATGTTGGAGATGAAAGGCATCACCTGGAATTATCCAGCTTGAAAGCAATTGTTATGATCCAAGTTGATGCTGATATTCAACGGGTCATATCTCAAAATGAAACCTGGCTTTATAGACAATAAGTTTTATTTTTGCTATTTGTTTATCATGTAGATCATAATTCACTGATCAAGAGGCTGTCAATTGAATTTTAATAAAAGAACATCAAAGTGTACTCCACACAAAAGGAAAAAAAATATTTTACACTAAAGAAGATCTGTTAAAAACTGCTATTATAAATGTCATAAATAAAGCTTCAATTCTTCTACCCTCAACAATAACTTTATGCAGGAGAAAGTGAGGTCTGCAGATGCTGGAGATCAGAGCTGAAAATGTGTTGCTGGAAAAGCGCAGCAGGTCAGGCAGCATCCAGGGAACAGGAGAATCGACGTTTCGGGCATAAGCCCTTCTTCAGGAAGGGCTTAATGCAGTCAAATATCAATGAAGGATTGCTCTGTTTCTACCTTAAAATTCCTTGTTCAGTTGGCATTGCTAGAATCAGTTTCTTGAGCTTTGTTTTTATAAACTTCTGAATACTTACAGAGCAAACACAAGAGTTGGCCACACCATTGGCTTCCAGCAGTTTGCTCCGAGAGCTTTCTGCCAAATGACTCAGGACTTTCTTCCTCAGAACTGACTACATGAAGAAATGTTAAACTATCACTACTTTTTTGTTCTGAATAAACCTGTGCATACTGCCTGAAATTCAGAATAGTCCTGTCTTTCTGTCTCTCTTTCTATGTTATGATGCATGTAGTTGCTTGGCAATAGTAGATTTTCATTTCAATTTTACCCTTGCTTTAAATGCACTGAACTGTTCACCTCAGCTCGAGATAAACGCTGTAAACCTGAATTTAAAAATGTATGTATCAATTAATTTCCAATGTCCTGACACCAGCAATGTCAATTTTAGTCAGGATCCTTGATGGCACATTTGATGTCCATCTCTCCATTTCACAAGAAATCTTTGACTAAAGTTTTGATTTACACATCACAGGACACATAGAGTAAGGAATTATTTGTACCTCAACACCAGGGAAAACTAAGGTGCTATGGCATAGTACATAGGACCACATGAATCTGGGATCATGGAGTGTAAGGCTTCAGCAGCATGTTTTGTAAATAATTGACTTGAAAATAGTTATGTTTAAATGGTCCAATCAAGTTCATTCAAGAGAGCATATTTCCATTTGGCAGCAGTAAGCAGGAAAGCTAAAGGCAAGAAGTAGCTAGAACCTGAAGTGAAGTTTTAGCCACATAGCTGTATCTTTAATTGTCACACTGACTCAATGACAATGAAGGAACTATGATATATTTGAAGGCCATGATGCTCCCATGGATCTGCTGCCGTTGCCCTTCTAGATGGAAGTGGTCAGTAGCTATTCAATTTATATAGCTAGTTAGTTCAATTTCTGGTTAATGGTCGCATTGGCAGTGTGGGATTCAGTAATGGTAGAGCCATTTAATGTCAAAGAGCAAAAGCTGGATTCTCATTTGTTAGAGATTATCACTGCATGGCACTTGTGTGACACAAATCATATATGCCATTTGTTATGATCCTTGCTGATGGTATTACTCAACTACTTAGATCCCAGGAAGAAATCTTGCCTGATCGATTGCTGTTTCTCTTGTTTTAGTACAGATAGTGGTGCTGAAATGTAGTCACATTGATCTGAGTTTCTTTAACAACAGTATAGCAGTTAATTACACAAAAGGCAAAAAACTAAACAAACCAAAATGCTGAGATAAAGAACACAGAAAAACATAAGGTTAAGACACCCAAAAAAACAAATTTTTGATGTATTCCCCAACACTATCACTTCACAGTGATTCAAATCCAGAAAATAATTCCACCTCTGTGGAATTTCTTTCTAATTTCTCATTTGTGAACAGTGTGATCTTCTTACATGAATGCGTATAAATTTTAAAGATTAGACTTTCTCAGCTTCTAATAATTTGCAATGTTTTAACCAAACACTTTTGGTCTCGAAGTTGCACAAACTAAATTGTTCTACTGAGATAATTTATTCTCTACGCACATCTCTCATCACACACTTAATCACCAAACCTGAAAATTGTCCAGATTTTGTTGTATTTAGTGATGGACAACATCAAAATCCAAGGAGCTGCAAATGTTGCTGAACCTTGTGCAATTATCAGAGAACATCTCCACTTCTGATGCTGTGATGGAGGGATGTTATTTTAATAAAGCAATTGAAGGTCATTGACTGGAGAACACTACCTGAGGAGCTCATGCAGTTATGCCCTGAGGCTGTGATGATTGACTTCCAACAATTACAACCATCTTCCTCTTTGCTAACTGTGATTCTGACTGACAGAATGCTTTTTCTTCAGTTCTAATTGACTCATTTTATGAGGGCTCCTATCCAAGTGGCATATATGATTTGTGTCACATAAGTGCCATTCAATGACAATTCCTAAAAAAGTGAAAATCCAGCCTTTGCTCCTGGATGTTAAATGTCTGTCCCATTACTGAATCCCACAATATCAACGCCACCATTGACCAGAAACGGAACTAACTAGCTATATAAATAGTGTGACTACAAGGGCAGGTCAGAGGTTGGGAATTCTGTACCATATTAAGTCAAATGCTTCTTTGATATCAAAGGTAGTCAGTCTTACTTTCCCTCTTTTGTTAATATTAGGTCAAAGATTGTAATGGAGTACCTCTAACTTACTGATGAAGGGCTTATGCCTGAAACATCAATTCTCCTGCTCTTTGGATGCTGCCTGAGCCGCTGTGCTTTTCCAGCATTGTACTCTTGACTCACTACCTCTAACTTACTGCAATCTTCTATGTACTTCTGCAAGGCACAAGTCAGGAGTTTGATGGAATATTCCCCACTTGCCTGGATGAGTGCAGCCCCGGCATTACTCAAAAAGCTTAACACCAGCCAGGACAAAGCAGCTTGCTTGATTGGCACCACACCCACAAATATCCACTCCCTGCACCACATACACTCAGTAGTAACAGTGTATACTATCTATAAGATGCACTGCAGAAATTCATCAAAGATCCAAACCTTCCAATTTGAATCACTGTGAAGTGATAGTGTTGGGGAATACATCAAAAATTTGTTTTGTTGGGTGTCTTAACCTTTTGTTTTTCTGTGTTCTATATCTCAGCATTTTGGTTTGTTTTGTTTTTTTGACTTTTGTGTAATTAACTGCTATACTGTTGTTAAAGAAACTCAGATCAGTGTGACTACATTTCAGCACCATTATCTGTACTAAAACAAGAGAAACAGCAATCGATCAGGCAAGATTTCTTCCTGGGATCTAACTAGTTGAGTAATACCATCAGCTAGGATCATAACAAATGATATATATGATTTGTGTCACACAAGTGCCATGCAGTGATGCTCTCTAACAAATGAGAATCCAGCCTTTGCTCTTTGACATTAAATGGCTCTACCATTACTGAATCCCACACTGTCAACGCTACCATTAACCAGAAATTGAACTAACTAGCTATATAAGTAGAATGACTACAAGAACAGATCAGTGGCTGGGAGTTCTTTAGTCAGTAACACACCTCCTGACTCCTCAATGTCTCTCCACCATATACAAATCACAAATCAAGATTGTGATAGGTAACTTTACATTAACTTGGATGCCAACAGCACAAACAACACTCAGGATGCTCAACACCAGCTTATCCATAATAAAGCAGCTCAATGGATTGGCACACTATCTAAAACCTTCAACATTTAATTCTTCCTCTACTCATGCATTGTGATAGCTGAGTGTACCATCCACAAACTACACTGCCCAAGGGTCCTTCAGCAGCACCTTCCAAACCCATGACCTATAACACCTGGATGGACAAGGCCAACAGATGTATGTGAATACCACCACCTGCAAATTTCCCTCCAAGGCCATAACATCTTGATTTGGGACTATATTGCCATTGCTTTGCTGTCGCTAGGTCCCTTACTAAGAGCAAGTGCGGACTGCAGATGCTGGAGATCAGAGTTGAGAGTGTGCTGCTGGAAAAGCACTTACTAAGTGCTCTGTGTGGAGAGTCATCTCAGATGAATTACCTCATCTCAGAAAGACAGCTCACTTCATTTTTTCAAGCACAATCAATAAAATACTGCAACAAAGAATGCTGGCCCACTAAACAAAACTCATATCGTATTAACAAATAAAAAGTCCAGTATTTGATATCCAATCCAGCTGAGGGAGACTTAGAGCTGCCTCCTCAACCTAGCTGTAGTAAACAGAATTTTGCTGTGGTTTAACAAATCAATTGCCAAGGGCCTGCAGAGGCAGAGAACTGAAAATGTTCAAACATCACCTTTGCATAACAAAAATACAGGTTAAAAGCAAAGATCTGTGTAAGCAAGTTCAGCTTACAGTGGAGGGAGCTACAAAATGAGGTCGAGTAACTGTGTAGTACAAAATGTGAAATGTATGTACTGTATAATGAAGTTTGTCTCTGGTTGCAGTCGCAGTGAGTATTGAGACTGGGCTTTCACAGCCTTAGTAAAGTAGTAACAGGATCTCCCTGGGCAGAGCACTGAGAACAAAGCCAAGTCTGTTTGTCACAGGAAAAGTTGATTTTGTGGGAGACTTAACCTCCACAATGAAAGTAATTCCAAAGAATAGAATATCATGTTTCTAAAGGTTGTTATGAATCTTCAAAGACAAATGTACATTTACTTCTGGAAAAATTGGTCTGCAATGATTACAGTGCTGATGTTGTATAAATTCTATATTGAACACAGTGTAACTAATCCAGCTCAGTTGCAGGTTTTAATGCACCAATGAAGCAGCAAAGGGAGTCTGATGGGCTTAAGCAGGTGCTGCACCAAACTGGTACCAAGGATAATTGTGTCAGATGGCTGAAAAATTGGAGGAAGTCATTCCCTCGAGGCTGTCTTGAATTGATGCTACACATGCTGATGTTCCAGTTCTCTTCCAGTTCTTTAGTACAGAAATAAGGAAACTTGGAGAGATATTGGACAATTTCTGTTTTGTTTTTGATTTCCTGTATCTACAGTTCTTTCAGTTTTTATTTAGCAATTTCCATGCGGCTGCATGGCAAGAAGATGAGCTTTTTGCCCAGCAGCAACAAATTGCCAGTTAGGGGTGCTTAAAGCTTTTTAACCGTACAGCCCACCCCATTAATAGCAAAAACAGAAGTTGCTAGAGAAACTCACCAGGTCTGGCAGCATCTGAGGAGAGAAAATAAAGTTAACATTTCAGGTCCAGCAACCCTTCCTCAGAACTGATGGTAGCTGGGAAAAGGTGCCATATATGTTGACGATGGGGGAGGGTTGGGGGCAAAGGAGTAACTCACTGGAGCACTGCAGCAGGCCTGAGACAGAAATATTGGCCAGAGAACATGGTGGTGTAGTGAAGTGTCACCTATTGTTTATTTCTTTATACAGTCCCTACAGAGGCCATTTGGCCCATTAAATCTGCATTGACTCTCCAAAGAGCATCTCATCCCCATAAGCCTGCATTTACCATATCCTAGCCTGTACATCCGCAGAAACTACAGGGCAATTTGGCATGGTCAATCCACCTAACCTGCATATCTTTAGACGGTTGAAGGAATCCAAAGCCCCCTGCAGAATCCCATTGCCGACAAAGGAAGAACATGCAAGCTCTATGCAGACTGCCATCCAAGGCTGGAATCGAGCCCAAGTCCCTGGTGCTGTGACGTAGCAGTGCTAACTGCTGTGCCACTGTATCCCACCTACCCTCTGTCTTCAGCGTATATGCCACCTTTTCCTAGCCACCATCAGTTCTGAAGAAGGGTCACTGCACTGGCAACATTAACCCTGCTTGCTCTCCACCAATGCTGCCTGAGCTGCTGAGTTTTGTCAGCAAGTTCTGTGTTTGTTTCAGATCGCCAGCATCCATACCCCTTTGATTTATTTCATCAGAGGGATTGCAGCCTCTTTTTATTTGGTAATCATTGTTGGATGGCCAATGGAAATTAATGGAGCTGTGTAATGATACAGACGAGAAGGAAGGCACTTGATCCATTGTGCACTTGCCAGCTCTTTGACAGAATCATCCAATTAGTCACACTTCTGTGCTTTCTCTCATGTATTTGCTGTGTCTTATCCAATATGAACTTCAAGCAAAAAATATTCGTAGAGTCATAGAATCATCTTTGAACTGTGGGAGGAAACTAGGGCACCCAGCAGACAAAGGGAAAATATACAAATTCCACACGGACAGTCAGCTGAGGCTGGAATCACCGACCAGAATCACTGTGTTAATCACCAGACAGTCTCAATCCCCACTCCCCACTTCCAGTTTATAATTTCAGTGTAATCTTATAAATGAATTATAACTTAGACTAACTTTAATCATCACCTGCCTTGCTAATCAGCCATCTGCAGTCGGCACTTGCTCTTAGTGGAAACTGGGACAATTACAACCTTTAAAAAGCATCTGATGGGTACATGATTAAGAAGGGTTTAGAGGGATATGGGCCAAGTGCTGGCAAACGGGACTCGATTAATTTAGAATATCTGGTCGGCATGGATGAGTTAGACCAAAGAGTCTGTTTCCGTGCTGTACATTTCTATGACTCTATATCCTCTTCCATCATGACATTAAACCACCTAGCCTAGGCCAAGACCATCACTCAGTCGACTGGTGGAATACACATCAATGTAGAGAGAAGGGAAATGATGTTCTCCATTCTGCCCTAAAAGTCACCACTTTTATCTCCCCAGTACTCTGTCTCACTCCAAGAGGCCAATGGCCCACAATAGTGAAGGTCCATTTCCACCTCATCCAGAAGTCCATGGCATCACAGATGCCAATCTTCAGTCAATCTGATTCAATTGATGTGGTATAAATAGACAATTGGACACACGGGATACTGCAAAGGTCCTGATAATTTTGGCAATAGTACTAAAGATTTGTGTTCTTAAACCTGCTGCTCCCTCAGCTAAGCTGTTCCAGTACAGTTAGAATATTGTCATCTACCCGACAGTGCGGAAAATTCTCAAACACATACTGTACATGAAAGGTTGAACAAATTCAACTCAACCAATCACTATCCTGTCAGTCTAATATTAATAATGGGTAAGGTGGTATCTAGCAGAACTTGCTTGCTAGCTACCTGCTCACTGATGCCCAGTTTGTGTTCTGCCAGGGCCACTCAGCTCCTGACCTCATGACACCCTTCATTCAAACACAGACAAAAGAGCTGAATTCCATAGGTGAGATGAAAATGATTGCCATTGATATTAAGGGCACAGTTGGAACTAATGGGACTCTCAGGGAAAAATTCTCTCATGGTTAGCATCATATTCTTTTGCATTTTCACTTCCGCAAAGGAGGGTAGTTTTGGTTGTTGAACATTGGTCACTTCAGCTCCAGGACATTTCCACCGGTGCTCCCCATAAATTTATGTTGCTATTGTCATTTTAAGTGGTTTATTAGATTAGATTAGATTCCCTACAGTATGGAAACAGGCCCTTTGGCTCAACAAGTCCACACCGACCCTCCAAAAAGTAACCCATCCTCCTCTGACAACTGCATCGAACACTATGGGCAATTTATCATGGCAAATTCACCTGACCTGCACATCTTTGGATTGTGGGAGGAAACCGGAGCACCCAGAGGAAACCCACGCAGACACAGGGAGAATGTGCAAACTTCACACAGACAGTCCCCTGAGGCTGGAATTGAACCTGGGACCCTGGTACTGTGAGGCAGTAGTGCTAACCACTAAGCCACCATGCATCATCATATCCTTTATAATAAACTCTAGTGTCTCCCTAAACCTGATGTATGGCTAACTTGTCTGTGATTACCTGTTTTATTCCTCACACCATGTTTAAATATCAGGGTAAGTTTTACCTCAAATAGAATATCTGTTTGAGAGGAAGATACTCCAGTTGCCCTCTGCACTACCTGCCTTGCGATTTTGTACTGTTCTAGTGGTTAACTTTTCCTTTCTACTTGTGTGCACTTTACCTGTAGTGTGACCATTTTACTCTTCATGTCATTCATGAATATGTTAGCCTTGTAACTGTAGCTGGAGACAATTACTCAATATCCTTGATATTAGAAGTGTCCCTGAATTTACATAATGCACAGGAGGATCATTTTACATGGCCGAACTACCCTGCCATAATTTACCCCTAAATTGCTCCCTATTCATTTGTTTCCTTTAGTTTATAAGAATATTACATTTATATTGGGAATCTGCCATTATTTCTTATGCTTTAAATATTACTAAATTTATATTAAAGAGTTTAACAGTTGGACAACAAACAATTAACTCAAGACTTCCTGAAATGCCATTCAATTTTTTAAAAACTCAGTCTAACTACCAAGTAAGGTTTGAATTTTCTCAATGGTTTATCACCTGATTACTGGTAAATGATTGTCTGCCTATCTTGAGGTGCTGATATGTTCAGTTGTCACTCTATCAATAAGACTGCACGAGTGATCCAGCCTGAGAGTGAAGAAGCTGTCCTCACCAAGCTCTTCCATCCCATTCATGGAGCAACTTTGTTCCTGACTAGCTGCCCTTGACATCCTGGGGAATAAATTCTTGCAGGTTATTTAAGAACTTTTTTGGGGACAATTCACACATTGTCCCTGTCTATTTTGAGCATTGGTTCTGACTCAGGATTCTGTACAGTTTGAAAGGACAATTCCAGGTGTTGACGTTCCATTATAATAACCAGAAATGGCCCTAGTGCTTCAGCTGAGACCGATTGTATTTTATAAGGGTTTAATATAGCCTCCTTGTTTTTGATCTCTGTGTGTGGAATACTAAAGCCAAGAGGCTCAAATGTATATATCAGCAGTTAGGCCAGGGTTGATGGGAAGAGCAGGAACAGGCTACAAGGCGGTGAAAGCAGGTATCCCAGGGTGATAGCGAGAGCAGGAACAGGCAACCAGTCTGGGAAAGCAGATATCCCAGGGTGACAGCGAGGGCAGGAACGGGCTACAAGGTGGTGAAAGCAGGTATCCCAGGGCAACAATGGGAACGATGTCAAGCCCAAAGTGGGGGAGGTTGAGCCCTTGTGAAAAGCGCGAGCATGGCCAGGTTCTTATGGACTATGGACTATGGTGTTGAACTCTTAATTGTGTTTCTTTGTTTTTCTGCTTTTTAGAAAGAACAACTGTAATATTTAACTTTTTAACTTTGTTTTCCTTATTTTATTGCTCTGTACCTAAGTTTCTGTACCTTGGTGCCTTGGTACCTAAGATGGCACCATAAGTGTGACTTGTAAACTATTCACTGTACTCATATGAGCACACGCGACACTAAACCAAATTCAAAGATATGTATTTAACTGCTTCTTCAATTGCTCTGCCTCCTCCAAAGAGTTCTTATATGCACTTGTAGATATTTCTGTTCTGGCTCTTTTCTACCATCTCAAGGGAAAATCTGGATGGGCAACAAGACAGCAACACTCCCATGCCGTGAATGAACAAGTTATAAAAAAGCTCAAACCCTTTCCGGTCGTGGCATCTGTCTGAAGCTTTCCATTGTGTTGGCTGTCCTGAGGGAGCATGTATGGGGTGAATGCCAAAGCCCATTTGCTCTGTTACATCCTATTGTTTTGGTATGTGCTCTGGTTATACAACTGCCTCTTTGGAAACTTTGATTGAGTGTCTCCCAGGTGATCAAGTAAACAGGTGCACAGTGGGGCTCTGCTTCTTTGTGAGGATGAAGAATATAATTCAAGTGAACTGAGCTTTATTCATGGGAATGTCATTTGATCCTTGCTTCTACAAAATGCAGCAATTCAAGCTCACAATTTCTTAACAAGTTTCATTTTCAGAATGAGGCCCAACACTTTGAGACAGTTTTCACCAATCTATGCAAAGACTATACGCATTGTAGAGGAAAGTAGGCTAGATGATATCAGCTGAAGTTCATCTTGTTTTCAATTCCAAGAGATCGCCAGCAGCCACTGGAGAACATATGTGCTTTGCTCTAATGATAGCAGTCCCAAGTGAGACTACAAGATCCATTCAGAAAGTGTTTGGTGTAGATAATGCATCTATCAGCAGATTTGAAGTAAAAAGATGAGCTTAAGTTTCGGGTGAAAACCCTTGACTAGTTTGAGTGTGTTTTACCTTTTTCTCCCCCTAGATTCTAAATGGAGCTGTTGTGCATTTCTGGCTCTTCCAGTCATCATTTTCAGATTTGTAATGTTGGCAGTTTTTTTTCCCTGTATAACAAGGAGAACAACAACAACAACTGGCATTTCTATAGTGCACTTACAGTGCTGCAAAAAATTCCATGGTGCTTCAGCAGACCATAGTCATACAAAATGTGATATTGGCCATGAAGGTTGCAGTCTGAGAATCATACAGATGGGTGATTCTGTCTGCGAGAGAGTTCCATACCCCTTAAACCATAAGACTGCAAGACATGGGAGTAGAGGGAGACCATTCAGCCCATTGAGTCTGCTCTGCTAATCAATGACAGCATGATTTAATAATCTTCGATTCCACTTTCTAGCCATTTCCCAGATTCCCTTCCTGATTTAAAATCTGTCTACCTCAACCTTGAACACACTTCATGATTCAGTCCTCTTTATTATAGAAATACACATTTTCAAACTTTCCAAGAGAAGAAATTTCCCCTCATCTCTATCTTAAATGTGCAATCCCTTGTTCTGAGATTATTCTTTCTGGTCCTAGACCCACTCAGAAAGGGAACTCATCTCTACTCATCCACCCTGTTAAGTTATCTAAAACCCTCATATTTTTCAGTAAGGTCACCTCTTATTCTTCTATATTCTAACAAATACAGCTCCAATCTACTCAACCTCTCCTCATAAAACAGTTCCTGTACACCTGCTGCCAGCCTAGAGAACTTTCCCTGAACTGCCTCCAATGCCAGTAAATCTTTCTTAGATAAAAGACCCAAAACTGTTCACAGTACTCCAGCTGTGGTCTGGCAAGTACATTGGATAATTTAGGCAAAACCTCCCTAATTTTGTTTCCTGCCTGCCAACCAGTTCACTATCCAAGTCGATACATTATCCATAAATCCATGCACTTTTATTTCACATGCTAATCTCTCATGTGAACCTTATTGAAAGCTTTGTGAAAGTCCGAATAAACCACATCCATTGGCCCCTCCTTATCAAGTCTACTAGTTACATCTATGAAAAGTTCTAGTGGGTTTGTCAAGCCATGCTAACTCTGTCCAATCCTGTCATTGTTTTCTAAGTGCTGTGCTATTAAATCTTCTGTAATGGACTCGAGCATTTTCCCTACCACTGATATCAGACTAAACAGTCTATAATTCCCTTTTTTCTCTCTGTCTTCAGATTTTAAAAGTTTGGGTTACATTACCTACCCTCAAATCTGTAGGAACTGTTCAATAGTTTATAGGATCTTGAAAGATGATGAACGTATCCACTATTTCTGCAGTCACTTCCTTAAATATACTCGGATTTGGATTATTGGACCCTTGGGATTTACTGGCCTTTAACTTTCCCACTTTTCCACAACCCTGCAATTTTTGCTACCTTTCAGAAATTATCTAATTCCTTACAAAAGACAGGAATGTGTCTTCCTCCACCACACTCACACGCATTGCATCTACATCCTAAGCATTTAATGTATAAAAACTATTTTTCCATGTCACCTTTGTCCTGTTTGTCAATCATCTTTATTAATCATGCTATAGTTTGCGTCTTTTCCAACAACAGAAGCAGTTTCTCTCTATGTACCCTGTCCAGACTCCACATGATTTTGATCAACTCTGTCAAATCTCCACTCAACTTTTTTCCTCTCTGATGGGAACAGCCCCTGATCCTCCAATCTATTTACATAATTGAAGTCCCTCATCCCTGGAACCATACACACAAATATTTTCTTCAGCTCCTTAAATGCATTGATATCCTTCCTTAAGCATGGTGCCCAGAATTGGAGACATGAATCCAGCTGAAGTGAAACAGTATTTTCTCAAGGGTTGCCATAACTTCCTTCCATTTGTGCTGCCTGTCACAATTAATACAGCTCAGAATTTCATATGCAGAATTAATTGCTTTCTTAAGTTGCCCTGATACATTCACCTACTTCTGCACTCTGACTCCCACAGTCACTCTGCTCCTACATCACCTTCAGAATTATTTGCTTTATTCTATAATTGTTAGTCTGTACAGAATTTCAATATTGCTAGACAAAGAGATGTGTGATTGAAGACTTTTTTTGTCTTGTACTGATCAGATGTGTTCAAGAAAACCAAATTTCAAAGGGAACAACAATTTATACTGCATGAGAAAGAGGGCACTAATTGTTTGATGTGTAGACTCTGTTTGGTTGAGACATTGACATGGAGAAGGCACAAAGGAAGAGTTACATTAATGCTTTTGTTTAAATTGAATAAAGCAATTCTGATTCATTGAGATGTGTCATGAGGAATAGACCAGAAAACAGAGTCCCCAAATCTTTTATTTAATTGTGAAACACAATGCCTGGACAAATTCATTTACTCTGCAAAGGACTGGATGCTATAGTGTAAAGTTTTACAGGCAAAACATAACACAGAAGACAGTTTCAGAAGAAAGTGCTGGGCAGCATTTATTGAAAAAAGTGAGTATGCCAAGATTCAACCTACCAACTAATTGAAGATTCATGCATATTTGCTGCCATGTTTCCCACTTTATAATGCTCTGCTTGTAAGCACACTTTGCAACATCCTGAGTTTCTGAAAGGCACCATATAAGAGCAACTTTTGCACTGTTATAACAGACCTTTTACACCTTGTGTAATCCGTAGGATGGATTTTCAGACAGAACAGAAATCATTTGAAACAAAACGATTAAAATAGTTAAGTGAGGAGGAAGGGTGGTGTCAGGAGACAGATTATGTTTGTACATCACACTTTGTATTAACATTTGTTCCGCAGAAGCCTTCAAATCATAATCAAAAGCTTTAGACATTATAATAAACAGCAACATTCATCTATGTGGTTAGAACTGTGAAAGGTACATCACTTTGATCATTCTCCAGATATTGTCTCCTGGGTTGTGTTATGTCTGTAAAGTCACCTTAGACAGGAACCCACTGTAAATAGACTTTCAAGTTTAAACTGAGATATCCTGTAGAAATATTTTAATAAGTCAATCAATATGTCAATGACCAGGAAATCAGTCTACAACTATCTCAATAGTGCCATTGCGTAAGAATTATATCTATATTCCAATAACACTATTTGTTTACAAAAATAATTGACTCTCACCATCGCAATAAAGTGACTTCACTCACACAGCTTTATGAACCATTGTAGTGATTCCTGGATGTACCACCAACAAAGTGTGTTGAGTGAGGCTGTGTCTAGGGAGCTGTTGACTTTCTGAAAGGAAAAACAGTAAACATTGTACATCTTGTGCGAGAAACTGGGTACTGAAACATCTTAACATTTTACAATACAGCCTAATTGTCTGTTTTCAGAATGAGCATGCAACTTATTTTTAAAGGTGGGCTTGACCCTGCAGGTGAACTGTGGGATTTTACGGCTCCCTTGCAGGACTTGAGGGATGACTTGATACTATCAGGTCGCTGCATCTATTTAAATAGGATTCGTTTCATTGGGGCCACTGGTGAGCTTCTGTGGATGGGCAATGGGTGGAGCTATTGCTGCTATGATTCCAGCTGATATTATTGTCCGACATCTCACATCCCAAATAGGAACCCGGCTTGAGGCATCATATTTTAAATGTTTCGGTTTTGTCTAAGCAGTCCCTCACTGAAACATGAACACACAATGTTGCAGACCCTGCTTTATAAATAAAACAGAAATTTGTCGCAATAGAAATAATGGAATAATCCAAGCTATCAACACAAATATTAATTCAAAGATTGGTAAACACGTTATAAATGTATAATCTCAAAATATTTATTGAAAAGAAAGAAAACAGCATTATATGGCACCCAAACCAATCCATGGTATAGTACCCAAAACACCATTCTTACAATGCTCACACCTCAGTCCTTTTATCTAACTCCTCAGTCGGTTTAAGTCACTTGTGGCTTCAGTTTTTAGATTGGAATTTCAGATAGTTTCTGTCAGGAGCTATCATGCACCTGTCTAAATGTACTCAGCTTAAAGTATCCTTTTCAGAGTTTTATTACAACATTCTGGTCTGGTCTCATCTTGGACTAAAACTAAGGTAACCTCATTGGCTAGATATCCTTCCCTTCTCGGGAACACTAGTCTATACTACCATTCTGTTCCAAGGACTTCACGGGACTGCCCCCACTCAAAGTCAAAAGTGTAGCAAAGAGTCTCTCTTACGCTCTTAGCCATGGGTGTTGCCCTTAATTTTAAAATAAATTGCTCCTGAACCCTCTAGGAGAAAGTGAGGAGATCAGAGCTGAAAATGTGTTGCTGGAAAAGCGCAGCAGGTCAGGCAGCATCCAAGGAACAGGAGAATCGACATTTCGGGCATAAGCTCTTCTTCAGGAACCCTCTAACCAACTTTGAGGCCTGATTATTCACTGTGCTTGGTCAGAAAGCAATCTAAATAAACCAAAGTTAAAAATCACACAACACCAGGTTATAGTCCAACAGGTTTAATTGGAAGCACACTAGCTTTCGGAGCAACGCTCCTTCATCAGATGATTGTGAATCATAAATAAACCAAAGTCCATTAGCCGTCCACAACTCATTCTCTCTGATGCCAGGACTCAAAAACCACTTTTCCTTAAAATAGATCCCTATGTTTAAAGAAAAGCTTAATTAACTTATGACACAAAAAACAGAAACCAAAACTCATATCAAATTATATTAAACATTATACATACAAACTCCATCACATACATTGTTCATCAAAATCACTTCCTTTGGTATGCCCTTATAAGGGCTAAATTAGCTGTCCCATATACAATCCAATTATAAATCCATCAACCCCTTTGTCACTTCATTTTTCTCACTAGTTTTTCATTTTGGAGATGGCTGCGATTTTTTAAGTTAACATTTGCTTAACATTTGAAATAATCAGTCTGGCTGTTAGTTGACCAAGAATTGTGAAGGTTGCTTTACTTACTTCAGAAATGTGGCCATGACGGTATAAGATATATAAAATCATTTGAGAACAGGGAGAGCTGCCAACGAAAGATTAGAACCGTTGGTGGCCATGGAGGAAAAGAACACCATTGTTGAGTTTGCCTGTTTGCTGCACACCAATTGTTGAATGAACGAGGGTAACGATTCCAGAGAATTTCTCCAGATCTGCCAAAAGCTCAGTGGATGAACGGTGGAAACAGCCACAAGGACTTGTCCTTAAAGATTATCGACAGCCCAAGGTGCTTTACAGGAGTGATACCAAACTAAACTTGTCAACATGATGCAAGAGGAATTATTAGGACAGATGAACAAAAGCTTGGTTAAAGAGCTAGATTGAAAATCCTGAAGAAATGGTTGAGTGACTTGGGGTTACTATTTAGTATCCATTGGAGTTAGAGGCAGAGATGAGAATGATTGGTGTGGAAACTGCATCTGAGTATCACCAATAAAAGACTTTTCAAAGTTATTCTCTTTATTCTTTCATGTGTTGTGAGCATTTCTGGCAAAGTAGGCATTTGTTGTCCATCCCTGATTGCTGTTAATAAACTGAGTGGATTGCCAGGCCATTTCAGCTTTGACAAAGGGTCAGTTAGACTCGAAACATCAGCTTTTTTCTCTCCTTACAGATGCTGCCAGACATGCTGAGATTTTCCAGCATTTTCTCTTTTGATTTCAAAGGGAGTTCAGTATTAACTGCATTGCTATGGAGTCATAAATATGCGAAATAGGATGAGAATGGCATAATTCTTATTCTAAATAAGAACTGGAAGGGCTTTTACAACAATTGACGATCACCATTATTGAGATTAATTTCATATTATGTGGTTATAAGATTGAGTTTCAATTCCATCAGCTGCTATGCTGGAATTTGAACAGATAACCCTGGATATTAAACTTGGTCTTGAGTTTATTAGGGCTGTGTCATTGCCATTGTGCCAACATCTATGCCAAGATACAATATCATTTAATTTTAGCAATTTCTTATTTCAACTTGTCCTGATATTAACTTGAACTCAGCTGTGCATCAGATGGTTATGAGTTTCAGCACTATTTCAGAGAGTTGAACACAAATGATGGTCTGACATTGAAGTGTGGTGCTAATGGTCTGCTGTATTGTCAAAGGGGTTGTCTTTGGGATGAAATGCTAAATTGAGCCCCTGTTTGCTATCCAAGGTAGGAATATTTAATATTCAAAGAAGAAATGGGAATGCATTGGATGGCCTTGCCAACAATTAGCCATTAATTGTATACAAAAGACAAAAGTCACACTGTCAGCCTGTTGGACTATAACCTGGTGCAATTAAGTGATCACATATTCCATGGCTGTTTTGTGGAATTTTGTTGTGCATAAATGAGTTGTCAAACTTCTGCTCTTAGAGTCATAGAGATATACAGCATGGAAACAGACCCTTCGGTCCAACCCGTCCATGCTGACCAGATATCCCAACCCAATCTAGTCCCACCTGCCAGCACCCAGCCCATATCCCTCCAAACCCTTCCTATTCATATACCCATCCAGATGCCTTTTAAATGGTGCAACTGTACTAACCCCCACCACTTCCTCTCATTCCTTGCACATACCTCCTTTTGAGTGAAAACATTGCCCCTTAGGTCACTTTTATTTCTTTCCCCTCTCACCCTAAACCTATGCCCTCTAATTCTGGACTGCCTCAACCCAGGAAAAAGACTTTGTCTATTTATCCTATCCATGCTCCTCATGACTTTATAAACCTCTATAAGGTCACCCCAAAGTCTCCAATGCTCCAGGGAAAACAGTGCGAGCCTATTCAACCTCTCCCTATAGCTCAAATTCTCCAACCCTGGCAACATCCTTGTAGATGGAGAAAGTGAGGGCTGCAGATGCTGGAGATCAGGGCTGAAAATGTGTTGCTGGAAAAGCGCAGCAGGTCAGGCAGCATCCAAGGAACAGGAGAATCGACGTTTCGGGCATAAGCCCTTCCCCGAAACGTCGATTCTCCTGTTCCTTGGATGCTGCCTGATCTGCTGCGCTTTTCCAGCAACACATTTTCACCCCCAACATCCTTGTAGATGTTTCACAACATCTTTCTCATAGGAAGGAGACGAGAATTGCATGCAATATTCCAACAGTGGCCGAACCAATCTCCTGTACAGGCGCAACATGACCTCCCAATTCCTGTACTCAATACTCTGACCAATAAAGGAAAACATACCAAACGCCTTCTTCACCATCCTATCTACCTGCAACTCCACTTTCAAGGAGCTATGAACCTGCACTCCAAGGTCTCTTTATTCAGCAACACTCCCTAGGACACTACCATTAAGTGTATAAGTCCTGCTAAGATTTGCTTTCCCAAAATGCAGCACCTCGCATTTATCTGAATTAAACTTCATCTGCCACTTCTCAGCCCATTAGCCCATCTGGTCAAGATCCCATTGTAATCTGAGATAACCTTCTTCGCTGTCCACTACACCTCCAATTTTGGTGTCATCTGCAAACTTATTAACTCTACCTCATGCTCACATCCAAATCATTTATGTAAATGATGAAAAGTAGTGGACCCAGACCAATCCTCATGGCACTCCACTGGTCTTATATCCTTCTATTCAGTCACAGGGTACTGGCTGGGCTAGCATTTATTGACCATTCCTGATTTCCCTGGAGAAGATGGAAGGGAGCCACTTATATCGTCCAACTCTGTTTGTATATCCACAAGACCCTTAGCAAGAAATTTCCAGAATTTTGACCAGCTATAATGAAGTAACATGATGGTATGTGGCTCAGATGGGATTTTTTTAGGTAGTAGTGTTCTTAACTATTTTTTGCCTTTGTCCTTCATGGTGGTAGATGTCATTTGTTTGGAAGGTACTGTCTAATGAGGCTTGGTGAGCTGTTGCAGTTCAACTTTTGATGATGCACATTGCTGCTACCATGTGTCAGTAGTGGAGGAATTCATGTTGAAAGTGTTAGATGTTGTGCCATTCAAATGAGCTGCGTTGTTTTGGATGATGTTAAGCTTATTGAGTGCTGTTGAAGTGCACTCATCCAGGCAAGTGGGGAGTATTCCACCACACTCCGGACCTGTGTCTTGTAGATAGGGGACAGGCTTTGAGAAGTCAGAAGAAGAGTTACTCACCACAGAATTTCCAGTCCCTAACCTGCTTTTGCAACCACTATAATTATATGGTCAGTTCAATTCAGTTTATGGCCAATTGTAAACTCCAGGAAGTTGATAGCTGGGAATTCAGTGATGGTAATGACATTGAATGTTAAGGGGTGGTGATGCAATGTCTTTATCTCACATTTGAGTGACATGAATGTTACTATCGTATTTCTGGATGTTGTCCAAATTTTGCTACATCTGGATATGAACTTCTTCCATATCAAAGGAACTATAAATGGCACTGAACATTGTGCAATCATCAGTAAATATCTGCGTCTCTGACCTTATGCTAGAGGAAACGACATTGAGCTAATGTTTGGGTCTTGGACACTACCCTGAGGCACTTAGGTAGCACTGTCTTGTGGCTAAACAGATTGACCTCCAACAACCACAACCATCTTCCTTTCTGCTGGATTTGACTCCACCATATGGAGAGTTCTACCCTAATTCTGATTGATTCCAGCTCTTGATGCCACACTCAATTAAATTTGGCTTTGATGTTAATTGCGTTCAATTTCACTTACCCTCTTAAGTCAGCTCTTTTTTTTCCACCTAGGGACTAAGGCTGTAATGAGATCAAGATCTAACTGGTCATGTCAACCAAACATGAAAATCAGTGAGAGCAAGTTAAAGTTAAATTAAGTGCTCCTTGCTAGCATTTCCAATATCATTTTCCATCACTCTGCCAATTATTTAGAGTAGACTAATGGACAGTAATTGGCTGGATTAGACTTGTCTTTTTTTTTGAGGAATGTACATACCTGGGCAATTTTCCATATTTCCTGTGAGATGCCTATGGTGTAGCTGTATTGGAACAGCTTGCTTAAGGGTGCAGTTAGTTCTGGAACATGGCTTCAGTACTCCCTCAGAAAGTTATCAGGCCCCATAGCCTTTGCAGTATTTAATGAATTCAGTCATTTTATCATATCATCTGAAATAATTGGCTGAAAGCTGACATCTGTGATAATGGGGACCTCAAGAGGGGACCTTACAGTTACCATTCACAGTAACTAAGTTACCAAAATATTTATTTGACTATAAAGAACTTTGGAGTATCCTGGGGTCATTCTATAAATTCATAGTTTTGATATAGACAACTTCCAATCCATTTCATCAGGAATGTTAATACACACAGAAGATGGAGCAGGTAGGATTTGAACTCAGGTTCACACAACCATGGTGCAATAAAATCCCCAGATTTTTGTTAACTTTTTTAATGAAATAATTATTTATAGGATGTAGGTGTCTCTGGCTAAGTCAGCATTTATTGCCCATACCTAATTGTTCAGATGGCAATTAAGGGTCAACCACATTACTGTGCATCTGGAATCACGTGTAGGCCAGTAATTTCTTTCTTTAAAGCTTGA
Source organism: Chiloscyllium plagiosum (assembly GCF_037043375.1). Lineage (NCBI taxonomy): Eukaryota > Metazoa > Chordata > Chondrichthyes > Orectolobiformes > Hemiscylliidae > Chiloscyllium > Chiloscyllium plagiosum. The sequence goes on along the minus strand of NW_028270143.1, from coordinate 100,082,123 downwards.
ATCAGATAGATTCTTCTGACAATCAACAGATTCAGATAGATTCTTCTGACATGGTCAACATGCAGATCATTTTAAATTGAATTACAATTCAATCACCTACTCTGGCAAGATTTTAACCTGGGTCTACAGACAATTTTTCAGGTTTAGTGATAATACCATTAGGCCACCAGCTCCCTGTTACAATGCCTAAATTGTTGAAGACATTTTTGAGGCAAGTGAGGAGTTAGTTCAGTTGGAGGCGTGAGAGTTTGAATCACCATGTACATTACATCAATATCTTCACTGATGTTAACTCAACTTCAGCACACAACGATCACTGTAAACTGACCCAGTAGATTACCCTGTGAAATTCGAGTAAATACATTTGAAATGAGAGCAAAATATAATGAAGGCATATGATATTTCCATATATTGGATGCAAAAGGGTGGGTTGCTGATGGATTGATAGTTGAATATGATTTATCACGGAGTCATAAATAGCGTAACGCAGTATATATGGTGACACATCTTGAACTCGGACCTCAAATGCTTAATGCATTAACGAGTCACTTCAATTAAATGTAGGTAAAATATTAGTTTGTTGGCATGAGTAAGAAAGCCAATGGGAATGGCTGTGGATGTCTGACAAGTTAACAAAAGCTCTCCGGTCACTTTAACCAAGTGGCACACCCACAAGCTCTTGAACAAGCTTTCTAAACCTGAATTCTGGCAGTGTTTCTATGGAGGTATTCTTAAATTTCCTTTCAGTGTTTCTCTATAAACAGTCTCAAGTATCTTCAGTAAATTACTGGCCATTCATTGATATGACCTGTAGTTTTCTCTTGATGAACTGAATACCCCATGCATAAATGTCAATTGAGCTCGCTGTCACTTCACCAGCTCTAGTGCACCCATTAATGCTACCTATCCATTTATAAAGGCATGTCTCATCAGTAATCAATCATCCTTCTGGGCATTCAGTCAAACTTCCAGTGACCTGACTTACCTGAAATCAATAATCTTGGCAGCAATACCCTCTTGGAAGCCACTTCAAAGCTTACAAACTACTAATGTTTTGTCAGCATTTCTTTTAATAATATTTTTTGTTTGCTTTCATGAACTAAATTATAAATTAGAACTAATTTTAAAATGTTCAGTAATGTCATGTGAACATGAAGATAACAAGCTCAGTGATTTGTCTGTGTCATGAACAAACGCTCGCAAATAATTTAGTGACAGCTTGCTATGATTTGTTGACAAATAGTGTATGAACCTGTTCTTAGATATTGCTGAGGAATTAAGCAGTCTTGCCAACCAGGGGTGAATGTGCCCTACTATGCCACGTCATTGCCAAGTCAACTATTTTCCCAAAAGACCACTTCTGACATCTTGTGGCATTTGCTACCTCTATCAGAATGTAGTGCTGATTAAGGGTTATTTGAGGTAGCTTGTTAATTCTTCTTTGTCTTTGATTTATCTTGGGTCGATCTAGTGATGAGTGGTGGAGGATACACTACGAGAGAATCTATGGGAGATGCTGTTCTTAGACAACAAGAAGCTTCCATGTATGATAACAATAAGTGCAGCTACATTTGATTAGCCATAATTACCAAGACATTTGGAAATTTGGGCAGACGCATCTGCTTTCTCTGAAAGCTGGAATAGATCTCCTTGTTGCCACTTATCGACTATGTGTGCCATCAGTAAAATGGGTGGAGTCAACATGAACTCCTTCAGAATCATTACCTTATACAATACAGTGAACTGATGACACCATAAACAGTTAGCAAACCAATTGCAAGGAAACTTGATTCTGCACATTGATAAACCCCAGTTGCCTTCACTTTAGGTCCTGACATCAGACCAAAGAGATGTAATACTGCCCATCTTTGGAAACATAGAAACATAGAAAATTGGAGCAAGGGTAGACCATTTGATCCTTTGAACATGCTCTGCATTTCAATATGACCATTGTTGATCACAAGTCTCACTGCCCTATTCCCATTTTCTCCCTATAACCTTTGATCATTTTAGCCATAGGAATGACAGTTAACTCCTTATTGAAAACGTTCAATGCTTTGGTCTCAACTGACAAAGACTTCCACAGGCTCATGGCTCTCTAGATGAAGAAGGTTTTCCTCATCTCAGTCATAAATGGCTGATCCAGTATCCTTAGATTGTGACCCCAGTCCGGAATTGCCCTGATCATTGGGAACATCCTCCTGCATTTAACGTGTTTCATCTGTTAGTATTGTATAGGTTTCAATGAGATCCCCGCCTCATTCATCTGAACTCCAAAGATTATAGTCCTAGCTGCTGCAGTTTCCCTCACACCTCAGTCCTGCCATGCCAACGATCAGTTTGGTTGACCTTTGTTGCACTCCCTCCATAGCCAGAACCTCTTTTCTCAGATAAGGGGATTAAAACTGCACACAACACTCCAGGTGTAGTCTCATCAGGGAGCTTTACGAAAAGTTTATAAAAGGATTAAAAATATTCAACGCAATTAGATTGAGTTTATGACTAATTTTCAAGATGGACCACTGCTATATTGGCAAGCTTTTCTTCTTTGTGAGAGATATCCTGAACCACATACAGTTCTGCGCTCTTTTTTGAATGCTCAGAGAAAGGAAATTTGAGCAGATTGTGTATAGTTGGGGGTTGCTGTTTATTTCTGGAGCATGCTTCATTATCTTAGCCCACCAACTTGTTTCTGACAGTTACTGTGGTCAAATCCAAACAGGTGGTGCTGAATTCAAACTCTGCTCTGATTAAATTAGAAACCTTTTAGTTCGGAAAGACATAGCCACTTATAAAAACAGGCATTTAATCCAGGAATAGCAAGCCCATATCAAACGAAAAGAGGTCATATTAAATGTAGTTCAGCCTCGATATAAAGGTTACTATTTTTACCTGTAAATAACATGTTCCACTTAATGTTGCATTACTTATATGGTATTCACCATTTGTTGCAATCTATAAGCAGGATGTGTGTTGCCAACGCCAAAGATGGCCACCAGCCAACTTTGTAGGGCCAGTAAGCAGTGATGACATCACACCACTTCCAACACACGCCTTCCAGCTGCCCCACTGGCTGATCTACTGACCACTTCAAACCCCGCTCCTCCCCTGCACACTGCTATCGGAATCCCTCACCTCATGGTTCACTAATTTGCTCATGGAGTGGAGAAACAAAGGACACTACAGAAGAGCCACCAAAGACTCTTTCTGCACTAAGACCACTTACTGAGGGTCAGTTTTGCCAGTCTTGTTATTTTCAGTGAGCTGATACACAGGAGATTGGCTTGTTGGCAATAAATGCAGTCACTCATCAGACACAAATGGTTATCTCACAGGGCTGGATGGAGGAAACTGTACATGTGTTTCAAAAACAGAAATTGCTGGAAAAGTTCTGCATGTCCGGGAGCATCTGTGGAGGGAAATCAGTGTTAACGTTTCAGATCAAGTGACCTTTCCTCAAAGGCTGTAAATGTACTTCATATGATTTTAGAACAGAGATTTTGAAGTGCTAGAGGACAAAACTCCTGTCCTCCCTGGTCCACAAGCAGTTGTAAAGGTTCTTTTTTCTCTGTGAGAGTCATCCTCCTTCTTCTATCGATGACATCCCCTTCCTTTATCAGGTTTCTTGGGGTCTAGCTGGCAATAGGTAAATTTCTAAAGCGTGTCTGTCAGCATCTGTGAGAGAGAAACATAGTTAATGTTTTGAGTCCGGGAAGACTCAGAGCAGCACGGAGGCTCAGTAACTGGCACTACTGCCTCTACAGGAAGGAATGAATCAGACATTGGAATGTGGATTGAATGAACATTAGGTGTAATCTCGTAACTTTGTCAAGAATGATCAAAAATCAATATTCTTTTGTATTTCCCATAATTTGGGATTTAAAGGTTGCTGAAGTAACAGGCAACTATCCAATTAATTGGCAATAAACACAGTGTAACCGGTGAATGTTACTTGAATGCAATATCCACTGTGAAAATCCTCAAGGAGAAAGATAAGCAAGTCTGGGAAAACATCACGAAGGGCCGGGGGTGGACCTTAAGTCCATCTCAGTGAATAGCAAGCTTGGACTGTGTGAGGTGCTGTACCTGAGAGCCAATTGGAGAAGGATAACTGGCTCCGCTGACCAATAGTAATCGAAGAGGGGGAATGCATGTATGCTCCACGTTTAAACTGTGTAAGTTGAGACATTCAGAAGCTTTTGTGGACCTTATTATTCTGAGAAATGAAGCTGTAAGTCACAATAAAGGTTACCAGACACCTACCACTGGACATGGACTCTCATTGAAAAGAATGAGACTGAACAGATATTCTGTGGAAGGGCTCTGAAGATGTGGAATTCAATATTATGAGCTTGAGGCGATAAAGTTCTAATTTTAAAATGCGACCACTTTGAGTTTGTACAGTCATGTAAAATGGGTGAGATTAATTCAATTACCTGATCCACATCTTTTCTGTTTTCAATTTCCATTGATTTTAGTTCCTGCCTAAACTATAAACTCATTCAAGAAGGATTTCCATGCAATAAATGTGAATAGCAAGATTTTATGGTGATTGTTGTAAATATAATTCATTTGATGTATATGGCTTTATACATCTCACCAAAACACATTAATTAGATGTCGACAGGTCATTCTGGTATAAAACACATTTTGATAGTGTAAATTGCCAAAACACAATTGATGAGTTGTGGACACTGGTTGGATAATGCAAACTTTCCACTGATTTTCTATAGTGATCTTCTACAGTACGATTTTCTATAGCAGTTTCCCATAGTGCACTTTTCTATAGCATGAGGTAACAGAGGAATGCAACCATCATGTTAAACCAGAATGCTCTGTATTCCTAATAATTATCCAACCTTTCCCTATTTACACTTTTGTAACATCACCTGATTCCAGCCCCTACCTCAGTCGATCTCCTGCTGAAACCCTCATTCATGTTGTTGCTAGCTCTGGACTTGACTATCCCAATGGACTTCCATCATCTATTAATTTATGATCATTCAAAGCTCTGCTACCAAAACTCTGCTACTCTGCAACAAGACCTGATCACTTATGACCTCTGTATTCATTGGTCAACATTGGTTCTCAGTTAGGTAATACCTGACCTTCAAAATACTCATCTTTTGCTTTGAAATTCCTCCACTGCTATGCCCTTCCTAATTTGTTTAAGCATCACCAGCCCCACACTCCTCCAAGAAATTGCATTCCTCTAATTCTGGCTTCGTGCATCTCTGATTTTAATTCTTCCATGATTGACAGTCAAGATTTCAAACAACATAGGCCCTGAGATCTTAATTCCATGTCAATACATTGCTGGGTGCCTTTCCCCTTTTATGACACTCTTACATAAGCTATCGGTCATCTACCCTAATTATCTCCTTCAACAGCAAATTTTGCTTCAGAAAATTCCTGTGAAGCACCTTGCATTATTTTACAATAATAAGCACTGTGTACTTATTAACTGTTGTACAAGCAAGAGTACGCCATGCAGTTCTTCATAAAACATGTCCAAGACTCAGCAAGAGAGGAACTCAGATAGCTTTGGCAGATGTCAATGCTAAATGGTAGCAACACATTGCATAAAGGAGGTGGTAGAAGGGTCAAGACCAGATTGTTCAAAATCAATAGGCTGCCCTTACCCTATATATGCTGTATCAGACAGCACATCAGACTAAAAGACTCAACATGTGGTTTTAATGAGCACATATGCATTCATGTGAGACACTTAGAGTATAGCTTACAAACCTTTTTCAATCAATATGCCATGTCAGGGACACCAATAGTTCTATGTTAGTGAAATGGAAAATTCTTACTGCAATGAACCCTTAACCCTTTTACAATGTTTGTGTAGTTCCATGTCTCTTATTATTATATAACCATGGCTTTTTGTCACAAAATTACTTCAGACCTTGACATAGATTCTGCAGATGGTGGAACAGAATGTAAATAGTCTGTGTTCAAATTTTGACATATGCAATCTTGAGGCCAACATGCCTCTTTAGGATTGTCATCAAATGTACTGAAATGTTACTACAAGTTCAATGAGAACAGTATTTCAAAAAAGAATGTCTAATGTTTCTTACAGAACTATTGGTATCAGTATTCCTGAAATAATTAACTTTATTTTGACATACAGTTGACTCATAGACTAATTTGTTGTCTTTAAAGGTAGCAGTACAATATTTCTCTTGTATTTTGATGATTGTTGCTGTAAAAGTCATCTTACTAATTAAAAAAAATAGATGTTTTTATCAATATGGCTCCATGTACAAATTAATCAAATCTCATGAAGGATTTTTATTTAATAAAGGGAAACTTTCAGTAATTCTGATTATGTATTTCCTTTTCATGTCAGATTAAGGGTTAAACATGAACAAGTGCAGATGTCAACTGCTGCCAAATAAATGACTTTCCTCACCAAATTCTTAATTGTAACATGACTGCAAATAGCCTGCTATTACACTGAGACAGAATGCACTTGCTTGTTAACGTGGAGACGTATTTAGAATCTTCCAAAATGCACTCTTAGATTCCATCATGATTTTGTCTTCTTTTGCCTCAGTCAGATGGAAAGAAATTTGGCAGCAAGGAAAAAGTTCACCTCGCCTTGTCAGCATTTACCACATGAAAGCGACAGTTCAGAAAAAGAAGTAACAAAATATGACCAGCTGTGCCTGCCTGTCATATCTGAACACTGAGCTCATCATTCACTCGGCAATAGCTGGCTTTCAGCCTAAGTGCAGACAAACCTTATTAACCTTCCATTGAGGTAAAGCAATAACAATATTTCTCCTTCCTTTTCACTTGATGTGGCACACACTGGTGCTTCTTTTTAAGAGTTAGAATCACATCTGTGGTTCCATTGAAGCTTTACCAACAGAAGAAATATTCTTTGAAATCCAGTGATTGCCTGCAAACTGTACCAGCAGCTGCACCAGCCCAAATGCACATACAGGTGACAGCTAAACAAGGGATGATTTACAACCAAGGTGGCCTCAATGGATCATATTGAGTCTTAAGGCAAATGTATACTGACAGACACACCTTCATAGGGTGGGATGAGGTGTAGAGAGCTGGCTGGCTACTGGTCTGGAAGGGAAGGGTTCATAAGCTGTGCTTTGAGCTTAAGAGACCACTTGGAAGATCAACCCAGTGAGGACGTGACAGCAGGAAGATATCAGCTGGTTTCAAACAAACCTGATGGATTAGTGCAAATCCCAGACACTTCAACAATAAAGTGGGAGGCAAATGTCTTCCACTTTGATGGTCTGAAAAGCAGAGGATTTCTATTTTCTGGCTTTCAGAAACACTGCATCCTGAAGTTTTAGTTTAGCAAGTGAACTTGATCAATTGTAAATGATTACAAACACAGTGAATTACCTCATCTGGACCAAAATGTACCATGTCATAATTTGTCAAATTGTTGAGTGTCTCGGACCATTTGGGAGAACACATCCCACTTAACATTATGAATATTCTACAACCTTCTTTAAAACTCAGCTCTTCTATGCAAAGCCTTTGTGGTTGTGGCACTAGCATTTATGCCTCCTGGTGCTTAATGTACAGAACCTAAAGTATCCCAGTCATGCACTGACATGGGTCAATTGCCTCTTAGCTAGCAGCCTTGCTTTTGGCACATGCCAAGTCACAAACAATAAAGAGCCCTGTTGTCAACTCCGTTGGTACAGAATTCATTCATGTATGTCAGAGACATTCTGTGGACCTTGAAATACTCAGAAGCAAAGAGAAGTGCTGAATGAAATTCACAGAAGAAATGTAGTTTCAAGTTTTGGTTAATACCACAGTGTGAAATGTGCTTACTAGCTATAGAGTGTTTGTCAGAAGTGAGGTGAGGGTATGAATAAATTTATAGCAAGCATTAATTCCTTGATATCCTTTTTGCTGCGTACTTTGAGATTGTTGGAAGTGCCATTTTTCAGTCAATATGCCCAAAGCACGATACCATTATAAACACAGGCAAGGGCAACACAGGCAGAATTTACATCCACTCTGTGTTGGGCAGGTAGTGCAGGAGTCCCCTGTGGCCATTCCCCTCTCAAACAGATATATCATTTTGGATACTGTTGGGGGTTGCCTCTAAGGGGATAGCAGCAACAGCCAAGTCTGTGGCATGATGGTTGGCCCTGTTGCACAGGTGGGGAGGAAACAGACTGGGAGAGATTTAGCGACAGAGAACTCAACTCTAAGGGGAACAGACAGGCAGTTCTGTGGCAGCAAATGAGACTCTCGAATGGCATGTTGCCTCCCTGGCGCCAGGGTCAAAAATGTCTCAGAGTGGCTGCAGGGCATTCTGAAGAAGAAGGGCGAACAGCCCGCAGTTGTGGTATATGTAGATACCAATGGCATGGGTAGGACGAATTTAGAGAGTTAGGCAGTAGATTAAAGAGGATGACTACTAAAGTTGATAGCTTTGGATTGCTTTTCAGTGCCATTATTCCTGAGTATAAAAGTAGGAAGATAGGTCAGATGAATGCTAATGGAATGTTGTAGGAAGGAGGGCTTCAGATTTTCAGATTATTGGGATAGATTCTGGGTAGGTGGGACCTGTTCAAGCTGGACAGGTTTCACCTCAACTGGAATGTTGCCCATATCCTTGCTGGGAAATTTTAAACTAATTTGACAGGGCCACAGAGTAGATGCAAGTTTGGGAGAAAGATCCAATCAGATATAGAAGGAATGAGAGGGCACCGAGTAGGTGGAGAAGCCATAAGCAGGAAAAGACACATGGGACATCCAGAAATCTAAATTGTATCTATTTTAATATAAGCAACTTGACTGGTAAGGTGCGTGAACTTAAAGCATTGATCAGCAGGTGAGAATGTGATATTTTTGATATCACTCAGACATGGTTGAAGGAAGGACAGGACTGGCAGCTCAACATTCCGTGTGGAGAGGTTTTGAGTACAACGGGGAGAGGGTGGAGGTAAGAGGGTTGGAGGCATTATATTGTTGATAAAGGAAACTGTCACTGCAGTGATAAGGGAGGACTTCTTAAATGGGTCTTCAAATTAAGCAATCTGGGTAGAGCTTAGAAATAAAAAAGTGATGGTCACCTTGCTGGTATTATATACAAGCCTCCCACCAGTCAATGGGTGATAGAGCAGCAGATGTGAAAACAAATCATAAGAGGTATGAGAAAAACAGGGTTATTGTTGTAGGGGATCTCAATTTTGCTAACATTAACTGGGATTGTCTTAGTGTGAAATGATGAGGATGGGTGTAACTTTCAAAGTGCATCAGGAGAGTTTTTTGTGCCAGTTATAGATGGTCCTATTATCCTGGGACAGTGTTAGGCCTAATCCTTGGGAATGGAGCTGGCCAACTGGTTGAAGTTTCAATGAGTGAGTATTTTAGGGATAGGGACTGTAACTGTAGGTTTAAAAGTCATAATGGGAAGAGGCGAGGCTAAAGCAGAAGTTAAGTACTGAAATTGGGGGAAGTCCAATTTCAACATCATGAGACAGGATCTTGCAATTTGCTGGTAAGTCTCATATTTGGAAAATGGGAGCCTTTTAAATGTAGCATAGTGAGAATTCAGGGCCAGAGTGTTCCACTAAGACAGAAGGGCAGGGCAGCAATCCCAGGGAACCTGAGATGTCAAAGGGTATGAAGTGTTTGGTAAAGAAAAAGAAGGAAGCATTTGTCAGGTACAGTACATTAAAAACAGGGCAAGACCTTTAAAGTATAGAGAATGCAGGGTTTTGTTTAAAAAGGAATTCAGGAAGGCAAAAAGTGGCCACAAAATATCTTTGGCATGTGGGATCAAGGAAAATAGAACATAGAACATCAAACAATACAGCTCAGAATAGACCCTTTGGCCCTCAAAGTTGTGCTGACCTGTGAACTAATCTAAGTCCATCCCCCCACACTATCCCATCATCATCCCTGTGCTTATCCAAGGATTGTTTAAATCTCCCTAATGTGGCTGAGTTAACTACATTGGCAGGCAGGCATTCCACGCCCTTACCACTCTCTGAGTAAAGAACCTGCCTCTGACATCTGTCTTAAATCTATCACCTCTCGTGCAAGCTGACATCATGATCCTAGGAAAAAGACTTCCACTGTCTACCCTATCTAATCCTCTGATCATCCTGTATGTCTCGATCAAATCCCCTCTTAGCCTTCTTCTTTCCAATGTGAACAGACCCAAGTCTCTCAGCCTTTCCTCATAATACCTTCCCTTCAGACCAGGCAACATCCTGGTAAATCTTCTCTGCACCTTTTGCAATGCTTCTGCATCCTTCCTGTAATGGGGTGACCAGAGCTGTACACAATATTCCAAGTGCGGCCGCATTAGTGTTTTGTATAGATACAGCTCCAGAACTCAATCCCTCTACCAATAAAACCTAACACACCGTATGCCTTCTTAATAGCACTATCAACCTGGGTGGCAACTTTCAAGGATCTATACATGGATACAAGATCCCTCTGCACATTCACACTACCAAGAATCTTTCCATTGATCCAGTATTCTGCCTTCCTGTTATTCTTCCCAAAGTGAATCACGTCATATTTATCTGCATTGAATTCCATTTGCCAGCTCTCAGCCCAATTCTGCAGTTTATCCAAATCTCCCTGCAACCTGCAACATTCTTCCAAACTGTTCACTACTCCAATGACTTTAGTGTCATCTACAAATGTACTAACCCATCCACCTATGCCAGCATCTAAGTCATTTATAAAAATCCCAAGACATTTTATAGATATATTAAAAGCAAGAGGATAACCAGGGAAAGACTAGGACCCATTAGAAATGGAAAGGGCAACCTCTGCATGGAGCCAGTGGATGTGGGTGAGGTCTTAAATGATTACTGCTCATCTGTATTCACTGAGGAGAAAGACATTGTAGCCAAGGATATAAATTGGGATGCTGATGTTCCAGAACTTGTTAAGATTAATAAGGAGGAGGTATTAAATGTTTCAGCAGCCACGTAGGTGCATAAATCCCCGAGGCCTGATGAAATTTATCCCTGGTAGCTATGGGAGGCAAGGGAGGAGATTGCTGGGGCCCAGCAGAGATATTCAATACTTCACTGGTCACAGATGAATTGCCAGGTGATTGGAGGATAGCTAATGTGGTTCCTTTATTCAAGAAAGGCAGCAAGAATAGGCCAGGCAATTGCAGATCAGATAGTCTGATATCTGTGGTAGGGAAATGATTGGAAAAAAATTCTGATGGACTGGACAAATCAATATTTGGAGAGGCAGCAATTGATCAGGGATAGTCAGCATGGATTTAGTAGTGGGAGATCCTGTCTGACTATTTATTTGAAGTTTTTGAAAAGTTGACTAACTATATTGTTGAGGATAGAGCTGTCTTACATGGACTTTGGTAAGGTGTATGACAAGGTCCAAATAGAAGGCTGGTCCAAATGTCAAGAGCTCATGGAATCCAAGGAAATTTGGCACACTGGATCCAAAATTGGAGCCTTGCTATTTGTCATGTACATTAATGGATGTGAGTAGAAAGTCTAATTAGTAAGTTTGTAGATGATGAAAAATTGGTGTTATTTACAGGGAGGCAGAAGGTCTCAGGCTACAGTCTGATATTGATCAGCTGTAAATTAAGCAGAACAATGGCAAATGAAATTTAATGCTGGAAATGTGAGGTGATGCATTTTGAGAGGTCTAATTAACACTTAAAATGCTGGAGCATACTTGGCTATGGACCAAGTGCAGGTAAATAGGATTAGTACAGCTTGGTGTTTGTTGGTCGGCATGGACATGGTGGGCTGATGGATCTATTTCTATGCTGTACAAGTCTAATGTGTTAACTTGGCTCAATAGAAGAACTCTGTCTTCTACATCAGAGTTGTGGATTCACAGACCCATTCCAGAACTGAGCACATAATGCAAATTGATACCTCAAGGCAGCACACATTGAATCTCACATTTTTAGAGGTGATATTGTTTGGAGAAGACTTAAACCAACTTTTGGTCTGCATGTAAAAGATCTCCATCCCAGAGCACTTAAGGAAGTGACTCTCAAAAAAGTGGTTGTTTTGATTGTCATTTTCCAAAATTCCATAGACTGTGGAACAGTTCCTACAGTTTGGAGGGTAGCTCATGTAACCTCACTATTGAAAAAGAAGAAGGAGAGACAAAACAGACAAATATGGACCAGTGAATCTGTTGTCAGTAGTAGGAAAGGTGCTAGAGTTCATGATTAGGGAATTTATAAAAGAGCACTAAAAAATCTGTGCCTGAATCTGACATAATCGGCATGGACTTATGAAAGCATAGTTGTGCTTGATGAATCTACTGGAATTCTTTGAGGATGTAACTATTGATTGGGGGAGCCAGTGGATGTGGTTTATTTGGACTTATTTGGTTTTTAACCAAGTCACATATAGAGATGAATGTGCAAAATGAAGTGCATTGGATTGGGGGTAATATATTGAGATGGATGGAAAATTGGTTAGCAGACAGAAAATAAGGAGTTGGCGGTGACTAATGGGGTACTGGAAGGATCAGTACTAGAACTAGTATATTAATATCTTGATGATTTAAATGAGGGAGCACACTTAGGACTGAGCCGAGGAGGAATCTTTTCTCCTGAAGGGTTGTGAATCTGTGGAATTCCCTGCCAGGTCAAGCAGTTGAGGCTATCTTGTTGTATATTTTTAAGGCAAAGATAGGTCGATTTTTCAATAGTAAAGAAATAAAAGGTTATGGTGAGTATATAAGTTGAGTCCAAAAAAAATCAGCTATGATCTTATTGAATGGCCTACATGTTCTTATGCATTACCTCAAAATTTGCAGTTGACACAAAGCTGGGTGGAAGGGTGACCTGTGAGGAAGATGTAAAGATGTTGCAGTGTTATTTGAACAGACTGAGTCAGTGGGCAAATGCATCACTGATGCTGTATAATGTGGATAAATGTGAAGTTTTTGGTAGCAAAAATAAGATGGCAGATTATTATTTGAATGGCTATAAATTAAGAGGTAGCATTGATCAATGAGTCTTCAGTGTCCTCATACACCAGTCATTGTTTTAACTCATTCACGGGATGAGGCATCGCTGGCCAAGCCAGTATTTTTTTGCCCATCCCTAATTGCCCAGAGGGCAGTTAAGAGTCAATCACATTGCTATGTGCCTGGAGTTACATATAGGCCAAATGAGGTAAAGGACAGCAGATTCCTTCCCTAAAGGACATTAGTGAACCAGGTGGGGTTTTCCAACAATTGGCAATGGATTTATGATCATCATTACACCATTATTCCCAGATTTAACTGAGTTCAAATTACACCATCTGCAGTAGTGGGATTTGAACCTGGGTCCCCAGAACATTATCAGGCTCTCTAGATTAATAGTCTAGCAACAATACCACTGGGCCATTGCCACCCCTCATGCTATCAGGTATAAGTAAAGAAGATGAGCTGTAATTGGCCTGCACAGCGAAAGGATTTGAGTGCAGGAACAATGATGTCTTGCTGCTAATTTACAGGACATTGGTGAGGTCACAGCTGGAATATTGTGTGCATTTTTAACTGCTTTTCTAAAGGTTTTCTTACTATAGAGGGAGTACAGTGATGATTTATCAGGCTGAATCCTGGGATGACATGACAGATGTATGAAGAGAGTTTGAGTCAGTTAGAATTACATTCACTGGTGTTTAGAAACCCATGAAATTTCAATGGGACTAGTCACATAGATGCAGGAAGGAAGTTTCTGATGCTGGGTTCATAACCAGGGGCCATAGTGTAAAGATAAGGGGTAAACCTTTGAGGACTGAGATGAGGAGCAATTTCTTCATCAAAGAATGGCAAACCGTTAAAATCCAATACCGCAGAAAGTAGTTGCAAACAAATTATTATGTGTTTTGAAGAAGGAGGCAGATCTTGCTATTATGGCTAAAAGGATCAAGGGATATATGGGGAGGGAGGCCAAGGGTATTGAGTTCAATGATCAGCCATGACCATATTGAATGACAGAGCAGACTTGAAGCATCGAACAGCCTGCTCCCACCTTCTATGTTTCTATGTATCTTGCAATACTATTTCCAGAACAGCATATTGGCATTCTGGCCAACATTCATCAATAAACCAACTTGTTGAAAAAAAGATTAACTAATTATTTCTCTCATGGCGAATTTTCTTTCTGTATTTCCCTACAGAGTGACATTGTCTGCAACTCTGACTTTGAACAAGTACATCTAATGAGCATAGGGAGCATTCAAATTGCTCAATTGATTTGCACCCATACTGCATCTCACTCTTGGTTGAAAAAATGCATTGATGGACACCACAGATGCAGTAAGAATGAAAAGAATACAATTTCTTCTTTTTGTTACAAGCACATGGGCTTATTTACATCCAAAGCTTTTGCTCTGCTTTATAACAAAAAAACATTAGCCTGTGTACAGAGGCCCATTAGGAAATTCCCCTGCATCGGAAACTGTCTTCCTGTGAGTAAGAACACCCATCCAGCTCACTGACAGCAGGCTCTGGAGCCAATTCTCACACCCACCCAGTGTTGACAGGCGGTTTCCAGCACACATGGGTTTCCAGCAGTCCTCTCCCTGTTGGATCATAGAATGAATCAAGTCTCAAGACTCAAAATGGACTATGTCACTGTCCATGAGTGGGCAAGTTTTCAACTGACTGCATTACTCAATTGGTCAAACATTACTCAGAGGTAACATTGACGCCTAGGTGTCGGGGGTGGAGGGGCGGTGGGGGGTGGGGATGGGGGGAGGTGGTGGCGTTCGGGAGAAGGAATTATTTTGCTCATTAAACCAACATCTTGCTATTTATCAGAATGGACAAATTCTACACTGTCAAAATCCACCTTCTTTAAGTTGGTGCTATTCATAATATCATAGGAAGTCACTGTTCTCGTGAGAATTTCTACCGATGCTGAAAATCAGGATCACACTGAATAGCAGTGTAAGTCAACTGACAAGAGTATTGAAGGGCCCATTGAGTGCCAACTTCCATCTCCAAATCCTCTTAATCAGTCAATAGATTTGTTGGCTAACTATTCTCATGGTGCACAGACAGCAAAGTTCCTCATGAAATGATGGGCCTTCCTCTAAGCATCAGTTGCAAAATGTTGAAATAGAATCATTGGGAGGGAAGCTGTATTTATAACTATCTCCATTTAGGCCATTTTGGATTTTTATCGCAACTCATTTGACTGATAGCTTTTCTGCTTTCCTCTCTTAATGGCTTGTACTTAACCATTACCATAGGAGTGCCATCATGTTTTGTTCCTTCTGAAAGTCTCCCTTGGTTCTTATCCCAAGAAATGTCGAAAGCAACAGCTAACCTCAAGGGAGCCATGGATAATCCCAATGGGCACACCTTCCTCTTTACTCATAGTGTTCTCATGGTATTTCCCTTATACAATTGTTTCAGCTAAACATATAGTGTGCATAGTGTATGATGTCGAGCAGATGCTCCCCTTTAAAATACAACTCTCATCAGTAGGTTTCTGCTGCTTTAGAAAACAATAAATGAGGGTGTGTGCATCATGTTACTTGTGAGGTCACTCATATCACTAGATTGTGTTGGCACCTCACAAAGTAGCTGCAGGTGGCTGGACATATTTGCAGCCTGCTCAAAGAGTGCAAGTTTGAAATGCTTGCATCAATCTGAATGCATTGCGATACATGATAAAATTCCTGTTACAAAACCTATCTGCTGTTAAAATTAGAATGTAGATATGTAAGAGGAAGGCCCTGTAACAGTAGTCTGTGGGGGGCGGGGTTTAATGGGGGGTGGTTGTGTAGATTTAAACTAAGCATAATTTGTATGTATGCCTTTTTGACCATCTTATTGACTTTTGCTGCTACTTTCAGGGATCTGGGGATCTGTACACCCAGGTCCCTTACTATGTCAATGCTCCTAAGAGTTCTGCCGTTAATCGTATAATCCACACTTGAATTTAATCTTCTAAAATGCACCACCTCGCATTTGTCCAGATTAAAATCTATCTGCCATTTCTCTGCTAAAATCTGCAATCTATATTCTGCTGTATCATTTGACAATCCTCTTCACTATCTGCAACTCCACCAATTTGGTGTCATCTGCAAACTAATGAATCAGATTGCCTACATTTCTTCCAGATCATTTACATAGATCACAAACAGCTTTGGTCCCAGCACTGATCACTCCGAAATACCACTAGTTACTGATCTTCATTCTGAAAAACATCTTTCCACTGCTACTCTCTGGCTTCTAAGACCAAGCCAATTCTATATCCATCTCGCCAGCACACCCTCAGATCCCATGAGACTGTACCTTTTGTACCAGCCTGTAATGAGATACCTTATCAGATGCCTTACTCAAGTTCATGGAGACATCATCCTCTGCCCTTCTCCTATCAATCATTCTGGTCATCTCCTCAAAAACCTCAATCAAGTTGGTCAAACATGACCTTTCCCACACAAACCCATACTGCCTATCACTAACAAGTCCATTCGTTTCCAAATGTAAATAAGTCCTGTCTCTCAGCATCTTCTCCAACAGCTTCCCCATCACTGACATCAGGCTCACTGGTCTATAATTACCTAGATTATCTCTCTTTCCTTTCTTAAATAAAGGAACAACTTTGGCATTTCTCCAATCTTCTGCCTGAGAGTATTCACACACCTTTCCCTAAACTCAACATCCCTTATATCCCTCTCTTTAGTGAATACCAATGTAAAGTACTCATTAAGGATCTCACTGATTTCCTCCGGCTCCACACATATACTCCCTCCTTTATCCCTGAGTAGGCCTCCTCTTCCCTCGCCACCTTTTTGCTCCTAATATATGTATAAAATGTCTTGGGATTCTCTTTAACCCTACTGGCCAAGGACATTTAGTATCTCTTTTAGCCCTGCTAACTCACCATTTGAGCTCCTTCCTACTTTCTCCATATTCTTCAATGCTTTTATCTGTTTATTGTTGCCTAGACCTTAGTGATATTTCATTTTTTTTTTGACTAAGCTGATAATTTCCCCTGTCATGCAAGGTTCCCCATCCCTGCCATTCCTGTCCTTCATTTTTACAAGATCATACTATAGGAAAGATACAGAGGCTTTGGAGAGGGTGCAAAGAAGGTTTACCAGAATGCTGCCTGAACTGGAGGGCTTGCCTTATGTAGAGAGGTTGAATAAACTCAGACTTTTCTCTCTGGAGAGAAGGAGGAAGAGAGGTGACCTGTTCGAGATATACAAGATAATGAGAGGAATGGACAGAGTCAATAGCCAGAGACTTTTCCCCAGGGCAGGATTGACTGGTATGAGGAGGTCATAGTTTTAAGATATTATAAGAAAGGTATAGAGGGGATATCAGAGAAGGTTCTTTATGCAGAGAGTTGTGAATACATGGAATGCGTTGCCAGCGATGGTGGTGGAAGTAGAGTCATTGGGGACATTTAAGTGACTGCTGGACATGCACATGGATAGCAGTGAGCCGAGGGGTACGTAGGTTAAGTTAATTTATTTTACATTAGGATTAACCCTCGGCACAACATCATGAGCCAAAGGGCCTGTTGTGTCATGTACTTTTCTATGTTCTATGTTCTATGACCATGCCTTCCCAGCATTCTAATCAACTGGTCTTTAAGAGACTCCCACAAATCAGATGCCTTGACTGAATGCTTCTGCTTGGAATCCCTATGTGATTTCAGAACTGGAAGGTGTACAATTGACATCACCCCTCCAGTTGCTGCAAGACCAGTGCCATGTACAAAGGAGACCACTAAATGTTGTCTTTGTTGAAATGTGGCAATGTCGGACCACTTTGAGATCCACAGTGAGGTCAAACAAGATTGTGTTCTGCCATCTATACATTTTGTCATATTCCTTTACTTACTGCTGTCATATATATTCACATTATCAAAAGAGAATGGCTACTTCTGTATCCGAATTGACAGAAAGCTTTCCTCACCTGAGATCCTAGACAAAGATGATCAAGATCATCATCACACATATGCTGATGATACTACGCCAGAATTCCATACCGAGGAATATCTTCACAAACATGGGACAGGTTCCCTCATGTCTGGAAAGATTATTTTAACCATCAGTAACAGGAAGTGAAATATCATGGTCCAGGATGTTGCTGTATGTCATCTATCAACATTAACAATGTGACAAAGGAGACTGTTAATAGTTGCACAAATCGAGGCTCTGCAATCACCAGAAATCTGTCACTTGATGTTGAAATAAGACTGTTGTAAAAGTTACAACTGTTACACGCGGGTAGAGTAAGTGAGTGTGGAAAAGCAACACCGACTGAAAACACCAAGTTGTAACTCTACCATGCCTACTTCCACATCACACTCCTGTTGAAATAACTCTACAAAGGCCAGTATCTCGTCACCAAGTCACCTATTACTTAGGCATGAGTTGTGCTTAATTATGGTACTGCCTCATTAAAAAATAAAAGTCAAAAAGTATGGTGCTGGAAAAGCACAGCTGGTCAAGTAGCATCCGGGGAGCAGGAGAGTCAACGTTTCAAGTATAAGTACGTCATCAGTTGACATTTCTGATGAAGAGCTTATGCTTGAAGCATCGATTCGCCTGGATGCTGCTTGACCGGCTGTGCTTTTCCAGCACCACACTTTTTTGACTCTGATCTCTAGCATCTGCAGTCCTCATTTTCTCCTCATAAAAAGTAAGGCTCTAGAGTGTCAGTATTTCTGACAGTCAACCTTTTCATGTCAGCCAGGGCTCCCTGATTGGACTGAATTAATGGCCCTAATCAGAAAACTCATATTCCATAAGGTCCAGCTGGCTGACTTTGTTATAATCACTACACAAATAGAGTTGTGAGACCTGGATAATATACACCAGGCAGCAGCAAGTGTTGAACAGTTTTCGCCTTTGCTATTGCTAATGTATTCTCACTATCTCTTGGCAGGACTAGGTCACCAACTCAGAAGTCCTGGAGCATGCCAATTCTGTCAGCATATACTTGCGGCTAGATTAATGATATCTGTCCTTATTCAGCCACACAGTGACAGATGATCACTGTATACCCTACAGAAAGACCTTCTGTATGGTCACTACATGTTGGACCTCATAATTCTGATTTTAGGATACCTGAGATTGAGATTAAAAAAAAGACTGCGCTCATTAACACATTGGGAGACAGTCAATGATGTATAAACAAGGTAAAAACAATGACTGCAGATGCTGGAAACCAGATTCTGGATCAGTGGTGCTGGAAGAGCACAACAATTCAGGCAGCATCCGAGGACAGGCAAAATCGACGTTTCGGGCAAAAGCCCTTCATCAGGAAAGTCAATGATGTATGCCAACTCCCTGGAAAGGTCATTGGAAGTGAGGAGATAAAACAACAAAGCTTAGCTGGCCAAGACGAAGGTCCTGTGAAAACAAAGGGCTGCAAGTCACTTTCTCAACCCATGCAAAGACTGCCAGGGTGGGTTTTCTGATCCATACCAATCAGTAGTTAACCCAGGCTGGTCACCAAGGTGTAAGCCATCATCTCACAATACAGAGGCTTACCTTGGCAGTCTCCAAAGAGCAACTACCAATTTAAACGACTCAAATACTTCTCAGAACCTATCAGCCTGATGCCAATGGCTTTAGATTTATTCATTGTTTTGTCTATAAGCAAGTGTTAGTCTATTCTATATTTTATAACTCTCTTAAATACATTTCAAATAATGCATCCTTTCTTTAAACTCAATACTTAATGCTTCAAAATTATGTAAAGGGAGTTTATTTCGCAAATTGCTAAGATCAATTATACAATGTTGAGTACAATGAAATTTTGAGAATGTTCCATTTCTGGATAGAGGACACAGTTAATTAAAAGTCATGATTTGGAGATGCTGGTGTTGGACTGGGGTTAAAAATCACACAACACCAGGTTATAGTCCAACAGGTTTAATCGGAAGCACTAGCTTTCGGAGCATCGCTCCTTCATCAGGTGGTTGTGGAGGACACAATTGTAAGGCACAGAATTTATAGCAAAAGTTCACAGTGTGAGGTAACTGAAATTATATATTGAAAAATTACCTTGATTGTTAAGTCTCTCATCTGTTAGAATGACCATGGTAGTTTCACTTCTTTCATATGTAAATCACAAAACATTTTTTTAAAAGTTACATTTTCAGGTTAACTGTAACAATTGGTGTCAGCCCAGATAAGATGTTGAAGGTGTTAGCATCCTGTGTTATGTTGACTGTGTCATAATGTTGAGACTGATTCTGATCTAAGAAATGAGCTAACAGTCATACATGGATTCCTGCAGTTTTTGAGCAAAGTACAATGTAACTCTGCAAGTACAAATTCACCCCACAAACATATGCGTGTATGTGTGCATGTGGGTTTTTATCTGTGTGTGTGTGTGCATGTTTGTTTGTCTGTCTGTTTGTCTGTCTGGGGTGGGGGGTTGTGAGTGTGCGAGAGAGTGTATATGTGTGTGTTTGTGTGTGTCTGGGGTGGGGGGTTGTGAGTATCTGTGAGAGAGAGTGTATGTGTGTGTGAGTGTAAAAGGTTCTAAATCTGTGAGAGAATGCATGATTGAGTGTGGAAGTGGGTGTGTCTGTAGGAGTGCGTGTGAATGTCTGTGTACGTGTCTGTGTGTAGGAGTGTGCTTGTGTGTGAGTGTATATAGTGCAATGGTGGTCACCTGTAGTGTGACATGAACCCAAGGTCCTGTTTGAGGCCCTCCCAGTGGGAAATCATGTCTCACAAATTTGATTGAGTTTTTTTAAGAAATAACAAAGAGTATTGATGAGGGCAGAGCAGTAGATGTGATCTATATGGACTTCAGTAGGGCCTTCGACAAGGTTCCCCATGGGATACTGATTAGCAAGGTTAGATTTCACGGAAAACAGGGAGAACTAGCAGAATTGGCTCAAAGGTGAAAAACAGAGGGTGGTGGTGGAGGGATTTATTTCAGACTGGAGGCCTGTGACCAGTGGAGTGCCTCAACGATGGGTCCTCTACTTTTTGTCATTTACATAAATGATTTGGATGCAAGCATAACAGGTACAGTTAGTAAGTTTGCAGATGTCACCAAAATTGGAGGTGTAGTGGACAGCGAAGAGGGTTACCTCAGATTACAACAGGATCTTGACCAGATGGGCCAATGGGCAGAGAAGTGGCAGATGGAGTTTAATTCAGATAAATATGAGGTGCTGCAAATCTTAGCAGGACTAAAACACTTAATGGTAAGATCCTAGGGAGTGTGGCTGAACAAAGAGTGCAGGTTCATAGCTCCTTGAAAGTGGAGTCACAGGTAGATAGGATAGTGAAGAAGGCATTTGGTATGCTTTCCTTTATTGGTCAGAGTATTGAGTATAGGAGTTGGGAGGTCATGTTGCGCTTGTACAAAACATTGGTTCGGCCACTTTTGGAATATTGCGTGCAATTCTGGTCTCCTTTCTCTTGGAAAGATGTTGTGAAACTTGAAAGGGTTCAGAAAAGATTTACAAGGATGTTGCCAGGGTTGGAGGATTTGAGCAATAGGGAATGGTTGAGTAGGCTGGGGCTGTTTTCGCTGGAGCGGTGGAGGTTGAGGGATGACCTTATAGAGGTTTACAAAATTATGAGGGGCATGGGGTGGGGGAGTCCAGAACTAGAGGGCATAGGTTTAGGGTGAGAGGGGAAAGATATAAAAGGGGCAACTTTTTCACGTGCAGGGTGGTATGTGTATGGAATGAGCTGCCAGATGAAGTGGTGGAGGCTGGTATAATTGCAACATTTAAGAGGCATTTCGATGGGTATATGAATAGGAAGAGTTTGGAGGGATATGGGCCGGGTGCTGGCAGGTGGAACTAGATTGGGTTGAGATATCTGGTCGGCATGGACAGGTTGGACCGAAGGGTCTGTTTCCATGCTGTACATCTCTATGACTCTGTGGACACCGAACTTAGCTATCAGCACATAGGGAGGGCCTCAACCGGGACCTTGGGTTCATGTCACACTACAGGTGACCACCATTGCACTACACACACACACACACACCTATACACAGACACGCACACAACTAGTCATACACACTCCTACAGACACACACACCTGCACTCACACATGTACTCTCTCGCATTCTTAGACCCCTTTACACTCACACACACATATACACTCTCTCGCACAGACACTCACAACCCCCCAACCCAGAAAAACACACACTCCCACATGCACCCTCTCACAGACTTAGACCCCTTTACACTCTCACACACACACACATACACTGTCTCTCACAGACATTCACAACCCCCCACCCCAGTTACACGCGCACATACACATATATGTTTGTGGGGTGAATTTGTACTTGCAGAGTTACATTGTACTTTGCTCAAAAACTGCAGGAATCCATGTATGACTCTGTTAGCTCATTTCTTAGATCAGAATCAGTCTAAACATTATGACACAGTCAACAGAACACAGGATGCTAACACCTTCAACATCTTATCTGGGCTGACACCAATTGTTACAGTTAACCTGAAAATGTTACTTTTTTAAAAGTTTTGTGATTTACATATGAAAGAAGTGAAACTATCACGGTCATTCTAACAGATGAGAGCCTTAACAATCAATCAAGGTAATTTTTCAGTATGTAATTTCACTTACATCACACTGTGAACTTTTGCTATAAATTCTGTGTCTTACAATTGAACCACCAGATGAAGGAGCAGCGCTCCAATAGCAAGTGCTTCCAATTAAAACTGTTGGACTATAATCTGGTGTTGTGTGATTTTTAACTTAATTAAAAGTGTGTGGGGAAGAGTGGGACAGTGGTGCAGGGATTGGGAATAGTTTGCAAAAAATACCATACTCACAAATACAAAGCAGGAGAGATAAAATCAAAAAGGATAAAGGGATCATTCAATGAGTCACAAATTAAATGAAAACAAATAAAGGATATCAGTTTATCAATGCCTTTGCTTTTATGATGGAATCCAAAAGTCCAAAGCTGTACACCACAGTCTGGATTCCCTGCATGTGTGTGGTTGATTGGCTAACCAGCACCTCAGAAGATGCAGAAAGTTTCTTCAAAGTGTCTTCTGAAGAATAATGTACAACTTCTGCTTCACTGTTTGGACAAAAGGAAATGGAATACTTGCGCAGCACAATCAAAGCTTATTCGTTACTTTTCACAGGCCTAAAGCTTTTAGCTTTGTAGCCTAGAGTTTTGACATAATCAAGTGAAAGTGAAGACTGCAGATGCTGGAGATTAGAGTTGAGAGTGTGGTGCTGGAAAAGCACAGCTGGTCAGGCAGCATTCGAGGATGCTGTTGCCTGAAACGTCGACTATCCTGCTCCTCAGACGCTGCCTGACCTGCAGTGCTCTTCCAGCACCACGCTTTTCATATATAAAGCAATGTTGACATCTTAACTGATTGCTGTTTTAAAATTATGTGATTAAAGGACAGCTGATTTCAGCACTTTGGGGCTCATGTGACAAAGACTTGTTGGTCACCGGTGGGGAAACAGTTATCGTCAGACCATCTCAAAGGTTATTCTATTATATAGGTTTGCTTCTTTTTTCTCTTGAAGGCCCTTCACCTTTGCAGAAATTAATAACCAGTAGCTAATATTCCAGTGCCTTGAGACGCTGATTGTCTAGCTGCCTTTGCTTTCTAGAATCTGGCTGCATACTGCCTGGATTTGAGGGAATCATCTCTAAGGAGAAGCTAGAAAAACTCAGGTTGTTTTCTCTGGAATGGTGGAGGCTGAGTTGAGATTTGATGGAAGTCCATACAATTATGAAATGCATAGATAGGGTTGACAGTCAGAATCCTTTTCCCAGAGTTGAAATGTTGAAAACTAGCAAGCATGCATTTAAGAGGAGAGAGAGAAAGTTCAAAGGAGACCAGAGGGGCAAATGTTTTACACAGAGAGTTGAAGGAATGTAGAGTGAGCTGCCAGGGGTAGGGGTGGAGGCAGATACAATAGGGGCATTTAAGAGACTTTTGGAAAAGCACATGCATATGCAGGAAATGGGGGGATATGGACCAATGACAGATGGAAAGGACTAGTTTAATTCGGCACAACATCATGGACTGACATGGTCCATTCCTGTGCTGCACAGTTCTATATTCTCTGTTCTGAAGATGTTACTACTAAATCTAATCACATGATTGTATCAGCCATCTTTGTTGGGCTGTTCAATGTGCTTTTAAAACAGTTACTAAATATATATACAGATATATACTTGAAGTGTTCTACAACAAAAGCAAAGGTGAAGTGAGAAAAAAAACATCTTCTCTCAACCAGTGGTCAGAATGTTGAATCCAATGCCTGAATATGCGGTGGAGGGTGGTTCAATTGAGGCATTCAAAAGGGCACTGGATGAGTATTTGAATCAAAATAACAAAATAACATGCATGGGGAAAACGCACAAGGTAATGATACAAAACTAGAAATTGCTGGAAAAACTCAGAAGGTCTGGCCAGTGGTCGGGGACATTTGGCCTCAGATCTTCGGGTGACCACCCTCCAAGATGGACTTCGGGATATGCAACAATGCAGAGTGGCCGGGCTGAGGCTGGTAGGGAAGTTCGGTACCCATGAGGATGGCCTCAACCGGGACCTTGGGTTAATGTCACACTACAGGTGACCACACTACACTACACTATACACGCTCTCTCACATACATACACACTGTTACATATTCACACAGTCACGCAGACCCTGTCTCATACACATGCTCTGTCTCAGACACACACATATACACCCCCAACACTTATACCCTCTCACAGGCTTATAGTCTGTCACACTCATGCACACGCTTTACCAAGCATGCACACACGTAAACATACTCTCTCTCACACACACACTCACATGCACACACACGCACTCTCTCTTTCCCTCACATACAAACACACACACACATCTATGGGGTGAATTTACATTTGCAGAATTATATTTGCAGATACATTCTATTTTTGCTCAAGAAGTGTGCAATCTGCAGGCAGTCAATCCATGTAACATTTTATAAATTCCTACTTTGGAAATAGGACCAGTCTGAATCAAGATTAGGATACAGACAGACTCTAACCTCACATCTTTAAAACATTATCTAAGCTGAAATGTCACCTTCTTTTATAACACCTTAAGTTATCTCAAGAATGTGACTTAAAAGTAGTTCTGTGATTTACATATTAATGAACCAAAACCTGCACACCATTCTAAAAGATGAAAGACGGAACAGCAATCCAGGTTTGTTCAATGTATTGTTTTAATTGCGTGGCAATGTGATCTTTTGCTGTAAATTATTATCCTGCCCCACTAGTTACCAGATGAAAGAACAGTCCTCAGAAAGCTTGTACTTCCAAATAAACTTGTTGGACTATAACCAGTGTTGTATTTTTTTAAAACTTCTGTGGAGAGAAAACAGAGTAATGTTTCAGGTCTGGTGATACTTCTGCTGAACCACGTTCTCAAAACATTGACTCTGCTTTCTCTCCACGGATGCTGTCAGCCCTGCTGAGTTCCTTCAGCAATTTCTGGTTTTGATTCAGACTTTGAGCATCCGCAGGTCTCTGGTTTTTGTCGCAAGGATAGAATATATCTGGCAACAGTGTGCAAATACTGGGAACGCCGAATGCTAAGTATAGGAGCTGAAGAGTATTCTTAAGCATTCTTAAATACAAAACTGTGGGTAAGGGACTATGTCTGCAACAAGTGTGTCTTCCTGCATCTCCTCTCAGACCACATGGATCAGTTGGAGTGGCAGTTGGAAGCAATGAGGAGCATACACAAGGCAGAGAGTCTGATAAACAGTCCCTTCAGGGAGACAGTCACACCAAAGGTACAGTCAAGCAGATGGGTGACAGCCAGAAAAGGTAGGCAGGTAGTGCAAGTGTCTCCTGTGGCTATCCCTCTCTCAAACAAATTATTCAGTTTGATACTGTTAGGGGGGAAATAGCTTCTCAAGGGAAAATAGCAGTAACAGCCAGGTCTTTGGCACCACAACTAGCTCTGCTATAAAGCAGGGTATGGCAAAATCCAAGCAAGCAACTGTGATACAGGACTCTATAGTCAGGGGCACACACAGAGGTTCTGAGGCTGTGAGCAAGACTCCAAGATGGTGTGTTGTCTCCCGGGTGCCAGGATCAAGGATGTTTTGGAGCAGTTGCAGCAAATCCTGAAAGAGGAGCATGAGCAGTCAGAGGTTGTTGTAAACGTTGTGACCATTGAGGTAGGTAGAAAAATGGTACCTTGATCAACTGGGCTAATGGGCTAAGGAATGGTAGCTGGAGTTTAATTTATTTAAGTGTGAGTTGTTGCATTTTGGGAAGACAAGCAAGGGTAGACTTATACACTTATTGGTAGGGGTCTGGGAAGTATGGGGGATGGAGGTGTACAGGGACATCCAGTCCCTGTACACCTCCATCCCCCATCACGATGGACTCAAAGCACTCCGCTTCTTCCTTTCCCGCCGTACCACCCAGTACCCTTCCACCGACACCCTCCTTCGACTGACCGAACTGGTCCTCACCCTGAACAACTTTTCTTTCCAATCCTCCCACTTTCTCCAAACAAAAGGAGTAGCCATGGGCACCCGCATGGGCCCCAGCTATGCCTGCCTCTTCGTAGGGTATGTGGAACAATCCATCTTCCGCAACTACACTGGCCCCACCCCCCATCTTTTCCTTCGCTACATTGATGACTGTATCGGCGCTACCTCGTGCTCCCACGAGGAGGTTGAACAGTTCATCCACTACACTAACACCTTCCACCCCAACCTCAAATTCACCTGGACAGTCTCGGACTCCTCCCTCCCCTTCCTAGACCTTTCTGTTTCTATCTCAGGCGACCGAATCAACACGGACATCTACTGCAAACCAACCGACTCCCACAGCTACCTGGACTACACCTCCTCCCATCCTGCCCCCTGTAAAAACGCCATCCCATTCTCCCAATTCCTTCATCTCCGCTGCATCTGCTCCCAGGAGGACCAGTTCAAAATACGTACAACACAGATGGCCTCCTTCTTCAAGGACCGCAATTTCCCCCCCGACGTGGTCGACGGTGCCCTCCACCGCATCTCCTCCACTTCCCGCTCCTCCGCCCTTGAGCCCCGCCCCTCCAACCGCCACCAGGACAGAACCCCACTGGTCCTCACCTATCACCCCACCAATCTCCATGTACAGCGCATCATCCGCCGTCACTTCCGCCACCTCCAAACAGACCCCAGCACCAAGGATATATTTCCCTCCCCTCCCCTATCAGCTTTCCGTAGAGACCACTCCCTCCGCGACTCCCTTGTCAGATCCACACCCCCCACCGACCCAACCTCCACTCCCGGCACCTTCCCTTGCAACCGCAGGAGGTGCAACACTTGCGCCCACACCTCCCCCCTCACTTCTCTCCAAGGCCCCAAAGGAAACTTCCATATCCGCCACAGATTCACCTGCACCTCCACCCACATCATCTACTGCATCCGCTGCAGCCGGTGTGGCCTCCTCTATATTGGGGAGACAGGCCGCCTACTTGCGGAGCGATTCAGAGAGCACCTCTGGGCCACCCGGACGAACCAACCCAACCAACCTGTAGCACAGCATTTCAACTCCCCCTCCCACTCCACCGAGGATATGCAG
Source organism: Chiloscyllium plagiosum (assembly GCF_037043375.1). Taxonomy (NCBI): domain Eukaryota; kingdom Metazoa; phylum Chordata; class Chondrichthyes; order Orectolobiformes; family Hemiscylliidae; genus Chiloscyllium; species Chiloscyllium plagiosum. Next base: position 100,054,583 of record NW_028270143.1, on the reverse strand, counting down.
GTCATTGGACTCATCCACCGCCAAACCACAACAACCCGACGGTCGGAGGAGGAGCGTCTTATCTTCCGACTGGGAACCCTCCAACCGCAGGGGATGAACTTGGACTTCACCAGTTTCTTCATCCCCCCTCCCCCCACCTTGTCTCAGCCGGATCCCTCCAGCCCGGCACCGCCTTCCTGACCTGCAGTCTTCTTCTTGACCTCTCCGCCTCCATCCTACTCCGACCTATCACCCTCACCTTGACCTCTTTCCACCTATCACATTTCCAACGCCCCTCCTCCAAGTCCCTCCTCCCTACCTTTTATCTTCTCCTGCTGAACACTCTCTGCTCATTCCTGAAGAAGGGCCTGTGCCCGAAACGTCGAATCTCCTGTTCCCTGGATGCTGCCTGACCTGCTGTGCTGTTCCAGCAATAAAGTTTCAACTTTGATCTCCAACATCTGCAGACCTCACTTTCTCCTCTGGGAAGTATGGTTGAACAAAGAGATGATGGGTGCAAATACATAGTTCCTTGAAAGTGAAAGTCACAGATAGACAGGGTGGTGATGAAGACATTTGGCATATTTGCCTTAATCAGACAGGGCATTGAGTATAGAGTTAGGATGATATGTTACAACAGGACATTGGAATGGCCAATTTTGGAATACTGCATACAATTCTGGCTGTCCTGCTAGAGGAAGAATGTTAATAAACTGAAAAGAATACAAAAAAGATTTACAAACATGTTGCTGTTATAAGGAGAGCATGGATAGGCTGGGACTTTTTTCCCTGGAGCATTGGAGGCTGAGAGGTAATCTTATAGAAGTTTATAAAATCATGAGGGGCATAGATAGAATGAATAACAAAGTTCTTTTCCTAGGTTCTGTCCAAAACTAGAGGGCATAGGTTTAAGGTGTGAGGGGAAAGATTTTAAAGGGACCTGAGGGGCAACTTTTTCACACAGAGAGGCTGTGTTATGGAATGAAGAAGTGGTAGAGGTGGATGCAATTTCATGGGCAACACGGTGGCACAGTGGTTAGCACTGCTGCTCGCAGCACCAGAGACCTGGGTTCAATTCCTGCCTCAGGCGACTAACTGTGTGGAGTTTGCACACTCTCCCATGTCTGCGTGGGTTTCCTCCGGGTGATCTGGTTTCCTCCCACAGTCCAAAAATGTGCAGGTTAGGTGAATTGGCCATGCTAAATTGCCCGTGGTGTTAGGTGAAGGGATAAATGTAGGGGGATGGGCTTCGGCGGGTCGGTGTGGATTGTTGGGCCGAAGGGCCTGTTTCCGCACTGTAAGTAATCTAATCTAAAAAAATTACAATGTTTAAATACATTTAAATGAGCAATTGGATTGGGAAGATCTCAAGGAAGATGGGCCCAACACAGGTAAATGGGACAATTCTGTCAGAAAACCTGGTCGACATAAATGAGTTGGGCTGAAGGGTATGTTTCTATGCTGTGTGGCTATAACTCTATGACAAGGTAATGATGGTCATTTAAAGAGTCTGTGCAGGCATGATGAGCCAAATATCCCTCAACCTGCGTTGTAACACTTCTGTATATATTAAAGTTGGTTTGTCATCTGTTTGTAACACTTGATATGCCCCAACCACGTGCTTCAGTCGTGATGAAAGAGGAGCAGACTCCATTGTGCCACTTCGACATCAGAAGGATAATGATTTTGGCAAATTTCCAGCCCGCTGTTGTATTTTCTAAGATTCTTTCGCAGCTAAAACACTAACAGGCCTGAATCTTATCAAAGGTTAGCCCTGCCGCTAGGACTGAAAGCAGAAGCTGCCCCTGAGCTGGCTGCTTTGGGATACTGGGCTGCAATTTACTGGAAGCACAAAGTAAAGAAGTGCAGCAAGAATTCCTGACAAATGGTGGAGGTAACCCACTCTCTCCTTCCACTCCAACTGACCCCAGCCACTTCCTCCATAATGTTTCCGGTTCAATCCAAAATCTGGGGTCAGGCAGCCTTTGCAGTGCTCCCAGTAATGGCTGAGCTGGCATCGAAGCCTGGTTAAGTTCAGCTTTTAACCATGCTGGGGCGAGGTAGACTTACAATGCCATAGATGTGGGACCAGCCATTGCTGTGGGAAGGCGTGGAACACAGCAGTCATAAAGGAAGGCCACCATTCACAGAGCGTTACTAGGAGGGCCATGTCATGGTGCCCCTCATGTTGCAGCTAAGATGCCAATGGAGGAGAGGTGTGGATGACACGAGGTCACTTGCTGGCTTAGTTGGCTCCTCGATGGGGGACCCAGCTGGATGAAGAATTCACAATTCCCTCCTGATGCTTTCTGCCACCATTTTCCGAGGCCTCTCTGCCCATCCGCAAAGGGGTGGTAAATTCACAGCCACAATTTCTACTGTGTGCCTAAAATTAATTTGTGTTGCAGACGTTTCGTCCCCTGTCTAGGTGACATCCTCAGTGCTTGGGAGCCTACTGTGAAGCGCTTCTGTGATGTTTCCTCCGGCATTTATAGTCATTTGAATCTGCCGCTTCCGGTTGTCAGTTCCAGCTGTCTGCTGCAGTGGCCGGTATATTGGGTCCAGATCGACGTGCGTATTGATTGAATTTGTAGATGAGTGCCATGCCTCGAGGAATTCCCTGGCTGTTCTCTGTTTGGCTTGTCCTATAATAGTATCCTAGAGGCATGGCACTCATCCACAGATTCAATCAATACGCACATCGACCTGGACCCAGTATACCGGCCACTGCAGCGGACAGCTGGAACTGACAACCGGAAGCGGCAGGTACAAATCACTACAAATGCCGGAGGAAAGATCACAGAAGCGCTTCACAGGAGGCTCCCAAGCACTGAGGATGTCACCTAGACAGGGGATGAAACGTCTGCAACACAAATTCCCAGCTCGGCAAACAGAACCACAACAACGAGCACCCGAGCTACAAGTCTTCTTCCAAACTAAAATTAATATTACACTAAATAATTGAAACTTTAACAAATGTAATCAAAACTTATAATATTGAAACACAAATTAAGTTGTTTGTAATCTCAGACTTTTTTGAACTTGATGTGCACAAATTAGCTGCTGTGTTTCCTATATTACAGCAGTGACAGCATTGCAAAAGTGCCTCATTGGCAATTAAACACTTTCAGGTGGTCTATTTGTTAAAAAAGAAACACCCTTTACATGTCTGAAAAAAACCCCAAAAGAACTGCAGATTCTGGAAATCAGAAACAAAAATAGAAATTGCTGGAAAAGCTCAGCAGGTCTGGCAGCATCTGTGGAGAGAGCAAGTCTATGTAGTCCATTAGCATTGTCATATTCTGACATATCTAACCTTTCCTTCCTTTCATTGTGCTATCCTGCACCTCAGAAAATGCACAAGAATATTTCTTTTTTTTTTCCAAGTTAATGAGCAATATTTCATCGATCTGCACAGCAGCAACAGAAAGGTGAGACTGACCTTATGGAGATTTGATACAAGCAGCAATCCCCCACTGTCAGAAAAGATTTACTGAGCCAGACTGTATATAAAAAAAACTTTGAAGAAGATTCATTGTTCATGTGCGCTTTCAGGAAAACTTCAAAGAAACTTGCTGAGTGGTTTATTTAGAACAAATTATAATCTCATTATAAATCTTAAAACTAGGTCAAGGTTGGACAGCATGGTGTGGTCTGTTGAATGATAGTTTCCTACCGAAAGTCAAACTTTATCCCAGTTGTGAATTATCTACAGGGACAGAAGTGCAATCTAATTACAAGGACCAGTGTTTTAACAATTATTCATTTGTAATTGGACAGAGAAGTATATTCATAATAACATGTATTTTAATGTTAAAATTATGTAAAAACATTGGCATCCATTGAGATTAAGTTCATTTTAAAGTGCTTTAGATGTTTTTACTACATTAAAGGCAGTATTTAAGTTGTTGATTTGTTCTTCACTTGCTATCAGTAAACCAAATTACTTATATGTAAAAGACATATCTTGCGCACATGTATGATTTCCTCCTACACTGGGTGTTACTCGTAGCAAATTCTCTGTCTGCATCAGTCTTTCAAATACAACTGTATAACAGTATTGCCCAAATGACATAACATCCTGCTGGCTACCAACACTGGAAATGTAAATCATTGTTGTTTTAATCCACATGGGTTCCACCTCTGCTTAATTCACACAGGCCCCGATGTTCCATTAACACTGCCAATCACTGACATTTCTATCCTTACAGCTCCAATGTTTTTTCAATATAAAAATATAACTTTTCAGCTTTAACTTCTTACCTTCTAACCCCTTCCGCCTCCTCCAGCAGGGACAGTGGGACGTGAAAGCCTCAGCCAACTCATGTCCTTGACAGCTACTAATGCTGTTCCATGATAACCCAGTGGGGAACTGTAAATTCAATAATGGTTTTGGATTCCTCAGCCTTCATTCTCACCATCAGTTCAGCGCCAACTGGCAGACTGGAAATTGAAATCACAAGCAACTTTCATTACTGAGTGACTGTTACTTCAGGATCATGATTTTAGACTTTTAGAGATCTTTTATGTGGTGGTCAAAATGAGAGATTTTAGTCCAGAAGGATTAAATATTTTGCCATATTTGCCTTCAATATCTCATGATTTGACTTTAGCGTCTGAAAGCCACTCCTGGTGGGAATTTTCTAGTTTAGCCACTGTCAATGCTCACCTTAAGGTTAGTAACCTGGAAGAAATCTGCAATAATTATGGGCATGTCTGAAGCACAGACTCATGAACTCTTTCAATTAAATTGAATGTGGCCAAATTGATTTTAGTTAGCACCATTATGAGACAAAGGGAAGATACTTTCACACATTGTTTCTGAATTTCACCTTATGTGGATTTGGTATACAGGAAATATTTTGACCCATGTGTGCTAGGTGCACTGACTGTGACACGACTGCCATGTTTGGATCTGCACATGGATTATATTTCCAGTCTTCTGGCAGCTCCTTTTACTGTTTCCCATATTAACAACAGCCAGTAAGACAATGTTTTTCTTTGTTTAAATGAGAACCTAAGTTAGAGAGTCATTCAGCACAGAAACAGATCCGTTGGCCTGATTCGTTGAAGAGTTTATGCCTGAAACGTCAATTTTCCTGCTCCTCGGATGCTGCCTGACCTGCTGAGCTTTTCCAGTGCCACACTTTTCGACTCTGATCTCCAACATCTGCAGTCCTCACTTTCTCTCATCCATGCGGATCATGTTTCCCAAACTGAACTCATCCCATTTGCCTGTATTTGGCCCATATCCATCTAAATCTTTCATCTTCACGTACCTGTCCAAATGTCTTCTAAATGTTGCGCTTACACTTGTCTCTACCACTTCTAAATATGACAGTGCTGGGTTAGTCAGGTGGGGGAGGGAGGAGGGGAATGGACCATAGTTCCATGTTCCTACAAATTCTATGGATTCTCAAAGGTCCCAGTTTGCAACTTTGGTACTTGACAGGTTCCCAGGAGGTCAATCCACCTGACAGGTAATATTAGATTAGATTAGATTACTTAGATTAGATTGCTTACAGTGTGGAAACAGGCCCTTTGGCCCAACAAGTCCACACCGACCCGCCGGAGCGCAACCCACCCAGACCCATTCCCCTACATTTACCCCTTCACCTAACACTATAGGCAATTTAACATGGCCAATTCACCTAACCTGCACATTTTTGGATTGTGGGAGGAAACCGGAGCACCCAGAGGAAACCCACGCAGGCACCGGGAGAATGTGCAAACTCCACACAGTCACCCGAGGTGGGAATTGAATCCGGGTCTCTGGTGCTGTGAGGCAGCAGTGCTAACCACTGTGCCATCGTGCTGCCCGAATCGGACCAATGGCTCTGTTTCCATGCTGAATGACTCTCTAACTTAGGTTCTCATTTAAACAAAGAAAAACATTCTCTTACTGGCTGTTGTTAATATGGGAAACAGTAAAAAGAGCTGCCAGAAGACTGGAAATATAATCCATGTACGGACACCAAGCATGGCAGTCGTGTCACAGTCAGTGAACCAAGCACACATGGATCTAGAGCAGTTAGCTGAATTACTGCAGGATTGGTATGATACCAGAGAGAGATAACAAGGTATTTCCTGATTCCAATAATGGATCTGATCCTGGTGGGTAGGAAGGACTTTTGATACTTGACTCCCAGCAGATGTTATATTTGATTTGATCCCCAATGAGGGGGCAAACCTGGGGCACAGGTGGAGAGGACAGGTGTTCAGGAATGGCGTATCTCTCCCAGTTCTCTTGGCCCACAAACAGTGCTTGAAAGGTAGTTAATTTCTCCCTGAAATCTTTGCCATCTTCAGCAGCTGGGAAATCTGACCGACCAGATTATATAGTTTTTTTCTTCTATTTGTTTCCAAACTGAGGAGATTCTAAATTCCTTGATTTTATATTTTTTTTTTCAAACAGCAGTAGTGCTTATTTGAGACTCCTGTTTATTTTTTTTCCTTTTTTCTTTTTTTCTCTTTGTGCATGTAGGTATAGGACATAGTGAAGAAACAACAAGCACAGAAAACTTTGTTCATGTTCCACCACCAGGAAGAAAGGAAACACCCGAGTGGCCAGGGACTAAGTAGTGCCCTTCTCAACAAAGGACAATGCCTGAGTGAATGAAAACGTGAAGGAGAGACTAGGGGTTAAATCAAAATAGAATTGGAGGACCAACCAGATTACATCAGTAAAGGCAAGGCTGACAGCCTCTTAAAAAATTTAAATTGCTGATGTAGCTGTTAGTAGCCAGTTGTTAGTTTGCATGTTGACCTATCTCCGTTAGTGAGAGCAGGTATTTAGGAGTCAGGTTTGACAATTTGAAACAAAATTAAGTTGTAAGCAATGAGGGCTAGTAGCCAGTACTTTTGATCCACTCCCAAGATGCACACCAACATTAAAAACAGGTATGTGTGGAGGGAATCGGTGTCACACATTTCTCGAACTCTCACTTATGACTCCTAGTAGCTGGCTGTGCCCTTCTCGTGGTCCTCCCAAGCTTTTGACCTGACAGTCATGTAAAACTAAATGAAGGGTCCATTACTTTACGCTGGTGTGGTATGGGGATGTCAAGCTTTCTAATGTGCATGGATCCTTGGAACAGCGGGTAAGGCAGAAGATCCCAATAAGCGAGTAGGCCAATGGCTTAGTATATGAAGACCCGCAAGATGTGTGACACAATCCAGCACAGTTTTGATGTTTAGTCAGGCAATATGAATAGTCACCTGTGAAGAGTCTGAGACCTCACACACAATAAGCCCCTATAGTTAGTCATGGAAACATGACAGAAGATCTCCCAGTAAGAGAAGATACATGTATGTGAACGAAAACACTACCCTCCTATTTTTTAGTTGTTAACATTCACATCTTGGCTTCTGGGTGACTTTGAAATAGATTAAATATATGGCAATAGTGCCTAGAGTTAGCAACTCTCATGGATTGCCCAAGGATCTCTTTGGAATATAGACACACCTCCTGGGGGCACTGATGCCACTTTGGGTAATTGCTTGTCATAGCCTTGCTTCTCCAAACAGTTCCTTTTTTACTAATAGCCAGCCTCCCTCATTATGTCAGTCCCAAATGTTCACCTCCCTGTGCGAACAGCTAGTTTTGGGACCAGGTGGTCACAACTGACAGTATGGACACAATGGGCCAAATGACCTCCTTTTATGTGATAACAGTTCTATGGTAGAATTTTATTCCACTTTCTGAAAGCATTTGCACTGAAGCGGAGGATGAAATGATATTTTAAAATGAAGTTTTCATGCATCTGGGCAATTGATGTTGCTTGAGTGTTTTGGAGTGCTTTGTGCATTTTGAGATAATGAAAAATTGATCATATTTGATGAATGGAGAGAGAGAATCATAAAATTAGACAGTAACGGAGATGCCCTTTGACTTTTAACCCTTCCAGTGCTACAGTAACACTTATACTATCCCATTTACCCACACTAGGCCCACAGGCTTGAATGTTGCGATACTTCAAGTGCTCATCCAAGTGCTTTTTAAAGATTGTGAGATTTTCAGAGAGTGGACATAAGGAGACATTCAAAAGGGCAGCTGGGCTACCCTATCCACTCTGGGCAGTGCATAAAGACTTTCTTTTCATAGACCTACTAACAATGAACACACATTAAAAATGGAGACTCTATCTTTTTGAGTGCAACATTTTCAGGGAAGTGAAATCTGATCGAGTGTCACATGCTCACCCATTGCACATTCAAGTCACGTGTACGACTGGAGCCAGCACTCGCACAGTATCACCTTTACATTGTATTCCCCCATGTTAATAAATAGACATTTGTCAGGTTACCTTCTGCAGCACACTCAACACAAAATACTGCCTTACTGGAATTATAACCATTTATGGTTTCCTTTCCAAAGTTTTTGAGAGTTGAGAATCCTGGCTGTGAGAGGCAGTTAATGAGCCAGCTGAATTGCACAGTATTGCTGTACCCCAAAGGAGTGATAATTTTACTGGGCAAGTCCCATGAATCGAGTCAGATTTGGTCTGTCAATCATCAAGAAGCAGGAAAGCATAGGAAGGAACTATTCCCTGTCCTCTCTTTCCGGGGCCAGTTGTTGTGCAGAATATATGTTCCAAGCATGACCTGTCAGGACTTGATGTTACAGAATAGCTGATTGGATCCAGGTTCCTTACCGTTGAAAGTGAAGCACTGGGAATTGAGTAAAAATCAGGCAGGAGTCTCAACATTTCCAAATTTGTATATTCCATGCAAAAGTCTGAATTTGAAGCCAAACACTCCTAGTTCTTCTTCTGGAAATGGTAACGATAGACAACAAAACATCCCTCTCTGCTGCAAAAAGCAACATCATTTCTCAGTTTACAACATAAACCTTACCACCATCCCCAAGAACAGCAATCCTCCAGACAGGAATCTGGCTACTATTGACAAGACAAAGACAATTATTTCTTTGGCGTTGTTAAGAGTTTGTTTTAATTTTGTCCAGACACCTGGTGGTACAGTAAACCGCATCCCTTTCCTGATTAGCAGGTGTTTTAGTAAGGTACAAATGTGCATTAAGCATACAGTGTATTGCTGAATATGTAACTCAATACTGAGTGCAGAAAATATTGGGAGCATGCACAATGCCATCTCTGCAGAGGAAGGCTGAGTAAATGTTTCAGGCAATGACTTTCAATCAGACCTGGGAAGATGATGGTGAGGGAACGCATGCAAAAGCTAGGGATAAATGGACAGGAGGTTTGGGGCAGAGAGTCTTCGAGGGGAGAACAAAGTGGATGGCTGGTATAGAATAGCACTGGAAGGGTTAAAGGTCAAAACGTTACAAAGTAAAAGCTACCGACATTGAATCAAGAGAAGGCTATTATTGGAACAGATTATCTGAGGGATAATAAAAAATAAAGATGAATTTGGATGGTCTTTTCACAATCATTAGATGTCTCAAGTGTTTCAGTACCAATGAAGTACTCTTTGTTATGCAGTTGTTATTGTAATGAAGGAAACATAGCAGCCTGTAATGTGCACAGCAAACCCCTCCCCCCCCCAAAAAAAACAGCAGGGATAACGACCTGATCTAAAACCAAAAAAACTGCGGATGCTGTAAATCGGAAGTAAAAACAGAAATTGCTGGAAAAGCTCAGCAGATCTGGCAGCTTCAGTGGAGAGAAAGCAGAGTTAATGTTGCAGGTCAAGTGACCCTTCCTCAGTTGAGTGTCACAATCAAAACACAGCATCACTGATTCCCTCAGCATGACACTTGGAGAGTCAGCCTTGATCCTTGCTCTCAAAATCTGGAGTGCAGCCAGAATCTGTGTCCTTGAGCGTCAGGTGCATATTTTTGTTCGATGTGGAAAGTATTCACATTCATTCACAGTTTAATGGCATTAATTCATCCAAAGATAGTGACTGATTCAGGAATCATAGAATCCCTACAATATGGAAGCAGGCCATTCAGCCCACACTAACCCTCCAAAGAGCATCCCAACCAGACCCACCCTAACCCTGTAACTCTGCATTTCCTATGGATAACCCGTCTTGTCTGCACGTCCCTGTGCACAGTGGGTAATTTAGCATGGCCAATCCACCTAACCTGCACATCTTTGACTTTGGGAGGAAACCTACACAGACATAAGAAGAACGTTTAAGCTCCAAGGTGTCAGCTGCCCAAGGTTGGAATTGAACCCAGATCCCGCATGCTGTGAGGCATCAGTGCTAACCACTGAGCCACCATAGGTATATTGTGGTAACGTCATTGGATTGAGAATTCAGAATCCTGGATTGATGTTCTGGAAATCAATACAATCTGAAATTACAACAGGACCCACGTAAAATTGGTTAACTAATGTCCTTTAGGGAAGGGTAATTTTGGATGTCAATAAATGTTGGCCGAGCCAGCTCTCCATACATTGCATGAAGGAAAACAATTGGCACATTATTGGGTGCCTGCTCTCTAAACATAAAGGAGGGGCATGCGAAAATAATAAGCCCTCTGAATCTAAAGCTGGCAAACATCAGTGACACCATCCTTCACAAAATGTGTATGTACAGATGGGAGCTGAGTGTTTAATAGTTTGAAAGTAATTGGATGTGAAATTTTGCTCAGTGGTATCTGTTGTTTTAACCCTTTAGATGTTATTTAGGAACACATAAATTAATTATAAAGGATCTTGTCTTACTGTGAATGTGCTGATGAGACAAAGCATATATCAGCTTGGGAATGAATGCAATGTTACAAGACTTTTTTTTTTGCCTTGCACCCTCATGGCAAGGTAAAGGTGAAGTAAGATGTTTCCTGAATAAATTATGTTTCCTTACCTCAGCAGACTTTGAGGATCATCTTTGGTCACCTAACGAAATCAAGAATAAAGTCAGAAGTCACAAGACACCAGGTTGTGATTCAAGAGGTTTATTTGAAATCCTGAGTTTTCGGAGCTCCTTTTTCAAGTGAAGTCACTTCATGTGATGAAGGGGTAGTGCTCCAAAAGCTTGTGATATCAAATAAACCTGTTGGACTATAACCTGGGGTTATGTGACTTCTGACTCTATCCACCCTGGGTCCAACACTGGCACCTCGACATCATGGACACCACAAACCATTGGCTAAAAGTGGAGAGGATCTCTAAGAAGATTGCACATATTGACACAGATACCACATTTCTGCAAGAAAGCAGAGAAGATCCCAAAAGGACTACAGATCATGAACCCACTCAAGTTGGCCTACAGCACAGACTGTTCTGAGAGACTCTGCTGTCACACCTCTCACACACTCCTCAATCACCCCGCACACCAGCTCTACAGCAGACATCACAACCTTGAGGTCGAGATAGAGTCCATATTCTCAGCTTGTGTTGAGGATACATTGGACCAGCTATGAGACACTGTTAAGCAGACGAGACAACAGAACTACACCATCTATGTGCACACCAAGAACAGAAAACTGGAGAAACTTGGCATCACTACCAGCAGTAACCAAACCTCCCCCAGTGCTATAGTTGAAACCAATATTACCATGGGGAAATCCATCATCAACTTGTCTGCCCACACACTGCAACCAGACAAAACCAAAGTTCTCAGCTGAGGCCTCAATTTCTGCCCCACTACCAAAATGGACCCCACTGGTTCTTGCAGCAGACACAGCGGAATTCATCGGGTGAAAGAAGCTCCATGAATTCTTCCGCAAACCCCAAGATGCCAGCATTGAGCCCAATGAGACTACCAATAAACCAGAACAGTTACAGAGAGATCCATAGTGCAGCAACCAAAGAAGATAAAAAGCTTCATGTGATGAAGGTGCAGCGTTCCAAAAGTTTGTGATTTCAAATAAATCTGTTAGACTATAACCTGGTGTCATGTGACTTCAAACTGTGCCCACCCGAGTCCAACATCAGTACTTCCATATCAAGAATATTATAGCATAGTTTTGTCACAAATTGTGTTCAACACCATACACAAATTGTGTGTGTGTGTATGAGTTAGTAACACAAGTTCAGAGCTCAGTGCTCCAGCTAACACCTTCTCTGAAGCTTACACTGCTAAACAACTTCTTCAGCATTCAGAAAGATTTAAGTGATATTTAAATATACAAGCATATGCACCTTGCTTTTATTTACTTGAGTCACCACTCAGCATCTTAATTTTGCTCTTCTAGTGAAATCATGGCTGATCCAATTGTAACTTCAAATCCATGTCCTCACCTACCTCGACCAGGTTGTTGTGGAATCAAGGGGTCGAATGGTCTTTTTCCACACTGTTGGGGTTCTATGATTCAATGGTTCCTGTTCCATAATGACTAGCGTTAATCTCAGCAATTGGTGTACTTGTAATGGCTGGCACTGTTCTCTCTATGAGGTGGCAGAGGAGATTAGAAAATGCAAGTGTGCAGGTTTCTCTTCAGTTATGTGCTGTACCCCTTGGCTGTGTGTTACCTACCCCAGCACGACAGAGGGAGCACATCAATAACTTCTGCAAATCTGTTTGTTTGCCCGAACTGAACAGCTGACATAGTGTGCATGCTGTGAGTAGTGCATGTGAGGCTTAGAGCAATGACATGCATGGAACAGGTTGATGAGTCAGGCATGAGCCTTGATTGATGAAAATCAGTAGAAAATGCAGAAGGTAGTATAGTGCAATTATTCAATTATTTGCTATGAAACTTGAAAGGACATTCACTGACTATGAGAACTCATGAGCAATCATTGAAATTCTTCCAGGCCTTCATCTCTGCAGATATCCCACAAGGAATAACCCATATGGAACAGCAGCAAACTCAGATCAAGGACTACTGGCATATACATTTTGATTTGGTCAGATCTGGATTTGTATCAAAGGTGACCATGTATTGATCAATAAATTGGTCTGAAAACCGGCATTAGTAGTTTTCATGACTTTTGTTAAAAGTACATTAGCAACCTCTTGGTAATATGTTCAATGACTGACCACTAAAGGAAACAAAATGAAAAATAAAATCTAGCTCTGAGCTCTGACTCATCCAGTATTACCATGAGCTGGAGCATGACAAGGCAGAGGGTGGTTTTAAACAGTGTACAGCTTTACAAAGGGCTGGGAAACTCAGATTTTGGACCACCTATTTATGCAAACAATTAATGAACGACACAAATAGCTGCATGGAGAAATCATTCTAATGAGCAGGCAGTTGGAGTACAACCTGTACTTCAATCAACAACTGTGGGTTAAGCATGGAGCATGATTGCTATTTTTGTCAGCAATCTAAATTATCCCCAAAGTGTCTGCATCTTAGGTGGCTGAAAGAAATGGTGTAGTGCAATTGGTATTGAGTTGAAGAGTCCAGTGAGATTATTTGACGTAAGTGAATCAAAGCAAGGAAATGAGGGCTGTAGTTAGATGAAAGTTATTTTGGTGCAACAATGGTATTTATACCATAGTAGGGTGGAGAATTCCACATGGTGTTACTGTACTTTCAACATAAACAATGGCAAACCAGACAAATCCCAGCCTGAACACATTACAACACACAGCTAGCCAATTTACTTACATTTTAAAATGGTTTCACATGAAGAAAAATGATTTTAATATCAAGTTATTTGGGTTTTTTTTAAGAAGATGACATCAAGCTTTAAAGAAAGATTTGATAACTTGTTTTCCAAATTATGAGATTGATTTTTCTTGTTTGTTGCAAGTGATGGTCATTGCTCCTGATTCATGGCTGATTCACAAAATGTTCCATCCAAGAACTGTGGGATTTTGAAGAAGGTTTTCAATAACTGTTTAAGTTTAACAAAGCAGCCTATACTCAAACGTTGGCTCAGGTCAGAAAATACGAAAAAAGAGTCACTAATCTGCTTGCATCTGTGTTATACCTGTGTGCAAAGTCAATATTCTCTTATATAAAAGCAAGTTATTGCAGATGCTGGAATCTGAAAAAAAGGGTCAGTTAGACTCGAAACGTCAGCTCTTTTCTCTCCTTACCAATGCTGCCAGACCTGCTGAGATTTTCCAGCATTTTCTCTTTTGGTTTCAATGTTCCCTTACTTCTATCTACTTTTTCTAACATCTATATTTTAAATGTGTATAACTGGGATTATAAAAGAATTAGCTTTGGGCATCTGAGTAACATTAATATTCTTCATTTACTTCAGTCATTTGAGCTGACTTCCTTATTTCCTGATGAAGGGCTTTTGCCCTGCTCCTCAGATGCTGCCTGACCTGCTGTACTTTTCCAACACCATTCTGATCTAAACTCTTCCTTGTTTGTGCTATGTTGTGCCGGGAAAGTAAATCTTCAGACGATCACTGTGGTACCATGTTGTAATAAAAAACAAAAGAACTGCAGGTGCTGGAAATCAGAAACAAAAACTGCAATGGCTGGAAAAGATCAGTAAGTCTGGGAGCATCTAAAGAGAGAAATTAGAGTTAACATTTCAGGTCCAATGACCCTTCCTCAGAATCCATGGTCGGGTTGAGAAGATTCATTGACTTTTATCTGTGCTGTAAACATCCATCAGTTCCGTTGAGTTCCACAGGTCAACAAGAACTGACTACAGTAACTTTTGGCCCATGGCCCTGGAGGCTATTGCAATGCAAGTGAATATCTACACTATTTAACTATTACTAATGTTTCTAATTCAACTACCTTTTCAGGCAGTAGGTTCCAGATTTCTTACCATCTTTCAGGTGAAAATATTTGTCCCCAACTCTCCTTTTATCCTTTGACTTTGAATGTTTAACCTATGCCCCAGTTATTGACTTGTCTACTCTAGAAAAGGTGTTTTCATATTGATTCCATCAATGCCCCTCATAATATTAGACACCTCCATCAGGTCTCCAGTTGTGAGTTTCTTCAGTTCTGGCATAATCTCTTGTGTTCTATGTTTTCTGAAAAGAAATTTTGATTCATTCAGATGATGTAAGCATCAATGGCCAAGCTAGCATTTATTGCCCATCCTTAATTGCCTAAAGGACTGTTAAAAGTCAACCACATTGCTGTGGGTCTGGAGTCACATGCAGGCCTAATTAGGTAAGGATGACAATTTCCTTCTCTAAAGTACATGAGTGAACCAGATGTTTTTTTGCTGACATTTGGTTATAGTTTCATCATGGGACTCTTAATTCGAGATTTTCTGCAATGGTAGGATTTGAATTGGATCCCTAGAACATTAAAAAGTGAAAGAACTGCAGATGCTGTAAATCAGAAACAAAAATAGAAATTGCTGGAAAAGCTCAACAGGTCTGGCAGCATCTGTGGAGAGAAATCAGAGTTAACATGTTAGATCAAGTGATGCTTCCTCAGAACTGACAGTCATGATGTGGAGGTGCCAGTGGACATGGTCAGAAGTCACATGACACCAGGTTATAGTCCAACAGGTTTATTTAAATCACAAGCTTTTTGAGCGCTGTTCATTCATCAGGTGGAGAACTGATAGTCGCTAGGAAAATGTTGTTTCTATGTAACATATTTCACATAGACTGCTATTACATACAACCCATTGTTAGTCACTAACATTCTCCATTAATAGCTATGCACCTTCCTAGCCAGATTGTAATCCATTTCTTTATCTGTTCAACTGATATCGAGCCATAATCACAAAATCATACAGCATGGAAACAGATCCTTCATTCCAAATAGTCCATGCTAAACATAATCCCAAGCTAAACTAGTCCCATTTGCCTGTCCCTGGCCCAAATCCCTCCAAACCTTTCCTGCTCAGGGATATTCCAAATGTCTTCTAAACATTGTAATTATACCTCTATCCTAACCTATTGTTTACTACTTACCTCCTCCCTCCTCCCTCTCTTCTGCATAAACTGACATTTTCCCAGCTAACATCAGTTCTGAGGAAGCATTACTTGACCTAACATGTTAACTCTGATTTCTCTTCTCTGTTGCCAGACCTGATGAGATTTTCCAGCAATTTCTGTTTTTGTCCTTAGAACTTTACTTTGATCTCTAGATTAAGAGCTGTAGCAGTATTTCCACCAAGCAATCACCTCCTTGAAACAAAGTCAAGCATCCCACCTGTTTTGTAAAAGACCTTTTCCATCTGCTCTGTTATCTATGTGATCTGTGGATATGAACAGCAAGGTCCCTCTGACCTTCAGTATTTTCCTGAGTCTTATCATTTACAGTTAATCCCTTGAAAACAACAAATGCTGCTCAGACAGTATCCATGAAGAGAGAACAAGTTAACATTTCAAGTCTAGATGACTCTTCAGCAGAGTTGAGGTGTTATCCTGTGTAATCCCTTGCCTTGTTTCCCCTCCCAAAGGTCATTACCCCACACTTTTTTGTGTTGAATTCTATTTGCTACTGCTCTGCCCAACTGACCAATCTGCTAATATTGTCTTACATTTTATGGCTATCTCGCTTACTATTTACTGGAAATAGAGGGGAGGTGCAAGGAACAAGAAGAACAGACAATAATGGTACTCAGATCAAAAGACAAAGAGTGTGCTAATGGTAGGAGAGAGAAGATGAGGCTGAAAAATAGGTGTAAATGGCTCCTGTGAATTGCTGACAATATTGTGAGCAAACACATGTAAACAAGATCCTGGTGGTGGGAGAAAGGTTTATAATTAATTATGCTCATGCTCTGAAATTATTGAACTCAATCTTGAGTCATGAAAGTTATAAAACATAAGCAGAAAGTTGGGTTCTGTTCGTTCAGCTTGTTCTGAAAGTCACTGCAACACTGTAATGGCCCAGGATGGAAAGGTTGGCACGACAACAAGACAGTGTATTGAAATGATAAGACAATAAGACCATAAGACATAGGAGTAGATGTAAGGCCATTCGGCCCATCGAGTCCACTCCGCCATTCAATCATGGCTGATGGGCATTTCAACTCCACTTACCCGCATTCTCCCCGTAGCCCTTAATTCCTTGTGACATCAAAAATTTATCAATCTCTGCCTTGAAGACATTTAGCGTCCCAGCTGCACTCTGCGGCAATGAATTCCACAGGCCCACCACTCTCTGGCTGAAATGTCTCCGCATTTCTGTTCTGAATTTACCCCCTCTGGTTCTAAGGCTGTGTCCACGGGTCCTAGTCTCCTCGCCTAACGGAAACAATTTCCTAGCGTCCACCCTTTCCAAGCCATGTATTATCTTGTAAGTTTCTATTAGATCTCCCCTTAATCTTCTAAACTCCAATGAATACAATCCCAGGATCCTCAGCCGTTCCTTGTATGTTAGACCTCCCATTCCAGGGATCATCCGTGTGAATCTCCTCTGGACACACTCCAGTGCCAGTATGTCCTTCCTGAGGTGTGGGGACCAAAACTGGACACAGTACTCCAAATGGGGCCTAACCGGAGCTTTATAAAGTCTCAGTAGCACAACGGTGCTTTTATATTCCAACCCTCTTGAGATAAATGACAACATTGCATTCGCTTTTTTAATCATGGACTCAACCTGCATGTTTACCTTTAGAGAATCCTCGACTAGCACTCCCAGATCCCTTTGTACTTTGGCTTTATGAATTTTCTCACCGTTTAGAAAGTAGTCCATGCTTGTATTCTTTTTACCAAAGTGCAAGACCTCACATTTGCTCACGCTGAATTCCATCAGCCATTTCCTGGACCACTCTCCCAAACTGTCTAGATCCTTCTGTAGCCTCCCCACTTCCTCAGTACTACCTGCCTGTCCACCTATCTTTGTATCATCGGCAAACTTCACTAGAATGCCACCAGCCCCTTCATCCAGATCATTAATATATTACGTGAACAGTTGCGGCCCCAACACTGAATCCTGTGGGACACCGATTGTCACCAGCTGCCATTCCGAAAAAGAACCTTTTATCCCAACTCTATGCCTTCTGTCAGACAATCCATACCAGTAGCTCACCTCGAACACCATGGGCCTCACCTTTCTCAGCAGCTTCCCGTGTGGCACCTTATCAAAGGCCTTTTTGAAGTCTAGATAGACCACATCCACTGGATTTTCCTGGGCTAACCTACTTGTCACCTCTTCAAAGAATTCCAACAGGTTTGTCAGGCACGACCTCCCCTTACTAAATCCATGTTGACTTGTTCTAATCCGACCCTGCTCTTCCAAGAATTTAGAAACCTCATCCTTAATGATGGATTCTAGAATTTTACCAACAACCGAGGTTAGGCTAATTGGCCTATAATTTTCCATCTTTTGTCTTGATCCTTTCTTGAACAAGGGGATTACAACAGCGAGCTTCCAATCATCCGGGACTTTCCCTGACTCCAGTGACTTTTGAAAGATCTCAACCAACGCCTCCGCTATTTCCTCAGCCACCTCCCTCAGAACTCTAGGATGTAGCCCATCGGGGCCAGGAGATTTGTCAATTTTAAAACCTTTTAGCTTTTCTAGCACTATCTCTTTTGTAATGGCAACCATACTCAACTCAGCCCCCTGACTCCCTTTAATTGTTAGGATATTACACATGTCTTCCACTGTGAAGACTGACGCAAAGAACTTATTAAGTTCTCCAGCTATTTCCTTATCTCCCATCACTAGGCTTCCAGCATCAGTTTGAAGTGGCCCAATTTCTACTTTTGCCTGTCATTTGTTTCTTATGTATTGAAAGAAACTTTTACTATCATTTCTAATATTACTGGCTAGCCTACCTTCATATTTGATCCTCTCCATCCTTATCTCTCACTTTGTTATCCTCTGTTTGTTTTTGTAGCCTTCCCAATCTTCTGATTTCCCAGTGCTCTTGGCCACTTTATAGGATCTCTCTTTTTCTTTGATACATTTCCTGACTTCCTTTGTCAGCCATGGCTGTCTAATCCCACCCTGGATAATCTTTCTTTTCTTGGGGCGAACCTCTGTACTGTGTCCTCAATTATACCCACAAACTCCTGCCATTTTTGCTCTACTGTCTTCCTCACTAGGCTCTGCTTCCAGTCTATTTTCGTCAGTTCCTCTCTCATGCCCTCATAATTACCTTTATTTAACTGTAACACCATTACATCCGATTTTGCCTTCTCTCTTTCAAACTGCAGACTGAACTCTACCATAGTATGATCGCTGCTTCCTAAGTGTTCCCTTACTTTAAGATTTTTTATAAAGTCTGGTTCATTACATAGTACTAGGCCACGACCCCCGCTGATTGATTATGTCACTTCTGCCCCCATCATGGCCACTCCCACAGCCACTTCTGGCCCTCACATCATCGCCAATGCCACACGCTCAGTGACTTCCGCCACCCCTACTGCCGTGTCTGCCACCACTTCCGCCCCCACCAGCGCCACTCACCTGCATTCTGCTGACACGCCCCCCACCGACCCCACTGTCACTATCCCCACCCCCCAGAACCCCGAGGGGAACACTACCCCTGCTCATGCCTCCACCCCCATTCCCCCCACCATCACACCCACTCCAGGTACTGGCTCCGACCCCACTCCCAACTTCACACCCACACCAGATCCCAGCTCCCAGCCCTGCCGAGTTTTCACCATCCCTCCAGACCTCCCACTCACTGAGGACGAACGATCAGTCCTCAGCAAAGGACTCACCTTCATCCCCCTCCGTCCACGCATCAATGAATTTAATACACGCCGTGACATCGAACACTTCTTCCGTCGCCTCCGCCTCCGAGTTTACTTTCACAATCAGGACTCCCGCCCACGTTCCGAGGACCCCTTCGCCCACCTCCAACACACTGCATCCACCTGGACACCCCGTGCTGGCCTATTACCTGCCCTCGACCTCTTCATTTCCAACTGCCGCCGGGACATTAACCGCCTCAACCTGTCGACCCACCTCCCCCATTCCAACCTCTCACCCTCACAATGCGCAGCCCTCCAATCCCTCTAATCCCAACCTCACCATTAAGCCAGCAGATAAAGGGGGCGCAGTGGTAGTCTGGCGCACTGACCTCTACACCGCTGAAGCCAAACGCCAACTCGAGGACACCTCTTCCTACTGCCCCCTCGACCATGACCCCATCCCCCCATCACCAAACCATCATCTCCCAGACCATACAGAACCTCATCACCTCAGGAGATCTCCCTCCCATAGCTTCCAACCTCATAGTCCGGGAACCCTGCACTGCCCGGTTCTACCTCCTTCCCAAGATCCACAAGCCTGACCACCCTGGCCGACCCATTGTCTCAGCATGCTCCTGCCCCACTGAACTCATCTCTACCTACCTCGACACTGTCCTATCCCCCCTAGTCCAGGAACTCCCCACATACGTTTGAGACACCACCCACGCCCTCCACCTCCTCCAAGACTTCCGTTTCCCCGGCCCCCAACGCCTCATCTTCACCATGGACATCCAATCCCTCTACACCTCCATCCGCCATGACCAGGGCCTCCAAGCCCTCCGTTTTTTTCTCTCCAGACGTCCCCAACAGTACCCTTCCACCGACACTCTCATTCGTTTGGCCGAACTGGTCCTCACCCTTAATTTCTCCTTTGAATCCTCCCACTTCCTCCAGACCAAAGGGGTAGCCATGGGCACACGTATGGCCCCAGCTATGCCTGTCTCTTTGTTGGCTATGTAGAACAGTTGATCTTCCATAATTACACCGGCACCACTCCCCACCTCTTCCTCCGCTACATTGATGACTGCATTGGCGCCACCTCGTGCTCCCACGAGGAGGTTGAGCAATTCATCAACTTCACCAACACATTCCACCCTGACCTTAAATTTACCTGGACCATCTCTGGCACCTCCCTCCCCTTCCTGGACCTCTCCATCTCCATTAGTTACGACCGTCTTGACACTGACATTTTTTACAAACCCACCGACTCCCACAGCTACCTGGATTACACCTCTTCCCATCCTATCTCTTGCAAAAATGCCATCCCGTATTCCCAATTCCTCCGCCTCCGCCGTATCTGCTCCCAGGAGGACCAGTTCCACCACAGAACACACCAGATGGCCTTCTTCTTTCGAGACCGCAATTTCCCTTCCCACGTGGTTAAAGATGCCCTCCAACGCATCTCGTCCACATCCCGCACCTCTGCCCTCAGACCCCACCCCTCTAACCGTAAGAAGGACAGAACGCCCCTGGTGCTCACCTTCCACCCTACAAACCTCCGCATAAACCAAATCATCCGCCGACATTTCCGCCACCTCCAAAAAGACCCCACCACCAGGGATATATTTCCCTCCCCACCTTTTTCCGCCTTCCGCAAAGACCGTTCCCTCCGTGACTACCTGGTCAGGTCCACGCCCCCCTACAACCCACCCTCCCATCCTGGCATTTTCCCGCCACTGCAGGAACTGTAAAACCTGTGCCCACACCTCCTCCCTCACCTCTATCCAAGGCCCTAAAGGAGCCTTCCACATCCATCAAAGTTTTACCTGCACATCCACTGATATCATTTATTGTATCCGTTGCTCCCGATGCGGTCTCCTCTACATTGGGGAGACTGGGCGCCTCCTAGCAGAGCATTTTAGGGAACATCTCCGGGACACCCACACCAATCAACCAAACCGCCCCGTGGCCCAACATTTCAACTCCCCCTCCCACTCTGCCGAGGACATGGACGTCCTGGGCCTCCTTCACCGCCACTCCCTCACCACCAGACGCCTGGAGGAAGAACGCCTCATCTTCCGCCTCGGAACACTTCAACCCCAGGGCATCAATGTGGACTTCAACAGCTTCCTCATTTCCCCTTCCCCCCACCTCATCCTAGTTTCAAACTTCCAGCTCAGCACTGTACCCTTGACTTGTCGGGACTTGTCCGACCTGCCTAGCTCCTTTTCCACCTATCCACTCCACCCTCTCCTCCCTGACCTATCACCTTCATCTCCTCCCCCACTCACCTATTGTACTCTATGCTACTTTCTCCCCACCCCCACCCTCCTCTAGCTTATCTCTCCACGCTTCCGGCTCTCTGCCTTTATTCCTGATGAAGGGCTTTTGATTGAAACGTCGATTTTGCTGCTCGTCGGATGCTGCCTGAATTGCTGTGCTCTTCCAGCACCACTGATCCAGAACTAGGTCCAGAATAGCCTGCTCCCTTGTGGGCTCCATCAGAAGCTGTTCCAAAAAGCCATCCTGTAAGCATTCCATGAATTCCCTTTCTTTGGATCCACTGGCAACATTATTTATCCAGTCCACCTGCATATTGAAGTCTCCCATGATCACCATGACCTTGCCTTTCTGACATGCCTTCTCTATTTCCCAGTACATGTTGCACCCCTGGTCCTGACCACTGTTAGGAGGTCTGTACATAACTCCCATTATGGTTTTTTTGCCTTTGTTGTTCCTCAATTCCACCCACACAGACTCCACATCATCCGACCTCATGTCATTCAGTGCCATCGATTTAATTTTGTTCTTAACTAACAAGGCAACCCCGCCCCCTCTGCCTACCTCCCTGTCTTTTTGATAAGTTGAAAATCCTTGGATGTTTAACTGCCAGTCCTGACCCACCTGCAACCACGTCTTTGTGATGCCTACCACATCATAATCATTCACGGTGATCTGTGCCATTAGTTCATCTGCTTTGTTACGAATGCTACGAGCATTCAGGTAAAGTGCCTTAATGTGAACTTTCTTAAGCAAAGGAAAGGTTGTGCTCATTCATAAAATGATCATATAACTATTATGGTGCAGAAGGAGGCTATTTGGCCCATCGTGCCAAAGTCTAGGTGTTCCACAAAGCGATCATCCAATCTATGTTTGGTTTTGCCAATGTAGCAGAGGTTACATACAATAGACGAGATTGAAGGAAGTTCAATGGGCAAGTGTTACACCTTCTCTGATTGCATGGGAAAGTGCCATGGGGTGGCAGGTGTGTGAGGAACTATTTGAAATGATGGAGGAGGGAACAATCCTTCCAAAATGGTGACATGACAGGGGAGGGGAACAGAGAACATAGAACATAGAATATAGAACATTGAACATTACAGCGCAGTACAGGCCCTTTGACCCTCAATGTTGCACCAACCTGTGGAATCAATCTGAAGCCCACTTAACCTACACTATTCCATTTTCATCCATATGCCTATCCAAAGACCATTTAAATGTCCTTAAAGTTGGCGAGTCTACTACTGTTGCAGGCAGTGCAATTCCACACCCCTACTACTCTCTGAGTAAAGAAACTACCTCTGACATCTGTCCTATATCGATCACTCCTCAATTTAAAGCTATGGCCTCTTGTGCTGGTCATCACCATCTGAGGAAAAAGGCTATCACTGTTCACTCGATCTAACCCTCTGATTATCTTACATGTCTAATTAAGTTGCTTCTCAACCTTCCTCTCTCTAATGAAAGCAACCTCAAGTCCCTCAGCCTTTCCTCATAAGACTTTGCCTCCATACCAGGCAACATCCTAGTAAAACTCTCCTCAGAACCCTTTCTAAAACTTCCACATCCTTCCTATAATGTGGTGACCATAACTGTACGCAATACTCTAAATGTGGCCGCACCAGAACTTTGTACAGCTGTATCATTATCTCATGGTTCCAAAACTCAATCCCTTTACCTGTAAAAGCTCTGGTATACCTCCTTAACAACTCTATCAACCTGGGTGGCAACTTTCAAGGATCTATGTGCCTGGACACTGAGGTCTCTCTGCTCATCTACAGTACTAAGAATCTTACCATTAGCCCAGTACACTGCATTCCTGTTACTCCTTTCAAAGTGAATCACCTCAGACATTTCCACATTAACCTCTATTTGCCACCTCTTAGCCCAGCTCTGCAGCTTACCTATGTCTCTCTGTAATCTACAACATCCTTCAGCACTGTCCACTACTCCACCGATTTTAGTGCCATCTGCAAATTTATTAACCCATCCTTCTATACCCTCATCCAGGTCATTTATATAAATGACAAACAACAGTGGACCCAAAACAGATCCTTGCGGTACACCACTAGTGACTGAACTCCAGGATGAATATTTCTCACCACCACCACTGTCTGTCTTCTTTCAGCTAGCCAATTTCTGATCCAAATCACTAAATCACCCCCAATCCCATGCATCTGTATTTTGTGCAATGGCCTACCGTGCGGAACCTTATCAAATGTTTTACTAAAATCCATATACACCACATCAACCATCTTACCCTAATCCACCTATTTGGCCATCTTCTCAAAGAACTCAATAAGGATTGTGAGGCACGACCTACCCTTCACAAAATCATCTGGACTATCCCTAATCAACTTATTCCTCTCTAGATGATTATAAATCCTATCTCTTAGCGCCTTTTTCCAACATTTTACCCACAACTGAAGTAACACTCACAGGTCTATAATTACCAGGGTTGTCTTTACTCCCCTTCTTGATCAAGGGAACAACATTTGCTATCCTGCAGTCTTCTAGCACTATTCCTATGGACAATGATGACATAAAGAACAAAGCCAAAGGCTTGGCAATATCCTCCCTGGCTTTCCAGAGAATCCTAGCATAAATCCCATTTGGCCCAGGGAACTTATCTATTTTTATGCTTTCCAGAATTGCTAACACATCCTCCTTATACACCTCAATCCTATTTGGGCTAGGAGCCTGTATTTCAATATTGCCCTTGACCACATTGCTATTTTTTAGTGTGAATACTGGTGAAAAGTATTCATTTAATGCTTCCCCTTTCTCCTTTGACTTCACGCACAACTTTCCTCGACTATGCTTGATTGGCTCTGATCTTACTCTAGTCATACTATTATTCCTCATATAGCTATAGAAAGCTTTAGAGTTTTCCTTGATCCTATCCACCATTGAATTTTCATGTCCCTCCTGACTCTTCTTAGCTCTCAATTTAGGTCTTTCCTGGTTAACCTGTAATTCGCAAGTGCCTTAACTGAACCATCGCATCTCACCCTAACTTAAGTCTTCTTCTTCTTCTTGAAGAGAGATTCAACTTCCTTAGTAAACCACGGTTCCTGCACTCGACAACTTCCTTCCTGCCTGACGGTACATAATTATCACAGTAGCTGGTCCTTGAATAAGTTCCACATTTCAATTGTGCCCATCCCCTGCAGTTTCCTTCTCCATCCTATGCATCCTAAATCTTACCTAATCGCATCATAATTACCTTTCCCCCAGCTATGACTCATGCCCTGCAGTATATACCTATCATTTTCCATCACTAAAGTAAACATCACCAAATTGTGGTCACTATTGCCAAAGTGCTCACCTACCTCCAAATCTAACACCTGGTTGGGTTCATTACCCAGTACCAAACCTAATGTGGCCTCGCCCCTTGTTGGCCTATCTACACACTGTGTCAGGAAATCCTCCTGCACACATTAGACAAAAAACTGATCCATCTAAAGTACTTGAACTATAGTATTCCCAGTCAATCTTAGGAAAGTTAAAGCCCCCATAATAACTACTCTCGCTCCTATCAAGGAACATCTTTGCTATCCTATCATCTACATCTCTGCAATTATTTGGAGACCTATAGAAAACTCCCAACAGAGTGGCCTCTCCTTTCTGTTTCTAATCTCAGTCCATACGACCTCAGTAGACAAGTTCTCAAATATCCTTTCTGCAACCGTAATACTGTCCGTGACACACCACCCCCTCTTTTACTATTTCTCTGTTCTTACTGAAACATCTAAATCCCAGAACCTGCAATAACCATTCCTGTCCCTGCTCTATCCATGTCTCTGAAATGGCCACACAATCAAAATACCAGGTATCAACCCATGCTGCGAGTTCATCCACCTTATTCTGGATGCTCCTGGCATTGAAGTAGATGCATTTCAAACCAACTTCTTGCCTACCAGTGCCTTCTTGCAATCTTGAAATGTTAGTTCTGACTTCTCTACTCTCTTCCTCCCGTATATTCAAAATACAATTTGGGTTCCCATCCTCTGCTGAATTAGTTTAAACCCACCCAAAGACCATGAGCAAATATCCCCCCAGAATATTCGTACCCATCTGGTTCAGGTGAAGACCATCCTGTTTGTAGAGGTCCCACCAACCCGAGAAAGAGCTCCAATTATCCAGGTAGCTGAAACCCTCCCTCCTTCACCATCCCTGTAGCCACGTGTTCAACTCCTCTCTCTCCCTATTCCTCACCTCGCTAGCATGTGGCAAAGGCAATAAACCAGAGATAACAACTCTGTTTATTCTAGGTCTAAGCTTCCACCCTAGCTCCCTGTATTTCTGCTTTAAATCCCCAGTTCTCTTCCTACCTATGGAGGAGAAAGTGAGGTCTGCAGATGCTGGAGATCAGAGCTGAAAATGTGTTGCTGGAACAGCGCAGCAGGTCAGGCAACATTCCTGAAGAAGGGCTTATGCCCGAAACGTTGATTCTCCTGTTCCCTGGATGCTGCCTGACCTGCTGCGCTGTTCCAGCAACACATTTTCAGCTCTTCATTGGTGCATATGGGAAGATATCTGATGGTTTTCTGTTGGAAGTAATGGAAATCCTCCAACTGCAAAGGCTGGTGGGCTACAAAACTGAGGTTAAGGACAATATTATTGTTGTTTAGGGATAGAGAGGAAAAGGTGAGAGCAGAAGTGCAGAAATTGGGTCAGCTTCAGCTGAGAGATCTATCAATCACAGTGGTGGGGTTCCTCACCTCAGGGCAAAGGCCATCCCAATGGAAAAGGTGTGCCAGAGACATGACTTAAATCCTTTGTCCACTGGGGTAATGCAGGGATCATAAGGTCATAGAGTCAACAAGCATGAAAACTTGACCCTTCGGTCCAACCAGTCCATGCCGACTATACTCCCAAACTAAACTAGTCCAACCTGTCTGCGCTTGGCCATTATCCTTCCAAATATTTCTGATTCATGTACTATACAATATCTTTCAAATGTTGTAACTGTACCTGCATCCATCACTTCCTTTGGAAGTTCATTCCACATACGAATCGTGTTCTACATTTTAAAAAAATTATCCCTTATGTCTTTTTAAAATCTTTCTTCTCTCACCTTAAAAATATGTCCCTAGTCTAGAAATCCCCCATCCTAAGGAAAAGGCACCTGCCATTCACCTTATCTAAACCCCTTATGATTTTATAAAGCACTGTAACATCAATGCTCAAACTCCTACATTCCAGTGACAGAAGTCCCAACTTATCCAATCTCTCCTTATAACTCAAATCCTCCATTGCCAGCAATATCCTGGTAAATCTCTTCTGAACCCTCCCCAACTTAATGATATCCTTCCTATAACAGGGAGGCCAGAACTGTATTCCAGAAGAGGCCTCGTCAACGTCACATACAACCTCAATATAACATCCAGTTCCTGTACTTATAAATGACTTCGACATGAGTGAAGGAGGGGTTGATATGTAAGTTCATAGCTAATACAAGAATCAGTGAGGCTTGGATTATAGAAGGACATAGGTGAATTGGTCACTATGGACTGATCAATGGCAAATGGAATTTGATCTGGATAAGTATGAGTTGATGTACTTGGGCAGGATAAACAAGACAAGAGAATATAATGAACAGATGGATGAGATAGCGCTGGAGAGGAGGTTTACCAGGATGTTGCCTGGGCTGGACAGTTTCATCTATAAAGACAGGTTGAATAGACTGGAGTTGTTTTCATTAGAGCAGAGGAGATTAAGTGGGGACATGATAGAGATGTGGAGAAAGTGAGGTCTGCAGATGCTGGAGATCAGAGCTGAAAATGTGTTGCTGGAACAGCGCAGCAGGTCAGGCAGCATCCAGGGAACAGGAGAATCGACGTTTCGGGCATAAGCCCTTCTTCAGGAATGAGGAAAATGTGTCCAGCAGGCTAAGATAAAAGGTAGGGAGGAGGGACTTGGGGGAGGGGCGTTGGAAATGCGATAGGTGGAAAGAGGTCAAGGTGAGGGTGATAGGTCAGACTGGGGTGGGAGCAGAGAGGTCAGGAAGAAGATGTTCGATGGATTTGACTGAGACAAGGTGGAGGGAGGGGAAATGAGGAAACTGGTGAAATCAGAGTTCATCCCCTGTGGTTGGAGGGTTCCTAGGCGGAAGATGAGGCGCTCCTCCTCCAACCGTCGTGTTGTTGTGGTCTGGCGATGGAGGAGTCCAAAGACCTGCATATCCTTGGTGGAATGGGAGGGGGAGTTGAAGTGTTGAGCCACAGGGTGGTTGGGTTGGTTGGTCCGGGTGTCCCAGAGGTGTTCCCTGAAACGCTCCGCAAGTAGGCGGCCTGTCTCCACAATATAGAGGAGGCCACATCTGGTGCAGAGGATGCAATAGATGATGTGTGTGGAGGTGCAGGTGAATTTGTGGCAGATATGGAAGTCTCCTTTGGGGCCTTGGAGGGAGGTGAGAGGGGAGGTGTGGGCGCAAGTCTTGCACCTCCTGTGGTTGCAGGGGAAGGTGCCGGGAGTGGAGGTTGGGTTGGTGGGGGGTGTGGATCTGACGAGGGAGTCACGGAGGGAGTGGTCTTTACGGAATGCTGATAGGGGAGGGGAGGGAAATATATCCTTGGTGGTGGGGTCCGTTTGGAGGTGGCGGAAATGATGGCGGATGATACGCTGTACATGGAGATTGGTGGGGTGGTAGGTGAGGACCAGTGGGGTTCTGTCCTGGTGGCGGTTGGAGGGGCGGAAGCAGGAGCTTCTACCTCCTGCCCAAAATCCACAAACCTGGCTGCCCCGGCCGACCCATTGTCTCAGCCTGCTCCTGTCCCACCGAACTCATCTCCGCATACCTCGACACGGTCCTGTCCCCCTTAGTCCAAGAACTCCCCACCTACGTTCGGGACACCACCCATGCCCTCCACCTCCTCCATTATTTTCGCTTCCCCGGTCCCCAAGGCCTGATCTTCACCATGGACATCCAGTCCCTGTACACCTCCATCCCCCATCACGAAGGACTCAAAGCCCTCCGCTTCTTCCTTTCCCGCCGTACCAACCAGTACCCTTCCACTTTCACCCTCCTTCGACTGACTGAACTGGTCCTCAACCTGAACAACTTCTCTTTCCAATCCTCCCACTTCCGCCAAACGAAAGGAGTAGCCATGGGCACCCGCATGGGCCCCAGCTATGCCTGCCTCTTCGTAGGATATGTGGAACAATCCATCTTCCGCAACTACACTGGCCCCACCCCCCATCTTTTCCTTCGCTACATCGATGACTGTATCGGCGGCGCCTCGTGCTCCCACGAGGAGGTTGAACAGTTCATCCACTTCACCAACACCTTCCACCCCGACCTCAAATTCACCTGGACAGTCTCAGATTCCTCCCTCCCCTTCCTCGACCTTTCTATTTCTATCTCAGGCGACCGAATCAACACGGACATCTACTACAAACCGACCGACTCCCACGGCTACCTGGACTACACCTCCTCCCACCCTGCCCCCTGTAAAAACGCCATCCCATTTTCCCAATTCCTTCGTCTCCGCCGCATCTGCTTCCAGGAGGACCAGTTCCAAAAACGTACAACCCAGATGGCCTCCTTCTTCAAAGACCGCAATTTCCCCCCCGACGTAGTCGACGATGCCCTACACCGCATCTCTTCCACTTCCCGCTCCACCGCCCTTGAGCCCCGCCCCTCCAACCACTACCAGGACAGAACCCCACTGGTCCTCACCTACCACCCCACCAATCTCCATGTACAGTGTATCATCCGCCGTCATTTCCGCCACCTCCAAACGGACCCCACCACCAAGGATATATTTCCCTCCCCTCCCCTACCAGCGTTCCGTAAAGACTTCGCCCTCAGTGACTCCCTCGTCAGATCCACACCCCCCACCAACCCAACCTCCACTCCTGGCACCTTCCCTGCAACCGCAGGAGGTGCAAGACTTGTGCCCACACCTCCCCACTCACCTCCCTCCAAGGCCCCAAAGGAAACTTTCATATCTGCCACAAATTCACCTGCACCTCCACACACATCATCTATTGCATCCGCTGCACCCGATGTAGCCTCCTCTATATTGGGGAGACAGGCCGCCTACTTGCGGACCGTTTCAGGGAACACCTCTGGGACACCCGGACCAACCAACCCAACCACCCTGTGGCTCAACACTTCAACTCCCCCTCCCACTCCACCAAGGATATGCAGGTCTTTGGACTCCTCCATCGCCAGACCACAACAACACGACGGTTGGAGGAGGAGCGCCTCATCTTCCGCCTAGGAACCCTGCAACCACCGGGGATGAACTCAGATTTCACCAGCTTCCTCATTTCCCCTCCCACCACCTTGTCTCAGTCAAATCCATCGAACATCTTCTTCCTGACCTCTCCGCCCCCACCCCAGTCTGACCTATCACCCTCACCTTGACCTCTTTCCACCTATCGCATTTCCAACGCCCCTCCCCCAAGTCCCTCCTCCCTACCTTTTATCTTAGCCTGCTGGACACATTTTCCTCATTCCTGAAGAAGGGCTTATGCCCGAAAAGTCGATTCTCCTGTTCCCTGGATGCTGCCTGACCTGCTGCGCTGTTCCAGACATGATAGAGATGTACCAAATTTTGAGGGATATAGATAAGAAAAACCTTTTTCCCCCTTGATCGAGCATCAATGAATAGAGGATATAGAGAAAAGATAAAGAGCAAATGCATAGAGGAGATGCAAGGAGAAAATCTTTCACCCAGAGCATGTTGAAAATCTGCAATTCATTGCTTGTACGGGTAGCAGAGACAGAAACCCTCATAATGTTTAAGCTTTTAGATGTTGCCAAGGCAATGGGCCAAGTGGGAAATGGGTTTAGAATAGTTAGATGGTTCTTTTTGACTGGAACAGACCTGATGGGCTGGAAGGTTTTTTCACTGCTGTAGATCTTTATGAGTCTATGGCTCTATGACACTGTATCCACAATTATTTAAACTGCTCATTGCAGAGATAGGTCCTCTTTTAATTGAAAAAATGCAGTGACTGAATTATCTAAAATACCAACAATGATTCTTTCACAAATGATCTCTTGTTTTAAGTTTCCCACAGCTGCATTGTTCATATACTACACAGGTTCTTAATTAAGTTATCCACAGACTTATTTTCTTGATTTGAATAGTTATTGTTAAAATTTTGATCTTCTTGTACGAGACTCGGCTTGTTCCTTTGTTGCGCTCGTAGTTCTTTGAATTGTTGTTGAAGTTTTGTCGTAGTAAAGACTGTTGTTACAGTAGTAAAACTGAAGGGGTCAAAATCTCTGCTGCTCTAAATACTGTTTAACAATGTAACAATTGGTCAAATATTAAAACATCTTAGAGGTGAGTAAAGATATTCCTTCTCCAAGATGGCTGCAAGATTTATAAAATATCTGTAGGTAGAAACTTCCTCAAAATATCATTCACATTGTTTTGTTTTCTGCATCAACATAGAGTGGCAGAATGGCTCAATGGTTAGCATTGCTGCCTCATTGCTGCCAAGAATCTGGGTTTGATTCCACCCTCGGGCAACTGTCTGTGTGGCCATTCTTCCTTGTCTGTGTGGGTACCCTCGGGATACTCAGTTTCCTCTCACAGTCCAAAGTCATGCAGTTAGATGGACTGGCCATGGGAAATTGCCCATAGTATCCAAGGATATGCAGGGTAGGTGGGTTCATTCACATACGAACCACCCTCTGTGTGAACAAATTGCCCCTCAGGTCCCTGTTAATTCATTTCCATCTCACCTTAAAACTGAGGTTTGCTAATATTGAACTCTCCAATCTTAGGAAAAAGAACATTCCTCTTCATCTTACCTATGCCCTTAAATGATTTTATAAACATCCATAAGGTCACCCTTCAACTCCGATGCTCCAGCTTATCCAGCCTCTTCTTCTTAACAGGAGAAGAATAATAACTCTCATTCCTCACATTAAACACCCATCCCTTACAGACAATTCCAACCTCTAGATAGGTAAGGGCACAATTCTGGGTGATTTCTGTGGCTAGTCCTCCTTCTCACAACTAAGTCCACCATTCATCTTAAACCCAAGTTGTTCTGAAAAGCACTCTGCAGCTGATTCATTGACATCAGTTCCCTTTCATCCTGAGAAAAGTATAAAATTTTCAGTTTCCAATCAGGAACATCTTTATTCCCTGGTAGTGACAATCTTAATAGGGTATCTGCATTGCCTGTTTCTCCGCCTGTCTGTATGAGAGTCATAGAGATGTACAGCACCGAAACAGACCCTTCAGTCAAACTCATCTATGCCGACCAAATATCCTAACCTAATCTAGTCCTATTTGCCAGAACATGGCCCCCTTCCCTCTAAACCCTTCCTATTCATATACCCATCCAGATGCCTTTTAAATGCTATAAATGTACCAGCCTCCACCACTTCCTCTGGCAGCTCATTCCATACACGCATTACACTTTGCATAAAAATGTTGCCCCTTCAGTCCCTTTTAAATCTTTCCTCTCTTGCCCTCTCGTTCTGGACTCCCCCACCCCAGAGATAAACCTTGTCTATTTATCCTATTCATGCTCGTCATGATTTTATAAACGTCCATAAGGTCACCCCTTAGCCTCCGACAACCCGTGGAAAACAGCCCCAGCCTATTCAGCCTCTCCCTATAGCTCAAACCCTCCAACCCTGGCAACATCCTTGGAAATCTTTTCTGAACTCTTCAGTTAAATTTCAGTTAAATCACACCGTAAATTTTTGCTATAAATTCTGTGTGTTAGGATTGAGCCTTCCACTATCACCTGATGAAGGAGCGACGCTCCAAAAGCTAGTGCTTCCAATTAAACCTGTTGGACTATAACCTGGTGTTGTGTGATTTTTAACTTTGTACACCCCAGTCCAACATTGGCATCTCCAAATCATAACTTTGTGACAGCATATTTCCCCTCCATCTTGTTTCTGACTTCAATGAAAATGCAACAAGCCTTTCCTCTCCATTCAGTAAGATGTGCAACAGAACATCACTGGCCCCTGAAGGCAAGGTGTCACACGTGAACTTTAATGGTAACTCCAAGTCCAAGTGCATTAACGCTTCCCATTTGCTTCAACTCCAGGTAAGCCACCTCACATTTCTGGGTCTATTTCCATGGCCGCCTTTTCCCAGGAACCAATGTATGGTTGCCAGATCAGATGCAAAGTTGCCATAGTAATTTACAAGTTCCAAGAATGATCACGATTGAGACACATTCTGTGGTCTAGGAGCCTTCATGATAGTGCCCATCCTCCTGAGTGCCTTCTGTCGTCTCTTGCCATCATGGCCCTAGTACCCGATGGGGTTTTTAAAGCTTATATTTCTCTCTACTTATCTGTAGTCCCTTTTCCTGCAG
Source organism: Chiloscyllium plagiosum (assembly GCF_037043375.1). Taxonomy (NCBI): domain Eukaryota; kingdom Metazoa; phylum Chordata; class Chondrichthyes; order Orectolobiformes; family Hemiscylliidae; genus Chiloscyllium; species Chiloscyllium plagiosum. Next base: position 100,021,592 of record NW_028270143.1, on the reverse strand, counting down.
TCTAGGGCTCCTTCTAGATTCTTTAAATGCTTCTCTCCGGAGGATCCAGTGAGTAAAATATCATCCATAACTCTGGACTCTGGACAACCTAATTAATATTTGATTCCCAGCCCTTTGGAACTGAGCCGGCACAGACATAATGCCAAAAGAAAGTCACTTGTCGTGGTCAATCCCCTGTGTGTCACTATCGTCAATGTTGACTGAAACTCCTTTGCCACCCCCACCTGTAGGTAGACCTGTGACAGATTCATTTTTGAAAGTTTCTTTCCCCTTGCCAGTCCAATGAATAAGTCTTCTGTGAGTGGAAGGAGGTACTGATCTGCAATTGGGGTTGCAGGTTGACTGCGACCTTAAAGTCACTACAAATTCCCAGCATGCCATCTGTTTTAAGACCAGGATGATGGGAGTAACCCATTCATTGATGCTTGCTGGTTCCAAGCCCTTCCACTTCTGGATCCACTTCAGGCTGGATGGCATACAGTACGGACATCATTCAGACTGAGAATGACCCTCTGACTTCAGTTTTAATTTAGTTTTGAATTCTTTCTTTTCCCCCCGATTCCTTTGAAAACACCTTTGCACTTGTCCAGGGTCTCTCAAAAGCTCATTTTGAGTTTTCCAGCTTATTAACCACGTCCCAGACTTCAGACATAATTTTTGCAATCAGGAGCATTCAAATAATGCAAGGTATTCACATTTTACTGCATGAAGTGACAATTATGCGCACTGGTCTCTTAACTCCACTTTCACTAATACTTGGCTCTTCAGTGGCACCACTTGTTCCGTGTACATCTGTAGTATAATCTTGGTAGGCATCTATGGCAGTGCCCTCAATTTCTCCTTATAGACTGATTCCAGAATCAGGGACACCACTCTGCCCATATCAACTTCCATTTCAACTGTCTTGCCCTGCTACTATGGAAGAACTCTGCTATTATGGGGCAGCACGGTGGCTCAGTGGTTAGCACTGCTGCCTCACAGTGCCAAGGACCCAGGTTCGATTCCTGCCTCGGGCAACTGTCTGTGTGGAGTTTACACATTCTCACCGTGTCTGTGTTGGTTTCCTCCGGGTGCTCTGGTTTCCTCCCACAGTCAAAAGATGTGCAGGTCAGGTGAATTGGTCATGCCTGTAGAGTTAGGTGTATTAGTTAGGGGGAATGGGTCTGAGTGGGTTACTCTTCAGAGGGTTGGCATGGACTAGTTGGGCTGAAGGGCCTGTTTCCACCCTGTAAGGAATCTAATCTAATCTAAATGATTAGCTTCACCCCATACAGACAGTATGTTTAACTGAAACTCTTCTGAGCTCTTTCTGCTCCTTCCACAGGCATAGTTGCCTAATCCCTGGCTGGATGAAGAGCTTATGATCTAAACATCAACCCTCCTGCTCTTGCATGCTGTCTGACCAGCTGTGCTTTTCCTGCACCACACTTTTTGACTACTCTCTGGTTGGTGGCATGTACCTTCGGCCTAGTCCTCAGGGTTTTTTCTTTCTGAATTCTCTTCTCTTGTTTGCATTGCACTTGGCAATTCGGGGCAATATGACCCACTCACTCACAACTGCGGCATTTCTCAAGTCCAACACATTGACTCACTGTGGCCATTCTTGCCACACAAAGACTGGACCATAAGCTCTGCACCTTCAGGGCATGTAACCACTTCTCCTGAAGAGATACATACATAGCAGACAAGATAAGTAAAATTCCAAAGATTCGAAGTCCAGATTTCAAGAGTGGGTTAAGTTGTCTTCTTGACAGGTCTTCTTGACCTTTGGCTCTGATGACATGCTGCTGCCTGTGCAGCAATGGCAGTTCTTCACCAATAGTTGATCCATTGCATCTTGGAATGTCTTTCTCCATGGATTTCTCTGGTTGCACCAGGCTCTTCAGATTCACTGGTATTAAGCACACCAGTACCATGATATCCTCAGCTACTTTCTATTTTAGGAATGATTTAAAGCAATCCATGTATAAAGTCCAATTTTCTGACTCTTCATCAAATTGTCCCATTGCCCCAAATTGGCCTGCCATTTGGTTTTCCTGCTGGCAGGAATTTTTCCCATGACTTGGGTCTAGTAGCAGTTCGCAGCTGAGTTCCGTCAGTGAACACTAACCTGTCAGTGGCTCCCTCACCAGCTGTGCTAGAGTACTGTACCATCCTGGTGCTGCCCAGTGCCTGAGTCCCCTTATGACCTCCGTCCACGATGACTATGGTAGCTTTCAGGTCCATCGTCTCTTCTTCAGCTGGCAACCTGTGTCACCTCACGACTGCCACTCTCAGTCCATTCCCTGGAGAGTGCTTTCTTTCTTGGTATCGACGGCAGCCCAAGTCCCCTCATAACCACTTCCCTCGACACTACCGCCTTAAACCCATGCCATTTCCAAAGTCCAAGCAACATCTCCCCCAGACAAAAATAAAAGTAGCATTTGCATCACTTTGTGGGACGGGTTCCATCCTTATCGCCAATTGTTATTTTGATGCTTCCTGTAGAACTGGGAATTAAATGTAGGATGGATGAATGGCAAATCCAAACAGGGACACTTTATTGACAATGTTCACATCTTCACAGCAGCTTCGAGACTGGACCACAAGCTCCGCCCCTCTGCTAAAGGGATAGCACACCCAATAACATTCAAAGTTTGAGCCTTTCACTCTCTCTTAATTCTTCACACCCTTTCCTCCTCCTTGACATTGCTGTTCAGAATCTTCGTTGTGCATTTTTTGAAGGAGTTTCTTACATGTCATAATTGGATAGAGGATGTTTATACTGATGAAGTGCTATTGAGCTGTTTAAGATTTGTTAAATGGTGCAATATGCCTTGTGAATTTCATTTTATTTATTTCCATTGATGGACCTGTAATGCACAAATTTATCTGAAGTGAAATTATTAACCTTAACTTGCATCTGTTAAATCTTAGGCTGTCAGGGAAATTAACCCTTGATTACTGTTACAACATGGCTGTGTACCCTTCTGTTAATTAAACTAAACACCTAGAAAAGCTCATCTAACTTTGTTAAAATTTGACTGACAGAGAACTCCCAAATTCCACTATTTAAAGAAAATAATATCAATTTATTCTCTAACTCTAAAAGTGAACATTAAGCAACAACCATTCACAACTCTAAGTCCCCCTTTCTCTTAACTGCTTATTACCTGCTTCCAACTCTATAACAATATACTGTTCCAACAAAACATTTATTAAACTTACATCAATTTAATTTAAAACGGCTGTTGTCATCAGAGCCTCTTCTTCCGACTGAAAATCTTCCTGGGTTGTCTTCCTTCTTTTTACTGTGAGTATGTTTCATAAGAAAAGGTACCTTTGATAGAGACTGTTTCCTAATTTCTTGAATTTGTGTTGATAGCAGTTGCTCTGTACGATTTTCAAAGTACCTGCCTTTCTTTATATCCCCAGCATCGGATCATCTCATTGGTTCAATGTTGACAAAACAATAAATTCAAATTCAATTGGGTTTTAGTGTCTTGGGACATAATTTAAACTGATTGGTTAAATTTGAATTGTAGTCAAAACAGCAGTCAACTCAGGTATCCATTTCACAGTCAAATGTTACATATTTTAACTTTTCGTACACTCTGAGATCGCCATCTACTCAATACACAGGTGCTTATAAGCTCTCAGTGCAGAACGGCATTCACTCTCTCTTAAAGGTACAGCACGTGCCTTCAACTTCATAACATTACAAATTGGAAAATTATGCCATAATCCCCAAACAATTGATCTGATAGATCAGCAACCTCTGAAGCTGCAGTAACCAGATTTACCATAGCACTGACCACCATGTGTTCCAACTGCATGAATATGTCTTCACTCCCAGAATTTAGGCCTTAGATTGAACATTTCATCTTAATGGAAGAATAAAGGTCCCACATCATTAAATATAGAAATAAAGAAAGAAAGCATATAGAATAGAATATCCTTTATTGTCACGTGTACATCAATACAGAAGTACAAGAGAACAGTGAAAAGCTTTTGCAATGGCTGTCTCTAATGGTGCCATCTTAGGTATAAGTACCTAGGAACAACTTCTGTATACAAAGAGGAATAAAAGGAAAAATCATAGCATTACTTACAGTATATAAAAAATAAGTTAGAAATAAGAGAATTACAACATTCTTAAAGGATCATATGGGCCAATATACCTAGGAGTGGCAGATGGAGTTTAATTTAAATACATGCGAAGTGCTGCATTTTAGAAAGGCAAATCAGGGCAGGAATTATACACTTAATGGTAAGGTCCTGGGGAGTGTTGCTGAGCAAAGAGACCTTGGGGTGCAGGTTCATAGCTCCTTGAAAGTGGAGTTGCGGGTAGATAGGATAGTGAATAAGGCGTTTGGTATGCTTTCCTTTATTAGTCAGAGCATCGAGTGTAGGAGATGGGAGGTCATGTTGTGGCTGTACAGGACATTGGTTAGACCACTGTTGGAATATTGCATGCAATTCTGATTTCCTTCCTATTGGAAGAATGTTGTGAAACTTGAAAGAGGAGAAAGTGAGGACTGCAGATGCTGGAGATCAGAGCTGAAAATGTGTTGCTGGAAAAGCGTAGCAGGTCAGGCAGCATCCAGGGAACAAGAGAATCGACGTTTCGGGCATAAGCCCTTCTTCAAGAAGAGGAAAGTTTGTCCAGCAGGCTAAGATAAAAGGTAGGGAGGAGGGACTTGGGGGAGGGGCGTCAGAAATGCGATAGGTGGAAAGAGGTCAAGGTGAGGGTGATAGGTCAGACTGGGGTGGGGGCGGAGAGGTCAGGAAGAAGATTGCAGGTTAGGATGGCGGTGCTGATTTTGATGGATTTGACTGAGACAAGGTGGGGGGAGGGGAAATGAGGAAACTGGTGAAATCCGAGTTCATCCCTTGTGGTTGGAGGGTTCCTAGGTGGAAGATGAGGCGCTCTTCCTCCAACCGTCGTGTTGTTGTGGTCTGGCGATGGAGGAGTCCAAAGACCTGCATATCCTTGGTGGAGTGGGAGGGGGAGTTGAAGTGTTGAGCCACAGGGTAGTTGAGTTGGTTGGTCCGGGTGTCCAAGAGGTGTTCTCTGAAACGCTCCACAAGTAGCCGGCCTGTCTCCCCCATTGCACCCGATGCGGCCTCCTCTATATTGGGGAGACAGGCCGGCTACATTTACAAGGATGTTGCCAGAGTTGGAGGATTTGAATTATAGGGAAAGGTGGAATAGGCTGAGTCTGTTTTCCCTGGAACATTGGAGGCTAAAGGGTGACCTCAGAGAGGTTTATAAAATCATGAGAAGCATGGTTAGGATAAATAGACAACGTATTTTTCCTGGGATGGGGGATCCCAGAACTAGAGGGCGTAGGTTTAGAGTGATAGGGAAAAGATATAAAAGGGACCTAAGGGACAACTTTTTCACACAGAGGGTGGTGTGTGTATGGAATGAGCTGCCAGAGGAAATGGTGGAGGCTGGTACAATTGCAACATTTAAAAGGCATCTGGATGGTTATATGATTAGGAAGGGTTTGGAGGGATATGGGCCACATGCTGGAAAATGGGACGAGATTAATTTAGTTGAAAATCACACAACACCAGGTTATAGTCCAAAAGGTTTATTTGGAAGCACAAGCTTTCAGAGCATTGCTCCTTCATCAGGTAGCTGTGAAATGGGATCATACAATACAGAATTTATAGCAAATGATTACAGTGTCATGCAACTGAAATGAGATATTGAACAAACCTATATTACTGTTAGGTCTTTCATCTTTTAGAATTGGTTGTAGGTTTCAGTTCATGAATATATAAATCCCAGAACTTCCTTTAAGTCACATTCTCAAGATACCAATGTTTTAAAGAAAAGCCTGCTCTGGACCCATGGTGAGGAGTCACTGAATCAACTACACAGCGAAATCAATATGTTTCATCCCACCATCAGACTTAGGATGAGTACTCTTTGGTATGTCTTATTATTGGGAACATGCATCTCCATCAAGGACAGGCACCAAGTACCTCACTCTACCACAAGCCCGAGGATGTCCTCATGATGTTGCACTTCTCTAGCTTCCACCCTAAGCATATTAAAACCGCCATCCCATACAGACAGGCCCAGCACATACATGGGATCTGTTCAGATAAGGAGGAAAGCGACGGACACCTGAGGATGCTAAAGGATGCCCTCATAAGAACAGGATGCAATGATCAACTCATTGATCGCCAGTTCCAATATGCCACAGTGGGTCAGCACAGTGGCTCAGTGATTAACACTGCTGCCTCACACCGTCAGGGACCCAGTTCGATTCAAGCCTCAGGTGACTGTCCATGTGGAGTTTGCACATTCTCCCCGTGTCTGCGTGGGTTTCCTCCAGGTGCTCTAGTTTCCTCCCACAGTTCAAAGATGTGCAGGTCAGGTGAATTGGCCATGCTAAATTGCCCATGATGTTCAGGAATGTGTAGATTAAGTGCATTAGACAGGGGTAAATACAGGGTGGGGGAATGGGTCTGGGTGGGTTGCTCTTTGGGGAGGTCAGTGTAGACTTGTTGGGCTGAAGAGACTATTTCCATACTTAGGGATTCTATATTTTTTCTATATAGTAAGACCTCCTCAGGAGACAGACATGGAATGCAACCAATAGGGTATCCTTTGTTGTCCAGTATTTCCCGGGAGTGGAGAAACTACGTCATGTTCTTCACAGGCTGCAACGCATTATCGATGAGGATGAGCACCTCATCAAGATCTTCCCTATGCCTCCACTTCTCACCTTTAAACAACCACTATACCTTAAACAGACTATTGTTCGCTGCAACTGCCCAGCTTTCAGGCCAATATCGACCACAACACTGTACAACCCTGTCATGGCAACCACTGCAATACATGTCAGAGTGTTGACATGGATAGCACCATTACACATGGGGACACCACCCACCGTGTATGCGACAGGTATTTGTGTGACTTGGCCAATGTTGTCTCTCCCATACGCTGTAGGCAAGGATGCCCTGAGGCCTAGTACATTGGCAAAACCAAGCAGACGCTACGACAATGGATAATAGACACCATGCAACAATCACCAGACAGGTATGATCCCTCCCAGTCAGAGAACGCTTCAGCAGTCAGGCTCATTCGGGCTCGGACATTCGGGTGACCATCCTCCAAGTGGGCTTCAGGACAAGCAACAATGCAGAGTGGCCGAGTAGAGGTTGATAGCCGGGTTCGGTACCCATGGGGATGGCCTCAACTGGGACCTTGCGTTCATGTCACACTACAGGTGACCCGACTACACTATGCACTCTCTCACACTTACAAGTGCACATGCACACACTCTTATATACTCACACACTCACGCAGACCCTGTCTCATACATATGCTCTCTCTCACGCACACACACATACATGCCCCATACTCACACCCAGATGCACACCCTCTCCATTACACTCACACACACACTTTACCAAGGTCACACACACGCAAACAATGGTCTCTCACCTGCACACACACATGCACACTCTCACATGCACACGGTCACTCTCTCTCTCTCTCTCTTTCTCTCATGCATGCACACACACATATATGTCCATGGAGAGAATTGGCATTTGTAGAATTATATTTGCAGATACATTCTATTTGGTTCAAAAAGTGCACAATCTGCAGGCAGTCAATACATGTAACATTTTATAAATTCATACTTTGGAAATAGAACCAGTCTGACTCAAGATTGGGATGCAAACGGACTCTAACCTCCCACCTTTAATGTATTATCTGAGCTGAGATGTCACTTTTTTTTATAAAACCTTAAGTTATCTCGAGAATGTGACTGAAAAGAAGTTGTGGGATTTACTTATTAATGAATTGAAACCTGCAACCCATTCTAAAAGATGAAAGACTTAACAACAATCTAAGTTTCTGGATTAGTGGTGCTGGAAGAGCACAGCAGTTCAGGCAGCATCCAAGGAGCTTCGAAATCGACATTTCGGGCAAAAGCCCTTCATCAGGAATCCGGATTCCTGATGAAGGGCTTTTGCCCGAAACTTCAATTTCGAAGCTCCTTGGATGCTGCCTGAACTGCTGTGCTCTTCCAGCGCCACTAATCCAGAATCTGGTTTCCAGCATCTGCAGTCATTGTTTTTACCTCAACAATCTAAGTTTGTTCAATATTCAGTTCAAGTGTTTGATACTCTAATATTTTGCTACACATTCTGTGTCTTATGATCTTGTTTCACAATCACTTGATGAAGGAGTGGCACTCAGAAAGCTAGTGCTTTCAAGTAAACCTCTTAGGCTATAATCTGATGTTGTATGATTTTAACTTTGTCCACCCCAGTCCAACACTGGCTCCTCCACATCATAGATTAATTAAGGATACCTGGTCAGTGTAGATGAGTTAGACTGCAGGGTGTCTTTCCGTGCTGTACATCTCTATGACTCTGTGACTCCAAATACAGAGAATGAAGCTCTTTCATTCTCTCCAAGAACATGAGAACTAGGAGTGAGCCTTTTAGCCCTTTAAACCTGCTCCACCATTCAATAAGATCATGGTTGATCTATCTAACATTTAATCAGAGTACTACAGCATGTCAAAATTGAGATCTAAACAAAATAGACTGTATTGCATATTTGGTATTGTGCTCGAATGTGCCGCACTGGGAATGCTGACCCACTGATTGAAACTGTAGGATTACTTTGCACTGAATCAGGAAAATCTCTAATTTTAGCCGTTGTTTATTCCTAATTCCATTTGAGCATAATTATTAAAGATCCCAGTTCATGAATTTATCATCAATCTCTGCTGACAACAGCTTGAGCACTTCTTACAGTAACCCCACTCCCCATGACCCCAGCCCCCATCACCAAACCATCATCTCCCAGACCATACAGAACCTCATCACCTCAGGAGATCTCCCACCCACAGCTTCTAACCTCATAGTCCAGGAACCCCGCACTGCCCGGTTCTACCTCCTTCCCAAGATCCACAAGCCTGACCACCCTGGCCGACCCATTGTCTCAGCATGCTCCTGCCCCACTGAACTCATTTCTACCTACCTCGACACTGTCCTATCCCCCCTAGTCCAGAATCTCCCCACATATATTCGAGACACCACCCACGCCCTCCACCTCCTCCAAGACTTCCATTTCCCCGGCCCCCAACGCCTCATCTTCACCATGGATATCCAGTCCCTCTACACCTCCATCCGCCATGACCAAGGCCTCCAAGCCCTCCGTTTCTTCCTCTCCCGATGTCCCCAACAGTACCCTTCCACCGACACTTTCATTCGTTTGGCTGAACTGGTCCTCACCCTTAACAATTTCTCCTTTGAATCCTCCCACTTCCTCCAGACCAAAGGAGTAGCCATGGGCACACGTATGGGCCCCAGCTATGCCTGTCTCTTTGTTGGCTATGTAGAATAGTTAATCTTCCGTAATTACACCGGCACCACTCCCCACCTCTTCCTCCGCTACATTGATGACTGCATTGGCACCACCTCGTGCTCCCGCAAGGAGGTTGAGCAATTCATCAACTTCACCAACACATTCCACCCTGACCTTAAATTTACCTGGACCATCTCTGACACCTCCCTCCCCTTCCTGGACCTCTCCATCTCTATTAATGACGACCGACTTGACACCAACAGTTTTTACAAACCTACCGACTCCCACAGCTACCTGGACTACACCTTTTCCCACCCTATCTCTTGTAAAAATGCCATCCCGTATTCCCAATTCCTCCGCCTCCGCCGTATCTGCTCCCAGGAGGACCAGTTCCACCTCAGAACACTACCAGATGGCCTCCTTCTTTAGAGACTGCAATTTCCCTTCCCGCGTGGTTAAAGATGCCCTCCAATGCATCTCGTCCACATTCCGCACCTCCATCCTCAAACCCACCCCTCCAACCATAACAAGGACAGAACGCCCCTGCTGCTCACCTTCCACCCTACCAACCTTCGCATAAACCAAATCATCCGCCGACATTTCTGCCACCTCCAAACAGACCCCACCACCAGGGATATATTTCCCTCCCCACCCATTTCCGCCTTCCGCAAAGACCGTTCCCTCCGTGACTGCCTGGTGAGGTCCACGGCCCCCCCTACAACCCACCATTCCATCCTGGCACCTTCCCCTGCCACCGCAGGAATTGCAAAACCTACGCCAACACCTCCTCCCTCACCTCAATCCAAGGACCTAAAGGAGATTTCCACATCCATCAAAGTTTTACGTGCACATCCACCAATATCATTTATTGTATCTGTTGCTCCCGATGCGGTCTCCTCTACATTGCGGAGATTGGACGCCTCGTAGCAGAGCGCTTTAGGGAACATCTCCGGACACCCGCACCAATCAACCACACTGCCCTGTGCCCCAACATTTCAACTCCCCCCTCCCACTCTGCCGAGGACATGGAGGTCCTGGGCATCCTTCACCGTCGCTTCCTCACCACCAGACGCCTGGAGGAAGAACGCCTCATCTTCCACCTCGGAACACTTCAACCCCAGGACATCAATGTGGACTTCAACAGTTTCCTCATTTCCCCTTCCCCCACCTCACCCCAGTTCCAAACTTCCAGCTCAGCACTGTCCCCATGACTTGTCCTACCTGCCCATCTCCTTTTCCACCTATCCACTCCACCCTCCCCCCTGACCTATCACCTTCATCCACTCCCCCATTCACCTATTGTACTCTATGCTACTTTCTCCCCACCCCACCCTCCTCTCACTAATCTCTCCATCCTTCAGGGTCTCTGCCTGTATTCCTGATGAAGGGCTTTTGCCCGAACTGTCAATTTTACTGCTCCTCGGATGCTGCCTGAACTGCTGTGCTCTTCCGCACCACTAATCCAGAATTATGGGAATTTAACTTCAGCATCACCATGCCTCTGACAAGGGAGTGAGTTTGAGAAGTTAGAACTTTCATGGTGACCTCAGCTGGTATGGGAATTGAACACATGCTCTTGGCATCACTCTACATTGGAGTCCAATCAATAAAAGTCTCAAACTCCACCTTAACTGTGGCTCTTTCAATCATGACATATTGGTGGAAACATAACCACAAAATTTAACATTGGCCCATAAACTGAAATGTCTGCGCCTGCAATATTTGTACAAATCAGGAAGAGTTTTAAACATCTGTTAAACATGTTACCCACATCTAGTACTTATGCTATTGGAGCTATCATAAGTATTTGTGCACCAGGTATCAATTCCCAGTGCCCCTCCCCCAAATTCTCCCCCCACCACCACCTTTTATCTCAGCCCGCTTGGCACACCAGCCTCATTCCTGAAGAAGGGCTTATGCCCGAAACATCGATTCTCCTGCTCCTTGGATGCTGCCTGGCCTGCTGTGCTTTTCCAGCACCACATTTTTCAACTCTGGTCTCCAGCACCTGCAGTCCTCACTTTTTCCCACCAGGTATCAGTATCCTACTTGAGGCAAAGATCACACTATGATGGTAACTCATGACTAGGAGCAGTAGCCATGATAAAAGAGTTTACAATCTCAGTGGTAAAGATGTGCAAACATCATTGAAGATCAACTAGGCAACATTCCTGGACATCAAAATATTCATACAATTAACAACACCAATTCAGTAAATAGAGAGCTGCACGCTAACCAATTAGTATGCAGAAACAAAAAAAAATTGCTGGAAAAGCTCAGCAGATCTGTGAAGAGAAATCAAAGTTTAAGTTTTAGGTCCAGTGACCCTTTCTCAGTTCTTTTAGTTTTTAATCAGATTGCAAGCTACTTTCTTTCTGTTTAGTATCAAAGTTATTCCAAATTAGCAGAGCTTTCACTCTTTAGTAAAAGAAAATGAATGGACATTTTGCTTTCTAACTTAAAAATACATAAAGACTATCAAAGGCTACTTGTGGCATAACTACAAAGCTCTGCAATTAAAAGCCTGCTGTTTTTACTGATAAGTCTATTGTACAACTAGGCCTCAATAAAGGAGAGCCATAAGAAATACAAGTTGAAGCAGAAAAAGTAATATAAACTCAGTGAAACAAACAAAACTTATATTTTAGTTCGAACAAAAACAAAAAATAAGAACAAGAATTATAGGGCAAACACTTAATTATGGATAAGGCAGCCAATAATACTTTTACGGAATTAGAGTTATTCAAGCAATGAACTTGATTTACCTGACTGTAAAATTATTGAATTGACATCATGTGCCTATGTACAAGCACGCACGTCTAACTGTGGTAAGTTTTCTAGTCATTAGAAAAGGGCGGTCTATTTTGTCTCACAGTTAGTATTTAAGTATATCGTAAGACCTTAAGAAATAGGAACAGGAACAGATGCTCAGTGTCGCAACACTGCTCAGTGATTCAATAGGTTCCTGGCTGATCCCAACATTCCTCAAGTCCATTTTCCCTGTAATCCTTGATTTCCTTACTGATCAAGAAATTATCTACCTCAGCCTTAAATATACACAAGGACTCCACTCCAAAAACTCTTTTTGGCAAGAAGTTCCAACGACACACAACTTACTGAGAAAATAAATTTCTCCTAATCTCACTCTTAAATTGGCATCCCTTTATTCTGAGACCATAACTCTCAGTCCTCCACTCTTCTTTGAGGGGAAATATGCTCTCAGAATTTTCCCTGTCAAGTCCCTTAAGAATGCTATATGTTTCAATGCAATCACCTCTCATTCTTCTAGATTCCAATCAGTTGCATCCTAACCTATTAAGTCTTTGCTTATAAGGGAACAAAACAGCTCACAGTCATCTAAATGTGGTCCTGTGCTTACCTTATAGTAAGACTTCCTTACTTATATCTTTAAGAACACATGCACATGATATCATCACTGTATCATAGCATGTGATCTGAGGGAATGGATATCTCAGTCTCCATCTTCACTGGAGTCCCCTTGCAGCGATCCCTCTAAGTACTTTTCTCCTGAGTTCCAGATGGATCCATGCCGATATACCAATTGCCATGCACAGAAGGTTGGAGCAGCTGTGCATGCATGAAGCCACACATCTTAGAGGTATCATTGTTTTCTGGAAGCAAGAGAAAATGGTCAAAGCATGTGACTCTTTCTAATTAAATAATTTAATGCTGGCACAAACATTAGAGTGCCTGGGACTATATTTATATACTGGGAACTGTAATAAAGTTGTTTTGGTAGCCCCTACCCAACTCTAGTTCTGACGTTACTAGAGCTAACATAAAACCATAAAACTATAAGGCAGAGGAATGGAAGTAAGGCCATTCGGCCCATCGGGTCGACTTCACAAAGCATGGTCACATCAAATACAAATACCCTACTGAAGGTAATGCTCACACTAGGGAGGCAGTTCAGCCTTGCTCCTCCCATATGCAAGTGGAAACAAAGAACACTTTAATGTATATTGTATTAAAAACCCAAACAAATGCTGTCAATAATCTAGCTGTGGGAGTTGGAGCCATTCTGAACTGAAGACCGTTGGTTTATGACAAAGCTACTTGTAAAGTGGATTACAAAGTAACTTCCTTCAAAGGCTCAATTGTTTTGCACACTGCTTTATGTGGAATTGAATCATCCAGTCCATGCTGGTCTCTGGTTTGTTTTCCAGGTTATGCACTGATAGCTCAAGATAGAAATTTCATACAGTTGACAAGGCAAATGTTTGTTGAAGGAGAACAGAAATCTGGCCTCTATTATGATTTGATGCATAGTAAGTTAACAATCCATTACTGTATATATTTCTCGAACTATTTATTTCTCTTGATTTTCACCAATTTTGCAGAATCCCACAGAAGTGAGTCTTGGCAGGAAACAACGAAGAGAGAGAAGACTGAGTTCAAGTTCTGGATTAACAATGCCTGTGGTTGAATAGTTCTATTGCTTAAGGACACACATGAGAAATAGTCATCTCAATGAGGCATGAATTATAACCCACCATAACAATAAAATAACTTCCATTTTAATGTGGTATTAACTGAGAAAAAATACTCATGACACTTTATAAGGGCTTGATGAGACATGAATAAAGTTTGAGAAGCAGGTGTTGGGAAGAATAAATAAACGTTTGGCTAAAGCAGTTGTTTAAGGTGGAAGGAACTAAGTCAAAGAAGGACAAGAAAGTGCAAGAAATGGATGGAATAGAGATTAGGGGCTGAGTGGAGATTGGACAACAGTCCATGAAATCTTCCAGTCTGAAGTGACATGAAGAACTGACACCAACAGAATTACCAATGTAACAAAAACTGAATTTCATGAGGTGCCCTTGATAATGTTGAAACCACGCAAGTTGGTTATATCCACAACAGAGATGAATGAGATCCTGGATCAAGCTCTAAATCCACACATTTTATCATGAGGAAATGAAATGAATTATTTTTTGAAAAGTAAGGGTTGCAAGTTATAATAAAGTTAAAAATCACACAACACCAGGTTATAGTCCAACAGGTTTATTTGAAAGTACTAGCTTTCAGTGCACTGCTCCTTCATCAGGTGGTTGTGGAACAGGTTAATAAGGCACAGAATGTATAGCAAAAGATCACAGTGATACAATATATTGAACAAATCAAGATTGCTGTTACATTTTTCATCTTTTGGAAGGAGTTGCAGGTTTTAGTTCAGTTATCTTGAGAATGTGACTTGTAAGAACTTCTTTCAAGTCACATTCTCAAGATAACTTAATGTTTTATAACAGAAAGGTGACATCTCAGCTCAGACAATGCATTAAAGATTCGAGTCTGTTGGTCCCAAACTTGAGTCAGACTGGTTCTATTTCCAAAGTAGGAATTTATAAAATGTTACATGGATTGACTGCCTGCAGATTGCACCCTTTTTGAACAAAATAGAGTTTATCTGCAATAACAATTTTACAAATGCAAATCCACCCCATAGACTTATATACGTGTGTGTTCATGTGTGTGTGTGTGTGTTTGGGAGAGAGTGTGAGTGCTTGTGAGAGTGTGAGTCAGTGTGACTGAGTATCAGTCTTTCAGAGGGTGTGTGCATGGGTGTGAGTGTTGGGTGTGTATGTGTATATCTCAGAGAATGTATGCATGAGAGATGATTTGCGTGTGTATGTGTATGCATGTATCTATGTATCGTGTAGTGGGGTCACCTGTAGTGTGACATGAACCCAAGGTTCCCGTTGAGGTCAACCTCATGGGTACCACATGTCACACCACACGTAAGCCCACTAGACTATACACTCTCACTCAAACACACACACTTACATACTCACACATTCATCCAGGCCCTCTTTCATACACATGCTCTCTCTCAGATACACACATGTACACCCCCACACCTACACCCATGCACACACTCTCTTATAGGCATATACTCTGTCCTCCTCACACACACACTCTACCAAGCACGCACACACGTGAACACACACTCTCACATGTACTCACACTCACATGCACACACTCACACTCTCTCGCCATCCCCACTCATATACATACACAGAGTGTCTCTCTCTCTCCCCCTCACATGCATGCACACACACATATAAGTGCATTTGCATTTGTAGAATTGTATTTGCAGATACATTCTATTTTGCTCAAAAAGCACACAATCTGCAGGCAGTCAATGCAGGCAGTCAATCCATGTAACATTTTATAAATTCCTACTTTGGAAATAGAACCAGTCTGACTCAAGACTATGATACAGACAGACTCTAACCTCACACCTTTAATGCATTATCTGGGCTGAGATGTCACCTTTTTTAATAAAACATTAAGTTAGTTATCTTGAGAATGTGAGTTGAAAGAAGGTCTAGGAATTTACATATTAAATCTGCAACCCATTCTATTAAGATGAAATACTTAACAGCAATCTAGGTTTGTTCAAAATATTGTATCTGTTTCATGACACTGTGACCTTTTGCTAAAGGTTCTGTGTCTTATGATCCTGCTCCACACCTATCTGATGGAGGAACAGCACTCCGAAAGCTAGTACAGGTACAGCATCCTTTATCCAAACCCTCGGGACCAGCTGGTTTTCAGAATTTGTCATTTTTCAGATTTTGGAATAATTGAGAGTCTAACGATGAAACTTTTAAAAAAAATCTTACTGAACTGCAGATGCACCTGTGAGTACTTTGGGCCCTGAGACAGAATTGATGCCTGCCTGTGCTGGATCACGCTCCCACATCGCATCTGAGTGATGTGGTCAAGTGGGTGTGGAGTTGGGCTAACTGTTTGCACAGCAAGCAACCTTGTTAATGAGAAAAAAAACTAAATGAAAAAGATCTTCAGATTTCGGCGCTTTTTGGATTTTGGGATTTTGGACAAAGGATTGTCTACCTGTACTAGCAAATAAACCTGTTGGACTATAACTTGGTGTTGCATGATTTTTAACTTTGTCCACTCCAGAACAACACCGGCTCCACCACATCATAAATTAGAATAAGTTCACCCACTGGTGGTAAATGGCAATTTTTCGGTTGAAGTTTGAAGCTTCCAGGGATCATCTAAGCGATAGCATTGCACGCTTGTAGTTAAAAAGATCTAAATTTGATCTAAGTGGCTAAGGAATCTGATTTGAAAAATGTGGTGCTGGATAAACACAGCAGGCCAGGCAGCATCCGAGGAGCAGGAGAATCGACGTTTCGGGCATAAGCCCTTCTTCAGGAATGAGGCTGGTGTGCCAAGTGGGCTGAGATAAAAGGTAGGGGGGAGGGAATTTGGGGGAGGGGCGCTGGTAATACGATAGGTGGAAGGAGGTGAGGGTGAGGGTGATAGGCCGGAGAGGGGGTGGGGGCAGAGAGGTCGGGAAGAAGATTGCAGGTCAAGAGGGCAGTGCTGAATCCGAGGGGTGGCACTGAGATAAGGTGAGGGGAGGGGAAATGAGGAAGCTAGAGAAATCTACATTCATCCCGTGTGGTTGGAGGGTTCCTAGGCGGAAGATGAGGCGCTCTTCCTCTAGGCATCGTGTAGTCAGGGTCTGGTGATGGAGGAGGCCAAGGACCTGCATGTCCTTGGCGGAGTGGGAGGGGAGTTAAAGTGTTCAGCCACAGCGGCCTGTCTCCCTAATGTAGAGGACACCACATTGGGTACAGCGGATACAGTAAATGATTTGTGTGGAGGTGCAGGTGAATTTGCGATGGATATGAAAGGATACATTGGGGCCTTGGAGGGAAGTAAGGGGGGAGGTGTGGGTGCAAGTTTTGCACTTCTTGCGGTTGCAGGGGAAGGTGCCGGGAGTGGAGGTTGGGTTGGTGGGGGGTGTGGACCTGACGAGGGAGTCACGGAGGGAGTGGTCTCTCCGGAACGCTGATAGGGGTGGGGAGGGAAATATATCCCTGGTGGTGGGGTCTGTTTGGAGGTGGCGGAAATGACGGAAGATGATATGATGTATCCGGAGATTAGTGGGGTGGAAGGTGAGGACCAATGGGGTTCTGTCCTGGTGGCGATTGGAGGAGGGGGGTTCAAGGGCGGAGGTGCGGGAAGTGGAGGAGATGCAGTGGAGAACATCGTCGACCATGTCAAAGGGGAAAATTGCGGTCTTTGAAGAAGGAGGCCATTTAGATTGTTCGGTATTGGAATTGGTCTTTCTGGGAGCAGATGCGGCGGAGGCGAAGGAATTGGGAATATGGGATGGCGTTTTTACAGGAGGCAGGGTGGGAGGAGGTGTAATCTAGGTAGCTGTGGGAGTCAGTCGGTTTGTAGTAAATGTCTGTGTTGAGTCGGTCGCCCAAGATAGAAATGGAGAGGTCTAGGAAGGGAAGGGAGGGGTCTGAGATGGTCCAGGTGAATTTGAGGTCAGGGTGGAAGGTGTTAGTAAAGTGGACGAACTGTTCAACCTCCTCTTGGGAGCACGAGGTAGTGCCAATACAATCATCGATGTAGCGGAGGAAAAGGTGGGGGGTGGTGCCAGTGTAGCTGCGGACTGTAAATTACTTTCTCATCCAAATCATTTGCATATATTGTGAATGTTTGTGACCCCTGAACTTAGCCCTGTAGCACTCTAGTTATAGGTTGCCAATCTGGAAATGTAACCTTTATCTCAATTGTCTGTCATCTATTAGTTAGCCAGTTCTCTATCTATGCTAATATATTACTCACAACACTATGGAATTGCATTGTATTCAGTAAGCTTATGAAAGTACCTTATCCAAATATACTACTAGTTTCTGTTTATCTATCCTGCTTGTTAACTTCTCAAAGAACTGAAATTTATCAAACGTGATTTCACGTTCACAAAGCTGTGCTGACTCCGTGTGATTATATTACATAGTTCTGTTATTACATTTTTTATGATAGACTTTCACATTTGCCTGGAACAGATATGAAACTAACTGACCCCTAGTTACCTGTTTTATCTGTTTTATGTTCTCCTTCCTTATTGTTTGAATAAGGGTATTATATTGCCAGGTTTCCAAAAACTTGGGATTTTTCCAGAATCTAAGTAGTCTTGAAAAATTGCTACCAGTGCATCTATTATCTCCTTTATTGCAGACCATCAGGTTCAGGGGACCTATTTACCTACGTTCCCTTCAGTTTCCCTAATACCTTTTTCCCTTGTGATAGATATTGTATTTATTCCACCCACACATGCACACTTTTAGCCCTCAACTAATAATTGTTGAATACCATCATCATCTTCTAAATGAAGACTGGCACAAAGTATTTAATCAACTCCTCAACCATTCCCGTATTCCCCATTAATATTTCTCCAGCTTTATTCTTTAATGGCCCTATGTTTACTTGGGTCTCTTTCTTCCCTGTTATATATTTAAAGAAGCTCTTACAGTCTGTTTTATTTTACTGTTTAACCTCATAGATTGTTTCAGAAGGAAGTGAAGGAGGGAGGATGAGTGATTAAAGGATTTAGCAGCACTCTGAAGTTGCTTGACTTTGTCATTCATGATAAAATGAAAACCAAATGATTGGGCAATTGATAAATATAGAATTATATGGAATTGGATCAGAATGGCTACTTAATAAAATGTGTCGATACAACTCTTCAGAGGAAGACAGTGAAAAAAATGAAGTAGTGCGTAGCTGATAGAGTTGACTTCATGTAGTGCTAAGAGCAGTGACTGAAGGGGCATGAAATATTACTGATGTTGAATAGATGAGGAAATGCAATGGTTAAGTTCAGCTGGAATCCACTGGCTTGAAGTCTGTGCTGGGTGTAAGTGTCCAGCAAAGGACTCAGTTGTGGTACTGGGTTTTGACAAAAAGACAATCACAATAAAGAAAAAGAAAGAATGAAAGCGTATAGGAGACAATCAAAAGTGGAACAGAACTTCTTCAAGGTTAAAATTACTGGAGGGATAAAATGTGACAGTGAACTGAATGATGAAAACAAAAACAAAACCTACAATTCCATTTGCTGGAAATTTGCAATAAAAGCAGAAAAATGCTGAAAACAGATCAATATGTCCATTTGGATTTGATAAGACAAGTCAATATTTTAGAAGTAGCCTCCATCTTTAAAACTCGGATCTGGCAGACAAGCTATTATTTGAAATAGACAGAACAGGATGAGTATCAAGTGATCATCAAATAAAAGTCATCAATCCTCTTCTCACAAATAATAATATACTGTCTTAAGGTTCTCTGGGATAAAACATCTTTGACAAGTCAAAAGCAGGTTTTGGTGGTATGTTTCATGCTTTTGTTCACACGCAATTCATGAGGAATTGATTGTGGCAAACTTTGGAAGGAGGAAAGGAGTAATACGCTGCCTGTTAGCTGTCAGGCACATGAAGAGCATGTAAAACTAGAATTGTCGCCCCCCAATCTGGTTTTAATTCACAGGCAAGTAGCTGTCTATTAGTGGTAAATGTAACTCATGCAACAAGAGGAAATGCTTCTGTTGAGACATAATTATGAGGATTTCAACCACACGCACAATTACTGCTCTTCTGGTCCTCGATTTTAAAGGCTTCCTTTGTTTGGTTTTGTTCCAAATTAGTTGCATGTGTGAATGTTTTTGCTGAAATATCACCCACAGCTGTTGGGTAATAGGGCTACATCATTGTATTAACCTTACAATTAACCCTTGTTAGGAGTATTACCCAGCGCAGGTGCAGTGACATAGACAGTGCTGTTTCCTCTTAATGAAGCTACAGAAGTCATATTATGCTCCCAACAAACAGCCTCTGTCACTGGAAATAGTACTTCCATGTACGTTTGCCTTGTCACATTTGTCTAAATTTCTTCTACATTGACATTAAAGTGCGCGAATATCAGAAATATTTAGTGAAACCTTTGACAATGAGCTGTGATGTAGTCAATGCTTTAATTAAACTTTAGGATGAATAATTCAGTTCCCCACTTTGTCTTATGCTGTTATAATAATGGCCTTCAAATCATTGCAACCTTCTGGCAAGAAATGTCACTGTTATAAATGGCAATTGCCCAAAAAGAGGGTTGACTTTATTCAGTCATGTCAAACAATTGGTTGGAAAGCAGCATCCTGTTTTGCATCTCCACAGATAAGTGGAAAATTAGTTGATTTGTTCAACTGGCAGACAACATTAGCTCAAATTTCATAATATAACACAAAGCTAAATTCAACAGCCTGGACTTTTTTATCAACAAAATTTCAAAATATGTTGATTTTCCTCAGTCACTGAATTTCCAGACACAATCAAACATTGCAAAATAGCTTCTGTTATACACAATTGCAGCTCCCTCACCAAGAACTATGCAGTCTTCTTATTCTCCTGAAGTTGAATCCTAGCATAATTTTATTTTTAAAAATTACTTTGAACAATTATTTTAGTAGAAAGTTGGAAGTAATCAACCAAACTTCACAGGAAATCTACATCTGTCATCAAAGAAGACACAAGAAGTCTCCCTGAAGTAATTAAGATTCAAGAGTCTAGTGAGAATATGGAACTGAAATAAATTGGTGTAACTAATAAAGTGGAATTGGAGAAACTAATGAGAGTGAAAGTTAACAAATCCCTGGGACCCCATGACCTTCATTCTACAGTGTTGAAAGAGATCACTACAGAGTTAGTAGATGGATTGGTGATCAGCTTTCAAAGTTAGAGTAATTCTGCAATAGTATTTGCAGATTGGAACGTGGAATATTGCAAATGTAACCCAATTGTTTAAAAAATAAGAGAGAAAACAGGGAACAGCAGACCTGATATTAGTAGTAAGTTTTTCTATTCATTCAGGATGTGGGTGTACTGGCTAGACCAGTATTTATTGCCCATCGCTAAGTGCCCGGAAAGCAGATAAGAGTCAATCACATTGCTGCTAGTCTAGAGTCAGATCTAGATCAAATCAGGTAAGGATGGCAGTTTCCTTCCCTAAAGAACATTAGTGAACTTGATATGTTTTTTCTGACAATCGACAATGGACTCATCAGACTCTTCATGCCAGTTTGTTTGTTTTTTATTGAATTCAAATTATGAAAATACAAGCATCTATAATAAAGGATATGATCACTGGATTTTTAAAAAAACCCATTGTTGGTCAGCATCAGCTTGGATTTATAAAGAGGAAATCATTCAACAATCCTTATTGAGTATATTGAGGATGATAACAGTAAAGCCGACAAGGGGAGACAGTGGATGGGTTTTCAGTAGGATTTTTAAGAAGTCCTACAGAGGACATGCATAAAAAAATTAAAATGCAATAGTTGGGGAAATATTATAGTGTGGATTAGCGATTGGTAAATAGACCAAAATAAAAGATTAGGAACAAATGGATCAATCTCAGCTTGGCATGCTGTGACCAGTAGGGTAACTCAAGGATCAATGTTTGGGTGCCAGCTGGTCACAATCTCTAGCATCGATTTGGAATTGAGAGCAATTTGGTACATTTCCATGTTTTTAGATAATACAAAACTTGGTGGGAATATGAATTGTGAGAAAGATGTGGAGAAACTTCAAAGAGATTTAAATACAGTGAATGAGTGAGGAACAGCATGACAGATGAAAAACAATGTGGATGAGTGTGAGGTTATTTTGGTAAGAAAAATGAAGGATCAGAATACTTCTTAAATGATAAAAAATTTGAAAGTGTTGATGTCCAAAGCAGGGAGCCCAGATGTCCTCGTTTATCATTCACTGAAAGTGAGCTTGCAGGCACAGCTAGCAATTTGGAAGACAAATGGTATGTCAGCCTTTATTACCAGAAGCTTTGAATAATGGCGCAAAGATTTTTGGATAGAACACTGGTAAGGCAGTACCTTGAGTATTGTATGCATTTCTGGTCCCTGTAGTGATTGTAACGAGGTCAGCCAGGTGGACCTCATAGATTATGACTTCCCTGATTGAGGCTGTTAAGCTGGTCCACTCAAAGAGCCTTGGCTGACAGATAAAAACAAGAGTGTCAGACATCTTGAGACTCTGATGGAGCTGAATTAGTGTCAAAGACTTTCCATGCATAAATAAAGGGTAACTTGGTGATAGGATACCAGTCTCTGTTGAGTTATTTAAGTCCCCTTGTTGAGGGAAGAACATAGCTGCCATAGAGGGAGTGCAGTAAAGGTTTACCAGACTGATTTCTGAGATGGTGGGTCTGTTAAGGGAGGCAATGCCCTAGTGGTGTTACCGGTAGACTGTTAATCCAGAGACCCAGGTAATGTACTGGGGACCTGGGTTGGAATCATGCCATGGCTCATAGTGCAATTTAAAGTCAATTTAAAAAAACTGGAATGAAGAGTCTATTGATGACCATGAATCCATTGTCGATTGCTGGAAAAACTCATCTGGTTCACTGGTGTCCTTTAGGGAAGGAAATTGCCATCCTTACCTGATCTGGCCTACATGTGACTCCAGACTCAGAGCAATGTAGTTGACTCTCAACTGCCCTCTGAACATTTAAGGATCAGCTATAAATACTGGCCTATTTAGTGACAACCTCATCTTTGAATTAATTTTTAAAAAGGAGCGATTGAGGAGACTTGGCCTATATGCTCTGGAGTTTAAAAGAATGAAATAAAACCATAGGACGATAAAACATAGAATTGGAGCAAAGACATTTGGCCCATCGAGTCCACTCCGCCATTCAATCATGACTGATGGACGTTTCAATTCCACTTACCAGCACTCTCCCCATAGCCCTTAATTCCTTGCAGGATCAAGAATTTATCAATCTCTGCCTTGAAGATACCCAACATGCCGGCCTCCACTGCGCTACATGGCAATGAATTCCACAGGCCCACTACACTCTGGCTGAAGAAATGTCTCCTCATTTCCATTCTAAATTGACCCACTCTAAATTTAAGGTGGTGCCCATGGATCCTAGTCTCCCTGCCTAATGGAAACAACTTCCTAGTAACCATCCTTTCTAAGCCATGCATTATCTTGTAAGTTTCTATTAGATCTCCCCTCAACCTTCTAAACTCCAATGAATACAATCTCAGGATCCACAGCCGATCATCGTATGTTAGGCCTACCATTCCAGGGATCATCTGTGTGAATCCCTGCTGGGCACACTCCAGTGCCAGTATGTTCTTCCTGAGGTGTGGGGCCCAAAATTGGACACAGTATTCTAAATGGGGCCTAACTAGAGCTTTATAAAGTCTCAGTAGCTCATCGCTGCTTTTATATTCCAACCCTCTTGAGATAAGTGACAACATTATATTTGTTTTCTTAATCACAGACTCAACCTGCAAATCAACCTTTAGAGAATCCTGGACAAGCACTCCCAGATCCCTTTGTACTTTGGCTTTATGAATTTTCTCACTTACCACTTAAAAGATAGTCCATGCCTGTATTCTTTTTTCCAAAGTGCAAGACCTCGCACTGTTCATGATGAAGGGCTTTTGCCCAAAATGTCGATTTTCCTGCTCCTCGGATGCTGCCTGACCTGCTGTGCTTTTCCAGCACCACTCTAATCTAGACTCGCACTGCTCATGTTGAATTTCTTCAGCCATTTCCTAGACCACTCTCCTAAACTGTCTAAATCTTTCTGCATCCTCCCCACCTTCTCAGTACTACCTGCCTGTCCGCCTAACTTCGTATCAATGACAAACTTCGCCAGAATGCCCCCAGTCCCTCCATCCAGATCATTAATATATAAAGTGAACAGCTGCGGCCCCAACACTGAACCCTGCGGGACACCACTTGTCACCAGCTGCCATTCCGAAAAAGGACCTTTTATCCCAACTCTCTGCCTTCTGTCAGACAGCCAATCCCCAATCCATGCCAGTAGTTCACCTCAAACACCATGGGCCCTCACCTTACTCAGCAACTTCCCGTGAGGCACCTTATCATAGGTCTTTTGGAAGTCTTGATAGATAACATCCACTGAGTTTTCCTGGTCTAACCTGCCTGTCATCTCTTCAAAGAATTCTAACAGGTTTATCAGGCATAACCTCCCCTTATTAAATCCATGCTGACTTGTTCTAATCTGACCCTGCACTTTCAAGAATCAGCCTATAATTTTCCATCTTTTGTCGTGATCCTTTCTTGAACAAAGGGGTTACAACAGCGATTTTCCAATCATCCGGGAACTTTCCCTGACTCCAGTGATTTTTGAAAGATCACAACCAACATGTCCGCTATTTTCTCAACCACCTCCCTCAAGATTCTAGGAAGTAGCCCATCGGGGCCAGGAGATTTATCAATTTTTAGACCTTTTAGCTTTTCTAGCACTTTCTCTTTTGTAATGGCTACTATACTCAACTCTGGGCCCTGACTCTCCTTAATTGTTGGGATATTACTCATGTCTTCCACGATGAAGACTGACACAAAGTACTTATTAAGTTCTTCAGTTATTTCCTTATCTCCCAGCATTAGCATTCCAGCATCAATTTGGAGCAGCCCAATTTCTACTTTTGCCTCTTGTTTGTTTCTTATGTATTGAAAGAAACTTTTACTATCATTTCTAATACTATTGGCTAGCTTACCTTCATATTTGATCCTCTCCTTCCTTATTTCTCTCTGTGTTATCTTCTGTTTATTTTTGTAGTCTTCCCAATCTTCTGATTTCCCAATGCTCTTGGCCACTTTATAGGCTCTCGCTTTTTCTTTGATATACTTCCTGACTTCCTTTGACAGCCATGGCTGTCTATCCCCTCCCTGGATAATCTTTCTTTGGGATGAACCTCTGTACTGTGTCCTCAATTACACCCAGAAACTCCTGCCATTGTTGCTCTACTGTCTTCCCTACTAGGCTCTGCTTCCAGTCGATTTTAGTCAGTTCCTCTCTCATGCCCTCAAAATTACCTTTATTTAACAGTAACACCATTACATCTGATTTTGCCTTATCTCTTTCAAACTGCAGATTGAACTATACCATATTATGATCGCTGCCTCCTAAGTGTTCCCTTACTTTAAGATCTTTTATAAAGTCTGGTTCATTACATAGAACTAAGTCCAGAATAGCCTGCTCCCTTGTGGGCTCCATCACAAGCTGTTCCAAAAAGCCATCCTGTAAGCATTCCATGAATTCCCTTTCTTTGGATCCCAGTCCACCTGCATATTGAAGTCCGCCATGATGACCGTGACCTTGCCTTTCTGACATGCCTTATCTATTTCCTGGTACACCTTGTGTCCTGACCACTGCTGGGAGGTCTGTACATAACTCTCATTATGGTTTTTATGCCTTTGTGGTTCCTCAACTCCACCCACTCAGACTCCATATTATCTGACCCTATGTCAATCAGTGCCATAGATTTAATCTCATTCTTAACTAACAAGGCAACTCCGCCCCGTCTGCCCTTCTCCCTGTCTTTTCAATAAATTATAAATCCTTGAATGTTTAACTGCCAGCCCTGAACCCCCTGCAACCACGTCTCTGCGATGTCTACCACATCATAATCATTCACGATGATTTGTGCCATTAATTCATCTGCTTTGTTACGAATACTACGAGCATTTCGATAAAGCATCTCAATGCTAATTTTTTTATCCTGATGATTTCCAACATCTCTCGTAATATGTCCTAAGTTATCATCCCTTTTTGCTTCATTCCTAGTCTGCCTTTAACTTAAACCCTGCACACATGCTAACCTGCTGCTTATCTTTCTACTTGACTCCATACTCACTGTTGCTTTCCATCCCAAATCACAAGTTTAAAGTCCTAATGACCACCCTATTTATCAAACTGGTTCCAGATCAGTTCAGGTGGAGACCGTCCCATTGGTACGGATCCCGCCGGTTCCAAAACTGATACCAATGTCCCATGAAACGGAATCCCTCTTTCCTAAATGTTCTCTCATAGAAACTTCCAAACTTCTTGAAGGGATGGACAACGTCGATCTAGAAAGGATGTTTTCCCTGGCTGTGGAGTTTAGAACCCGTGGACACAATTTCAGAACTAAAGGTAAGCCATTTTGAGGTGAGAAGAGGAGGAAATTCTTCACTCAGGGGTGTTAATTCTTTGGAATTCTCTATCGCAAAAGACTGTGGAAACTCATAATTATATTCAAGTTACAAATGATACCAAGTGATGTGAAGATAGTGCAACAATATTGAACTAGATGATTAGCAATGATCCAGAATGGTGGAGCAGGATCAAGGGGCTATTCTTATGTGCCTATATTATATTTATCATATTTAATACGTAAATTAACGCTCATTCCAAAGAAGAATTATATCAAATGGTTGAAATATTGACAGAAGCCTACAACAGTACCCTAAAAAGCAAAGAGAACCAAAATCCCCTCAAGGATGCATTATATATTAAATCCCATTCCTTCAATTAAGATTCATGCTGAAGTGTTGGAAAATGTCCCTCACTTCAGATATCTTGGAAACCATGTATCTCGAAACAACTGCCATTGACTTCGAGGATGGAGGAGAAACAATTGCTTCACAGCAATGGTCACTGGATAATCCAGAGGCCCAGACTAAACAGAGTCATGGTGGATTTTAAATTCTGTCAATTAAACATTCTGAATTATAACTTAGCAAGATACTGAAACTTCAATCAATTGTTCTGTTTAGAGTAAAGTAAACCAGACACAACTAAGACCTGGCTGTGGGGAGAAGGAAGGTGGGAGAATGGAATTAAAAGGAAGAACACACCATTATTCAGGCTCTGAAGTATAAAATTCAATATTAAGTCCTGGCGGCTGTAAAACGTCTAAGCAGAAATTAGGTGTCTTTCCTCAAGCTTTGCGCTTTGTTGGATCTTGTCAGCAAGCCTAAGACAGATGATCTCACCATGGAAGAGTCTGTCAGGCAAAGTCAAAGTTTTTAAGCCATTTGTGAACCCATAGCCAACACTGACATCTCACCTAAACCCAGCCTTCCACAAGTGATAATCTTTGTCCATTCAATGGGTTGCTGGTGATGATTTCCAGTCAATGAAATTTCCTTTACACATATCCTAGAAAGCTTTGACTTGGAGGTGCCAGTGTTGGAATGGGGTGGACAGAGTTAAAAATCAAAAAACACCAAGTTATAGTCCTACAGGCTTACTTGCAAAGCTAGTGCTTCCTGTTGGACTGTAATCTGGTGTTGTGTGATTTTTAACCTAGAAAGTTACTTATCATCATTAATTCTAGTCTACCCAGCTTTTACTTAAGTCCATTTGTAAGTCTCTCCTGTATCCTTTATTTAGATAATTCATTTTCTTTGTTGCGTTGTTAAGAGATATCAATTATGCTGAAGGTAATGAGGCTGGAAAGACATGCAAATTTTATGTTAATTTACATTTGATACCTAAACATATTCTCACAAAGGTTTACATACATTAATGGAGTTCTATTACCTCTTTCATTTCATAACAAAAAAAACTGAGAAAATATGGATATCTATTATCATTATTTTATTGACAACTATTGGGCGTATCTTCCCAAACACTTTTACCCCTTTATTGATCTTTATCTTTCTTTGTACCAGATTTGCCAAGTTTGTTTCTTTTTTCCATTTCAATTTTTTTTTCATTTCGAAGTTTGTGTCTTTCCTTCCATTGCAGGTAGACTGGGAGAATCAGGATGGTATTAGACCTCAAGAAAGAGACTTTGTGGAGTGCCTCCGAGATGGATTCTTAGAACAGCTGGTGCTGGAGCCGATTAGGGAGAAGGCAATTCTGGATCTGGTATTGTGCAATGAACCAGAATTGATCAGGGACCTCGAAGTGAAAGAGCCATTGGGAAGTAGTGACCATAATACAATAAGCTTCAATCTGCAATTTGAGAGGGAGACGGTACAATCGGAAGTGACAATATTTCTGTTGAATAAAGGGAACTATGGAGCTATGAGGGAGGAGCTGGCCAAAGTTCAATGGTGCAATGCCTTAGCAGGGATGACAGTGGAGGAACAATGGCAGATATTTCTGTGTATAATGCAGAAGATGCAGGATCAGTTCATTCCAAAAAGGAAGAAAGATTCGAGGAGGAGGCATGGGTGGCCGTGGCTGATGAGGGAAGTTAAGAAACATATAAAGTTAAAAGAGAAAAAGTATAACATAGCAAAGATAAGAGGGAAAATGGAGGACTGGGAAGCTTTTAAAGAACAACAGAGGATTACTAAGAAGGAAACACGCAGAGAAAAAATGAGGTATGAAGGTAAACTGGCCAAAAATATAAAGGAGGATAGTAAAAGCTTTTTTAGGTATGTGAAAGGCAAAAAAATGGTTAAAACTAAAATTGGACCCTTGAAGACAGAAACAGGGGAATATATTACAGGGAACAAAGAAATGGCAGAAGAATTGAATTGGTAATTCAGATCTGTGTTCACTGGGGAAGACACAAGCAATCTCCCTGAGGTAACAGTGGCTGAAGGACCTGAACTTAAAGGAATTTATATTTGCCAGGAATTGGTGTTGGAGAGACTGTTAGGTCTGAAGGTTGATAAGTCCCGGGGCCTGATGGTCTACATCCCAGGGTACTGAAGGAGGTGGCTCGAGAAATCGTGGATGCGTTGGTGATTATTTTCCAGAGTTCGATAGATTCGGGATCAGTTCCTGTGGATTGGAGGGTGGCTAATGTTGTACCACTTTTTAAGAAAGGTGGGAGAGAGAAAGCAGGAAATTATAGACCAGTTAGTCTGACCTCAGTGGTGGGAAAGATGCTGGAGTCTATTATAAAGGATGAAATTATGACACATCTGGATAGTAGTAACAGGATAGGTCAGAGTCAACATGGATTTATGAAGGGGAAATCATGCTTGACTAATCTTCTGGAATTTTTTGAGGATGTAACTCTGAAGATGGATGAGGGAGATCCAGTAGATGTAGTGTACCTGGACTTTCAGAAAGCTTTTGATAAAGTCCCATATAGGAAGTTAGTGAGCGAAATTAGGGCGCATGGTATTGGGGGCAAAGTACTAACTTAGATTGAAAGTTGGTTGGCTGAAAGGAAACAAAGAGTAGTGATAAACGGCTCCATTTCAGAATGGCAGGCAGTGATCAGTGTGGTACCGCAGGGATCAGTACTGGGACCGCAGTTTTTTACAATATATATTAATGATATAGAAGATGGTATTAGTAATAACATTAGCAAATTTGCTGATGATACTAAGCTGGGTGGCAGGGTGAAATGTGAGGAGGATGTTAGGAGATTACAGGGTGTCCTGGACAGGTGAGGTGAATGGTCAGATGCATGGTAGATGCAGTTTAATGTGGATAAATGTATGGTTATCCACTTTGGTGGCAAGAACAGGAAGGCAGATTACTAACTAAATAGAATCAATTTAGGTAAATGGGCAATACAAAGAGATCTGGGTGTTCTTGTACACCAGTCAATGAAGGTAAGCATGCAGGTACAGCAGGTAGTGAAGAAGGCTAATAGCATGCTGGCCTTCATAACAAGAGGGATTGAGTATCGAAGCAAAGAGGTTCTTCTGCAGCTGTGCAGGGCCCTGGTGAGACCATACCTGGAGTATTGTGTGCAGTTCTGGTCTCCAAATTTGAGGAAAGATATTCTGGCTATTGAGGGAGTGCAGCGTAGGTTCATGAGGTCAATTCCTGGAATGACGGGACTACCTTACACTGAAAGACTGGAACAACTGGGCTTGTATACCCTTGAGTTTAGAAGACTGAGAGGGGATCTGATTGAGACATATAAGATTATTAAAGGATTGGACACTCTGGAGGCAGGAAACATGTTTCCGCTGATGGGCGAGTGCTGAACCAGAGGACACAGCTTAAAAATACGGGGTAGACCATTTAG
The DNA here is from genome assembly GCF_037043375.1 of Chiloscyllium plagiosum. Taxonomy (NCBI): domain Eukaryota; kingdom Metazoa; phylum Chordata; class Chondrichthyes; order Orectolobiformes; family Hemiscylliidae; genus Chiloscyllium; species Chiloscyllium plagiosum. Next base: position 99,991,650 of record NW_028270143.1, on the reverse strand, counting down.
GACAGAGATGAGGAGAAATTTCTTCACCCAGAGAGTGGTGGCTGTGTGTAATGCTCTGCCCCAAAGGGCAGTGGAGGCCCAATCTCTGGATTCATTTAAGAAAGAATTGGATAGAGCTCTCAAAGATAGTGGAATCAAGGGTTATGGAGATAAGGCAGGAACAGGATACTAATTAAGGATGATCAGCCATGATCATATTGAATGGTGGTGCAGGCTCGAAGGGCAGAATACTCCTGCACCTATTGTCTATTGTCTATTGAAAAGTGTCAAAATATTAAAAGAATAACGTGATATAATGAGCAAAGCTAAATCGGTACTACCTTGACTAAGGCTTCATATGAGACTGACGTCATTTTTATTACAAGGGCTGTGCATATTCTAAATAATTACAATCAGTATATTTTCAAAACCCAATCACAGTACCACCTACACAGTAGCTCCTGTTTAATCTTGCTAAATGTATCTTCTCATCTGCTCTTTTTAACATTGATCTAACCTATACCAAATGGCTTACTCCTTAACCTAGGTGTTCCTCTAAGGAAAGATCATAACAGTATGAATTTTACAATTCCCTGGTTTTCTTCCAGATTGCCCTCACCTCCCTTCAGATTTATAATGCCTCTCTCTGAAACAAAGAATCAGAGTTTCAGCTGTGAGTCACTCACTCAGCTGTGACATCGCTAATTGCCAAAGTATTATTCACATTTTGCTTAGTTGGAACATTTTGATCATTTGATCATACAAATACTGCAACATGAAAAAGCCTTCTGAACATCCATAAAAGCTTTGAAGATCCATAGAAGGGTACGTATGTGGTGACTTTCAGAGTACACAGAAGGTATACCACTAGATATGTCTTTCTTGGAAGACAGGAAAGCCCATACCACTGACGACAGGATGCAACCTCTTGTATTGTTTTCATGACCATCAGCCGATCTACCATTGATGGATGTTGTTGTGGTAATGAATGATAGTCCTCGCTTGTCATGCTTGTGCTGTAAAGTCAACTATGAGGACTTTGAAAGATGCAGAGATACAACCTCTGCCTCACCAAACCCCAAATCACTTGCCAATACAAATATTAGTTGGGAAAGATCCTGTTGGTTTTGCATGTGGTCTCCATGTCTGGAGGTTGTTCTGACTATTCAGCAAACAACCTGGTTGCTAGCTGCAGCTTGTTCCAACACTGAAGACATCAATGACCTAAATATTAGCTGTTGCACTTCACCATAGTGCAGCTGAAATTCTGAGGTGTTGGCTTCCCAGTGTAAGTTCCAGGCTGCGCCTACTGGTGAATCTTTCCCCTGTTCCCCTTCTGCCGATTATGTGGAGTCAAATGGCAGGAGGGGTCATCCCAAATAACTATTGCTGGTTTTGGTGCAGGCAGGCAGCGAAGAGGAACTGCAGTTCTGGGAGGTGTACTGCTAAAGTCAGACACCCTTAAAATTGATTAGCATGGGGATGACAGATCATCAAGGCTTTTAGGAATGTAGAGTTGAAGTTAAAATAAGATCAACTGCTATCTTATTGAATGATGGAAATTTCTCAAAAGGCTGAGGGGGCTACTCTTGTTCCTTGTTCATATGGTTTTTGTATGTTTGAGGTATTTAAAATTACTGGGAGACAAGTTGCATTTGCCTAAAAGTAAGTGCCCATTTGGTGCTTCAAGTGTCGATGTTGATCCATACCAGATTTACTTTCAACCTCTTGGTGCAAAAGGGACATATATACATCGTATATGGTTAATGCCACATCCATACTCACCATTTTGGATCAGGGACTCTCAGTTAGATAAGGATCCCACACTCAAAATATAAACATATAGGAGAAAGTTCCTCTTATCCTACAACCGACAGAAAGACAACAAAGAAGTTCTGGAAATGGTTAAAGAAAAGATGAAAATAGTGCTAGACACCAATAAGTGTTTCAGTCCCAACAATGTACTGTAGACAGAACAAAGATTTTTTGAAGGGAAGATGGACAGAAAATGTAGAAAAAGGAAGCAGATGAAGAAATGGATGATGGATATTATGGACTGAATGTGATTGACTTATGTGCAATATGTAAGGGCAGACTGCAATGGAGATCCAAAGCAGCAAACCTTCTGGGAGGACAGCAATATATGCCACTGATCTTGCAGAGAAGCAAGCAGAGATTCCATTCCACCTGCGACCAGTTTCATGGTCGTGGTCACGTTTCATTTTAATTCTGCTGTAATGTTGCCTTTCTCCTAAACTGGTCATTGGGTCACAGGATAGTCACTGGGCAATAAGAATCGTTTGTCTTTAGACACAGCTTGTGACTCTGGTTAGGGACCCAGACACAGCTAACTGCAGAGCAGGCCCTTGATAAGCAGGATCAGTTAGCCTATTCCAGCTTCCCAAACTGTACAGGCAAATAAATTTGTAAACCTGATCACAACATGCACACCTTTACAAATTTGTTAACGCAGAAGAGAAAATATTGGGCCAGATGCAATTGGATAATGATGCAACTTTGGATTCATTGCTAAGTTTCCAGGGTCTTATTTTGCCATTCATGCCCGTTGTTCTTTCCATGCCTCTCGATGTATCATTAACTCAAGGCTGGATGTACGAATATGTTTTTAACAGTTCTGCTCCAGCCTGAGCTCTTGCTTTATGGCATCAAGTGATCTAATGATTCTTGTGTTGCTGCACCTGCTGTGTAAAAATGAACAAACGTTTTGATGAATGGAAAGCCCAGGATGGATAATTAGAGATCAGACACATCCCGCCTTTGTGAGTTTCCAATAGTTGTAATTCTAACCTTGTCCCAGCTGGATAATTTGGTGAGAGAAATTCATGTGTGTACTGATTTGACAAACCCTATTTGGTTTAAAGTAGATTACATAGAAACATTTACCAGGAAGCTAGATAAATATAAGAAAGAAAGAATATACGCTTATAGATAATGAGAGATTGGAGGAAGCTTGTGTGAAGTACAAACAATGGGATAGAGCAATTGGGCTGAATGGTCTGTTTCTCTGCTGCAGACACTATGGTGCTGAACTGTTGTTCTCTGACTAAGTGTAAATTTCAGTGAGATCACTGGGTGGTTTTCAACATGAGGCCAAGCGAGGTTTCTTGCTGTATTTTGCCAAACCCGTCACATTCACTACCTACTCCATCCATATGGCATCCTCTCCTCTGATCCCAGCCACACCTTACCACATACTAATCCAGGAATGACTTGCTGCAGCTGGCACTGGCGCCATCTTTCAATGCCCATTACGCACCCAGACTAGCACGCTCAAATGCCCCGTATGATCCATTTGCCCTGGACATGGCAGACAGAGGGAAATGCTCATCCCACTTTGCAAATAGGGACCTGGAGGTCCTGCTGAATAGATTGGTATACCAATGGGATGTCTTCCACTCCCTGGGATCAGCTTCAGACTCTGGCAGCCTGGTCCGAGGTTACTACCTGGGTCAGTGCAGGGTCACCTGTCTGGAGAAATGCGCAGCAATGCAGGAAGAGGGTCAATGATACAGTTTTTCAGTGCATTCATCAGGATAATTTGCAAGAATATTAGTTTAAAGGGAGAAATAACATTTATAATGCATGAGAAGAAAGTGCTGCTTGGTTGGCAAATGGACACTGATTGGCAGAAGTGCTGTCATGGAGAATGCACTCATTAATGGGGATTGATAGTTGACAGCCAGGTTTTATGAATAGAAACCAAAAGAACTGATGATTCTGTACATCAGAAATAAAAAACGAAGTTGCTGGAAAAGGTCTGTGAATATGTGAATAGAAATCAAAGTTAACTTTTCCGATCGAGTGAACATTCCTCAGAACCCTTCGGGATACCTGAGTTAACACTGATTTCTCTTCACAGATGCTGCCAGATCTGCTGAGCTTTTCCAGCAACTTCTGTTTTTGTTTCAGGCTTTGTTAACCTGTGTTAATTTTTACTGAGGGAGATTTCACTGACCAATCAGAGTCATTGTCCTGAGAAATGAACCAGAGAATGGCTGTGACCTATTCCATTGAGTTGAGTGTGGCACAGTGTGTGTTTATGTATTCTTCCCATCTGCAAAGAACCAAACCCAATGTATATATATAGTTTCCAGCACATGCAAGTGCACCACACTGCAAGCACAACTGACAACCCTTAACTGGTTGTCAGTGTAATTCATCACATTCCTCACACAGTCAGGGTTATCCACTAGATGTTGCTGAATTGCACCATCACAGCTACTATGTTGCATGTTTTGAAATCATGGGCCAGTTGCGTTTGGTTATTTTCATCCCGATATCTTAATTTTTTACTCTTTGTTTGGTGCATAACTGGCCTTTGGTAATTGTTGATAAATCTGCCTTTGAAGACAAACTTAATCGCTCCTAGAAAGGATTACACATTATAGGATATGGAAATAAATGTAATTATGGGGACTTTAATTCAACTTCACCTGGTCAGTATATTTGATTACAAACATAATCCGAGATAAATTGCATTAATTTGATCTGAAGCCTATTTTTAGGGCAAACTGTTACAATAACCCCAAAATTCACCATTATATTCATGCAACAAAATTGTCTTTGTTCTACACAACAAGAAAGCATAGATTTAAAGTGATCTGCAAAAGAAGAAAATGCCTTTTCTCTCAGTGGGTATTTCACATTTGGAATGCATTGCCTGGAAGTGTGGTGGAGGCAGGTTGAATTGAAGCATTCAAGAGAGCATTGGATGATTATTTGGGCAAAGGTAATGTGCAAAGATCTGAGGGAAAAAGAAAGATATTGGCACAATGTAATGATATTCATTAAACCAACTGGTGCAGATTTGATGGACAGAATAGTCTCCTCCTTTATCAAAAACATTTCCATATTCCCCCAAGCAGCTCCAAACTGATGTGAAAATATTGCAAATGGATTTAGGAGAGTTAAACAAACTAAACAGCTATCAAACTTTCCTTATTTTTGGCTCTGACCTCCAGGAGAGCAAAACGGGATTCTTCCAATTTCTCACACTCTGCAAGTCCTTCACACACCACACAACCACATCCACTCTCTCTCATACACACACCACACAAACACACCCACTCTTTCTCGTACACACACCACACAAACACACCCACTCTCTCTCATACAAATACCACATACACACACTCACTCTCTCTCATACACACACACACACCCACTCTCGTACACACACACCACACAAACACACCCACTCTCTATCAAACACACAACACACACATACTCACTCTCTCTCATACACACACCATACAACCACATCCACTCTCTCTCATACACACACCACACAAACACACCTACTCTTTCTCGTATACACATCACACAAACACACCCACTCTCTCTCATACACACACCACACACACTCACTCTCTCTCATACACACACACCCACTCTCGTACACACACCACACAAACACACCCACTCTCTATCATACACACACCACACACACACTCACTCTCTCTCATACACACACACACACCCACTCTCGTACACACACCACACAAACACACCCACTCTCTATCAAACACACAACACACACACACTCACTCTCTCTCATACACACACCACACAGACACACCCCACACTCTCTCATACACACACCACACAACCACACCCACTCTCTCTCATACACACACCACACAAACACACCCACTCTTTCTCGTACACACACCACACAAACACACCCACTCTCATACACACACCACAAAAACACACCCACTCTCTCTCATACAAATACCACATACACACACACTCTCTCTCTCATACACATACACACCCACTCTCGTACTCACACCACACAAACACACCCACTCTCTATCATACACACACCACACACACACTCACTCTCTCTCATACACACACACCCACTCTCGTACACACACCACACAAACACACCCACTCTCTCTCATACACACACCACACAGACACACCCCACTCTCTCATACACACACCACACAAACACACACACACTCTCTCTATGACACATACCACACACACACACACACACTCTCGTACACACACCACACAAACACACTTACTCTCTCTATGACACACACCACACACACACACCCACTCTCTCTCATACATACACCACACAAACATACCCACTCTCTCTCATACACACACCACACAAACACACCCATTCTCTCTCATACACACACCACACAATCACACGCACTCTCTCTCATATACACACCACAAAAACACACCCACATTCTCTCGTACACACACCACACAACCGCACCAACTCTCTCTCATACACACACCACATACACAGAGACACTCACATACACACACCACACAAACGCACCCACACTCTCTCATACACACACCACACAAACACACCCACTCTCTCTCGTACACACACCACACAACCACACCAACTCTCTATCAAACACACACCACACAAACACACCCACTCTCCCTCATACACACACCACACACACCCCACTCTCTTTCATACACACACCACACAAACACACCCATTCTCTCTCATACACACACCACAATCACACGCACTCTCTCATACACACACCACACAAACACACCCACTCTCTCTCATACACACACCACACAAACGCACCCACTCTCTCTCATACACACACCACACAAACACACCCACATTCTCTCATACACGCACCACACAAACGCACCCACTCTCTCTCATACACACACCACATAAACACACCCACATTCTCTCATACACGCACCACACAAACGCACCCACTCTCTCTCATACACACACCACACAAACACACCCACATTCTCTCATACACGCACCACACAAACGCACCTACTCTCTCTCATACACACACCACAAAAACACACCCACATTCTCTCATACACACACCACAAAAACACACCCACTCTCATACACACACCACACAAACACACCCACACTCTCTCATACACACACCACACAAACACACCCACTCTCTCTCATACACACACCACACAAACGCACCCACTCTCTCTCATACACACACCACACAAACATACCCACACTCTCACAAACACACAGATATCACTCATACACACAGAGACCCACTCCCTCTTACATACATACACACCAGAGAAGCATGCACATGCCACAGAAAGACAAAATGCAGAAGTGCAAACACGTACAAACTCCCTCACACCACACCACAGAAACACACACATACTCTCATCTTTTTGTTTCTGAAAGCATTCAATGACATTTCAAGCTGATATGAATATTTGGTACTTAACTCCAAAGCTGAAAATAAATTCCTGAGGCTCTAGTAAACTAAAAACTAGATTTAAAAATCAGTGTACAATGCTGTTATTTTCAGTGTGTCATGTAAATTTAAGAGGATAAGCTTTCCTTCAGCTTGTCCTTGTAGCTGAGTTTCAGCCAGTGAGATAATTACACTTCAGTTATCTTGTTTTATGTTTCTTTTCTAGGTCAACTATCTGAAGAGGAATGGGTATTTCTTTAAATATCTCCCTGGTTTTGGCCAGTGGTGCTCTGTGAATGGCTGGTAATGGGTTTTGAATACAACTTAATGCAGCAACCCTTAAGGTCAAACATCAAACCATGGCAGTATTTTGCTCATGTGTTTGGACAATTTTATTTATTCATTCACGGGATGAGGGCATTGCTAGCTAGGCCCAACATTTATTGCCCAGGTAAGGATGGCAGTTACCTTCCCTGATGGGCATTAATGAATCAGATGGGTTTTTCCTGACAATCAATAATGGATTCAGGACCATCTTTAGACTCTTAGTTCCAGATTTTATTGGATTCAAATTCAATATTGGATTTGAACCCAGGATTCCAGAACCTTACCTGAGTCTCTGGATTAACAGTTCAGAGAGTATACCACGAGGTCATCACCTCTCCTAAATAGAATGCAATGCAAATTGATGTTCAAAGCCTCAGAAACAAGGCCTGAAGAAAGGCAGGTAAACTGCTAGTCAGGTATTATTCCACCAATTACCGCTGCATTTAGTTAGTACCCAAAGGTCTCTGTAATTTGCCTTCTGTGAGGAACACGAATGCCAATGCAGGTGTGAGCGGGAATTCAAATTCTTGCCTCCCTGCCAGCACCCAACCAACCTCCCACAGGGCAATTTTGAACAGCCTTAAGACATTGGTAGAAAGTGTGACTCGTTTCCATATGCCATTCAGTTACCTGAAGGTCTTTATTCCTAGCATACACATGTGAACCTACACACAATATACCGACTTTTCAAAATAAAACCCATGCAGGATGTAGATTTGATGGGCCGAAGTGCCTCTTCTGTACTGTATGATTCTAGGATAACAACTGATCCCTCATTTCAAAGTGACATTGAAACAATCCCCTAGAAACACTGAAGATTCCAAATTCCTGAAGTCAGATATGATACATCTTCATCATTTTAAAATGCTCTTCAAGGCTCCCTCTTTCATTAACATAATGGACACCAGAGGGCGCTTGTGTTCAATATCATACAACACAATAAAAACAGTAAAAACAATATGAATGAGTGTTATGGACAAATATTGTCTTGTAGCACCTCTGTTTGAATTATGTGAAGAGCTGAAGATCATTGGCAGTTTTAATTTACCAGCCTGGGTTTTGTGGTGTTAATACAACCAGCTGAAGGATGCTCTAGGATAAATAAATGGAAAACTGAAAACACTAATGAAAGCCTCAAGGGTGAGTGGTAGCAAGATGCTTTAGCCTCACTTGTGCAGTTAATGGGTGCCTGCTGCTGGCCAGTCAGCTTTGTGCACTTTATATTCTTGACACATTGACATTTGCATTGTCAAGTTGAATATAGATGGTGACAAGAGCCTTGGGTCACATTCATTCTTGTGTTCTGAGTGCATGTAGAAAACAGGTATGCCCAGTTAAATTGGCCACCTTTTTTGCACAATACAGTTTAACATACTTTATTGGTCTAGCTTTGACCCTTTTATTGGCCTTGTTTGCTCCCTTGAGCTCATCAGAAAAGATACACTTTGCAATAGGATCTCCACTCACTTTGACCAGCTGACTATTCATATTGACCAACATCCCTTAACTAACCACCTCACAATGCAGCGACATCAATTCTTTCATTTCTTTTGTACAGAAATTTCCTACAGAATGGATCAAGTCAAAAGTGGGAATTGAGCTACAGCATGGGGTAATCCTTGATTGAACTTTGACTCCTGATGTAGGGATTTTGCCCGAAACATCAATTTTGCAGTTCCTCAGATGCTGCCTGAACTGCTGTGCTCTTCCAGCACCACTAATCCAGAATCTGGTTTCCAGCATCTGCAATCATTGTTTTTACCTGCCTGAACTTTGACTCTGCCAACATCCACGCTTGTCTGTCCCCTTCAAAAATAAATGCTTCTAAAATTCACTACACATTAAGATCTCAGACTGGAAATAAGCAGATTTCAGGAGTCTCAAAGATGAGCTGATGCATATTGATTAGAAACTCCTTTTTTGTGCAAAAGACACTGGATGAAAAATGGAAGCCTTTCAAAAGAGAGATAAATAGTGCAAGCCTGGTACATACACGTGAGAAATAAATACGGGATACCAAAATCTATGGTACACTGAATGATTGAGGATTTTGATGAGAAAAGCTGAAAGAACTGTGTGTGCTGTGAATCAGAAGCAAAAACAGAAATTGCTGGAAAAGCTCAATAGGTCTGGCAACATCTGTGAAGAGAATTCAGTGTTAGCGTTTTGGATCTGACATCTCTTCCTCAGAACTGATGGTAGTTAGGAAATTGTTGCTTTATATGCAAACGATAGGGTGGGAAGAGGGGTTAAGAAGTAAATGATAGGTAGAGATAGAACCCAAAGAGACAGAAGAACAGTTGGACAGACAAAAGAGTCGATAATGATCTGGTTGGAAGGATGAATAGCTCTTATTGGAGCCTGTTAGTGCCTAAAAATGGGTAGCGTGTTATGGCAGACCCTAAGGGTTTAGATGGAGAGGAATTTGATAAGTGCATACAAGAAAATTTTCTGATTCAGTATGTGAATGTACCTACTAGAGAAGGTGCAAAACTTGGCCCACTCTAGGGAAATAAGGCAGGGCAGGTGACTGAGGTGTCAGTGAGGGAGCACTTTGGGGTCAGCGACCATAATTCTATTAGTTTTAAAATAGTGATGGAAAAGGATAGACCAGATCTAAAAGCTGAAGTTCTAAATTGGAGAGAGGCTAATTTTGACAGTATTAAGCAAAAACTTTCAAAAGCTAATTGGGGCAGATGTTCGCAGGTAAAGGGACGGCTGGAAAATGGGAAGCCTTCAGAAATGAGGTAACGAGAATCCAGGGAAAGTATATTCCTGGTAGGGTGAAACGAAAAGCTGGTAAGTATAGGGAATGCTGGATGACTAAAGATATTGAGGGTTTGGTTAAGAAAAAGAAGGAAGCATATATAAGGTATAGACAGGACAGATCAAGTGAATCCTTAGAAGAGTATAAAGGCAGTAGGAGTATACTTAAGAGGGAAATCAGGAGGGCAAAAAGGAGACATGAGATAGCATTGGCAAATAGCATTAAGGAGAATCCAGAGGGTTTTTACAAATACATTAAGGACACAAGGGTAACTAGGGAGAGAATAGGGCCCCTCAAAGATCAGCAAGGAGGCCTTTGTGTGGAGCCGCAGAAAATGGGTGAGATACTAAATGAGTATTTTGCATCAGTATTTACTGTGGAAAAGGATATGGAAGATATAGACTGTAGGGAAGTAGATGGTGACACCTTGCAAAATGTCCATAATACAGAGGAGGAAGTGCTGGATGTCTTGAAATGCATAAATGTGGATAAATCCCCAGGAACTGACCAGGTGTACCCTAGAACTCTGTGGGAAGCTAGAGAAGTGATTGCTGGGCCTCTTGCTGAGATATTTGTATCTTCGATCGTCACAGGTGAGGTGCCGGAAGACTGGGGGTGGGCTAACATAGTGCCACTGTTTAAGAAGGGTGGTAAGGACAAGACAGGGAACTATAGCCCCGTGAGCCTGACGTTGGTGGTGGGCAAGTTGTTGGAGGGAATCCTGAGGGACAGGATGTACATGTATTTGGAAAGGTAAGGACAGATTTGGGATAGTCAACATGGCTTTGTGCATGGGAAGTCAGGTCTCACAAACTTGATTGAGTTGTTTGAAGAAATAACAAAGAGGATTGATGAGGGCAGAGTAGTAGATGTGATCTATATGGACTTCAGTAAGGCGTTCGACAAGGTTCCCCATGGAAGACTGGTTAGCAAGGTTAGATCTCACGGAATACAGGGAGAACTCGCCATTTGGATACAGAACTGACTCAAAGGTAGAAGACAGAGGTTGATGGTGGAGGGTTTTTTTTCAGACTGGAGGCCTGTGACCAGTGGAGTGCCACAAAGATCGGTGCTGGGTCCTCTACTTTTTGTCATTTACATAAATGATTTGGATGCGAGCATAAGACGTACAGTCAGTAAGTTTGCAGATGACACCAAAATTGGAGGTGTAGTGGACAGCGAAGAGGGTTACCTCAGATTACAACAGGATCTTGACCAGATAGGCTAATGGGCTGAGAGGTGGCAGATGGAGTTTAATTCAGATAAATGCGAAGTGCTGCATTTTGGGAAAGCAAATCTTAGCAGGACTTATACACTTAATAGTAAGGTCCTAGGGAATGTGGCTGAACAAAGAGACCTTGGAGTGCAGGTTCATAGTTCCTTGAAAGTGGAGTCGCAGGTAGTTAGGATAGTGAAGAAGATGTTGGTATGTTACCTTTATTGGTCAGAGTATTGAGTACAGGAGTTGGGAAGTCATGTTGTGGCTGTACAGGACATTGGTTAGGCCACTGTTGGAATATTGTGTGCAATTCTGGTCTCCTTCCTATCTGAAAGATGTTGTGAAACTTGAAAGGGTTCAAAAAGATTGACAAGGATTTTGCCAGGGTTGGAGGATTTGAGCAATAGGGAGAGGCTGAACAGGCTGGGGCTATCTTCCCTGGAACATCAGAGGCTGAGGGGTGACCTTATAGAAGTTTGCAAAATTATGAGGGGCATGGATAGGATAAATAGGCAAAGCCATTTTCCTGGGGTCGGGGAGTCCAGTACTAGAGGGCATAGTTTTATGGTGAGAGGGGAAAGAAATAAAAGAGACCTAATGGGCAACGTTTTCACACAGAGGGTGGTCCGTGTATGGAATGAGCTGCCAGAGGAAGTGGTGGAAGCTGGTACAATTGCAACATTTAAAAGGCATTAGAATGGGTATATGAATAGGAAGGGTTTGGAGGGATGTGGGCCGGGTGCTGGCAAGTGGGACTAGATTGGGTTGGGATATCTGGTCGGCATGGACAGGTTGGACCGAAGGGTCTGTTTCCGTGCTGTATATCTCTATGACTCTATAACTAATGTAAGAAAAGTTGTTAAATTTCTAGCGAGAGACAAGGGACATTTACTAGAATTATACTAGGAATGAAGGGTTTTCGATGCAAGGAGAAATTGGAGAAACTAGGCTTATATTCCTTGGAGCATAAAAGATAAAGGGGTGACCTTATTGAAATGTTCAAAATTATGAACAATTTTGACAGGGTAAAGAAGGATAATCTGTTTCCACCCTATGTCAGTAGCCAGGCTTCACAATTTCAAGATCGTCAGCAAAAGGGCTCGGAGTAAGATGAGGAGTAACTTCTTCACTTAGATATTTGTTAGCATTTGGAAGATATTGTCTGGGACTGTGGTGGAAGTGGACATTTTAGGAGTTTTCAAATGAGAGGTAGATCTATATTTGAAAGTGATGGATTTAGAGAGCTACAGAGGTAGGGCTAGAGAATGAGAATGGGGGTAGCTCTCTCAGGAGGCAGTACAGACTCCTTTTGTACTGTATAATTCTATAATTCCCATATATCCCTGTCCTTCTTGGTGGCAAATGTTTTTTAGAGCTTGATAAATTTTTGCTGTCCACCTTGTAGACGTTACACATTACTGTTACTGTGGATTTTGTGGTGGATGGAACAAATATTGAAAGTGTTAGTTGAGATTCCAATCAATCTTTTGCACTGGATGGTGTCAAGCTTCTTGATTGTTACTGGGGCTGCACCCATCCAGGCAAATGGGGAGTATTCCTTCACACTCCTGACTTGTGTCTTACAGATAGTGGACAGGCTGTGCAGAGTCAAGAGGTGAATTTCCAGTTCTTACCTGGTCTTGCAGTGACAGTATTTATATGGTGTGTCCAGTTCAGTGTTTAGTTGATGCTAACTCCCAGGAATGTTGCTGATGAGGGAATTAAGTGATGATCTCCGGTGAATGTCAAGGGAAGGTTCTGTTGAAGGAAAAGACTGTGAGGACTTTAAGATTTATGTACAACAGCTTTTCAAACCTGTTGAAAGCTGACCATTAAGACTGAAGTGGGTGTAAGTATCTTCACACTGAACTTTGCTATGGTTACAGAACTGATTTTTTTGTGGTGCAGGATACAGCTGTTTCGCCCATCCTGTCAGTAAAAGCTCTCTGAGAATTTTGACTTAGTGTCAATCTCCTGGTTTTTTTTCCCCTGTAACCCTGCTCTTTGTTTCTATTTAAATGATCATCGGATGCTCTCTTGAATTCCTCCATTTGACCTCCCCCCAGCACCCATTCCACACCTGAACTGTTCACTGAGTCATAGAGTCATAGAGATGTACAGCCCGGAAAGAGACCCTTCAGTCCAACTCGTCCATGTCGAACAGATATCCTAAATTAATCTAATCCCATTTCCAGCACTTGGCCCATATCTCTCTAAACCCTTCCTATTCATTTACCCATCCGGATGCCTTTTAAATATTGTAATTGTACCAGCCTCTACCACTTGCTCTGCAGCTTATTCCATATCCACTCCACTTTTTGTGTGAAAATGTTGCCCCTGAGGTCCCTTTTGTATCTTTCTCCTCTCATCCTAAACTTATGCCCTCTAGTTCTGGACTCCCCCAATCCAGGGAAAAAGACCTTGTCTATTTACCCTCTCCACGTCCCTCATGATTTTATAAACCTCTGCAAGGTCACCACTCATCCTCTGACACTCCAGGGAAAACATCCCCAGCCTATTCAGTCTCTCCCTCCAGCTCAAACCATCCAACTCTGGCAACATCCTTGTAAATCTTTTCTGTACCCTTTCAGGTTTCACAACACCCTATAGATAGGAGACCAGAATTGCCCGCAATATTACAAAAGTGGCCTAACCAATGTCCTGTACAGTCACAACATGACCAACAAAGCAAGTTAAAAATTACACAAAACCAGTTATAGTCCAACAGGCTTATTTGAAGTCCAGGCTGTTGGGACACTGCTCCTTCGTCAGGTAGCTAATGGAGTAGGATCATAGGACACAGAATTTATCTGAAGAAATGGCAGATGGAGTTTAATCCAGATAAATGTGAGGTAATACATTTTGGAAGATCTGATGTAGAAGGGAAATATACAGTAAATGGCAGAACCCTTAGTAGCATCAACATGTGCATTGAGGCGCACAGGTCCAGAGTTCCCTGAAAATAGCAACACAAGTGAGTAGATTAGTCAAGAAAGTGTATGGCATTCTTGCCTTCATCTGTTGGGACATAGAGTATAAAAATTGGCAAGACATGTGGATGTGATCTATATGGACTTCAGTAAGGCGTTCGACAAGGTTCAACTAGGAGAAAGTGAAGACTGCAGATGCTGGAGTACCAGAATTGAAAAATGTGGTGCTGGAAAAACACAGCAGGCCAGGCAGCATCCGAGGAGCAGGAGAATCGACATTTCGAGCATAAGCCCTTCTTCAGGAATTCTTCAGTTCGACAAGGTTCCCCATGGGAGATTGATTAGCAAGGTTAGATCTCACGGAATACAGGGAGAACCAGCCATTTGGATACAGAACTGGCTCAAAGGTAGAAGACAGAGGGTGGTGGTGGAGGGTTGGTTTTCAGACTGGAGGCCTGTGACCAGTGGAGTGCCACAAGGATCGGTACTGGGTACACTACTTTTTACACAAATGATTTGGATGCGAGCACAAGAAGTACAGTTAGTAAGTTTGCAGGTGAGACCAAAATTGGAGGTGTAGTGGACAGCGAAGAGGGTTACCTCAGATTACAACAGGATCTTGACCAGATGGGCCAATGGGCTGAGAAGTGGCGATGGAGTTTAATTCAGATAAATGTGAAGTGCTGCATTTTGGGAAAGCAAATCTTAGCAGGACTTATACAGTTAATGGTAAGGTCCTAGTGAGTGTTGCTGAACAAAGAGACCTTGGAGTGCAGGCCCATGAAAGTGGAGTCACAGGTAGTTAGGATAGTAAAGAAGGCATTTGGTATGCTTTCCTTTACTGGTCAGAGTTATGAGTACAGGAGTTGGGAGGTCATGTTGCGGCTGTACAGGACATTGGTTAGGCCACTGTTGGAATATTGCGTGCATTTCTGGTCTCCTTCCTATCGGAAAGATGTTGTGAAACTTGAAGGGGTTCAGAAAAGTTTTACAAGGATGTTGCCAGGGTTGGAGGATCTGAGCTACAGATCAAGAGTTATTGATGGGGCAAAGGCAATTATAATGCGAGGATCTGAGCTACAGGGAGAGGCTGAACAGGCTGGGGCTGTTTTCCCTGGAGCGTCGGAGGCTGAGGGCTGACCTTATAGAGGTTTACAAAATTATGAGGGGCATGGATAGGGTAAATAGGCAAAGTCTTTTCCCTGGGGTTGTGGAGTCCAGAACAAGAGGGCATAGGTTTAGGGTGAGAGGGGAAAGATATAAAAGAGACCTATGCGGCAACGTTTTCACACAGAGGGTGGTACGTGTATGGAGTGAACTGCCAGTGGAAGTGGTGGAGGCTGGTATAATTGCAATATTTAAGAGGCATTTGGATGGGTATATGAATAGGAAGGGTTTGGATGGATATGGGCTGGGTTCTGGCAGGTGGGACTAGATTGGATTGCGATATCTAGTCCGCATGGACGGGTTGGACCGAAAGGTCTGTTTCCATGCTGTACATCTCTATGATGCTATGACTCTGTTAAGAACTTCAGTTTGGTCACATTTGGAATAACACCAAACTACCAGAAGGACATGGAGATTTTAGCAAGGGTACAAAATTAGTTTACTAAGTTGTTGCCTGGTTAGAGGGTATTAGATATGAGAAGAGATTGCACAAACATGTTCTGTTTTCACTTGAACTTTGAAGGATGAGGGGCAATCTGATCAAAGTTTACTAAATTATGAGAGGCATGTATAGAATAGATAGTATTTTTCCCAAGGCAGAAGTGTCAATTACGAAAGACATAGATTAGATTAAATTACATTACATTACAGTGTGGAAACCTACATTACAGTGTAGGTTTGAGATAAAAGAGGAAATGTTTGAAGGTGGTGAGAGTGGTAAGTTTTTTTACACAGAGTGATAGTGCCTGGGATGAATTGCCAAAGGAGGTGGTGGAGGCAGATAAAAAAGCAACGCTTAAGAGGCACATGAACAGATATAGGAATAGGCAGAGATATGGACCATACAGAGGCAAAAGGATTTTAGTTTAGAATGGCATCATCTGTCAGTACAGGTTTGGTGGGCCAAAAGGACTGTTCCTATGTTGTCCTGTTCTTTATTCTTTGAAAAGACTCCAATGAACATAAAACCGCAACTGAGCGATGTGTATGTCCATCTGCCTTTTTGTGGGACATAGGTATGTAACCATACAATGTGGTGAACTTCCAACAATTCAATCAACTTGCATTAATTATTATTTTTTGCAAAACAAGACAAAACTTTGAGTCTGAAATCAGCATACACACACACACACACACGATCCATCTCATGTCATGGAAACTTTTACATCCAACTGAGATGGCAAACAAGGCCTCAGTTTAACATCTGACGTCAAAGGCGTTACCTTTGACTGTGCAGCACACTATCAGCATTAAAGCGGCTACATAGCATTGTATTGCTTAAACCTCTGCAAGTTGACTTGAGCATTTAACCTTCTGACTCACAGACAGGAATGACAGACTCACAAACTTCCAAGCCAAAACTATCAGATTAAGCAACTAGAATACTTATTGCTGAGTGCAGAATATTTCTCCCCAGCTCAGAATTGAAGAGTGAAGAGTCAGGGAAAAATGCTGCATGTTTTACATTTTTGTTTAATTTCAGTTGAAAACACGGATAATTAGTTCAAGTTGTAGGTGGACTTAATACCACAAGAGCATTATAAAGTTCTTGTAAACATGTAATCTATTTAAGTTAGTCAGACAGGAAAAACTGTACGCTAGTAAGAATGTTGGTAATATTCAGCCCATGCGCAGGAGGAAGAATTTACAAGACATTTGGGAATCATCATCTTATTTCAACTGAAGAATTTTGTTTTCCTGTTAAAAACATGGAAGCTCAATTATGCTGTTGGAGAGGAGGAGGAAAACTTCTATTTCAATGAAAAGGTATTTTTTGCTGGAGAGGAAGGAGTATTATGTAACGTGGAGTTCAAGGTGTGTCTAATTTTGGTGTCTGTGCGTGGCTGGTTGTGGTGTCAGCATGTCTGGATAAAATTAAGGCCTGCAAATACAAAGCAGCAGCCATGGGGACAATCTGTTCTTTGTGTTATGTATACTTCACTTAACAAAGGTAATTTTCACATTGTACAATAATGTAAAACATGCTGCCTATTTCTACTAGTTTTCATTGACATTGAGTTAATATAACATCATAATTTGTACTTCCATCACCAGTCAATATTATCCCAAGTAAGTTCAGTGATATTTCTATACAAAATGTTTCATCCTAAAGTCATAAAATCAACATTATGAAGACATGTACCCACTTTCCATTTATCTATATTCTAGTATGTAGTAAAAACTACATGCAGGAGACAGTGTGTACAGCTTGAACTTCCATGGCAGGTTTCTTGCTCACTCATGTGTTGGCAAAACATGGCAATGAAAAGAAAAATGACATAGATGCTACTTACCTGTCAACCACAGTATCAACCTGCCCTCAGTGTTTTGGAAATGGAAATATATCACTGTAAAGGGGGTTTTACTGATCCAACTCTGTTGCAGTGATAGTGGGTAAGTTAATGGCGAATTACTAAACAGAAATGATTTACATTTTATCATCTTATCATGTCCTTAATATCTGGAGTGTCTTACAAGCAATGGGCTATCATTTTCAAAGTGCAGACGTGAATTATGGTTAGGAGTTAAGGCAAATATTACAGGCATCAGACCCCAAACTAGCAATGAGGCAAAATATGAGTAAACTGGTTTTCCTGAAGGGATATTGAAGGTGAGAGTAAATATCCTTTATGGAGCTGCTTTGGCTTTGCCACCTGACGCCGGACTGAGGTAGCTATTGGAAATCAAGTCCCACTATTTCAATAGTCACCATACAAGTTAGTCATTTTTTTTGAGTATAGGAGTTGGGAGGTTATGTTGCACCTGTACAGGATATTGGTTAGGCCACTTTTGGAATATTGCATGCAATTCTGGCCTCCTTCCGATTGAAAGGATGTTGCGAAGCAGCTTATACAAGGATTTACAAGGATGTTGCCAGGGTTGGAGGGATTGAGCTATAGGAAAAGGCTGCATAGGCTGGGGATTTTTTCCCTGGAGCATCGGAGGCTGAGGAATGACCTTATAGAGGTTTATAAGGTCGTGAGGGGCATGGATAGAATAAATAGACAAGCTCTTTTCCCTGGGGTGTGGGACCCCAGAACTAGAGACCATAGGTATAGGGTGAGAGGAGAAAGATATAAAAGGTACCTAAGGGGCAATTTTTTCACACAGAAGATAGTCTGTTTATGGAATGAACTGCCACAGGAAATGGTGGAGGCTGGGACAATTACAGCATTTAAAAGGCATTTGGATGGAAGTATTTGGATGGAAGTGAACAGGAAGTGTTTAGAGGGATATGGGTCAAGTACTGGCAATTGGGACTAGGTTAGTCTGGGATATCTGGTCAGCATGGACGAGTTGGACCAAAGGGTCTGATTCCATGCTGTGCATCTCCATGACTCAGTGACATCTAAATGAAGAATTTCTCAATTTACCTCATTTTCAGTTCCAGATTGACAGAAAATACAAAACAGGATTTTGTACTTATCAAGAATTGCCATTTATTGCAAAGAAAAGATGGTAACTATGGGTAAACAATTGTAAATCATCAGCACATAAATCTACCAATTAAAGCTCTAATCCTTTTGTACACACAAGTGGGGGAAAAAAACAAAGTTGGAGTGAAAATTGGGAAATCAGTTCAGTCCTCTGTGTTCAGTCCTCTACTGGAGTGGTTCTTGCGCTGATTGGAATGCTATTTTTTCATTTTCTTTTCCAGATGCTTCCAATGGTTTGCAAGAGAAACTGAGTAGCTGGTATACTTGTAAAAGGTCTCTGATTTATTAAGTAAGAGTTAAAGCTTACAGCAACTGCTAGAGGAAAAAACAAACTCAAAGCTTAAAGTGGGTTTGTCCACAGAAAACAGAGAGCTCCTGAGATGGTCAATGTCTGAAAGTTTCTCTTTGTCTTATTCACAGCTCCAAGCTGGTCAGCTACCTGACAATCATTCACACTGCCTGTTGCTGGCAGGTAGAAGGCCTCTGTCATTGGTAACTGATCACTGGTCCACAGACCAATTAGCTATTTGTTGTTAACTAAAGCCCCATCTGTATGCAACATTGCAGCTTCAGTGCACCTGCAAACTACATTTCAACTGCTGCTGGAAATAGAAGCTGGGTCAATGGTGTTTACAAGGAGTGTCAGGTTACTTCTTTCAATCCTACAGAAATCCTTTGTTTTAAAATTGTTCTTTTCTCATTTTAGTCACCATCAAAATTTCAAAATTGAAAAGACATGGACTTTACATTATTTTCATGGGAAGAAAATATGGTATCCATGGCAATTCCAGTTTAGCACCACAAGAGCAGTTCTGATGAAATACCTGGCCCAGGGCATTGAAGAATTGGATGCTATTTTTAAAAATCTACATGGTGAGGCAGACATGGCCCCAATCTGAGAAGCTCTGACAATGCAGTCCTCCCTCTGTATTGTCCCGAAGCATCAGTCTATCTTCTCAGTTCCTGGAATGGGGATTTCAAAGTTTATCATCTTTCGATTCAGAAGCAACTGAGCCAAGCAGACACCTGCATAGGCTTTTCTGCTGCTCTTGAAAGAAGCATTCCCTGACAGCAGAAATGGCTGAAGTAGAAACTTATGAAAGTGGCACTTTATTTGATTCATGAAATAATGATAATAATGCATGCTGTTGAGCAGATTAAGAGAGAAATGGGAGAAGGGATAGAAAACTTAAGATTGCCAACAATATTGAGGATAAACGCTCAGCACGTTCACATGACATGCATCTGCATGATAATCTACTGAGATCATTACCTGTTTATTTTAATTGGATTAACAATGTGCTTCAAATAACAAACAGAAACACGTCATAGAAATAACCAATAACATTATCATTTATTTCTAGACTATAATCTTTTCTATCTGCAATTAAAAAAGCAGCAAGCTGCTCTTCATCACTTTGCTGTGCTTACACTACTCAATCTTTCATTTAGGTCACTGAAGGTGAAAGTTATTGGAGGATGATTAATGCACCATGATAGATTCTCACTACAAAGATATCTATTGGCAAGATTAAGATAAAGATGAACACCTGTATTGCTACAGGATAAGCAACCTTTTGAACCTGTGTACTGAAAGTAAGTGATGGATATGGCAATTGCTAGTGAGTCTAGAAACTCAAGTAAAGGCTTTAGACACATAAAAGTGTTTAGAGATGCAGAAACATTTGCACTTTGCTTTTAGGAATGTACAGTTCTGAGACACTTATTTGAATTTTCTCTCAAACAAAGGAAATGAAAAAATGATGTGTAAAAAAAGCAAAGTAGGAGACCCGATGGCATTGGCAGCATGGGCAAGGTGAGACAAACTGGACTTGTGGAGGTGGTGGAGTTGAGTTTTGGCTGGTGTGGCATCAGTGACATGTGCATTGGTGAGTTCCAGCAAAGAAGGCGAAGGTGTCGGTGGAGGTGAGATGGTGATGAAAAGTGGTGACTTTTGTTCCAATGGCACTGCGTGGCAAGGGGACTCGTGCCTGGCCATCAGGCCCATGCCAGAGCATGTAACAAGAAGGTACATCAAGTTGAACACTTTATCCTTATTTCATTATTTTTCTTTCTTTATATTCTATGTTTCGGTTTTACTTTCTGTGTTTTAAGGTGGTGGCGGAGATTGGTGACACTATACAACACTTCTCACACTATTTTGTAACAAAATACACATGACAATAAATAAAAACAATCAAATTAAAGAGAGACAGATGATCTTAGAAGAGAGGTAGAGACAGAAGTAATTTAAAAAGTATGAGAACATACACTTGGCTATGGATCACAAGCTGCAAAGTGGGATGGAGCTGGATGTTTCACTGTGTCCACACAGAGCAATGATGTACTGAGTGGTCTCAATCCATACCATGCATTTCTATGATTGTACGATGCTGTGATTTGATCTTACATTAAATCTTGTCACATTCTTTAGAAAGCCCCAGAGCAATGTACAGTGATCAAATTATTCCTGAATCACACCCTTATGGGTAATGCAAATAATAAGATAGAAAAGATTTGATAGGATATATATTCTCTCCAGTGGGAAAGCCCCGAACAAGACAAACAACATCAAAATTAGACCTGGCTATTCAGAATCAATGAGGAGAAAGTGAGGTCTGCAGATGCTGGAGATCAGAGCTGAAAATGTGTTGCTGGAAAAGCGCAGCAGGTCAGGCAGCATCCAGGGAACAGGAGAATCGACGTTTCGGGCATAAACCCTTTTTCAGGATTCCTGAAGAAGGGCTTATGCCCGAAACGTCGATTCTCCTGTTCCCTGGATGCTGCCTGACCTGCTGCGCTTTTCCAGCAACACATTTTCAGTGCTATTCAGAATCAATGTCAGGAACTATGTCTTTACACAGTGAAAATCTGGATCTCTCTCTTACTTGCTTCCCAAAGCTCTCGAGGCTAGATCAATGGAAACTTTGGTGAAAAAAGAACTGAGGTTGATATATTTTTGTTAGACATGACTATTCAAGGTATTGGAATCAAGGCAGGTCCAAGGAGTTTAAGAAAACTCAGCTGTACTCTTATGAATGCTGTGTAATGCTTGTTGCTGAGTTTCCTATATTAAAACTGTGGCTATGGGTGGAATCTTCCCAGCTCTTAACCAATGTGGGCTTTGGTGAGACAGTTTGGAAAATAAGGTGAGATTGGCAGAAATGAGATTCCTAACATCCAATTCTCCAAACAAGCTTTAAACAGCGAATTGAGTGTCTCTCAAGTGAGCAGTGATATTTGCCACAATTTGCATACCATTAGTAACTAAGTTAAAAATCACACAACACCAGGTTATAGTCCAACAGGTTAATTGGAAGCACTCTAGCTTTCGGAGCGACGCTCCTTCATCAGGTGATTGTGGACGCTCCTTCATCAGGTGATTGTGGCACAATCACCTGATGAAGGAGCTTCGCTCCGAAAGCTAGTGTGCTTCCAATTAAACCTGTTGGACTATAACCTGGTGTTGTGTGATTTTCAACTTTGTACACCCCAATCCAACACCGGCATCTCCGAATCATTAGTAACTAACCTTGCCTCGTTTTCCCAATGTCTCACCTCCTGGATAGAATTTGAATTATTTCCTTTCTCCATTGTAATTTACTGTTTCTATCACTGTCAAATAGAGTCTAAACAGCAATAAATCCTAACACAAAAGTCAGAGTGGTGACACCAGCTCACCCTAAACACCTTTAATGTGGACAGCAATCCCCAATGACTCAGGGTATGCTCCATGGACAGTGACCACCTGCACCTCATTCATGAATATTGGCATTGTACATGTACCAACCGCAGTGCACTGTCATAGCACATCTCCAATAATCTTGCAATGCAGATCTGTGCTTCAAAACTGCAAATGGGAATTCATCAACACCTTTCACTGTAATGCTACTGCCAGGATATGTTACACACAGGGACTGGCACTCAATCCATGGACTGGAGCAGGGTTCTTTGCTTTTTCTCTTTGTTCTCACTCACTTTGAACCTACCACATCCCTGCCTTGTTTTGACGTTTTGTGTTCTGCTCTATCAGCCAGATCCTAAAGGCTCACAGTACTTCTGTTTTGCCTTAATGTTTAGTGCAGTTACCAAGCCAGGCAACTTGTAATGAATCATCAGTCCAATGGGTGGACATGTTGCTCCCGTAGCGGTCTCCTCTACATTGGGGAGACTGGACGCCTTCTCGCAGAGCACTCTAGGGAACATCTCCGGGACACCCGCACCAATCAACCCCACCGCCCCTTGGCTGAGCATTTTAACTCCCCCTCCCACTCTGCCGAGGACATGCAGGTCCTGGGCCTCCTCCACTGCCGCTCCCTCACCACCTGACGCCCGGAGGAAGAACACCTCATCTTCCGCCTCAGAACCCTTCAACTCCAGGGCATCAATGTGGACTTCACCAGTTTCCTCATTTCCCCTCCCCCCACCTTACCCCAGTTCTAAACTTCCAGCTGAGCACCATCCTCAAGACCTATCCCACCTGTCAATCATCCTTCTCACCTATCCGTTCCACCCTCCTCTCCAACCTATCACCTTTACTCCTTCCTCCATCCACCTACTGCACTCTCAACTAGCTTCTCCCCAGCCCACCCCCTCCCCTTTATCCCTCCACCTCCGAGCTTTCCAGCCTCATTCCTGCTGAAGAGCTCCTGCCCCAAATGTTGATTTTCCTACTCCTTGGATGCTGCCTGACCTGCTGTGCTTTTCCAGCACCACACTAATGTTGCTATACAGCCCCATGTTATGCCAACCTCACAGCTGCACCAGTTGCTGGAAGTGGATGCAACAAAGACACTACGATACAACCAAACGAACATCTTCAAAGATATGTCCTCACTCATGTCAAGGGAGATAGCATTTAGTCATTGGGTCATGACAAAGTGAGTCATGGGCAGTCTGCAAATCAGACCAGGGGCTTGGATACAGTCCGTCAGCTGCTCAGGGTAGGCAAGATCTAGGACACTATTCACCTACAGCCTGGGTAGGGAAGTGGCTTATGGTGAGTCTTGCAGGTCTAGTGCAATCAGTCCGGGAGTCATGTAGAGTCAGTTGGGGAGCTACACAGAGGTCAGTTAAGGGTTTGGTCAGTTATCAGGTGGGTCTGTTCATCCAAGTTGGTCAAAGCAGGTATGCCATGCTCTGTCCCAGGGTGAGCTCAATGAAAATCAGTGAGGGGTTATCAAGGGTCCTTGATGGTGTTGGAAAATTGGTAATTCACTTTTGGGGTTTGGAGTCTGCATTTTGATTGTAGGGGAGACAATATCATGAAGGCAGAAACTCAAAATATGCACTCACATATTGTGGGAGGCAATGGCATAGTAGTGTGATCAGTTGAGGGTAAGCCGGAGATTCAGGTATTCTTCTGGGGACCCAGGTTCAAATCCTATCATGGCAGATGGTGGAATTTGGATTTACCGTATTGATGTCATGTAAAAGATGACTGCCTACTTTTGGCCAAATAACCTGGAATTTTCCATATATCTCATGTAAAGGTTGACCATAGCTTTTCACAGATAACAGGCCAATGTTTATGAGTCAGTGTGCTGGCCATCACATCCTGCTCTAGCTTTCCAGTCTGCCTGTTGTTCTGCTCTGCTCCCCGTCTTTCAGTCCATTGGCTGTTGTGTTCCGCTCTGGGTTTTCAGAATTACCATAATTTGTTTTTTTTTCCCCTTTATTCATTAAGACATCAGTTGGGCTTTTGCTAATGATGCGGTATGAATTTTGACGGGCATGAATTTCAGCCCCTCAAAAGTAGTATCCATTTGATAGTCAACCCCATAAATTTAACCTTAAAAAGTAGTCCAAAAATTTGACTATTACTCGAGTATATATGGTAATAAATATCTGAAATTAAATAAAAGGTTAATGATGACCCATGAAAACTTTACTAATAAAGACCCATCTGATTCCTATAGGAAAATGAAGCTGCCATATTTTCTTTTTCTGCCCACATGTGACTCCAGAGCCACAGCAATGCACTTGACTCTCAACTCCCATTTGAAATTGACTAGCAAGGCATTCAAATTGTACCAAATGTAAGAAGTCTCAAGAAAGGAGTGAAATTGGATACACCGTTTGATATTGACTATTGGTAATGAAGCAACAGTGGCAGACACAGACCTGTCAAACTGACAAAGCCTTCCTTACTAACATCTAGGGGCTCATGCCAAAACTGGGGGAGCCCTCACACAGACCAGTCAAGCAACAGTCTGACATGATCATGTCACAGAATCATACCTTACATAGCCCTGACACTACCGCCACCATCACAATCCCTCGATATGTCCTGTCCTGACAGAAGGATAGACCAAGCAGAGGCAGTGGCATAGTGGGTTATAGTCCAGAGGCTGTTGCCTGGGAGACCACAACATTGACTCAAACTCCATGAAATCTCATGGAATCAAGTCAAACATGGGCAAGGAATCCTTCTGTTAATTACTGCTTACGATCCCTTGTTCAGCTCACGAATCAGTTCTCCTTCATGTTGCACAACCTTTGGAGGAAGCAATGTTGTTATGTGTACAAAACAGCATAAGCAGCAAGTGATGGACAAGATTAAATTACTCCACAAGCAACAGATCAAGCCCAAGCTCTGCAGTCCTGCCACATCCAGTCATGAATGGTAGTGGACAGTTAAACAACTCACTTGAACAGGAGGGCCCACAATAATCCCCAATATAGGAGACCCCAGCACAATAATCCCCAATATAGGAGACCCCAGTGTAAAAGATAAGGGTGAAGCATTTTGCAACAACTGTCAGCTAAAAGTGTTGACTGGATAATTCATCTCAACTTCCACCATTATAGAGGCCAGTCCTCATCCAATTCAATTCAACTGATGAATTTCAAGAAATGGTTCAAAGGACTGGCTACTTCAAAGATTGTGGCCTGAAACACATTCCATAATAGTACTGAAGAATTGATTATATCCCGGCCAAACAGTTCCAGTACAGCTACAAGCAATGGCATTTACCAGACAATGTGGAAAATTGAAACCGAAAGAACTGCAGATGCTGTAAATCAGAAACAAAAACAGAAGTTGCTGAAAAAGCTCAGCAGGTCTGGCAACAGCTGTGAAGAGAAATTAGAGTTAGCCTTTCAGGTCCGGTGACCCTTCTCAGAACCGGGGAAAATTGTTCAGGTATGACCAGTCAACAAAAAGTAGGACAAATCCAACCTAGCCTATTACATGCCCATCAGTCTACCCTCAATCATCAGTAAAGTGATGGACGGGGTCATCAACAGTGCTTTCAAGCATCCTTAATTGGCACTGCATCCACAAACATTCACTTCCTCCATGAGTGATACTCAGTAGTAGCATTATGCCTCATCTACAAGAGAAACTGTGGAAATTCATCAAGGGTCCTCAAACAGCCTTGCAAACTCATGACCACTTCTATTTAGCACAAGGGCAGCAGATCCATGAGAACACCAATACCTGAAAGTTCCCCTCCAAGCCACTCACCATCCTGACTTGGAAATATATTTGCCTCAGTATCGCTGGGTCAAAATCCAAGAACTTCCTGTCTACCAGCATTATGAGTTTCCCTACAGTACATGGGTCGCAATAGTTCAAGAAGGCAGTTCACTACCATCTTCGCAACCACAACTAGGAGTGGGCAGTAAATGCTAGTCCAGGCAATGATGCCCACAATCTATGAATTTTTTTTTAATGTTTATGTAATTGTTTGTTCGAGTCTTGCATTAACTGGTTTCTGATATTTTTCGTTGGACTGAGCCAAATCCACAACTGGCCATAGAAATTTGATTTGGAACATGTGAAATTGAGCTGAAGTTGCCACTACATATAGCTGGAATTTGGTAGCACTGCCTTATGATAAATGTTGAACCATTAGTGACATTCTTATCTCTATTCAGCCAATCTAGATGCACTTGGCTGATGTGCAGAAATAACAAACATTTACCCTCAGGCTAAAGTGTTTATTTATAAACTGATGCTAAGCTGACATCACATCCATCAATGCTGATTTGAAACATATTGCCATTGTCTTGCGCCTGGACCACATCAGATACCTTTCATTGAACAGCTACAAGATATTAAATCCAGACGAGACCAGACACAAGTCATACATTTTTTAAATCAAGCAAATGTTAGAGTTGATTTAAATATAATTTTGTGGTATTCACACACACAAGGGCAAACATAATAGTTTTGTTGGAGGAAGATAGTGTTCAAGAATGGAGCATATTTCAAAACCTTATCTTTCTCATTCGAATTATTTGTTTTATTTTCAATTTAGAAGAGACCGACTTTGACAACCCAACACCCCTTTGCCCGCAACATATTCCACTCATGTGGTATTCTTTACCAGAATACTGGCAGCTCACTTTCAGTTCATATATGACTTTTAATGAGCAACAAAATAAACTTTATATATGAGTCCCCTAAATTCACAAGGTCAACCATGAATATATTAGCAATTATATAGCACCTTTCATGACCAAAGGACTTCTCCACACCCAACTGAGTACTCTTGTAGTTTGTTGTATGCAGGAAACATAGCCAGAGACTGTAACAAGAACAAGTGTCTCATAAGGTTCTTTATTAGATTATAAGGGTTGCTGGAAACAGAGAAACTAAACAGAACAAAGATGGGCGAGCGCTCTATGCCTGGAGAGGTGAAGGTATAACTGAAACACCAAGGCAGATCAGTCTAAATTTTCCACAGACCCAAAAATGTGTGTGCATGTGTATGTATGTGTGTGCGTGCTTGTGCGCATGTGTCTTTTTGTCATGGCAAGTGCACAATGCTGAACCATTTTAATGAGGCAGTTAATGCCTCGTATTACTACATCTCAGATCTTCAGCTCAGATTTAAATCTAAGAATTCATTCAATGTTTATTACAATAGTAGTCACAATTCTGTTCCTGCACTTAATGGCTGCTGAATAGATGCAGCCTTTAGTCTTCACAGTGAAAGACACTATAAGCATTCCAAAATTACTCAATAATTAAACGTCAAAAGGAATGAATGAATAAATGAGTAGAGAAAATAAATTTTTAAAAAGGAATAAATACAATAACAACTGAAAATGTTCTAGGGAAAATATTTTGGTAAAGGCTGATAAGCCCCCTTGGACCTAAACGAAGGCATCCTTGGATATTAAAGGAAGCAGCTACAGAGATAATGGATGCAGTGGTAGTGATCTTCCAAGAATCCTGAGATTCATGAAAAGTCCCAGAGGACAGGCAAACTGGCAATGTGACACTTTAGTTTGAAAAGGGAAAGAGACAAGAAATGGGTAACTTGAGTCGATATGGCTTAATGGCTGTTATTGGGAAAGGGTTAGAATCTATTAGGAAGGGCATGATAGCAGAGCATTTAGAACATAGAACATCACAGTGCAGTACCCTTCGGCCCTCGATGTTGCGCCGACCAGTCATACCAATCTGAAGCCCATCTAACCTATACTATTCCATGTACGTCCATATGCTTGTCCAATGACGACTTAAATGCACTTAAAATTGATGAATCTACTACCTTTGCAGGTGAAACACGTAACATAAACAAGCAGAGTCAGCATGGCTTCATGATAGGGAAATCAAGCTGACAGATTTACTGGAATTCCTTAAGGAGGAAACAAGCAGGTTGAATAAAGAGGAAGCAGTTTGGAATTTGGAATTTCAAAATGCATTTTATGAAGTACCACATGTTAGGCTATTTAATAATATAAGAGCTCACAATATTGGAGAAGGTTGTATATTAATATGAATAGAGGATTGACTAACTCGTAGAAAATAGAGAGCTGGGAAAAGATGGGGGGGATGCATTTTGGAGATAGTAACCTATAACTAGTGGTGTGAAACAGGAACAGTGCTAGGGTCACAATTATCATGATTTGTATGAGGAAGTGAATATACTGTAACCAAGTTGAGACTGTCATAAAATTGGGCTGGGAAGTAAGTGGTGAGAACAAAAAGAGTCTGCAGAGGAACATGGTCATGATAAGCACATGGAGAAAAACATGGCAGATGGAAAATAATATGGGAAAATGTGAGGCTATTCATTTTGACAGAAAGAATAGAGAAGATGAATATTATTTAAATTGAGAAAGACTGCAGAAAGCTACAGCACAAAGGATTTCAGCAGTCCTTGTGTACAGATCACAAAAGAACTAGTATATATATTTAGTGGGTTGCAGGGAAGGTAAATGGATGACCTTTATTTCAAAGTAAATATAATATAAAAGTAAGGAGGCCTTGCTAAAACCATACAAAGCACCAGGCAGACAAAAAATGGACTACTGTGAATAGCTTTGGCCCTTTATCTAAGGAAAGATATATTGGCATTGGAGGCAGTCCAGAGAAGATTCACTTGGTTGACCCTGGGAATGAGTGAATTCTTTTTTTGGATGACAGATTGAGTAGCTTGTCCTGTACTTATTGGAGTTTAGAAGAATGAGAGGTGACACAAGATTCTTCGGGGTCTTGGCTTAGTGGAAAAGTTGTTTCCCCATGTGGGAGGGCATTATCTCAGCATGAAGGGTCTCTCATTAAAGACAGAAATAATAACGAACTTCTCTCAGAGAATAGTGAACAAGTGAGGTTAGTGAATTCTTTACCATAGAGAGCTTTTGGGGATGGTTTGTTAAGTACATTCAAGGCTGAGTTAGACTTGTTTTTAAGGTCTCTTCATCTTAAGCTAGAGACTCCACATTCATCAACCAGAAATGAATTACCTCAGTGATTTCAAGATTTTCTGGTTTCCTGAGAGAAGATTCTTCCTTTGTTGACAGAATTTAAACTGCTTTACAATCTCATTTTTCCCCCATACTCCCCACATTGCAACCACTTTTGCATGTAATCACCCATTTTGGAGTTTTGTTTTCTCCTCAAATCGCTGGCAGCCACCTTCTCGTCCCCCAAAAGATGCTCTCATCCACTAAGGTCTGCCCCATTAGTTGATCGAACCCACAGCCTGGTAAGAGTCCACAGGCCTACTCCCAATCTCACCAGTTCACCACCTGATCTGTGACTCTCAGCATAAAGCTTACCCTGCAATTTCCTCACTACTCGCACTCATTTTCCTAACTTCTAATTGTTCATCCAATCACAGGCTCTTTCTCACCCATATTTGCTACTGGTAGGTTCACTGGTGAACCTACTGGTAGAAAAGATGAGAGAAAACCATCCTGTGATTGGACAACCATAGAGTCATAGAGATGTACAGCACGGAAACAGACCCTTCGGTCCAACCCGTCCATGCCGACCAGATATCCCAACCCAATCTAGTCCCACTTGCCAGCGCCCGGCCCATATCCCTCCAAACCCTTCCTATTCATATACCCATCCAAATGCCTCTTAAATGTTGCAATTGTACCAGCCTCCACCACATCCTCTGGCAGCTCATTCCATACATGCATCACCCTCTGCGTGAAAATGTTACCCCTTAGATCTCTTTTATATTTTTCCCCCCTCACCCTAAACCTATGCCCTCTAGTTCTGGACTCACCGACCCCAGGGAAAAGACTTTGTCTATTTATCCTATCCATGCTCCTCATAATTTTGTAAACCTCTATAAGGTCACCCCTCAGCAGCTCTTCATCAATTGTACATTTTGGATTTCCTTGATTAATCGTGCCCTTGGTTGAATTTCAGGGTTTCAGGGCTGTTCAGGGGTGAGTGTGCCCCTGTGTAATTTCAAAGCATTCACCCATCTTTTTCTAGATGAAATTCCTCACATCCCCATTTCTCTGTAGCAATTGACACTCACCTTCATCTGTATACAATGCTGCTCCCTCATAATAAGCCTCAACAAATGTTCTTTGTCCATCCATTCAATACCACCTGGCTCACCAGGCTGAATATAATACCCACTCCCATGGCACAGGAGCATTTCGTCAAGCAGAAGAGTGGTGGGTGGGCATTGATCGCCTCTTGCCTCCATCCCAATTGAATCTGTGGTGGTAAGGTCCATGGACAATCAATCTGCCATGCCAAAAGATAAATGCCAACTCCTACAGCCACAGGAATTAACCCAACTCCATGGGAAATGTGACAGGCAAACCATTGTGGGGTTATTTGGAAATGCTGGGGAGTGTTTCTCATTCTTGTATGGTACTTTGTCAAAGGCCTTCTGGAAATCCAAGATTAAACCCTCTGGCCCTCCTTTGTCTAACTTGCTCATTACCTCCTCAAAGAATTCTAACAGATTTGTCAGACATGGTGTCTCTTGATGAAATCAGTCTGACCCAGCTCTATTTACCATGCACTTCCAAGTACTCCACAATCTCATCCTTAATAATGGATTCGAAAGCCTCGGAACAGGCACTGCCATCCTCAGTGGCACTGCCATTCAGTCTAACTACTGGCCTCTGATTAGCCAACAGCTCTGGTGAATGAGACTTCAGCCCCAGGGTCCTTAATCCTGCTGTCCACTAAAGCATCTGAAAAAAAAAAGAACAGTCAAATGTGTGAATGACATGTACTGGTCTACGTTGCCCTGTTTGTCTCAGAACAGTGCAAGGAAATGACCAATACATTCATTTCCAATGTTACTGTTTTCTTGTAAGTTTTTGTTCCCTCTGGGGTAACAATTAGTTCAGCAGGTCTTCTCCAAAAGACAAAAGTCACATGGTTACAGCCCAACAGGTGTATTTGAAACCGTAAGCTTACAAGTGTTACGCCTTCCTCAGGCTAGTCCAACATTGGCACCGCCATGTCATTCTCTAAAAGAGATAATGCAGACCTTCACTGCCTCCTTTAATTCCTGTCATGGGTAGCTTCTTTTACAGGAGAAGCCAGCATCGATCACAAGAGAGAAAACTGGAGATAGCCCATCAGCCTACCTGCAGCTAACAGTTTCAGAGCAGACAGTACTTGATATTAATGGATATTTGGTGTTACTGGTCTGGAAGAGTGAGATGAGGTTTCCCAGATGGCTAAGGAATTATATATCTCATTGCATTGGTGCATACAACACTCACTTCGATTCACACAATAATGAGTGCAGTTTGGGGTAGGATTCTGACCACTGGCTTTGCAATAAAAGATACCTGTAAGTGCTGGCCCCATCATCAGTTGGTCAGTCATCTGTCTTTGTGTATTTGGGAGCTGCTGCACGCAGATCCAGCGGTTTCTCCAGCAATGCAAAGAGGTGTCTTTATCCGTCACTGTGGCCATCAGGTCCAGATGGCAAAGGTCTAGTTTCAATAGGCTGATAATGGCTGCCATCACCTGGTGCTGTCCTGAAATACTAGTGTTCTGCCATGTTGTGTCCCAGGCCTTCTTATGAGTAACAGATTGATGCTGCTATTGCATGCTGCTGGTATAGCTATGATAGAGATTAGATTAGGTCCAATGATCAAACCTCCCATGATGCAGATGACATTCCTAAGTTGTAAAAGTGATCAACGAGGTGAAACTGAGGACTGCAGATGCTGGAGATCAGAGTCAATATTAGAGTGATGCTGGAAAAGCACAACGGGTCAGGCAGCATCCGAGGAGCAGGAATATCAGGGTTTCGGGCAAAAGCCCTTCATCAGGAATGAGGCCTTATTCCTGACCTGCTGTGCTTTTCCAGCATCACTCTAATCTTGACTGTAAAAGTGATCAGTCAGTGCAAAGGTCACAGATGTCGGTCTATAGGTTGACCTTGGAGCCTTGACAAATTGTTCCAAAAACAGAGGTTGACTCATAGGCCAATTGTAAAGGCAAACAGCTGCCATGGGAGTAGGTGTCATTCACCATGTGGGGTCTGTACTGTTCTCTCTGTCTTAAACTCCAACGCATCTTCCCAATACACTTGTTTGATCCCTGGCATCCTGTTATTCCATACTGGTACACAAAACACCCATTTGCGAGGCAAAAAGAAAACTGAGGGTATCTAAAATGGAGGGTAACAAGTACATCATGTTGTGGCTGTAAAAAGTATCTTACGTTAATTGCCAAGCATTTAGTAAAACGTATTTTGATGAAAAGATGCTGTCTTATATATCAGCTGCCTTATTCATCGTGATTTATGGTGCCAAGAACAATGTCTTTCTCAAATAGGCAAGAAAGCAGTTGTGAGGTTACTGTACCTTATAGCATCCATCCTTGATGGCAGCCTCCATTACCACTGTCCTCGTGCCTTTCGATCACAGACACGTTACACAAAATCCAGAAGCCAGCTAAGTGTGTGATTAACATACTCATCAGGTACAGCTAATCATCTTCCCAAGTGATGGACGGACACGGACACACACAGACACACACACACACCTTACCATGCTTGAGTTAAACTCAAACGTCAGCAGGTTGGAGCCAGGATCTCAAAACACATGCATTTTCTCAAGACTTCAACTCCCACTCACATGCTAAATCAAGTTAAAATTCCCGTCACAACCTTAATATGTACTGAAATATCTCAGAAAGTCCAACACACAAAGTTCAAGAATGCACTCGCCTGGACACAAATATAATTAACATCTTGACAGTGCCAAGCTGATTTTTTAAATTTTTGTTCTCTCTCTCACACACAATGTCCTTTGTGCAAATGAAAGGCATAAAGTTACTAAGTGCTTAAGAAACAAGTGTAATCAAGCTATTTATTTTTAAAGCAAACATTCATTTCATCATTCTTTAATGCTTAACATTGCCACATGACAGTGGTATACATTTTTATTTTATTATTTTACTGTTGATTGCTAAAGTCTGTGCCATTTCCAGCAAGCGAAGTGTGTGCCAGATTCTGATTTCAATGCATTGCCACTGCCAATTACCAACAATATTGATGCACAAATAATCTGCAACATGCAGCATATGTTAGCAATATCCATTGTGAAAATGTAAATAACTGTGCTAAATGAAGGCCCTGTCACTATTGGTTTACATCAACCAAGTGTCACTAACTAAAGTATGTCAATTCTTTGATTGTTGCCAGGATCTCTTGACGATATCTGGGGAGAGGTATCTAATGAGTTGCTGGATCCAATGCTTAAATCAATACGAAAAGCAAGCATGATGACTCCAGTGGTATGTGACTTATTTCTGAATGCCAACAAGAAAGCTTTTCTAAACATATCATATTTAGATTACAGTCAGTTCCACAGTTTTCTGTAAATAAATGGAGTATTGCTGCATTTCCAACACAGACCTGGGAATTTATTTATGTGCACAGCGTCACGTCATGAAATTTTAACCCATCTGGTTGCAAGGACATAGTAAATGTAAAAGCAGCAGAACTGTCTTCACCAATCACTCTTCCAAAGGTCAGGGAATAGAGACCTTCATCAGTAATAAATCATTCTGCCAGTCACAGTCCAGGGAACTGTTTTCAACCCAGACTTGAGTTTTTTTGCCAGTCGAAAAAAAAGTGTTGGCTTCGAAAGGAGGCCATCCACTTAGGAGACCTTTTCATCAATCAAATTATTTCAGGCTTAACTAAAATAACAACACAAAAGAAACTGGCGGAAATGCATAACGTCATTTGGTAACTGAAGGAGAAAGCTAGGTTAACGTGCAAAAATAGCTGTATCCAGAACCTTTCTGTTTCAGATGCTGCTCAGTCTATTATATGCTCTCAGCATTTTTATTTGCTTCAAAATTTTCCAAAGTTTTGATTTGTATGAAGATTGTCACAAAAGATTGAATACCATTATCCCCACCAGACTGATCTCAAAACTCTATGAACTTGGTCTCAGCTCCACCTTCTGCAATTGAATCCTCAGCTTTCTGACCCACAGACCACAATCAGTAAAGATAGACAACTGTACCTCCCTCACAATAACAATCAAATCTGGAGCCCCCCCCAAAGATGCATCCTCAGCCCCCTGCTATACTCACTGTACAGCCACGACTGTGTTGCTAAATTCTGAAAGAACGCCATCTACAAGTTCGCTGACGACACTTTTGTAGTAGGATCGATATCCAACAATGAAAATCAAAATATAGAATGGAGATACAGGGTTTACTGACATGATGCAATGAAAACGTCCTCTGTCTCAATGTTGGCAAATCTAATCATTGATATTAGTAAGAAAGAGGAAGAACACATCCTCATCTATGTCAATGGAACTGAGGTTGAGAGGGTGGAGAGTGTCAAGTTCCTCCTCGGAGTGACGATAACTGACAACCTGTCCTGAACTTTCCATCTGGTTGCAATGGTCAAGAAGGCGCAACAATGCCTCTTCTTCCTCAGACAGTCCATAAGAACCTCAACCAACTTCTATAGATGTACCATTGAGAGCATACTGTCCAGGTGCATAACAGTATACTTGTTGTGGCAACTGCACTGCCCAGGATTGTAGGAAACTACAGAAGGTTGTGTGAACAACCTCGACTATCATAGCAGCCAACCTTGCATCCATGGAGTCCATTTGCACATGCACCAGCAAATTCAGGGGCAGCTTCTTCCCAGCCATGATTAGACTATTGAATTTACTCTCTAGCCTCAAATAATGCTGATCATACTAACTTTGATCTCTCTTGTATACCTTGTGCAATGTTACCTCTATGCCTCCATCTAAATCTTTTGTTCTGTGTGTCCTTGCTTACTATGATCTGCCTGTACAACTTGTAAACAAAGCTTTTCACTGTACCTTGGTACACATGGCAATAACTAAATCAAAGTGATCAGTGATTTATTTCTTTATTTCATTCATTGGATGTCAGTATTATGGCTGGGCCAGCATTTATTGGTCATCCTCTATTGCCTCGAAGAAGGTGTTGTTGAGCCTTGCAACCTCTGGATGTAGATAAAGTGCTGTTAAGAAAGGAAGTCTCAGGCTTTGATCCAGTAATATTAAATGGGCCTTTCTCCTACCTCCATCTGGCACAGTAGATTGACACCCCCAATCAAGTAGTTACTTCACACTCCACAACTGGCTTAAGGATTCCTGACACCTAACTCACTGGGAATAATATGGTTGTGGGTAGGCTATCAGTTTTATTTTGTGAACTTCCACCTCTTGCCCCTGCCACCACCCAACATTCAGCCCCATAGAACCAGCGTTTTACCTGCGAGCTTTCAATATTCAACATTACTTCTCAGCTAGTCCAGTGCCACTGTGCTGTCAGACTGAATGTCTGAAGTCCTGAATTAGCTGTTTATTTTCTCCAACTAAGCATGGCCCTCAAATCCCAAGGCCATGCCACTGACTCCATGGCTCTTGGTCACAGATTAAAGTGGGTGTGGAATGGCCTTCATGGCTTCCATACCTCCAAGCCAACAGCTCTGTAACTACTAGAAGGAAGTGAGGATTGCAGATGCTGGAGATTAGAGTCAAAATGTGTAGTGCTGGAAAAGCACAGCCAGTCAGGTAGCATCCGAGGAGCAAGAGAGTCGATGTTTTGAGCATAAGCTCTTCATCAGCTCTTTACCTGCTGCCTATATTCCTGGCTCCTGATACGTTAACCTTTATTTAAATTATTGGACGCTCTTGCCCCAGTTAGAAATGTAGGAATAGGAAAATGCCATTCAGCCCTTCGAGCCTGCTTGGCTAATCAATTAGATCATGGTTGACCTCTGACTTAATACTATATACCCGCCTTGGGCTCACTTCCTTGATAAATGTTCTTAATAATTGTCTTTAGCTTTATGGATTCCAACGATTTCCTGATTCTTCCAATTGTGATATCTTATGCATCCTTCTCTCCCTACATCCATCTCTGTAAGGTAAGAGCGATAAGCAACCTATGCCCCACATTCCAACAGCTTCTTCCCAAACCCAACTGCCTGTCAACCTTCCTCTCTGTGTCAAAGGTCACTTCATTAACCAAGTTATAGGTCACCCTTCCTAATACCACTTCCCTGGCCTTGACATTTAATTTTCTAATTAGAAGCTCAGGAAGGAACCTGACTATCAGATATAGGAGCAGTATTTGGCCATTTGGCCCATCGCGTTTGCTCTGCCACATGATCATGGCTGATGTATTCCTCAACCCAACCTTTTGCCTTTTCCCCTATAACCCCTGCATTAACAGTGTCATATTAATGTGTCTTGCTGGTTTTGCTGGTGAAAGAACGTTCATTTACATGCTGTATGTCCCAACTTCAGAATGGACTATAGAGTCTCTTTCTGTTCTGTATGCCTCTGTGTACCAAAGTGCTTTCAGAGTCACGGTGGTAACTCCTTTTAGGCAGTCCCTCAGAATCGAGGATGACTCAGAAGAATAGATAATCCAACACTAGATCCACCCATTGTGCCAAAGGTGGAGTAGATGATGAAGATGAAGGGAGTGGGTTACATGCTTTGGGTTTTCCCATGCTGTTTAAGCTGGACTTGAGACATCATCATGGAAGCTTCTTGTCTAGTTTGGTTGGTCTCAGCGTAACAATTCCTATGAGTTGCCGTGAATGTTGCAAGTGTTTTATTCAGGCTGTGTTGAGGATATCCAGGAAGCATTTCCTCTGCTCTGTTGGTCATCTCCTGCCTTGACAGAATAGGGATAGAGAGCTTGTTTTGAAAGTCCTGTGACAGGTATGCAAACAGTGCAACCCACCCAGTATAGCTGACTGGCTGTAAGCAGTGCCTCAATATTGGGAATGTTGGCCCAAGAGAGGACTCTAATCTTGCAGGGTCTGTTCCACAAGTGGATTTGTAGGATTTGACAGAGATAACACTGGTGATATGTCTCAAGGGTTTCTGGTGTATGTTGTGCATCATGGTAGTGTACGAAAATACACCAGCCAATTCTATTTACAGCAAGGTCCCACAAACAACAATGATATGAATGACAAGATAATCATTTTGGTTGATAGATAAACTTTAGCCAGGACTATTTGATTTCCACCTTTTTTTCTTAAACGTAAAAATGGATGCTTATATCCAGATGGATATCTCAGTTTAGCATCTCACTCAAAAGACAAGATAACTCCCTTTGAATGAATTATCTTTTCAATTCTCTGGACAAGTCTTGAAACCACGACCATTATTTCAGAGTGAGATTGCTAACATTTAAGAAAAGCTACTTCTCAAATGGCTAGACATGCCCAAGTGCACGTTCGTGGGGCAAGATCATTTATAGTCTCGGTTTATCAAATTTATGAACTGTGTGGGATCAACTAAACTAGGACTACAGCTGTATATGTCATTCCAATGTAAAAAGACACATTTACTCCCCACTTCCTATCCAGTTCAATCCTCACCTTGTGCAGCAGCCAATTCTGCATGCTAGTGGAAAATAAAAACAGATGTTTCTGAAATTGGAAAGAGCTTCAATTGGGATTGTCTGTTTCTTGTTCTTCTCTGACAGATGGTCGATCTAGAAAGATTCCAAACATAGATAAAAACATAAAACAACTGCTGTTTTTTCTCAACACAGTAGTCAAGTCAGTATGTGTATACAGTGATGTAACATATGTGATTTATTAAGATTATTTATTTTAGAGTTTGGATTTTGAAGCATTGGCGTGTTGGTTCAATCTGTGTGTATGAGGAGGTATAATGGTTCACTTATCATATATAATTTTTAACAATATGATCTTTTAAATCTGTGTGATAGAGAAAGTATCCCAGGGTGATAATGGGTACTAATTTACATTGTGAGTTTTACAATCAGGCAGAATAAACATTGGAACTATTAAAGATTAGGACTTTGTATTGTTTAGGGGAGACCATTTAGTTTCAGTTTGCAAATGTCTCAGTTGAAGTTAGATGTATGAGATTTTTTTCCCCAGAGAAAGGAGTTAATTCCTAAAGTTTAGGAAATAGATTAAGTCAGTATAAAGGTTTATGCTGAAAGCTCCAGATCAGAAGTGTTTGGGTAGACTTTCAAATGTGTTATTTGAAGTGAAGCAAGTTTATGCAGTTGTGTTATTCATAGCTATCAAATTCTCAAGACCAGGAACTGGATGAAACCACCTATAGATTTGACAGAAAATGTGTTTGAGTATGATAAAATTATAGTTTTGGGAAATATGGCATAATATTTCAATTGTGCATTTAAAAACCATTCATTATATGTAAATAGTTTACTCTGTTCTATTTTATTTTCATTTCTTTTGCATACCAAACTATTTTATTGTTAAAACATGTTCTGCAGCATTTTGTGTTTATGTTTTAGTGAAGATAAAGTCACTGTAGTCCCAATGGGCCATAGGGCTGCTTGCTCATGAGAGAGACAACTGATGGTGGTTTAACCTGGGGGTCATCATGTCGCAGGCAAGATGGGAAAAAGGCTACCTGATTAAATATAATCTATCAAGCCAGATTTCAGGCTGGGATCTGACTTGTCTTGCTGTGTTTTTCCAGCACCACTCTAATCTAGACTCTGGTTTCCAGCATCTACAGTCCTTGTTTTTACCTTGTAATAATATCAGCTGGGGTCATAACAATATAAACAAAAAGATATGTTAAAATGCATTCCTGGATATTCCATCAGAATTCTCGTAATGTTTTAAACCTTTTGAATTCCTGGACAAAACTAATGAGTCACTGGGAAAAGATTGTGGAATTCTAACACAGGACTTTAAGTCAACTATTGACTTTGCAACTGTAATTAGCTTTAGAAATGTATTGATCAGCAAGGTACCTGTGCAAAAGTCTCCCAACATGAGAGACATCCCAGTCCTCCTGGATTCCTGTGCTATCATGCATCAGACCTCAATGCAGCCAGCTTTAATCGGTCAGAGATCTGAATACTTGTCATATGCAGTGTCAGTTATTAACATCAACACTCAGCCTAACATCACAGTCAGGACCCAGGAAGCAGTCTTGATGATATTGATGGCACACTTTAATGCTGCCTTGGATCTTAAGAATCTCTTGTGGTATAGTGGTGGTGTCCTGGCTTTTGAACCTGGATACCTTCAAGTCCAACTTGCCCCCACCTGGTAACATTAGGACTATGGACAAGCAAATCTCCACATTTGACACCCACATCTCCTATGTCACTTGCGCGGATCTCAAAAATCAGCCAATAAAGTGATGTTGTTTTACGTTCAAACTTTGCAGATGACAAAATGTAAAGATAACGTATAATGAAGATTTTAAGAGACTTCAAGGAAGGAATCAACAAATATGTG
This sequence comes from Chiloscyllium plagiosum, assembly GCF_037043375.1. Lineage (NCBI taxonomy): Eukaryota > Metazoa > Chordata > Chondrichthyes > Orectolobiformes > Hemiscylliidae > Chiloscyllium > Chiloscyllium plagiosum. The sequence goes on along the minus strand of NW_028270143.1, from coordinate 99,951,632 downwards.
AAATGAGTATAGATACAATTTAATGTGCCAAAAAATGACATGATATATTTTGGTAAGAATTGTGGGAGGGCGGAATAGTAATAAAAATTAAGTGTACAACAGTGAGGAGCCAGCAAGAAGAGAAATAAGCCATACGTCTACCCATTACTAGGTCTAACTTTCAGTTCCATACTGAACTTCAATTCCCACTTCTGCCATGGTGGGATTTGAATTCTGCCCCTCGAACATTAAATTCAGTCTTTAGATTAATGGGCCAGGGATTATAGCACTGTGCTATTATCTCCCCTAACCTTTAAATTATCTCCGCTTTCTCTGTTTTTAATCTCATCAAATATCCTGACACTGATATCCAAAGGTGTACTAAATATTCACAGTGATCAGACGAAGTCTCAGTCCTTCTGTCTCCATTAAATAAACCTCTTCTTTTTGAATACAGGAAGTATTATTACATAGAACTGAATGACTTGTTTCCACCACAAAATAAGGCTCACCTATTATTCACCACCAATAAATCGCTCATGGTTTCAATTAATCAATTTACATGCAAAGCCCAATAAAGACAACACACCAAAGGTGAGGGACAGTAGGGAGAGAGGGAAATGGAGTTGGAATGGGATATAAAGCACTCCACCATCTTCTGTGCCCACCTTTCTTTAGGAGCATCAGTTCTATTGGTTGACACTCTAAAAATACCTGGGCATGAATGTAGCCTCGATAGAGGAGTAAACAGCCAGCAACTATCACCCCCTGCCCTCCACTATGATATTTTAAATATCCCAATGTGCTCTTACACACAACTGAATGATGCTTTTAACCCCTAACTGCCCAATCACCCATATTTTCTACTGCCACTAGTAAATCATCTATATTTTCAAAACTGATTAATTGATATGCAAAGCCCAGTTAAGAGCAATGCAAACCAACAAAGATGAGGGAGAGATAGGGAGAGTGGGACTGGGTTAAATTAAATGGACACTAATGGGTAAACTCCAATTTTATCCTGAATTGGTCCCACCTTCACGTTTAGCAATCCAGAGAGTGGAGTTTTGGTATACTAGTGCCCCAGAATTTAATTTGAAAATCCTAATTTAACCTAATGTCAGGAACCCAAAATTCAGATTCTCCACTTATTTCTAAATATAAATTGAAGATATTGTTACATTACAACAATTTGGCTGTACTTAAATGGCTTTGGACAGACCATCTGTCTGCTGCCATATTTATTAGGGCATGTTCAATCTGCTGTAGAAAGAGATACATAATAAAAATATCAGTGATGTGATTTCTTTTACTGAACATTTACTACTAACCCAATCCAGTACTAAATAATGATGCTTCTGTTCACACAGTACATTATCACAATGACATCACTCAACCTGCTTCACATACAGGCCCCAAAACATTGAACACCAAATGGAGGGAGGAATAGGGATGCAGTACTTGGCTTTTCCTCAGAGTAAAAACAATTTACCTCTGCCTCTCTGACCCCAAGTTACTTTTCTGTGACCTTTTCATAGTTCAGGAAGGCCTGCAAAATATCAACCCAAAAAGTCAGAATCACTGCTGTGGAGTCTGCAGGAAAAATGATATTGCATCCTGCACACCATTTTTATCCGATAATGCAGAACTTTGGAATCTTAAAGAGAAAGTTGGCTTGAGGACGAGTGTGGCAAGACTTTTGAGGAGTTATGGAACGTTCTGATTGGTTGGTATAAAATGTTTTGATACACTCACATGTTATTCTTACTTGCTATAGTTTTACTATGGAATAATTTTTAATGCTGGTGATTAGGTCCTGCCCTACAAAAGATGTATTGACTTTTACATTGTCTTTTATTGTTGTCTTTGGCAAATCACTTACTAACAAGGATGGTTATCCACCTTGAAAATTCGTTGTCACGGGTCATGAGTTCGGTGGGTCATTGTGTGGATAATAAGCTCAATCTTAGATCCACATTTCTAACCATACATTTGGCAGCTGTTTCTGGGAGTAGAATTGGCCCCTGGCTTTGAGATAATCAGTATTCCTTTTTCTGGTTTCTTTTCCATACTTCCTCGTGCCAACGAGCGTTCTCAAAAATTGTATCCCTTCAGACATGAGTTTCCTCCAAGTCGATTTTTCTGAAGTGAAGGTCTCTCACACATTGACATCTGTGTTGCATTTCTTGAGGGAAGCCTTCAGGGAATCTTTGAGCCACTCCCTTGTCATCCTCTCATGTGACTGCATTCCTTGAGCTGGGCAGAGAAGATTTGCTTTGGTAGTCAGAATTGGAGCATCCTAAACATAGAACCAGTGGTGTCATTTTCGGATGATCATGGTCTCAATGCTGGTGCTGTTTGCTGCTTCAAAGTCATTGATGTTTGTATATCTGTCCTTTCAGCTGATGTAGAGAATCCATCTCAATCATTGTTAATAGTACTTCTCAAGGCTCTTGATGTAGCATCTATACATGGTCCAAATTTCGGAGCCATATAGAAGAGATGGAAGGATGACTGCTCTACAGACAAGGATCTTGGTATCAGTACAGATGTCATGGTTGTTGAATACTCCCATCCTTAGGCATCTGAAGGTAGCTCTTATAAATTGGGTGCAATGTTGAATCTTTGCATTGATGTCAGCCAGCTTCCTAGGTAAGGAAAATGTTTCATGTTTGGGAAGATCTCTCTGTTAACTTTAATGGAGAGATGGACCAGAACATGACCTGGGACAGATTGATAAAGGATTTGAGTCTTCTTGAGGTTGAGACTGAGATTCGTTCTTTAGTATGCTTCTGAAGCTTGAATATTCTCTTCTGAGAGAGCAAAGACAACATTGTCATCCTCATACTGAAGTTCCACAAGTGAGGCTGGTGTCAATTTCTTCTTGGATTTCAAGCGGTTGAAATAATGTACAATTGTTTTAAGATCAATTGGGCCAGCTTGGAGGCTCAGTGTACCAGGGACCTGAGTTCGATTCCACCTCGGGCAACTGTCTGTGTGGAGTTTGCACATTCTCCCCCTGTCTGTGTGGGTTTCCTCTGGGTGCTCCAGTTTTCTCCCACAATCCAAAGATATGAAGGTTAAGTGGATTGGCTATGCTAAACTGCCATAATGTCAAGAATTGAGTGGGCTAAGTGAATTTGCCATGGGAAATGCAAGGTTACAGTGATTGGTGGGAAGCTCTTCAAAGCATTAATGTGGACCTGATGGGCCAAATGGCCTGCCCCACACTGTAGGGATCTTATGATTACAATTGGCACTTTTAAGAGGCTGTAATGATAGAATATACTTTTGATGTGGTTTCCTGTTTGCTGCCAAACCTAATAGGTACTTAAAGGATTACAATTTTGATTTACATTCAGTTGTTTTTTTTGTGTGGTATTAGCGATAGCTGCTTAAATGTAAGGTTTTATTAGATTTTCAGGAGTTTAATTATTTTCTAAAAGAATTCCCATTGCAATTGCATGACTCATGAGGACTGTATGTGGTTGTTGTTTTTGAGTAGCTAGGGAGGAAACATGAGGGGGCGCGGAAGTAGTGTGCAGGTATGAGGGGGCATTGTGTGGTTTGAGAAATCCAAGGTAACATGGAGAGATCAAAAAAGTGTATGGGGATCTGAGGGGGACATGAAGTATATGAGGGTTTATGGAGTGCATGTGATGGTATGGAAGGCAGATCAAGTTTTAGTTTCAAGCTGTATAACTGGTCCACCTCCATATTCATATTCCTCACACATTCCATTTACTCACCCATTTTCCATAAATTTTGTAAGGTATAAACATCAAAAGGTATCAATCTAACCATCAAGGAAGCCACTCTTCATTTTTATTCATAACAATGGAGAACTCCGTTGTCTTAAATTATGATAATTACCATCTTATTTATTCACCTTTTCCCTTCAGGGAGTTGTTTAAATTTAGTGTCATCTCCAAGTTGCTCATGAATGTGAAAATGAAGAAAGTGGCCTGCCCATTCACTGTGCATTGCATTGTCAGCTCTTGCCTGGTTACTTGAACAAAGCATGACCTAATACACACTGAATGAACTCAATGTGCCATCTGGCAGCTCTTCAACCAATTCTGCTATTTGAGTCCCTTATTTAACAGTGAACCAATCATTCGCAAACCATACACACAGGATTTTAAAGGTTCCCCAAGCAATAATTAAAGCTATCATGTTTACAGCACTGAAGAGTGTTTGTACAATCACTCATCTCTACAGATAGCTCGTGTAGATCTCAATTTCCACATCAAAGCCCCTTTTCTACATTTTAAATTAAAATGTACATTACCTAGACTTCCAGGTGGTACTTATTTCTCGGCCTTTTGGCTCTCCAGTGACAGAAAATGAGAAACGCTTTTACCATAATACACAAGAACTGCAGTTTAGTTATGTGTGAGGCAATGCCATTATCTGTAATCATTGGTTTCAATCGCTGCTACGGCTCCTTGAGACCACTTTAATCAAAAAGGTAATTCTAATAGCTTGTGATATTTAGAAAAGAAACCCTTGAATGGGTTTAATTTAAGGTAATGAATGATGTAACATTAATTCTTTCAACATGAGCTTAATGTTGGTTGTGGTGAGGACAGCTGAGGAATGCAAGGTGTTTCTACATTGTGTTTTAATGTAATATTCCTAGAGGTGGACAAACAGCTATACACTACGATCAATGATTCTTGCACCAATGAGTCACAAAAGGTGGATGCAAACATCTTTACTCCTCTGAAAAAGAATTAACTAGGAATATTTGAGTACAAATTTTAGTGCTGTCATCATTTGGAGAACAATATTAAGTCAGAATGCACTGAAGATGAATAAATTTGAACAGTTAAAATGAAAATGTTTCAACAATCTCTGGAAACTGCAGTGCTAAGAACATTGAATTAGCTTTTCTCATCAGAACTCAGCAATGATGAGCATAGGTTTACAAGGTCAGTTATGGGAACTAAGGTGTTAAGTTCTGAAGAGAAGAATTGACCAGTTAGTCTTTGTTTGGCTACAATCTATTAATATGTTCGTAAATAGGTTTGCAAAATTATTGTAAACTACCTGTTAATTGCATACAAAAGGGGAGGAGGGAGGAAGCCAAATCAGAGTAAATGATCTTTCACATGTAATAAGCCAGAATGCCAATAAATACAGTTTGGAGCCAACTTACTAAATTAAAAATAGCAGATTGATAATTAATCTTTTGCTTGACAATAAAGAACTTGAATGTTGCTGAAAAGCAGAACTGCTACCAAAGTTTTTAGGCTTGTACACAAACGCAGACAAGTGGGATTAGATTAATTGTGAATACTGGTCGCATGGACAAGTTGGGCTGAAGGGTCTGTTTCCATGCTGCAAACTTCTATGACATCTGGACAATTGCAAAATTTTAAAACATCCCAATATTGCGGAATAAATGGGTGCTGATTTGTTGGTAAATCAACTCTGATTGGCTGGATTGTTAGAACATAGAACATTAAAGTGCAGTACAGGCCCTTCGGCGCTCAATGTTGCGCCAACCTGTCATACCAATCTGAAGCCCATCGAACCTACATTATTCCATGTACGTCCATATGCTTGTCCAATGACGACTTAAATGTAATTAAAGCTGGCGAATCTACTACCATTGCAGGCAAAGTATTCCATACCCTTACTACTCTGAGTAAAGAAACTACCTCTGATATCTATCCTATATCTATTACCCCTCAATTTAAAGCAATGCCCCCTCATGCTCGCTGTCACCATACTTGGAAAAAGGCTCTCCCTGTCCACCCTATCTAACCCTCTGATTATCTTATATGTCTCTATTAAGTCACCTCTCAACCTTCTCTCTAGCGAAAACAGCCTCAAGTCCCTCAGCCTTTCCTCGTAAGATCTTCCCTCCATACCAGGCAACATCCTAGTAGATCTCTTCTGCACCCTTTCCAAAGCTTCCACATCCTTCTTATAATGCGGTGACCAGAACTGTACACAATACTCCAAGTGCGGCCGCACCAGAGTTTTGTACAGCTGTAGCATAACCTCGTGGTTCCGGAACTCGATCCCTTGATTAATAAAAGCTAAAACACTGTATGCCTTCTTAACAACCCTGTCAACCTGGGTGGCAACTTTCAAGGATCTGTGTACCTGGACACAGAGATCTCTCTGCTCATCTACACTACCAAGAATCTTACCATTCGCCCAGTACTTTGCATTCCGGTTACTCCGACCAAAGTGAATCACCTCACACTTGTCCGCATTAAACACCATTTGCCACCTCTCAGCCCAGTTCTGCAGCTTATCTATGTCTCTCTGTAACCTACAACATCCTTCATCACAATCCACAATCTTTGGCTGTGTGGCCTATGTATTTGGCATCAAACAAGCCCATTGCTTATTTACTCTTTCCAGTAATGATATATATCCATACACAGGGACCTGTTCTTTGAAAACAAAGGTTCTAAGTAATTTTAAGCCATGTATCTTTTTGAATTATATTGGAGTTTGTTGTTGTGGAGAAAACAAACTTCAAAATAATTCAAAAAGATACATGGCTTAAAATTACTTAGAACCTTTGTTTTCAAAGAACAGGTCCCTGTGTATGGATGTATATCATTACTGGAAAGAGTAAATAAGCAATGGGCTTGTTTGATGCCAAATATATAGGCCACACAGCCACAGATTGGAGGAGTGAATTATGCAGTATATGCTTTGTTACATGAGCTCTGCCCAATCAGACACCAGGAGGACAGCCAAAGGCACACTAAAGATAGACACTAGGAGCATGCAGGAGGCTGATAATTTGACTTATGTCAATAACATGGCAGACTTTCATTGATGAATTTGCTTTGGAATGTTTACTTTGTGTTGAGTTACATACTTGTCAAGCAAATCCTGTTGAAAGATGGTAATGTCTGGGACTGTTGGTGAATGACAAATTTAACTCTTTTTATTGGTATTATGCTGTGAAACATCACACATCAACAACAAAACCATAACATATAGGAGCAGAAATCAGCTATTCGATCCATTAAGTCTGCTCCACCTTTCAATTAAATCATGGCTGATCTACTAATCCTCAAACTCGACTTCACTTCCATATCTCTACAACCTATTATTCCCTTATTTAATAAATATTTGTCTATTCAGCTCCTTTATTCTTCCTGTCAAAAGAGTAGAACTTCATTTTCCAACATAATATTCCATCTGCAAAGTTTTTGTCCATTTACTTGGATGAGAATATACAAAGCATGATTAGCAAGTTTTCAGATGATACCAAAATTGGTGATACAGTGGACGGTGAAGAAAGTAATCTGAGTATATAACAGAACCTTGATCAGCTGAGCAAACAAGTCAAGGAGTAGGAGATGGAGTTTAATTTAGATTAATGTGAGGTGTTGCATTTGATAAGACAAACCAAAGTGAGACTGGTAATGGTCAGGCTCTGGGAAATGTGGTCAAACAGAGACACCTAGGGGTTCAGGTACATAATTCCTAGAAAGTGGCATCACAAATAGACAAGGTGGTGAAGAAGTAGTTGGCATGCTGGTTTTCATTGGTCAAAGCATTGAGTATAGGATTTGAGATGTCATGTTCTGTTGCATAGGACATTAGTGAGGCCACTTTTTGAGTACTGAGTATAACTCTGGTCACCCTGCCAACGGAAGGATATTATTAAATTGAAGGAGAAAGTGAGGTCTGCAGATGCTGGAAATCAGAGCTGAAAATGTGTTGCTGGAAAAGTGCAGCAGGTCAGGCAGCATCCAGGGAACAGGAGAATCGACGTTTCGGGCATAAGCCCTTCTTCAGGAATGAGGAAAGTTTGTCCAGCAGGCTAAGATAAAAGGTAGGGAGGAGGGACTTGGGGGAGGGGCATCGGAAATGCGATAGGTGGAAAGAGGTCAAGGTGAGGGTGATAGGTCAGACTGGGGTGGGGGCGGAGAGGTCAGGAAGAAGATTGCAGGTTAGGAAGGCGGTGCTGAGTTCGATGGATTTGACTGAGACAAGGTGGGGGAAGGGGAAATGAGGAAACTGGTGAAATCAGAGTTCATCCCTTGTGGTTGGAGGGTTCCTAGACAGAAGGGGAAGGGGAGTGAGGAATCTGAGACTGTCCAGGTGAATTTGAGGTTGGGGTGGAAGGTGTTGGTGAAGTGGATGAACTGTTCAACCTCCTCGTGGGAGCACGAGGTGGCGCCGATACAGTCATCGATGTAGCAGAGGAAAAGGTGGGGGTTGGGGCCAGTGTAGTTGCGAAAGATGGATTGTTCCACATATCCTATGAAGAGGCAGGCATAGCTGGGGCCCATGCGGGTGCCCATGGCTACTCTTTTCGTTTGGAGGAAGTGGGAGGATTGGAAAGAGAAGTTGTTCAGGGTGAGGACCAGTTCAGTCAGTCGAAGGAGGGTGTCAGTGGAAGGGTACTGGTTGGTACGGTGGGTACCGAACCCCACTGATCCTCACCTACCACCCCAATCTCCATGTACAGCGCATCATCTGCCGTCATTTCCGCCACCTCCAAACGGACCCCAAGGATATATTTCCCTCCCCTCCCCTATCAGCATTCCATAAAGACCACTCCCTCCGTGACTCCTTCGTCAGATCCACACCCCCCACCAACCCAACCTCCACTCCCAGCACCTTCCCCTGCAACCGCAGGAGGTGCAAGACTTGCGCCCACATCTCCCCTCTCACCTCCCTCTAAGGCCCCAAAGGAAACTTCCATATCCGCCACAGATTCACCTGCACCTCCACACACATCATCTATTGCATCTCTGCACCAGATGTGGCCTCCTCTATATTGGGGAGACAGGCCGGCTACTTGCGGAGCATTTCAGAGAACATCTCTGGGACACCCGGACCAACCAACCCAACCACCCTGTGCCTCAACACTTCAACTCCCCCTCCCACTCCACCAAGGATATGCAGGTCTTTGGACTCCTCCATCGCCAGACCACAACAACACGACGGTTGGAGGAAAAGCGCCTCATCTTCCGCCTAGGAACCCTCCAACCACAAGGGATGAACTCGAATTTCACCAGTTTCCTCATTTCCCCTCCCCCCACCTTGTCTCAGTCAAATCCATCGAACTCAGCACCGCCTTCCTAACCTGCAATCTTCTTCCTGACCTCTCCGCCCCCACCCCAGTCTGACCTATCACCCTCACCTTGACCTCTTTTCCACCTATCGCATTTCCGACGCCCTTCCCCCAAGTCACTCCTCCCTACCTTTTATCTTAGCCTGCTGGACAAACTTTCCTCATTCCTGGAGAAGGGCTTATGCCCGAAACGTCGATTCTCCTGTTCCCTGGATGCTGCCTGACCTGCTGCACTTTTCCAGCAACACATTTTCAGCTATTACTAAATTGGAGACAGTGAAGAAAAGATTTACAAGGTTGTTACTGGGACTAGAGGGTTTGAGTTATAACGAGAACCTGGGTAAGCTGGGACTTCTTCCCTGCAGCGTAGGAAGTTGAAGTGTGACCTTATAGAGTTTTATATAATCATGAGGAGCATACATAAGATGAATAGCAAAGGTCTTTCTCCTAGTGTTGATGTATATTTTGTTCCACAAACCCGGACGACAAGTTTCTGTACAACGACAGATGCTTTATTATCAGATAGCCAACGATAGATTCAAAATGTCCCCAAAGTCACCATGTGTTTACTTATGATGACACTTCCCCATGAATCTCTGCCCTACACAGAGACAGTACATTTTACAAGGATTAAAAAAAGATTAATCAGTCAGATGGGCGATTGTCATCACATAGTTTAAAGGAGGTAATTATGAATTTACAGAGCCCGATGTATGTCGATGTCCTGTGACAACGTGTGAATGTATTACAGTAACTGGTCATTGTATTATTCATGATTATGTGTTGATGGGAAGAGACTAAGGCAGAAGGGTTTTGCCTGCTGTAAATGGGGGATTCACATACCTATGCTAATATGGAGGGGAAGTAAGGCAGTGGGAGAGGAAGGCAGTTTAAAAGGATTGTAGCCAAGGCTCAGTTTTGTCTGGAAAGGGCAAATCTCTCTGTCTGCCACAGGGGGAATTCACAAGTGTGGCTCCATTAGGCTCTATTTCTGAGATACAGTCAGCCTCCCCTCTACTGAGATGTTCTGTCTGTATTGTAAGAGTACAGGCTTTCAGTTAATACTGAAATAAGTCCTTTGGTAGTGAAATGTTTAACTCTTGAGTCCCCAATGTGTCCTGAAAGAGAAGCAAAACATGGAACTGACCCCTCTGTAGCATTTTAACTTCCTCATTTTGATCATTTCACGATCAACCAGGTGCCCTCAGAGCCTATTGTGAAAACATTCAGACAATAGTGGCCATAAGCATTGGAGCACGAGAATGCAGGAGATCACAATTAGTATTGCAAATCCAATATGCCTGCAGGCCTCCTAATCCTCCAAGAATGCCCCCTAGTGACCACCCTGCCATGCCATCGCTGAACCCCTTGTTGATAGTTTGGACAGTCTGGATTTCCCATGTGGTGTGTTTCGAGAGGTCAGTGATGTTAGTGCAGCACTCTGCCCCAACAATAACACAGGTGCCACCCTCCTTGGCCAGCAGGAAAGCCAGTGCCAATTGATTCTTGAGGGTCACAGTTCTAACTGCAAGTAGTTCTGTGTTAATTTCAGTTAGGGTACTAGTGGTATCATTGGTGACCCTTTCCCATTCAGTCTTGAGCTGGCTAAAGATCTTGGGAGTGTAAAGAGATTCCTGTCGAGGGAAGAGAACATTCCCACCCAAGTGAGGAATCTGGCAAGGGACCTTCTGGATCTTGTAGATGAGGGCAGGTTGCCCAAACCTCGAATGCGAGGTACAACGTATTCCAAGTATCACAACACTTCCCAATCTGAGGGAAGCGGGATTTCAACCTGAAAATGAAGTATGTGCCATTGTAAGCTGTCAGGGTGGAAAAGGCACCCCTCGCCCCAACAGCCTGAGAGCAGGATTGTTTCAGATGTGGCCCGAGGTTCTACTGGGGACGGTGGGCCAATCAAACATAAAGTACACATATTCAGTTAAGTTCTGGATACGTTCGACCCAGAGGATGGTAGAGGAGCATTCACTCATTACCACATAAGTACCTTTGGTGGGCTTCCCTTCCTGCCTGAAGCAGATAGGATAGTCGATGGTATTGTTGAGAACTACAAGGGAGGGAGGCCTATGCCATTGGTTGTAATTAGGGTGATACCCTGCCAACTGCCACTCGTGTGTCATCAGTGTTAGCCAGGTCACCGGAGGGGCTTGGACGCAGTAGCCATTCGGTTAGTTCGTGCCAGTGAAAAGGTATGGGCCACAAAGGGATTCCTCCCACCAAGTGGGGTGGCATGTGGACACATACTCAGCAGTGGGTGTCTCTCCCCATTATGCGGGCTGTCTGATAGGCTAGGTGAAAAATGGTATTATTAGATTAGATTAGATTACTTTACAGTGTGGAAACAGGCCCTTCGGCCCAACAAGTCCACACCGACCCGCCGAAGCGCAACCCACCCAGACCCATTCCCCTACATTTACCCCTGCAACTAACACTATGGGCAACTTAGCATGGCCAATTCACCTGACCTGCACATTTTTGGACTGTGGGAGGAAACCGGAGCACCCGGAGGAAACCGACGCAGACACGGGGAGAATGTGCAAACTCCAGACAGTCAGTCACCTGAGGCGGGAATTGAACCCGGGTCTCTGGCGCTGTGAGGCAGCAGTGCTAACCACTGTGCCACCGTGCCGCCCACAGGTGTTGAGGGGTGTCAATTTGGGATCCATCTATTTCTCAAGACCCCATTTCCCAAAGTCACCAAGATCACAAGTATGGAAAACATCCTTGTCCTTAGCTGTCTGCTTCCACGTTGACTCTTTTGCAGTCAGTTCTTTGTATCCATCAGGGCTGCTCTTGTACTTTCACAGCCATGGAAGTGGTCAGCAGCACCCAGACAGTCCTTTCCATCTTGGTCCCAGCTTCCTTTGTTCCCAATCCTTTATCAGGACGAAGTCCCCTGGCTCGTCAGTGGAGTAGTCCCTTCAGGCAGATTGTCACTTTCTTGGTAAGCCTGGTGTACCTGCGAATGCAAACATTGGAGAGTTTTGGTTAGCTCCCACCTCCTCACTCAGGGTTTTCATATCTAGTCTTTTAGGGAGGGGAGGTCAGACTATTCCAGGTCCTCATGAGCGTCCCGTAAACCACCTTAGCAGGAGACAGACCGGTTTTGCTTGAAGGGGTAACCCTCATATGCAACAGGGCCAAAGGTAGGACCTTCAACCAACTTAGGCCTGTTTCCTGTTTTAGCTTCGCCAGCTTATTTTTTTTTGGGTACCATTTGCCCATTCCATCACTCCAGCCGCTTTTGAGTGGTGAGTGCAGTGGAATGGGTGTTTTATTGCTAGTTCCCTGCAGATCCCCTGGTTAACTTTAGTCATGAACTGTGGCCCATTGTCTGAGCTTATTGTCCCTGGGAGTCCATAGCGGGGAATTATTTCTCTCGACAATATTTTTACCACTGTTGCAGCCGTATTGTCCCTTGTCTGGATTGCCTCAATCCATCCGCTGAAGATATCTACAATTTCCAAACAATACTTATAACATTGTACCCTGGGTAATTCTATGAAATCTAGTTGTAGACAATTGAAAGGCCCACCGGGCAAGGGAGTAGTCCCAGAACTGCAGGGCATCCCTTTTCCAGCATTTGTCTTTTTGCGGATCAAGCATTATTTGGTTAGTTTCTCAGCCATTGTTTTGGGAATCAGGGTGCAACCAGGTTTGTAGCAAAGTGCTGACCATTCCCTCCTTGCCTAGGTATGTACAGTTAAGTACATAATCCACCAAGATTGGTAAAAGCAAAGAAGGAACACAGACCTGTCCCACAGTTTGGTATGAACATCAAGGATGCACCCCATCTGTGATCCACAGTCTGGGTTCCTCTGCAGGGATGTCTCCCGGTAAGTGACATATCTCACCCAGGTCCGGCATATCCATCCTCATACATTTTGCAACGAGGTGTTTCTGTGAGCCCAAAAGAACCAGGAAAGCTGGATGTAAGGCTGCCTGCTTGGCGGCTGCATCTACTTGCGCTTAGACATTGGAGATTGTCAGCGGCACCAGTGTAAGTTGAACATTTGATCATCGCTAGGCTGAACAGCAACTGCGAGGCCTGTAAAAGATTATGCACAAAAACAGCGTTATTAATGGGTTGCCCCGTGGAGGTTCAAAATCCCCTATGCTCCCAAAAAGCACCATGGTCATGGGCAACGCTGAAAGCATAGCGAGAGTCTGCATAAATATTGGCAGAAGGGCTGATGGGAAGAAGGGCTTATGCCTGAAACGTCGATTCTCCTGCTCCTCGGATGCTGTCTGGCCTGCTGTGTTTTTCCAGCACCACATTTTTCAACTCTGGTCTCCAGCATCTGCAGTCCTCACTTTCTCCCACTGTTGGTTTCCTAGAGAGCATCTTAACCCGATCAGCTATACAGGGACTCGGGTACAGCAGCGGGGACAGAGTCATAGGTGGCTCAATGGGAGGCACCGGTGAACTAGGGTGACATCCCCATTCCTCCTCTACCTTGGTATTATTCTCTCCCTCCTCAAACAGGGTTGGTATGATAGACCTGAGCTTGGCATCCCGAGAAGTGCTTAGGTTCTGTCTACCGCTTGTTACTTTAGCCCCTCTTGTTTATCTTATTCAGCTTTAGCTTCTTTATGCTGTTTCTCCTATTCCATTTTTTTTAAAAACATGTCATTAATACATTCAATTTCAACAGCTAAAGAGATGTATTGCCTCCATACTGTCCAGAAATAGTCGTGCAAGGAATCCCATCAATTAGATTTGTCCTACTCCTAGGCAACCTTATTGAGTAAAAATAAAGGTGGTTACCACAAAGAAGGTTATTCAACCTTCTTTTTCAGTGCCAGTGCTTTGCATGAGGAACACAGTCTCACTTTCCCTTAATGGTTCCTCACTTCAATGCTACCTACAAGTTTCCTCATATTGCCCTAACTTCTGTCACCAATTGAACATTAATCAGTGCAGCCATGCTTTAAAGTAACCATGAGGCAATAACACAGATCCCTGACAATGTGCCAAGTAATTAATTAACTAACTAACTGTGATAATGCAGTTCAGGATCGTACAAATTGTTTTAAAATATTGAGTAATATGTATATTTAATGAGAGATGGAAACTGAACAAGTGAATAGGCATCACACTGCAAAATAATATGAACGAACAAACAGATTTCAAAGTCACAGAAATTATTCAAACCTGCTTGGTGTTCTATATGAAATTGTAGCAGGATAGTTCAATTACATGCATACCCCACTCAGCTGACCAAATCACAAGTCTTTTCCTATCCAGTAGGAGTTTTGTTAAGATTCTTCAACATAAACTGGAAATTTATTTAACAGAAATCCAGTGCTATAATGTAGAATGTGCACAGTTTCCAAATCTAAACTCCATTATAATTACCTGGTTCTAGTCTTTCAATTTAAATCCCAATTTGTTTTTTTTTCCAAGCAGTTCTGATCAGTTATTGCTTATTTATAATGTCCTAGGCTGTGAAATGACTGTGGCAGCACTAATAAAAGTCTTGTCAAGATGCCTTATATGCACAAATAATGACTAACCCAAAAGGCACATTATTTAGAACAGTATCTTTACTTTTGTTACATGGATTTTTTTGCAAGATAATGTTGAACTGACACTTCAGTTCTCAGTGAGGAAGGGAAATTGCCATAGAATGGCACTCCATACTGACAAAGGAGATGCAACAGTCTTAAAATTAAGCAGAGGCAAACAAGTCTGAAACAAAGATTCAATTCAACCAGTATCATTTTCTGAAAACGATGTTTTTGATTTGGTATATCCAGATCCACCTTTACAATTTTTTTAATGAAACTATATAGAGTGTAAAACAGAGTTCACTGTAATTCCTCTACTTAATGAACAAATGTTAAAATCTGAGGTGATTCCCCTCAATGTTAGGTTTAGATTAAGGATGTCCCCAGGGGCAGCCTTTCTCTGGCATTTTAGAGTTCAGCCCAGTGTTCTGTAAGCAAACAAACCAGAACCAAAGAACAAACAACACAAAATCCACACAGACAGGGCTAAACCCTGGCAGCCTGGTCAATTGTTTTAATGCAGTCACAATTAAAAGTCATTAGCTAAGTCATAGTTTTGGAATCAAATTATCAGTCAAATGAAAAAACTTTCACCACACATACCATCACAAAATCGCTCAAAAATTCAAATTGGATATCCTTTAATTTGTATATGAAAACTTAGCAAAATGACCAATCTCTCATAGAGGCCTACAACCCCTATCACCATTTTCCTGATCAGGTATTTTCCCACAGATTGTGCCCCTTCCAAACTACATAGAAGGACTGTCCCATTTTACCTTATGACTCCTTCCTCTGCTATAAACAATTTCCAGTGGCCATTTCAATACTGCGAGGTGAGAAATTTACCGAGCCTGTCTTCTTTCCTTATTAATTTCCACCGGCCATATCTGAAAGAGGCAGCTCCCTAAGCCAAATCCATCAGGTAGTGATGAACACTTCCCTGACTGGGGTCCCCAGTCCCGACCTTTTTCCTACAGATTGCCACATGCTGACAGGGTAAAAACAATGACTGCAGAGGCTGGAAACCAGATTCTGGATTCGGACGGTGCTGGAAGAGCACAGCAGCTCAGGCAGCATCCGAGGAGCAGTAAAATCGACGTTTTGGACATGCTGACAGTCTTTCTCCTCTTTCCAGTATTTCCTCTGGCTCAATCTTTCTGTATGCATTCTTCATGTCAATGTATGCATTCCAAAATTAATGAACACATGTCTGGGAGCCACTATTTATGCAGCAGAGATTCACCAGAATGATGTTTGTGGAGAAAAGCCTCAGTTATGAGGAGAGACTGGATAGGCTTGATTTGTTCTCCTTGGAACAGAGGAGGCCGAGGGAGGATCTGATTGAGGTGTACAAAATTATGGGAGATCTCTTGCCCATGGTAGACATGTCTAAGACCAAAGGGAGCAAGTTTAAGGTGAAGTTTAAGTGGTTTTGAGGAAATATGAAAATATCTTTTCACCCAAAAGGGTTGTAGAAATATGGAAGGTGCTGCCTGAGAGGCGGTGGAGGCAGATACTCTCACAATATTTAAGCATCATCTGGATAAGCACTTACAATGACAGAGCAAAACAGCTATGGACCAAGTGCAGGGGGATGGGATCGGTGTAGCTTACTATTAGTTGGTCAGCATAGACGTGATGGACCAAATGCTTTGTTCTATGACTTGTATAGCTTAAAGTCTTGAAAGCAAAACTGAGACTTCAACACTTACTCCATCGCACCCTTTGGTCTTTTGCAACTTGATACAAGCATACTAAACACAAAGTGTATGTAGAGTTGCAGCCAAAGAAAACCAAGTAGCAACCAGTCCATAAATAGTGGGTACTCTCTACAAATAGTGTTGGTGAAGACCCCTTCCTGCCATTGAATGTAAGATTAAGAGAGTGTATTAGCTGGATCATTAAGTGTTCAAAATGGCAAAGCTGGTATCAAATTAGTGTTTTGGTTATTGATTAACATCATGAATTTGTTCTACATACTCCCAACTGATATTCACAGTGGATATGATAAAAAATTATAGTTCAACCTGACTCAGTGCATAATATGAAATTCAATCATACAATTTTGAATCTGCATGGGCTCTCACAAGGCCCAAAAAACACAAGGCAATGAGTTCACTTTCTTGCCAACTCTGCTTCATGTTGTATAGCATCAAACATGAAACTATTATCATTTGTCAAGCTAACTTAAATCATATTAGATTTTACATGTGAGAAAATCCTTAGCAACATTTACATAATTTTTCAACATATCTTGAGCCTGTAATTACAATAAAGTGGTCTTTGCAAAACTCACTCGATTATCGTCCAGCATGGTTGAAGTTTTCCAAGGCATTGATTACATATCTTTGTGAAATGGTATCTGTGACCTATAGGTCTCTTCTGTGACTGGAGTTCCTTTGCTTGTGGCAATGAAGGTCACAGGTGTCTTGAATGAATGAGCATCACTGTCTCATCGTAATCACCTAATGGTGATTGAGTGAGTATTAGCTGATGATGTCTACTTTCAAATGTCAGAGGCTAATCCACCTGTAGATGTGGATTTATGTCCCAGGCAACAAGCACCTGAACTAAGAGGTATAAAGATCACCAGGATTTGAGCTGTGACTTTGTCTACATCTTTGAGTCAAGCTGCTAATGCCCACCTCACCTCCATAGGCAATGTTCTCAAAGAAGAAAATCAGCCTGAACTTGCCTGCCATGCCAAGCAATTAACATGGGGTTGTGACAATAATCCTATTCCTTGATGCTCCACAGAAGCTTTCTTTCAATTTAAGACATATCTTTAGTTAGTGGGAAAGATATACAATTCTAAGCAGAGCACATTTAATGTTTGAAACAAGAACAAAAAGTGATGGGAAAGCTCAACATTTCTGACAGCATCTGTGGAGAGAAATCAGAATTAAAATTTCAGGTCTAGTGACCCTTCCTTAGAACACTAAATGTTTGACATTTTCATCAGTGATACATTTTGTAACTCGGTGTCCCCAAGTATGGACTTCCTTTTCATGACAGTTTCAGATTATATCCCAAATTGTTACACTCCAGGGTTGGGGGGGCGGGTGTGTGGGAGGTGATGATGAACATGGTCCCTTCCTTATTCACCCACAAACTAGTCACAACATTGAAAGGATCCCCCTTTTTTGGGGATACTTTACTCCCAGATCAAATTAATGACATTTTAAAATTATTCATTCACAGGGATGAGGGTATCACTGGCTGGGCCAGCATTTCTTGCCCAGAGCACAATTGGGAGTCAACCACATTACTGTGGGTCTGGAGTTACACATGGGCCAGACTATGTAAGGATGGCAGAATCCTTTCCCAAAGAGCATTAGTACACTAGATAGGTTTTTTCCTAACAATCAACTCATGATCATCATTAGATCCTCAATTCCAGATTTTTTTTTTTAAATAATTAAACTCAAATTCCATCATTTGCCACAGCAGGATTAGAACCCAGGTCCCCAGAACATTATCTAGCTTTCCAGATTAACAGCACAGTGATAATACCACTAGGCCATCACCTTCCCCTTATGTAGGCTTACTAATAGAGTAAGTTTATCAGTTATTGAGCATGAGGAGAAGGAATAATGCAACACCCTTCCACACAGATGAGAAATTAGAAAACAGTCCAAGAAATCAGTTAAGTGATATCAGTTCAGTCCCTTTTTGATAATGAAGAGACGTTAGTGGAATATTGTGACTACTACATTGCATGATACCAGTAGCATTGAAAATGGTAGATTTTGAGATTCTTGGTTTTGCAGGTTATTTTGTAAGAAATTATTTTGTCCTGTTTCCTTTTTGATGGTAACTGTCTTCCAGCAATCAGAGCAAGAGAGTGCCTTTTCTTTCTATCTACAGTACAGCATTGCATATTGTTGTATATTGACCTTCACAGCACATTAATCCACACTGGCACATTCAGCTTCTGGCACACTGAGATCAGGGTTACAGTCTTCTTTTTAACCTATTTTGGTCATATGTCTGGAAAGGTAAAAACACAATTTTTTTTTCGACCCATGTGTCAGTCTGGAACATAACACACAGGAGATATTTTACTATTGAGAGGAGTTAATTAGATTGCCTTGCACCTCTGCCTTTTGAAGTCTTACTCTTTCAAGCTTCTTTGGCATCCTACGAAGTGTTCACACAGGGAATCTTTTGACAGTCGGTGCATTTCATTTTTAGAAGTTACCTTATCAGCCAGACATGCCTTGTTCAAGCATTCCAGATGTCCATAAGTAAAATAACGTTCTGATCCATCATCTTGACAAGGACCAGGCATGAATATTCTTCTCTTTCTCAATAGGCCCTGACTGAGAATTGAACTGTGATCTGAGTACCAGCTGATGATAGTGAGAGAGTGTTCAGAGCCTCTTGGCTATCTAAACCCCCACCCTTGCCCACCACCTAACTTTGCCTCCTGTCTATTTTAGGCAGGCAGATAACCATGGGTCAGATATGATGTGGCCTCGGACCAAACATCTCATGGGAAACGAGGTTGAGTAGACGTGGGTATAGGAGAAGCTGTGATCAGTAGGATGCTGATCCCACCCTCAGCTGTCCAATTCACACTCTTAGGGCTGAAGTTTTAGTTTCCTATGAATAGCTGCTCATCAAAGGGGTGCTGGGGAATTATTGAAGTAGGAATAACATTAGAATTAGGAGCGAGAGTAGGAAATTCAACCCCTGGGCCCACTCTGCCATTTGACATGATCATGGCGATCTTTTCCTGGTTTCTACTCCATTCTCCTGCCTGCTCCTTATGCCCTTTACCTCACTTTTAATCAGAAACATAAAATAAGTGGATATAAATGCAAATTTGTATTGGATACCCACAAAATCACAGTTTATCAGACTAATTGAAGTAAAAAGACCTAACCTAATTCAGGACTCTCCTGCTCCTCAGATGCTGCCTGACCTGCTGTGCTTTTCCAGCACCACACTCTTTGACTCTGATCTCCAGCATCTGCAGTGCTCACTTCCTCCTAACCTAATTCAGAGCCACCTTCCATGTGGTGTAGTTCATTACACAAATGAACCACCCTCTGTGTGAAAAAATTGTGAAAAATCCATTTAAAATCTTTCTTCTCTATCTTAAAATTATACCCTCTAGTTTTCCCTGCCCTCGGGAAAAGACCTTTGCTATTCACCTTATCTGTGTCTCTCATGATTTTGTAAACCTCTGTAAGGTCATCTCTAAAACTCCTACACTCCAGCAAAAAAGTCCCAGCCTAACCAGCCTCTCTATATAACTGAAACCCTCCAGTCCTGGAAGCATCCTGGTAAATCTTTTCTGAACCCTCTCAGTAAGGAGTAAAACGTTGTTAGAACAAGGTTAATGATCAAGTTTTGTTTTTTTTTCAATGAAGTCTATAGTGTTGAAATAGTTAGGCTTTATTCCTTGCATAAAAACTTGACACAAGTGATGATAAATATTCGGGCCATAACATCATAGCCTCAATCTGCAACTGTTTCTGCCGATGTTGAATTTTTTATTGTTTTCTCTGGGTTCCAACCTTTATATATGTGTGGCGCACGGTGCATTATATTACAAAGGTGGAATGATCGTGTAGTCTGCATGTTTAAGACTTTTTTTAAAACAGAATGTGAATACTAAGAATCTTTGAGTAAATATCCTTTTAGAGATAATTGAAGTTCCAATAAAAGTTTTTGTGCAACATGGAATAATGGAAATATAAAAGATATGAGAGAAAAAAAACTCAAATGAAATAGAAGGTGGATGGGAGAAAATCAACGAGGTAAAAACAATGACTGCAGATGCTGGAAACCAGATTCTGGATTAGTGGTGCTGGAAGAGCACAGCAGTTCAGGCAGCATCCAAGGAGCTTCGAAATCGACGTTCGGGCAAAAGCCCTTCATCAGGAATAAAGGTGGATGGGAGAAGCAGAGAGAAAAATGGGAAAATAGTAAAATTTTCAAAGTCACTGTTGTACTGAGCTATTTTTCATCCTTTCTGTCCATTCAATACTTTGTCAGTGCTTTTCCTCATCATAGATCAGCTTTTTTGTCTGTCTTCTGAGATATGTGGAGAAATGGGGAACCTAGAAGAATCAAATCATCGCATATAATGGCATAAAATTGACAGCAGCAGTCTTTGACTTCACATATATGTGAACACAGAAGTGCAAGAGTACAGAGTTGATGCTGAATTTGGAGTTTGACAAAACATAATGTAAGAGTAAAGTACTGCAGCTGCGGGAATCTGTACTGAAAATACAAAATGCTAGAAGTAACAGCAGGTCAGACAGCATCCATGGCAAGAGAGCAAGCTAACTTTTCAAGACTAGATGACCCTTCATCATATTCTGTGCATTTTTTTATTCCCCTTTAATAAAAGGACTTTAAAGCCATAGTGAGTGTACAGTGATGGCACCAGAGATGGAATATTATAGTTACAAGCAGGTTCTGGGACCAGTTCCACTGAAGCAGAGAGGTTTGAGGAAATTTAACAGAGGATTTTAAAATTGAGAAAAGTTTTGATGAAATGAATAGGGAAAGGCTATTTCCTTTCATTGAAGCATTATATAAATTTAAATTCATGATTTAAATTTTTAAGAATATTGTTGCTGAAGCTTGTAATGTTTTCTATAGCGAATGATTGTGGCAGATACACTGATTGGGAAGAGTGGATAATCTTTAAGTAAAGAAAGATGCAGGGCTTTGGTGAGGAAGCAAGTTGCTGGAATTAGTTTTGTATTGCTCAAGTAAAATCTAAATCAGACTTGACAAACCGAAAGGCTTCTTTGTGCTGTAAAAGTATCTCATTAAGTAATATTGAATAGAACACTAATGCAATACTGTCTCATTAAATTGGATGACTCCAAACAGCTTTCAGGTCATCACAGAGACACAAAGGTGTACTGTTCGTTCTACCTTGTTGACAACTCAACAGTCTTTAGGTTAACACTAAATTGCCACCTTGTGAAATTTGATCGAGACATATTGATACATTGGATTAGTCAAGGAAATTCAGTGCTTAAAGGATCCACACCTTTCAATGTCAATTACATCTTGTTATTAGCTTTATGTGCCAATGATAAATCCCTCTATCAATTGAACAGGAACTTAAGAAGACTGCCCTTAAGGAAGCTGTCAATAACATGACAGATGCCCTGAAACTTTGCCTGTTGTTTTTTGTAAAGTATGTTAATGGATAAGTACCTGTATGGCAGAAACTTGTGATCTTTGGAGGAATTTATGTGAGAAAAAAACTGTATTGTCATATCATATTACAATTTGCACTAACCATGTTGTTTTTCATTATAAGGAGAAGAGACTAACTTTTAATAACCATTTGGATAAAAGTTGACTTCATGACAGAAAAAGGGTATATAATTTTCTTTCTGACTTATTATCATTGAATCATATGTAAACAACAGAAATAAAATTGTTTTCTAAGTGCAAAATAATAAATTTCAAGCCATTATTACCAATGGTACTGTGGTCAATATGTATTACTTCTTCAAACTGTTAATAGGTTTTCCCATCCCAATCTCCCTGGCAGCCGGGTGAAAACCCAACAATGTCAAAATGTGTCAATAAACAGTGCAGATTTCCCATGCCTTAATGTATGTTCTGATCATCTTGTGCTGCATATTGTGGAGAATCACATTTCAGTCTAAGCCTTTCCACGATGTGTTCACACACATGTTATTCTAACAAGTATTGGAGTAGGAATTCTAGCTAACATTTCATTCTTTTAAAAAAAAATCATTCAGGGATATGGAGTAATGTGGAATAATTGCCATTGAGATGTTAGTGGAGACTGCTTTCTTGCACTGTTGCTGTCAATCTGCAGCAGCTGCACCTGAAGTATTGATAACAAGGGAATTCCATGATTTTGACAGCAAATCAGAGATAGTGATAAAATGACAGTATATTTCCATGTCAGGATGGTGAGTAGCTTGGAAGGGATATGGCAGGTGATGGTCTTCCCAGGTACTTGCTGCCCTTGTCCTTCGACGTGGTAGTGTTTATAGGTTTGAAAGTTGCTGACTAAGCGGTGCAGGTGAATTCTCGCAGTGAATCTTGTAGTTAGTACACACCATAGCCTCTGTGGGTTTCTGCGAGAGGGAGTGAATGTTTACAGATGTGGTGCCAATCAAATGTGCTGCTTTGTTCGGGATGGTATCAAGCTTCTTGAGCATTGTTGGAGTTGCATTAATTCAGACTATTGGGAAGCAACCATCACATTCATGACTTACGCCTTGTGGAATAGCTTGGGGGAGTTCAGGAGGTAAATTATTCATTGTACTATTCCTGCCTTTGATCTGCTCTTACCCCCACAGTATTTAAAGGGTTAGTCCAATTCAATTGCAAGTTGATGGTTGCCTGCAGGATGTTGGTAGTGGGCATTCAGCAATACTACTGCCACTGAATGTTCAAAGGGAGATTGTAAGATTACCCCTAACAGTACTGTGGGAATCCTTACACTAGATGGAAAGCAGTCAAGAAGTGTGGCACTGGGAAAACACAGCCAGTCAGGCAGCACCTGAGGAGCAGGAGAGTCGATGCTTCGAGCATGAATTCTTCATCAGGAATGAGGAGGGCCCGGGGGGGCTGAGATAAATGGGAGGGAGGTGGGTCTGGGGGAAGGTAGCTGGCAATGCGATAGGTAGATGAAGGTGGAGGATGATGGTGATAAGTCAGAGACGAGGGTGGAGTAGATAGGTGGGAAAGGAGGTGGACAGGAAGGACAATTCAAGAGGTCGGTGCCAAGTTAGAGGGTTGGACTCTGGAGTAAAGTGGGGTCAAGGGAAACGAGGAAAGTGGTTAAATCAACATTGATCCTGTGTGGTTGGAAGATCCCAAGGCAGAAGATGAGGCATTCTTCATCCAGGCGTCAGGTGGCTATAGTTTGGCAGTGGAGGAGGCCAAGGACTTATATGTCCTTGGTGGAGTGGGAGGGGGAGTTGAAGTGTTCGGCCACAGGTGGTGGGCTTGTTTAGTGCATGTGTCCCAGAGATGTCCTCTGAAACATTCCGCAAGCTGGCGTCCTGTCTCCCCATTGTAGAGGAAACCACATCGAGAGCAATGGACACAGTAGATGACATAAGTGAAAGTACAGGTAAACCTCTGTCAGATGTGGAAGGATCCTTTGGGGCCTTGGATGGAGGTGAGGGGGGAGGCGAAGGTGCAAGTTTCCACTTCCTGCAGTGGCAGCAGAAGGTATTGGGAGTGAAGGGTGGGGGGCGTGAACCTAACAAGGGGCTCGCGGAGGGAATGCAGATAGGGTGGGGAGGGAAATATACCACTGGTGGTGGGATCCGTTTATAAATGGTGGAAATGGTGAAAGATAATACATTGAATCTGGAGGTTAGTGGGGTGGAAGTTGAAGGCCAGGGGTTGTTCTGTCCTTGTTGTGATTGGAGGGGTGGGGTTCAAGGGCAGAGGCACGGGAAGTGGAGGAGATGCACTGGAAGGCATGGTTGACCATGTGGGAGAGGAAATTGTGGTCCCTGAAGGAAAGTGGCCATCTGGGATGTTCTGTGGTGGAATTGGCCCTCCTGGGAGCAGATGGGGCAGAGGCAGGGAATTGGGAGTAAGAGATAATATTTTTACAAGAGGCAGGTGGGAGGAGATGTAGCCCAGGTAGCTGTGGATGTCAGTGTGTGTTTGAAGTAGATGTCTGTGTTGAGTCAGTTGTTGGAAGTGGAGATGGAGAGGTCCAGGAAGGGGAGGGAGGTGTAGGAGATGGTCCAGTTGATCATAAGGTCAGGGTAGAATGTGTTCGGGAAGTTGATGAACTGTTCAGTCTCCTCATGGGAGTATGAGGTGGCACTAATAAGTCATCGATGTAGCGGAGGAAAAGGTGGGGATGCCCTCCAGTGCATCTCCTTCACTTCCCGTACCTCTGCCCTTGAACCCCACCCCTCCAATTGCAAGAAGGACTGAACCCAAGTCCCCACCCCGGTTCTCATCTCCCACCCCACCAACCTCCAGATTCACCAACGATTTCCACCACCTACAAACAGACCCCACTACCTGGGATATGTTTCCCTTCCCACCTCTATCTGTATTCTGCAGAGACCATGGCCTCCGTGACTCCCTTGTTAGGTTCACATCCCCCACCAACTCACCCTCACTCCTGGCACCATCCATTGCCACCACAAGAAGTGCAAAACTTGCACCCACACCTGCCCTCTCACCTCCATCCAAGGCCCAAAGGATCCTTCCACACCCGACAGAGATTTATCTGTACTTCCACACATATCATCTACTGTGTCTGTTGCTCTTGATGTGGTCTCCTCTACATCCTATACATAGAAGTCCTTGGCCTCCTCCACTGCCAAACTGTAGCCACCTGACGCCTGGACAAAGAATGCCTCATCTTCCACCTTGGGACCCTCCAACTACACAGGATCAAAGTTGATTTAACCACTTTCCTCTTTTCCCCTGCCCCCACTTTATCCCAGTTCCAACCCTCTAACTCAGCACTGCCCTCTTGAAATGTCCTTCCTGTCCATTCCCTCCCCACCTATCCGCTCCACCCTCGTCTCTGACATATCACCATCATCCCCCACCTTCATCTATCTATCAAATTGCCAGCTACCCTCCCCCCAGTCCCACCTTGCCCCCATTTATCTATCAGCCCCCTTGGGCCCTTCTCTGCTCATTACTGATGAATAGGTCATGCTCGAAACATCGACTCCCCTGCTCTTAGATGCTGCCTGACCAGCTGTGCTTTTCCGATACCACACTTTTCCACTCTGATTTCCATCATCTGCAGTCCTCACTTTCTCTTAGATGGAAAATAGTCATCTAAAAGGGCAATTCACCAACACCTTCTCAAGGGATTTAGGGATGGGCAATAAAGTTTGGTCTTACCAGTGATACCCACTAGATAATAATAATAAAACATATTCAATATGACTTGATTGTGCCAATATTATACTTTGAGCCACTGCAGTAAATATTTGAAGAAAAAAGCAATAGTGAGCAATGAGAGGAGAGCAGGATGGTAGAGTTTATTTGGATTGCTATAATTAGGGTCTAGTCAACGTGTCAATAGACCAAAGTGTCAATCAATGTCCTTTAACCTCCAGTTTTGTTAGATCACTTAAAGATTTCAAATACTAATAAGCAAATGTAGAGCAATTCAAATATTTGATATTAAATTGTCAACTAATTGGCCCATACAACAGATCTTAAGCAATTCCATGGAAGAAAACTTAATTTTCAATTTTTACTTATTTTTCTTATTTATTTGCCATGATTGCGTTTCCTAAACAAATCTTGCACTCTATCTATTATGATTTTTTAATTGAATAATAACTGTAAAGGAAGAGGATGGAAATCTTGCAAACAAATGAATGATACATTTTATAAACCATGAACATTCCAGGGAAGTACACTCACCAGCAAAGTATGGAGGACCCTTATCTACAGTAAGTCAATGAAATGGCTGCTGTCTCAAGGATACATTAAGGGATATTTGATCTGAGTCAAGTTACATCAATTATTTTGGAAATAGTCACACTATCACTAGTTGCTGGGTAGTATCACACACCCGTATGGAGATATAATAAATATGTTACAATAATTGACATGGTTTAAGGAGGTTCATTTATTTGATAATTCTCTGTGAAGGAAACATGCAGGTATCTTTAAATTGGACTTGTGTTGTTACATTGTAATGAACAGTAACATGCCCTACCCCAGCCATATTTTTCATTCTTGCCCTGAAGAAACTAACCTGTGGTTGGTTATGATTTCATGGATACATGTCATCCATCCATACTTAAATAATCACTCTTCATATAAATAGTTAAAAATCACACAACACCAGATTTTTAACTTTGTACACCCCAGTCCAACACCGGCATCTCCGAATCATTCATAAAAATACCATTTGTATTCCCCAACATTGCATAGTTGTGCATTTCTCATGAATGTCAGCCTGACTCAGTTGCTGTCAGAATAATCACTTTTGAGTGAAAAGGTTATGTTGTTTCATTAATGATGCTATCCTTCAAATGCGGTTTTACATGCTACAATAGTTTGCGTGAGCTGTTTTCAAAACCTAAAACTGGGACATATTTAAAACCCTTGGGAAAGTGGAGTTCCATGAGGATTTCTGTATTGAATGCCACTGGCAGGATTGAAAGGTAGGAATAACTGAAATTAAGAGATCATGTGATGATGTCTTCCAGAATGTGTTCGGCATTGGCAATCCCATTAAGTCACCCAATTGTTGAGTAGATCATAGAGTCATAGAGATATACAGTATGGAAACACACCCTTCTGCTCAACTTGTTCATGTCGACCTGATATCCTAAATTAATCTAGTCTCACTTGCCAGCATTTACCCTTTATCCAGCTAAACCCTTCCTATGCAAATACATATCCAAAAGTCCTTTAAATATCGTAATTATACCAGCCTCCACCACATCCTCTGGTTGCTCATTCCATACACGTACCAGCCTTTATGAAAAAGTTGCCACTTAATGATCCTGCTCCAAATACTTGTAACAATCCCCACAAACACCCCTTGGCACAAAAGGTAAAATCAAACACAGGATCTTACAGAAGACAGAGAGAGAGAGATGGCAGAGGGATTCGCCATGGAATATCTTCTTCCATGTATCTGTTTCTTGGACCAGCAGCCTCAAAACTGACAGCCTTGTTTTCAGTGAACAGCCAGACTGCTAAATCCAAACCAAACCATAGCTGGGCTGGGAGAACTGGCCACTTCCCCTTTCATTGTACAAGGGTTTTCTTTAAACTTGAAAACCTTTTGCATGAGGCAGTATCTGTTAGCTAGAATCAAACTGGCCTTAAAACTCTTTAATCCCAGACCTCTCGGAATCTCTGCTTTTATGACCTCTGAAAAAAAATCAAGGACAGCATAACCTGTTAACGGAGCAGCATTGTCACATTCTCAAGAGTAATTTGTAGGAGGCCGTAGTGGTAAAATACCCCAATTACTTCCTACAGCTTAATCCCAAACCCTCCAACAAATTAATCTCAGACTGACACTCCCAGGTCATTTATGGATATGCAACATGTGCCCATTTCTGAGATGATCAAAGCATGTTAAAGGCTCTATGACCAAACTGATATTTATCAAATCTACATGAAAGATATGATCTGTATAACTATTGTTTCCCACTTATATGGATTCCATTCAATTTATTTATTTGCAATTGTCTTCAGTTGCAATGTAATATTTTGCAGCAGATATTCCTTGGACAAGATTATGTGTAAGAAAACATTTTGCTGCAAAGCATGCTTAATTGAAGTTTCATTTGCATACTTTTACTTTTACATGATAAATGTGTTGAATTTTATCAGGATTAGCAACAACCAGTACATGTCTTACAACAGAAAGCATACAGAAGAATTAACTGTTAACTCCAACTGTACTTATCAGCCTATCATAGGAATACTTTTAAAATCTACAGCTCTACGATCTGGCAGATAGACATTAAAGATATCATTGGAATTATCAAAGTTTAGTGGCTTAAGCCACTAAACTTTGTTACACATAAACTTAAACTAAGAATCACAAATCAGTTATCACTTTAAATATACTTTGAGATAAGTTTATCTCAGTATTTGGATAACAAGATCATGCTTCCATGGTTACCCAGGAACAATAAACCCCAAAGCTTTATCTCAATATTGCAATGTTTCAATAAAGGTTTGTAACAAGTCTCACTGCAGTCATATGAGCCCAAGTTGCCAAAGCACTTACTTGAAAGTTCCTTGGAGTAGTGCAAGATGGTTTAGTGCATACTATATAGAAGACTTGAAAAGGAACAGTTTAGGCTTGCTGCTTAAAATATGAAGTAGTGTCTTGTTGCAACCCTTAGATGCTACATGCAGAAATTCCTGTAAAGATCTAACAAGTGCTAAAATGGTCAGAGCTTTTTTGTATTGATATTGGAATTCCATATTTGCATTTCTTTCCTCTTTCTTTCACTTTTCTGTACAAGCAATCTGATATTAGGAGACTAAGTATAATGCATTATCAAAGAGCAGAGAGGTTCTCCCTGGGGTTCTGGTCAACATTCTTTGCTCAGCTGCTCATCTCATTGATGGGAAGTTTTATTCCCTTATGTTAGCAATGTTATACAACAGGCAACAAGTCACCATGAATCTTGAGAACTGCTCACTCAAGAGCTGTAGCATAGTGCAGGCAGCAGAATTGTTGTTTGAGCGTGTCAATACTCTAGTCTATCATAGCATGGCTCTTAATGCATACTGGCTATGCACATGGTTTACACTGGTAAAAACAATGACTGCAGATGCTGAAAACCAGATTCTGGATCAGTGGTGCTGGAAGAGCACAGCAGTTCAGGCAGCATCCAACGAGCAGCGAAATCGACGTTTCGGGCAATAGCCTTTCATCATGTATAAAGGCAGTGAGCCTGAATCGTGGAGAGATAAGCTAGAGGAGGGTGGGGGTGGGGAGAAAGTAGCATAGAGTACAATGGGTGAGTGGAGGAGGAGATGAGGGTGATAGGTCAGGGAGGAGAGGGTGGAGTGGATAGGTGGAAAAGGAGCTAGGCAGGTAGGACAAGTCCGGACAAGTCATGGGGACAGTGCTGAGCTGGAAGTTTGAAAGTAGGATGAGGTGGGGGAAGGGGAAATGAGGAAGCTGTTGAAGTCCACATTGATGCCCTGGGGTTGAAGTGTTCCGAGGCAGAAGATGAGGCGTTCTTCCTCCAGGCGTCTGGCGGTGAGGGAGCGGTGGTGAAGGAGGCCCAGGACCTCCATGTCCTCGGCAGAGTGGGAGGGGGAGTTGAAATGTTGAGCCAGGGGGCGGTGTGGTTGATTGGTGCGGGTGTCTCGGAGATGTCCCCTAAAACGCTCTGCTAGGAGGCGCCCAGTCTCCCCAATTGTTCAACATTACGGCGTGTATTAAATTCATTGATGCGTGGACGGAGGGGGAGGAAGGTGAGTCCTTTGCTGAGGACTGATCATTCGTCCTCAGTGAGGGGGAGGTCTGGAGGGATGGTGAAAACTCGGCAGGGCTGGGAGTTGGGATCTGGTGTGGGTGTGGAGCTGGGAGTGGGGTCGGAGCCAGTACCTGGAGTGGGTGTGATGGTGGGGGGAATGGGGGTGGATTCATGAGCAGGGGTAGTGTTCCCCTCGGGGTTCTGGGGGGTGGTGATAGTGACAATGGGGTCTGTGGGGGGCGTGTCAGCAGAATGCAGGTGAGTGGCGCTGGTGGGGGCGGAAGTGGTGGCAGACACGGCAGTAGGGGTGGCCGAAGTCACTGAGCGTGTGGCATCAGCGATGATGTGAGGGCCGGAAGTGGGTGTGGGAGTGGCCATGAGTGGGGGCGGAAGTGACATCATCCATCCAGACCTCCCCCTCACTGAGGACGAACGATCAGTCCTCAGCAAAGGACTCACCTTCATCCCCCTCCGTCCATGCATCGGGAATTTAATACACGCCATGACGTTGAATAATTCTTCCGTCGCCTCCGCCTCCGAGCTTACTTTCACAATCAGGACTCCCGCCCACCTTCCGAGGACCCCTTCGCCCACCTCCAACACACTGCATCCACCTGGACACCCCGCGCTGGCCTATTACCTGCCCTAAACCTCTTCATTTCCAACTGCCACCGGGACATTAACTGCCTCAACCTGTCTACCCACCTCTCCCACTCTAACCTCTCACCCTCACAATGCGCAGCCCTCCAATCCCTCTGTTTCAATCCCAACCTCACCATCAAGCCAGCGGATAAAGGGGGCGCAGTTGTCGTCTGGCGCACTGACCACTACACTGCTGAAGCCAAATGCCAACTCGAGGACACCTCTTCCTACTGCCCCCTCAACCATGACCTCACGCCCCATCACCAAACCATCATCTCCCAGACCATACAGAACCTCATCTCCTCAGGAGATCTCCCTCCCACAGCTTCCAACCTCATAGTCCGGGAACCCCGTACTGCCCGGTTCTACCTCCTTCCCAAGAGCCACAAGCCTGACCACCCTGGCCGACCTATTGTCTCAGCATGCTCCTGCCCCACTGAACTCATCTCTACCTAGCTCGACACTGTCTATCCCCCCTAGTCCAGAAACTCCCCACATACATTCGAGACACCACCCACGCCCCCCACCTCCTCCAAGACTTCCGTTTCCCCGGCCCCCAACGCCTCATCTTCACCATGGATATCCAATCCCTCTACACCTCCATCCACCATGACCAGGGCCTCCAAGCCCTCCGTTTTTTCCTTTCCAGACGTCCCCAACAGTACCCTTCCACCGACACTCTCATTCGTTTGGCCGAACTGGTCCTCACCCTTAACAATTTCTCCTTTGAATCCTCCTACTTCCTCCAGACCAAAGGAGTCGCCATTGGCACACGTATGGGCCCCAGCTATGCCTGTCTCTTTGTTCGCTACGTAGAACAGTTGATCTTCCATAATTACACCGGCATCACTCCCCACCTCTTCCTCCGCTACATTGATGACTGCATTGGCGCCACCTCGTGCTCCCACGAGGAGGTTGAGCAATTCATCAACTTCACCAACACATTCCATCCTGACCTTAAATTTACCTGGACCATCTCTGACACCTCCCTCCCCTTCCTGGACCTCTCCATCTCCATTAATGATGACCAACTTGACACTGACAGTTTTACAAACCCACCAACTCCCACAGCTACCTGGATTACACCTCTTCCCACCCCATCTCTTGCAAAAATGCCATCCCATATTCCCAATTCCTCCCCCTCCACCGTATCTGCTCCCAGGAGGACCAGTTCCACCATAGAACACACCAGATAGCCTCCTTCTTTAGAGACCGCAATTTCCCTTCCCACGTGGTTAAAGATGCCCTCCAATGCATCTCGTCCACATCCCGCACCTACGCCCTCAGACCCCACCCCTCCAACCGTAACAAGGACAGAACGCCCCTGGTGCTCACCTTCCACCCTACAAACCTTCGCATAAACCAAATCATCCATTGAATTTCCGCCACCTCCAAAAAGACCCCACCACCAGGGATATATTTCCCTCCCCACCCCTTTCCGCCTTCCGCAAAGACCGTTCCCTCCGTGACTACCTGGTCAGGTCCACGCTCCCCTACGACCCACCCTCCCATCCTGGCACTTTCCCCTGCCACCACAGGAACTGTAAAACCTATGCCCACACCTCCTCCCTCACCTCTATCCAAGGCCCTAAAGGAGCCTTCCACATCCATCAAAGTTTTACCTGCACATCCACTAATATCATTTATTGTATCCGTTGCTCCCGATGCGGTCTCCTCTACATTGGGGAGACTGGGCGCCTCCTAACAGAGCGTTTTAGGGAACATCTCCGAGACACCCGCACCAATCAACCACACCACCCCCTGGCTCAACATTTCAACTCCCCCTCCCACTCTGCCAAGGACATGGAGGTCCTGGGCCTCCTTCACCGCCACTCCCTCACCACCAGACGCCTGGAGGAAGAACGCCTCATCTTCTGCCTTGGAACACTTCAACCCCAGGGCATCAATGTGGACTTCAACAGCTTCCTCATTTCCCCTTCCCCCACCTCATCCTACTTTCAAACTTCCAGCTCAGCACTGTCCCCATGACTTGTCCGGACTTGTCCGACCTGCCTAGCTCCTTTTCCACCTATCCACTCCACCCTCTCCTCCCTGACCTATCACCTTCATCTCCTCCCCCACTCACCCATTGTACTCTATGCTACTTTCTCCCCACCCCCACCCTCCCCTAGCTTATCTCTCCACGATTCAAGCTCACTCCCTTTATTTCTGATGAAGGGCTTTTGCCCGAAACGTCGATTTCGCTGCTCGTTGGATGCTGCCTGAACTGCTGTGCTCTTCGAGCACCACTGATCCAGAACATGGTTTACCCTGTGGATATGATAGTCAAGAAAGCACAGCATGCCTCTATTTCCTCAGGAGGCTAAGGAATTTTGGCACGTCCTTAAAGACTGTTACCAATTTTTATAGATGCACCATAAATACAGTGGCTTGGTGGTTAGCACTGCTGCCTCACAGCAACAGGGACCTAGGTTCAATTGCAGCCTCAGGCAACAGTCTGTGTGGAGTTTGCACATTCTCCCTGTGTCTGTGTGGCTTTTCTACTAGGGAGTGGGGGTGCTCTGCTTTGTTCCCACAGTCTAAAGATGTGCAGATTATGTGAATTGGCCATGCTAAACTGCCCATAGTGTTCAGGGATGTGTAGGTTAGGTTCACTAGATAGGTAGAGTAATAGGGTGGGGGAATGGGTTTGGGTGGGATAATCTTCAGAGGGTCGGTGTTGACATGTTGGTCCAAATGGCCTGTTTCTACACTGTAAGGATTCCATTCTATTCAAATCATAGAAAGATTTCTATCCAGATGCATCATGGTTTGGTATAGCAACTGCTCTGCCTAGGATGATAAGAAACTACAAAGTTGTGAACACAACCTAGTCCATCACGCAAGCCAACCTCCCATCCATTGATTAAATCTACACAGCATCAAAGAGTCCTCCCACACCGATTATAATCTCTTCTAACCTCTTCTGTCCAGCAGAAGATACAAAAGCTTAAACACAAATACCAGCAGATTCAAGACCATCTTCCCCGCTGTTATTAGATCTTTGAATTTTAAATTTAACATTGATCTCGGTCTTTGTGCACCTTCTCTGCAGCCATAACATTGTATTCCTCACTCTGTTCTGTTGCCCTTACATACTTTGTATTTGCCTGTACTGCGTACAAAACAAAACTTTTTGCTCTACCTATGTACGTGTGACAATAATAAATCAAATCAAATCAAATGTGCATTTATTACAAAACAGATACTGGATACACAACCTCAAGCCATAGACATTGCCCACCAGTATCATCCTCTAGTTTGTAATGGCACTCTCAAATCAGCAGGCACATTAAGAAGGTATCGTGACCACTGGCGGTCAACTAGGAATTTTCCTGTTTGATGGTTACACCTTGTTGTTACACATGCATAGGATGCTGAGGGATTGAAATGCCATTCAATTCTGGTACACGGTGTACAATGCCCTGCAAAAATATAGTCTGAACCCCTCTGGTCAGCATGGACAAGTTGGACTGAAGGGTTTGTTTCCTTTCTGTACATCTCCTTGAGTGTCTGATTCTATGACTCACATTTCTTTAGCTAAATGTGAATTGCATCCAATTTTTTAGAATTTTCGCCATGAAGCCCAGGGAAATTTCTTGCCATATTTTAACAAACCTCGTTAACTATCTATACTGCCTCATGTCGTCCCTCGCATCCCATTCTCCACCTTAATATGCACCGTTCCTGAAACAATTCATCATTCACTGGACATCTGTTAAAATACTGTTACAAGCGTGTTGTGCAGGGGCAAGCGCAATCAGTCCAGAGCTACCCTGTGCATCTGTGGAGAGAGAAATAGAATTGAACATGATTCTTCTTCAGGACACATTGTTCCTCTCTCCGCAGACACTCCCAAACCTGCTATGTGTTTTCAGAGCTTTCTGTTTTTACTGCAAATGTTACACCTTTGTTCAAAAAGCAGAGTAGGACAAACTAATAACTACAGGCTGGTCAGTTCAACCTCAATAATGGGAATTTTTTTAGGAACAATAGCCTAGGGCAATATTAACAATCAATTGGAGGTCCAAACATTCCATGATTTGAAGAATGAATTGGATTAGATTACTTACAGTGTGGAAACAGGCCCTTCGGCCCAACAAGTCCACACCGACCCGCCGAAGCACAACCCACCCATACCCCTACATTTACCCCTTACCTAACATTACGGGCAATTTAGCATGGCCAATTCACCTGACCTGCAACATCGTTGGACTGTGGGAGGAAACCGGAGCACCCGGAGGAAACCCACACAGACACAGGGAGAACGTGCAAACTCCACACAGTCAGTCGACCAGAGGCGGGAATTGAACCCAGGTCTCTGGCGTTGTGAGGTAGCAGTGCTAACCACTGTGCCACCGTGCCGCCCCAATCTAGCAGGGATCAAAGGATATGAGGGAATGTGGGAACAGTCTATTGAGTTGGATGATCAGCCATCACCATACTGAATGGTGTAGCAGGCTTTAAAGGCTGAATGGCCTACCCCACTTGCTACTTTCTATATAATTGTAAATCAATTGAAAAAAGAAAACAGTATGGATTTGTTAAAAGCAAATTGTGTTGAACAAGTTTCACTCCATCTTTTGATGAGGGTTGATGGAAATAAAACAGTTGGCATGATGTATATAAATTCCAAAAGGCATGTGACAAAATGCCACATAAAGGCCTGTCAGCAAAGTTGAGGCCCAAGGAATAAAAGGCAAAATAGAAGCTTGAATATGAAGTTAGCTGAGTGATAAGAAGCAGAGAGCAGTAATGAGTGATTGTTTTCAGATTGGAATAATTTACACTGAAAAGATCAATACCAAGGTCACTGCTGTTTTTGGTTTTGCTTTTATCAATGGCCTTGAATCATGTATACAGAGCATGATTCCAACAACTGGCACTTGATACAACACTTGGAAATATAATTAAGAGATGAGGAGGATTGCAATCAACATCAAGAAGATGTAAGGTAGATAGGAAGGCACTGAACTCTTGCAAAGTGTAATTTTGATGCAGGTGAGTATGAAGTGGGGAATTTGCAGTTGGTGGGATGGGGAAGTTCAGGGAGTGAGATGGCTAGCTCCATTCACTAGACAGTTAATGTGTGGATCAGAATGATTTTGACAGCGTGAGATTTATTCTGTGTTTCAAATGAGATCGACTTGGGGCCTGCCCCATAGTAACAAATCACAACATAAGCTGTGGCTTGGCAACCCTCAAATATGCAATGATTCAATCTTGAAAGAGAAGAATTGGGAAGAGATACATTGTGTTGACAAGGGGAAGAAGAGTTAATGTGAACTGAAGGGGACAATTTTTTTAAAAGTGTAGAAGCAGAGATAGCTGGGGGTAGATAAGTAGGGAGCTTGAAGGTGTTAGGGCAGATTTTGCAAGTGACTAAAAAAGCAAATGAGATTGCCAGCTTTATAAATCATATGATGCCAGGTTATAGTCCAATACATTTATTTGAAATCACAAGCTTTCAGAGCATTGCTCCCTCATCAAGTCACCTTGTATGACTTCTGACTCTGTCCACCCTAGTCCAACACCAGCATCTCCACATCATAGCTTTATAAATGAAAGAATGAAGTGTTAAAATCAGAAGGATGAGAGGAGTCTTTTAAAAATATTATTTCATCCTTAGGTCAAGCCATAGTTCCAGTTCTCAGCACCAAACTTCAGGAAGATTTCAGAGGGGGTACTGAAAAGATTCGTGAGGAGGATTCCAGATTTGAAAGGTTGCAGTTGCCGAGAGAGACTGGCAAAGCCGAGGCTGTTTTCATTGGCGAAAAGTATGTTGAGAGGAGATTTAATGAAGGTGTTCGAAATCATGACAGAGTAGTTAGAAAGAAGCTCTTGCCATTAGATTAGTGCGTAAACAGGCCCTTCAGCCCAACCAGTCCATACCGACCCTCTAAAGAGGAGCAACCCACCCAGACCCATTTCCCGCATGCACCTAGAACTATGGGCAATTTAGCACGGCCAATTCACCTCACCTGCACATCGTTGGACTCTGGGAGGAAACCGGAGCGCCCGGAGGAAACCCATGCAGACATGGGGAGAATGTGCAAACTCCACACAGACAGTCGCTCGAGGCTGGAATTGAACCTGGGACCCTGGTGCTATGAGGCAGCAGTGCTAACCACTGAGCCACCATGCCACCCCTAAATACCGGGTTGTGCGGCATTTGAACCCAGGATTGCTCACAAGTCAGTGTAGAAGAAGACCCAAAGCGAAAATCATACCCTTAGACCAAGGGGCCACACTAATTTTTTTGCCTCCATCACTTCCTCTGGCAGCTCATTCCATACACATACCACCTTCTGCATGAAAAGGTTGTACCTTAGGTCTCTTTAATATCTTTCCCCGCTAACCCTAAACCTATGCCCTCTAGTTCTGGACTCCCCCACCCAAGGGAAAAGACTTTGTCTATTTATCATATCCATGCTCCTCATGATTTTATAAACCTCTACAAGGTCACCCCTCAGCCTACGACGCTCCAGGGAAAACAGCCCTCGCCTATTCAACCTCTCCCTATTGCTCAAATCCTCCAACCCTGGCAACATTCTTGTAAATCCTTTGTGAACCCTTTCAAGTTTCACAATATCCTTCCGATAGGAAGTGATAGACACTACTGCAGGATTATTCCTTCCATCAACATCTTGTTTATCTGTTATCATCTTTGGGATATTTATATAGTGTCCTCCATCATGAAGATCAACACAAAAATATTGCTTTAAATCATCTCCCATTACACTGCTCCCCATTATTAATGCCTCAACTGCCTTCTCCAAGCATCCCACATTTACTTTAGCTAAATTTTTCTTATATACTTGAGAATTTTTTATTGTTTGTCTTTTTATATTTCTTGCTAACTTGCTTTTGTAATCAACTTTCTCCATCTTCATTATTTTTTAGTCATCCACTTCTGGCTCCTTAAAATTGTTCCCAGTCATCTGGCCTACAACTATTTTGTTTTGCCATTTTGTAATGCCATAGACCTTGATTGGAATGTCATTGACTGTCTTTGTTATCTACTGATGGTTCATCCTTATCATCAAATCCTTCTTTTTGACCAGGATAATTTTTCACTAAGCGTTATGAAATATCTGCATTAATTTCTGCCATTGCTCATCTACTTGCCCTTTAATCTATATTTTCAGCCTGCTTTAGACATCTTTCCTCCCACCTCAATTGCCCTTAAGGGAGGATACTGCTTTGACATCAGTTACTTGCCCTCAAGCTGAATTTTAAATTCTATCATTTTGTGATCACTACCCTCCAAGATCTATTAGCAGAGTCGGAGAACCAGAGAAAACGGAACTGAAATTGCAGTGAGTAGTTACTTTCTGTAATGTGGTTCTAAAAGGGTGATGGAGACAGAATTAATCAGGGCTTTCATAAGGGAGTTGGATATCCACCTAAAGGGGAAAAAAAACAATTTGCAGGGCTACAGGCCAAAGTTCGGACAAGCTTATTTGCTCCGACAGATAGCTGGCATGAATGCTTAATGCACACTCAGATATTCAAGTTTAAGAGGGAATCTTAGCTGAAGCATAGATAGCAGAGGAGACATCATATCAGCTCTGATTGATTTGATGATCTGTCTGCCCTGTATGCTTCAGATGGATGTTCACTGCACACAAACTGCCTTTGCCAATGCATTTCACGCCAGAAATGTGAGCTTGGATAACAGATGTAATCTTTTTCTGCAGAAGATTACGCATAGCGCTCAATTAACAAGTACTTCTGAACCAATTTCATTCCCTTTGCTTTTCAAGATGAAGCCCAGCAGTTTTTAATGCAGCTGAATCACTGGAAAAGACAGCTTCTGTTTAATATCTTATCTGAAAGTTACATATGCAGTGATGTAGTTATCTCATGGTGCTGAACCTGTATGCTTTATTAGATCATGAGGGTCACTTTTCATGGTGATTTATCATCTGAGGATTTATGTGTGTGCCTTGCTTTAATGTTCTATCAGGTGGTTACTGTGCAAAATCAAACTTAGGTGTTTGTCTCTTTAAGACTAGAAGGTACTGCCACAGACGATAAACAAAACAAATGTTGGAGTCAGCTCCATATTGGGTGGCAAATTAGAAGCTTGTTTTTCTTTAACTGATAGATCAATTTGATGTTAAATTAGTAAAATCTCAGAGAGGAAACTAAGTAATATAGCGTTTTAAGATTGTTTAGGCTCTATAAGAAAGACAGAGGTGACTACACAAGGTTGAAGTATAAATTATCTTCACTACAAAAATAGATATTTAAAAGTTGAACCACCCCATATGTACACATTCCTGTTCAATTGTTTGCTGTTTGGTTTAGCTTACCTCTCTGTGGCCTGATACAGCTGCTGAAAAATTGTAAGTTATAGGTAGCAGGGCCCGAAGATGTTTGATCATGTAGGAATAACAATTCACAATTTGTGGTCTGAATATTATGAACAGAAGTAGGCCATGCAGTCTCTCGTGCATCTTCTATCATTCTTGTAGACTAAGGCCAATCAAATCCAGATATCCAATAGCCCTGAATAATACCTTTTTAACTACCAGAAACATATTTACTTCAGCTTTTAATTCATCAATTGCCTCAGCCTCAACAACGTTTTGAGGAGACAGCTTGGAAATTCCCATTATCTTTTGTGAGAAAATAGTCTTCATAGGAAAGCCCCTGAATTGCCCATGATTTTGCCATTAGGCTCACTTGTTCTAATCTCACAAGAGAAAAGAGTTTCTCTCCTTCTACCCTATCACAACCTAGCACCATTTTGCCCACCTCAATTAAATTACTCCTTAACTTTCTCTGTTGTAGGGAATAGTAGGCTAGTTAATGCACTTCTCTTCATACCCTAACCACTTTCCATCCAATATGAACTGGCAAATCTGAGCTGCATGCTCTCTATGCCATTGTATACTTTGTGAGGTGAGGGGACTGAAAATTGTCAAGCCACTGCCTTTAGCAATTGTAGTATAACTTCCGCCTTTTTGTATTTCAGCTCCAAAAGGTAAAATGCATTGGGAAGATTACATTCAATCAGCTTATTAGTTTTCTAATTAGCTTGTTCAAAGATGATATGACACATCTCTGCAGCTGGTGAGACTTGAAGCTCCTGGCTCAGAGATGAGTCACTACCACTGCATCACAAGAGCCCTTCAATAATCTTTTCGAGATTAGAATAAATCTGCCACAATTAAGTATGATTGAGAAGTAATTCTGTGGTAGGTGTTACATGTGGGTAAGAAATGTAAGTTTTAAAATAGATGCATTGTTTGTGGCTTTTGGTAATTCCTGGTGCATTAAAACATGATCTGATCTATAAATAATAATATGATTCTAAACTCGCATCTAAAAATTTACATGCAATTAGCAACCCTGATTGATCCTCCATCAAGGACAAATTAATGTTGATACCTTGAAGTTTGTTTTCTTAGACACCAACTGACTTTATGCCTTCAATCAGACAGAGCTGCAACTCATGATCAAAACAGCACATTGTGCAGTCACTACATTCCTGAATTTTAAAGCCATGGGGTAATTTTAACCTAACTTGCTGGGTGGAAAACTCACAGGCTGAGGTGTAACACTGATTTTATACTTTGTCCAATGACAACAAATTTTATCTATGTGCAAGGAAAACTGATGGGATTGGGTGCAATGCTGATTTTACATACCATTCAATTTTACTCTCCATTGAGTAATAAGCTGTATTAATAAAGCTACATTAAAAGATATCGGGACAGATAATCAGAACTTGGGTGAAAGAAAATGTTTTTGAGAAGTGTCTTTAAAAAAAGCTAGTCGGGGCTGAGGAAGGGGAATTCAGAACTGAGGGTCGAAGCAGTTGATGGAGGGCAAAAGAAATCAGGGTTGCTCACACACACTGCCTTCCCAATAACAATATATTTGATGCATTAGTCGTTAATTAGCAACAGTATAGAAACAAAATACATTTTCTTCAATGTTTCCTAACACTTCTATATTAATACCAGCAGTAACTAGGGTGGCTGCACTTTGGATACCAGTCAGAAGCCTTCACTGTTGCAGTACTTCGATTTTGCAAGTGTAATGATGCCAGAAGGAAGCACGCATAATTGCTTCAAGGCATCCTTTGTTGCCTGAGGCCATGAAAGTAGATCAAAGACTCAACAGTATCAGACAAGATATACATTTGCACCACACTGTCTCCCTGAAGTGAAGACTGTTAGTGTGAAAACCACCAGCAGGAGAATGAACATTCTCACTGGTATCAGGAAACTGAAATCGGATCCACTTTTGCGATTTTAAACCCAAATTTATGGAAAGGTGGATAATGCCTGTTCTATTGGGGATGGAATTCTGGGAGTAAATTCAACCAATCTAATGAGATGGGATCAAATGGGTAACATCTTTGCGTGATGTTACTTTCCATTCAATTGAAGGTGAGATTAGGTGGGCATAAATTGGGAGGCTGTTTTAATCCTGCCAGCTTTCTGTGTGATAAAATTACACCTGGGAATCAAGTATGATTTAAGTGCTGGCATGTGCTGAAAGGACATAGAGTGGAAATGCTCCTCTTAGCATTGAGTTGGCTGCAGATGAATCGCACTGACCTCTTCACAGCAACATGATATTACAGCCCAGGATATGGATGGCATTCCCTTTAGATGTGAACAGCACTTACAGATTGGGCTTCCTCTATTAAGTGGTCTGACTTTAGCAGGCAGACCAACTGATCTAGTACAGGGGAGATTTGCAAGTTGGCACGATGAGCAAGTGTCATTGCAGAGGTGACATGCAGGTACCAAGGTGGCTGTTAGAACATGGCAGCAAGTTTGAGGGTGATGCCAAAAAGTTTCTAATAAAAGAAATGCGAGCATACCTTAGAAATGGATCAACTGCATGTTCATTTATTTAAGCTACAGCGATTACAAGAAAAGAGGGTAGACTTGGGAAGACTGCTTACTGGCTATCTTGCTCTGAGTTGGAGATCCTGTTGTGAGATCTGAGGGGCTGCAGTGAGGTGAGCTTTCTCAGAAACGGGAGGAAGAGTAAAACCCTTTTCAATCCAGCGGCTATGGAGGTACAGTGCCCAGGAAGTGTTTAGGAGAAATGTGTTCCTTTCAACTGGAGACAATGCACTATGCGGTTCCAGGACCACAGGGAGACAGGAAAGGGAATGGCATAACACTTTCAGGAGCCAAGTCTGGCACTGTCTTAACCAGTATTGCTCAGGACAATGCATCTTCAGCTCTTCTGTTTCCTGTCTAGCTGCCCCCACCTGACCAGCACTCATACTTAGCCTCATCCTAGATCTTCTCACACCAAAGCCTCACAGTCAGGATCCACAAATATAGTTCTTTCCTTTTATCCATTCCATGCATTCTGAACATTTATAATCTATACGGTCCCCCTTTGCCAAAAAAGAGAACACAGACTCTCAGGGAGAGGCAGAGACACAGAGTGCCATTGGAGAATAGATAACTCTCCAGTGTCAAGCCCCTTGTTTGTCACTTGCAATGCGTGCCCACCTAATCCAATAGGGTAAGGTCTTATTTCTAGAGGTTGCGCATTTCCACAACAATCCTCTATGAAAATCTGAGCCTCCTGAGAAACTGTTCTTTTAAAAGCATGTATCTCAGATGTAATATAACAAACTATTAAGTATTATGTAATAAACCTATTCTATTTATCACTACTAAGGTCATCTTCTACCAAGGACTTCCTACAAGCTTCTGACATGACCACAACAAATGATAACGGAAACACTCAATTTTCTGTTTGGAGAATTTAACAGCTTTCCTGGCAACTTCAAGAGAGTTCCCTACTTGTCTAAGGTGAAACTCAGCAAAGGGCAAAAGGATTTTGGGATTTCAGTTGGATGTCATTTTTAAAGAATTTACTTGTGCACATCTACTTAATCAAATCAATCTCTACACTTCCATAAATATTTATTTGCTGGGGTACGCATTATAAAGATAAAGCTAAAAATCACACAA
Source organism: Chiloscyllium plagiosum (assembly GCF_037043375.1). Taxonomy (NCBI): domain Eukaryota; kingdom Metazoa; phylum Chordata; class Chondrichthyes; order Orectolobiformes; family Hemiscylliidae; genus Chiloscyllium; species Chiloscyllium plagiosum. The sequence continues at coordinate 99,909,519 of NW_028270143.1, read as the reverse complement.
CACCAGGTTATAACCCAACAGGCTTATTTGAACGTACAAGCTTTCAGAACACTGTTCCTTCGTCAAGACACTAGCTACCTGAACAAGGAGCAGCGCTTCAAAAGCTTGTCCTTCCAAATAAACCTGTTGGATTGTAACCTGGTGCTGTGTAATTTTTAACTTTGTCCATCCCGTTCCAACATTGGCACCTCCACATCATTATAAATATAACTTTCTCACCCAACATCTACAGTTTCCACCTATTTAGTAACTGCCAAATTAATGGTCAGTACCTGCACATAATTAATTAAATTAACAATTTATGATGTACTTTTTTTGAAAGAGCTATCCAATTAGTTCCATTTCCCATTTTTCTACTGTAACTCTGCAAATGTTTCCTTTTCGAACATAAAACTCTTTGAATGTTGATAATCAATTTGTATTTACCAGTCAGTAAATCACTCAAATTGTATGAAAGAATTTCCCCTTGTCTCTCCTCTAGTTCTTTTCCCAATGATCTTAGGAACATAGAGACGAAGCAGAAATAAGCCATTCGGCTCTTCAAATGGCTGTGCCATTCACTATGACCATGACTGATCCTCTTTCTCAAAATCATTTTCTCAGTTTTTTTGCCATGCCCCACTTTGCCTTTAAAAACTACAAAAAAAAATATCCATTTCTTGAATATATTTTGTCTCTTGGCTTCCACAGCCTTCTGAGAATTCCAAGGGTTCACGATCTTTTGAATGATGTCATGTCCTAAAAGGTTTAGCCCACATTCTGAGACTGTTGCCCATAAGACGATAAGAAATAGGAACAGGAGTAGGCCATTCAGCCCCTTGACCCTGCTTACATATTCAGTCAGATCATGGCTGATCTGACGCTCCTCACATCTACTTCCCTGTCCTTTCCCTGTATTTCTTGATTCCCTTTTTCATCAACAATCTATTCGAGGAGCATATCAGGATTGTGAGCTCTGCTGCTATGACTTTGATTAAGCTTGTTAGTTACTTCCTTTGAAGAACACTAATTATGCCGGGATCTTATTTCACTCCAAACATTCCATTGCAATGCAAAGACCTTGCCTTAAGTCTTTGGAGGTCTTACTTTAAGTCTTAGTTGTTATATTGGCCATGACTTCCTCAGTTAAATAGCACGCTCTATAAACAATCCCTAATAACTGTTTCTTATCAACCAATGAATTTATGGTTTTCCTGTGATGTAACTGTTTTTTCCCACTCTGTTTGAACTCAGCATCAGGTGCTCCCTCTCAGGTCCTAGTGCCTCCCTATTTCTCAATATAAGTGATGTAGGCATTGCAACTCGGCTGTGAGTTTTATACATCCGATTCCACTCTGCTCCCTCACAGGTTCCAGTGCATCTCCAACTCTTCAGGTAAGTGTGTAGGCCTCCAGGCTTTGTTGCAATTCATATCCTCCTACTCCATGCTGCTCTGAAAAGAAAGGAAGGTAATTGACCTTTTTTTTCTGTGCTGTTCACGAGTTTTGACTTGGAACTCAGTATCAGTAATAGTTTCAACTGCCTCTAACATCGTGACCATGATTCTATTGAGCTTGGCTGCATAATCTGTTCCCAAAGTTGGCCCCTGCTGATTCCAGTCTTCTCCAGGGGTTCTTGTAGCTTTTGTAAGAGTTGTTACAGGTGTTCTTCCTGACCAACTTGTTTTCTTTCTCTGTCTTTCTCAGGTTAATTTGGACAGATAATGCTGGTGTGATTATCTCTCTATACACGTACGCATTAAATTAATGTTGAGGCAGTGAAGAGGCATTGAGAGTGAAAGAGAGAGGCAATATTTTACATCTACCTCCTATTTCCAAGCCTGTGAAGCGGATAATTGTGAAATTGCAGCATCATATTAGTTATGTGATCCCACAATGATATTTACACAAACAAATGAGAGCACAGGAATATGATCTGTAACTTCCTTGTGGAGTGATTGGTGAGTGCAACGGAATAAATAATGGCCAATCTACAGCGTAAATTAAATAGAGGAAATCTCTGATTTGAAAGCTATGATAGACATGCTCATTTATCAATAATGTCTGTTTGGAAACCAAATTATAAAATCCTCTTCAATAATGAGCAAATTTCAGTGAGAGGAGATTTTCCCTTTCTTTTCTCAGGCTCGATTCTAATCCTAGTCTACAGAGATAAAAGGCTGCCAGTAACCATTGTTAGCTAAAAAAAAGTGTCAAACCAGACTTCTAACTACATTGAATTCAACTTTGACACTCATCTAAATTGCAACAAATGAAGAATATAAAGTACTACTCCTTCTCTGCAAAAAGTCTCCATCTGTGTAGAAACTATAAAGCAATAACACAGCAGTACAAAGAACAGAGTATTTGGGCCTTTCAACACACTGAAGTACATTGTGGAGAAAACAGTCCAGAAAAAATTAACCTCAGCCTGTCCCTAAACGATTATTTTTTCCACATGGATTACATCCTGACACACACGGTATTTGAAAACTAATATGTTTAATCAGGTGACTAAGTCAACTCAGCGTACAAATTAGCAATTAAGGCAAAACATCATAACTAAAAGACATGTCACAGTTAAAGGATGACAAACAAATTGATTCTGATGAAAGCTTATGATATTTGACAGGCAGGGTAATTATATACAATGCTGTTTTCTTACTTTGATTGGCAAGAAAGGTGACCTAGTTTTTTTTTAAATGATTGTAACCTCAGGCAATATGCATACTGATGTAAGTTGTTGCACCAATGATCACTCAATGTATCTGTGCTTATAAATATACAGCACAATGCATGAGGTAATGTGGAGAAAGATCCGAATCGAACCAACTTGCTTGGTTGCATTTAGAAACAAAACTCAACCACACTTACCTCAAGACGAGTTCCATAAAACAATAAACTGCAGGGATCATAGGGTGGATTTTCCCTTTAAACAGTGGCAGATACCAGGCATTAGGAGATCAGCTACCTGCTGAATACCCTTTTCCTTTCTCGCCATTCAAAGCAATCTACGTTTGGTGATTTATGATGGGTGCTCGATCTTCATTCTTTGATGAGATATGGGCATCCCTGTCAAGGCCAGCATTTACTGCCTGCCCCTAATTACCCTGAGTGAAATGCTAGGCCATTCAGAGGGCAGTGTTCTGCAAACTCCGGTTCGAATCACGCTTCGGCAGGTGGTGGAATGTGAATTCAATAAAATCCTGGAACTGAGAGTCTACTGGTAACTTGGACTCCATCACTGATTGTCAGAAAAAAAAACCCGTCTGGTTCACTAACGTCCTTCAGAGAAGGAAACTGCCGTCCTTACCTGGCTGGCCTACAGGTGACTCTAGACCCACAGCAATGGGGTTGACTCTTAACTGCCCTCTGGGCCATCAGGATGGACAGTAAATGCTAGCCTAGCCAGTGACACCCTCATCCTGTGAATGAATAATAAAAAAGCGATGAGAGTATGTAGGCCAGGCCAGGTAAGGATGAAAGATTTCCTTCCTTAAAGGAAATTAGATTGATCAAGAGGTCCACATAATCAATTTAAAAACACATACTAAGGAGTCGAAATGTAATGCATGGGGAATATACATTACTGTTATACCTTTTTCACAGCACAAATCACTTAAATAATGAAACTACTTTGCCTTAAATAAAACTTACCAGCAGAGAGCCTTCTCACTCAGATTCTCAACTGACTACTTGGACATTGCAGAGATCATGATGATACAGTAAACCTCTCGTATTTCAGTTATATAGTTTTTAACTACAACTTCACGAGTGCTAGTTTCCAAGTTGCCGATTAATACTAAGGTTGCTGTATTGCCATAAAGGGAGTGCAATGAAGTCTCAGCAGGATCGACAGAACAGTCCAATGAAAGGAGGCTGATTAAACTGGAATTGTATTCTATGGAATTTTGAAGAATAAGAGGTAATCTTATTGCAACCTAGGAAGTCCTTAAAGGGATAGATAGCATAGATGCTGGTAAAATGTTTCCCCTAATGAGAAGCTCAGACCAGAAGTCACAATTTGAAAGTAAAGTGGATGCCTTTTAGAACCTAGATGAAGAGCATTATTTTCTACACAGAAGGTAGAGAAATTTTTGGAATTCTCCCCCCCAAAGGTTTGTGGGATCTCAGTGTTTGATTACATTTAAGATCGAAATTGTGTTTTATTTTTGATTATCAATGGCATTAAAGATTATGGGGATAGCATGGGTAAAACACATTGAAATGCTCTATGAATCATAATTATGTTGAATAATGGAGCAGACTCAATGGGCTGAATGGCCTATTCATGTATCTGTGTTCTTATAAACCTATGAATGTGTAGAATCCATAAATGGTCCCGCACATCCTAACATGTTTCATTGAATGACCCAAAAACTTTCAGTTCACTCGGATTTGGGTGATTCGGACCCTTTGCAACCTTTAACAGACTAAACAGGGAGCTTATGTGGCCATTAATTGCAAGCAAATTTCCTCACCTCCCACTCTCGCTTTGTAAATTGCAATGATGCTGGAGATATCCAGATCCAGAAAAGCCTTCCAGGAATACAAGTGGCAATTCTATTTTTAAAACCATGAGATACTGCTCTGTTGCTCTCCAAAACATTGAAAAGAATGACAAAAGATAAATTTCTAAATTAAAACTGAACAAAGTGTACTTTTCTTGTCAGAGTGATGACTGAGAAGGGACACAATATCATCTCACTTCAATTCTGATGAAGGACACATGCAAAACTGACAAGCTCGAGTGAAGTCAAATGAACTGTATGTTCTTCGCAGAGAATGATGGGTATTTGAAATAGAATTGCAAATTGCGATCATCATAAGCAGTTAATACAGATAATTCTTTCAAAAAGTATGGTGCGTGGCTGAGAACAAGACTAAATCTTATTTGAATACACATCAGTATCCAAGAAGATTACAGACAATGTGGTTTCAATTGTATTGGGTATGCAGGAATATTATTTGTGCACTGCAGCAGGACAGCATTGATATTTCAAATGTCATTTTAATTGAAATTTTTGGATGTGACATTGCATATGAAAACTTTCAGCATTATGATGTTTGGATGGAACGACCATGCCTGACTTTTTAAATGGAAGTAGAAATTTATTTAAAGACAAGAGGTTAAAATATGTGGGATGAGCACACAGATTTGAATTTGGCTGTAGTCTATCTTTTTAAGATTATGGTACAGCATGGCATGTTTCATGCCCATTGTGTTATTATGATCACAGCTGATGTTAATACTGAGCAAGTTAAATCCCAGACTGGTATCAAGCTTGTTAGATAAAATTTTGTTTTTCCTTGCTTTTAATGAGGGGAAATACAAGCAAGCAAATCTGCAGATTTGGTTTTAACAGTGCAACAGAAGTTTATTGTATAAAAGAAATGAAGATAAAGCAGAATAAATCAATCCAATTACAAATAACATAAGCCTTAAAAATTAATCCCAAGAGCATTTCTTTACAGTCTCCAAACATGAGAGATAAGCCTCTTCTCTATTTATACAGAGCATCTGACATAGTTGTGGTTTATTTCCTGGTTTGAAGAATCTGATCATCTCTTCTTTGAACCTTTTTTTACAATTAAGTATAGACTTTCCCAGCTTTAAATACCTCCTTCAAGGTTTTGCCCAAACACTTTTGGTCTTGGACTTTAAAACACAACTCCTTACACAGCAGCAACCTATTTCTTAAACATTTATATGATCTACCTTCTTTAGGAGCTACATTCTTGGATATCCAGCTTTATTCAAGGCTTCTGTAAATCCTGCCAAACTGAAATACAAAAGCTTTTCTCAAGATATGGATCTTTCCCCGAGTCAAAAAAAAGACCTTTTAAATTGAAATCCATGCTGCCTCCAAATTCCCCAAACTGTACACTCACTTGAGCTGCATCTCACTCTGGATGTGATCTCTCCTTCCTGACTGTGCACAATGTACACAAACGTTAGATTATATGTATAAAAAACAACAGACAATGGCACTAACCTTACAATCCTCCCTGGATTCCAGAGTGATGCCAGAAGATTGGAGAATTATAAACATCCCATCTTCTTCAAGAATGTTTGTAAAGGGTAGCCCAACAGTTGCAAGCCACTGTTTAAGGTTAGTGGTGGGGAATGTTTTAGAAATTATTAGTCAGGATAGAATTAATGGACATGGAGAAATGAAGATTGATTCAGAAGCATCACAATGGAGTTGTTAAAGGAGCATTATGTCTAAGTAACTTACCGGAGTTGTTGAAAGAGCAGGATGAGTTAATTAGGAGAAGGCTGTAATGTGTACATGCACTTTCAAAATTTGTTCAGTAGGGTGCCAGAAAAAAGACCTATGAAGGAAGTCATGGAATAAAATGAAAAGTGTGAGGTGATTAACTTTGGTACTAAGAATATGGAGAGACATTATAAACTCTAAAGTGCTGGATGCACAGAAGGAGAGGTCTTGAAAGGTGGAGGGATTGGGATTCCATATAGCCAAGCTGTCCTGCTGTGCTTTAAACCTATTTTCAGAATTTCAGGGATGAAAAATCAAGAGTTAAAATTACTCAACAATCAACTGTGAATGTCACTCTGGATATCACAAGCTCCTTGTCTTGCCTGCTCCTGTGACTATAGCACACATGCCTGAACTCACTCCAGGACACCCTCTGGTTTGATTATGGCAGTAATCCCTAGGCTGACTACAATACCATCTTCTGAACTAATTAGAGCATCACAGCCCAGACTGATCGGAGCACAGAACAGCCCCAACCCCTCCCTCTCCATCGTCTTGGACCGACAAATGCATCAACCAACTGGACCGACAGGAGCACACGCTTGCCCTTCCTATTATTCTTCACTTTTCCCACTTTTCTGTTTGATGCCCTTCAGCCACAACTTCTGTCTCTGTTCCACTTTCAGGGTTCCCTCATTTCAAACACAGTCACTCCCTGTTTACTCCCGTCATGAGTTCCATGTTCTTCAACCTGAAGCTGCTTGCTCTTTGCCATCAATCAGAGATAGCCAATGGAGTCAGGCAGCCTTGTGCCACTTGAACTCCTTGTCTACTCTTGGGGAGATTATAGTGCAATGAATGAAAGCACCATTTAAATTCTTGTCACTTAAGGACAGAACAACAAAAAACTCAACCTAAATTCAATAAGCACATGCCTACTTATGGCTGTTGGCTATCTGAAGATTCTCGATTGAGTAAGAGTTAATTGGGCAAGGGAAGTTAATTCCAATGAATTGTGCTTTTAATGAGGTAATGGGGCGGCATGGTGGCACAGTGGTTAGCACTGCTGCCTCACAGCACCAGAGACACGCGTTCAATTCCCGCCTCAGGCGACTGACTGTGTGGAGTTTGCACGTTCTCCCCGTGTCTGCATGGGTTTCCTCCTGGTGCTCCAGTTTCCTCCCACAGTGCTAAAGATGTGCAGGTCAGGTGAATTGGCCATGCTAAATTGCCCGTAGTGTTAGTTAAGGGGTAGATGTAGATGTAGGGGAATGGGTGGGTTGCGCTTCGGCAGGGCGGTGTGGACTTGTTGGGCCGAAGGGCCTGTTTCCACACTGTAAGTAATCTAATCTAATCTAATCTAATCATAATCTGATAGATCACTCTTTGCTCGTTGGTGACGTACTCAATCTACCACCTGAAGGGGGAGAATTTAATTTTTGAAATTTATCTTGACAGCAAAAGTCTGATTTTTTTTTATCGGATTCAGTTCACCACCCGCCACACTTCATTCTACTTTTGGGACTGAAAACTCCCAGTCCATCATGTTGTCTTTATATTACTTGGGCATCTATATTTAAGCTTCAATCCTGCTCTAGTCTGCATAACATATCCTTTAAAATAAATCAATTACTGGCTGCTTCTGATGGAAATAATTCCAAATACCCACCACACTTTGCAAAGAACATATTGTTCGTTTGACTTCACTCAAGCTTATCGGGTTTGTACGTGTCCTTCGTCAGTATTATAATTAAAATTGAGGTGAGATAAAATTATGTTCCCACTCATTCATCACTTTGTCAAGAAAACTGTTTAATTCTGTTTCAATTTTATGTTTAATTTCTTAGATAATCCTGTTCAGTTTTTGGAGAGCAACTTATCAGTTTGGTCTTTAAAATAGAATTCCCAATCTGCATGTAATGTTTAAATGAAGCTGTACTAATGTTTATGAGAGAGTTAAAGTAACTCTTCAGTGGATTAGAAATCTCACCTTCCTTTTTTACTGTAATCAATAGCCATCCACTACATATGGACAGGAGTAGGCCATTCAGCCTTCGACTCTGCTCTGCTATTAAATACGTTCATGGCTGATATTAATTAGTATTTTTGCATAAAAGGGTTCAGTGTTTTTATTGACAATTTCACCTGCCCATTTAATTAACAGAAACAACCCTCATCTATTATGTGCTGGTATTAAGGACTGAAGGACGAAATCAGTTGTATTGCCATCACTGAATCCCCACTATCAACATCCTGGAGGTTACCATTCGCAAGAAAATGAATTAGACTATTCATGTCAATAGAGTGGCCACAATAGCAGGTCATAGAGTCATAGAGATGTACAGCATGGAAACAGACCCTTCAGTCCAATCCGTTCATGCCGACCAGATATTCCAACCCAATCTAGTTCCATCTGCCAGCACCCAGCCCATATCCCTCCAAACCCTTCCTATTCATTTACCCATCCAAATGCCTCTTAAATGTTGCAATTGTACCAGCCTCCACCACATCCTCTGGCAGCTCATTCCATACATGTACCACCCTCTGTGTGAAAACGTTACCCCTTAGATCTCTTTTATATCTTTCCCCCCTCACCCTAAACCTATGCCCTCTAGTTCTGGACTCCCCGACCCCAGGGAAAAGACTTTGTCTATTTATCCTATGCATCTGCCATGCATCTGACCACTCACCTAACCGTCCAGGTCATCCTGTAATCTCCTAACATCCTCCTCACATTTCACCCTGCCACCCAGCTTAGTATCATCAGCAAATTTGCTAATGTTATTACTAATACCATCTTCTATATCATTCATATATATTGTAAAAAGCTGCGGTCCCAGCACTGATCCCTGCAGTACCCCCACTGGTCACTGCCTGCCATTTCGAAATGGAGCCATTTATCACTACTCTTTGTTTCCTGTCAGCCAACCAACTTTCAATCCAAGTTAGTACATTGCCCCCAATACCACGCTCCCTAATTTTGCTCACTAACTTCCTATGTGGGACTTTATCAAAAGCTTTCTGAAAGTCCAGGTACACTACATCTACTGGCTCTCCCTCATCCATCTTCAGCGTTACATCCTCAAAAAATTCCAGAAGATTAGTCAAGCATGATTTCCCCTTCATAAATCCATGCTGACTCTGACCTATCCTGTTACTACTATCCAGATGTGTCGTAATTTAACCCTTTATAATAGACTCCAGCATCTTTTCCACCACTGAAGTCAGACTAACTGGTCTATAATTTCCTGCTTTCTCTCTCCCACCTTTCTTAAAAAGTGGTACAAACCTGGCAAGGTAAAAAGTCAGTTTGTTAAGTGTTCATTGATTCCTGGATTTTGTCCCCTTTTCATTTGGAAATCAAAGGAACTCCACTAATTCCCATAATTCCAGGCACCTGAAGTACCTTGAACTGTAGATGGCAGAAGGTGGTGAACTGGAGTAAATTATTACTTTCTCCATTTGGGACTCCAAGTGAATCCAAGGCAGCTAAACAAATAACTCAAACTGTCAGGTCACATGTAGCAGTTTTCTATGTCAGAGATGTTTGGTAAAGCCCCCATTCTATGTAGCAGAAACATGTGGAAATAAACCACAGGAAGCAGATAACAGATAAACACAGGAAGTAATTATTCAGCAGGAAAGCTTGAAGGAAACGGATTGTTTCTGTGACTTCCATGGTGTTCCTCCTGATTATTTTGGACGTCAGCAGTAATAAAGGAAGCAGAACAGTAATTGCAGGGCAACATGTGTTTACACAGTGTTGACACCAAAAATGTTACCAACACATTGTTTATTTCATTTCAGGGAAAGATTAAATATACATCAGTAATATTCAAATTAAGGATGTTTTCCACATTGCATGGCAGGAACCGTTCCCAGAGTTGATTTTGCAGGCTCTAAACTAAAGATTTTCAGATTCCAAAGATGTCAAAAAAATTAGAGCATCTGAGGAGACAGATTCCGGGCAGATTGTCCCAGGAATTGTGTATATTTTCCCATTCAGTCGCAGGGAAAGGGGGCTCCAAGCTGAATAGATGCAGGACCACCCTGGAAAAATGTCACAGCTGGACCACTTAAACATTGACACCTACTGTCGAAGTCTCTGACCTGTAACTGCCTGGACCCACCAAATAAAGAAGCAAACTCTTTTCCAAATTAGTGCTGCACACATGTGGAATGGACAGAAACCAGTAACACAACTTCCTGTGTACATGAATTGCCATTCTCTTAAAGAGACAGGCATATCACAAGTCAAAATAAGACAGCTTATTGCCAATTAGCATCATATCATTTTTACTGTTTAAAATATATGGTCCATATTAATGTTTTAAAACTTCAGAATGTGTCCACAATTTAAAATGACAGTAGATGCCATAACCACCAACATTCTGAAGTTGTGGCTCCAATGGAAGTTGTTACATCCATCTTTGCAACGTTTGTTTATGGGATTGAACCTCCCAATCCACTGAGAGTTAAAGAATGACGTTTCCTTGGAAAAACTGTTTCTTAGCTCTGTACTGTCAGAAGTTAAAAATACAAGATTCGGGGATAATTATTACGAGTTTAAGCATTAGCATGCACTTAGTATTTAAATTGTGCATTTCAATATCTTTCGCTTGGCTCTGTGGTATGACAAAGATAAGTTTAGTTTCAAGTCCCTATCCATCAACAGAGCACATAGTTTAAGCTAGCACTTCAGTGAGTGCTGCTGGAGTACTACATTATCAGAGGTGCCTCCACTCAGAAAAGAAATTAAACCATCTGGCAGCTGTGAACGCTTCTATAAGCACTGTTCATAGAAGGAAGTTCAAGTGTCTCTCAAACAGTACAACAAAAATTAGTTATTTCTCTTATTTACTGACTAGAGATCCTTGTAGTGTATAAATTGGCTGCTGTGTTTGCCTACATAACAAGAGTGACTATACTTAAACAGTAATTAATTGACTATTCAAGTGCTATGGGACATCCTGAGGATGTAGAAGATTTTACATAGAGGAAGTTCTTTGTTATTGCATTGGTTAACTAATTCAGGTGGAATTCCTCTGTTCATTATTTTCTGCATTACAAATTATTTTACGTTGGTATGGGCTCAGTGAACCAGTTTAATCCTTTATGACAATTCAATCGTTTCGTGGTCACTTTTATTAGTACTACTTCTTTCTATATTTCCAGATTCTTGAAACAGAACTGACACCCCATTAGCTAAACTTGAATTCGTGTTCATGAGAGAATTAGTCCAGGTTTGCTGTATAATCTGTCAAAATACTAATGCACATCACACAGTAGAACTGCAAGTTCATACTTTATTAGGAATGACGTTTTGGTACAGGAGCCATGTTAAATAAAGTGTGGGAGGAAAAAAATTAAAATTAGACTTTTAAAAGTAAAAATACCTAAAAAAAAATGAAAAGAAGAAAGACTCATAGATATATCATTCTTTTCATGACCAAAGTGAGCACCTCAAAGTGCTCCACAGCCAAATAAGTATTTTTGGAATTTAATCACTGAAGCTATGAGGAAAATGTTAAAAAGAAATGCAGATGGAGGCAGAACAATTAGAATGAAGGTGGAAGGTAAAGTCACCATAAACCTATTGGACTATCGGTGGCTCGCTCATAAGAGAGAGATGGCTGGTAGTAGCTAACATTTCAGGTTGGGGAGAAGATATTTAACCAGATGAGAGTAATTTCCAACATATTCACTCTTGAAATTAACTTAGAATTAGTCTGGCTAAGTATTTTTATAAATTTATATTTGCTTAACACAACTGGTGAGATTGGAATGATCAGATTAATTCCACTTGAAGAGGAAGAATTGTGCAATTCAAATGGATTTCCATCACTTGCAAGTGAGAAATTTGGCATTTCCCATAGTATATCAGTATTTGCTTGAGCACTTCCCTTCTAAGGTAGCAAGGCTAGTAATATGAGTTACTGATTAGGAACATTTAGGTTTGCCTGTTCCAATACAGCAGAGATACTGGAGTTTAAATAAAAGTGCAAGGTCCTGTATGGCCCCTGTGGAGATGAAAACAAAGTTAACATATCAATTCCAATATGTCTTTTCTTTGGCAGTGACAGGAGGTAGAAACATGATTTTTTTATCCAATTAAAAAGAAGGTGGGGTCAGGTAGAAGTTAAGTTGGAGGGTGAGAGAGATTAAATATTAAAGACATCTTGGATCTAAAAATAAGGCAGTGATAATGGTTAGAGTAAAGAAATGAAACATCAGTCTAAAGTGGCAGAATAAAGGACAGCCATGTTTGAAAACTAGATGTGAAAACAGAATACAGATTGGCATTTGGCATGTAAAATCAAACTGGAGGACAATTTTCATGGCCTGAAGGTGTTAAAATTCAAATGTTGAATCTGTTAAGATTGTTAAGTGCCTAAGTGGCAGATGAAGTACAGTTTCTCAACTTATAGCGTCATCGGTATATTGTAGCAGGCTGAGGAGAGACATGGGAGTGCAAAGATAAAGTAACAAATTAAAATGGCAAGCAGCCAGAAAATTGGGGTCATGCAGCAGACTGTGAGAAGGCTTTCTGCAGTGTCTACAAGTCTGCGTTCAGTCTCCTCATTGTCCACATTGTGACCATATTGTCAGCAGCAAATTAATACTTCAGACCAGAATGAAATCAACACAAATGATTAGAAATACATAAGCATTTCTTTAGCTCCAGTCAGAAAATAGCTGAGGCTTCTGAGTCATGAAGATTCTTCAGTGGTTTGCCTGTTTGTCGCTTAAATGGCCTACACATAAATGCTATAATTAATTCTAAACACCAATCATCAATATTTAACTTCAGAACTTTTTAATTTAATTTCAGTTGTTTGATGATGATATTTTAAAACTTTTTTAAAAAATATTGGAGCAAAATATCATCTGCTTTCTATAATGACGTGGTAAATATATTTTGCAAAGAGTTCTTGCTTGCTGCTCTTGGACTGGCACTTTTTAAAGAATACATGCACTTAATAGCAACATTGTTATATGTGTGACACAGAGGAACTTCTTCCCATGATCACACCTCTTTTCTCAGTTTCCATCTCCTCAACACAGCTTGGCTGCATTATTTAAGGTGGCAAATATTAATGACCTAGAGAACTGCAGATTAAGATTACAGTGTGGAAACAGGCCCTTCGGCCCAACAAGTCCACACCGACGCGAAACCCACCCATATCCCTACATTTACCCCTTACCTAATACTACAGGCAATTTAGCATGGCCAATTCACCTGACCCTGCACATCTTTGGATGGTGGGAGGAAACCGGAGCGCCCAGAGGAAACCCATGCAGACACGGGGAGAACGTGCAAACTCCACACAGTTAGTCGCCTGAGGCGGGAATTGAACCCGGGTCTCTGGCACTGTGAGGCAGCAGTGCTAACCACTGTGCCACCGTGCCGCCCATTAAGATATGGATTATCCAGCAGTTGATTGTTTCAGACGCAATCTATTGATGTCAAACATTATAAATTGAACTTTCTGCACCACAAGTTCTGGAGAAGGATTATTGAAGCTGAAATGTTAACTCTGCTTTCTTTCTACTGGTGCTGCCAGACTCACTGAGTTTTGCCAATTACTGTTTTTGTTTCTGATTTCGAGCATCTGCAATTCTTTGGTTTTCCAACACTTCAAATTTGGCTCCCTCGTTCCCAGTATTTCCATGCCCCAGCTGTTATATTGCCTGGAAGATTTCATGTGAATATATTTATTTTTATAAAACCACAAAGGATTTGTCATCTTGAAGACTCCATGGATAATTGTACTTTAAAGCATGGTAAGAATGCATTGCAGGAAAGTCCAGATTAAATCCTTGACCTGAACTCAATTTGCAGAACTCAGTGAGTGCTGTAAAGCATGTTGGCCTGCATTCCCAAATTCAGGAAGTAGGAATAAAAGAATACCGTGATTATCGCTGAAGAAAAGGCAAATATTGTTTTCATATGATAGTCATTAGGGATTTCACACAAAATACGAATGTAAGTAAAAACAATATGTATATTTTTACTGCACAAGAGAAGCGTGCTGATTTGTTTTCAAATCATAGAGTCCCTACGGAGTGGAAGCAGGCCATTCGGACAATTGAGTCCACACTAAACCTCCAAAGACTGTCCTACCCAGTCCCTGTAACCCTGCATTTTCCATGGCTAATCCACTCAGTCTGCACATGCCTGGATACAATGGGCAATTTAGGCAAAGATGAGGACTACAGAAGCTGGAAATCAGAGTCTAGATTAGAGTGGTGCTGGAAAAGCACAGCAGGTCAGGCAGCATCCAAGGAGCAGGAAAATCGACGTTTCAGGCAAAAGCCCTTCATCAGGAATCATTTTGCCCGAAATATCAATGTTTCCTGCTCCTCAGATGCAGCCTGACCTGCTGTGCTTTTCCAGCACCACTCTAATTTAGACTATGGGCAATTTAGCATGGCCAATCCACCCTAACCTGCACCTAACTTTGTACTGTGGAAAGAAACCAGAGCACTTAGAGGAAACCCATGCAGACACAGGGAGAATGTGGAAACTACACACAGACAGTTGCCCAAGAGTGGAATTGAACCCAGGTCCCTGGCGCTATGAGGCAGCAATGCTAACCACAGAGCCACCAAGCTACCCTCAAATGGTAAATGATGACACTTACCATGACAGAGTAGAAAAGGACATTGACCTCCTTCCTGCAGTGCTGGGCATTCCTTCATATGGCTGAGACTGTGTCAGTTCGCCGAGCTGGGAATTTGTGTTGCAGACGTTTCGTCCCCTGTCTAAGTGACATCCTCAATGCTTGGCAGCCTCCTGTGAAACGCTTCTGTGATCTTTCCTCTGGCATTTGTAATGGTTTGAATCTGCCGCTTCCGGTTGTCAGTTCCAGCTGTCCGTTGCAGTGGCCGGTATATTGGGTCCAGGCCGATGTGCTTATTGATTGAATCTGTGGATGAGTGCCATGCCTCTAGGAATTCCCTGGCTGTTTTCTGTTTGGCTTGTCCTATAATAGTAGTGTTGTCCCAGTCGAATTCATGTTGCTTGTCATCTGCGTGTGTGGCTACTAAGGATAGCTGGTCGTGTCGTTTCGTGGCTAGTTGGTGTACATGGATGCGGACCGTTAGCTGACTTCCTGTTTGTCCTATGTAGTGTTTTGTACAGTCCTTGCATGGGATTTTGTACACTATATTGGTTTTGCTCATGCTGGGTATCAGGTCCTTCGTCCTGGTGAGTTGTTGTCTGAGGGTGGCTGTTGGTTTGTGTGCTGTTATGAGTCCTAGTGGTCACAGTAATTTGACTGTCAGTTCGGAAATGCTCTTGATGTATGGTAGTGTAGCTAGTCCTTTGGGTTGTGGCATGTCCTCGTTCCGTTGTCTTTCCCTTAGGCATCTGTTGATGAAATTGCGCGGGTATCCGTTTTTGGCGAATACATTGTATAGATGTTCTTCTTCCTCTTTTTGCCGTTCTGGTGTGTTGCAGTGTGTTGTGGCTCTTTTGAATAGTGTCTTGATGCAACTTTTTTTGTGTGTGTTGGGGTGGTTGCTTTCGTAGTTCAGGACTTGGTATGTGTGAATGGCTTTCCTGTGTACCTTTGTGGTGAATTCTCCGTTAGGTGTTCTCTGTACCATCACGTCTAGGAATGGGAGTTGGTTGTCCTTTTCTTCCTCTCTAGTGAATCAGATTCCTGTGAGTGTGGCATTGAAGATCCAGTGTGTGTTCTCTATTTCTGTGTTTTTAATGATTACAAAAGTGTCATCCACATATCGGACCCAGAGTTTGGGTTGAATTTGCGGTAAGACTGTTTGTTCTAATCTTTGCATTACCGCTTCTGCTATGAGTCCAGAATCACAACAACGAGCACCCGAGCTACGAATCTTCTCACAAACTTTGAGACTGTGTCAACCCAGTGGTGACCTTAGATCAGACTGGCATGGCCTGATGTCATGGCCTCTACTTCCAATTCTGGGAGAAGAAGACACCCTCTACATCAGCACCTCCAGGTACCTGCCCACACACCTGGGCACCAATTTCTTCCTGTCTGCCATGTCCAGAGCAAATGTCAAGAATGGGGATGCTGCTGAGTGCTGAGTTGGTTCTGGGGCAGAAACCAGACGTGAGGCTATGGGGACATTGTCGGGAACGAATGAGGTGAGTTTAATAAGGTAGGGTGAAAAAAGCTCCACACAACTCAACATAACCTGCACTCATCCAAGATTCAGGACAAGATGTGTACCATAGGTCACTGTTAAAGAGTACAGGCAGGAAGCATGTGAGTGCTGTCAAGCAGAGGCAGTGTGAGGCTCAGACAATACAGCCCCTAACCTGCAGATACTACCACCAAAAAATTCCTTAAGAATGACACAAGTCCACTGATACAACTTCACTGGACTCCCCTTGTTGTACATGAATTATAATTCTGCTACACTTATGGTAAAGTGGGAACAACTCTCAAAAAACTCCTAGTCTAAAGCTGTATTTGTATTAAGAAAGGAAACCAAAACTCTGGGACTACCTTCTCACCCATTTCTCAAAAGCAATGATAAATGAGCGCAAATCAACCAATCCTTCCCAACAAAATACAATAAAAACCATTGCTGAAAACCTTTTCTCAACAGAATGTTGAAACATCTCCATCATTGACTAGCACTGTACTCATTCTCTTACCCAAAAACAATGGCAGTAACATAATACTGTGCTGCTATAGCTGTGGTTCAGGGAGGAAGATTAGTGCAGACCTCCCATACTGTGCAACATATGGCAAGAAAGTCTTTAACCTTGTAACACTCCAAACTACGACAAAAATTGAATTCCAAAATACCTGACTGACTGACAAGCTAAATTCAATTAACATTCAATCTCCTTTCTCAGAATGTGTAAAGACCAGATAAACAAAGCTCTGTCAAACTTAATAGGTTCACTGAACTTAAATGAAAGAAACATTTAGGTCAAAATGTTCAACTCACTAATGTCCAAAATGGATGAATAGCGGCATGATCGGTCATGGTGAGGAATGCTATAATTAGTATTTGCTAAATGGAAAGTGTAGGGGTGGGATTAAAATAAATAATATCACAAAAAATTGAGTTTGTAATCACTGGCAAATACATCAAGGCTTTCAACAGTGGGTAAGCTACAGTTTCCCCTAACTAAATACTAGAAAGACTGAAGCTGTCATTTTTGACCCTTCCACAAACTTCATGCTTTCATCATTGACTTCAACCTTTGCAAGAACTGCCAAGCTGAACATTCAATCACATATCAGTTCCAGCATTCAGAGAGGATAGCCAAAGGAATTTCAGGGTCCATTTGCACAGATTACTGACTTGAGGTGATCAGAGATAACATAATAACCAAAAAGGTCAGTGGAGCATTCCACTTCCTGTCTAGAGGATTACCATACTGTTCAAAGCAGGAGAAACTTTGCAATACAAGCCCTGTAGTGAAACGATGGGACAGTAAATGTAGCTGAATGGTACCAGGGTTCCAAGATTAATACATACATCAAACATGTAATTCTCTGGAATATAGAAAGCAGAAGGTGACTTCCTTCAGCATTTTGAAAAGAATTTAAAGAAACCTCTTCAGTTAGTGGAGGACTGCAAAGTGGAAGATTGTAACCTTAAAATCAACACCAGGCCATTCAGGAGAAAGATTTTTAAAAAGCATGAAAATGCTAAACTCATTTTCCACATCAATAGGTGCCAACCTTTTTTTTGGCTCAATGCAAGTTGTGTCGGGTTTTTCACTGTAAGACCGAGTGGATTTCTCACCATAACGTATCAGACTCACCTCATTAATACCCACCTCACAGCTATAGCCTCGCTCTCGTTCAGCTGTAGCCCCACTTTATACACACCATTCCCAGAAGAACAGTCCTCTGGTGGAGTGAAAGCACCAGCATTCCCAGGCATGGCGGTCAAGGGAAATATGTCAGCCTGCTTTGAGGGTGATGACCTGGAGGATCTGCTGGATGGCATGGTGCATAGGCATAACAACCTCTTCCCTCAGAAGCAGCAGATGAGGCCATGACACTTGAGGTGCAGCATGAAGCAGAGAGGCATACTGCAGTTAGATCAGAAATGTGCTTTCGAGATTTTTAGAGGCTGGCACATGTCAGATGCTGAAGTCCACTGATGTGAGGCTGACGTTCATGAAATGTACCCTTAGATGTTGGTGCCAGGTGTCCAACATGAAAGTCTCTGAATTCTCAGCATCTAGCTTGGTTTGTGCACTTGGTAATATAGCAAGCTGACTATTAATGAGGCAGGTTGGTGATTAATGTGGTATTTATCACCCTGAATTGGCAACTCGCCTTACCACTAGGCCAATGCATAAAAGATGCAGTAAGTTGCTCCTGACGTCAGCTCTCCACACTTCACTGTGATTCTGCCACAAATCTTGCTGAAGCCTACTTCATTCATGCCCCTCTGAGATTTTGCTCTGGAACTTTGAGACAAATTGTGGTATGGCTATTGCCAACCTTGATCTAGTAACTCGAGATAGGAATTGGTCCCATGCTCGGGCCACAATAGAAGGCCCAGCTGCCCTAGCAGATGGTGAGTATGTACACACCACAAATTCTTGGTGGAAGCCAGGGAGGAGATTGTGGAAATAAAGAATTTTGTCAGTCACTGGACTTGTGCCAAGCTCACAATGGTCATGATCCAGTTTGGTTCTCTCCTCCAGTGCATTCAGTCTGAGCTAATGAAATAGTGGAAGTCATGGTCACAGTTTCAGCAATTTAATTTTATGGGTGTATGCTTCCCTGATGGATGGATGGGCTAATCTGGGTACTCGTGTTCTTTGAGTTTTTTGTGCCAATTATGTGTAAATGAGTAGGGAGGAAATAAGAGTGGAGCTGACTTAATAAAAGGTCATTGTCAGAAAAGTTGTTGAGAGTACTGTCTATTTCTCAATTTCTGCCATGTACCATCCTCCTCATCCAGAATTGGTAGGTTTATTTCAAGTTGCTGACTTACACTGTCATTTGGAGTTTGGTATCAATATAACCCATTGAATGACAAAGCCCATGGATTTTATAAGTGGAGTTGGGTGGGGTGCAGAGTGGGTGGAAGTCGAAGAAATGACAAGGTTGAGAATTCCTTCCTTATATACGACATGAAGACCTATTTAATCATTACCCTTGCCGTCAATGACTTGCACTGGCTCCTTAGGCTCCAAATCGTAAAACTATAAAAATCTACACTTCTAAAAAAAAGAGGGGTAGCACAGTGGCTCAGTGGTTAGCACTGCTGCCTCACAGCACCAGGGTCCCAGGTTCGATTCCAGCCTCGGGTGACTGTCTGTGTGGAGTTTGCACATTCTCCCCGTGTCTACATGGGTTTCCTCTGGGGCTCCTGTTTCCTCCCACAGTCCAAAGATGTGCAGGTTAGGTGAATTGGCCATGCTAAATTGCCCATTGTGTTAGGTGCATTGGTCAGAGGGAAAATTGTCTGGGTGGGTTACTCTTCGGAGGGTCGGTGTGGACTTGTTGGGCTGAAGGGCCTGTTTCCACACTGTAGGAAATCTAATCTAATCAAACTAAATTGCTACCAACTGCTGTTACCGTATCCAGCTCGACAAACCATCTCCTTCAAAGTTATTATACTGCTGACTATGTGTTTTTGTGCTTTTAGGTTAGTAAAAGCCCTTCAACACAAGGTGAAGGGGTTAAAAGCAATCTTGTACTGTTTGGCTAGAAGGGGCTCTTGTAGCACTGTGGTAATGTCCCTATCTCTGAGCCAGAAGACACAGCTCAAGTCCGATCTGCTCAGAGGTTTCAAATCTGAGCAGTTTCATTAGGAAAATACCTACAGTCAATCAAGGCCCTTCAACACCAGGTGAAGGGATGAAAAGCAATCCTGTACTGTTTGGCTAGGAAGGGCACTGTGGTGCAGTGGTAGTCTTCCTACCTCGGAGCCAAAACATCTGAGTTTGAACCCTACTGCTCCAGACGTATGTAGTAGCAACTCTGAACAGGTTTTATAGAAAGTATTTCCAGTTAGCTAGATTTCATGCCACTGCAACCAGGCGTCCAGTCTCATGCAGCTGGTACAACAGTCAAGTTGTGGAGTTTGGATAAGTTCCTTTCTTACGGGGTCTTTCATCCATCAGCCTTAGTAAATCCAGCCAGTTTACTTCAGTATTACTAATAGGTGTGTCAGGCCTATGCTTTGTTTTGAAGTGTAGCCAAAGTTGCAAAGAGCCAAACCTGAGCACAGCAATCTCCCACAAAGAACAATGTGACCAACTAACTTGTTTGCAGTGAAGATGAAGGTGGTTGGCCAGGACAGCAAGGATAACTCTCTTGTCCTTCTGATTTCCCTGGCCAAAACTATGTAAAAGAAGATAAACTAAGAAATGATTATGTTTTGGCTTCTGACAGTCTTGTTTGGCAACATCACTCCTTGATTTTGATCAACTTTCTCTGCTGCAGTTAAATAACATCTCCAAATAAATCGAGGGTAGGCACTGATGGACTTCCAGAATAGTGGACACTCCCTACTTACTAATGCTCCCCCAGGATACTAACCTCTTTAAGATCCAAAAGCTGTCTATTTACTCCACCCAATTACATAAATGGGGATGGGGTAACAACCATCTACAAGGCACAATCACAAGGAGATGCAATAATCCTCATTTGTCTGGATGGGTGTATCTCCAACAACATTCAAGAAACTTGACACCACCCAGCACAAAGCAACCTACTTTAATGGTACCCCACCCATCAGCTTCAGCCTCTTCATCATAATGCAAATAAAAAGTAAGTCTGGTCTATGATCTTAAATTGACATTCCAGTACTGCACAGTCACATAGATGAGAAGTTAACCATGGCCACATCTAATCTTTCAGTTCGATATTATAACATCCCACTGCACTGTTTGGAAGAACAGCAGACTTCTCCCTAGCTAACATCATGATTTTCAATCAACATTACTCAGAACAACAGATTTCCTGATTGTTAATGCAGAGTTGTTTGTGGGAACTTGCTTTGCCGAAATTGACAGCTGTGCTTCCTAAATTACAACAGTGACTGTACTTGAAGGTCCTGTGCCCGAAACGTCGAATCTCCTGTTCCCTGGATGCTGCCTGACCTGCTGTGCTGTTCCAGCAATAAAGTTTCAACTTTGATCTCCAGCATCTGCAGACCTCACTTTCTCCTCCCAGTAAAGTGCATTGACAGACTTTGAAATCAGGGTAAGCATTATATAAACATAAATTCTTCTTTGTCCAGAGATGTGCGGGGATATACAGTCCTACAGACAATGCCCACCTGCCATTACCTAATCTCCTCCTGTGTGTGTAAAGACTAGATAGTAAGTCTTGGAAAACACTTTGATCAGAAAGATAGCCAAGCCCACTCCTGTCCTCACCCAACATCCAAAAGGGGGCAATTTCTAACTGTTTATTAGGTTGGCACTAAAGTTTGGCCAACCTTTTCAATTTCCTTATCATATGCCCAGAAGCCATTTGTAAAGTGTTGATTCAGTTTTATCAGAATCAGTGGGCAAATCCTAGGACTCCTATTCAATTGTTCAGACTGACCTAAAATGAGAGTTGAAAATGTGTTGCTGGAAAAGCACAGCAGGTCAGGCAGCATCCAAGGAACAGGAGAATCGACGTTTCGGGCATAAGCCCTTCTTCAGGAACGAATATGCCCGAAACGTCTTCTTATGCCCGAAACGTCTTCTTATGTTCCTTGGATGCTGCCTGACCTGCTGTGCTTTTCCAGCAACACATTTTCAGCTCTGATCTCCAGCATCTGCAGTCCTCACTTTCTCCTCTAAAATGAGAGTTAAAATGTTTAAAACTTGTTATCATTTCAAATTTAAAACAGTAAAAAGAATGATATAGATGTGACTCTGGTATCATAATGCTGTGTATGACTTAGTAACTAATCATGTTATATTCTGTATATAAAGTCTTCTAAGATTTTTCTCATGTTGGCACTGTTCATTTAATATACTGTTAAATAATACTACTCAGTTACCTCACAACCACTAACTATAGACAATTGCTGCAACAAGTTAAGCATCCTTGAACACACACTCCTAAAATATCAGGAAAGACTGTCATTGGTCTGGCTTGGCTTGTGTGCACAATGACATGAGTAAAACATTTTGAAATAAGCACTGCTGACAGAAGTGAGTGAGGGCCAGGATTTCCTGATGATTGAATTTGTCTCCAGATTCATTTGCCTCACACTTAACAGCCACATCCTGCAAACCCCAAGGGCTAGTAAAGCAAAGCTGCCACTGTCAAGTGCTTGTTTGAATACTAAATGATTTGGCCTTGTCATGCGATATTATCAATAGCAGCATTCTGCTGTTTCACCGATCCCAAAATCTGTTTCCTCTCCTTTCCACTGCTCGTTGAAGGATGTTTAGAAACTCAGAAATAAGTCCCTTCCACTTGTAAACACAGCGAGGAAAAGATGTCATTATTTCACTAAAATGATAGTTAAAGCTTATGATCTTGGCAAGAGTGTCTATATAGATAGATTTAATAATGGTTAAAGGTAACTCTACTGTGCTTTCTTTGCATAATGCGTAAGTGAGAAGCAAATCCCATGAATAAATAGAGGAAGAAATTTGCAAGGCCATAATCCTGCATTTGGAGGAAGTTTGTTTAAACTCAGTTTAGTGTTAGATTACAACATGCCAGCCTGCAGCAAAAGAAGAAGACTTAACCCTTATCAAAGACCAGCAGGGGGTTTATGTGAAATTAATTAAGTTGGACTACTCACACTGTAAGACTTAACACACTAAAAAACATGACCATCAAATACAAGCATCAACTTGTGTGATATTTTAACAGAAGACAAAAACAGAAATTGATGCATGTGTCCAGGAGTATGAAGAAAACATTAAATAGGAAAGAATTTTCAACTTAGAAGTGGCCCAACAGTTCAATAGTTGTGTGAATGCTTGATCACACCCTGTTCTATTCTTTTATTCCCCTTATACTTATCTTTAGCTTCCCTTTAAATACCTCTGCCTTATTTATCTCAACTGCCCACATTTAGCAGTGAGTTCCACATCCTCACCATTATCTATCAAAAGAAATTTACTCTGAATTCCTTAGTGTTTAACTGGGACCAAATATATGGTAGACAAATTTGCTGATGATGTCAAGATAGGTAAGAAAGTAAGTTGTCAACAGGAGAAAGTTAAAAATCACACAACACCAGGTTATAATCCAACAGGTTTATTTTACAACACTAGCTTTCTGAGCATTGCTCCTTCATCAGGTAGCTGTGGAGCAGAATCATTAGGCACAGAATTTATAGCAGAAGATCGCAGTGTCTTGCAACTGAAATCAAACATTGAACAAACCTAGATTGCTGTTAAGTCTTTCATCTTTTAGGTTTCGGTTGCAGGTTTCGGTTCATTAATATATAAATCCCAGAATTTCTTTAAAGTCACATTCTCGTGATAACTTAAGGTTTTATATAAAAAAAGGTGACATCCCAGCTCAGACAATGCATTAAAAGTGTTAGTTTAGAGTCTATCTGTATTCTAATCTTGAGTCAGACTGGTTCTATTTCCAAAGTGGACTGACTGCAGATTGTGCACTTTTTGAGCAAAATAGAATGTATCTGCAAATACAAATTTGCCCCACATACTTATATGTGTATGTGGGTGCATGACAGCGAGAGAGAGAGAGAGAGAGAGAGAGAGTAAGTGTGTGCATGTGAGTGTGCGCATGTGAGAGTCAGTGCACGTGGGAGAGTGTGTGTATGCTTGGTAAAGTGTGTGTGTGAGTGTGATGGAGTATAAGCCTGTGTGAGTGTGAGAGAGAGAAAGAGAGAGAGAGAGAGAGAAAGTGTGTGTGTGTAGTGTAGTTGGGTCACCTCCAGTGTGACAACTTGCAAGGAGAGAGAGAAGTCCAGCAGCTTGTTTCCCATGTCCCCTACTGTAACTGACCTAAAAAAAACTCAGCTGCCTGGGCTGGTCACTCTCCTTTCATTATACGAGTTATTTCGAAAACATGAAAGCTTTTGGCCTGAGATATCATCTATTTAGGGGTAAACAAAAAGGGCTCTAATAAACCATTCATCTCTGCACCAACTCAATCGTTTCAGAGCCTGGGCTGTTGATGACACCTCTGAAAAAAATCAAGGACACAGTAACTTTGAGAAAAAGGAACACCTTTGAGAAAAGGACCAGCTTTGTGACACCACCTTGGAAGATGGTCACCCGAAAATCTGAGGCTGAATGTCCCTGACTGCTGAAGTGTTCCCTGACTGGAAGGGAACACCCCTGTCTGGCAATTGTTGCGCGGTGTCCTTTCATCCGTTGTCATAGCTTCTGCCCAGTCTCGCCAATGTACCATGCCTCAGGGCATCCTTGCCTGCAGTGTATGAGATAGACAATGTTGGCTGAGTCACATGAGCACCTACCGCATACATGGTGGGTGATGTCCCTACGTGTAATGGTGTGTCGACACTCTGACACATCTTGCACTGGTTGCCATGACATGGCACACTCACGCAGACCCTCTCTCATACACACGCTCTCTGTCATATACATCCAACACCGGCTCCTCCATGTCAACAGGAAAAAGAGAGTCTGCAAAGAGAGAGACACAGGTAACCAAGTGAGCAAAAAAATCAGCAGATCTTGTGTAATATGAGCAAATCTGAAAGAGTTCACTTTGCCAGAAAGAGTAGAAAAGCAGAATGTAATTTAAATGGTCAGCATTTTCAGAACTTGTTGATACAGAGGAATCTGTGTGTTCTCTTAAGATTAACATGCGTGTTCAGTTAGCAGCTAGGAAGGCAAATGCAATGTTAGCATTCATTTCAAGAGAGCTAGAATACTAGAGCAGAGATGTACTGCTCTGGCTGCATAAGAATCTGGTTGGGTCACATTTGGAATATTGTGGGCAGTTTTGGGCTCCGTATCTAAAGAGAATGTGTTGCCATTGGACGATGTCCAGAGGTGAAGAGGCCGTCATATGAGGAGCAATTGTTTCTACCCTAAGCCCTGGCAGCCTGTTCCAGGTGAATACGACCCTCTGTGTAAAAACTCTGGGTGTGTACTCCATGGAGTTTAGAAGGTTGTGGGAATCTGTTTGAAATTTACAGAATATTGAGAAGTCTGGACAGAGTGAACATGGAGAAGATGCTTCAACAAACAGGAGAGACTAGAACCCAAGAGTATAGGCTCAGAGTACAGGGGTGACCCTTCAGAACTGAGATGAGGAGGAATTTCTTCACCCAAAGGGTGGTGAATCTGTGGAACCCATTGCCGCAGAAGGCTGTGATGGCGAAGCCATTGAGTGTATTCAAAACAGAGATAGATTCTTGATTAGTAAGGGGATTAAAGGTTGCAGGGAGAAGGCAGGAGAATGGGGTTGAGAAACACATCAGCCATGATTGAGTGGTGGAGCAGACTCAAGAGGCTGAAAAACCTAATTCTGCTCCTATATTTTATGGCCTTTAATGAAACAGTCTATTAGTACGAGTAATGTGTTCATTATGATGAGACTGGCATCCTCTCGCAAGTTTCCTCTGAACTCTTACGTAGAACAGTGCAACACGAGAACAGGCCCTTCAATCCACCATGTCTGTGTCAACCATGATGCCATTCATAGCTAATCCCATCAGCCTGCACATAGTCCTTATATCTCTTTTCCCTGCTTGTTCACATGTCTGTCTAAATGCCTCTTAAACATTGCTGTCATGTCTACATCTGCTTCAGCCTGTTCCAGGCACCTTCTGTGTAAAACTTGCCTCACACATCTTTATACATTTTCCCTCTCACCTTAAATCCATGCCCCTTCAAATTTGACATTTCCATCCTGGGGAAAGGACTCCAACCAACCACTCAATCCATATCTCTCATAATTTTATCTACTTCTATCAGCTTGCCCCTCAGCCTTAGATGCTCAAGCAAAATTATTCCAAGTTTGTCCAGCCTCTCCTTATAGTTCATACCCTCCAATCCAGGCAACAACCAGTTAAATCTCTCTTGCACCCTCTCCAAATCCTCCACAACCTTCCTGTAGTGTGGAGACCAGAGCTGTACAGAACACTTCAAACTAGCTTAAACATGTTCTGATACAGCGGCAACATGACCCATTGACTTTTATACTCAAAGCCTTGACTGATGAAGGCAAGCATGCCCTTTGCCTTCTTTACCACTTTATCCACTTTGGTCACCAATTTTAATGAGGTATGGTTTTGGACTCCAAGATCCCTCTCAATTTAATGCTCCTAAGTATCCTGCTATTTACTTGGAGAAAGTGATTCCTGATGAAGGGCTTTTGCCTGAAACATCGATTTTCCTGCTCCTCGGATGCTGCCTGATCTGCTGTGCTTTTCCAGCACGACTCTAATCTACAATCTGGTTTCCAGCATCTGCAATCCTTGTTTTTACCTTTTACGAAAGTGAGGACTGCAGATGCTGGAGATCAAAGTTGAGAGTATGGTGCTGGAAAAGCACAGCATGTCTGGCAGCATCCGAAGAGCAGGAGAATCAACGTTTCGGTCAAGACTCCTTCAACAGGAATGACTGATGTAGGGCTTTTGCCCGAAACGTCAATTCTCCTGCTCCTTGGATGCTGCCAGACCTGCCAAGCTTTTCCAGCATCCTGCTCCCAATCCTGCTATTTACTGCCTTGCTGATTAATGGTTAATACTTTTCTTTCTGCTATCCACTTTCAGCAAGTTTGGTATCTTGTAGGAATATAAATACCCATAAAACAATCAGCCTGGGGGATCTAAGATGGCGGCGATCTGAGAAGATCACACTGCAGAGCTTCGCATCGCAGCAGGAGCAGGACGGTCCTTTAACCCTACCAACGCAGGTCATCAGGATTTCTTGGGGTGTTGGAAAGATCGTGGATCCCCAAGAAACATTAAAAAATTGACTTACCTGTATTTTCAGCTGTCCAGAAATGCCCAAAAAGGGAGAAGGAGCTCTCGAACTCTCGCGAGATGCTGGGGAAACAGATTGAAGATAAGCTGGCTCCCGTCTCTCTCATGCTGCAGAAGCATGAGCAGCAGCTGGGAGACCTGGAGAAGAGGACGGATGAGGTGGAGCACAGGGTCACAGTGGTGGAAGCTGATGACACTTCATTCAAGGAAGAGATCCAAGCCCTGAAGACGCAGGTTCGTAATTTGCGTGACCAAGTGGATGATCTTGAAAACAGAGGCAGGAGAAAAAACATTCGGATCATCGGTCTGCCTGAGGGTAAAGAAGGTGAGCGGCTTGCGGAATTTGTTGAAGATTGGCTTCCGAAATTCCTTGACTTGGAGACTGGCATGAGAGGATTGAAGATAGAGAGGGCTCACCGGGTCGCAGCACGGAGGTCGGGTCTGGGTCAACACCCACGTCCTTTCCTGGTGCAGTTCCATCATTACCGGGATAAGGAGAGAGTCATGGAGGCTTCCAGACTCCAGGGGAAGGATCCAAAGGCCCTAATTTATGAGGGGTCTAAGATCATGTTTTTTCAGGTCTTTTCAGCGATCCAGAAATGAAAATCATATGATGGTGTCAAGAGAAGATTGAACGAGCTTGGGATTCAGTACTCCCTGAGATATCCGGCAGTGCTTCGGATCACCTTCGATGGATTCATGCATCTCTTTGACACATCAGAGAACGCAAGAGACTTTGTGGACAAACTAACCTAAGTTAAACAATTGTAGTATGTATAAATATTGTTGCTTGGGTATGCGTTTATCAGTTGAAACTTTATTGCTGGAACAGCACAGCAGGTCAGGCAGCATCCAGGGAACAGGAGATTCGACGTTTCGGGCACAGGCCCTTGTCATTCCTGAAGAAGGGCCTGTGCCCGAAACGTCGAATCTCCTGTTCCCTGGATGCTGCCTGACCTGCTGTGCTGTTCCAGCAATAAAGTTTCAACTTTGATCTCCAGCATCTGCAGACCTCACTTTCTCCTATGCGTTTATCATTCTGTAAAAGAAATGGAGGAAATATGATTGGAGCTTTGTTTTTCCCCTTTTTTTTCCTCTATTGATAATGATTTGGTTCAAACTATGTCTGGCGGTGGTTAAGATGTACATTTTAAATTTCTAAGTTAGGACATACCAAAGGATAGGTGGGGTATTTATTCCCCTTTTTTTATAAAATAATTTTTTTTTATTCATATTGATATTCTATGGGGTGTTTATTCTTTTTAGCTTGTGCATGCGATGCGGCTCTAGCTGGGAGAAGTGAAGATGGTTGAGATGGGTAGATGCCTATTTATGGGCAGTTCGGGATGGGTAGTTGCCCCCTCCGGGCAGGGGGTGAGTTCCCCTACTCAACGCTATTGGCTCTTTATATGTTGGTTTGTTTTCTGGTTTTTGTTGTTTTTTATTTTTAATAACATGTATGTTTGTTAAATGTAGTGGTTTTAGTTTATGTAGTTTTTATATTTGGTGGATCATGCAACACTAAGGTTCAGCAATTTGTGGTTCGGGTTCCTTCTCTCTGGAATTTAAATGTAATTGCAGAAGAATATTAAATGGTGTACCCGGAATATCAAGGGAAGTCACTCAAAAATTAAGAGGAAGAAGGTACTCTTGAGTCTTAGAAAGGAGAAGGTAGGTATTGTTTTGTTACAGGAGACACATTTGGATGACAAGGAGCATCAGAATGGCTTTGACCGAATTTATTTTTCATCATTTAATACCACAAGTAGGGGAGTGGCTATATTGGTCAGGAAAAATCGCTCATTTAAATTGTTGGAATATGTTAAAGACACATACGGGAGGTTTGTAATTCTTAAAGCCTTGATAAATGGGGAACAATATGGCATTTTAAATGTTTATTGTCCCCCAGCTCATCCTCTTAAATTCTTGGTAGATGCTTTTTCTAAACTGATAAGTCTCAAGTCTCAGCACATCATTATAGGGGGAGATTTTAACTGCCTCATGGACGCCACAGTAGACAGGTTGCCTAAAGGTCCCTCGATACCCTCTGCACAAACTAAACAGCTATTGGGTTTGTGTGGGGAATTAGGATTGGTGGACGTCTGGAGATGTCTCCACCCTACAGGTAGGGATTTCATGTTTTTCTCCAATCCACACAGATGTCACACGAGGATTGATTTTTTTCTGACCCCTGCGGTAACCCTGGATCTGGTGGCATCCTGTAAGATTGGTAATATTGCCATCTCTGATCATGCTCCAGTGTACCTCATGGTTAAGATTAAGGATGTTACAGTGGATTCAAGGTACTGGCGAATGGACCCCTTTATTCTCATGCACAGTAAGTTTGTGGAGTATTTATCTAGGGAATTTCGGGCATTCCTAGACATCAACATAGGCTCGGTTGATAGCTCATCTGTTCTCTGGGAAACTGCCAAGGCTTATGCCAGAGGGTTAGTTATTTCATATTCCACCAGTAGGAAACGGCAGAAGGGTGAGCAGCAACGTCTTCTTGAAGCACGGTTGAAGGCAGCCGAGAAGGCCTACTTTGACAGACCCTCATTGGTCAAACTACAGAGGTTTATGGCACTGCGGTCTGCACTAAATTCCATGCTCACACAGACGGCAAAGAAGGAGCTGGCTTTTGCAAAGCAAAGGTTATACGAGCATGGTGACAAGCCAGGCAAATACTTAGCATACCTTGCCAGAAAGAGAAGTGTCCCACAAACCATTACAGCGATTAGGGAAGGATCTGGGAACCTAACATGTGATTCTAAAAAGATTAATGTAGCATTCCAGAGATTCTACTCTAAATTATATCAGTCTGAGAATTGTGAGGAGGGGCAGGCCAAAATGGAATCCTTTTTAGAGATCTGAAGCTCCCGGGTGTGACTACCGAACAACAGTCCTTTCTCAATGCCCCATTATCAGAGCAAGAAGGGCAGGAAGCTGTGAGGCAGCTTCAGAGTGGAAAGGCACCTGGTTCTGATGGACTTCCCAGTGAATTCGAAAAGGAATTTATAAGTATACTGTCAGACCTGATGCTGAATATGTTTAATGATTCATACAGTCATGTTTGTCTCCCACCATCTCTGAGAGAGGCCAATATTTCACTTATCCTTAAAAAAGGGAAGGATCTGGAAGAATGTGTTTCATACAGGCCCATCTCGCTCTTAAATGTGGACTTTAAGATCCTCTCTAAGGCTCTTGCGTTAAGGCTGGAGACTGTGTTACCCTTTATTATTAAAGAGGATCAGATGGGCTTCATAAAGGGTCGCAGATCCTCCAATAACGTTAGGAGGCTGCTTAACGTAATTCAAGCATGCCAACAGCAGTCAATACAGGGATTGGTAATTTCTTTAGATGCAGAGAAGGCATTTGACCGAGTTGAGTGGCCGTACCTTTTCTATACTCTTAGACAGGTTTGGTCTGGACGAAGTTTTCATAAGATGGGTAAAGGTTCTCTACAGTTTACCTCTCGCTGCGGTCATTACCAGCGGGGTACGATCAAGCAATTTTAATATTTCTAGGGGCAGCCGGCAGGGCTGTCCCCTTTCACCATTACTTTTTACGTTGGTGATTGAACCGTTGACAGAGGCCATTCGTGGGGATCTCAATATATCAGCTCCAGAAGTGGGGTCAAAATTACGTGAGATCTCGCTAAATCTTTGCTAAATCAGAGGCTATGCCTATGGGTGGTCTTACGAAAGAGTTGGCTCTTGAGAGTGACTATAGATTCCCATTTAGGTGGTCACAGGGTTTTTTTTTGTATTTGGGCATATTCATTACTCCAGTTCCGGATTGGCTGTTCAAAGCCAATTTTACTCAATTATTTGAAAAAAATTAAACAAGATCTCCAAAGATGGGAGGCACTTCCAGTCTCATGGTTGGGTCGGGTAGCGCTTATTAAGTATTTGTTATACCCTATACGGATGCTCCCCCTGATTTTCAATAAACAAACACTCAGGAGACTGAACAGTTGGTTCAGCTCCTTTATCTGGCACCGTAAACGGCCCCTCATTAAATTATCCAAACTGCAGTTGCCTCACAGATTGGGGGGAGTAGACCTTCCGGACTTTAAAAATGACCAATTCAGCTCGCTCTTGACCTATGTAAGTGATTGGGTTTATGGGGACCCTCTTTCAATATGGCTAGATATCGAAGTCTCCCAGGCAAGGTGCCCCCTTACCAGTCTGCTATTTTTGGACAAGGTGAGGACAGTTAGGGAATATTGCCATAACCCAATAGTCATCAATACTGTTAAAGCATGGAGGGCAATTCAGCAGACGGAAGGTAATATTAGCAAAACATCGTTGTTTACACCTTTAGTGGGTATGCCAAGTTTTCAACTGGGTATGATAGATTTAGGATTTAAACGTTGGGCAGCTAGGGGTATATCTTGCAGGGGTGATTTATTTGAGGGAGATGAAATGATGTCCTTCGATCAGTTAGTACGGAAGTACGAGTTACCTAATAGAGACCTCTTTCGTTTTTTTCAAGTTAAGGATTTTATTCAAAAAAAGACCACACTTTTGACTGATCCCGACAAATCTGACATAGAAAGAGGGGTACTAAGGGCTAAGAGTACACTCTCTGTCAGTACTTTATATCACCAACTGGGGGGTGCCACCTCAGATGAGTCTGATCGACTCTGCAAGATGTGGGAAAGAGAGCTGGGTGTTGAAGTTTCTTCAGAGGCATGGGAGGATATTTGGGAGAATGCAAGGAAGATATCAATTTGCAATAGGACCCATGCTTTACAGTTGAAGATTCTCCACAGGGTCCGCTTAGCCCCAGACCGTTTGTCAAAATTTAAACCAGGGGTATCTTCAGCATGTCCCAAGTGTAGGTCTGCACGGGCACTCTTACCCATTGTCTTTAGTCTTGTGACAGGCTTCAAACATATTGGAGTGCTGTGGTGGGTGCAATGGAGAGGGTTTTAGGTGTGGGGGTGGAGAAGGACCCTATTTCTCTCCTTTTGGGCCTACCCATTGTATTTCCTGCAGACTCGCATAAGGCAAAACTTTTCAATATTCTTACATTCTGTGCAAGGAAGAATATCTTGCTAGGTTGGATATCAGAAAACCCCCCAGGCCTGTCGGTTTGGCAGAAGATTGTTATGGAGCATATTCCCCTGGATTTTCTCACAAATATGTTACACCACAAAACTGAGAATTTTTACAAGACATGGCAACCCATTTTGAAATACCTGGACACAGATTTATCTGCCACACTAACAAGGGCTTTTATATAGCCATAACAATTGTGTTTCATGAGTCCAATATCCAGGGAGGAGGAACTGTGAATGTATGAGTCTTCTGTTTGGCTGGGCTGAGTTATTATTATTTATTTGTTTGTTGTTAGGTATTTATTTAGTTAGTTAAATAGCTAGTTTAGGTTTTTTTTAATTTTATACTTCTCTATATATGTTTATACATTCATTTAGGAGGGTGGGTTGGGGATTTTTTTTATTATTTGGGTTTAGTTTTGTACTATTTTTGTACTGTTTTGAATTGCATTGTTTTGTATTTGTTGTAATATTTAAAAATCTATTTTTTCTTAATAAAAATACATTATATAAGAAAAACAATCAGCCTATCCAAATTTGTTACAGGTATAAGTTTTATCAAGTTATTAATTTGGAACTGCAGCTTTAAATTTAGGTGAATGAGAGAAAGTTGTATGAGTACAGGAGTTGGGAGGCCATGTTGCGGTGGTGCAGGACATTGGTTAGGTCACTTATGGAATATTGTGTTCAATTCTGGTCTCCCTGCTATACAAAAGATACGGTTAAACTTGAAAGGGCTCAGAAAAGACTTACAAGGATATTGCTAGGGTTGAATGGTTTGAGCCACAAGGAGAGACTGAATAGGCTGGGGCTGTCTTCCTTGGAGCGTCAGAGACTGAGGGCTGACCTTATCGGGATTTATAATATCATGAGGGGCATGGAAAGTGTGAATAGACAAGGTCTTTTCTCTGGGGTGGGGAAGTCCAAAACTAGAGCACATAGCTTTAAATGTGAGAGGGCAAAGATTTAAAAGCAACTTAAGTGGCGACATTTTCACGCAGCGGGTGGTGCATGTATAGAATGAGCTGCCGGAGGAAATGTTGAGGGTTGGCACAATTACAACATTTAAAAGACATCTGAATAGAAAGATTTAGAAGGATATGGGCCAAGTGCTGGCAAATGAGACTAGATTAGGTTAGGATATCTGGTCAGCATGGATGTGTTGGACCAAAGGGTCTGTTTCCATGCTGTATACCTCTATGATTCTATGACTATCTGTTCTGGAGCCTGTTGACAGTAAGACTGACCAGTTTGATTGCTAACTATCGAAGGAAGGCTTAAACAATGGCAGAACACTGCGGATGCAGGAGATCTGAAATAAAATCCGAAGGTGCTGTAGAAACCTGGCAGCATCTTCAGAGGGAGAAACATTTGATTCCAGTGACTCTTCTTCAAAACATTTCACTTTCCAGATGTCGGGAGTGAAAGACTTTCTGGCTCTGTTTCTAGGCCAAGTGGAACAGAAATACTTCATTCGAATCCCAGAGCAGACCCTCAAGTTCACTTGCTTCTCTCCTCCACACAATACAATCAACTCATATCTCCTCTGTGAACAAATTCCTCCCCAAAAACAAGAAATCCCTCCTTCAGAACTCTGTCACATTCTCTGCTGATCACCATTTACAAGCTCCAATCTCCCATTGCCCTCAATCTCCAGTCCTTCTGGCCTCCTTTCCAATCTTCCTTTAATGTTTCTAATCCTCTGGCCTAATACTGTTCCTCTTCTCATGTCTCCTTTCCTATTCTCTGTAACTGGCTGGCCCCTCCTATCCATGAGCTTCCTCGAGTCCAATCTATGAACCTATCAATTGGCCTGACTTCAGGTCACGATAAAAAAGACAAAAATATGAATCCTCCTATTAAACTCAGCAGGGCATTAAGGTTCCCCACATTACTGGATTCCTGGCACCTAAAACCCCTTCTCACCGCTCTGTGTATTTGTATGGGGTGAGAGTGGTGTATAAATCCCATTCTTAATGCCAGCATTAGGAATTCTGCAAATGATTTCTGTTCTTCTCGTCATTCAAAAAGAGTTAAAATCTAAACTAGCTTCTACCTTCTGCAGAGATGTGTTCATCCTCCACTCACAACTCCACACTCCTCACTCGTCCTCACAACTCATCTTCAAATTGATTTGTCGTGGGTGCTTGTGGACTGAACTCTTTATGTACTTGTCGAAATGAATCAGAATGCAAAATTAGGATGCCCAAGTACTTCACTTGGTATGCACAGTGGTAAAAGGCACCGGCGCATTGTTATGGGATGTGTTTTCATGTAGAGAGGGGCTTGCAATGACAAAGACTGGCCTGGGATTGCCATTTCAAGCGGCTGACCATTACCTGAACAAAAGAACTTTGAAGTAATTTGGCTGCTATTTAGCCCCGTGAATAGCATCAATTTGCTGCCTAATTTAAGCTAAAGAATGACACAGACGTTTAGCTGCTGAACAAATTAGTTTCTAATTGTGTTTGTAACTTCCAAAACATTGCTAGTCCAGTGGTGGGAAGACAAATATCTGCACAGGCTTTCTTTTGCAATTTTGACATTGTGCTAATAGCTGCGTTGTCAATCTATTTAATGCCACCTGTGTGTCAAATTGATTGAACAAAAAGGTCAAACAGTGCAAGGCCGACTTAACAGGCATACAATTACAAAAAGGATGAAACTACAAATGGCAGTAACAAGCAGGAGGGAGGTCAACATCAGTGAGGAGAAAAGATGGCTTAACATCTTGGGTGTAGCCAAAGGTCTGTCCAAGGGTTACTCCGGAGCTGAACCTACCTCTTCACAAATATTTGCAAAACTGATTTTCCAGTTTCATTTTGTACTTGTCGCAATAACAGAGCAGTATGCCACGCTCTCTATTTTGATCTAGCTTTATAGCGGTTTAGCTATGAATAATCCAGAGATGGGGGCTAATGATCCAGTGGTGTGTGTACAAATCCTGCCAAAACTAATTAAATTCAATTAATTAAATACATCTACAATTTTAGAAAAAGCTAGAAACAGTAATGGAGAAATTATTACGTTATTGTGAAAACTCATCTGGTTCATTTACTTCCCTTACTAAAGAAAGTCTGTTACCTTTAATAAAAACCAAAAGAACTGTGAATCAGAGACAAAAATAGTAATTGCTGGAAAAGCTCAGCAGGTCTGGCAACATTTGTGGAGAGAAATCAGCGTTAACAGAACAGTTCTGAGGAAGGGTCACTTGACTCATTAACGCTGATTTCTCTCCACAGATGCTGCCAGACCTGCTGAACCTTTCCAGCAATTTGTATTTTCGAATCTGCTGTCCCTAGTTGTTATGGGCCTCTATGCATCTGGAGTTGCACAGCAAAATGGTTGACTCTTAACTGCCCTTTGGATGGCCTGGTAAGGCATTCAGTAACATTTAAGAGCATGCTACCAGCACTATCTCAAGGCCAATCATAGGGATAAACAACAACAGCTAGTCAACAATGTCCATATCTCATGGAGGGATGAGTAAAAAGTAAGTGTGTGTAAAGCAACAACTGAACATTCTGCAGAAAACAACTGTATTCTATCTTGAGCAACTATCCCTTAAAAAAGGTTGTATATGTTTATAACATTGTAATTTTTAAGAAATAATGCCAATAATGAGAAAACAATCTGGCATGGTTAGTTACAGAGAGAAACTCTCATGATAGCAATTGCTCTGTGTTGAATTAAGAGCACTTGTAATGCTCTTGGGATATTGGTTCAAATCTAAGCATGGCAGATGGTGACATTTGAAATCAGTTGTTGAAACAAAGAATCATATGATGGTAACCAGAAAACAACTTTTAAGCGCACTTCTGGAGGAAAGCCTCCAAGCCAGGCGGCACAGGTTCAAATCCCATCTGCTCCAGAAGTATGCAATAACATCTCTGCATGTTAAAAAATATCTGAAGAGCACTTAGAATCATAGAGTCCTGAAGGTTTACAACATGAAACAGGTCCTTCAGCCCAACTTGTCCATGCTGCCCAGTTTTCACAATTAATCTCATCGCATTTGTCTGTGTTTGGTCCATATCTCTTCATGGCAAAAGTGATGGAGCAGATGCTGGAGATTAGAATCGAGAGCATGGTACCAGAAAAACACAGCAGGTCAGGCAGCATCCGAGGAGCAGGAGAATCAACATTTCAGGCAAAAGATGTTGTGAAACTTGCAAGGGTTCAGAAAAGACTGATAAGGATGTTGCCAGGGTTAGAGGATTTGAGATTTAGGGAGAGGTTGAATAGGCTGGGGCTGTTTTCCCTGGAGCATCAGCAATGTTTGTAAAATCATGAGGGGCATTGCTAGGATAAATAGACAAGGTCTTCTCCCTGGGGTGGGGAAGTCCCAAACTAGAGGGCATAGTTTAGGGTGAGAGGGGAAATATATAAAAGAGATCTAAGGTGCAACATTTTCACACAGAGGGTGGTACGTGTATGGAATGAGCTGCCAGAGGAGGTGGTGGAGGCTAGAACAATTTCAACATTGAAAAGACATCCGGATGGGTGTATGAATAGGAAGGGTTTGGAGGGATATGGGCCAGGTGTTCACAGGTGGGACTAGATTAGGTTAGGATATCTTGTCAGCATGGACAAGTTGGACCAAAGGGTTTGTTTCCATGCTGTACATCTCTATGATTCTATGACTCTAAATCCTTGTGGTTTCATTTATTGCAATCTATCGAACATTAACCTTTTCAGGTTATTCCAGATCCATACTCAACAATATTTACCTGATAAACAGTTTATAACAAGTATAGATTAAGAAATAAATACTGACCAGGTCACCAAGGAGATCACCCAACTTTCTGCAAAATATTACCACAGGATCATATACATCCACCTGAGAGAGCAGACAGGGAATGATTTTAACTTGCTGAAATAAGAAGCGTTAATCAAACACGGTGTTAATGTCTCAAATTGCTCTCAAATACAATGGGCACAACAATTTTCATTCTGATTTGACTTTTAATGTATCAATATCTCTCAAAGGCTCTCCACAGGAACAACTATGTAACAAAATTTGACACTGAGCCACACAAGGTAAAATAGGGCGAATGAACAAAACTTTGGTAAAATAGAGAGATTTTAGGCACTAATTTAAGGAGGAAAGAGAGATTTAGGGAAAGAATTCCAGAGATTGGGGGCTGGACAACTGAAGCCACAGGAACACAGTACTCAGAGCCTGTCCCTGTTGCACAGTCAGGAAGGAGGGAAAGGAAGAGAGTGTTAGTCATTGGGGACTCAATAGCTGGAGGCTCAGATAGAAGGTTTGTTGGGAGCGAATAAGACTCACAGTTGATGTATTGCCTCCCAGGTGCCAGGGTCCGTGATGTCTCGGATCGTATCTTTGGGGTCCTGAAGGGAGAGGGTGACCAGTCTCAAGTCGTTGTCCATGTAGGTACCAACAATATAGGTAGAAAGAGGGATAGGGATGCAAGGCAGGATTTCAGGGAGCTAGGGTGGAAGCTGAGAGCTAGAACAAACAGATTTGTTATCTCTGGTTTGTTACCCGTGTCACGTGATAGCGGTCAAGGAATAGGGAGAGATATCAGCTAAACATGTGGTTGCAAAGATGGTGCAGGAGGGACGGTTTCAG
This sequence comes from Chiloscyllium plagiosum, assembly GCF_037043375.1. Classification (NCBI taxonomy): domain Eukaryota; kingdom Metazoa; phylum Chordata; class Chondrichthyes; order Orectolobiformes; family Hemiscylliidae; genus Chiloscyllium; species Chiloscyllium plagiosum. Next base: position 99,871,791 of record NW_028270143.1, on the reverse strand, counting down.
GTTCTTGGATAATTGGGGCTCATTCTGGGGAAGGTGGGACTTGTACAAATAGGACGGTCTTTACTTAAACCAGAGGGGTACTAATATCCTGGGTAGGAAATTTGCTGGTGCTATTCAGGTGAGTTTAAACCAGCGCAGCAGGGGAATGGGAACCTGAGGTGTAGTTGCAGCGCACAGGAGGATGAGAGTAGGGAGGAAAGGGACAGGATTCCACGGTCACAGGAATGTGCTGGCAGACAGCGAAGTGGTTTGAAGTGTGTTTACTTCAACGCCAGGAGTATCCGAAATAAGGTAGGTGAGCTTGCAGCATGGATAGGTACCTGGGACTTCGATGTTGTGGCCATTTCGGGGACATGGATAGAGCAAGGTGAGGAATGGATGTTGCAGGTTCCAGGGTTTAGATCTTTCATTAAGGACAGGCAAGGCGGTAAAAGAGGGGGAGGCATGGCCTTGTTAGTCAAAGATAGTATAATGGTGGCTGAGAGAACATTTAATGAGGACTTGTCTACTGAGGTAGTGTGGGCTGTGGTTAGAAACAGGAGAGAAGAGGTCACACTGCTGGGAGTTTCTTATAGGCCTCCGCAGAGTTCCAGGAGGTGGAGGAGAGGATTAGCAAAATTATTCTGTGGAGGAGTGAAAGGAACAGAATGGTCATTATGGGAGACTTTAACTTCCCCAACATTGACTGGAAATGCAATAACTCTAGTACGTCGGATGGATCAGCTTTTGTCCAATGTGTACAGGAGAATTTCTTGACACAGTATGTCGAAGGGCCGATAAGAGGATCTGATGCTTGGTAATGAGCTAGGCGAAGTGTTTGATTTAGTTGCAGGTGAGCACTTTGGAGAGTGTGACCATAATTCAGTTATGTTTAGTTTAGCGATGGAAAGGGATAGGTACATGCCACAGATCAAGAGTTATTGATGGGGCAAGGGCAATTATAATGCGAGGATCTGAGCTACAGGGAGAGGCTGAACAGGCTGGGGCTGTTTTCCCTGGAACGTCGGAGGCTGAGGGCTGACCTTATAGAGGTTTACAAAATTATGAGGGGCATGGATAGGATAAATAGGCAAACTCTTTTCCCTGGGATCAGGGAGTCCAGAACTAAAGGGCATAGGTTTAGGGTGAGAGGGGAAAGATATAAAAGATACCTAAGGGGCAACTTTTTCACACAGAGGGTTATAACTGTATGGAATGAGCTGCCAGAGAATGGGGTGGAGGCTGGTACAATTGCAACATTTAAGAGGCATTTGGATAGATATATGAATAGGAAGGGTTTGGAGGGATATGGGCCGGGTGCTGACAGGTGGGACTAGATTGGGTTGGGATATCTGGTCGGTATGGACGGGTTGGACCGAAGGGTCTGTTTCTATGCTGTATATCTCTATGACTCTATAATTATGATGCATAGAATGGGGTAGCAAATTGCAGGGGTTGCAGACAATGGAAATGTGGAGCTGGTTTAAGGAACAGATATTGTGTGTCCTTGATAGGTACGTCCCTGTCAGGCAGGGAGGAAGTGATAAGGTAAGGGAACCATGGTTTGCAACAGAAATTGCATCTCTTGTTACAAAGAAGAAGCAGGCTTATGTGTTGATGAGGCAAGATAGTACAAATGAGGTGATGGAGTGTTACAGATCAGCTAGGAAGGATTTAAAGAGAGAGTTAAGAAGAGCAAAGAGAGGACACAAGCAGTCTTTAGCAAATAGAATAAAGGGGAACCCTAAAGCTTTCTATAGGTACGTGAGGAATAAAAGGATAATTAGGGTAGGAATAGGGCCAGTCAAAGACAGAAGTGGGAAGTTGAGTGTGGACCCTATGGAAATCAGAGAGGTGCTAACTGAACATTTCTCATCGGTGTTTACTCAGGAAAAGAAGAATATTGTAGAGAAGAATGAGGTACGAGATATTAGACTAGAAAGGATCGGGGTTAGTTACAAACAGGTGTTATCAATTCTAGAAGGAGTGAAAGTAGACAAGTCCCCTGGGCAGAATGGGGTTTATCCAAGGATTCTCTGGGAAGCTAGGGAGGAGATAGCAGAGCCTTTGGCTTTGATATTTGAGTTGTCATTGTCTACAGGTTTGGTACCAAAGGACTGGAGGATTGCAATGTTGTGCCCTTGTTCAAGAAGGGCAGTAGAGATGACGCAGGTAACTATAGACCAGTGAACCTTACTTCTGTTGTAGGAAAGGGTTTGGAAAGGATTATATGAGATAAGATTTATAATCATCTAGCAAGCAGCAATTTGATTTCAGATAGTCAACATGATTTTGTCAAGGGCAGGTCATGTCTCACAAACCTCATTGAGTTTTTTGAGAAGGTGACCAAGCATGTGGATGAGGGTAAGGCAATTGACGTGGTACACATGGACTTCAGTAAAGCCTTTGATAAGGTTCCACATGTAGGCTGTTGGAGAAAATGCAGAGGCATGGAATTGAGGGTGATTTAGCAGTTTGGATTAGAAACTGGCTTTCTGAAAGAATGTAGCGAGTGGTTGTTGATGGAAAATATTCAGCCTGGAGTCCGGTTACTAGTGGTGTGCCACAAGGATCTGTTTTGGGACCACTGTTGTTTGTCATTTTTATAAATGACTTAAACGCAGGCATAGGTGGATGGATTGGTAAATTTGCAGACAACACTAAAGTCGGTGGAGTAGTGGACAGTGTGGGAGCATGTTACAGGTTTCAGGGGGATTTGGATAAACTGCAGAATTGGGCTGAGAGGTGGCAAATGGAGTTAAATGCAGCTAAATATGAGGTGATGCACTTTGGGAAGAATAACAGGAAGGCAGAATACTGGGTCAATGGAAAGATTCTTGGTAGTGTGGATGTACTATTCTCAGCTCGTCCCCCTACACTATCCCTGTTAATGTAGTCAACTCAGTCACATTAGGGAGATTTAAACAATCCTTAGATAAGCACATGGATGTTGATGGGATAGTGTAGGGGGACACGCTGAGAATAGTTCACATGCCAGTACAACATTGAGGACCGAAGGGCCTGCTCTGCGCTGTATTGTTCTATGTTCTATGTTCTATGTTCTATGTTCTAAACTGAAGTTTGTTGGTCAGTTTTACTGTGTTTTCCTCTTTTATTTGCCATCCCTGTGACTGTCTGCTAGTTTACACTTACACAGTGAGTGGATTTAACCAGTGCTTAAAAGTGATTTGTGCTCGAGTAAATTATAATTGTACTGCAATCATGTTAAGCTCATTTTAAAGTGAAATATTGGGATTTCAAGTCTTTTAATGCACCATTTATATCAACTCTGAGATCGCAATGTTGTTGAATTATCCACCAAGGCCATTCTTTCATCTTGCCATGACAATAACAATCACCAACCAGAGTGCAGTGAATAAAAAGCAGCTTTCATAACTTCAAGAGGTTACAAGAGGAACTCTTCCCTGAAGCAGCTGCCACTATTATTCATTACGGACACAGCATTGGTAATGGAGTGGGGGTGTTGGATGGTGAACATAATATGGGATATATTAGTCACAGTTCATTATCAGCAGGTTTATGAAATTTGATTCTTCATTAAGGAAGAAATTATTTGGTGCAGTAGCAATAACAAAGCTCATGTCTCCATAAATTTCCACTTTAAATGTATCTCTAATTAAATGCAAAACCACTTGGAAGTAATGAGAAGCATTGGGAATATTATAAACTCTTCGGAGAATTCAATATCCATGAGGGATCAAATGAATATAATTAAATCACCACAATTTGGCCATTATTTTAAATACAAATGCACTGTGACAGTCAATAATCACAGTTTTTAAAGGCACAACCTTCTTTTAAAAGAAACATCTCCTGAATATATCTGAGGGAATGGCTGCATGGTTAAACTAAGTGGCCTGTAGTTTCCAGGACTGTCCTTAAACCCTTTTTTGAATAAGCGTATTATATTTTTCACTCTTCAATTCTCCTTTACCACCCCCGCCCCCCCCCCCCCACCATATCTAGGAAATATTAAAAGATCATAACAAACCTATTATGTACCACCATCTTCATTTACTTTAGCAACATGAATACAAGCCATCTGGACCAGGAGACTTATTTATTTAAAGCATACCTGGCCTTTCCAGTTAAACATAAGAACATAAAAACTAGAAGCAGGAGTAGGCCATTTGGCCCCTTGAGCCAGCTCCACCATTCACTAAGATCATAGCTAACCTTATTGTGCACTCAGTTTCACATACCCACCCACTCACCATATCCCTTAATTCCTTTACTGTTCAAAAATTTATCCACCTTTACCTTAAAAACATTCAATGAGGTATCATTGGGCAGGGAATTCCACAGCTTCACTCCCCTTTGGGAGAAGAAGTTCCTCCTCATTGCTGCCTCTTATTTTGAGGTCATGTCCCTAGTTCTAGTTTCACCTGCCAGTGGAAACAACCTCTCTGCTTCTATCTTATTATGCCCTTCATAATTTTATATGTTTCTATATAATATATAGATCTATCTATCTATATATATATATCGATTATATGTTTCATTCATCTAAATTCCAATGAATGTAGTCCCAGTCTACTCAATCTCTCCTCACAAGCCAACCCTCTCAACTTCAGTTGTTCCTCACTTTCACATTTCAAAATACCCATTCACTCTATCATCTCTGCTTCCACTGATATTCTGTCAGATTCACCTTCTGAATAAACAATAAAACTGACTCAATAGGTATTCTTGCCTTGCCGTGCGTCTCTAAACATATATCATTCTCTTTGTCTCTAAAAGGACATACTTTTGATCTCTATTCCCAGCTGACTCTGGACATGTTTGCTTCTTCATATGCGGATTGCCATTCTTTTCTCATAACCTCTTTGCTGGACTTATTTTCCTCCTCACCTCCCCTTTCCAAAGTTTGTGATGGAATAGTTGTTTGGTAGCACAGAACTTGACACTGCTGAAAGATGCATTTTGTCAAAACTTTTTGTCTTGATTTCATTCGGACAATTTTGAAGAGATATCACAGAGTAAAGGGAAAATAAAAAGATAAAAATCTTTGACAAATTGTGCCTGTTTTACAGCAATACCCAACTGTATTTAATATGGTTCTCAACTGAAGTTACTCACCTAACACACATCATGAACACTTCTTTTCTGTTTCACCATAATCGTGATGTCAATCAGCTTTTACACAGCAGGTTTTCGTTTCCTTTATTTTTCACCCTTGTTGGAATCAAAATAAGGTGTTGAATTATTTAATTATTAAAAAACAATGTATTTTAAGATATATCATTTGCTTTACATGACTCTCAAGAGCCAAAGTTTTGTGACTGGAGTTCAATGTTTCACCTATACTGACAGAATCTCTCTTGGCATTGCTGATAGTGAAGTAAACACTCTGTAAGGATTTCTTCTGACCATTGAGCATTTCCAGTGTACATTGAACAAAGTACTTTTGAAGTATAGTCACTGTTGCAATGTAGGAAATACAACAGCCAATAGCACACAACATGTTTCCATAGTCATGTGATAATGGCCAGATAATCTGGGTTAGTGATGCTGTTTGAGGAGTAAAGAGAAGCCAGGACATTGAGAATCACTAGGTGGAGGTGGGTACTGCAGATGCTGGTGATTAGAGTCAAGATTAGAATGGTGCTGGAAAAGCACAGCAATAGACAATAGGCAATAGGTGCAGGAGTAGGCCATTCTGCCCAATGAGCCAGCACCATCATTCATTATGATCATGGCTGATAATCCTCAATCAGTATCCTGTTCCTGCCTTATCCCCATAACCCTTGATTCCACTAGCCTTAAGAGCTCTATCCAACTCTTTCTTGAAAGTATCCAGAGACTTGGCCTCCACAGCCTTCTGGGGCAGAGCATTCCATACACCCACCACTCTCTGGGTGAAGGAGTTTCTCCTCAACTCTGTTCTAAATGGCCTACCACTTATTTTTAAACTGTGTCCTTTGCGGAAACATGCTTCCTGCCTCCAGAATGTCCAATCCTTTAATAATCTTAAATGTCGCAATCAGATCCCCTCTAAGTCTTCTAAACTCAAGGGTATACAAGCCCAGTCGCTTCAATCTTTCAGTGTAAGATAGTTCCGTCATTCCGGGAATTGACCTCGTGAACCTATGCTGCACTCCCTCAATAGCCAGAATGTCTTTCCTCAAATTTGGAGACCAAAACTGCACACAATATTCCAGGTGTGGTCTCACCAGGGCCCTGTACAGCTGCAGGAGAACCTCTTTGCTTCTGTATTCAATTCCTCTTGTTATGAAGCCCAGTATGCGATCAGATTTCTTCACTGCCTGCTGTACCTGCATACTTGCTTTCCTTGACTGATGTACAAGAACACCTAGATCTCGTTGTACTGCCCGTTTACCGAACTTGACTCCATTTAGGTAGTAATCTGCCTTCCTGTTCTTGCCACCAAAGTGGATAACCACACATTTATCCACATTAAACTGCATCTGTCCACTCACCTAGCCTGCCCAGGTCATCCTGTAATCTCCTAACATCCTCCTCACATTTCACCCTGCCACCCAGCTTTGTATCATCAGCAAATTTGCTAATATTACTTTTAATACCATCATCTATATCATTAATGTATATTGTAAAAAGCTGCTGTCCCAGCACTGATCCCTGTGGTACCCCACTGGTTACTGCCTGCCATTCCAAAAGGGAGCTGTTTATCACTACTCTTTGTTTCCTGTCAGCCAACCAATTTGCAATCCAAGTCAGTATTTTGCCCCCAGTACCATGCACCCTAATTTTGCTCACTAACCTCCTATGTGGGACTTCATCAAAAGCTTTCTGAAAGTCCAGGTACACTACATCCACTGGATCTCCCTTGTCCATCTTCAGAGTTACATCCTCAAAACGTCAGGCAGCATCTGAGGAGCAGGAAAATCAACGTTTCAGGCAAAAACCCTTCATCAGGAATGAAGCTGGGAGCCTCAGGGGTGGATAAATAAATGGGAGGGGGTGGGGCTGGGGAGAAGGTAGCTGAGACTGATGGACTTCACCAGTTTCCTCATTTCCCCTTCCCCCATCTTACCCCAGTTCCAACATTCCAGCTTGGCACCGTCCTCATGACCTGTCCCACCTGTCAATCTTCCTTCCCACCTATCTGCTGCATCCTCCTCTTCAACCTATCACCATTACGCCACCTCCATCCACCTATTGTAATCTCAGCTAACTTCTATCTTTCTTTCAAGGAGCTTGAGCTCTCACTCAAAGTGGATGTATTCTTGGATTACATTGGATTTATCACAAACTGTAAACAGAATCAGGAGGCTTTGCAAATCATTGCCAGTCAGCAGCTTTGTAGTTTCCATGGGGGAACAGACCACTACTAGATCGGACATATTGACTCATTATGTCTGGGGCTTAGGGAGGTGGGCAGTGGTAGTTGTAAAGTAAGCAGATGGAAGATTTTGATGGACGGACTGGATGGGCACTTGGAAACATTCAAAGCCTATGGAGTTGACAAATAGAGATACCAAGAGAAAACCAGGTACATTTGAAAATGTATCAATAGGAAGAGGCTGAGCATGAGACTCAGTGGTTGAGGTGAGACCTCTGTTTTCTTCCATTGTGCTGGAAATAACAAGCGAATAATAGAGATAGAAATGTCTGGGGCCAGTGTGAGAGAGTTAGCCATTTCATTCTGTGAGGGACGGAGCTCATTTTCAAGTGATTTGAGGTCCGTCAAAAGACAACAACATCATACAGAACCACACTTGCAAGCGTTATACATTATGTCAACTTTAAGCATTCACATCCTGTATACAATCTAAATCCTGGCCTCAAGCACTCAATAACTTCATGCAGCATTCGAAATCAATCCTACTGATAGCTGTGATGTACAAGTATTCTTTTGGGGCCGAGAGGAAAGGTTCACTCTTGTTGTCAAATTAATAATTGCTTTCTAAGTTGGGGAGGCATAGTGGTATTATTGATGAACTATTAGCTTAGACACCCAGGTAATGTCCTGGAGACCCCAGTTCAAAACCAGGCATACCATGTGGTGGAATTTGAATTTAAAAACATCTGGAATTAAATGTCTAATGAAATCATTGTCGATTATGAGAAAAACAACTATCTCATTCACTCATTTCCTTTAGGGAAGGGAACTGCCAACCTTATTTAGTCTGACTCCAGATCCACAGAAATATGGTTAACACTCAACCATCTTCTGAAATGGCCGAGCTAGCATCCAGTTTTTAACAACTGCTAGAAAGGCTAAAAAAAAAGAATGAAAACTGACACGTCATGTAGCTTTAGCTTGAGCAGCAACAATGACAATGGCAAAAAGAGCCTCGTTCACTAATATCTGGAGGTTTGTGCTAAAATTGGGATGGTTGCCTCACAGACGAGTCAAGAAACAGCCTGACATAGTTTCATCACTAAATCATACATTACAGATTATGTGGAGAAAGTGAGGACTGCAGATGCTGGAGATCAGAGTCAGGATTGTGGTGCTGGAAAATAACAGCAGGTCAGGCAGTATCCAAGGAGCAGGGCTGGATGAAGAGCCTGATGAAGCCTTATGCCTGAAATGTTGATTCTCCTGCTCCTCCAATGCTGCCTCATCTGCCGTGCTTTTCAAGCACCACAATCTCTTACAGACAATGTCCCTACACCACCATCACAATTCCTGGATATGTCCTATCCTACTGACAGGATGGCACCAGCAGAGGTGGCAGCACAATGATGTATAGTTGGGAGGAAGTTGTCCTCCGAGTCCTCAAAATTAACTCTAGACACCATGAAGTCTCATAGCATCAGGTAAAATGTGGGCAAGGAAGCTTCCTGTTGATTACCATGTACTGCCTTCCCTTGGCTGATGAATGCTCCTCCATGTGCATACCACTTGGAGGTGGCACTGAGGGGTGGCAGGGGCACAGAATGTACTCTGGGGTGGGGAATTGCAAACTCCACCACCAAGGGTGTCTCAGCAGCAGTCTTGCTGGTCAGGTCCGAAAGAACACTGTAGCTAGACTTGGTCTCTGGCAGGTGATGATGAAACCAACAAGACAGAAAAAAATACTTGACCTCATCCTTACTAACATGCCTGCTGTGATGAATCATAGAATCTCTACTGCATGAGAGCAGGCTATTCAGCCCATCAAGTCCACACCAACTTTAGAAACAGCATCCCACTGAGACCCATCCCCCTACCCTTTCATTCTAACCCTGCATTCCCCATAGCTAATCCAGCTACACCCTGTAAATCATGGGCAATTTAACATGGCCAATCCACCTAACCTGCACATCTTTGGACAACGGGAAGAAACCCATGCTGATATGGGGACAGCATGCAAACTCCACAGAGACAGTCTTCCTATGTTGGAATTGAACCCAGGATCCTGATACTATGAAGCAGTAGTGTTAACCATTGAGCCACCCTGCCACCCTGATGCAGTAGTCAATGGCAAGATTGGTCAGAATGGCCACCACACTGTCCCTGTGGAGGCAAAATCCTGTCTTCATATTGGGAATACCTTACAAACAGACATGGAAACAGAAGTAGGCCATTCAGCCTGCTCTGCCATTCAAAGAAATCATGTCTGATCTGATAATCCTCAACTCCACTTTGCTGCCTTTGCCCCAGACCTGATTAAAGATCTGTCTGTTTCGGCCTTGATTAGACTTCACGACCCAGCCTCAAAATCTCTCTGTGGTAAAGAATTCCATTGATTCACTACTCTCTAAGAGAAGAAATTCCTCCGCATTTCTGTCTTAAATGTGTGATTCCCTTACCCTGATCTTCTGCCCTCTGGTCCTAGACTATCCCACAAAGGAAAGCAGCTTTTCCATATCAACCTTGTCAAGTCCTCTGAACATGTTATCCTTCAATCAGGTCACGTCTCATTCTTACATATTCCAAAGAGTACAATCCCAATTAACTCAACCTCTCTTCTGTTTGGAATAATAATGTGAGAAAACACACTTGGCAGTAAGAGAGAAATCCCACATGAAAGCTGATAAAAATGAAACAGCTCATTTCAGTCCAATGCATTGATGTGAGTACAGATATGTTTTGTTGATATAAATGGGATTCCTGGTGGATTTAGCCATGTTTTCAAAAGCCCTCATTATGTTACAGATGTTCAATCAGTACTTAATGAGGTTGTGTTGCTACTGCTCATTGATGGAGAGAATAAATGCTTTTGAAAAGCAGATTAGTTTAATAATAGATTGTAAATTGAAAACTGATATACAGAAATACAGCATTAAAATGGAGTCAATAACATTATTTCCCCTCTAACCTCAGAAATGTAGCTATAGGGGAAATTTAATAGGGGCCAAACCTGGATGTCCAACTCATTTCTAGTTTTATTTCCCTTTTAATATGGAAATTGGGGTCTCAATTTCCAATTTACCATTTTGCCATTTTGGTTCAAGCATTTCCATTGCAATGAAGGAGAACAATTCTGGAGACTAAAACGTTGAATTGTAGGTCCCAATGAGGATGAGGGCACTTTTGAGGGTGTGTACAAGAAAAGCCAATCCATCTTCTACCTTTCAAACCCTCTTACTTCAATGCTCACTCTCCTGAAACCTAAAAACCATCCCCAACCTCAGGATATGTCTTTCCTGTGGTAGCTCCAGTCCAGTTTCTTTTGCCAAACCTGGTGAGCTCTGCCAGAACACTCATTCAATACCCGCCCTAGCCTGGCTGGTCTTAGGGGACATTCTCACCTCCCAACTTAGCAGCTCCACAAAAGCCAAACCAGATCCCACTGTGTCAAAGTTTTGTGTGCTAAAGAAAACACTTGGCAAAAAAATGCCTTTTAGGCTTCCTGTGTATTTGGAACTGATTCAGAGCATTGACCATTTTCATTTATTGCAATAACATTGAGTTGAATTGGGTGCAATATTTTCTGGACAGGGAAGGAAAGAAAGGTAAAAATTAGAATCAAGAAAGCTCTTAACAAATACATTAAGGTATTTTTGTCCTTTCTCCAACAGATTACACAGGAAGCATGCACTAGCACAAATGTGGAATCAGATGCATTGTTTACGTGCTAAAAAAGTGGACTGGAGTGCAGCCAAATAGAGCTCTATAATAGTGCAGGGTCAGTAAAACATGGCCCAGGAACTTTAACATAAATGTTTAACAATGAGCACTTTCCTCTTCATTGTTACCCAGCAATCCTCATCTGCTGAAGGAGATTTTTCCGTTCACGAAAGTTTTGATGAATGACATGGGTTGACAACAATGTTTTTAAAAAAAGTGGCATTAGTGCTACTCCTATATATATTTCCAAGAGGAAATTTTCTTCTTTAGGATTGGATGAAAATCTATCCTGAGACTCAGCATCAATAATTATTAAATCAGATGTTGCTCAGTGCTATTCATGGATACAAACTGTCTTGAAAATGAAGATTTGATAAGTGTTGCACAGTAAATGTGACACAGCACAGGGAATATGTCTAAGGTATGCACCAGCTCCCAACAGGCACATCCATATTTTCGACAAGCAATTGTTACAAATGTCCAAAGGCTAGATGCAAAGCAGGAGCCATGGTTCCTGCTACTATGGCCATGATGGTGAGGGGTGGAGGGGAGGGAAACCCTCCATCTGCAGTCCATGGGACCTGGGCTGCGTGTTATCAGCAACAGCATCATGTAGTCCCATGCCTTCCCCCCACTCCAAACCCCCCTACCTGAAACAGCTGTGAAGCAATCAGACAGACAGCAGACTCAGCAGTGCCACCACTACAAGTGGCCACAGTGTTCAAGGTAATTCTTCTGAAGGGGCTCGTGCTCGTGTTACAGTTGCTGCATCCATTCTACTGATTTCACACTCAGATTCTGGATGGAGACAAGGAGTTCTATTCTAGTTTTCACAGGCAGCCAGCATACCTCTACCAGCTCCTTAAGGTCCTATGAATGATGGCTGACCAAATGTGGTATATTTATTGCTTTCATGCAATAAAACTTCTTGTTATCTAAGAACAGTGCCTTTTCTGTAGATATTCCCTGAAGGTGCATCCTCCTCCATAAATCATGATGAGTACAAGACCAAGCAAAGACAAGGGAGAATCTGTGGCACTGAACCACCTCAATTAACCCATAGCTAGTAGCACATACTAGTAAAGGTGTAGTAAAGTGGCAAATACCACAAGATACCTAGAGTAGTGATCTGCCACCTGGAAGATAAGGGCACGTTGATGACCATGAATACCTTAAGACAAGTAAGTGAGGTTAAAGGGTGCCTGGATCCTCAGGGAGCTGGGAGGGTTGCTGAGTACTCCTAATACCCAGGGAGTGTGTGGGGGAGGGGGGAAACATGCCATTGTTGCTGGCACAGTCTTCTCCATTGGCAAAACAATGGCCAAAAAAGATGCTGGCCCACTCCTGAGTTTGTCAATGATTAACTGGTCATCTCTCCCACTGCAGGGAAAGAACCAACTCTCTCACCTCCAACACTGAGTAAAATCTCAACAAAGGTGGGAAAATGTCTTTAATTGACCACTTAAGTGATTTATCTGGGCTCTGGCGAGCAGCTTCCAAACCCATGACCACTTCCATCTACAGGACAAGGGCAGCAGGTACACAGCAACACCCACCCTTTGCAAGTTCCTCTCCAAGCCACTCACCTTCTTGACTTGGAGGTATACTGCTATTTTTACACTATCACTGGATTAAAATCCTGGAATTTCCACCAATCAACATTGTGGATGCACTGACAGCACATGGACTGCAGCAGTTCAAGATGGCAGTTCATTACCAATGAAACTAGCAATGGGAAATAAATATGCCCATGTCCAATTAATGAATTTTTAAAAAGATTATGGCGTGGGAAATCATGTCTCACAAACTTGATTGAGTTTTTTGAAGAAGTAACAAAGAAGATTGATGAGGGCAGAGCAGTAGATGTGATCTATGTGGACTTCAGTAAGGCGCTCGACAAGGTTCCCCATGGGAGACTGATTAGTAAGGTTAGATCTCATGGAATACAGGGAGAACTAGCCACTTGGATACAGAACTGGCTCAAAGGTAGAAGACAGAGGGTGGTGGTGGAGGGTTGTTTTTCAGACTGGAGGCCTGTGACCGGTGGAGTGCCATAAGGATCAGTGCTGGGCCGTCTACTTTTTGTCATTTACATAAATGATTTGGATGCGAGCATAAGAGGTACAGTTAGTAAGTTTGCAGATGACACCAAAATTGGAGGTGTAGTGGACAGCAAAGAGGGTTACCTCAGATTACAACAGGATCTGGACCAGTTGGGCCAATGGGATGAGAAGTGGCAGTTGGAGTTTAATTCAGATAAATGCGAGGTGCTGCATTTTGGGAAAGCAAATCTTAGCAGGACTTATACACTTAATGGTAAGGTCCTAGGGAGTGTTGCTGAACAAAGTGACCTTGGAGTGCAGGTTCATAGCTCTTTGAAAGTGGAGTCGCAGGTAGATAGGATAGTGAAGAAGGCGTTTGGTATGCTTTCCTCTATTGATCAGAATATTAAGTACAGGAGTTGGGAGGTCATGTTGCGGCTGTACAGGACATTGGTTAGGCCAGTGTTGGAATATTTCGTGCATTTTTGGTCTCCTTCCTATCGGAAAGATGTTGTGAAACTTGAAAGGGTTCAGAAAAGATTTACAAGGATGTTGCCAGGATTGGAGGACCTGAGCTACAGGGAGAGGCTTAACAGGCTGGGGCTGTTTTCGCTGGAGCGTCGGAGGCTGAGGAGTGACGTTATAGAGGTTTATAGAATTATGAGGGGCATGGATAGGATAAATAGACAGAGTCTTTTCCCTGGGGTCGTGGAGTCCAGAACTAGAGGGCATAGGTTTAGGGTGAGAGGGGAAATATATAAAAGAGACCTAAGGGGCAACTGTTTCACGCAGTGGGTGGTACGTGTATGGAATGAGCTGCCAGAGGATGTGGTGGAGGCTGGTACAATTGCCTTTAAGAGGCATTTGGAGGGGTATATGAATAGGAAGGGTTTGAAGGGATATGGGCCGGGTACTGGCAAATGGGACTAGATTAGGTTGGGATATCTGGTCGGCATGGACGGGTTGGACCAAAGCATGTTTCCATGCTGTACATCTCTATCACTCTAACTTCATGTTAATAAGACAGTGCGCCCGGAGAAAGGTGATGGGCAGATTATCGTTGCCTTCGTACACCACCTGCCAACCTTTTGACCTTGAAAACTAATCTGCAATGAATTAACAAAACCCAATCCCATTTGTTTGCTCTGGCAGATGTATAAGGTCACTTGTCACTATTTGAAAGAGACAAGAAGATTCCTTCATGTGTCTTGGATATTGTTTGTTCCTCAAAAAATAATGTGGCAGATTGTCTCAGTGGTTTGGGTGATCAACAGATAAAAATACACCCTTAAAGGCCACTGGCCCAAACCTATGCCAAAACTATTTGAATAGTCCTTCAAAGATACAAAGCAAGTTTCTTAAAGGTCCAACAATTTTGTCACATATAAATTGAGCCAAACCTCTGTACCATAATGGCCTTCCTTTCTGGACTAAATAATGATTGTTACACCAGCTGCTTTTAAAACAATCTCACAAATCCCAGTAGCCTGCTCCTGTGATTGTTGTTATTTTCCTAGTGTTGAAAGAAAAATACACTTCCTTTATTCTTTCATTAAAATGTGAAACATTGATGTATGTCTTTCAATTGAAGCAAACCAAGAGGTGCTTTTGTTGACATAGAATTAATTTGGAGTTGCCGGTGTTGGACTGGGGTGTACAAAGTTAAAAGTTACACAACATAGGTAATAGCCCAATGGGTTTATTTGGAAGCACGAGCTTTCGGAGCGCTGCTCCTTCAGCAGGTGGTTGTGGAGTACACAGTTGTGAGACACTGAATTTATAGCAAAAGTTTACAGTGTGATGTAACTGAAATTATACATTGAAAAATATCTTGATTGCTTGTTAAGTATCTCATCTGTTAGAATGACCATGTTAGTTTCACTTTGTTCATACGTGAACCGCAAAATGTTTTTTAAAAAGTTTCATTCTCAGGTGAACTTCAACAATTGATGTCAGTCAGATAATGTGTTGAAGGTTTTAGCCCCCTGTGTGCTGCTGTCTGTGCATAATGTTTAGACTGATTCTAATCTAAAAAATGAATTAACAGAATCTTACATGAATTCATGCAGTTTGTCGGCCTTTAACACAGTTTAATAGTAAATGTAACAATGCTTAGCAATCGGGTAATGGATTTTTTCCTTCCCTTTGATTCTAACCAAATCTGTCCCCTCCTGTGAGAACTTTGACTCCGAGCTAAATCTATGTGTGAACTTGTGCATGGGCTACGTTAGCGACATATTCTGTAAAGAAAGAGGTTGGAAGGAGGCCACAAATACAGGCTGTGTCCTAGGCTCATGTTATGTCTGCACAGACACACTTCCAGTCAGGAGTTGGCGGAGAGACCCCAGACCAAGCCTTTTTCTCTTCAGACTCAGAGAATGAGGCACACATTGCAGCTGGCTTACCAGATGATTTACTAACACATCACAGTGAAGGAAGGCTGGGGTGAAAGAAAGAAATACTTGCATTTCTCTGCTACCTTTCAGTATCATAGAGCATCCCCAAGCACTGTGCAACCTGTTACACCGTTTATAGTGCAGTCATTGTTATAATGGAGGAAATATAGCAAGGTCCCACAGGCAGTAATACAATGATGAACAGGCTCTCTTGATTGAAAAGTAAATACTCAGCAGAATATTTAAGACAAAAATATTTAAGACAAAACAGCAGATCTGGAACAATCTGTAATGAGAAAGAAACAGAGCTAAACTTTCAAAAAGAGTCAAAATGGAATCAAAACATTATCTATCTTTCCCTCTCTCTCTCTTCGCACACACTGCTAGACCCTGAGTTTCTTCAATAGTTTCTCTTTTATTTCAGAATTCTGGCTTTTTCTATTCATTCACTGGCTGAGGGCATCACTGGTTTGGCCAGCATTTATTACCCAGCTATAATTGCCCAGAGGCCAGTTAAGAGTCAACCACATTGCTGTGGGTCTGGAGTCACATGGAGGGAGGGATGACAGTTTCCTTCCCTAAAGGACATTGGTGAACCAGATGGGGTTTTCCAACAATCAACAACTGATTCACGGCCATCATTAGACTCTTAATTCCAGATTTTTATTGAATTTGAATTCCGGCTTGAATGCCACAGCATGATTCAAACTCGGGTCCCCAGAATGTTACCAGGGTCTCTAGATTAACAGTCCAGCAATAATATCACTATGCTGACATCTCTCCCGCAAGGTAAGGAGGGAATTAGCAGTGAAAGAAGCTCATCAAAGATATAGGGGTGGAGAGGGCTGTTTAAAAGCAAAGATATCTGAAATTGAGTGATTTTAAGCCTTCCTCTTCCTGTCCTTTACTCCTTCCTCATCTCTTTCCACCTTTTCCCTTCTCCTGTTTGCTCATCTCCTCAGTGCCACACTTCCCAGGCCCAGTGAATTACATATGTGAGGTTGGGGAGAAAAGAAGGAATATTGCTTTGGTAAAAACCAACGTTCAAGATAATGTTCAAATTTTTTATAGCCTTTACACTGTAGCAATTTGAAAGCTGGGTCTGTGCTGTCTGCTCTTGTTGCTTCCAATTTCTGCTTTTGGCCTGAATAAATTCCTGGTCATTCAGGATTTAAAATTTCCTCTGCTCATGTGCAAATGAAGACAGGTGAATCATAGAGGGAGTAGTTATTGTGAAATCTGAGAATGGATGCCTGGAGAGGGTTAGAGTGCACAGCAATTCATTACATAACATTGCAGCGAGTTCCACTTAAACTAATGAGTCACATGATATGATCTTGTATTGGCACTGACAGGCAAAATATTATTAGAACATTGCAGCCACCTTCTTTTTCTTTTTTCAAAAACAGTAGAGCATTAACTTGTCCAAAAATGAGATATTTCCTCCAACCGGCAAACCTCAAGAAATAAAATATAAAGCTGAGAGATCATGTAACATTTCAGAATGAGTTATATTTCCAGCATTAATCAATTTCAGCTGTTATCATTCCAGGGATAAGTATAAATATTTTGAAATTCCTGATTTTAGCTCGGGGCACATGTTCCATCCATCCTGCTTGCTCTTGTGTTAGTTTTTAAACACCTGCAAGCTTCATTTAAATGATCAAAATCAAATTGTTGTCAGAATGTGTAAATCAATACCTAACCATTGGCTGAGGTGGGGGCTTTTGTGCACTAACCTGAGGAAATGGATTGGTGTATAAGTTAATGGTTCTAAAAGGGTTTATGTTAGAGACTGCATTAGGCTCCACCCAATCTGATATCATCACACAATCTGAGAAAGAAATTCAGAAAGTCCTTTACAAGATCCCAGTTGGTTGGTCAGATGCACCAACTCTGGCTTCTGATAGGTTTTGTCTATCAAGACAATTTAAATTGAGCTCCGTTACTATAATGTGTTCATCTACGTCTTGTTGTTAAGATAAGTGCCTCTTCTTGTTAAGACCCATGAGTAAAGTTCTATCTGACCTGTGCACCCACTGACCTCTACTACCAGAAATCCTGGAGGCCCCTGCAGTGGAAGAAAAGATGTTGCTGGGAAATAACTCATGAGTGGTTCTTCCTTTACACCCCGATTAATCAAATAGCCCATGAGACCTAGTAAAGAAAGAAGACAGGAATCTATTCCAACTACCAGTGGTTGGTCCCAGATATACAGCCTAAACAATCCACCATATAAGGAGTATGTCTAAGATGTGATTGAAATTGGAATAGGGGCATCAAAACCCATGTTTTCTTGTCGGTTTCTATGTTGAATCATATTATTATACAGGTATTTAAGTTAAGACTGATGATGGAATTTGTATTTTGGTGGTCTACACTAGTCATCGGCCAGTTCTGCCACTGTCACACACTGCAGGTATAATTCTGTCAGTTCCCAGTTAAAGCAATGGGGCTAATCATTTGAAGGGTAGCTCTAATATTGCCAGAAGTCTAGCAGATAAAAGCCAAACATTCCTCTCAAGATGCCATGGCTAAAATGGATCCTAAAATTTGATTTCATTTCTCTGTTCTGTTGCAAATAGATAGTTCTGTATGTTTCCTATAGCCTGATAAAATAGTAGCTATTAAATTTCTCAGCACTTGCAAACCCAATGAGTAAAAGAAGGCTGTTTCATCCAAGAAGAGGGTATTTTTGTTCATTTTCCTCTTCACTCAAAATCGCTGAATCAGCTGAAGCATCTCAACCATTTCTTCAGACCAGGTCTGCTAATTCAGTCAAGACTGGGATCATCTCGTCTTCCAGTCTTGTGTAACAAATTAGCATTCAGCAAATCTTCCTCGTTTCAAATGACTGTTAATGAGGCTTGTGTTTCTGAACATCAGTAGAAATAGCTGCTATTGACATACTTCTGTAGCTGCATCTACCCACAACATTACTCAATGTGTACTGGCCTGATTAAAAGAAAATAACAATTCATTCTTTTGACTTTGACGACTTCAAACATTGACTTCCATGGCTGATCTCTTTCAAATGAAAGAAACAACTGTAAATTTGTCAATGTAAACCACTCTGACAATTCTGTTTGCGGTTCAAAACATCAAAGACGATATTTTGAAAAATGGGTAAAATGACTTCATTTCAGAAGCATAAACAAATGCACAATGGTTATTCTATCACTTTAAAGTTTGCTTACATTAGTGCTCAACGCAAATGTGCCAAATTTGGTGCCTTCAGTGTAATTCCCAATCAGTCTTTGGGATATTCCATTTTATCTGCAAGTTCTACAAACAAGGATGCAATCTACCACACGACAGTTTTATTTACTTTCAGTTAAGCCAAATGATATCGCAGCCAGATTAATTCCTTCAATTGCACAAAACATCTCAGGTTTGAAGGCCATGCAACAACTCAACTATCAGATCATATGAACCCGATGACCTTAGAAGGGCTAGGGAGCCATTTACCTCATTATAGTTTGAAAGACTTTTTTTTTTCATTTTAGAGATCGCCACCGAGAAGGCAAAAATGGTCACATCCATCTGGAGTTTAGCTGTGGTGAACTAATTCTAAGTAATTCACTGTCAAAACATTGATTATTCAAACTGATAGAAAACAGAAGCTCCAACTTATCAAAAGTTTCTAAATGGATTGATGTTCCATTCAGTTGTGTGACTTAAAAGAGAATTGAGAGGCAAATACTGACAACAGATTGAAAGTGTATTGCCTTGTGACTGATTGCTTATAAACAAGTAGATTCAGATGGTTTGGATTATATTTGTTCCTGGGTTTACACAAGGTGCAGACTGTACAGTTGGAAAGGATTAACATGATAATTGTTCCCTTTTTGCTCCTCAGGATTCCATTAGCTTCATGCTGCTTTGGTTAATTCTGAGTATGAATGATGCTTTTGCTGGTTAAGTCAAAGGTAGAGGAAGCAATTCCCCTAGTGCTAAACTAAAGGGAATTTTAGTTTAAAAGAAGTTGGAAAGCTGAAGTTGAAATGGCTCCTGCTGTGAAATGTGTTAACGACACCGGGTGGAAAAATCAACCTGGTTCCCACATAATCATCTCAAAATGATCTGCTCTGTTTCTGCAAATTAGATGTGTTCCAGAATTAAATGGTAAAATATAACAAACAATTTTGTTTTTGAATTGCAATCTGAATCCAATGCAATGAAGATAATTGAAGATGCATGTTGCCTTCTCAGAAGATGGCATACACGTGATCGTTTCCCCCTGCAGCTTACTCATGCCTGATGCCTCAGCACATGCAGATGCCATCTTTATGTTACCATCTAAACTTCATGCTGTGTCAGATGGTCACTGCATGTGTCCAATCCAGTGACGGTATGTCATCTTCATTCTTGTTCTTGGAGACATCACCCTCCACATTGCTGCCTGGTCCAAAAGTAGTCATTGGCTCTCTAAAGGCAAAAAGACATCAGGTCAGACTGGGGTGAGGGTACTGGAGGCAAAGGAAGAAGAGCCTGGTTACATCATGTGCAGCTTTTTGATCATAACAGAAAGCTAGTGGAGAGGAAAGTGGAATTGAGGAGGAGAATTTAATAAAAGCATCTTCATTAGGTTCAGTACCAGTGTTGGTCATGGTTGAATCATAATTAGCCAGACCAGCAATTACTAACACCATTTCTGGAAGGGAGTATAATTTGGATTGGTTAGGTGCTGCTACCTCTCATGATAAGTTCCCTTGTCCTGTGAGAAAGGGAAAGGTGTCCGTGAGTGTGGTGTGATAGATTTGGGTGATGTCCCTGCTGCAGTCACTGGAAGTAAGTGAAATCCAATCTGTGCAATGTGAGAATGCAGCTTTTGTGTAATGTTCAGTGAGTGAGGGGGAAGTGAGGCTGGAAATGTGAGGTTTCAGCCATGGTCATTAGGGATGATGACAGGAGAGTGAACAGTATGTGTTGAATATAGCAGGTTGGCGGGCTAATGGTTCATTTGCAAAGAAATGCCACAGGAGCTGCACTCATTGACTATGATCATTTGTGTGCGATCAGTGGACGTTGTCCATCACTGCTTCTCGGTCCTTGGAGCTAGACTGCTGGCACTGAGCGTGAATGCCATCTGTTTTCACTGCCTTCCTAATACCGGTCTGAAGGACCTCTGATCTTTCACAAACACCTCCAGAGTTACTTTGGAGAGGTTGAGGTATGCTCTTTGTTGTAGATAGGTCTGAAACAGTTAATACTGAGAAATTCTATCAGCATAGGAACAGCTGAGGAACTTGAAGGGGTGACACCAAACATCTGAACCTCCTCAAAGTCTCTGTATAACAATGTAACCAGTAACTAGTTGCTAACATTCAATAACTACTAGAGAATCTTTGAGATAGACGAGGAAGTGGCTTTCTTCCACCATAGCACACCAAGTTTCCTACACTTGAAAAGCATGGTAGCAGCTACCTTCAGCATGAGCAGCTGTTTGTACAGTGTATTGAGCTGAGCTGCCCATTTAACACTCTGTTAGGCCAGCTCTACTCCTCCTCCTGCTCATAAACTCTTCTGCAATGACATCCATCAGTTGTTGCAGTCAAAATGCACTTCAACTTTGAGAAGTGGACGCTGGCTTTAAGCAAGGTTTAAGTGGGGTTAGCCACTCACGTCTGGGTCACCCCAGCCAGCAGCTCCATGTCTGACACTGAACGACAAAACTCTACCCTTATAATCAATGGGCAGCACAAATTTTACCCACCGCCAATCCAAACGTTCAAATGTTAATCACACATCACCGCTACTCAGCGACAATCAAATATTTGGTCCGCGGAAGTTATCTGGTTCTAAAAAGAAGTCAACGAATCTGTGGTTAAAATCTTGAATAGAAAATGGTTGCATGTGATCACATTGAAACAGCTAATCATTGAGGCCTACTCCAGAGTCTGTCCTGGACATGGCTGTGGTGGCCATCAACAATGTCAATGTAAGTAGAATCTCAGAGGTTATTCACTCTGGCTCCCTGTCTGTCATCCATTGTTAGATCCCTATTGGATTTCCCTGTAGAAAGAAAACAGTGTACATTGGAGGCAGCACCAGTGGTTCAGTGGTTAGCCTCACAGCACCAGAGACCTGTGTTCGATTCCACTTTTGGCCGACTGTCTGTGTGGAGTTTGCATATTCTACCTGTGCCTGCATGGGTTTCCTCCGAGTGCTCTGGTTTCCTCCCACTGTCCAAAGGTTAGAGTGGATTGGCAATACTAAATTGCCAATAGTGTCCAGGGATGTGGATTAGCAATGCAAATTGTGGGGTTATAGGGATAGAATAAGAGAGTGGGTCTGGGTGGGATGTTCTGAGGATCAGTGTGGACTCAATGGGGCCAAATGGCCTGTTTCCACACTGTAGGAGTTTTATGATTCTATGTTATGCTTGAGGCCACTTGTGATTGGTGAACACTACAAGGACTTAAGTTTAGACTTGATGTGCAATTAAGAATTAATAATTAAATTTCCTTTTTTTGTGTATACTTGAGTGTTTACTTAAAAAGATGACACTTTTATTAGATACACTTTTCTTTTGCTCGCTGTATGAAGGTAGATATTAAGCTGCATCACGGTAAGGCGAGGAAGCAGACCTTAACATAACCCAGCCAGAACAGAGATATTGAAATCTTTCCTGTTAACACTAATTTGATCCATCTCAGCCATCGATCCAATCAAGCCAAATGGTCCAAAGGAGTTTGAGTTGCTAGGGCTACATTATTATGAATGCGTTGTATTTCATATTTTTTGTGGACCTGGGTCCAAAGGATTATGGATATTTAGATTGCTTTCATCAAGAGTTTAATGAAAAGACATTGGAACCTTTTTTCATTACAAGGCATTTCTTGGTAGTCACATGGCTTGTGATAATTATTTGTTTACTGGACACCACCAGCCTGGGTATCTGACTGTCAGACTCCAGTGTGTCTGGCTATTCCTTGTAGTAGTTGGCAATCAGCCTATTGAAGAAAAGAAGCAGCCCAGCTCAGCTCTCCTGTGTCTGCAATAATCCTTTTGTCAGTTCAGTGTGGAAACCTGGCCCAGCCGCCAAAAGATTTTGTTGTCCTTCGTCAATAAATCTCAGCAGGTTGGCTGATTCTGGAATTTCCCGAGTAAACCAGGTCAAAAACTAATCAGAAAATGTCAACAGCTGATATCTACCATTTAATTCTCGCTATCTATTTAGGAACTTCTGTGAAAGGTCCCTGAAAGAGTATTATTTACTTCCTGAATGACCACATCTGTTGAGGTTCCCTACATGTGTTCAGCAACATCTATCCTTGTACACCTGACTGTCTAACCAACAGCCATTTCAACAACTCAAACCTTCTGCTTTTTGCCTTCAGGGACGAAGAGCTTTTAGCCAAAAGTGCTTGTTTTGTTTTAAATCCTATTATTTTATCTTGTGTGTTTGTATTTCTGGAGGAGTAGGCATTTATATTTTTGTGTTATAAATTTAGTGAGTTAATTGGTTTGGCATCTCCATTGAATCAGTTTTACTTTACAGTAAGTCAATGATTTAGTGGTGATTTGTGCAATCTGATTGTTGGATCTTCTTATTCTAAGTCTAATACAGAGAAAGCATCTGATCATCCGCATTGGCAACCAGACAAAATAATATATTCATGTTGGAAGCCATAGCGGAGAGAAACTAGCAAAAGAGTACAATCTACCCATCTCGTTCTTAACGACATGTACTTTCATATGTATGCTGTAGTCTGGGTCTGTGAATAGTGATGTTAAAGGCCATTATTTGGCTGACCTGGAATCATCTTGTTTGGCCACATTATAAATGCAACTTTCTTGGCCATCAAGTCCTGGCTGAGGCAGGACATGAACTGGGGCTACAGGCTGAGGAACATTAATTCTACCAACTATGCCACTAGACCAGCTGGAAACATTACATTTTGAATCCTGACGCTAGGAGGTAAGATAGTCATCCTAACTGATCAATAAGAAGGGCACAACAAATTTCTAAACTGATCAAGGGAATTGAATTGTAGATATCAGTTGTTGACTGTTTCCAATTAATTTTATATCCAGGTTACTCAGGAAATTCCAGAATCATCCATCCTGCCGAGATTTATTCACAAAGGATATCAAAACCTTTTGGTAAATGAAAAATAGTTGGGAAACATTGCATCTGCCAATCAAGTTTCTATATTGATTAAAGAAATGCCAACTAAAATGGATGAAAAGGATTTGATCCATTCCATGTAAACAGAGACAGTGTACTTTATATTATTCTGGATTAGTGGTGCTGGAAGAGCACAGCAGTTCAGGCAGCATCCGAGGAGCAGTAAAATCGATGTTTCGGGCAAAAGCCCTTCATCAGGAATAAAGGCAGAGAGCCTGAAGGGTGGAGAGATAAGCTAGAGGAGGGTGGGGGTGGGGAGAAAGTAGCATAGAGTACAATAGGTAGTGGGGGAGGGGATGAAGGTGATAGGTCAGGGAGGAGGATGGAGTGGATAGGTGAAAAAGAAGATAGGCAGGTAGGACAAGTCATGGGGACAGTGCTGAGCTGGAAGTTTGGAACTAGGGTGAGGTGGGGGAAGGGGAAATGAGGAAACTGTTGAAGTCCACACTGATGCCCTGGGGTTGAAGTGTTCCGAGGCGAAAGATGAAGCGTTCTTCCTCCAGGCATCTGGTGATGAGGGAGTAGCGCTGAAGGAGGCCAAGGACCTCCATGTCCTCAGCAGAGTGGGAGGGGGAGTTGAAATGTTGGGCCACGGGGCGGTGTGGTTGATTGGTGCGGGTGTCACGGAGATGTTCCCTAAAGCGCTCTGCTAGGAGGCGTTTTACCTACTTTATATTATTAACCAGTATAAATTATCTTAGTTTTACCAGTGCAATGATATTTACATTTCATATCAGAGGGTTTCTCTCACTGCAGCCTTAGAACATTCAGAAGCAGGCACTACCAGAAAGTTGCCATATCCTAACATTAGATAGATGTTTGAAGCTTTAAATTCCACACAGAACATGCTCTCAAAGTGCTTCTAGCAGCTACTAAGCTCTAAACAGATCACTGAAAATCAGCTCTGTAATCAGGGATGTTATCAGAATGTCTATACAAGAATACACATCTAATCATATTTACATCCCTTAAGTTTACTAAAAAGGTTGAGTGGTCTTGGAAGAAAATGTACATTTTTGAAGTCCATTGTACACTTACCAGAGAAGAGAAGGAAACTTTCTCAGAAAGTTTACAATCCTAACAAATTTTACCACAAAATTTCAATTCCGTCTATTGACAAAATTGTAAAGTTACAATCCAATTATTATGTTATTCTGAAGTGATAAAATAGGCAATGTGAAGGAACACATTCTGAAGATACTTCTCTGCTCAAATACAATGCTTTTTCAAATAACGTTGCTGAATTGCCTTAGATACAGATATTTTAGATACTTTAGTATAAAACAAGGAACTCTTAATGCTGGAGATCTGAAACAAAAATACATATGGTCTGGCAGCATATGTGGAGACAAAGCAGAGTTAACATTTCAAGACAATGACCTTAGACACTTTGCTTTTCTGGAACAGAGGAAAACAAGATCTTTGCACATAGTCTTTCTTAATGTTAAGGAAATAGTAAACAATAGCTCAGGCCTATAATAATCAGGCTCTCAATAGGGAATCACATATTTTGACAACTGTGGACAAACAGGAGAACTCAGTGCCATAAAGACAGATAAAATGCTTCATTGCAGACACAACAGTTGCCTCAAATTTCATCTTTTGAGAGATTAAACGCACAAAGAAACCCGAAGGATGTGAAACATAATTGACATTCAGCTGCCAATGTTCAGTTCTTGCAAGGAAAGACAAAGAAAAAGATGTATATTTGAATGCTTCTCTTAAACAAGATAGCCCATTAAGGTCTGAATCATGTAGGAAAAATGAACTTGAATTTGCAGGTTGACCTGTGAAAGATCTCAAATGAAACAGAATCCAGTCAATTTCAGTTTGGTCCAGGCTTCTGGTTAGGCTTGTGTATGCAGCTCATTCCCAATTGCTATTGGGGTGGATGTCATTGAATACAGAGTAAAATTTCAACTCTGAATAATCTCATAGATTACTTCCCTTCCACGAATGTACAGAGAAAGGGTTATAAACCAATTGGAATCTTGGTCTACAAGTGCTAGTGGAACAGGGTGCATTGAGTAGAGGGTCAGCCTTAATTTGCCTGGGTCTGAATGAGATTATGCTGTAAAGGTCCCAACTTTTTAGACAGCAAACCAGTGGCCACATTTGCCTGCTAGAAAATACGGATTACAGTTCAGTAACTACTTCATGAGTCATGAAATGTTTTAGATGCTTGAGGATGTGAAAGTCGCTGTGCAATTGCATATTCTGTTTCTTATAACACTCTCAGCCTCATGAATCAATTTGCCTTCATTTAATTTTACGATAAAGGCACTTTTGGCTAAATTATTTGGACTCCCCCAATTCAATAGCCAGATTTCCCTACTTAACTCTGAAATTTTCAGTGCAAATTTGAGACTTTAATGTTTACGTTCATTCTAATGTTCTAAAGGGGATGTTTTAGATTTAACTAATCACAAGCTTCCTCTGTCAATCTGCAATTCAAATGGAATTAGGAACTCACTGCCACCAATAGCTCCTTTTTGACATATCTATCGAAAATCTGGTTATATGGGTGTTTTATTCTACCGTTCAGCTATCCGAATTTAGGAAGTGAAAAATAAACACCCATTTCTATATTATTGACACAAGAATTGCTTGATTTTTGCAAGGTACTGCAATTTATAGCATTAGAAAAAGCAGGCTTATGTCCTTCCACCCTCCACCAAGCCCCCAATTATCACAACATAATTCTGAGGAGTATAATTTTTACTGTGCCCTGTAAAAATTGCAATATTTTGACTTCCATGATAAAAAGTAATTCACTCAGCATTATGTCCTTGATGAGCTTTATAAATGTTCACATGCTTTAAATCCTCTGTTACAATGTTGTTCTTCTCTGTGAATACAGACAAGAAGTATTCACTTAAGACCTCACTTTCACCCTCTGGCTCCTTTTGGTTGCTCCTTTGGTCTCTAATACGTCCTACTCTTTCCCTGTTAATCATAGAAACATAGAAGATAGGTGCAGGAGTAGACATCAATAGTCACAGGTGAGGTGCCGGAAGACTGGAGGTTGGCTAACGTGATGCCACTATTTTTTAGATTAGATTACTTACAGTGTGGAAACAGGCCCTTCGGCCCAACAAGTCCACACCGACCCGCCGAAGCGCAACCCATCCATACCCCTACTTTTACCCCTTACCTAACACTACGGGCAATTTAGCATGGCCAATTCACCTGGCCTGCACATCTTTGGACTGTGGGAGGAAACCGGAGCACCCGGAGGAAACCCACGCAGACACGGGGAGAATGTGCAAACTCCACACAGTTAGTTGCCTGAGGCGGGAATTGAACCCAGGTCTCTGGTGCTGTGAGGCAGCAGTGCTAACCACTGTGCCACTGTGCCACCCATGAATTTAAGGTGGTAAAGAAAAGCTAGGGATCTGTAGATTGGTGGCCCTGACATCAGTGGTGGGCAAGTTTTTGTAGAGAATCTTGAGGGACAGGATTTACATGTATTTGGATAGGCAGGGACTGATTAGGGATAGTCAACATGGTGTTATGAAGGTGTAGAAGTGTACTGTACTTTTAAGAGAGTGAAGGAATTTGGCAAGCACACCGAGTGCTGGAGAATTTACAATGTAATATTTGATTTAGGACAGATAGCACTGGCTGAGTTGCTATGAGACAAAAACAAATTCAAATTCAGCCAATCAGTTTAAGTTATACCCCCAAAAATACCCAAATCCAAGTTGAATTTAGCACATTGATGATCTTAAAAGCCAATGACACAATCCAATGCATTAGACAAATACGGTGAGGTGAAGTTGAACAGTTGGGAGGAGAACTGCCAAGCCACCAGCATGTAAAGACTGCCTGAAAAATAGCTCTCTTAAAGAGAGAGGAGAGAGAGAGAGGAAAAAGAGAGAGAGAGAAGGTTTTTTGGCTAAGCAACGAGAGAGAGAATAAAGGGAGAGAGAAAGAGAGAGAGAGAAGACAGACATAGGAAAAAGAAAGAGAGAGAAAGTTCTTAGCTGAACAAAAAGAGAGAGCATTTGAACTTGAGAAGTTGCAACTTAGTCAGAAAGGTCAAGTTAACAGGATGGAGATTAAAAGAGATCTATATAGTGATATATATAAATATGTCAAAAACTCCGCCACATTTTGATGAGAAAGATGTTGAAGCCTTCTTTATTTCATTTGAAAAATTGGCTAGGCAGGTGGAGTGGTCCAAAGATTTATTGGTAACACTAGTTCAGACTAAACTGGTAGGCAGAGCTAGTGAGATATTTGCTGCACTGTCAGATGAGGGGCCAAGAGGTTAAACAGGCTATTTTAAGTGCTTATGAATTGGTACCAGAACCACTGGATAAAAAAGAAGACCAAGAGGGTGGAAAGGAGGTGAAAGGCCTCAGGTGTTTCCACTGTGGTAAAGTGGGACAGGTTAAAGAAAGGCGCTATAGGAAAAAATGTGGTACAAGAAGCTAAGCCAGTGACATTAATGAAGGTAGTAAAGGAGACCCCAAGAAGAGCTGAGGAGCTGCAGGAGAGTGCACAGCATTGACAGGGGCTTGTTATGGAGTTAGTACCTGATTTCTACAAAGAATTTGTCTCTGTGGGTAAAGTTTACTCAGAAAGAACAGGAGAATAAGGACAAGAAGTTATAATTTTGAGAGATACAGGATCTAACCAGTTGCTGATATTAAGGGATGAGCGAATATGCACTCTTTCTGCTCTGTTATCTGTGAGTGTGGTAATTTGTGGGATAGATGGACAGAAATTTAGCATTCCTCTATGTAAGATCAGGTTGGAGTGCCAACTCAAGACTGGGTAAGTAACAGTGGGAGTGATTGACAGAGTGTCAGTTCCAGGAATTCAGTTTGTTCTTGGGAATGATTTGGCAGGATCCAAGGTGGGAGTGACAGCCCTGACTGTGGAGAAGCCCAAGGAAGACCAAGAAACTGGGGTGTTTAAACAGAAATATCCTGGTATTTTCCCAGACTGTGTGGTCACCAGATCCCACTATCATAAGTCACAGCACAAAGCGTAAAATAAAGAGAAAGATGAAGGAGTTGAGGTTCAATTAGCAGATACCCTGCTTGATGTAATGGTCAGGAAAAACCTAAAAAGGCAGTGGGTCAGACAGAAGTGTTTACTTCCAAAAGGCTAAAGGACTTGCAACAGCAAGACCAGACAATAAAAATATGTGAATGTGTACTCGGAAAAGGAGGCAGAGAATATTCCGGAGGGTTATTATCTGAAAGACAGAATCCTAAGATGGAAATGGAGACCACGGCAGGTTAGTGCAGAGGAGAAATGGGCTGAAGTGCACCAGATTGTGCTGCCAGTAGCATACAGACAGGTGGTGTTATGGGTAGCACATGAACTATCTGTAGGAGGTCACCTAGGTATTTGAACAACAGGCTAAGGTACAAAAACATTTTTATTAACCTGGAATGCACAAGGATGTGGTTAACTTTTACCGTACGTGTCATACATGCCAAATGATAAGGAAGCCACAGGCTGTAGTAAAACCAGCACCTTTGTTGCCAATTCCTGCATTTAAAAAATCTTTCACGCAGGATATAACTGATTGTGTAGGTCCCTTCCCAAGAACTAAAAGTGGGAACCAGTACTTGTTAACCATACTGGATGTGGCTACCAGATTTCCGGAGGCAATTCCATTATGGAGTATCAAGGCAAAAAAAGTGGTAGAGGAGTTGGTATCTTTTTTCACATGGTATGGGCTACCCAGAGAGTTTCAGTTGGACCAAGGGTCAGATTTCACTGCTAGGTTGTTTAGGAGGTTATGGATAGCAGAGGTATACAGCAATTTAAATCCAGTGCGTATCATGCTGAATCCCAGGGAACTTTAGAAATGTGGCATCAGACCTGGAAGACCATGTTGAGAGTATACTGTCAGGACTACCCGAATGATTGGGATAAAGGTATCCTATTCGTATTGTTTGCCATTAGACATACCCCAAATGAACCTACTCAGTTCACTCCCTTCAAGTTAATATTCGGGCATGAAGTGAGAGGCCTTTTGAAATTAAATAAAGAAAAATTGACAGGACCAAAGTCGGAGATCTCATACTTAGATTATGTATCGGAGGTGAGAGAGAGAGACTAAATCGAGTAGGTGAGTTAGCTAAACAACACCTAAAGAGGCTACAGTAGAGAATGAAGCAGGTGGCAGATAAAAGCTCTGAGACTTGGATATTTTCCTGAGGGTATGACACGTTAATATGGTTACCAGTGATAGGAGATCCCTTCAAAGACAGGTTTAGTGGTCCCTATCAAATTGAGAAAAAGTTGAGGCAGGTGAACCATTTAGTAAAGATGCCAGATAGGAAAAAAAGGTATCGGGTATGTCATGTGAACATGTTGAAACCGCATTATACTAGAGAGAAAGAACTGGAGAAACAGGTGTTAGTTACTGACCCGCAGAGTGAAGAATCAAATCCTCAAAATAGATTTTAAAAATGAAGAAGTCATTGAGAAGTGGGATAGGTTAGTAAGCTATCTGCTCAGGAGTGTAGAATGCATTTTAAAGATATGCTACTGCAGTATAAGGTCATATGTAAGAATCAGATGGGGCGGACTAATGCTATTGTACATGAAGTAGACATAGGGAATGCTGCTCTGAGAAAACAACATCCTATCGGCTTAATCCTTTCAAAGTCAGACAGGTCAGCCATATTAACCACCAAACCAGTTTTAGCTACATGCTCGACGAGGAAATCATCGAACCAAGCCGGAGCAAGTGGAGTTTGCCAATTGTCTTAATTCCCAAAGCAGACAGGACTCAACGATTCTGCATGGATTATCAGAAGGTCAACGCAGTTACAAAATCGGACTCATATCCAATTCCTCGAATGGAGGACTGTATTGAGAAAGTCAGAGAAGCCAGTTACATCAACCAGTTGGGCTTAATGCATGATTACTGGCACATAAGAGCCAGTGAAAGAAATTTCTGCATTTGTACCCCAAAATGGGCTATATCAATTTAAAGTAACAGCCTTTGGAATAAAGAATGCACCTGCCAGAGTTGTGGCTGGATTAGCAAACTGTGCAGTCAATTTGAACAATGTAGTGATCTTTAGTAAGTCCTAGAAAGATCACATGATACAGTTGGCAGAGCTCTATGAAAGACTACGAGAAGCAAAACTGGTGATAAACATACATAAAACTGAATTTGCAAAAGCAGAGGTGACGTTCTTGAGACAAAACATCAATCATGGAACGTTGACCTCACAAAATGCAAAAACAGAGGCGTTTGAGGAATTTCCACAAACAATCTCGAAGAAAGAGGTGCTTCGATTCTTAGGACTCAGCAGATTCTATCAGACATTTGTTCCAAACTTGAGCAGTGTAGTGGCACTGTTAACCAACTTGCTGAAGAAGAACACAAAGTTTTGGTGGACAGAACCAACCCAGGAGGCTTTTGACCATTTGAAAGCCATATTAACCACCAAACCAGTTTTAGCTACATCAAACTTTTCAAAACCTTTTAAAGTTGCCATCGATGTCAGTGACATAGGAGTTGGAGCTGTACTCCTGCAGGAAGATGAGGATGGGATAGAACTGCCAGTTGGTTACTTTTCAAAGAAGATCAACGTCCAACAGAGAAAATAACCCACAATCGAAAAGGATGTATTGAGTTTGGTACTGGACTTACAGCATTTTAATGTGTATGTCATGAACAATGTGTCGGAGACAGTTGTGTACATGGATCACAATCCATTTACATTGTTAGAACGCTTTAAAGACAAGAATAGGAGACTATTTTGTTGGAGTCTTTTGCTACAGACTTTTAATTTAAAAATCATATATATTGTGGGTCGTAAGAATGTAATCACAGTTGCGTTATCATGGATTTAATTGATAAAGTTTAGATGAGATTTATATTTATTTAATGTTTTATATATATATTACAGGTATATGGGAAGAAGTTAATGCGAACTTAGATTAAAGTTATCTGTATGTTAGGGTAATATGTTTAAAGAATAGAAAGAAAAATGAAGCCATCTTTTCATTGTGATTATTCTTTTTTTCTTAAGGGGGGAGATGTTATGAAGATGTAGAAGTGTATTATACCTTTAAGAGAATGAAGGACTTGACAAGCACATCGAGTGCTGGAGAACCTACAATGGAACATTTGGTTCAGAGCAGATAGCACTGGCTAAGTTGCTATGAGACAAAAACAAATTCAAATTCGGCCAATCAGTTTCAATTATATCCAAAAAAAACCCACCAAACTCCAATCAAATTTGAAGTTAGTATTTTGACAATCTTAAAAGCCAATGACACAATCCGATGTTTTGGGAACAGGGAAAATTGAACAGTTGGGAGGAGAACTGCCGAGCCACCAGCAAGTAAAGACTGCCCAAGAAATAAAGGTTACCTCTCTTAGAGGTATCTTTCTCCATTCTGTGAAGCAGAATCCCCAAGAAGAAAAGAAGACAGGAATACGGAGAAGTACCGAAAGCTGTCTGGTTTTGAAATAAAAAGTTTTGTTTTGTAAATCTTAATCAGGACTTTTATCAGACAAGTATTGCAGAGAGGAAAATAAAAGATAGGTTAGAGGAAGGAGTTGTAAATAGTTGTTAGTTAATTATTCTGTTATACTTTAAGAAATAAAGGTGTTAATTTTTACTTTAAATAGTTCATGGTCTCTCGAATTTTCACAGATTACTGCATGGGATAAATCGTTTCTGTGTTACTGGTTTACATTAAGCAGGAGGGTTTACCCCATGTTGCAACAGTGGTTTTGAGCATTGGAAATCATGACTCATTAACTTGAGTTTTTCAAAGAAGTAACAAAGAGAATTGATGAGGGCAGAATAATGCATTCGACAAGATTCCTCATGATAGACTGGTTAGCAAATTTAAATCACATGGAACAGAGGGAGAACTAGCCATTTGGATATACAACTGGCTCAAAGGTAGAATACAGACGGTGGTGGTAAGGGATTGCTTTTCAGACTGGAGGCCTGTGACTGGTTGTGTGCCACAAGAATCGGTGCTGGGTCCACTGCTTTTTGTCATTTATGTAAATGATTTGGATGAGAACATAGGAGGTATATTTATTAAGTTTGCAAGTGACAGCAAAAATTGGAGTTGGAGTGGACAGTGAAGTAGGTTACCTCAGAGTACAATGGGATCTTTATCAAATGGGCCAATGGGCTGAGGAGTGGCAGATGGGATTCAATTTGGATAAATGTGAAGTGCTGCATTTTGGAAAGGCAAATCAGTGCAGGACTTATACAGTTAGTAGTAAGGTGCTGGGGAGTACTGCTGAACAAAGAGACCTTGAAGTGCAGGTTCATAGCTCCTTAAAAGTGGAGTCGCAGGTAGATGAGGTTAGAGAAGAAGTGTGCTTTCCTTTACTGGTCAGAGAATTGAGGACAGGATTTGGGAGGTCGCATTGCAGTTGTCTAGGGCATTGTTTAAGCCACTTTTGGAATAGAGTGTGCAATTCTGATGTCCCTCCTGCTGAAAGGATGCAGAAAAAATTTACAAAGATGTTGGCAGAGTTGGAGGGTTTAAGCCAGAGGGAGAAAATGAATAGGCTGGAGCTGTCTTCCCTGAAGTGTCAGACGCTGAGGGGTGACCTTATAGAAGTTTATAATGTTATGAGAAGCATAGACAGGGTAAACAGACAAGGTCTTTTCCCTGGAGTGGGGGAGTCCAGAACTAGAGGGCACAGGTTTAGGGTGAGAGGGAAAAGATGTAAAAGGGACATAAGGGGCAACTTGTTTTACGCAGAGGGTGGTGTGTATATGGAATGAGCTGCCAGAGGAAGTGGTGGAGACTGGTACAATTACAACATTTAAAAAGCATATGGATGGGTATATGAATAGGAAGGGATAAAAGGGATATCGGCCAAATCCTGGCAAATGGGACTGATTAATTGAGGATATCTCGTCAGCATGGATGAGTTAGGCCAAAGATCTGTTTCCGTGCTGTACATCTCTATAGCTCTATGACTCCATGTGACAATAATAAATTAATCAATACAAAGCAATTAACCTTCAAGGCACCTCCAACCTGAACATACAGGCAGTCAACTAGTTGCCTGACTTACTGCACAGATGTAGCTTCTAGTCAATGAGGGCTATAGTGTCCCATTTACCTGCCTGCTGCTCCATCTTGTGCATTT
The DNA here is from genome assembly GCF_037043375.1 of Chiloscyllium plagiosum. Taxonomy (NCBI): domain Eukaryota; kingdom Metazoa; phylum Chordata; class Chondrichthyes; order Orectolobiformes; family Hemiscylliidae; genus Chiloscyllium; species Chiloscyllium plagiosum. Next base: position 99,838,118 of record NW_028270143.1, on the reverse strand, counting down.
GAATGATGTTCCTGATTGCTGACACCACAATGTCATCTCCTGCACTGTCTACAGCACAGACTACAGCTCCCCAACTCATATTTGAAGTTCTTGGGGCTCCAGACATTCGCTACACGTATTCACCCTGTGCGGTGTGTGGTAGTTGACACAGACTGCAACAGCAACACAACTAGAGTCTTTTAATCAGTATTTAAGTTATTAATTAATTACTCCAGCATTCCTGCTCTTTACACTTGGAGAGTCACCCATTCTTCAATCTTTTTTGTCGTTAATTTTCTTTACTTCAGTCTAAATCGTCTACTTAATAAGCTATTTTGTTTAGAAACAGAAAGAAACAAAAGAGCTAGAGACCTACACAGAAATTGAATACCTTAATTTAACTATAAAAAATAGAAATTCTCATCATTCCTCCTCACCAATCAGCCGCTTTCTCTGCAATCATACCAAACTGTAGTGTGTGATATTGCTGGTCTCATTCCAGGTCGGTCTCTCCCTCCATATTTTTTATCTTCTCCCCTTTACCTCTCATTCTGGAGCCTTTAAGCTGACCTCTTTTCCCTCTCCGCACCAAATTCTCACTTTGAACCAAATCCCAGATATCCTTACTCTCGTCTTTATCTCGCTCAGACTGAATTTCCCCTCACACTCACTGATATGTTCCTTACTTACCTTGTAGTTTAAAAATAATTTTCTTATATTATTGCTTGATGAGTGACTTTTTAGATTTAAAAGCAAAGTACTGCAGATGCTGGTAATTTCAGATAAACACTAAGAATGCAGAAGAAACCCAGTAGGTCTGACAGCATCTGTGGAGAAAGGAACATTTCAGGTCTGATATGACAAATCTTCAGTTCTCTAAACTTGAATTCTATTTCTCTCTCCACAGATGCTGCCAGACCTGCTGAATTTCTCCAGCAATTCTCTGTGTTTGCTTATTTTTTAAGAGTTAATTCCTGTTCCACTAATTAATGTCTCATTCAGGCAAAAGATTTCAGTTGTTTGATAGATAGCTGCCAATTTTAAGTTATGTAAAGGGTATTAATTCTCGACTTGATTCTGACTTTTACTCTAAAATTGAACTTGAATTAAATACTTACCAGCATGGTTCCCAGATCAGTCTCATCCAGGCAAACCCTCCCTCACACTCACAATGCTCCAACTTATGCTTTTTTTAATTTCCTGGTAGGCTGTCCACGAGAATCTATAATGTTATTGACAGCTTGATGGCTGGCCATCAATTTTGCATTGAGAGACATAAAATTCTCACCATAGAGATCACGGGAACTCTCAAGAAATCTTTCGTTGCAACCAATAGCCCGATTGCTTATTGAACTGCTGAAGCAAATTCAAGACAAGATATCATAATTTTGTGGAACACGCTGGATGAGTTACAGACTTTTTCCCATCCATTACATTTGTCTGTTAGTCAGAGCAATATCTGTCAGCCAGTAGTTTTCAGGGCTCTATCTTGCCTCCCAACCCAGCATGCTGGAAATAGCTAGTGAACAAATATGCTAGGTTGTCTGATGGAGTCAATCGATTTACCATGGTTACTTTTTTTTTAAATTTTCCCATTGCTGCTTGGCTGTCAAAGATCTTGATCTTTGAAATTGGACCAAAAGGAAAGAGTCCATAGGCTCCCTGCCAGAAACAAAAGAGGCCACAGCTTTGTTGATGATTTTGGCCTTGCTTTCAGACTCTGTCAAACAAGCGCAGGAATACTTCCTCACTGCACCCTACCACCCCCCTCACACCCCCACCCCCGGCAGTCTTCCACTGCAAGCTCAAGAGCTCAGACTTCTGAAAGAAAGACTTTGTACCTTTCACAACCTTGGAATGGGTTCTGTACCACAGCCAATAGTTAAAATGCAGAATCTGGTTTATCAAAGAAACATAATCATCTATCTGCACATGTAATGGTCTTATAAACAACAATGAGAATCTTTCAGTGAAAAATGTTGGCCCCTGATACAAACCACACCCTTAGCAGGGAGCGAGGAGATGACTTTATGGTCAGGGCGCAAGTATCCTAGGCAGCTCGAATTGGCTGGCTTTCTGTTAGGTGATCAATGATTGGTCACATGATACCTTGATTGACATACATAAATATAAGAATTGAGAGTTTGGTGCTGGAAAAGCACAGCAGGGCACAAGCCCTGCACCATTCCTGATGAAGGGCTTATGCCCAAAACATCAATTCTCCAGCTCCTCTGATGCTGCCTGACCTGCTGTACTTTTCCAACACTACACTCTTGACTCTGATCTCCAGCAGCTGCAGACCTCACTTTCTCCTATAGCCAAATATAATACATATGTGCGTATATGAGGCAGGTGTCAGCAGGAGATACACTTTTGGGCCTCATACAGCCCACCACAAGACCATAAAATCCACCCCAGAGCATCATAGGTTGGCTGGACTGAAGGAGGAGGCCAGTCAGCTTGTCGGGTTCATTCTGGTTCACTGCAGAGGGTTAATCGGCTAGTCCTACCTGCCACACTTTCCCCATAAGCTTACATTTTGTTCTATTCAGGACCTTATCCAATTCCTTTAGAAAGCCATAATTAAAACAGTTCCCACTGCATTCTTCAGACAGTGCATTCCACATCGTAACCCTTAACTATGTTAAAAAAACCTTCTTCCTCACATCTCTGTTACATCTTTTACCGATTACCATAAATCAGTATCCTCTGTTTCTTGATCCTTTTGCAAAGGGGAAACAGCTTCTCCCTATCTATTCTGTTTAGGTGCCCAAACATTTTGAATACCTCTACTAAATCTTCGCACAGGAGAAAGTGAGGACTGCAGATGCTGGAGATCAGAGCTGAAAATGTGTTGCTGGAAAAGCGGAGCAGGTCAGGCAGCATCCAAGGAGCAGGAGAATCGACGTTTCGGGCATGAGTCCTTCTGCCTGAAGACGGGCTTATGTTCGAAACATCGATTCTCCTGCTCCTTGGATGCTGCCTGACCTGCTGCACTTTTCCAGCAACACATTTTCAGCTCTGAATCTTCCCATAACCTTCTCTTTTCTTAGGTGAAATCCTAGCTCTTCAAGTCTAATCACACGCTGTGATGAGAATAGAACATATAGCCAAGATTTCTCCAGCCCCGGGGTGGAGGACTGGGAGGGCAGGTTTGGGAGGACTGGGAAAAGAGTAAGAAGATTCCCTTGCCACCAGTTAGGAGTCTGCCAACTTCACTCAGCCTGTGGGATGCAATTGTGATCATCAAGTCAGAGATTTTAAAGCAAGTAAAAGACTTATTGACACATTGTGTTTGATCCAGTCATCAAACATCTACCTGTTCCAATCCCATTTTCCAGCACTTAGCTCATGACATTTCAATACTCAGCTACTTCTTAAGTATCTTGAGGGTTCCTGCTTCTACCTGCCTTACAGGCAGGGAGTTTCAGATACAATCCTCTGGATGATTTATTTTTCCTCAAGTGTCCTTTAAACTTCCTGCTTCTGACCTTAAAACTGTGTCCCCTGGTTATTGAGCTTTCTAATGAAGGAAATGTTTCTCAGTGTCAATGTCCCTCATAATTTTGTCTAGTTCAGTCAGGTACCCCTCCACTCCCTCCACAAAAAAACACCTCAGCCCTCTCTGCTCTAAGGAAAACAACCACTGCATATCTAATCTCTGCTCAACACTCCAGCTCAGGCACCATCCTGGTGAATCTGCTTTGCACCTCATCTCATGCAATCACATCCATCCAAGAATGTGGTGAGGCCTTAAGAAAAATCTTTCTGAAGTCCATATAGACTACATCAACTGCAATACTCTCATCTACACAGCGAGTCAACTCCTCAAAATATCCCATCAAATTTGTTAGACATTTTCACCCCTTGACACACGAACAGGAGGCAAACAGAGGTATAGGAACTGCACATGGGCAATACGTAATAGGTCTATATAAGGATTAGAATCAGCACAGGTATGGTGGGTTGAAGGGCCTGTTCCTGTGCTATATTGAATTGTATTGCATTGTATTGACAATGCCACACCGATTATTCTTGATTAATCCATACCTTCCAAGTAGAGGTTAATTCTGTCCCTCAGACTTCTTTCAAATAATTTCCCTACCAGTGATGTAGACTCACTGGTCTATAGACTCCTGGTTTATCCCTCTCATCCTTCTTGAGATGTGGTACCATATTAGTTGTCCTCCAGTCCTCTGACACCCTCCCTCTGGCCAGAGAGGATTCAATAATTCATGTCAGAGCCCCTACAACCTCCTTCCTTGCCTCCCACAGCAGTCTAGGACACGTTTCATTTGGACCTGAGGGTCGATCCACTGACAAGCCTCCTAGCACCATTGATACCACCTAACTCTCAGTGCTAATTGTTCAAGAATTTCACAGTCACCTCCCTGATTTATAAACCAACATCATTCTTCCCCATAATAATTACAGCTGCAAAGTACTCGTTTAAAACCTTAGTTCTGTCTTCTGGCACCAGTTTGCCACGTTGATCCCTAATAGGCCCTACTCTTTCCCTGGTTATTCTTGCCCCTGATATACTTCAAAAATATCTTTGAATTTTAATTAATGTTACCTACCAATGTTTTTTTCATGCCCTTCTTTATTTCATTTTTAAAGAACCCTCTGCACTTTCAACACATGGGCATTCATTGCTTTGAGCCCGCGATATCTGCCAGAAGCTTTCTTTTTGACATTATCCATTCCTTGCCATCCAGGGGTCTGCACTTGTTGGTCCCAACCTTCATGGTTACGGAATATGTTGGCCCTTGACACTCACTATTGCCTTTTTGAATGAATCCTGTTGCTCTGGTGAGGATTTTCCTGCAGGTAGCACCTTGGCCGGATCCTATCTTATTTTAAAATTACCTATCTCAAATTCAAAACTTTTATTCTCAGTTCATCTTTGTCCTTATCCATAATAACCTGAAATCTCACCGAATGATAGTCATTATCACTAACTGACATATTACCACTTGCCCAACCTTATTTCCTAAAAATAGGCCAAGTGCTGCCTTCTTGGAGATAGTGAGGAGTGCAGATGCTGGAAGATCAGAGTTCATAAAGTGTGGAGCTGGAAAATTCCCTGATGAAAGGTTCTGACCTGAAACATTGACTCATCTGCTCCTCTGATGCTGCTTGATCCATTGTGCTTTTTCCAGTTCCACGCTTTATCAACTCAGTACCACCTTCTTCCTTGTAAGATTTCTTTTTAGTGCTGGCTTTAAAAGCTCTCCTGGACATACTTTGCTCCCTCTATGTCCTCCACACTTCATCTATCCTAGTTAATATTAGGGAAGTTAAATGGCCTCCTATCATTTCTGTATTATTTCTATACTTCTCTGAGATTTGCCGACATATCTGTCTCCCCTATTGTTTGGTGCCTATAGTACACCCCCAGCAAACAGCCTGCCCTTGTTTCATGTCTTTATGTTGTATCCACGCGGCCTCAATTGAGGAACCATCTAATTCACATCTCTCCTCCTTGCAGTAATTGATTGCTTGATCAGTATTGGAATATCACCTCCTCTTTTACTTGTTTTTTTCACACCCAAAGATTTTACATTCTGGAACACTGCACTGGTAATCCTGTCCCTCTCTCAACCATGTCTCTGTAAAAACAATGGCATCTTATCCCCATGCATTAATCAACGCCCTCAACTCATCTGCCCTACTCACAAGATTCCTTGCATTAAAATAAATGTGATCCAGCCTTGCCATGTTCCCTTCTGCCTTAACTTGACTATATTCATACAGCCTTTTAGACTGACTTAGTACTTCTAACATACATGTCTACATCTCATCCCTTACTGTACCTCTGTTCTGTATCCCAGCCCCCTGCCAAATTCGTACAACCCCCACACTGGCAAACCCTTCCCCAAAAGAAAGTCAGGCTCATTCTGGTTCAAGTGCTACCAATCAGACTCATCCCACCCTCTCCAGAAATGGACCCAGTGATTCAGGAATCCAAAATCTACCCTCCTGCTCCAACACTTCAGCCAAGCATTCAATTGTACTATCTGCTACTTCCTGTACTCATAAGCACTTGACAGCAGGAGTAATTTTTTTTATAAGATTACAGCTTTTGAGGTCTTGTGTTTCAATCTGCTACCTATCTCTGAAATTATCCATGTGCCAAACAGGGGACCATGTGAAGAGGAACTCCCCAGTCATACAGTTGGAGAGGCTAGACTGCCTTGTCACTCTAACTTTAATGTTGGTACTTAACCTCAAAGCCTCAAAATGAAGACCTATCTCAGTAGTGGCCATCAATCTCAGTAAGATGAGAAGATATTCAAACTTTTATACTTCTAAATACAGCAACAGCGTCTACATCCAACCTGCCACCTGTAATTAGATGGTGATCCTTCAGGACACTTGCTGAGCCAGTCAGACTGCCAGCAAATGGATGCTCAGTCATCCCTATGCATCCCAGTGTCAGAATCATAAAGCTTGTGGTTAAGATACCTCTATGTCCCTGGACCATTAGCTCTGCCCTCAGAATTATTACTCCAGTAACAAAACCGGAGTGCTGTCATCCACAATCCAATTGCCTCACAACACACTTCACCAGATCCCTGGTGAACCAGAAAGTTTAAAAGTTGTTTTGTCGAAATCTACATCTGGTCTTTAATAGCATTTCCAACAGCTGCAACAATGGCAAAGCATTTTAACATGCATGTTAATCTACAAAGCTCACTGTTTAATCCTGTCCACAGACAGGATTGCCCAGAAAGGCAAAAATGCATCTTTTCGTTGAATTCAAGAAACAAGATACTTTCAAACGTGAAATGTTCTGGAGCAAGATGAAAGCCATTTAGTGGTGAGTTGCAGTTTGAAAGAGTTAGTGTTCAAAACTAGAATGGGTTAAATTCCTGATGCCATCTGGCATTTTAAATGAATGTAGACATCACAATAAGAGTATTCCAATTTCTGTGGGAATGACAGCAGAATGTGAGGAGACGGCTCCAAAGCTACAACATGACCAGCTGATTCTTTTCGAGCTCGGCCTGAATTGTGACACTGTGACACTGTGACCCTTGACAGTGGATGTGCTGCACAATTTGTAATGACACAAGCATCAAGAAATTATAAGCAAAAGCTATTTGACAGTTCACTCAGACTGCCTGACATGACCCAGCAAAAGAGGATACTAGGATTTCGATTGCAAACAATTTCCTTTTCACTAATTTAGATCAAAACCATTCTTATAATTCCTTCCAACTTTATTTTTGTCATCTAATTGACAGAGGAATCATGAAACACAACTTGGGTAAAATACCAGCCAAGGACAGTTCAACCTTGACCAACAGAGACAGCGGTCAGGTGTGTAAAAATAAGCAAGTAAAATCAAAAACAGTCACTGCTTATAAATTGTACTGATACTGATGGTTTAAAAGATATACTCACAAAGCCATAAGTTATTTATCAGAGATCATTGCTTAAATAATGCTCAGATGCCTCTTTCGTCTAGCAATGCTTCACATTTAAAATTCACCTCCTTCTATTCAAATCACTTGACAATCGCTATCTCAATAATCTCCCCAAAACATGCAACACTGTGAGAACGTTACTTTCTCCGATATGGCCTCTTGCTCATCCCAACTTTCAAACGTCCATCCAAAAAAAGTTATGCGTAGGCCCGAAGTTCTGAAGTGTCTTCCCAAGCTCGCTCTTGTCTTCTTCACTTGCTTTCTTCCTTGCAAAAGCTCAGTAAGAACTAGCTCATCAATCAAATATTCAGTCACCTTGCTGATATTGGAGAGGCAATGGCCTAGTGGTATTATCACTACACTGTTCATTCAGAGGCCCAGATAATGCTCTGGGGGACCTGTGTTCGCCATCCTGGCATGGCAGATGGTGGAATTTGAATTCAATAAATATCTGGAATTAAGAGTTTAATGATGACATGAATCCAATGCTGATTGTTGGGGAGAAAAAAATCTGGTTCACTAATGTCCTTTTGGGAAGGAAACTGCCATCCTTAACTGGTCTGGCCTACATGTGACTCCAGACCCACAGCAATGTGGTTGACTCTTAACTGACGTAGAGGCATTTTTGGATGGGTAACAAATGCTGTCCTAGCCAGTGATGCCTTCATCCTGTGAATAAAATAAACATGACTTGGTGTTGAATCCTCTCTGACAGTACTCCTGTGAAACATCTCAGAAGATTATATTACATTAAAGTGCTGTACAAAAGCAACTTGTTGCTAATATTCACAGCAACAATTTGCATCCTGTTTGCATATAGAACCTTTGATGTAATTAAGCATTGTCAGGCACATCACAGGAGCACTGTAAGACTAAATACAGCAAAGCCACGTAACTTGTTGGTTCAAGAAGGTGGGTTTTGAGGACCAATTTAAAGAATGATAGAGGGTTGGAAGGGTGGAAAAGCTCAGGGAGGAAATTCCACAGTTAAGAGAATGAATGCCTCCTGTAGTAAAGAGGTCAGAATTGGAGGAACTAAGGCATCTCAGAGGTGGCAGAATTGGAGAAGCTTATAAAGAAAGAGAAGAGCAAAACCATGAAAGGATTTGAAAACAAGATGAAAAATTCTAGTCGTGTGGTGCTACTTAACTGAGTGGATTGGTGAGCACTGGGCTGATGGGTGAGTGGGATTTGATGCAAGTTAGAACAGGGCAGCGCAGTGTTGGGTAAAGTCGAGTTCACAGAAGATTGAATGTGGCAGATCACCAGGAATGTGTTTGAATAGTCAAATGTAAAGGTAACAAGGGTATGTCAGAATATTTCAATGGCGAATAATCTGAGGCAGATATGGAGCTGGCTGATGACACAGGCATTGAAGTAAGTAATCTTAGGAATGTTGAGGATATGTAGTCAGAAAGTCATCTCAGGAAGAAATACAACATTAAGGTTACAATCAAGTATTGGTTCATACTCAGTTTATACGTTCATGAGATATAGGAGCAGAATTAGGCCATTCGACCCATCGAATCTGCTCTGCCATTTGATCATGGCTGATAAGCTCCTCATCCCCATTTTCCTGCCTTCTCTCCATATCTAACTCCTCCTTAAATTTACTCCCTATCCCAGTATCCACCAGACTTTGGGTAGCAAATTTCACAGATTCACAGCCCCTTGAGAGAAGTAGTTTCTCATCAACTTTAATTTAAATTTGCTAGCCCCTTATCCTAAGATTATGACGTCTCATCCTAGAATGCCCCACAAGAGGAAGAATCTGCTCTGTGTCTATTTTATCCATACCTTTTATCATCTTGAATACCTCAATTTGATCTCCCCTCATTCTTCTAAATTCCAGAAAGTATAGGCCTAAACTGTCCAATCTCTCTTCATACAATAAACCACTCATCTCTGGGATCAATTTAGTGAACCTCCTCTGAACTCCCTCCAATGCCATTACATCTTTCCTCAAATAAGAGGATCAAAACTATGCACAATACTCCAGGTGCAATCTCACCAATGCTTTGAAGAGTTGCACCAATACGTCGTTACCTTTTTATTCTTTTCCTTTCGCTATAAAAACCAACGTTCCATTTGCTTTCTTTATTATCTGCTGTACCTATATACTAGTATATTGTGACTCATGAACGAATACACCTGAGTCCCTCCGCACAGGAGTATATCCTGAAGTCTCTCTCCATTAAGATAATAGGTTGCCTTCCCATTTTTTTGACCAAAATGCATGATCTCTCACTTGTCCACATTAAACTCCATCTGCCACATTTTGGCCTACTCCCTTAACCCATCTATATTCATCTGTAAGATTTTTATTTCCACATTGCAATTTACTTTTCTGCTTGTTTGTGTCATCTGCAAATTTGGCTATAGAAGCCTTCTATCCCTGTATCCAAGTCGTTCATGTAGATTTTAAATAGCTGGGATCCAAGGACCAAACCCTGCGGCATCCTGTTACTTCGTGTCATGCAACAGAAAATAGGAGAGAAGGACGGAGTCAGTCAATAGCTTTAAAATAGGGGCCTTTGATGAGGGTTGATGAGAATAGCATCATTTATCTCAATATTGCACAATATTGCATAATATTGTTATTATTTAACAAGTAACATCAAACATAAAACATGACCTGATTGATGTCATGGCATACACTTTCAAGTTCACCACACGGGCAGGAACAAGGAATTGAAATCACTTGGGTGTATAATAAAAGTGAAACATATTCATCAGATTATCATCCATAAAGTCAAGCGGAAAGTTCACCCTACCCCAGTTCCTTTACAAATAAAACCATGAATTCACTGGAATCAAAAATCACCGAAAAATAATGGGGAGGGCAAAAGAAAGGAGTGAAATTGATTTACATTACCATGTGAAACAGGCTTGTAACAAATTAACAGCTGATTTTTCCCCTTTCCTGATCTTCTTCCATGGTGGGCCAATGGGCTGAGGAGTGGCAGATGGAGCTAAATGTAGATAAATGTGAGGTGCTGCATTTTGGAAAGGCAAATCAGGGCAGGACCTATACTCTTAATGGTAAGGTCCTGGGGTGCGTTGCTAAACAAAGAGATTTTGGAGTACAAGTTCATAGTTCTTTGAAACTGGACTCACAGGTAGACAGGATAGTGAAGGTGGTGTTTGGTATGCTTGCCTTTATTCGCCAGTGCATTGAGTACAGGGGTTGGGAGGTTCATGTTGCAGCTGGATAGGCCACTTTTGGAATATTGTGTGTCAATTCTAGTCTCCTTCCAATAGGGAGGATGCTGTGAAACTTGAAAGGGTTCATAAAAAAATTACAAGGATGTTGCCAGGACTAGTGGGTTTGAGCTATAGGGAGAGGCTGAATAGGCTGGGGCTATTTTCCCTGGAGCATCAAATGCTGGGGAGTGACGTTATAGAAGTTTATAAAATCATGAGGGCCCTGGATAGGGTAAATAGACAAGGTCTTTTCCCTGGAGAGGGGGAGTTCAAAACTAGATGGCATAGGTTAAGGGTGAGATGCGAAAGATTTAAAAGGGACCTAAGGGGCAACCTTTTCGTGCAGAGGGCTGTGCATGTATGCAATGAGCTACCAGAGGAAGTGGTGGAGGCTGGTACAATTACAACACTTAGAAGGCATCTGGATGGGTATATGAATAAAAAGGGTTTAGAGGGATACGGGCCAAATGCTGGCAAATGGGACTAGATTAAGTTAGGTTATCTGGTCAGCATGGATGAGTTGGACTGACGGGTCTGTTTCCATGCTGTAAATTTCTAATACTTTGGAGGGATATGGGCCGGGTGCTGGCAGGTGGGCCCAGATTGGGTTGGGATATCTGGTTTGATGGACGAGTTGGACCAAAGGGTCTGTTTCCTTGCTGTACATCTCTATGGCTCTATGGCAGTTCACAAAACAATACCTCAAACATATGTTGGAGATTAGATTATCTGACTGTCATTCATAATTGGTTTGCGATTAAAAATCTTGCAACGTTTCACCTCTGACAAAGGTATGAATCTTCAACAAATGTTTGTCCATATGCATTACATGTAAGAAGAATGTGGTATGCGGAAAGTGAGATGTTAAATGGTTCTGAATGAGATGTGGTACACTGACGTTAAAGCATTATATGATGCATATACCTGAGATTCCTGTGAGATGTTCACCCCAAAACTCTGTTTTCAGTCGTAACCATATCCTCTGCATGTTCACGATTTCCACCACTCCCAGCATGATGTCACCAAAAAGCACGTACACTCCTCCACTCCCATTTCAGCTTTCCAAATCAATTGTCTCATGATGCTTTCTCCTCAACAATGGAGAGGTGAAACATAGACTGTCAGACCACGTTGTGGAGCACTTCCATTCAGTCTGCAAGCATGACCCCATCCTTCAGGTCAACTCTATTTTACATTTCTCCTCCTCTCCCTGTCTGACTTCTAACCTCATCCACAACATAGCAATTGAAACTTCACCTAAATTCACGTCATCAGCTCTTTACAGGTCACTGATATAAACATTAAGCTGAACTGCCCTTAATTAGCCATTGAAACAGGCTCTGGTATTACCCTAGATCCATCTTTCCTTCCTTTACTTCTCCCATAACTATACCCTTTTGCCTTGCTCCATTTTCCCGTTTGTGATTCCATCCCTCCTGCCATTCACCTGATCACAAAACTTCCCTTTGTTAATCTGTCCATCCCTACAATACCATCCCCTCTCCCAGTTGATGTTATAGCCACTCTGAATTCAATGGGGAGACAGTGCAGCACTTGTATTTGCAAAGAAGTATTAGCTGTGCCACCTTTGTGGGCTGCGAAGCACTTCTTTTTGGTTCCCTTTCCACTATGGGCATGGCGAAGGGCAAATGCAGCCTGGCAGCACTTGATCTGCTGTGCAGCTGGGCTGAGGAATTGGCACCAGTGCCATGAATCCAGGGAGGCCCTGACAGTGGCAAGCACTCCCTCCTCTGGCCAGAAGGAATGTAGGACAAGAGTGGTGCGTAGCTGTACGGAGAGTTTGGACAATAGTGTGAGAAATCTCACTGGGGCTCACAAAGAGAAACTCTTCATGAAACTCTCCAAAACTGAAACTTTGCAAATATCTGGTAATGTTCAGCCCTGTAGTTCATAAGGGAGAGTTTTATACAATTACTTTTCTATTCATTAAGGGAACATAACTGTGCACCCTTCATGATTTTCAATGCAATTCCTATTGAAACAAAGAACTACGGACGCTGGAAATCTGAAACAAAAACAGCAATCACTTGAGAAATTCAGCAGATCAAACTTCGAGTCCAGCTCTGAAGGAGGATCACTGGAATTGAAATATTAACTCTGCTTTCCTCTCCACAGAAGTTGCCAGATGTGTTAAAACTTTCCAGCTCTTCAGATTGATATCTGGGATAAATGTTTTCTGTTGGCCCGAGCCCATTGAAAAGCAGCTTCAGTATGCACACAGCAGACATTCATCTCACTAATTTAATGGTAGAATCTTGGTGTCATAGTATCATTTTAAAGTGTTTAAAATATCCAAAGAACTCTTCAAAATATGCTTCTCTATTAACCAGATGAACAACAGCTCCCCCTGACCATTGCCAGATGATGAAAGACATTTTGGCTCATTGAAATTGGAACATCTAATTTTGACATGATTGTGTTGTAGTTTTACTGTGATTTTAATTGTATCATAAAACTTGGAACAAAAAACAGTACAGCACAGAAACACACTCTTCAGCTCACCAGGTCTGTGTCAACCATGATGCCATTCTCAAGTAATCCTGTCTGCCTGTTGATGGTTCGTATCCCTCTATTCCCTTACTGTTCATGTATCTGTATAAATACTTCTTAAGTATCGCTATCGTATCTGCTTCTATCACCTTCCCTGACAGCACATTCCAGGTACCAACTACCCTCTGTGTAAAAAACATACATCATACATCTCCTTTATACATTGCCCCTCTCACCTTAAATCTGTGCCTCGATAGTATTTGACATTTTCACCCTGGGAAAAAGACCCTGAGTATCCATTCCAACTATGTCTCTCATAATTTTATTTACTTCTGTCAGGTCACCCCTCAGCCTCCAATGCTTTAGCAAAAACAGAGCAAGTTTGTCCAACCTCCCCTTATAGCCAATACATTCCAATCCAACATTGGTAAGCCTCTTTTTCACGCTGTCCACCACCTCCACTTCATTCCTATAGTGTAACGATTAGAGCCACACACAAGACTCCAAATGTGGCCTAAGTAAAGCTTTTTTTGTGTATTTAATGATAATCCAGGTGTTATTCTGACAGAAATAAAATCTCTAAAATGCATCCTCAGTGACCTTCGTCTGCTTCATTGAGACAAATCAGACAGATTAAGAGCTTCTATTTTGCAATGTGGTAACTATGAAAAATATTCAAATACAGATACTGTCATATTAGAAAGGTACTTTAGCTAGTCCTATATAAATATCCATTAACTGGATACTAAGACCACACTGATAAGTATTGTTCAAGGGGCAAATTGGAGCTAATACAATTCCACATTAAAAATACCAAATGGGGCAAGTTTGTGCTGCCAAATTACATGGAAAATTCAAAGACAGCTGTCAATTCACTCCTAGGCATCACACGCGATTAATTTGTTGGGTTCCAGTTGAGAAGACAAAGAATAAGTGGAAATACTTCCGTGCCCTGGTGAACCATTCTCTACCCAATTTTGTTCTTTTCTCCTTTTCCTTAAACCTTTGATTAAAATTCCAAGGAACAGTCGCACCAGCTTCAAGATATTGCTAGGTCGGTCATGTCCACATACCATTCTTTGCATTGGCATTCTTGTCCTTGGGGAACATCTCAACAGCTAGCAAGAGATATTAATAAGGAAACAGCCTGATATTGATGATCGAAATCTCATTGTTACCATGCAATGTAATAAAATAAAGAACTGTGAATGCTGGCTATCTGAAACAAAAACAAATTGCTGTAGAAATTCAGCAGGTCGAACTGTGAGTCCAACTCCAAAGGAGAGTTATTGGACTTGAAGAACTCTGTTCTCCTCTCCATAGATGTTGCCTGACATGTTGAGTTTCTGTTTTTGTCACAATTCAATGCTGGGTTATGGCTGAGATCAGCTCACTCTGTGCCACAGCTAAATCCATTGAGGCGCACAGCCCCATAAGCCCAGCAAATTCAGGAAAAGATAACAAAATGGTGTCACAGGCCAACTGTCTTCCAAATGTTATGCCTGTCTCTTGCACATCTCTAAAAACAAGTTGGCAATTATCTCAACCTGTTTGCCTCTACACCATCTGAAGTAGGCACACCACCAGACCAGTGTATGGCTTTTTATCAACCATGTCCAGAGACGTGCAGATTAGATGGATTGGCCACACTGAACTTACCCTTAGTGTTTAGGGATGTGTGGGCTCGATGGATTCGTTGTGGTAAATGTGGAGTTACAGGATTTGGTATGGATCTGGGTGAATTGCTCTTAAAAGGATCGGTGCGGGCTTGACGAGCCAAATGGTTTCCTTCTACACTATAAGGGTTCCACAATTCTATTAGGCCTTCCAACTCAGAATCCCTGTACTGCAGCAGAATCCAGGCAATGATGAAGCATTCTCTGGAATGTGTCAAATTTGATCTAACCAAGTTAGTTGGTTACACAAGACAAGTGGAAATTTGTTTTGTGTCTGCTATGGAGACTTCCCATCAGCCTGACTAGGTTAAAGAAAATTGGGTCAGAACTATCGCTGGAGTTGACTACAGACTGAACTAAACTAGCCATGGAAATTCTGTCAGCACAAGAGCAGGTCAGAGGAATCCTGCAGGGACTATGTCACCCTCTGACTCCCCAAAAGCGTGCCCAAAATCAATAAGACACAAGTCAAGAGTGTGATGGAATAGTCCCCACTCATTTGGATGAATGCAGCTTCAACAATACTCACGAATCTTCACATAATGCAAGACAAAGCAACCTACTTGAGTAGCACAATACCTGCAAAGATTCACTCTTTCCACCACAGACAATCAGTAGCAGCAGCATGTGGCATCTACAAGATACACTGGGGAAATACATTTCAGTTCCTTAGACACCACCTTCCAAACCCATAACCACTGCCATCGAGAAAACTGAGGGCAGCAGATATATGGGAACATCATCACCCTTCAAGCCACTCACCATCCTGACCGGGAAGTATACCACCATTGCAGGAAGTTCTAAATTACGGAAACATTCTCTTGGTTAGTAAAGAATGGGATGGGATGATGTGTGTTTGCCTCCAGCAGGATATTCTACCTGATGTGGCACAGTTTATGTAATCGTCCATGATATAAGAAACTGGGTGTGAAGATCATGGAGTTGAATAAACTAACGGACACATATTATAGCTAATGAATATGTCCAACCACTCCATGCACAACCATATTAATGTCTAGACTAACATTTAGCTTTTAGAATAGAACAGGGAGCAACATGCTTCTTGTAATATGTCATTCTTCAAGTGATCCCAGGGTAAGATGGAATATGAGAGTTTTACCCCCTAAGGTCACATACTATTAATACACTGATTATGTCACGAGCATGACATTTAAAGATATATACAGCTTGAATCCTTTATCTGAAAACATCGGGATCAACTAGTTTTGGGATAAACGATATTCCCAGTTTTCAGATACACTTACCATGAAAGATCTATTTGGGGCCATTCAGGCCCTTCGTAAAAAAAAACCTTCAGTTTAAGTCCATCCGACCAATCGTGTTTTTTGGAAAAATAAACTTTGTTTTAAAATGTAAAAACAAAGCTTTATTTTCCAAATGGCCTGAACATATCTTTAAGTTTGTTTATGTCTGCTTTCAAAAAGACCTTCGGTTTTTAGGTCTTTTCTGTTTTAGGACATGTGAATAAAGGATACCCAAACTCTACTGACAGCATTGGATTTGTCACCTATCAACTTTGCAGTGTCTTCATTTGTTTCTGATACTATGCAAACAGCTGTATTTGCATG
Source organism: Chiloscyllium plagiosum (assembly GCF_037043375.1). Classification (NCBI taxonomy): domain Eukaryota; kingdom Metazoa; phylum Chordata; class Chondrichthyes; order Orectolobiformes; family Hemiscylliidae; genus Chiloscyllium; species Chiloscyllium plagiosum. Next base: position 99,821,726 of record NW_028270143.1, on the reverse strand, counting down.
CCAGGCGCAGTGGCTCAGTGGTTAGCACTGCTGCCTCACAGTGCGAGGGACCCGGGTTTGATTCCATTCTCAGGTGACTGTGTGGAGTTTGTACATTCTCCCTGTGTCTGTATGAGTTTCCTCTGGGCACTCCGGTTTCCTCACACAGTCCAAAGATGTACAGGTTAGGTGGACTAACAATGTTCAATTGTCCATAGTGCTCAGGGAAATGTAGATTAGGTGTATTAGCCATGGGAAATATGTGGATTGGGTGTGGAAGTGGTAGTGCGTCTGGTGGGATGCCCTTTGGAGGGTCAGTGTGGACTCAATGGGCTGGATGACCTACTTTCACACTGTTGGAATTCTACGATTAGCTTTTGTTTGTACAAGATCCAAAATCTATCATCTTATATATCTCCTCATGGATACCATTTGTTTTAGCCTCCAATGTCACGTTATTTAACTTCCTTATGTTGTAATTATTCTGCATTAATTCCTCATCAGAGCTGTACGTGCAACTGTTAAGGGTTCATAATGGAATGGGCATGTCTCTCTTCACTGTTTCACATACTAAAAGTTTGAATCACTTTCTTTCTTGCTTGCTTAGATATAGAAATTCAATGCATTTTCCAAAGTTGACTTTTATTTTCTTGTTAGATTCATATTAGGCCCTTCTCAAACAATGAACCCGAAAAAGGAAAACTATGAGTTCTGACCTTTATCATTTAGGTAGCACAAATTATCATCATGTGCAGGCTTTCCTTCATTTCAATCCACTTCAATATGAGTCGAATGTGTTCCTAGGATTTGATCTGACTTCTTCTCATTTCCTTGCTTCTGTAGCCTCTCCTTATGAATCGTAAGCAATCGTATTTTTTTGGGTGTTAAAGATATGCTTGCTATTTGCCTGTCATAAATAACTGGATGATGATGCTTTGGGAGTTTGCAACACCACTTTGATATTATTCCCATTTGAATTGTGAGGCCTTCACAAGTATGCATGTGTTAACCAGCTTTTAGAAGAGGGATGATTTGGAGATGCCGGTATTGGACTGGAGTGTACAAAGTTAAAAATCACACTACACCAGGTTATCATCCATCAGGTTTAATTGGAAGCACTAGCTTTCGGAGCACCGCTCCTTCATCAGGTGGTTGTGGCAGTGCTCCAAAAGCTAGTGCTTCCAGTTAAATCTGTGTGGGTTCCTCCCACAATCTAAAGATGTGCAGGTCAGGTGAATTGGCCATGCTAACTTGCCTATAGTTTTAGGTGCATTAGTCAACGGTAAATATAGGGTAGGTGAATGGATCTGGGTGGGTTACTTGTTGGAGGGTTGGTGTGCACTTGTTGGGCCGAAGGGTTTGTTTCCATACTGTTAGGAATCTAATCTTGATGCAATCTCGCCTGATAAGAAAATTGTGCAATAGCTGCACCATTTAAACTAATGGGGCCGGAATTGCATTATAGCTTCTATAGGTAAGGGAAAATTGCGTTCTACAAATAACGCTCTAAAGTTTAAAATCGCATTTCAGCCAATTCGCATTGAAGAAGCACGTGTTATAGCAGAACTGAGTAGAAACATTTTAGGCAAAATTTTATTATAATATACTCATGTCCAAAAAAATCACTATTGCTAGTAAATATTGCTAATCAATTCAAACACTAGAATTAGCCCCTTGGTCTACCACTCCTCTGTGTGTTCTTCAGTGGAGCTATCCAGTTCATCACCATTTCTCTTCCTCCTTAGATCTGCAGAGATTTCCCATCAAATGTTTATCCTATTTTCCTTTGAAAATCTGCTTCCGCCACATTTTCAAATATTCATCAGTTATGTCATCATTAGCAGAGCCATGTGATTTCTAAATGTGGAAAAGAAGAATAGAACAAATGAACAAAGAAACTTTCTTTTTATTGCCAAATGTGGTCACAGATCACTCATCAATGCCTTGCACAACAGGATTTCATTTGCAGGTGAATTAAAGACTATATATATTATAAAAAAACAAATTGAAACTCTGACCTTTACTATGACCTTGGCCAGAACTGAACATGTCTTACGTGACAAAGTACTAAGCTCACAAATGTTCACAGACAATTTCAAAAACAGCATCAAACAAACTCAAACCACATTCCCTTAAAAAGTGACCCTAAAAAAAACTAACGTCGTATTTTGCATCATGTGTTTAACAACTTTATCAGTGTTTTGAAATTATATTCTACAATTCAGACTGTTTGTCTGAAAATGCTGATGTGTAATAGCATCAGCTAAAATGTCGGAAAACATAGATACAATGTCATGAAAGTAGGACCTGAAAGTGTCAGAACCCAATTTTCAGTTATACTCATTATTTCTTCAGTTTTGCAAGAGGAAAGTAATGGAAATCACTGTATGGATTTCCAGTGCATTAATTAAATACTTGAGAAGCAGAAGATGAGGACAGAGTTCGACAATTTTATTTCCTGGGTGTCTGGATGCATGGACCCTTGGGTGAACCTGATCTTTCCATTAGCGGTGCACTTTCCAGCATTTTGGAACCCACTTTTGTGCTTTGGAAATGAAAAATGGTGGTCAGTGGAATATAATGGATGCTTGCCTAACTCCAATAACAAATGGCATCTCCTGAGAAATGGAGATTGATTCAAAAGGCTTTAGGGCAATTGGCATCCATTTATTCAAATTGAATGCATGATAGTCAGTATTTCCTTTCAAAAGCAGAAACCTTTGAGACACTAGCTTTCAAGGGAGAATGAACTGTGTGAAAAAGCAATTTTCACGAACTGTTAGAGAGGAGATGGGGGAGATATGTTTTAACCAGAGAGTGACACAAAACTGGAATATTCAGCCTGAAAGGGTGATTAAAGCAAAACCTCTCAATCTGTTTACAAAGCTCTGAAGTCTGCTGACACCTCCCATTTTTCAATAACTGGGCACCACATTTAAAAGACACCCAGATAATACTTCACTCTCTGCAGCCCAGGAATATCATTCAACATATACTCACTACCCGCACCCACTCTAAAGATGTCAGAGGCCAGTCAAAAGCCACACCATGCTTTAGCAATACCTGCCTACGTATTGTCCTGGAAGCTGTCCTATAGATAAGTTATTTTCCACAGGAATGGCAATGAGAGGCCGCCTTGACTGATGAAGGCAGCCTGGAGAGAGGTGGCTGCAGAGGTCAAAGCCTTTGGGCAGCTCAAGAGAACTTGGCTCCAGTGCTACAAGAGGATGATTGATCTGCTAGACTCTGCCATGGGCTGTACTAGTGCTTTATGTTGCGATGTGTGGATCATTTTAAACCTGCCGCTGCACAGGACTGTCACAAACAAGATTGAGGACCAGGTATCCATCAGATGTCTCATGCGCAATAAGTGTCTGCCACTCCGTTGCAGCTACCAATGTGGCACTATACAACATACCACAGTGCTATAGCATGTATCACATCTGCCAGGTTTTGCACTTAAAACATAAAAGCAGCTACAATTCTTATCAGCTCACTGACATTTCACCAAATCTTGGAGAACATGTCCAGCTGAAAGATTTTTTTAAAATCAAAGGCTTGCCTGAGACAACAATGGCCTTTTGAGTTGAGCTGCAGGTTTCCAGGTATCAGCCAGTATTGCTGCTTGACCAGAACAGGCTTGTGGACACAGTCAGGTTTCACTCCTAACATCAAGGGGCTGAATCTCAACTATGTCCAAGACTTTGGTAGAAATTTCTGCAGCAAGGACTAACAGGGTTTTGTGCTGTATTTGAACAAACTCACCTCGTTCACTGCCTACCCTGCCAATGGGCCCCATCACATTTGATTGTGGATCAATCTTATCACATGCTGCCAGTGTTCCTGTAATTTTCCTGTTGGTATAGTCTGAGTAGAATTCACATTGCAATTGTTCCCGCAGTGTGTTTATTAAATATTAAAAGTGCGTTTTCATAATTGTTCACAATTATATCTGTCCTGCTTGCTGAAATAAACAAAATTGTTTGCTCAGCATCTTGGGACCCATTTAGAGTCATAAAGATGTACAGCATGGTAACAGGCCCTTCCTATCCATGCTGCCTAGTTTTCACAAATAATCTCATCCTGTTTGTCTATGTTTGGTCCATATCTCTCCATACCGATCCCACTCGCCTTCACCACTACAATAACCCCTGGCAGCCTGTTCCAGACACACACTAGCCTCTGGACCCTTTTGTATCTCTCCCTTGTGAACCTTAAAGCTTTGCCCTCTAGATTTAGACTCCCCTAACATGGGGAAAAGCTGTTGGCTATCTACTTTATCTATGCCTGTGATGATTTTCTAGACCTCTATAAGGTCACCCCACAATCTCCTATGCTCAGGGGAAACAAGACTAAGCCTATCCAGCCTATTGTTTTAACTCAAACCTTCCATTCCTGATAGCATCTGAGTAAATCTTTTCTGGACCTTTTTAGTTTAATAATATCCTTTGTATAGTAGTGTGCCCAGAATTGCATGGAGTACTCCAAATCTGACCTTACCAATGTCTTGAACAGCTGTATCAAGTCTTTTCAGTTCCTATGCTCAATGCTCTGACTGATGAAAGCAAGAAAACAAAAAGCCTTTTTCATCACCCTGCCTACCTGTGATGCCATGTTCAAGGAACTATGAACTTGTTCCTGTAGATCTCTTTGCTCTATAATATTCAGCCCACTACCCAGTTGATCAAGATCTCACTATATTCCCAGATGAATCTCTTCACTATCCACTATACCACCAATTTTGGGGTCATCCACAAACCTACTAACCATATACCCTAAATCCTCATCCAAATCATTTACATAAATGATGAGTAACAGTGGACTCAGCACTGATTCCTGTGGCACACTGCTGGTCACAGACCTCTAATCTGAAAAATAACCCACTACCACTACCGTCTGTCTTCTGTCTTCAAGCCAATTTTGTATCCAATTGGCCAGCTCTCCCTGAATCCTGTGAGATTTAACCTTACTCAACAACCTACCATGTGGTAATTTGTTAAAGGCCTTTGTCCATGTGAACAACATCTACCTCACTGCCTTTATCTACTTGCTTGGTCACCTCTTCAAAAACTAATGGTTTGATGGTGGAGCTATGTACACCGCATATTTAATGTGACCGAAAGATGTTTATTCAGTTCTTTGCTGCGAGTCATTTGCGGCCCTATGATTGTACTCCACATCAAGTTGATATTTTGTCCAAATAAAATGTACGATTATATTTGCATCAAGTAGTCTGAGTGATCTATCTCCACACTATTTCTGATTTACACTTAATCAAGTCCGTGAGGTTAAATCCAAGTTCAGAATCAACACATGGTGCTTGAAGCATTACACAAATGTACAAAAGAATGGATATATTACTCAAAACTGATCTTTTAAGGTATAGCACACTAAATCACTGAATGTCTGAATGAAACTAGTCTTGACATTTTTCACAATCATACATTTTAACTCAGAGTGTAGCTCACATATCTTTGTGGCTACACTCTTATCATTGTTTTATAAAGAAGAGGAATAGTTTGATATCAGTTGCATAATATCATCTTTTTTCTATTCATAATAATTCGTCTTGGTGATTGACCCCAACTAAATCTAAATTACTTCAAATTCTGCACCTGGAAGTGGTCTCTCATAACTGAATACATTGAAGGATGGTAGCAGTGTCCACATTACTGTGAGAACAACAACAACTGTCCTAACCTCATCACTGCAATAAACACTTTCACACAGATACTGAGGCAACATTGTACTAACCTTGGCCTTTGCAAATTGCAAAGCTTCAATTGTCGTTGAACCGTTTCTCTGAAAGAATTTGCCCAGTGATGCCAGATCACCAAGAAGCTGTCAATGCAATGTGATATGTGGCTTTGTAAGCATTTCCAGGCAATATTTGTTTATTGGATCATTGCACTCATTCGCTTGCTCTGTGTAGTGGTTGATGAAAACCTTGTAGTTTTGCATTAATGCACTCACTGTAAACTGTACCACATTCAAGGTTGAAATACCACTGTATCACACTCTTGACACTTTGGCAAAATCTTCAAATTGTCCTTTCTACACAGTTGATCTACTGAATATTGAATATACTGTTCTCAACAACTTGCATATTTGGCACTTGCATCCAAGTGTGATCTACTCCCTGATCTTCTCTGTGAGTAACACAATACTGTTCCAATAAACGTTTGATTTCATGTCGCATTTTTCTTTCACAACAGAAGCTCCACCTGATGTAAGCATCACCATCTTCTGCAAATCATGTTCACTGTTAAGATAACATGGCTGGATTGCTGTCACATTGTTGCAAGCAGTCAGTTTCAGAATTCCTGCAAAGACCATAAGCAAGTTCCGATTCTGGTCAAAACGTGATGTACAAAATCAATATTTTTTCATCCTGAAATGCCTGTACACTTGCCCACTGTCAATGTTGAAACTGTGATTAGTGATTCAATGTTTTAGTACAATTCAGCCTGGAATTGCCTCTGCATGATAAAGTCAATACACTCTACAAAGGCATAATTCTTGCTGTGCTGAAAATGTGTTGCTGGAAAAGCGCAGCAGGTCAGGCAGCATCCAGGGAATAGGAGAATCGACGTTTCGGGCATAAGCCCTTCTTCAGGAATGAAGAAGGGCTTATGCCCGAAACGTCGATTCTCCTGTTCCCTGAATGCTGCCTGACCTACTGCGCTTTTCCAGCAACACATTTTCAGCTCTGATCTCCAGCATCTGCAGACCTCACTTTCTCCTCATAATTCTTGCTGTGCCAACTCTCAATAATTGCTATGCATTTTGCCCACGTAATCATGAATAGCTTGCACAGAAGGGATAGACAACATAAAACTATAAACCATCGGATATAGGAGCAGAATTAGGCCATTCAGCCCATCCAATCTGCTCACCATTTGATCATTGCTGATATGCTTCTTAAACCAATTCTCCTGCCTTCTCTCTGTAACCCTTGATCCCCTTATTAATCAAGAACCTATTTATCTCTGTCTTAAATATACTGAATGAGCCGACCTCCACAGCCCTCTGCAGTGATGAGTTCCACAGATTCACTACCCTCTGGCTGAAGAAATTCCTTCTCATCTCAGTTCTAAAGGGTCGTCCTTTCACTCTGAGGCTGTGACCTCAGGTCCTAGTCTCTCCAAAGATGGAAACATCTTTGCCTTATCCACTCTATTCAGGCCTCTCAGTATTCTGTAAGTTTCAATCAGATCTTCCCTCATCCTTCTAAATTCCATCAAGTACAGACCGAGAGTCCTCAACCACCTCTCATATGATACCCCCTTCATCATCAGGACCATGCTTGTAAACGTGTCTGGTCGCCGTCCTAGGACAGCACATCCTTCCTTTGATATGGAGCTCAAAACAGCACACAATATACTATATACAATCTGACCAGAGCCTTATACAGCTTTGACTACACATTTCTGCTAGTATATTCTCACCCTCTTAAAATGAATGCAAACATTACATGCGCCTTCCTATTGAACTTGCACATTTTCCTTAAGAGAGTGCTGAATAATAACTTTCAAGTATCTTCTTCCTTCAGATTTCTGAAGTCATAGAAAATATTCTATGCCTCTACTCGGCCTACCAAAGTGCATAACCTCACATTTTCCCACATTATCTTCTATCTCCCATTTCTTTGCTCACTATCACTACCCTAGCCTATCCAAGTTCTTCTGCTGCTTCCCAGCTTCTTCAACATGATCTGCCTCACCTCCTATCTATGTGGCATCTGCAAACCTAGCAAAAATGTCCTCAGTTCTTTTGTCCGGATCACTAATGTATAACATGAGTAGTTGTGGTCCCAACATGGATCTGTGCAGAACTCTACTAGTCACCAGCTGCCATCCTGAAAAAGACCCCTTTCTCGCCACTCTCTGCCTTTCTCCAGTCAGCCAATCCTTTATCCATGGCACCACCTTGTTCCTAACACAATGGGCTCACACCATATTTAGCAGCCTCCTGTGCGGCACTTTGTCAAAGGTATTCTGGAATAGATCACTTCCACTGGCTCTCCATTGTCTAACTTGCTCATTACCTCCTCAAAGAATTCTAACAGATTTGTCAGGTCTGACCATCCCTCGACAAAGCCATCTTGACTCAAACCTATTTTACCATGCAATTCTAAGTACTCTGTTGTTTCATTCTTAAAAATGGACTGGAAAATCCAACCAGCAACTGAGCTACCCAACTATAACTTCCTGTCTTCTTCCTCCCTCCCTTCTTAAACAAGTGTGTTACATTGGCCATGTTCTAGCATCCTCCTTGACTCCAGTGATTCCTGAAAGATTGCCACCAATGCGTCCACAATCTTCTCAGCAAACTCCTTCAGAACACTGTAGTAAATCCAGTCCGGGTGATTCATCCATTTTCAGACCTTTCAGCTTCCCCAGCAACATCTTTTTAGCAATGGCCAGTGCACTGACCTCTGCCCATAGACTCTCTTGAAGTTCTGGTACGCTGCTGGCATCTTCCACTGTGAAAACTGATGCAAAGTACTTATTCAGTTCCTCTGCCATTTCTTTGATCTCCATTATTACTTCTCCATTGTCATTTCATTTGCAAGGATGACATTACCAATGAGGACTTCCAACATATTGAAACTGTTTTTTCTGTGTTCTGTATGCACTCTACCCTCATTCTCATAATTTCCTCATATTTCGGTGAACATTCATTATACTCTACTTTTACTGCCATCCACCTCACAATAAGTGAATTTTTTTTCCAATTGCTACCTTCTGCTTCTGTGTTCTGACCTGGCTTTTCTTCAGGCTTGGTTTTTATGATGGTACATGAAGGGTCTTGGGATTCATGGGCCACCCACAAGTGGCTGCCAGACGTTAGTCAATGCTTTGTGGTCCTCGATAAGTCCTTTGTGAGCTGTCAGTAGTTGCTGATTCCACATCAAGCATGTACAGAGGACCACAGGGCACACAGAGGTTATTCCAGGGAATGGCTGTGCATGCACACTGCTTAACAGGAAGCGCCGGCACTGTTTCCAGTGCAACTCGCCACTCATAGGCTAAACAGAATTCACTGGAATTTCTTGTGCCCCACCATCTTTAAAAGCCTTTGGTATACCCAGTGCTGCCAAGCATGTTCTTGACATTTTCCATAGTGATGGCAGACAGGAGAAATTTGGCAGCTTGCTGTGCAGGCCTCTACCCCCAAGACCAGCAGTAGAGGTCACAGCACAACACCTGACCACTATGCCAGCCTGGTCCAAGTTTGCTAAAGCAATGTCAACCATATGGAGGAATGACTAGTGCTCAAGGAAGAAGGTTAACAATCTTCTCCACTCCACAGTGTAGGTGCCACCATCTAATACCTTACATTCACCCATTCTGCAACTGCACCCACGTCCCACTGATGTTTGGGGCTACCACTCTCACTATTTCCTGCACTATCTTCCCTCCTTCACACTCATCCATCGCCAAACCCTGATACCCATTAACCTGGCATGCCCTCTGTGCTGCCTATTCATTCTTTAGGAGATTTTCTCACCTTCACCAAAAGTAAGAGCTGTGCCACCCACTTCCACTGAGGGTCAGAAAGACTCAAGATAGGTGATGGACTGCCCAACATTTGACTCCTGATCCCTTCTGGGAAGAGAATACTGACTCTGTGCATCCCAAGTGCCTGATGACTGTTACCAAGTTCCCAGATTAGTAATGAAAACTACCATTGATTGACCATGCCAGGACCCAATGACCAAAGACCATTCCCCCTTTATTTGACGGAGGCGTTCTGATGTTGAAGTGTTTTAGGTGTTGGAGGTGATTTCCTCGAATTCCAGGAGCAGCAATTACTGTTTTATATGCTGTTGCATTGTTTTGGAACTTTGGAGAGAAAAAAAAGTCAAAACAACAGCAGTTTTAAAAGGGAGAAGAACAGACAAAGGAAGCACATGGTGAGGTCAGTGCAGGAGAGAGAGAGAAAGAAACCTACATTGCTAACTGACAGAGCAGTGAACCTACACAGTTACTGCGTTTGTTGTTTGAATTCATGTATCGCTGGACATCGGAGTGGGTCTGGGAAAATTAACAAACGGTGAAGTTCACAACTGATCTTGGAGGAACCTGTTCGGGAAAGGTCACAGCACAGAAACAGAGAAGTGGATTTTAAACGTGTCCTTAAAATAAGTCTGCAGTAGTGAGTAGAGTGGGTTCTTTCTTGATTATATGTTTTATTCTTGATTAAACTTAAAATATAAGCCATAAGTATTAATTTAACCTGGAGCAGTGTTTTGTAGAGGAATAAGACAGTGCTATTTTCAGGAGGGCAAAAAGGGAACATGAGATAGCTTTGACAAATAGAGTAAAGACAAAGGAGCATCCAAAGGATTTTTGCAAACACATTAAGGACAAAAGGGTAACTAGGGAGAGAATAGGGCCCCTCAAAGATCAGCAAAGCAGCCTTTGTGTGGAGCCGCAGAAAATGGGGGAGATACTAAACGAGTATTTGCATCAGTATTTACTGTGGAAAAGGACATGGAAGATATAGAATGTAGGGAAATAGATGGTGACACCTTGGAAAATGTTCATTTTACAGAGGAGAAAGTGTTGGATGTCTTGAAATACATAAAAGTGGATAAATCCCCAGGACATGATCAGGTGTATCCTAGAACTCTGTGGGAAGCTAGGGAAGAGATTGTTGGGCCTCATACTGAAATATTTGTATCATCGATAGTCACAGGTGAGGTACCAGAAGACTGGAGGTTGGCTAACGTGGTGCCACTGTTTAAGAAAGATATAAGGACAAGCCAGGGAACGATAGAGCAGTGAGCCTGACGTTGATGATGGGCAAGTTGTTGCAGGGAATCCTGAGGGACAGGATGTACATGTATTTGGAAAGACAAGGACTAATAAGGGATAGTCAACATGGCTTTGTGCGCGGGAAATCATGTCACACAAACTTGATTGAGTTTTTTGAAGAAGTAACAAAGAGGATTGATGAGGGCAAAGTGGTAGCTGTGATCTACATGGACTTCAATTTGGCGTTCAACAAGGTTCCCCATGCAAAACTGGTGAGCAAGGTTAGATCTCATGGGATACAGGGAGAACTGGATACAGAACTGGCTCAAAGGTAGAAGACAGAGGGTGGTGGTGGAGGGTTGTTTTTCAGACTGGAGGCCTCTGACCAGTGGAGTGCCACAAGGATCGGTGCTGGGTCCACTACTTTTCATCATTTATATAAATGATTTGGATGTGAGCATAAGAGGTATCATTAATAAGTTTGCTGATGACACCAAAATTGGAGGTGTAGTGGGCAGCAAAGAAGGTCACCTCAGATTACAATGGGATCTTGATCAGATGGGCCAATGGACTGAGAAGTGACAGATGGAGTTTAATTGAGATAAATGTGAGGAGCTGCATTTGGGAATGCAAATCTTAGCAGAACTTATACATTTAATGTTAAGGTTCCAAGGGAGTGTTGCTGAACAAACAGACCTTGGAGTGCAGGTTCATGGCTCCTTGAAAATGGAGTCACAGGTAGATTCCTGAAGAAGGGCTAATGCCCGAAACGTCGATTCTCCTGTTCCCTAGATGCTGCCTGACCTGCTGCGCTTTTCCAGCAACACATTTCCATCTCTGATCTCCAGCATCTGCAGACCTCACTTTCTCCTCACAGGTAGATAGGATAGTGAAGGCGGCATTTGACATGCTTTCCTTTATTGGTCAGAGTATTGAGTACAGGAGTTGGGAAGTCATGTTGCCGCTGTACAGGACATTGGTTAGACCACTGTTGGAATATTGCATGCAATTCTGATCTCCTTCCTATCGGAAAGATGTTGTGAAACTTGAAAGGGTTCAGAAAAGATTTACAAGGATGTTGCCAGGATTGGAGGATTTGAGCTATCAGGAAAGGTTGAATAGGCTGGGGCTGTTTTCCCTGGAGCGTGGGAAGCTGAGGGGTGACTTTATAGAGGTTTGCAAAATCATGATGGGCATGGGTAGGATAAATAGACAAAGTCTTTTCCCTGGGGTGGGTGAGTCCAGAACTCAAGGCCATAGATTTAGGGTGAGAGGGGAAAGATATAAAAGAGACTGAAGGGACAACCTTTTTACTTAGAGAGTGGTACGTGTATGGAATGAGCTGCCAGAGGAAGTGGTGGAGGCTGGTACAATTGCAACATTTAAAAGACATCTGTATGGACATATGAATAGGAAGGGTTTGGAGGGATATGGGCCAGGTGCTGGCAGTGGGACTAGATTGGTTGGGATATCTGGTCGGCATGGATGAGTTGGACCGAAGGGTCTGTTTCCGTGCTGTACATCTCTATGACTCTATGCTCAAGACAAATATCCATCTTTTGCTCCTGCACTAAATTGCAAAGCAACACATCTATAATCTGAACCTGGTATCTCTGACTGAGGGGGCAGAGAGCAAATGGGCAAGGCAAGCCAATGCAAAGCAGGAATGCTGTGAGCATCCAGGTAAACTCAGAGTGAGTGAGCACTATGATAGTGAGGGAAGAGCCTGGTCCATTCCGTGAGCTGTGTGTGTGTATGTTCCTGGGTGCACACTGTCCTTGCTGCAGTATTACAGAAACGGAACCATCGCAGCCCGAGCTGTAACACTGAAGTGCAAACTCATGCTGAGAGTGGGTCAGAGATGTGCCACAAGTGTTCCGAGAGGCTAGCACATATGCAATGCCAGTGTCTGTAGACATGGAGTCCACTTGGTAGTGCCTATGGAAAATGCCTTGAAATGTTGATATCTGGAGTCCAACATGGTATTCCTTTAGAGCAAGAGGCATGCTGAATTCATTAGGGACCCATCTGATTTCCATGTCGAGTTTCCTTGATGTCTAGCTTGTTTGACACATTTGGTAAGATATCACGCTGAACATTAGAGTCATAGTCATAGAGGCATAGAGATGTGCAGCACAGAAACAGATCCCTTGATCCAAATTGTCCATGCCAACCACATATCCTAACTTAATCTAGTTCCATTTGCCAGCACTTTGGCCCATATCCTTCTAAACTCTTCCAATTCATATACCAGTTGCCTATTAAATGTTATAATTGTACCAACCTCCATCACTTCCTCTGATAACTCATTCAATGCCCGCACCACCCACTGCTTGAAAACGTTGCCCCTTTGGTCCCTTTTAAATCTTTCCCCTCTCACCCTAAACCTATGCCCTCTACTTCTGGACTCCCGCACCCCAGGGAAAAGACCTTTTCTACTCACCCTATCCATGCCACTCATAATATTATAAACCTCTGTAAGGCCACCCCTCAGCCTACAACGCTCCAAGGAAAACAGCCACTTCCAAACCTTTTCATTAATGAAGAAGTTTGGTTGTTAAAAAGACATTTAATAAACAATAATCTCCCTTCATTGGAAACTTGCTGCTATCTAGCAAGAAACTTACCATTCTGTTTGGCAAGAGTATAATAGTTGGAACAAGGTAATTCAGTCAACAAGATCTGCCTGACCAGACTTAGAATCTGTCACAAACTCTTTCATGTCATTCAGACCCCCCCCCCCACCATAAGGTTCAACCCGAGGTGTTTTTATCAACGGCAAACTATACCAAACCTGACTGAGATTTCTCATGAGCTGATCAACAATGGGAGGCTTCCCCGCAAACACTTGTGAACGTGCATGTGAAAACAAAGCTCTGTTATGAAGAAGCCAAGAAACGGAAGATGTTTTCACTGACATGTGCTTTGCAGGAAGAAGTCGATTCCACCAGGATCACTCTACACATTTATAAATACATGTATTATTTATTTAATCAGGATGGTGAAGTGATGCTTTTCCTGTGAACAGAATTATGACCATGAATGCAATTTCACTGGGCTGGGGTGTTAATCAGTATTCATAACATGATAATTAATGCAAAACAGGAAATCTGACCCACCCCTCAGGTTCTATATCTTAATCAGAAAAATTTAACCTGCTGTTGGGGAACTAACTATTTGCTTCCCACCCAATTAACTTCTAACAGCTCCAGGCAGGATTGGAAAACTCTGCCTAACGATTCAAGGTGATAGTATTTCATCACATAAGATAATTGGCAAAGAAAGCCAAGATTTCATTAGAAAAGGCCATTAACTTAGTGAGTGTTTTTCTTGACCGGAATACAATGCTTGAGAAGTATGAAGGAAGATTCAAATTTTTAAAAGGAATTGCATAAACATTTAAAAAGGAAAAAACATTATATGGGAAAACAGGAAGGGGGTAGGACTAATGGCTTCAAATGGCGAACAAAGGAAAGATGGGTCAAATGGCCTCTATTTTGGTCTTACCAATCTTTGACTCTAAGTTTCTCAGCTCAGTCTCTCTCTTTTAATGTCTATTCCATATGTGGGAGATGGATATGTCACATCAGCAATTCAGTTCTCCAGTGATAATGGAGTAAGCCTCCCTTGAGTGATGCAGCTGACAGATTGATTGGGACAACACACATCTTCATGCATTAATGCTCAGATTCAGTGAGTAAATATTGGCATGGATCACATTAGCACGCAGAGAAAAAATTATGCTGCTCGGCTATTCTGCTCATACCTGGATTTGGGCAGCAACCATTGCTGTACCACTGCCTGACATTGTGGGTCATTTGCTGCCAGTGTAAAGCTTTACGCCAACGGCAGTTCCAAAGCTAAAATGTCTATTCAGAACTTTATTTGTGTCGGCCTGTAGTGAAAAGGTGCTGTTAATCTGCTGCAGCTTGAAACTAAAAGCTACCAACTTCACCAGACAGTTGATTTAACCTCATACCTCCTGTAATGGAAACGAACACAGCCTGGTCTCATTTTAAACTGAGAAGATAGGTCACGGACATTATGAGCCTAAATTGGATATGCTAACTTGAAAGCCTAAATGGGAACGTACAGTTCTTCAGCTATTTCTAGCAGTAAAGTGCATTTTAAATGCATTTTAGCAAGTGTGTTGAAAAGTCATGTTGTCTTCTGGGTCATGTAAAATGCAGCCCACCACATAATTCTTTATACAAGATTTCCGGTTTTGCATTAAAATGCCATATTGTTCAGGCTGCAGCAGTGATCCTCACCTCTCCGTGTGAGCCTGACCTGACTCTGAATATCACCCCATATTGAGCAAGTTGTCAGCAGACATGCTGGAGGGCGTCACAGTTGAACCTGGGCTAATTTGTCATAATTATTGGCAGTTAATGGGCTGCCTCTGTTTTTTCACAAACTTCGACCTACAGATTTCATAGACAACATTTTTCCTGTCATTATTTCAGTCAACACAAGTCGTTTTCATTGCACGGGGTCAAAGGCCTTCACTTACTCTCACTGGGATCCAGCCAGAACTCAGTTTGAAAATCACAGATGGCTCAGGACTGACATTCAGAACTGCAAAGGAAGCTGATCGCTGCAAAATTAATGGAAGTACTGGGTTGATCAACCCAGCTGATAAACATTAATTGAGGAGTTCCCACAATGACTACCAGGCTTCAGGTTAGGTCTCACTAAGGTCGTGATGAGACAGAAAAAGGTCAAAATGTTTCCTCCACCCTCCTGCCTCACCGCACCTCCCCCGTCCCCACTTCCCTCCACCTCAACTGACAATTGTATTGCTCTGAATAATGCAAAGAATACCAAAACATCAATCTCCTGCCTTGTCCTGTGATAGATGCAGTTCGAATCATTCATTAAAAATAATGGCATAAAATTAAGAAGTTAATTTTTAAAAATGCCATTCAAAGATCGATGGGTAGATGGTGACGTGGAATTCAAAACACAGAGATATTAGTCATGATTTTATTGGATGATGGAGCTGGTACAGGAGCCAAATGACCTACTCCTGCTCCTAGTTTGTGTGTTTCTATGAATAAGCCTCTAACTAGAACCATGGAATGTACAGCTTTCTACCAGGTAATCTTGGTTGCTAATCGTGAATGGTAAGAGGCATTTTAAGTTTCTCATTCTTAATTACACGTGGGATATTACATCACCCTCCCCCACCACAAATTCCTCTGTTTCCTTTTCAAACTCTGACCCCAAACCCCCAGCATATTTCTTGCTTTCTTTCCTAACGATATTGTCTCCCCCTGGAGTTATGACTGCTTGAGCCTCGATTGCATCTATTCAGTTTTTTTTTCATTCAAATTCATGCAGTGAATGCCAATCGACTGTTAAAAAGAATTTATTATAGAAAATTCTGCATGGACCTGACATCCACACACATACACTTCCTGCAAGAATTAATGGAAAATGTTCTATACAAGGTTCCTTAATTTATCATTTTCCTTTCCCAATCTTAAATGATGACATTAAATCTAACCCTTTGCTCTCCCCTTTTACACCTTAATTTGAGATCAACGGATTGAACAAAGATGGCGGAATGTAATATCTCATTGATACATTTACCAGCCAGATGGAGTAGGAGCTTTGAGTGTACATTTTAAATAGTTTTTGGATATTCACTAAAAGGAGGGAAGCTGCATACTGTGAGCTCCCTCTCCTGCAAGTGCAATGTGTCAAAATGTCAAGCGCATTGCTCCAAAGTAAAATAAAAGTTTTGATTGATAAGATATATCGTTTTTTTAAAAAAAGCGAGGTTGGTCTGAATTTCATCAGAAGTTAGCCAAGTGCTATTTTTGTCATTTTACATAGAGGGCTTCACAGTGTGAGATATAATAAGCTTTCTTGCACAATTGTATCAATCCCACTTCATTAGCCCCATTGCATGCTCCAATTGTGCCTCTCTCATCCATCCTTACCCATGAATCCCATCATTACAGTTTTTCCTGTTCACCATCATAATACCATGCACCTGCTGCAGAAGTAATGGTGGTGGTGACCATCAGAACAACTTACCCCCACCCCACCCACTCCCCACAGCATCCCATACACTTCCATGTACCACTGGCTCCCTATTGTCTCCCTTCAGTTCCTTTGTATGTTGAATTTCAAATAATCATGAAGCAAACTTGTGAAAGCCCCTGTTTCATGAAATTTGTTACTGCCCACAACATGTCCTGGGTATCAGATGGGAAAGCTGTTTTGGAGGAATTTTCGTCAGGAGTGAGGAGGTGGCATGAGAGTGAATGCCAGTGGGGCCTTGTTGCATGCAGTTGCAGAGGCTGTGAGTGAAGGTGGCTTAGACCTCATTTATTCACTGTTTTTATTACCCATCCATAGATGCCACTGACAAGTTAGTGGTGAGCTGCCTTCTTCCAGATCATTTGGTGAAGGTATGCCAACAACATCACGAGGCAGGGAGTTCCAGAATTGTGGCCCAGCAACACTGAAGGAACAGTGATATATTACCAAATCCAAGAATGGCAACTGACTTGGAGGGGAACCAGCAGATGGTGGTGTCCCCATGTATCTGCTGCCCTTGCAGTTCAAGATGGAAGTGGTTGTGGGTTTGGAAGGCGCAGTCTAAGGATCTTTGCCGAATTTCTGCAGTGCATCTGGTAGATAGTACACACTGCTGCTACTGAGCACCAGGTAGCGGAGGGAGTGGATGTTTGTGGATGTGGTGCCAATCAAGTGGGTTGCTTTGTCCTAGATGGTGCCAAGCTCGATCAGTGTTGTTGCCCATCCAGGGCAAGTGCTTGCAGTAACCACAGTGTCTACAGTGTGACCAGTGTGACCTGATCAAGACACACGGTTGGGTTCAGACTCCCCTACCTGTCATATCTCTGATTGTTCACCCTCCTCCTGGATGGCTGCTTGTTGGCTGACTGAGTTTGATATGCCTTGCTGAGCAGGGGAGAAGGAGAGTGAGCAGACCACTCACTCGCCACTCCATCTTCCTCACCCTGCCAAATTCTGGCAGATTCAGCACCATGTAATCAGTTTCTGGATCAGTGGTGCTGGAAGAGCACAGCAATTCAGGCAGCATCCGACGAGCAGCAAAATCGACGTTTCGGGCAAAAGCCCTTCATCAGGAATAAAGGCAGAGAGCCTGAAGCATGGGTGGGAGTGGGGAGAAAGTAGCATAGAGTACAATAGGTGAGTGGGGGAGGAGATGAAGGTGATAGGTCAGGGAGGAGAGGGTGGAGTGGATAGATGGAAAAGGAGCTAGGCAGGTCGGACAAGTCCGGACAGGTCAAGGGGACAGTGTGGAGCTGGAAGTTTGAAACTAGGATGAAGTGGGGGAAGGGGAAATGAGGAAGCTGTTGAAGTCGACATGGTTGAAGAGCTTCAGGGCAGAGGAGATGACCTGGGAGTTGCAGTTGGAGAGGGACTCCCTGAGATTCTTGTAGAGAGAGGAGGAAAACTTCTTCAAGGCAGGCATCCTTGCAAGAGGATTCGCAGTAGGGTTAAAATCAACGAGGTAAAAACAATGACTGCTATGCCTGAATTGCTGTGCTCTTCCAGCACCACTGATCCAGAATCTGGTTTCCAGCATCTGCAGTCATTGTTTTTACCATGTAATCAGTGGCATGTAACCCCGAGGACTAGCATCCAGCTCATTAAGCCCATGCCAGCACTTCCATTGTAAACAATTCATTTTTACACACTTACCCAGTTTCCTTTTAAAAGTTTCCTTTGGAATTGCTTCCACCTCCCCATCAGATGGTGCATGAAAATAAAATCCCCTCTTTTCCCCCATGACTCTTTTCTCAATTATCTTTAAGCTTCGTTCTCTAGTTACCCACTCTCCTGCAGTTCTTCCTTACATATTTGCTCTCACTGCCCCCCCACCCCTCCGAATCTTTCACCATTTTTCAAAGACTTTGGAGAGACTCATGAAACCAAACAAAAGCACCCTTGAAGTGACAACACCAAATGTGCTGAATGAAAAATGCAATCCGCAAGACCGAAGCATCTATTGTAAATCTTTGAGTGCTGAGTAGGAGCTTGGTCCAAAGCCAATCCCAATATCAGCAGCAACCTTCCAGTAGCTGATAGGAGGCTGTATCATTCCTCATAGTTCTGTAACTTTGAGCATTTCTGTTCCAGCTCATCTGCTGTCAAAAACTTCATCAATGCTTTTGCTGTAGGTACATCCAACTTCCAGTGCTCTTGGGACTTGTCTCCTATCCTGCACCCTTTCTAAAATATATCTCCCCAGATCTCTGCTGGCCAGAATCTAATTTACACTCAGTTCCATTCTCTTACTTTACACAGAGGGTGGTGGGTGTCTGGAACGCGTTGCCAGCAGAGGTAATAGAGGCAGGCACGGTATATTCACTTAAGATGCGTCTGGACAGATGCATGAGTAGGTGGGGAGCAGAGGAATACAGATGCTTAGGAACTGGGCGACAGGTTTAGACAGTAGATTTGGATTGGCTCTGGCTTGGAGGGCCGAAGGGCCTGTTCCTGGGCTGTAAATTTTCTTTGCTCATTGTTCTTTGTTCTATTAACCCTTTGCTTATTATGGCTTTATATCAATCCAGGGATACTTTTATCTTAACGTTTTGCATCCTTCTTTTCAATAGCCATGTATGGAAAAATGGTGGAGGCAGCTTTAATTGAGGCATTCATTGGAAGGCTACTTTGAAATAAATGATGTGTTTGGGTTTGGGAAAAGGTAGGAGATTGGCACTAAGTCATAGAACCAGAGCAAGCACAACGGGCTGAATGGCCTCCTTCTACGCCAAAACAAATTCTGTAACTCTGCAAATTACCCTTTTGGCTCAAAACCTACCTCTTTGTTTAACTTCTGATCAGCCAGACCAACATCCCCGCATGTTGCTTCGTGTTGAAGCCTGTTTGCTCATGTCTCCTGTGAAGTACCTTGGAATAATTGACAAATTCAAGGGCTTTCTGAAAATGCGAGCTGCTATTGCTTGTTCAGGATCTGCTTGTGTTGGCAAGTTATCACATCACACAAAACATGTACAAATCACCTTCCTGTTCACCATTCAGGAATAAAAGCATCTTCAAAAGCAACTTCCAAGCTCCTGACCTTTATTGCTCTGAGGAACATGTAGCTGCATAGGAACACCATAAACTCCAAATTCCCTCCGAGCCACACACACACAATCCCAGTTTAGACAAATATCAAAATTCCTCCATTATCCTTTTTCCCTAACAGTACTATTGGTGTACCAATACCACTTAGGGTACAGCATTTCAAAAATGTTTGATAAATGAGTTCCTGCTACATATGGAATATGGTTCACATATGGTTAGCAAAAATCATTCAGTTGGATGCAGGCAGCTAATGGTGTCTACTCATGATAACCAGTTCTTCACGCAGTCAGTGTTAATAATGCCATTCGTTTACTACATGAATTTGTCGGTGTTCTGAAGCCAAAATGTCCCAGCACTACTTAAAGATATCTTGCAGCTTTCAAAAGGAGATTTGAAAGAGATGGGAAAATTTTAAAGCACCTGGTCAATATGCAAAAGAAACAGTCAACATTTGAGGTCAGTTTCAGGAATGTTACTGCAAAGAGCTGGTTGTAGATGGGGATGTGTTTAACAGTCTCTTGCAAGTGACCAAGGATAGTGAATGCATACCTTATTAATGGAATTATTAACTTCAGTCACTGATCAAATCCTTACACCCTCTCACCCAATGGCAAGGTGGCTCAGTGGATGGCACTTCTGCCTCAGTGCCAGGGAATTCCACCCTTGGGTGACTCTCTGTGTGAAGTATGCACATTCTTCATGTGTCTAAGTGGGTTTCCTCTGTGTGCTCCGGTTTCTCCCCATAGTCCAAAGATGAGCAGGTTGGGTTGATTGGCCATGGTAAATGCGGAGCTACAAGGATAGGGTAGGGATGGGTCTGGGTGGGATGCTCTTCAGGAGGTTAGTGAGGTCTTGATGGGCCAAATGACCTGTTTCTGCACTGTTGGGACTCTATGATTCAAACTATCAATAATTGCTATCAGTCAGATCTTGCACATCATTGCAGGACACTCACTGGCATGCTCTCCTGTCTCGATTGTAGAAGGTAACACACGACCAGAGTTGACCAGCTGGGGTGAGGAATGCTTCCAAGGAGGAGGTAGGGCTAACCATTATCAGAATAGCTGTGGCAGTAGTAGGGCTGAAAACACTGAAGATAATATAATGTTCATACTTAATCGTCCTACCTCTTACTTTACCTACAGCTCCTCACCACAATCTTACCCTTGTTCCTTTCAAATATCTGGGAGAGCCAGGCAGTGGAGAATCATCAAGAAGAGAGTGATGGTGATGACACACCATTGCTTTATTTCATACTTGCACCCATCGGCTGAAATCCTAGCATTGAGCTCAGAGGAGAGAGATTCAAGGTCAGTCACATCACTGGGAATGTATTCTAGGCCCCCAAAATGTCAACAGGAAATAAAGGAACAATTATGTAGACTGTTCACAATAAGAGTAATAATCGGATAATTATACAAGGGAATTTCAACTTTCCCAACATAAATTGGGATAATCATAGTGGTAAGGGCTTAGATGGGATGGATATCTTGAAGTATCTCCAGGGGAGGTTTTGTAACCATTTGTAGAAGGCTCAATAAGGAACAGCGTATTGCTGGATCTGGTTCTGGGGAAGGAAGCTGGACAAATGTTCAAAGTGACAGTGGGGGAATATTTTAGTGATCGCAACCACAACATGGTGTGGTTCAAATTTCTTATTGGCAAGGATAAAAATAGCCTGCAAAAGGTGGCTTTGGATAGGAGGAAGGTAGGTTTTGTTTAAAGTAAAATCTGGCCAAAGTTAACTGGGAACAGCTCCTTGTGGTTAACTGTTCAGATAACAGTGGTGGGCTGAAGGAGCTGAGGGGAGTACAGGTCCAACATGTACCTCTTGGGTGAAATGTAGCAGCAACAAGTCCAGACAACTCTGGACACCTCAGATAATTCAGCACTGGATAAGGAAGAAGAAAAAAGTTTTTTTAGAAGTCCAAAGGGAGCAAGGCAGCTGCAGTCCTCCAGGAATATAGGAAGTGTAGGCAGAATTTAAGGAAACAATTAGAAGAGTAAAAGGGGGCATGAAAAAGGACGTGAAAGCAAGATTCGGGAGATTCCTAAGATATTTTATAAATAAATTAATGCGAAGACATTGACTAGGGAAAAGGTAGGTCTTATTAGAGACCAAGGGGACCACTTGTAAGTGAAGTCACAGGATATTGGAAGGGTGTTTAATGAATATTTCTCTTTAGTGTTTATTCAAGAAAAAGAGAATGTAGATATGGAATTCAGGAAAAGGGATTGTGAGGAACTTGCACAGTTTGACATAGGAAATGGGGAGGTATTGGAGGCTTTGACAGACAAACACCCCGGCATGGATGAATTGCATCCCACGCTGCTGTGGGAGGCGAGGCAAGAAATTTCAGAAGCTTTGACACAAACTTTTAATTCCCTTCTATGCCATAGGGGATGTGCCAGAGGACTGGAGCACGGATGATGTGGTTCTACCTTTCAAGGAGTTTCGTAGATATGAACAATGGAATTACAGACCAGTCAGTCTCCCAGCAGTGGGAGGAAAACTATTGGAGAAAATTCTGAAGGGGTGAATTAATACCCAAGTGGAAAAGCATGGGTTAATTAGGGATAGTCAACATGGCTTTGTTAAAGGAGGTCATACCTAACAAACGTTAGGCATTAGTTTAAAAAATATGATTGAGTATGTGGATGAGGGAAGTTCAATTGATGTAGTTTATATGGATTTTTGCAAAGTTTTTGACAAGGTTCCATATGGGAGATTAAATAAGAAGGTTAAAGCACTTGGAATTTAGGCAAACTTGGCGAGATCAATTGGAAACTGGCTCCATAATAAGACACAAGGAGTAGTGATGGGAAGCCGTTTGAGTGACTGGAGACTGGTGTCCAAGGGTGTACCACAAGGATTAGTACTGGTAAATTTAAACAACTATAAGCAGAATCAAATGCCTGTAGACAACAACAGCCAAAAGACACCAAAACAGTCCACACCGACTCTCTGAAGAGTAACCCACCCAGACCCATTTCCCTTTGACTAATGCACCTAACACTATGGGCAATTTAGTATTGCCCCAGGAAGACCCCCACCCCAGGAAAAAGACTTTGTCTATTTATCCTATCCATGCCCCTCATAATTTTGTAAACCTCTATAAGGTTACCTCCGACGCTCCAGGGAAAACAACCCCAGCCTGTTCAGCCTCTCCCTATAGCTCAAATCCTCCAACCCTGGCAACATCCTTGTAAATCTTTTCTGAACCCTTTCAAGTTTCACAATATCTTTCCGATAGGAAGGAGACCAGAATTGCACGCAATATTCCAACAGTGGCCTAACCAATATCTTTTGCAGCCGCAACATGACCTCACAACTCCTGTACTCAATACTCTGACCAATAAAGGAACGCCTTCTTCACTATCCTATCTACCTATGACTCCACTTTCAGGGAGCTATGAACCTGTACTCCAAGGTCTCTTTGTTCAGTAACACTCCCTAGGACTTTACCATTAAGTGTATAAGTCCTGCTAAAATTTGCTTTCCCAAAATGCAGCACCTCGCATTTATCTGAATTAAACTCCATCTGCCACGTCTCAGCCCATTGGCCCATCTGATCAAGATCCCTTTGTAATCTGAGATAACCTTATTTGCTGTCCACTGCACCTCCAATTTTGGTGTCATCTGCAAACTTACTAACTGTACCTCTTACCCTCGCATCCAAATCATTTATGTAAATGACAAAAAGTAGAGGACCCAGCACCATCCTTGTGGCACTCCACTGGTCACAGGCCTCCAGTCTGAAAAACAACCCTCCACCACCACCCTCTGTCTTCTACCTTTGAGCCAGTTCTGTATCCAAATGGCTAGTTCTCCCTTTATTCCGTGAAATCTAACCTTGCTAACGAGTCTCTCATGGGGAACCTTGTCGAACGCCTTACTGAAGTCCATATAGATCACATCTACCGCTCTGCCCTCATTAATCCTCTTTGTTACTTCAACAAAAATCTCAATCAGGTTTGTGAGGCACAAAGCCATGTTGACTATCCCTAATCAATCCTTGCCTTTCCAAATACATGTATATCCTATCCTTCAGAATTCCCTCCAACAACTTGCCCATCACCGACGTCAGGCTCACTGGTCTATAGTTCCCTGGCTTGTCCTTACTACTCTTCTTAAAGAGTGGCACCACGTTTGCCAACCTCCAGTCTTCTGGCACCTCACCTGTGACTACCGATGATACAAATATTTTAGCAAGAGGCCCAGCAATCACTTCACCATTATGCGTTTCAAGACATCCAGCACTTCCTCCTCTGTAATATGGACCTTTTGCAAGGTGACACCATCTATTTCGCTACTTTCTATATCTTCCATATCCTTTTCCACAGTAAATACTGATGCAAATTACTCGTTTAGTATCTCCCCCATTTTCTGCGGCTCCACACAAGGGAGTCAATTAATCAGGGGAGCTGGAAAATGGAGGGCCTTAAGTAGCCATTAATTCACCATTTAAAGGTCTTGATTGTTGGCAAGTTGAGAAAGTCACCCATTCCTCTCCAACATTTAATTGCCCTGCTGTCAAGAAGGTGGCAACTCTACCTAGGTCCAACTCACTCAGTCATTTCAACATCTCATTACTCCTTTCACCAACTCCAGGGTGAGGAATATTCTGCTCTGAGTGCCTGCAGAACCTGGAAGGCTTTATATTGCCATATATAGATGTATATGAATATTCCCAGGTTCCTATCTGGAGTTTGGCAGCTGTAATCGTACATATTAATGGAGATGCATATTTCAGATCGATCCAGCATGGAAGAGTGCAGCAATTAGAGGAGAGAAAAGTAATTACTGATAAAAGGAAATTTGATCCCTATTATAGTCTTTCAGCCTTTCCAAGCTCCAGATTATAAAATATTGGAACGCAGTGAATTATTTAATTAAATGGTCGGCCATTGCACTTTATACATGATGATTAATTTTAGTCCAGGTTTTGCAGATGAGGGAAGCAGAATATATGTCACTATATAAAAAATTCTATACCTCTACTATAAAGTACCACTGGTCTGAGAGAGAATAATTGTCTAAGCATATCCATGCAGCATTAGTATCTCCTGTCACATGAACATAGTTTTGTATGCATGTGAAAATTATTCCTTTCTTGGATGGCTTCTAATGAATTTGATGTTGTTCCGTTATACTGAGCAGATTGTTTCAAGAAAGTGTTACCTTCCAAATCAATAAATTAAATCCAAAAAGAGATTGTGTTGCTGAAACGCACATTTTGTTAATGTGAATTAATTTAATGTGATTGACGAATTAGGAACATTATTTCTAAAGTGCGTACTTTTAAAGCGTGCATTGGTTATAACATGATTCCAGCTCCATTAGTTTAAATGGTGCTGGCATTATGCAATTTTCTTATAACACAGGATTACATGAGAACAGAAAAATCACGTTATTGCAGAACTGACTGCTCAAAAAAACAGCACTGGAGGGAAAATGGACTCCCAGCCATATATTGCAATGGTAATTGTAACAAAATGTTGGGACAATTGAAACCCACAGGATGATGCGAAGATCCCAAAGCAGTTAACTCTGCAAGTTTGCCTTGGAAGTCTTGATATGTATATTTCAAAATGGATAGAGTTGATCAGGCCATCCTGTTTGAAAATTTGGGCTCATAAATTGCCAGGCTTGACAGCAGTGCATGTGTGGAATAACAAAAATACAGAAATTCTTCATCAAACATTTAAATATTACAAGAGCAGGAAGGTAATGCATGTATCTCGCCCTCTCAGGAAAACGCATCAATCAACTGGGAAAAAAAAATCACACTCGTGCCAGAGTTAAGAAACAATGGATAATTAATGAGTTCCATAAACGGTATGCAGTGCACTGGTCAATAACAGGTTTACTAGCAACTTCCCCACTGACACAATGTGCTGTTGACTATAAATGGTGTAATAATTTAGGAAATGTAAAACAAGGACTATAGGAAAATCCTCTGTGGTGGAAGTTTGCGTTCCAAGGCCAGTTTGTACCACATAGCTACTCTGCTGTACTTTTTACCAGGCAAAACGCTTTTACAGCTTGATCGACTCACCAGTCTTTTGGCATAGTGCCTAGTTGCACAACCATTTCCTTGACAGTTCCCTTGACAGTCCCTACAGCCTCCCCTCTCCACCACATCCCCCAACCCCCCCAAAACTCACAATCCCTGGACTGGACAGCATTTCATTGGGGGAATGAATGCTCCTGACGATTCAACAGCAATGTTGGTTTGTGTTGCATTCAGTGCTTACAGAGCTTTAGTTTGTCTAGCCAAAGACCTTCGCAGCATGTGTCAGCTTTACCATTGGCAGAGACACGCTGTTCCTTGTTTGATTATTTAATGGTTAAAGGCAGCCTGCTGGGTTTAATCTGTCTCCTCCCAGCTTGCTGATCTTTTGTCTGCAGATCGTTAAAGGAAGGGGGACAGTGTTCTCCTGTTCCAATCTAAACAAAGTCGACAACAAATTTAATAGCAACAGAAACGTAGATTGAATCTGTGGAGCCCATTAATTTTAATCATTATAGACTGTTATTTTACACTTCATGATTAATGCTTTTTTAACCAAACTTTTACGCATGCCAGTTCTATCTCTTTAAAATGACATGACAACTAGCTGTAACCCTTTTTAATCTATTCTAGCCCTTTTATAATTACTGTCTGAGATTAGCATCTGAACTTGTTGTCATGTCACTTGTGTATTGTGGAACTGTGGTGAAAATGATGCTATGGCATGGATAATAAATCTACCCAAACTCCTTTACAGGAAAGAAATCACACATTGTTATTACACTGAATTGGAGACTGAAATTGCAATCTGAGTGATCTATTGAATGATTGTCTACATAAGTGAGGGTCAATGAATTATAATAAGGAAGTACGTTGCAATGCGAGAATGTATAATCTGCTTGAAAACACTAGGTGAAAAAATCATGCCTCCTACAATTTTGTGAAGTTTGAGAATTAAGCTGTCTTAAATCTGAAAAGTATTGGTACACATTAGCCCAATGTAGCTGTTCCATGCCCTGCCTCAGGGCTATCTTTTCCGTGTTCCTATCAAACTCCATTTCCCTGCTCCTTTCCTATATATTTTATATGTTCATGCTCATATGCTAATGACTCATTAATCAACAGAAATAACCTTTCACTGTTGATTTCTCAAATCTTTTCAGAAATTGGGTTGGTTCTTAACTTTCTCTGTGCAAGCAAAGCATTCTTAGTTTTTTTCTCTTTCCCAAATATTTTGGATTATGTCACCAATTTCCTTTTTTTTTGCTAAGAATGAAAATGGGTCATTAGCATGAATTTGGAACTGAGTTAAGAAGATCAAACGAGCAAATAGTATTCTTTAAAACCAGCCTTTGGCAACAGAAAAAAAGGAAGAATATTTAGTTTGGTATTATCAGCCCCAAGCTAAGAAGGAAGGGAAAAGTTGTTCTTTGTTGGATCACCATTCAGGGAATGTTGCTGGATTTTAAGTGATGACAGCTTCACCCAAAACCATCTTACCAATGGTCAATTACTTCCACAAACAAAACTGCCACTAATTGCTAAAAAATGATGCCCTCTCTGGATCAGTATACAAACATAGGATCTTAAATTCACAGAATGTGGTCATTTGGCCAATCACGTCTTTGTGAGAAGATCCAACCTTAATCCATACCCAAATTTACCTCATGACTGGTGTGCTCTCTCCCAATAGATTTGCATTTTCCTCTATTTCAAATATATACCAAAATTTACTGAAAAAACTGCCTCAACTGCTCTTTGTGGCAAATTATTCCCTGAGTCAATAATCTATAATGTCAAAACCTTGGCACCAATGTCTCTCTTCACATTTTTAGTGGCAATTTTAAATTGATCAACTGGCCCTCCAAATATTGGTACAAAATGCTGATGGTGAGATCCTATCAGAATAAATTGGATCATATCTCCATGAAACTAGTGGTGAGCATATTTAATGTGAGCATTTTGTGCCTGGGTGCAATAATTATTTCACTTTAATATAATCACATAACCAGTTATGTGTGTGTTTTGTGTGGAGACAGTGTTACAAATAATCGAGGTTGTACCCAATGTGGATATTGCAACAATATAACAATTGAACACAGTGAACATCTCAAACAGGATGAGTACCTTGATCCCTCTGGGGCCTGCAATACCCATCCAGCTGTTTTGGGTTTTGGGTCTGGGTGGGTTACTCTTCAGAGGGTCGGTGTGGGCTTGTTAGGCTGAAGGGGCCTGTTTCCACATTGTAGGGATTCTAATAACTTTCTAATGCCATGGTATCTTTCCAATCTTGCTAACAAGACAAAGGACAGTCTTCAGTCCTGAATGAGTTAAGCACAAACATAAAAGCAGATACTCTGAACCAGGGTATTGAAAATCCAAAGGAGAAATATACTGGGAAAGTTTTTTTTATAGCAGCTCATTAAAATGAGCTAACAATTCTGAATTATATGTATTGCATTATTTATGTACGGAAGTGTTACAGATTCCTCTCTTTGGATTAACACAGGTCATGGTTATCTGCAAACTGTCATAGTGAATAGTTTACAGTAGCTGATAGCTCAACACAAACAGTTAGCATGCAATAACCATCAAAGAAATTTAGATAAATTGCCTTTGAAACATTGGGGTCATGTACCTTGGACAAGGCAAAAAACAACACATTTCCCAGTGTGGAATGTGGTTTTTCAAACCCCAAAATCCACAGCTAAGGAAACTGTTGCAACTGTATCCCAAAATTTCACAAGCTACTAATAGGGGTGTATTGTGTATACCCTGTTCTTGGCTGTTGGTTATATGCTTCAACGACTGATTGGCATCAGGAATTCTGTCTTGCAAGATAGTAATTGTCACATTGAACAAACTGTCTATAAATATCCCATGTGATGTTGCAACATAGGTCTGCCACGAATTTTACTATTAGTTTGAAGGATTGAAAGACATTAAAATTCATTGGAGAAATGTCATCCTTCCTACCCCTCAATCATACTGGGTAACAATACTAGGCTGCCTTCTAGGAGCTGAAAATGTGTTGCTGGAAAAGCGCAGCAGGTCAGGCAGCATCCAAGGAACAGGAGAATCGACGTTTCGGGCATAAGCCCTTCTTCAGGAATGAGGAAAGTGTGCCCAGCAGGCTAAGATAAAAGGTAGGGAGGAGGGACTTGGGGGAGGGGCATTGGAAATGCGATAGGTGGAAGGAGGTCAAGGTGAGGGTGATAGGCCGGAGTGGGGTGGGGGCAGAGAGGTCAGGAAGAAGATTGCAGGTTAGGAAGGCGGTGCTGAGTTCGAGGGATTTGACTGAGACAAGGTGGGGGGAGGGGAAATGAGGAAACTGGAGAAATCTGAGTTCATCCCTTGTGGTTGGAGGGTTCCTAGGCGGAAGATGAGGCGCTCTTCCTCCAACCGTCGTGTTGCTATGGTCCGAAAAGACCACTCCCTCCGTGACTCCCTCGTCAGGTCCACACCCCCCAGCAACCCAACCTCCACTCCCAGAATCTTCCCCTGTAACCTCAAGAAATGCAAAACTTGCACCCACACCTCTCCCCTTACTTCCGTCCAAGGCCCCATATCCGCCACAAATTCACCTGCACCTCCACACACATCATCTATTGCATCCGCTGCACCCGATGTGGCCTCCTCCATATTGGGGAGACAGGCGGCCTACTTGCGGAGCGTTTCAGAGAACACCTCTGGGACACCCGGACCAACCAACCCAACCACCCCGTGGCTCAACACTTCAACTCCCCCTCCCACTCCACCAAGAACATGCAGGTCCTTGGACTCCTCCATCGCCAAACCATAGCAACACGACGGAGGAGTCCAAGGACCTGCATGTTGCCTTCTAGGAGGGCAACATCACCAAAGTTGAAGAGAAAAGGAGAAACACCAGTACAGGAACAAAATTAATCACTGCAAAATTTTAAATTTAATGTTGTTCTCACTCTTTCTGCACCTTCTCTGCAGCCCATAACATTGTATTCTTCGCTCTGTTCTATGACTGCATGCACTTTGTATGGTATGATCTGCCTGTACTGCACGCAAAACAAAACTTTTCACTGTGCCTAGGTACCTGTGACAATAATAAATCAAATCAAATCAAATCAAAAGGCTGGGTGAACTGGATGACTATAAGTCATTATCTTTCAATGATCTGGTAAAACATGCATTTTAATATTTGTGTTCAAATCCCCCCATGGCCTTGTCCTTTAAATTTCTACAACCTCCTTCAATCTTAGGCACCTCCTGGAAATCTGTCCTCTTCTAATTCTGGCCTCTTGTACACACTTGATCTTCATTAAGTTTACCATTGACAGCTGTGAATGTAGCTGCAAAAGCCCTGTGATCTGACAATCCTTCCCTCAACCCTTCCAATTCTGCCTCTCCCTCCTCCTTAACATGTTTCATCAAAATCTACCTGTTTCAACAAGCATTTAGTCATCTGTCCTGATTGTTCTTTAGATGACACATTCTCTGTGAAAACACTGCTGTAGAACACCCTGCAAGGTTTTACTATCTTTCAGATATGATACAGATGCAAGATGTTGTTGTTGTTGTGATCAACTGAACTCTAGACAGGAAGGAGAGGCAAGATAGTGGTTGACTCAAGGCAGCAGAGGTGAGAAAGTGTAAATGTACTAAGGGACCTAGTTATAGAGAAGGCTAATAGAATACCAGACATTATTGCTGGATGATCTGAGCATCGGAGTAGTGAACTCTTGCCTCAATTGCACAGGAACGTGTTTAGATCAGACCTGGAGTACTGTGTGCAGTTTTGGTCTCCTTACCTCAGGAAAGGAATTATTACCAAACAACAAGTGCTATGAAGGTTCACCCGATTTGTTCCTAGGATGGCAGGACTATCTATGAAGACTGGGCAAAATGGACCTGCAATTTCTAAGGTTTCAAAGAATGAAAGGTGATCTAATTGAAACTTACAAAATACTTAACGGGATGGATACAGATCTTTCCCAGGTTGTAGATTCTAGAAGCAGGGATTACCTTTTAAAAATTGCCACTTGGACTCAACGATGAAGAGAACTTTTTTTTACTAGAGGATTGTGAATCTTTGAAATTCTCTACCACAGAGAACTGTTAAGGGCTCGGTCTTAAGGTAGAGATTGATGGATTTCTGATTATTAGAGGTGTACAGTGTTATAGGGAAGCAATGGGTAGGGGGCATTGAAATGTTTGATCAGCCATGGTCAAATTAAATGACAGGGCAGACTCAAAGGGCTGAATATCCTACCCCCATCTCTGTAGAAAGGACTTGCTTTGGTCCCTGTTGAAACCCATTCGGATTTCTTGTTCCATCATCCATGTCTGTAAAGCATTCTCATTTGTATCACCCAGCTTCTTTTGCTTCACTGAATGGAAATCGACTATTAACTCCTTTGTATTGATTTCTCATCTTTCCAGAATATTATTTCAACAATGCCTTCCACATTTCCACAGCGTAAATTCATTTTAGTCAAACACATTCCCTGAATCCAACTTAAATTAATAGATATAGAGGACAAGTTTCAGATATGGTGGTAATGTACAGCATGCACCTGTAGAGGGGGCGAGTGAGCAACAATTACGTTTGTGGGGAGTGAAGAACACACATCTAACATTGTCAGTTTTATAGACAAGTCCTGAGGCATATGCATGGATATGTTCCAAGCCAAGGAGGGATAGACTGTCCAAAAATTTGCATTTCACAAAAATCTTTGTCAAGGAAGAGATGAAGAGGCACATTAGGCTTTGCTAAGGTAATTTCAACCAGTAGGTCAAAGCTGTTGAAAGTTCTCTTATCAATAGCAAGGTGACAGGTGAAAAGAAATACGCAAAGGTCACAGGCAAGGCAAAAGCCATGAGTGGAATTAAGGCAAGGATGAAGAGTTCAAACATGAGACACTGGGGAGAAATGCAAGAATACAAGTAGCAGAATCAGGGAGAATAAACATAATGAGGCGTGAGGTTAGGATAGCCTCCACTCCCCTTCCAATTTAGACCTCTTTAACTTATCTGGTCTTGGACACCTAGACTCTGGAAACTGCTTAATACTCCCAGTACAGGCCACTGCACCCTGCTGGGAGAATAGAGATGCTGGCCAATCAGATTGGTTTAATCAATCTTTCTATACTGTTATGGACCAGACTATACCTTTCCCCCACCTCATCCCCACCCCTCTTAAAATGTATTAAGAAGATAGCCTAGACCCCAACTTTTTTTTATTTTAAAGATATTGCGTTCTGGATGCAATTTGATTGGTCAAACTACCAGGTTTGAAGTAAAACACACTTTATTCTTATAATATTGTTAAAATACAAACAAAAGAAAGAAGAATTGGAATAACTTAACTCTACTGGAAAGCTTAACTTAATAATAGATTATTTAACCACTAAAGAGCACCTTATCCATTATAGTAGCATCTCATACACGTATCTTTGGCAAAAGCACATTCAGTAAAATGGCTTGTTTCACATGCAATTCGAGCAGCAGGAAGACTGCTCAAGCATTTTGCTGTAGCAGGGAAATATGTATAGCAGCATCCAAGCCCCAACAGCTCCTGAAAGTTAAACTAAAATCCTGGTTCTGTAGGAGATTGAACCCACCCCTTCAAGCTGCTTCTATTGTTCCAACTTGTATAAAATATCCAAAGCCAGCTACATTGCTTGGCTCAGAGCAGACAGCTCCACTTCATGTTTATCACACTTGTTTTTAAAAGAAATATGACAGAACAAATCTTAAAGGCACATCTCATAACAATGCAATGCACAGAATGGTAAGCGGCAATGATCCATTCCAATCATGTGGTATGACCTTATTATTGTGGTCCTTATCCCTTGAGCATTGCCATGAGATTTTTTGAGTTAGAAAGCCACAGAATCTCAGTGTTAAGGACTTTATGTTTTAGATTAGATTAGATTACTTACAGTGTGGAAACAGGCCCTTCGGCCCAACAAGTCCACACTGAACCGCCGACGCGTAACCCACCCAGACCCATTCTCCTACATTTACCCCTTCACCTAACACTACGGGCAATTTAGCATGGCCAATCCACCTAACCTACACATTTTTGGATTGTGGGAGGAAACCGGAGCACCCGGAGGAAACCCACGCAGGCACGGGGAGAATGTGCAAACTCCACACAGAGAATCGCCTGAGGCGGGAATTGAACCCGGGTCTCTGGCACTGTGAGGCATCAGCGCTAACCACTGTGCCACCGTGCCGCCCACACAGTGCTAATGGATTCCAAAGATCTTTCTCAAGCAGCACACATGAAATGAATTCAACCAGCATTCCTGCTCCTGATCTGTAGTCCAATTTCCAGCTTCACGTGACAGTCTACTTTATATACAGACATTGTAGATTCTTAGTCATGTGGCAATTCAGTCTTTGGGATTTTCTATGCTGCTGCCTGGCTCTTTGTAAGTGGTACGGTGGCACGATCAAAGTTTATGAAGGGGACTGGAAGTGAATATTGCAGTAGAAATGGAGGGAGTTATGGTTAATTCATGATTTTGTTTTATTGTTGTATGGGATGTGGGCATTGTCAGCATGGTTGGCAATTATTGTCCATCCCCAGTCAACCTTGAACTTATTCACTCTCTGGAAGCAGCTGTGGGCTTGAGAGAGGTAATTGAAGGGTTAAGACAAGATTGCATGTGAAGGTGAACATGTACACCTCCAGACCGTGTCATTGAGGGTCAGCATGTGAATGAGAGAGAGCCAAGGGTGAAGAAACAATAAAAGGCATTAGGGAGCAAGAGATGAGACAATAGTAGAGAAGAACAGATGGGTTTATGTTGGGAATCTGATGAAGGAATTGAAAAAGCAAAAGGGTAATACTTGCATAAAGGGGATTGTTTTCAAAGTCTGTTGGAATAGCAACCAAAACACAGAGTTGAAAGGTGAGAGATTGTGTAGATCATGGAATCCAGAGATCGATCTCTAGTAAACCCACAGAAGAAGGCAACAGCAGCAAGGGTCAATACAGTAAGCTGTATTTAATGGAGGTGACAGGGTTTGCTCCAGATGGTTAGAGAGTTGGAAATAGCCTCAGATTACCATTCATATGAAAAGTTCACTGATCAAAGTACCATTTGGGCACTTAACTGAGCAATACAAGGCATTTTTCAGGATCAAGGAAACCAGGGGCATAACTCCTGTCTTCCTGCCAAGAGCTGCCAGACAATCAAAGGTCAGCAGTTGTAGTCTTAACCCTTCAATTACTTCTCTCAAGCCCACAGCTGCTTCCATACTGTTGGGCTTTTTATCCAGACAGCGAATAAGTTCAAGGTTGACTGGGGATGGACAATAAATGCCAGCCATGCTAACAATGCCCACATCACATACAACAATAAAACAAAATCATAACTCCCTCCACTTCTGCTGCAGAGGTACTGGCTAGTCTCAGTTACAACATCACACAAGGTCACAGGTGAGTGATTGTTGAAAAATGCAGTCTGGGAATGGGGGTCATCTGGGAGAGGGTGAGGTTTCAACAGCAAGAGCAAGTGTGCGGTTCACTGCAGGATATTTCTTCCCAGTGTCAGTCCCTTGATCAGATACACAATGCCCTTGAATGAAGAGGGGGGACACAAACAATCACCTTGATTGGAACCCAACCTAGGGTAATACGCTATAGTAGCGGGATGAAGCCCTGAAGTGGATACTAATTGTTTACCCAAGGGTCTGAGTTGTCAGCTTGGTGAGAAGGCCATCCACAGTCACTACTGTCATTAACATTGGAGGGGGTGCAGAAAAATGGTGTTGTCCCATCATCCATCACCAAATGTATTTTGAGGGAAGGTATAAATACCACCCTGCATCACTAATGCAGTGACCTTGGATGAGAACAGATCTGACATAAAGTCTACTTCAACATTAAGCAAGGGATTCAAACGTGAATTCCGCTACCTTTGTTCTTTATATGAAACAGAGACTCAAAACAGAGAATGTACATTCATCACCAATAAATCTGACAAAACCTCCCAGCCATTTGCTAACAAAACTGGTCATCATGAAATTCAACTGAAAGCAAAGATCATTGGAATGGAAACAAGCACTATATAAGGACATGCTTTGAAATTTCATGTGATCTCTCTGTAAGTCAAATCAACTTAAATGCTTGTAAATGATCGAGTGCCAAATAGTAAAAGGAAGTGTCAAGCAATGTGGCTAAGTATTCATCTCTGTCCATATATGGTTCTGCCTAGAAGAGTTTCCCGAGGTGATTAAATGTAAAGATATGTCATTAAAACTGAGCTCACAGTGGCATTGCCAATTTCGGTTGCATCAAGTTCAAAACTAAATTACCAAAACATATTTGTGCAGTGCCACAATGTTCTTTTTTGATAATGTATAATGGAGGATTCTTCATGAAACATTCTAAAGTTGTTTCCTCAAATTACTGGCATGAGAGTTGGGGTGAACTGACTGATGATTGGATTCTCAGGAAAAAATTCTAACCCCGAAATTATTGATTTCTGCAGAGTCCAAATGTTTCTCTCCAACAGCCAAATGCATGAACGAAACTCCCAAAACTATCTTCAAGCATAAGTGTCAAGTTGATGATCTATCTCAGCCTCCTCCTGAGCTCTCCAGCATCCACAGGTACTACTTATTAGTCAATTGGATTCACTCCACATGATACCAAGAAACAGTCAAAGACATTGGATTCTGCAAAGACTGTTGGCCCTGAATAATACCTGGATGTAATACTGAAGACTTGTGCTCCAGAAATACCTAGGCTCCAAGCCAAGCTAGTCCAGTGAATCTGCAACATTGGCATCTTACTAAAAATGTGGAAAATTGCCCAGGTATGTCCTGACCACCAAAACAGGACTGTCCAATCCAGCTAACTCACAACATCATTGGTCTACTCTCGACATTTAGGTAAATTGATGGGAGGCATTGCCCATAGTGCAACAGAGCACTGATCTGTTCACCAATGCTCACTTTGAATAGTATCAGGCTGAATCGGCTCTGGACTTCGTTACACTCCTCATCCACATGCGAGCAAAAGAGCTGAATTCCAGAGAAAAGGCAAGATTAATTGTTATTAACAGTAGGGCAGCCTTTGACTGAGTGTGGTATTAAAAATTCCTAGCAAAATTGAAATCCTGGAAGTTCGAGGAAGATCTCCTGTGAAAAGAAGGTGTTTGTAGTTCTTGGAGCTCAATCCAGATGTTGTGAAACTTGAAAGAGTTCAGAAAAGAATGACAAGAATGTTGCTGGAGTTGGAAGGTTTAAGCTATAGGGAGAGGCTGAATAGGTTGGAACTATTTTCGATGAAGCATCGGAGGCTGGGGGAAGGTCAACTTATAGAAGTTTATACAATCATGAATGACATGGTTCGGGTGAACAGCTAAGGTCTTTTCCTCAGGGTAGCAGAGTCCAAAATTAGAGGGCATAAGTTTAAGGTCAGAGGGAAAAGATTTAAAAGGGACTTAAGGGGCAACTTTTCCATGCAGAGGGTGGTGCATGTATGGAATGAGCTGCCAGAGGAAGTGGCTGGATGGATATATGGATAGGAAAGATTTAGAGGGATATGGGCCATGTGCTGGCAAATGGGACTAGATTAGATTAGGATATCTGGTTGGCATGGACAAGTTGGACTGTTTCCATGCTGTACATCTCTATGACTCTATCTTAACTCCAGAACATCAGCTACAGGAGTCCCTCAGGGAAGTACCTTAGGCCAAAACAGCTCAATATGCTTCATCAATTACCTTCCCTTCATCAGAAATTCTGATGTTTGCTGTTGGTTGCACAGTATTCATTCTTCATCAATGGAAGTGAGGATAGGGGGAGTTGCGGATAAAGAGAAGGGGAGGAAGGGTCATGGGTGGGGAGGGGACAGAGTGGTGAGGTGTTGATAAGTAATGCAGGTCATAGATAGACCTGATAATCGGGTTTGCTAATGCAGATTAGGCCCTTCCCCAGCCCCACATTGTCCAGATGATGTATCTCTCCCTCCTCTTCTTTCTCCCATACCTCCTATTCCACACACATCGCACCAATCTCTCTGTCCATCAGATGACGTGATATTCGAAGATCTCAATATGAAGAGTTCCATGGAGGTAGCCGCTGGCTTCATGCAAGTGAGGCATGACCTTTTAAGTCACCACACTCCTACTGGTCACATATATGGGCTACTGGCCACCACATTCCAAAAGCAAGAAGCCCAAAAGTCAAAATTCATCTCTTTCCACAGCATTGTTCAATATAGCTCTGTGTTTGGCTCTGTCCTGGCTATTGAGTGCAACTGAGTGAATTAAATTGTCATTAGTTTTGACCCAGACCTATCCAGTTTAAGGCAATTCATTACCAGTGACAATAGCAAACTTACAGTTTGGTATTGTTCCCACAGATAATGGAGCATATTTTGTGTTGAGAAATATGTTCGCTTTTTATGCCTAACACAATTTGGAATTCAATGCATAATGTAATTAATGTCTTTGATAGCACTACTTTGTAGGTCTGGCTATGGCCCCAGTTAAACCATATTTCTTTTCCCAGTTGTTTTAATGCAACTGAGTATTCATGATATTTAATTATTTCACATTAACTATTTTGACACATAGGCGTGTCTTGTGACATATTGTGCTTCATCATATCTATAATGGTCTGGTATTCTATTTTTCATTCCAAAAGGCAACACAAAATCTTTTGGCATTCTCAGTGTTTGGCGTGTTTCTGTTCTATTTTCTCCTTTTGCCTTTTTCAGGGTTTTCCATGTCACCCACCAATCATGCACTGGCCATGAGAACAGTTAGGTCAGTTCTCACGCCTCTCGGAGTCTTGCTCTTTGACAAGCAGCACAAGAGTTGCCTGGCGATCGACAATCTGATTATTCTCTCCTTTCCTGAGGGGAAGTGTCTCTGCTAAGCACCTTTCTCCATCAGAATGGCTGAAATTGGAATATTTCTTGTGGAGAGTCATAAGTGTCAACAATATTAAATACTAATATGCAATTTAAAATTATTTTATACTAATTTTGCTATTGGTAGCCATATGTTGAATCGTCTTTGGATATAAACTCTGCAATTCCCTCCATAGCCCTCCCTACCTTCTCCTTTTCCTTTAAAATGCTCCTCAAAATAACTTTAACCGAATTATTTTAATATCTCCTTTTGTGGTTTACTGCTACATTTCATTTGATAACACTCCCATAGAGCACATTGGGACTTTATGCTAAAGATCCTATATAAATACAAGTTGTTGATAATGTTGTTGCTGAACAGCAAATATTTCCACCAGTAGCAACATCCTCCCTAAACCCTTGTCCCTTGTACCTTTACCCCCAACAATAACCTATAGAGATTTATAAAATCATGAGGGGCATGGATAGGGTGAATAGCTAAGGTATTTTCCCCAGGGTAGGGGAGTCCAAAACTAGAGGTTTAAGGTGAGAGGGGCAAGATTTAAAAGGGACATAAGGGGCAACCTTTTCACACAGAGGGTGATGCGTGTATGGAATGAGCTGACAGAGGAAGTGGGGGAGTCAGGTACAATTACAACATTTAAAAGGCGTCCCAATGGGGATATGAATAGGAAGAGTTTAGAGGGATTTGGGCCAAATGCTGGCAAGATGGAACAAGATTAATTTAGGATATCTGGTCAGCATAGATGGGTTGGACCAAAGGGCCTGTTTCCGTGCTTTACAGCTCTATGACTCCATGACTCTAAACAGCTAAAGAACCTCTTTGATTCTAAGATGGAGACCATTCAATCAGCTGCTGACGTTGCTTTCCTCCTTTACCCTTACCAAGGAAACTAAAGTCTCCCCAGCCAAGCCTTCAGACTTATCCTACCAGCCTGGCACATTTCACCATCTAATTCTCTCTCTGCTGATGAATCTCTCATTTATGTCTTAGCCAGCTCCAGAATTGGCAGTTATAGTGCTCCCTCGGCCAGTCTTCTCTCCTTTAACTCACTCAAAACATTGCTGTCCCTGTCCCTATAGAGCATTACACCACATCTCCCAGACCTATATTGGCTGCTGAGCCTCAATCAACTTCAACATTAAATAATCAATCTCATTTTTAAATCCCTTCAAGATTCATCATCACTGTCTAAGCTCTACAAGCCACTGCCACAAACACTGCAGTCTTCAAACTCTGATGCCTGGTGTATACCTTCCCTTCACCTCATCATCTTTAGTCATATCTTTAGACATCTAAACTTCACATTCTGAATTTCCTTCCATAAGATCACAAATTTTCAACCTATTTCTGCTGCTGGAAGCTTTTCTTTTAACTTTATGGAATATGAAAAGCATTGAGCTCATTAGTTCAGTTAACCTCATGGTTAAAAAAAAAGGCCAGAATGACTTAACAAATAGAATTAAGAAGAATCCAAAGAGTTTTTTCAAATATATTAAGGACAAAAGGGTAACTAGGGAGAGAATAAGGCCCCTCAAAGATCAGCAAGGCGGCCTTTGTGTGGAGCCAAAGAAAATGGGGGAAATACTAAATGAATATTTTGCATCAGTATTTACAGTGGAAAAGGATATGGAAGATATATACTGTAGGGAAATAGATGGTGACATCTTGCAAAATGTCCAGATTGCAGAGGAGAAAGTGCTGGTTGTCTTAAAATGGTTAAAGGTGGATAATTCCCCAGGACCTGATCAGGTGTACCCGAGAACTCTATGGGAAGCTAGAGAAGTGATTGCTGGGCCTCTTGCTGAGATATTTGTATCACAGATAGTCACAGGTGAGGTGCCAGAAGACTGGAGGTTGGCAAACGTGGTGCCACTGTTTAAGAACGGTGAGCATGACCGGTGAGCCGGTGGTGGGCAAGTTGTTCGAGGGAATCCTGAGGGACAGGGTGTACATGTATTTGGAAAGGCAAGGACTGATTCAGAATAGTCAACATGGCTTTGTGCATGGGAAATCATGTCTCACAAACTTGATTGAGTTTTCTGAAGAAGTAACAAAAAAGATTGATGAGGGCAGAGCAGTGGATGTGATCTATATGGACTTCAGTAAGGCTTTCGACAAGGTTTGCCATGGGAGACTGATTAGCAAGGTTAGATCTCATGGAATAAAGGGAGAACTAGCCATTTGGATACAGAACTGGCTCAAAGGTAGAAGACAGAGAGTGGTGGTTGAGGGTTGTTTTTCAGACTGGAGGCCTGTGACCAGTGGAGTGCCACAAGGACCAGTGCTGGGTCCTCTACTTTTTGTCATTTAAATAAATGATTTGGATGTGAGCATAAGAGGTACAGTTAGTAAGTTTGCAGATGACACCAAAATTGGAGTTATAGTGGACAGCAAAGAGGGTTACCTCAGATTTCAACAGGATCTGGACCAAATGGGCCAATGGACTGAGAAGTGGCAGATGGAGTTTAATTCAGATAAATGCGAGGTGCTGCATTTTGGGAAAACAAATCTTAGCAGGACTTATACACTTAATGGTAAGGTCCTAGGGAGTGTTGCTAAACAAAGAGACCTTGGAGTGCAGGTTCATAGCTCCTTGAAAGTGGTATAGCAGGTAGATAGGATTGTGAAGAAGACGTTTGGTATGCTTTCCTTTATTGGTCAGAGTACTGAGTACAGGAGTTGGGAGGTCATGTTGCGGCTGTACAGGACATTAGTTAGGCCACTGTTGGAATATTGCATGCAATTCTGGTCTCCTTCCTATCGGAAAGATGTTGTGAAACTTGAAAGGGTTCAGAAAAGATTTACAAGGATGTTGCCAAGGTTGGAGGATCTGAGCTACAGGGAGAGGCTGAACAGGCTGGGGCTGTTTTCCCAGGCGTCAGAGGCTGAGAGGTGACCATATAGAGGTTTACAAAATTATGAGGGGCATGGATAGGATAAATAGACAAAGTCTTTTCTCTGGGGTTGGGGAGTCCAGAGCTAGAGGGCATAGGTTTAGGGTGAGAGGGGAAAGATATAAAAGAGACCCAAGGTGCAACGTTTTCACACAGAGGGTGGTACGTGTATGGAATGAGCTGCCAGAGGATGTGGTGGAGGCTGGTACAATTGCAACATTGAAGAGGCATTTGGATGGGTATATGAATAGGAAGGGTTTGGAAGGATATGGGCCGGGTGTTGACAGGTGGGACTAGATTGGGTTGGGATTGCTGGTCAGCATGGACGGGTTGGACCGAAGGGTCTGTTTCCATGCTGTACATCTCTATGACTCTATGACAAAGCATGGGTTCAATTGCAGTTCGAGCTGAGGCAGATTTCAGACCTGCCTCCTTGCCCTGCATTTAGGTAAAGACAAAATCACAATAGACTCAGAGGACCACTCTCACATGAGATAGATACATCGGTGGTATGGTTAACCTTAGACTCACCATGCCATAGGACCATAAGCTAAAGGTGCAGAACTAGCCCATTTGGCCCATTGAGTTTGTTCTGCCATTAGATTCTGACTGATATGTTTCTCAACCCCATTCTCCTGGATTCTCCCTGTAACACTTGATCCCCTTACCAATCAAGAACACATCTCTCTCTGTCTTAAATGCACTTATTGACTTGGCCTGCACAGCCCTCTACAGCAATGAGTTCCACAGACTCACCAGTCTCTGGTTGACAAAAATTCTACTCCTTTTCACATTCCAAAAAGTTTCTAGAAGTGGGAGCAGATTGAAAAATTGTGATCTTAGGGAAGGAAATTCAGAATGTGAAGCTTGGATGCCTAAAGCTATGACAAAAGATGATGGGGTGAAGGGACGGGATACACCAGACATCAGAGTTTGAAGACTGCAGTGTTTCATTGTGAGGCAGTGCCCTTGGGTCCTATCTGTCCTACGTAAACATTGCGTTCACTTTCTAATTTCCAACTAAACCTGCATGTTAACTTGATTCGATTCCTAAACTTGGACTACCAAGTCACTTTGTGCTTTTGATTTGCGAAGCCTTCCCCCATTTAGAAAATAGTTTACACCTCTATTCTTCTTAATAGAGTGCATAACCTCACAATTTCACAGATTGCGTTCCATCTGCCTCCAGTTTCTCCACTTTCCTAGCCTGTCCAAGTCCTTCTGCAGCCTCTCCGCTTCCTCAACACTACCTGCCCCTCTGTCTTTCTTTGCATTATCTGTAAAAATTAGCAACAATGCCCTCAGTTCCTTTCTCCAGATTGTTAATGAATAATATGATTGTTCTGGTTGCAACACGGACCCTTGCAGAACTGCACTAGTCACCAACTGCCATCCTGAAAAAAATCCTTTTATCCCCATTCTCTGCCTTCTGCCCGTCAGCCAATTTTCTCTTCATGCCTGTATCTTACCCCTCACACCATTCTGTCCGCAAAGAATTCTAACAGATTTTTCAGGCATGACCTCCCCTTAACAAAGCCACGCTGACTCAGCCCTATTCCACTATGCACTTCCAAGTACTCTGCAATCTCATCCTTTATAATGGACTCTAAACTTCTGTCAATGACCAAGATCAGATGAATCAGCTCATAGTTTCCCTGGCTTCTGCCTCCCTCCCTTCTTAAATAGGCATGTTACATTAGCCAAGTTCCTGTCCTTTGGGACCCTTTCTGTTCAAAGTTTGTGAGAAGATTTGTAGCTCGGGTGCTCGTTGCTGTAGTTTTGTTCGCCGAGCTGGAAGTTTTCATAAGCGCTTCACAGGAGGCTCCCAAGCACTGAGGATGTCACCTAGACAGGGGACGAAACGTTTGTAACAAAAACCTCCAGCTCGGCGAACAGAACCACAGTACCCTTTCTGTCTCCAGTGATTCCTCAAAGATCACCAACCCTACAATATCCTCAGTTATCCTCTTGAGATGTAGTTGATCTGGACTGAGTGATTTCTCCACTTTCAGACCTTTCAGCTTCCCTTGCACCTTCTTCTTAATGATGGCCACTACACTCACTTCTGCCCCCTGACTCTTTTGAAGTTCTGATACGCTGCTGCTGTCTTCCATGAAGACTGATGCAAAGAATCTTCTCAGTTCTTTTGCCATTTCTTTGTTCCCCAATACCACACCTCCAATCTGGTTTTCCATTGGTCTTATGTCCATTCTTACCTCTCTCTTTTACCTTTTTGATATCTAAAAAATTTCTTGCAATCTTCTTTTGTATTGCTAACTAGCTTACTCTCATATTTCATATTCCCCCCTCCTTATTGTTTGTTTGGTTGTCCTCTGCTGGTTTTTAAAGGCTCTCCAATCATCTGACTGCATACATTGTATACTTTTCCTTCTGCTTTGATACTGCATCTCTTCTCATAGTGGTCCTCTTATTTGCTGTGCCTGAAGTTAGATTCCTGACCCTTTCTTTGCGCTATTATTTGTTATGGAAACTTTACAAACCTCTGCTGAGCCCTCCTCTCCTTCAACGTTTTCCATAATTTTCCAGGTAACTGAACACACACCTCCATTATTTAATTTTAAGCCCTATCCATGCTCTATTTAAGTGATTTGCCAGGACTCTGGTCCCAACATGATTCAGGTGGAGCCTACCCTTTGGGAACAGCTCCCTCTTTCCCCAGTACTGGTGCCATGTCCCACAAATGTGAGTCTGTTTCTCCCACTTCAGTCACACATTTAGCTTTTTAATCTTGTTGATACTGTGCCAACTTGCTCGTGGCTCAGGTAGTAATCTGAAGATTTTTTACCTTTTTGTTCTGCTTTTTAATTTCGCCCCAAGCTGCTTACAATGCCTGAGCAGACCCTCTTTCCTCCTTCTACCTATAGCATGGGCACCTACGTAGACTGCAACAACCGCATCTTCCCCTCCCCCACTCTGAATTATTCCTCAGTAGCCCAGATGAGATATCCTGAACCTGGGAACCAGGCA
This sequence comes from Chiloscyllium plagiosum, assembly GCF_037043375.1. Lineage (NCBI taxonomy): Eukaryota > Metazoa > Chordata > Chondrichthyes > Orectolobiformes > Hemiscylliidae > Chiloscyllium > Chiloscyllium plagiosum. The sequence continues at coordinate 99,778,113 of NW_028270143.1, read as the reverse complement.
GGGAACACTACCTTCAGGAATCTCAAACCTGGCCACAAAGAACAGTATCTATTGCTCTGACTGTATTATCCCTGATTACAATTACCAGAATTGGAGAGTATGGAATGGGAGCAGCTGTTTTACGGTAAATCCACACCTGAGATGTAAGAGTCTTTTAAAGACCCGTGAATTGCAGTGCAGGACAGGATTTTTCCATAAAAATGAAGGGCAGGAATGGCAGGATTCAGAAACCTTGAATGACAGGGGCAATTATCAGCTTAGACAAATAAAATGAAGCATATCTAAGGTCTAAGCCCTTGAAGGATATAGAGAAGGTAGGAAGGAGCTCAAAAGTGGAGTTAAGAGGGGGAAAGATGCCATGAATTGCTCTTGGCTAGCAGGTTTAAGGAGAATCCTAAGGCATTTTATACATATATTAGGAACAAGAGGATAGCTAGGAAAAGAGAAGGCACATTTAAGGATAAAGGCAGGAGGTTGTGTGTGTAGCCAGAGGAAATGGATTAAATCCTTAATGAGTATCTTACATCAGTATTCACCAAAAATAGGAATGTGAGGGATGTTGAGGTTAGGGAAAGGTGAGTGAATATTCTCGGATAGGTCTATATAATGAAGGAAGAAGTTTTGGGTCCTGAAATGCATTAAGGTAGACAAGTTCCCAGGGCCAGATGTGATCTGCCCCAGGTTATTGTGGAAGGTAAGGGAGGAAATAGTTGGAGCCTTAACAGATAATCTTTGTATCCATTTTTGGCCTCAGGCGAGGTTCTAGAGTACTGGAGAATGGCTAGTATTGTTCTTTTGTTGAAGAAGGAAAGAGAGATAAGAGGGTAACTACAGGCTGGTGAGCCTGATGTCAATGTTGGGGAAACTTTTGGAAAAAATACTGAGAAACAGGATTTATTCACATTTGGAAGTAAATAGACTTGTTAGTGATAGGCAGCATGGGTTTGTGTGAGAAAGGTCCTGTCTCACCAACTTGATTGAAGTTTTTGAGGAGATGACAAGAATGATTGATGAGGGAAGGGCCGTGAATGTTGTCTACATGGACTTTAGTAAGGCAGCAGATAAGTTAGTAATGGCAGGCTGGTACAAAAGGTACAGTCTCATGGGATCTGGGTTATACAGGCTAGATGGATGGAGAACTGGCTTAGCCATAGAAGACAGAGAGTTGCAGTGGAAGGTTGCTTTTTGGAATGGAGATCAATAACGAATGGTGTTCCACAGGGATCAGTGCTGGGACCATTGCCGATTGTAATATATATAAATAACCTGGAGAAAATATAGGTGATCTAATTAGTAAGTTTGTGGATGACACCAAAATTGGCTGAGTTGCAGGTAGTGAGGAGGATTGTCAAAGGATACAATAGGACATAGATAGATTGCGGATTTGGGCAGAGAAATAGCAGATGGAGTTTAATCTGGACAAATGCGAGGCGATGCATTTTGGAAGATTAAATTCAGGTGCAACTTATATAATAAATGACAGAACCTTAGGAGCATTATCATACAGAGGGATCGAGGCATGAAGGTCCACAGATCCCTGAAAGTGATAAGATGCTTGCCTTCATTGGCCAAAACATTGAACATAAAAGTTAACAAATTATGGTACAGCTGTATAAAACTTTAGTTAGGCCACTTTTGAAATATTGCATGCAGTTCTGGTCACCATACTACCAGAAGGACTTTGGTGCTTTGGAGAGGATGCAGAGAAGGTTTACCTGGATTTTGCCTGGTCTAGAGGGTTTGGGTATGAGGGGAGATTGCTTGAAGTCAGATTGTTCTCACAGGAAAGATGGAGGCTGAGGGGTAACCTGTTAGAGGGTTACAAATGATGAGAGGCATAGGTGGGTTGGGTGGTCAATGGCTTTTTTCCCAGAGTGGAAAGGTCAACTGCAAGAGAGCACAGATTCAAGGTGAGAGGAGGAATGTTTAAGGGAGAAGTGCAGGGAAAAGTTCTCACACAAACGATGGTGGGTGTCTGAAATGCACTGCCAGTGGAGGTGCTGGAACCAGGTATGTTAGCAACATTTAAGGCATATCTTGATAGACACATGAACAGGAGGTGAAAGAGGGAAACCTCTTATAGGCAATAAGTAGCAGATTTAAATAAGGAATGGAGTCGGTGCCAAACAACCTATTCCTGTGCTGTTTTGTTCTATGTACTCCTAGCACTTCCTACAGATGTAGTCAATATGAACCTCCACCATCTCCTGCCGCAGTTGATAGGCAACGTTGAGAAGGTAAGACATTCATAGCAACCTCAGCCACTATAGGAAATGAAGCCCATGCTGATAATGTCACTGCATTCCAAACCTATATCAAGAAAACTGAGCTAATTGGATACAAAATTGGCTTGATGGTAGGAAGCAGAGGGTAATAGTGGAAGAATGCTTGTCGGATTGGAGGCCTGTGAATACTGGAGTGCCTCAGGGGTTGGTGCTGGGCCCACTACTCTTTGTTATCTATATCAATGATTTGGATGAGAATGTACAAGGCATGATTAGTAAGTTTGCCGATGACACTAAAATAGGTGGCATCATGGACAGTGAGGAAGGTTATCAGAAACTGCAGCAGGACTTTGGCCATCCAGAGAAGTGGGTCGAGAAATGGCAATCGGTGTTTAATATAGAGAAGTGCGAGGTCTCCATTTTGGGAAGTCAAATCAAGGTAGGAGTTTCATGGTGAATGGTCTTAAGGAGTGTAATGGAACAGAAGGATCTTGGAGTTCAGGTTCACAGTTCTCTGAAAGTGGAATCACAGGTAGACAGGGCAGTGTAGAAGGCTTTTGGCACACTGGCCTTCATCAATAAGTATAGAAGTTGGGAAGTGATGTTGCAGTTATAGAAAACCTTGTTGAGACCGCACTTGGAGTATTATCTGGATTAGTGGTGCTGGAAGAGCACAGCAGTTCAGGCAGCATCAAAGGAACAGCGAAATCGATGTTTCAGGCATAAACCCTTCATTTTGGACATTTTGATGAAAGGCTTTTGCCTGAAACATCGATTTCGCTGCTCCTTGGATGCTGCCTGAACTGCTGTGCTCTTCCAGCACCACTAATCCAGAATCTGGTTTCCAGCATCTGCAGTCATTGTTTTTACCACTTGGAGTATTATGTTCAGTATTGGTCACTTTGTTATACAAAGGATGTTATTCAACTGGAAAAAGTGCAGAAAAAATTTATAGGGATGTTGCCTGGAGTCAGTGTGGTCTGAGTTATAGGGAGAGGTTGGACACGCTTGGACTTTTTCCTGAAAGCATAAGAGACTGAGGAGGGACCTTATAGAGGTGTATAAGATCATGAGAGACATTGATAGGGTGTACATTAGCAACATTTAAAAGGCATTTGGACAAATACATGGATAGGAAAGGATCAGAAGGATATGGGCAAGTGCAGGGAAATGGGGTTAGCATATTGATCGACATGGACCAGTTTGGGCCAAAAGGTCTGTCTCCGTGCTGTAGAACTCTATGACTCGATGAATCTAAAATCACCGCTGAGAATAACTGCTAAAGAAAGTGGCTCAAAATGGAGCTTCAGCAGACGATGAGTCAAAGACTTACCTTTCAGCAGTGCAAGAGTGGAATGGAATTAAAGTTATGTGGGGTCCTTGGTTCTGTTTAAAAGTAGAGCAGAATACAAAGTAAAGAACTGGTGATAAACCATGATAAATCATAGGTTATATCTCAGGCTGGAGCATTGAATCCAATTCTGAGCATCCACGTTGGACATTTTGTCACTGCCTTTGTGAGGACATTGAGTCCTCACAGAAAATAAGCAAGGATGAGGGCTGTGAAGAGGATTGAGAATTTAGGATTTTGTTTTAGAGGAAAATAGTTATTGGACTGAAAGAGTGATGTGAAGTTAAATGGAGGAGTAAATGGGGAGAAATTCTTTTCTTCATCAGGAGGGTTGACACTGATTCAAGCTCAGAATGAAGTGAGAAAACAGTTTTTAAAAATGTAGTTTTGTTATGACCTGGAAATGCACTTCCTGAAATGGTAGTTGCAGTATAATCCACAATAGCTAGCAAAAAGGATTTAGATATAAATTGTAAAAGAAAATTAATTAGCATTGACAATAGAGATCAAAAGATCTCCTGTGTTGTATGATTCCAGAATAAGTGCAATTTTGTTCTTCTCTACACTTAATGGTTAAGAAAAGCATTTAAAAAGAAAGTAATTGACTACAACTGTACTTTTCACTGTGTAAACTCTTATTTTCAGTTAGACAACTGTTAGAAGCCAATGACACATTGGTAGAATAACATTGATTTGGCTCCACTCAGAAAATAATGCACTCCAACTTTCTTCATTGATTAGCTTTTTATTGAGGTTATATTCTACTCAAGGGGACTCAAGTAGTTTCAGTTTCCAAAAAGATGATGTTTTGTGTATGTGCATAAAGACAATCACAAATACACACTCACAGCCACATGCATAATCAGACACTAATACAAACATACAAATACATTCACCAATTCTTACAATTGCAAGCATGTACACGCTTATGCATTCATACAAGCATGCACTCACAAACACATGCACATTTAAATACTCACACACAATTGCAAATACATACTCATGCAATTGAGTGCACATCCTCATACACAGTTGCACACACATTCCCACACACACGTGTATTTGAGTAGTGCATGGATGGGATGACATTAGTCATATGTGGGCTTTGATTTTGTAATTATAGATACAGAATTAAAAAAAGTATTTAATAAAGCTATCATGTATAATCCATGCATAATATATTGCTAAATAATTCAGATGCGTAATTTATCTTACAGCAATGCAATGATAATACGTACTAAATCAACATGTTTATTTACAGTACTTTAAACCATCTCAGAATTCACAGGATTTTTAACACACAGAATCAGTGAGTCATACAACATAGAAACAGACCCTTTGACCCATCGAGTCCATGCTGGCTCGGTGTCTGATATCGCTCAAGGCTTCAGCTCTTTCTGGCATTTCTCAGTTTTGTTATTTTGTTGGCTTCATCCAAAGGTTTTAAGCAATCAAGGTTAGTGTTCATGGGCCAGTGCCCAGAATAATATACAGAATACTATAATCTAATTAATCAAATTATCGAAGAATACAGAAGTGATGAGGCTCTTACCCATCATTTGGAGAACTCTGTGTTACCTCCTTTTAGGAAGGCTTGTCACATCATTTTCCTGTTAAAAATGGATAGCAGTGAGTCTACACATGGATCAAAGTTCCCAGATGCAGAAATCTCACTGCCTTGACATCAATGCTGTCAAACCAGTGGCTGACAGATGAAATGGTGGTACTGCCCATAATGCACCTACCTAATGACCGGGATCACTAAATGTCCCAGGCCATAGGCATATGATATTGGGCTGTGGGTGGGGGTAAGGGGTGAGAAAAGAAGAAAGAGCGGGTTATGGCTCTTTGTGAGTTCTTCCTTTCCAATGTCTCGCCAATTGAAACGCTTTGGTCAAGGGACCCTACCAGGATGCCCTTTTTCAAACACCCCCCTACTCGCTGTTGGATGAACACCAGTGCTGGCAAAATGATGCATTGATTGTCACCTCTGGCCTGATTAAATGGCCCCCACTCCCACCTTTATCTCAGGGCAAGGCATGAAATTCAGCACCACCACCTCGTCAAGCGAATCACAATTGCAGTTACATTTCATTTCAAGAATCCACTCAGTGTGCTGAAATTGTGCTCATGGCCTTGTTGATGGTCTATTTGTTAAGATATGAATTACTGGAAAGGCTAGGGGCTTACATTCCATATCCGAGCAGTGACTCATACTGCAAAATAGTTCTACTGGGGCCAATGACCCTCCAGGTGGCCAATCTTCATGTGATAAACACATAATTTCATCCACCATTTCAAAGTGTTTTGACAATTAGTCTCCCACAACTTAGTTATTTTTCAGAATTTTTGTTTTGTTTCTCCAATTTCAAAATAGCCTCCTGCTACCACATTAAATTGACCGTACTTCCTTTACTGCTGCACCCCAATTAACCACAAGTGATAGAAGCTGTACAATGAGCTACTCTGGTACGAGAGCAGAAATTACTTTAACATAACAAAGTATTTTCTTATTTCTAGGAACGCACACTGTGACTCTGGCTGAGGAGGCAGCGGAGAACATAGAATATAGAATGTTACAGCGCCATGCAAGACCTTCAGCCCTTGACGTTGCGCCGAACTGTGAAATTAATCTGATTAACCGTTCCATTATTATCCATACATATGTCCAATGCCCATTTAAATGCCCTAAACATGGTGAGTCTATTCCTGTTGCAGGCAGGCCATTCCACGCCCCTACTACTCTCTGAGTAAAGAAACTACCCCTGATATCTGTCCTAAATCTATCACCCCTCAATTTAAAGCTATGCCCCTTCATGCTAGCCATCACCATCTGAAGAAAAAGGCTCTCACTGTCCACCCTATCTAACCCTTTGATTATCTTACATGTCTTGATTAAGTCACCTCTCAACCTTCCTCTCTCTAACAAAAACTGCCTCAGTTCCCTCAGCCTTTTCCTCATAAGACGTTCCTTCCATACTAGGCAACATCCTAGTAAATCTCCTATGAAATCTTTTCAAAGTTTCCACATCCTTCCTATAATGCAGTGACCAGAACTGAATGGAATACACCAGGTACGATCTTACCAGTGTCTTGTACAACTGAAGCATGACCTCATGGCTCTGAAACTCAATCCCCCTACCAATAAACTCCAACACACCATATGCTTTCTTAACAACCCTATCAACCTGGGTGGCAACTTTCAGGGATTTATGCACCTGGAACTTGATCTCTCAGTTCATTGACACTGCCAAGAATTTTACCATTAGCCCAGTACTCTGCATTCCTGTTACTTCTTCCGAAGTGAACTACCTCACACTTTTCCGCATTAAACTCCATTTGCCACTTTTCAGCTCAGCTCTACATCTTATCTATGTCCCTCTGTAACCCATAACATCCTTCTGCACTATCCACAACTCTGCCTACCTTAATGTCATCCACAAATTTACTAACCCATCCTTCTATGCCCACATCCAGATCATTTATTAAAATGACAAACAGCAGTGGCCCCAAAACAGAGACTTGCAGCACACCACTGGCAACTGACCTCCAGGATGAACATTTCCCATCAACCACCACCCTCTGTCTTCTTTCAGCTAGCCAATTTCTGATCCAAATCGCTAAATCACCCTCAATCCTGAAATTCCGTATTTTGTGCAATAGCCTACTGTGTGGAACACTATCAAACACCTTATTGAAATCCATATACACCACATCAACCACTTTTTCTTCTTCACATGTTTTGTCACCTTCTCGAAGAACTCAATAAGGTTAGTGAGGCATGATCTATCCTTCACAAAACCGTATTGACTATCCCTAATCAAATTATTCCTTTCCAGATTATTATAAATCCTATCTCTTATAACCTTTTCCAACACCTTACCCACAACCGAAGTAAGGCTCACTGGCCTATAATTACCAGGGTTGTCCCTACTCCTCTTCTTGATCAAAGGAACAGCATTTGCTATCCTCTAGTTTTCTGGCACTACTCCTGTCGACAGTGAGGACATAAAAATCAAAGCCCAAGGCTCTACAATCTCTTCCCTGGCTTCCCAGAGAATCTGAGGATAAATCCCATCCAGCCCAGGTGTCTTATCTATTTTCAGATCTTCCACATTTGCTAAAGCCTCCTCTTTGTCAACCACAATCCCATTATAATCTAGTAGCCTGTATCTCCGTATTCTCACTAACATTGCCCTTTTCCAATGTGAATATTGATGAAAAGTATTCATTAAGTGCTTCCCCTATGTCCTCAAATTCCACACACAGCTTCTCACTCCTATCTTTGATTGGCCCTAATCTTACTCTAGTCATTCTTTTATTCCTGAGATACCTATAGAAGGCCTTAGGGTTTTCCTTGATCCTATCCACCAACAACACCTCATGTTCCCTCCTAGTTCTTCTTCGCCCTCTCTTTCGATCTTTTCTGGCTAACTTATAACTCTCAATCCCCTTAACTAAGCCTTCATGCCTCATCCTCATATATGCCTTCTTCTTCCTCTTGACAAGAACTTCAACTCCTTCAGTAAACTATGGCTCCCTCTTTCGACAACTACCTCCCTGCCTAATAGGTATATACTTATCAAGGACCCATAGTAGCTGTTCCTTGAATAAGTTTCACAGTTCAAAGTTTCCATCCCCTGCAGTTTCCCTCCCCGTCCTATGCATACTAAATCTTGCCTAATCGCATCATAATTGCTTTTCCCCAGTTATACCTCTTTCCCTGTGGCATATACCTATCCCTGCCCATTGCTATTGTAAACATAACCGAATTGTGATAACTATCAACAAAGTGCTCACCTCTCTCCAAATCTAACACCTGGTCAGGTTCATTCTCCAGTACCAAATCCAATATGGCAATGCCCCTTGTTTGCCTGTCTACCTACTGTGTCAGAAAACCCTCCTGCACACATTTAATCACCCCATCTGGAGGTGGGTTGATTAAATATTTTCAAGGTGGAGGTAGATACAGATCTGTTAGACAGGAGTACCAAAGATTATAGGGGCTAAAGGCAAATGTGGAATTCAAACTACAAGCAAATTGACCACGATTTTATTGAATGGCAGAATAGGCTTGAGGGGCTGAATGGCCCACATCTGCTCCTAGATTGTATGTTCGCATGTAGATTTCTTCCATTCATTTTCCCTCTTCACCAATCTGCCCTTTTCTTTTACTTACTCACTTAAGAGTGTTCATTTGCCATCTCTTTTTTCCCCTGCATGCGGATTATTATTACCAAGGTGAGGGTACAAAGCTGCTGCCACCTCTGTGGTCTAGGTTATAATTTTCACTCTTCATTTTACTGAGTAAGCAAAACCGCACCTTTGATCCTACCTACCCCTCCATTATCATGATCTTGGGTCCTCATTGCAAACACTCATTCCTTCTCCCATCCCTGGTCTCCAGAAACATAAGCCTCATTTCCAGTTATTATGTTCAAATGTTTGATATTTCTTCATACATGTTGGCAGACTATTCTCAGTCCTGTGCATTATTAGTCAATCCTGTTACAATGAATCCAATAGAGAAAGGGAGGCTGAAAGTACTTTGGAAGCTTCAGGTTAGGGACATTTTTCGAAAGCATCTGCAATAAATTTCTGTTCGGCTTCAAAACCAGGGGTGCCATCTCTGCACATCTCCAAGGCACAAAATACAATTGCCAGAGAGAAAGGAAGAGGAAAAGCCTGAAGATGTTAAAGCCCATGTTATGACCAATGGCTACAAATGTCTGTGTTGTTTGAAAGACAATATTGGACACCCAATTTCACAGTCCCACTTCTACTCATAGAGTGATAGAGATGTACAGCATGGAAACAGACGCTTCGGTCCAACTCGTCCAGATATCCTAACCTCATCTAGTTCCATTTGCCAACCTTGGCCCCTAACCCTCTAAACCCTTCCTGTTCATATATCCATCCAGATGCCTTTTAAATGTTGTAATTTCACTCACAGCACCTGTCTCCAGCTCCCTTTACTTATTTTTGTCTGGTGATATGCACCCTGCATATTGGCTCATTTTGTTTTATTTCCATCATATGCCTGAGTCTATTCTGCTTTGCCAGTTTTCTTTTCCACCTGCCGACGCCCTTGTCTCTTTAAGTTGCCAGAGATAAAATGTTTTGTTCCTGGTTTGTACCCTGATGATTCTAGTTTGGCCATTGTGTGTAGACGAGTCCTCTATGAAGGTGATTCACACTGAGAGGGGTAAGTGGGGTGGCTGACTGTGAGCGTCCATGGGATTGAGCTGGCCCTGTATTTCTGAGCTGGTTTACTCGATGATCCTGCCACATCAGATTGTGCTTTAATCATTGTGTCCTTCCAGAATACGGGAATGAAATGGCATTGAAGGAGAACATTCCATCTGTGCCAGCTCTTTAAAGGAGACATCGAAGTCATCCATTGCCCAGAGCCTTGAAAATTTCTCTTCTTCAGGTACTTATCCAAATTACGTTTGGAAGTTCTTATTGAATTTATTTCCTTAAATTTTCTTTAACTGGAAACTTTGTTTCCAGGCTGTGTATTTTAAAGCATAACTTGCTGCATAGAGTATATCTTATTATGTCAATTCTTGTCCTCTTTAGAAAGTAGAACTTGGTTCACCTCAGGACCATTTCCACTCCCTTACCCAGCTTCAATAGAACTGTACAGCACAGGAATGGGCCCTTTGGCCCACAATTTTGTACCAAACATGACACCAAATTAAACTAATCCCTTTTGCCTACCCTTAGTCCATATCCCTCCAATCCTTGCATATTCATGTGCTTATCTAAAAGCCCTTTAAACGCCCCTATAGTATCTGCCTCCACCATCACCACCCCAGGCAGCGCGTTCAGGCTCCTACCACTCTGTGTGAAAAAAACTTGCCTCTTACATCTCCTTTAAACTCCCCCGTCCCCACCTTAAATCCATGCCCCCTAATATTAGACATTTTAACTCTGGGAAAAAGATTCTGACCGTTAACCCTATCTATGCATCTCATAATCTTACAGACTGCTATCAAAGCTCCCCTCAACCTCTACTGCTCCAGAGAAAACAACCTAAGTCTTTCTAGCCTCTCCTTATAGCTAATACCATCTAATCCAGGCGCCATCCTGGTAAACCTCTTCTGCATCTTCGCCAAAGCTTCCACATCCTTCCTGTAGTGTGGTGACCAGAACTGAATGCAATACTCTAAGTGTGACATCACCAAAGTTTTACAATAGCAGCAAATCTATGTCTTTGTTTGTGACTGTCTTGACTGAAAACAATTTACCTTATTTATGTTAATAAAAATAATCATGATTTTGAAGATCTCAATGAAATCTCCTCAGCCTTCACTGCTCAGCAGAGAATAAGCTCAGGTTCTCCAGTTTCTTTACATAATTGAAGTTTTTAATCCAAAGTATCATCTCTTCTGCACCCTTTTTAATCTTTGGTGTCTGTCATGAAATGTGATCCTGCCATATTGAACACAAAACTCCTGCTGGGGCCTAATCAGTGATTTATAACGAGTTAGCATTGCTTTATTGCGCATTTGGTCTATGAGCAAAATTTTACTTTCCCTTGACAGTATGTTTGCATATGGTGGTATTTTTATTGAGAGGGAGGAGAGTGTGGAATGGATCTTGGATGCGTTGTGGGGAAGCCTATAAAATTCCTCAGATGGTCATCACACCAGGTTCCCCATTCTCCATGACCTCGCAAGTACTTTGCAAGGTGACTGGCAAGGATTAAGTTGGCCAACACTTTTCCCAGTTGAGAACTTGGTTCACCTCAGGACCATTTCCACTCCCTTACCCAGCTTCAATTTGTCAGGCTATTGGGAGGATTTCAGGAATGGGAGAATCATGTAAGGTGACCCTGCTCAAGCTTCAGGTGGTGAGAAAGGAAGGGCACCTTCTCTTACCACCCTCCAAGATCTAGCCCCTATGGGGCTTCTGTAGCCTCTACACCAACACTTCAAGCCATCCCTTCACCCATACCTCAGCACCTCAACTACCCAACACAGCCATCATAAGACGTCCACACTTCCCTTATCCTCATCTTTCGGGACTGCTTGCAATCCCAGTCTTGTTCGCTGTAAATTTTGGCATCATCGGGACTAGAGAAATGACAACCAATCAAATAGTGGCAGCTAGTACCAGCAGGGGCGCCTTCGCCAATGGTGGTGAGGGAAACCCTGCAACCTGAAAAATCCATCAGCAAAATCAGAAATTGCTAGAGAAACTCAGAGGTCTGAGATGAAGGGCTGATAAAGGGCTCCTGCCCAAAACGTCGATTATCCTGCTCCTCAGATGCTGCCTGACCTGTTGTGCTTTTCCAGCACCATTCTAATCTTGACTGTAATCTCCAGCATCTGCAGTCCTCACTTTTGTCTAAACTCAGAGATCTGGCAGCATTTGTGGAGAGCAAACAGAGTTAATGTTTTGGGTCCATTGACCCTTCTTCAGGACTGATGGTTGCAAGGGAAAGTTGATAAAAGTGCTGAAAACAGAATTGGGGAAGGAAAAGGAGTAAGTGATAGAGATAGAGTCCAGTGGGAGAGAAAGACAGTTAGGCAGAAAAAAATGGATGAATAATGGGAAGCCAGGTAGAAAGAAAAGCTGCTAATTGTAGATGAGAATGGGTTGGTTTTGCTGAAAGCAGCCTATGTGTTGACATGATCTGGGGTGTGGAGGGGACTAAAAATCCAGGCCTTAGTCTCTATTTATGAAGCTAAGGATCCTAAACATTTCTTTTGAACAGCTTTCTCAACTTGTCATAAAACCAAAGAACTGCGGATACTAGAAATCAAAAACAAAAACAGACATTGATGGAAAGGCTGAGCAGCTCTTGCAGCATCTGTGGAGAGAAAGTACAGTTAACATTTCAGGTCCAGTGGCCCTTCCGTAGAATCATTTTGTCATTTTACTCACATTTTCAGTCCATCATCTAAACATAAAAAGGTGCAATCTCTTCCACTATCGCCTTCCAGGTATTTTTACCCCAGGATATTTCTCAACCAAAACGTACCCTTTCGCACGTCTTTACATTAAATTTCATCAGCCCATTTCACCAGCCTGTCTCTGTATTCGTGAATCTGTTAGCGGCCTCCTGTTTGTTTATTGCATTTCCACGTTTTGATTTACCTGCAAACTCTAAAATGTTGCTCAAGTTCAGGTCAAAAATATATATCAAAAAGAGCAGTGGTCCTCATATTGCCTCCTGTGGAATGCCTCTGCCTACCTCTCTTCACTGTGAAAAACAATACACAACCACTCTCTGCTTTCTGACTTTGAGCCAATTTCATTCCCACTGCAATCAAAACATCAGTTGTTTTCCCAACAATGGCACGGACAGCATTGTCCAGATAGTCCCAGAAGTTAATGACAAAAGACACTGGGCTGCTGAACTCAGACTCTCTGTTCTGCTGTGTACTTGCTGAGGCTGTGACTGAGATGCTGGTGGCCTTCCCTATTCACTCGGAGAAGGAAGCAAGTCCGTGTAAGGGCATGGATGAAAGAGAGCTTGATATTTCTCTGCAACAACGCCTGTTTTTTTTTGTGAATGTAGTGAAGGTTATCTCAGCAGATGGAATTGCCATTAAACCAGCACGTTTCATGTTATTGCTTCTGAGTATTACCTCAGCATCTGGGTGAATTAGAATTCCCAGCAGCAATGAGATTCAGAAAGGCTATAGAATGCTTTTCTAAAATTACATCCCTTGCTGCTTTTTTATTGCTCATTCACAGAGTCAGAGGGTAACTGGTTAGATCAGCATGTATCACCCAGCCCTAATTGCTCACAGGACAGTTGAAAGTCAGCCACACAGTTGTGGGTCTGGAGTCACATGTAGGCCAGAATAGATAAGGATGACACAATTCCTTATCTAAAGGATGTTAATGAACCAGATGTTTTTTTATAAAAATCAACAGTGGTCACATGGTCGCCTTTAGATGAACTTTTAATTTTGCCATTAACCATGATAGGATTCAAGCATATCCTGGCATTAGCAATATTATCAGTATACCCTGGACTCCCCATAAGAGCAAGTATTACATTGTTTATCATTATATATTGTATATCATATAAATTATGTTAAACATAAACACTTTGGACAAAGATGTTAGATTTAAGTAAATAAACTGAATTCAGAACTCTGATATTCAACTGTGATTCAACAAAATATTGAGCAGACAGAGCATATACCAGCAACATAATGACCTGCCTGTGCCACCATGAACAAATTCTAGACTTAACAGTATGTTTAAGAATGCAAATGTAGCTTTGTACGTTCATACAGGGGTAGATTGGAGTTCTACACTGAGATAAAGAATGCTGGAATTCCTCTACTCCTCACTATTCATCAATAAGAAAATGATTCGTTGATATTGATTTGCAGCAGGATCAGATGATTAAGGAGAATTAAAATCATCACTTTCATGGCTTTTAAATGATTTGTCTCGGATATAGCCACCTGTCATGATCAAGGTATAATTTCTCTGGACTTCAAATTCAACCAGCACTTCACAATCATTTTCAATACTTAAAAGACTTGTTGATTGTTTAGTGGAATTGCTTAATGTGGAAAAATGACTGGAAGAGAAGCTTTTGTTTGATTGTATGAAAACATTTATATTCACAATGCACTCATTCCACTGTCATAACAATATCATTTTTCTCTATGTTTAAAAACTTCTCAGTTCAATACCCTACTCAAAACCAGTCAGTTTGTTATACCTCTCCCAAGAGTATCTGGTAGTACGGATATCTCACAAAGAAAAGCACAACCTTTGAAATTTCTGCTCTGTGAAGAGAGCCTGAAGAGCTTGATGCTCTGTGAGTTGTACCAGCAGCTGTGCTTTTCTTTGTAAGGATGATTCCTCCTACTCCCTCTTTACTGCGAAAACAACTATATTCTACACCAAAATGATGCAACTTTCACCTTACACTTACCAACATACAGGCTTTACACCCCAAACTTTATGTTACTTTTGTCATTAGCATCAGATATACCTTTTACTCTTTCATTCTTTTCCACTCAAGTGGATGTCCTTCACAATTAGTTGTAGCTCATCAGCTAGACCTCTTCAACAAAGCCATTTTAAAAGCCCAAACCCCGCCCACACACACACACACACACACATGTTGATTTAGGACAAGCCAGATCCCTGAGTGGAACCTGGTTTATGTTTGCAATTTTTTTAGGCTTCATAAACAAATTTCAAGAGAGTTTACATACTCCCCTAATAAACGTTCCTTCGACTGATGCATTCAAGAACTTTTGAGGATGTCTTCCTCTTTAACACCATAAACCCTTCTGGATCTGGGGCTTTTCTCTTAATAACTTATGTCACTCAGGCCTTCTTTTCTACTGCCCTAACTATTTTGGTGACTGCTAAACTGAAAGAAACCTGCAAAACCCACAGATCTTCTGGAAAGTTCTGTCTTTCTTTCCAGAAGGAAACATGTTTCTGTCTCTTTCTCCCTGTGTCATAGGACACCTTGTTGCTAGGCAATAATTCATTTATTTCCTGTCTTCTAGCATGGTTGTTCTAAAAGACTGAAAAATTCATCTCAACAGTTATTTTTCTTTAACGTAACATGCATGTTGACACATTTCCAGACAAACCCATAAACATTCAGAACTTAAAAATTAAGCAAAAACTCTGTCCCTGTCCTACAATAATAATAGAAATATAAATGAAACTTAAAGCTAAACTTGTCCACTTTCGAACCCAAGCTTCCAAATAATAACCATATACCAAAAGCCTTCATCACAGCTGGCACTGTTTATTTTCTAGGGGCTGCTGTGCCAATCTGTTTGTCAGAAGCAATTACCAGGTATTATTATTCCAACTCATCAAAATCAACAATAATAATGATTTACACATATCTGAGCCATTTTTGTTTACCTTACAATCGCATCATTAAAGCAAAATCACGCTGAAGTATTTTGCCGAAGTCAATGCAGATTGCATTCAGAATTAGATCTGTTTCAAAAGTAATGCTCATCCCTCTACTGCAACAACTTTTTCTGATCAAACGCATTTTACATCAATAAATGCAGAACATGCAGCCTGGGCAGAATTTTAAACCTTTTTGAAAGAAAATAATCCACATTAAAATAGCTCATGTAAACTTTTAAAAGTGGTAACTTGATTAATGTTGATTAACAGAAAATAAACACGTTTAACCACAATGTTAATTCCACCACTCAATTTGATTGTAAACCATAGTCAATCTCCAACTATTTCCTATTTAGATTGGAGTATTTGGAACACATTCGTTCATTGTCCAATCAAAACAAGAAATAGTAAGATTATAAGAAACAGGCGCAGGAGTTGACTATTTGGTTTCTGAAACCTGCTGTGTCATTTCATAAAATTGTAGCTGATCCTTCATTCCTTAGCTTCAGTCCATTGTCTGCATCTGAGGAAAGCTCAGGAAGAAAATACCCTCCCAAAGATATACAATGGGCAGATGTTGTGGCAGGGGCATGATTGAAAAAGTTGAGAATGTATGGCAAGAATGGAAAATCAGCACTTCAGAGTTGATTTTTCCCCCTAATCTTGATTTCAAAATTTCACTATTGAGCAGTGACTTCCTTCTTTCCACACATTTGTATTCATTATGAACTCAATCGTCTCATTTATATGCCATTTCCTGAGAAACTAGAAACTGCAAATCCCCATGTATAAATAGGAGTAGGTAACTGAAGGCTATAGTTCATTTAACGCTTGTGCTGGCCATCAAATGACATTTTTACAGCAAGCCCCTGTATACTCCTTAATTACCAGCCTCCGCAACCCTTCCCTCATGTCAGTCAGCAGCAGCAAGCCACCATCCTCATCATATTATATTACCAGCTCTTGGTCCAACTCTCTTACCACTTCACACCTTTAACACTTTGCTCTAGTGTTCAGGGGCAACTATAATTTGTATGCTCCCCTGGGTGACTTTGTCCACACGAGCATCAATCATAGATGCGTCTTTATGGCTCTTAACGCTCATTCACTTTTCGTTTATTTGGAAGCTGCCAGTTTCACTGGCTTGCGTTGCTTTCTAGGTCTGAGAGAGCGGCAGGTAGTTTGTCAGAGAGTCTTTGAGATCGAAAGCACAGAAAAAGGCCCTTTGGCCCATCTTGTCCAGCCCAGTCAAAAATAATCACCTAACTATTCTCATCCCATTTTCCAGCACTTGGCCCATAGCCTTGTAGGCTTTGGCATTGCAAGTGCACATCACAATATTTCTTAAATGTTTTGAGGGTTTCTGCCTCCAGATAATAAATTCCAGATTCCCACCACCCTCTGGGTGAAAATGTTTTTCCTCAAATCACATCCAAACCTGCTGCCCCTGACCTTGAAGCTATGCAGCCCCACCCCGGTCATTGAAGCTTCCATCAAGGAGAAAATCATAGAAGCCCAACAGTCAGCCTAATGAGTTCACATCAACCCTTGAAAGAACATCCCACCCATACTCACCTCATCCCTACATTTCCCATGGCTAATCCACTTAACATACACATCACTGGACATTATGGGCAAGTTATCATGGTCAATCCACCTGACCTGCACACCTTTGGACTGTGGGAGGAAACCAGAGCACAAAGGAGAAGTCTCACAGACACAGGTAGAATGTGCAAACTCCACACAGAGAGTCACCTCAGGATGGAATCAAACCTGGGTTCCTGGCACCATGAGGCAGCAATACTAACCACTGAACTACCATGTAACCCAAGGTTCTTTCTTGTCTACCCTATTTATGCTCCTCATCATTTTACACATCTCAGTCATGTCCACTCTCAATCCCCCCTGCTCCAAGGAAAACAACTCCAGTTTGTCCAAAATTTCTTCATAACTAAAACTCTCCAGGCAACATCCTGTTAAACCTCCTCTGCACTTTCTTCAGTGTTATCACATCCCTCCTACAATGTGGATGCCAGGACTGCAAATATTTTATGCAGACCTAACAAATATTTTATGCAGTCCAGCATAAGGATACAGAACTGGCTCAAAGGTAGAAGACAGAGGGTGGTGGTGGAGGGTTGTTTTTCAGACTGAAGGCCTGTGACCAGTGGAGTGCCACAAAGATAGGTGCTGGGCTCTCTACTTTTTGTCATTTACATAAAGGATTTGGATGCGAGCATAAGAGGTACAGTTAGTAAGTTTGCAGATGACACCAAAATAGGAGGTGTAGTGGACAGCGAAGAGGGTTACCTCAGATTACAACAGGATCTGGACCAGATGGGCCAATGGCTGAGAAGTGGCAGATGGAGTTTAATTCAGATCAATGCAAGGTGCTGCATTTTGGGAAAGCAAATCTTAGCAGGACTTATACACTTAATGGTAAGGTCCTGGGAGTGTGGCTGAACAAAGAGACATTGGAGTGCAGGTTCATAGCTCCTTGAAAGTGGAATCGCAGGTGGATAGGATAGTGAAGAAGGCATTTGGTATGCTTTCCTTTATTGGTCAGAGTATTGAATACAGGAGTTGGGAGGTCATGTTGCGGCTGTACAGGACATTGGATAGGCCACTGTTGGAATATTGCGTGCAATTCTGGTCTCCTTCCTATCGGAAAGATGTTGTGAAACTTGAAAGGGTTCAGAAAAGATTTACAAGGATGTTGCCAGGGCTGGAGGATCTGTGCTACAGGGAGAGGCTGAACAGGCTGGGGCTGTTTTCCCTGGAGTGTTGGAGGCTGAGGGGTGACCTTATAGAGGCTTACAAAAGTATGAGGGGCATGGATAGGATAAATAGACAAAGTCTTTTCCCTGGGGTTTTGGAGTCCAGAACTGGAGGGCATAGGTTTAGGGTGAGAGGGGAAAGATATAAAAGAGACCTAAGGGGCAACTTTTTCACACAGAGGGTGGTACATGTATGGAATGAGCTGCCAGAGGATGTGGTGGAGACTGGTACAATTGCAACATTGAAGAGGCATTTGGATGGGTATATGAATAGGAAGGGTTTGGAGGGATATGGGCCGGGTGCTAGCAGGTGGGACTAGATTGGGATGGGATATCTGGTCGGCATGGACGGGTTGGACCGAAGGGTCTGTTTCCATGCTGTACATCTCTATGGCTCTATAAAGCCTACTTGCTCTTAAATTCTATCCTACGGGGGATGGCCACAGTCAGGCGAGTACTCTGTCCTGCCAGATTCCAGAGATCTGTATCCTTGCAGTCTGGAAATCGGGCCACAGTCAGTCCAGCAGGTCAAGTACGTGTAATCCATTATAAGAAGTTCAATTGGGTTGCCGTGGAGGTGTTTGTTTGGGAATTGGACCATGTTCAATCTGGACTGTATTGTTTAGTCAGTTTGGGAGTTGGGACATAATCAATCTTCGTAGTTTGCTCACTAATTATCCGGGAGATTTATCAGGAGAACAGTCCATGGAACCCTGGAAAACTCAATTCTGAGAATGGAGAAAATTGCAGTGCAACACTAAAGGACCAACTACAATGAAGGGGGCAATTCCATATAGAAGGGTAGGATCACAGACATCATAGGAGTGGATTTAAGACTCTATGAAGGGGAGTTATCACAGACCATTGTCATTATAAACTGTACAAAGAGACAGTGCAAAGACAACAAGGATATGATAACTCGTAAAGCCACGGGCTGCAGGTATGAAGCCAAGACATTAATAGTTATTTATAAAGGCTCAACAAAATATGGTGGTTCACTGGTTAGCATTGCTACCTTACAGCACCAGAGGCCTGGGCTCGACTCCGCACTGGGGTGACTGTGCAGATTTTGTATGTTCTCCCAATGTCTGTATGGGTTTCTTCTGGGTGCTCTGGTTTCCTCCTACAGTCCAAAGATGTGCAAGTTAGGTGGATTGGTGATGGGAAATACAGGGTTACAGGAAGAGGAAAGGGGTTGAGTTTGGTTGGGATGCTCTTCAGTGCTGACTCAGTGGGCTGAATGGCCTGCTTCCATACTGTAGGGATTCTCTGATTCTAAGAATTGGGGAAGGGCTGGAAAGTCATTTTAATTTAGTGCCAATCCCCTGTCTATGCTCCTGCACCATGCCCATTGTTGGTATTTAACTAAGAATTTAATTCTCTTTTGAATGCTTCCACTACAATTGCAGGCAATGCTTTCCAACTCTGGACCAACCATTGTGTGAAAAAGAAACTTTTTATCATTCACATTTGATTCTCTTGAAAACAGTTTAAAACTGTTCCTTTTTGTCCCCTATCTTCTTCAGCACAGAACCACTCCATTACATCCAGTATGTGTAGAGGACTCATGATTTTGAAAACTTTTATCTTGTCTCCTGTTATCTTCTCCACTCAAAGGGAAGCAATCCCAACTTCTCCAATCTTCCCTCCTGACTGAAATACCTCCTCACTGGAACTATTCTCGTAAACATCTTATGCCCTCTCGCTAACACATTCAGCTCAGTCCATTTGTGTGGTAACCAGAATTGCACAAGGAAGGGAGGAGAAAGTGAGGACTGCAGATGCTAGAGATCAGAGTCAAAACGTGTGGCACTGGAAAGGCATGGCCGGGTAGGCAGCATCCAAGGAGAGGAGAATCACTGTTTCGAGCATAAGTTCTTCATCAGGAATGTTCCTACCTACTGATGCCACAGAATTGTGCACAGCAGTCCAGCTGATGTTGAACCAGTGTCTGATATGAATTCACCATAACCTCCCTGAATTTGCATTCTATACCTCTAATTATGAAGCCTCAAATACTGTGTGCTTGTTTACTAACTCCCACTATCTGTCCTGCCACCTTTTTAATGACTTATGTACATATACACCAATGTCTCTCTACTCCTGTACACCCTTTGGAATGATGCCCTTTATTTTATGCTGTCTCTCGCTCTTTTTTTTACATCAAAGTGCATCACCTCAAAATCCCTACATTGAATTTCATAGAACATAGAACACAGAAAAGTACAGCACAGAAAAGGCCCTTTGGCCCAGGATGTCGTGCCGAAATTTAATCCTAATGTAAAATATAGTAACTTAACCTACGCACCCCGCAGCTCACTGCTCTCCATGTGCATGTCCAGCAGTCGCTTAAATGTCCCCAATGACTTCACTTCCACCACCACCGCTGGCAACGCATTCCATGCATTCACAACTCTCTATGTAAAGAACCTACCTCTGACATCTCCTTTATACCTTCCTCCTAATAGCTTCAAACTATGACTCCTTGTACCAGTCAATCCTACCCTGGGGAAAAGTCTCTGGCTATTGACTATCTATTCCTCTCATTATTTTGTACACCTCGATCAGGTCTCCTCTCTTCCTCCTTCTCTCCAGAGAGAAAAGTCCAAGCTTATTGAACCTTTCTTCATAAGGCAAGCCCTCCAGTCCAGGCAGCATCCTGGTAAACCTTCTTTCAACCCTCTCCAAAGCCTCTGTATCTTTCCTATAGTAGGGCAAGCAGACCTGGACACAATATTCCAAGTGTGGTCTCACCATGGACTTATAGAGCTGCAGCAAAACCTCGGGGATCTTAAACTCGATCCCCCTGTTTTTGAAAGCCAAAACACCAGGTGACTAGATTCAATTCTCCACGGCATGGAAACAGGCTCTTCGGCCCAACAAGTCCACACCGACCCTCGAAAGAGAAACCCACCCCAACCCATTCCCCTATCCGATATTTACCCCTAACTAATGCACCTAACACTATGGGCAATTTAGCATGACTATCTCACCTGACCTGCACATCTTTGAATTGTGGGAGGAAACCCATGCAGGCACAGGGAGAATGTGCAAACTCCACACAGACAGGTGGGAATCAAACCCAGGACGCTGATGCTGTGAGGCAACTGTGCTAACCACCAAGCCACCTTGCCATCCAAGCTTTCTTAACAACCCTATCCACTTGGGTGGCAACTCTGAGGAATCTATGTATTTGCACTCCCAGATTCCTCTGTTCCTCCACACTGCCAAGAATCCTGTCTTTAATACTATATTCAGCATTCGAGTTCGACCTTCCAAAATGTATCACTTCGCATTTATCCAGGTTGAACCCCAACTACCATTGCTCAACCCAGCTCAGCATTCTGCCTATGTCATGCTGCAGCCTGCAGTTACCCTCGATACTATCGATGACACCTCCAACCATTGTGTCATCTGCAAATTTACTAACCCACCCCTCAACCTTCTCATCCAAGTCATTTATAAAAACTACAAAGAGCAGAGGCCCAAGAATAGAGCCATGCAGGACCCCACTTAAAGAAATATTAGCACTTACATAGTTCTGTAATCTACAACTGCCTGAAGTAGTTCACTTGTAATGTTGATCATGATGGGATTTGAATCCACGACTCAGTAGAGACTGGAGCTTAAATGCAGCACCTGAGGCCACTCAGCCACATTACCACAATGCAAAGAGGCCCCAATGCAAATTCCACCAATGTGTCAATGTCTTTCTGATGTTCTACATTTCTTCCTCACGGTTCACAATTTTTCCAAATTTTGTGTCAACTGCAAATTTTGAAATTGTCCCCTGCAGCACAAGATCTACATTCTTTAAATATAACAGAAGAAGCACACCAGGCAGTCTGCAGGGAAAAGGATACCCCCTCGAACTCACCATCACCCACCAGTACCTATTAGGAACTGTCCCTGAGCCATTTCCTCGGGGATAATGGTACAGGAGTACAGCATGAGGAGCAGTTCATAGCTTTCAGTGCCTGAAGCAGTATGCGGTTTGGCTTTAAGTATGGCACCAATGGCATGAGCACCAGAAGGTCCCAGACGTGCAGAGCACTCCTTCTAATATATGGTTCCACCGGAAAGCCCAGTTACATAATTAACAAGATGTGGAGAAAGAGGTTACACAAGAAACATTACTCCCAGATAACGTTTTTTGGTCATCAAGAATCTCAGTTGACAAATCATTTTAGTTGAAAAATTGGGAAATTCTGCTCATATTGACGCAAAATCTCAATAGCCAGACATCAATCTCCCCACCCTGGAGCATGCAGACTACCCTCAACAGAAGACAGATTGGACATTGCCAATGTACAAGTGGGACTTCAAAGTTTGACCTAGCTGCAACTGCAGAATGTTTGAACACATTGTAGCAGCATTTCCTGCCTCAAATTTGTGGGTAACCTCCCAGAGTTACACTTGTTCTTTAGCAGGGCATCAGGCTCAACTAGAACTGGACAGTAAAACTGTGACAAAAATTCCTGCTCATAAAACTGCATGAAAGAAAAAGAATGGCTTGTTGTGTACCTCAGCTATAACTTTCAGATTTAGTTTTCAGAAAAGATTTACAAGAATGTTGCCAGGGTTGGAGGATTTGAGCTATAGGGAGAGATGGAATTGGCTAGGGCTGTTTTCCCTGGAGTGTCGGAGGTTGAGGTGTGACCTCACAGAGGTTTATAAATCTTAGCAAGACTTATACACCTAGTGGTAAGGTCCAAGAGACCTTGGAGTGCAGGTTCATAGCTCCTTGAAAGTGGAGTTGCAGGTAGATAGGATAGTGAAGAAGGTGTTTGGTATGCTTTCCTTTATTTGTCAGAGTATTGAGTACAAGAGTTGGGAGCTGAAAATGTGTTGCTGGAAAAGTGCAGCAGGTCAGGCAGCATCCAAGGACCAGGAGAATCGACGTTTCGGGCATAAACTTATGCCCGAAACGTCGATTCTCCTGTTCTTTGGATGCTGCCAGACCTGCTGCGCTTTTCCAGCAACACATTTTCAGCTCTGATCTCCAGCATCTGCAGCCCTCACTTTCTCCTACAAGAGTTGGGAGGTCATGTTGCGGCTGTACAGGACATTGGTTAGGCCATTTTTGGAATATTGCGAGCAATTCTGGTCTTCCTATCGGAAAAATGTCGTGAAACTTGAAAGGATTCAGAAAAGATTTGCAAGGATGTTGCCAGGGATGGAGGATTTGAGCTATAGGAAGAGGCTGAACAGGCTGGGTGAACAGGCAGGTGGGACTAGATTGGGTTGGGATATCTGGTCGGCATGGACAGGTTGAACCGAAGGGTCTGTTTCCATGCTGTACATCTCTATGACTGTGGACTCAACTCCACTTCCTGTCCAACCCATAACTCTTGACCCCTTTGTTGGTCAAATATCTATCTAACTCAACCATAAGTAAATTCAATGACCTAGTCACCACTGTTCCCTATGGAAGAGAATTCACGAATTATGTTCTGAGAGAAATCATTCTCTTAAACTTAGGCTTAAATGTCAGTTTCAGCCTTCATTTTTAAGCTTGCCCCTTTATTCTAGCCTGTTTTACACAGGAAATAACCTCTCAGCAGCCAACCCGTGAAGTTATCTCAGGATGTCCAATAAAATAATTTACTTTCAATAAAGTTATCTCTCATTCTTGTAAACTCATAATCAAACTCTTCCTCAAACCCTCATAGTAAAATCGGCGTTTCGGGCAAAAGCCCTTCATCAGGAATAAAGGCAGAGAGCCTGAAGGGTGGAGAGAGAGAGAGGAGGAAAACTTCTTTGAGAAGGAGATATAAACTTCACTCTAAACTGAGCCAGTGCAGAAATTGAACCCAGACTGTTGGTATCACTCTTGATTGCAAACGAGCCATCCAGCCAACTGAGCTAACCAATTGTTACTAATGGAACACATGCCATTAAGTGAGTAGTCCAACAATGTTGTATCAGCAAGTCGGCCTTTCTGTGGAGAAGATAGGGGAGATACTAAATGAGATTTTGCATTAGTGTTTAATGTGGAAAAGAACATGGAAGATGTAGAAAGTAGGGAAATAGATGGTGACATCTTGAAAAATGTCCATATTACAGAAGAGGAAGTGCTGGATGTCTTGAAACACATAAAAGTGGATAAATCTCCAGGACCTGATGAAGGGCTTTTGCCCAAAACGTCGATTTTCCTGTTCCTCAGATGCTGCCTGACCTGCTGTGCTTTTCCAGCACCACCCTAATCTAGACTCTGGTTTCCAGCATCTGCAGTCCTCACTTTTGCCTACCTGATCAGGTGTAACCTAGAACTCTGTGGGAACCTAGTGAAGTGATTGCTGGGCCTCTAATTAGAGATATTTGTATCATCGAAAGTCACAGGTGAGGTGTTGGAAGACTGGAGGTTGGCTAGTGTGGTGCCACTGTTTAAGAAAGGTGGTAAGGACAAGCCAGGGAACTATAGACCAGTTAGCCTGATGTCGATGGTGGTAAGTTGTTGGAGGGAATCCTGAAGGACAGGATACACATATATATGGAAAGGCAAGGACAGATTAGGGATAGTCAACATGGCTTTTTTGCGTGGGAAATCATGTCTCACAAACTTAATTGAATATTTTGAAGAAGTAACAAAGGATTGATGAGGGCAGAGCAATGGATGTGATCTACATCATTCCTGAAGAAGGGCCTGTGCCCGAAACGTCGAATCTCCTGTTCCCTGGATGCTGCCTGACCTGCTGTGCTGTTCCAGCAATAAAGTTTCAACTCTACATGGACTTCAGTAAGGCGTTCCCCATGGGAAACTGGCTAGCAAGTTTGATCTCATGGAATACAGGGAGAAGTAGCCATTTGGATACAGAACTGGCTCAAAGATAGAAAACAGAGAGTGGTGGTGGAGGGTTGGTTTTTCAGACTGGAGGCCTGTGACCAGTGGAGTGCCAAAAGGATCGGTGCTGGGTTCACAACTGTTCATCATTTACATAAGTAATTTTGATGTGAGCATTAGAGATATAGTTAGTAAGTTTGCAGATGATACCAAAATTGGAGGTGTAGTGGACATCGAAGAAGGTTACCTCAGATTACAACAGGATCTTGATCAGAGGGACCAATGGGCTGAGGAGTGGCAGAGGGAGTGTTGCTGAACAAAGAGACCTTGGAGCGCAGGTTCATAGCTCCTTGAAAGTAGAGTCGCAGTAGATGGGATAGTGAAGAAGGTGTTTGGTACGCTTTCCTTTATTGATCAGAGTATTGAGTACAGGAGTTGGGAGGTCATGTTGCAGCTGTACAGAACATTGGCTAGGTCACTTTTAGAATATTGCGTGCAATTCTGGTCTCCTTCCTATCGGATGGATGTTGTGATACTTGAAAAGCTTAAGAAAAGGTTTACAAGGATGTTACCAGAGTTGGATGATTTAAGCTACAGGGAGAGGATGAATAGGCTGGGACTGTTTTCCCTTGAGTATCGGAGGCTGAGGGGTGACCTTATAGAGGTTTATAAAATCATGAGGGACATGGATAGGGTAAATAGACAAAGTCTCTTCCCTGGGATGGGGGAGTCCAGAGCTAGAGGACATAGGTTTAAGGTGAAAGTGGAAAGATATAAAATAAACCTAAGGGGCAACCTTTTTCACGCAGAGGGTGGTACATGTATGGAATAAGCTTACAGAGGAAGTGGTGGAGGCTAGTACAATTGTGATATTTAAAAGGCATCTGGATGGGTATCTGAATAGGAAGGGTTTAGAGGGATATGGGCCAGGTGCTGTCAGGTGGGACTAGTTTGGGTTGGGATATCTGGTCGGCATGGATGGGTTGGAGCGAAGGATCTGTTTCCATGCTGTACATCTCTATGACTCTACGACTCTAATTCAACAACTACATTAACTATTTAATTTCCTCAAATTCTCAGGTCAAAGGGCTTTCAAACTCATAATCCCACTTTTCTCCTTCCTGACTGGTATATTTAATATTTTACTCTGATAACTGCTTGATTCAGATGAGAAGCAAAACCAGAAAACTAATTAGCAAGACAATGTGAAGTTCTGAAATTAAATTGCTCAGGAACCCAAACAGAATAGTTGACAATAATACAAATCTCTCAGGAGTGAGGCTGATATAAAATCAGAATAGTGGATTAAAAATTGCATGACCAAATTTAAAATAATGCAGAGAAGTATTAACTGAATTAATTAAATTCGAAGAGGGTTAAAATTCCTGCTCGAGCCAGATTGCATCTGCCCATTTTAGAAGAATCTCAGAAAGAGAGATGAGAGGCATTAGCAATCATTTAATTATTCATTATAAAAAGCTTGAATGCCCAAGGACTGGCAGATGCTAATGTTATATTTAAGAAGGGAGATAGAGCATGCACAGAGAATTATAGAGCAGTTAACTGAGTGAAAGATAATGGAATCCCTATAAAGGAAGAAGAAAATAGAGTAAAAACTTATGAGTTAAAATTATAATAATCCACATAGTTTTCAAAATGAAAATTTTTACTTGAATGATATAATTGGAATCTTTGAAGTGGCAACAGAATCAACAAGGATAATAATCCAGTTGTTATAATATATTGAAATAATGCATTTAAAGGAAGCTAGACAGATATGTGAGTGAGGAGTGAGAGTGTTCAGTTGGTAGATCAAGATCACATCGATTGGGTGGAGAGTCAGGTACACAAATCATTGTGAACCAAATGGCATGTTTCTATTTGATGCTGTGTAATTCTATGGGCTGAATCTTACATTTTTTGGCTAAGTGCAAGACTTTTAATAAACAACAGCCAAAGTAAACCAATAAATGTCAGAGCATTAGTAGTCAGGAGAAAGGGGTAAAATGGCAAATTGCTGGCTGCAATGGACAAAGAACAGTCAGGTGAAGGATAATTATTCAGAGTGGCAGAAAGTGAGAAATGGAATCCCATGAGATCATTGTTAGAGCCATTGTTGTGCACAATCTATATTTTTAGAAGTTTAGAATTGAAAAATGCATAATTATGCTAAACTGTTGATAGATCGAGACAGATACTTTAGGTGGAGAGTCAGGTAGTGACATACACGTCACCATAAACAAATGACCTCTTTCTATTTGATGCTGAGGTGATTCTTACCTCAACTTGCCTCACATGAACCTCCTCAGTCTGCTTGTCAAAAGAATCAAAGACAGTGCGGGATGTTTCCAACGTTGAGACAGGCCTTGGTGGAATAATCTTATTCAGCCACAAATCTGACCGTACTCCATGCAGTTGAGACCCCTATAAGATTGCAGCCTATTTGTTTGAAATCTGGCACAAAATGATGCAAGAAAAATCCGTTGAAATCTTAAGAGCTCGAACTTTATGGGTGGCACGGTGGCACAGTGGTTAGCACTGCTGCCTCACAGCGCCAGAGACCCAGGTTCAATTCCTGACTCAGGCGACTGACTGTGTGGAGTTTGCACATTCTCCCTGTGTCTGCGTGGGTTTCCTCTGGATGCTCTGGTTTCCTCCTACAGTCCAAAGATGTGCAGGTTAGGTGAATTGGCCATGCTAAATTGCCTGTAGAGTTAGGTAAAGGGGTAAATGTGGGGGAATGGGTGGGTGGTGGGTCGGTGTGGACTTGTTGGGCCAAAGGGCCTGTTTCCACACTGTAAGTAATCTAAACTTCGAACTTCAATGAATTATTCTTTTGCAAGCTTAGTTTTATTTCCCTTTTTTCCTTCAAGTTTTGTTTGCACCATGCATAATACACGTGTGAAGGGATGGTATTGCAATCTACATCACAGGTTTCTGACAATTCTATTCTGTAACTCAGTGTTCCGAGATGTGTAGGAATAGCCTGAGGTGATTCCTTTCCTCTCTGTTTCTTTTCCTTGAGAAGTACTTGACACAGCTGAGATTGGGAACTCTTGACTTCAAGAATCATACAAGCCACAATCATGTTGAACTTCACTTTGTCACTCATTAAATTTAAAGTTTCTGTCCTTCCTTGAATCCCAGACATAACAGACTGGAAGATTTTAGAAAAGGGAAGCCTTATGACATAATTGGCTTAGCAACAATGGACACCTTGTTATAGCATTAGTAGCTTAGCAACAGTTTGTCAAATAAACTGGCACTGGGCCAGCTTTTAACCAGCCAAGCTGCATCTGCTCATAGATATGACAGGAATCTGCAACAAGGGCTGATTTCCCTTCAGTCTGCTTTGACTGTTGGAAACCTATCACAACCCCGGTCAACATGTCAATCCATGCCACCCTGAGTCTTTGTTCTATCCCACCTACATTGGTGATAAATAAAGCCATAAAACCCCTAACATCCATCAGAAAAATTATCAAAACCTAGTTCCCATAGGAAGCAGAGAATTTTTCAACATGGAAAGTGACTTACCTATTTCAGACACACGATAATATCATGCTTAAACTCTGAGAAAAATCAGAAAATATCTTGTCACCAGCATTCTTGATTTATTTCATTAAATATGTTGTAATAAGTTCAGAAATATAGTAAACAAATACTGGTACAAATCATTGTTTTTTTAATTGAAGAAGGTAAAGGCATTAAGCCTAATTCTGTTGTCCAGTATACATGGGATACAATGTGAGGGCAATCAGACTCAGAAAATTAGATGGTGCATACCCTATGACTACCATTATTAACATCTCCACTTTGTCAATGGTACAACAGGGTTAACATAAACCCAAGTAAAGTGGCAAAGCCTCATCACAGAGGGAGGTGAGACCTCTCAGTCATCCAAAGTAATATGTTGGAAGTTACTGATTAAACTACAACAGAAAAGACAAGAAGTGATACTTACATGACAATCGAGCAGCACAACATAGTAACAGGCTCTTTGGCCCATCATGTCCATGATGCCATTCTAAAATATTCCCATTTGCCTGCACATGGTCCATATCTCCCTATTCCTTGCCTATTCACATGTCTGTCCAAATGCCTTTTTAACATTGCTGTCATATTTGGTTCTACCTCCTCCTATGGCAGCATATTCCTGGTACCTACCACCCTCTGTGTAAACAATTTGCCTCGAACATTCCCCTTAAACATTTCCCCTCCCACCTTAAAGCTGTGCCAAAAGTGAGGACTGCAGATGCTGGAGATTAGAGTCGAGAGTGTGGTGCTGGAAAAGCACAACAGGCCAGGCAGCAGCCAAGGAGCAGGAAAATCGGCGTTTTGGGCAAAAGCCTTTCATCAGGAGGGTCCCAGCCTCATTCCTGATGAGCTCCTCGGATGCTGCCTGACCTGCTGTTCTTTTCCAGCACCACACTCTCGACTTAAAGTTATGCCCCCTAGTATTCAATATTTTCACCCTGGGAAAAAGATTCCAACTATCCACCCAATCCATGCCTCTCATCATTTAATATAATTCGCCCCTCAGCCTCCAACACACTTGTAAAAATAATCCAAGTTTGTCCAACCAATCCAATCCAGTTGTAGTATTTTGAGCGCAGAGACCAGCTTTGGAGATAGGCACTCTTTCCATTAGCTAGATAAACACAGTTGCAAGATAATTGTAAATTGTAAGTGATTTCACCCATAATTAATCTCATACAAATCCGTAGCTTTGGCTAAGGCTAAAGGAATTTTCATTGTAATTATGCAGAGGTTTAATATAATTGTCAAGTGATCAATTATGATAGCTGGAACCACATGATGCTAATCATTCGGGGCCCTCTCAAATCGAGAGGGCTGCAGATGCTTAGTAGTTGGATACTGAGTTCGACAGCTGTTTGGAAATTAAGAGAATCAAGAGAAATGAGGTTAATGTGGAGAAGTGGTGTTGAAGTAAAAAGATCTGCCATAGTTCTATCGAATAGCAGAGCAGAATCAAAGGGCCAAATGGTGTAATCCTGCTGCTAATTGTTATGTTCTTATCAAATTTCATCATTTGTTCTATCTTGTTTTGCAATAAATACCATTACCTTCCCTTCACCTGAGCTTCCCTCCGCAAGTGTGTACAGCTATCGAGCTAAACATATCTTCTTTGCTCTCTGAAGAAACCCAGGTACAGTAGCGCCTCGACTTACGAACTTAATCCGTTCCGGCACCCGGTTCGCGAACCAAAAAATTCGCGAACTGAATCCATTTTTCCCATTGTTCGGATAGCTTAAGAATGCTTGGACGGCTGTTCACAGCGCATGCGCCAAAGACGAATTGAATGAGAGCTTTCGCGTTCAAAAGCATGTAGCAAAGCAGAACAATGAAACCATGTGATCGCACACGGGCTTTTTGCATTCGTACCTTCGTTTGTACCTTGAATTTCGTACGTACGTTGAAGCAAAACTTTACATATAATCCTGTTTGTAAACCGATTTGTTCATTAACGGGGTCATTCATATGTCGAGGCGCTACTGTATATCCAAATTGTATTGGAGTTATAGAATCAGAGATCTAGAACACACAGGAAAAGGCCCTTCATTCTATCACATTGGCAGTAGACAAAAACAGCTACACCCCATTTTAATTCCATTTTCTAGCACTAGGACCCATAGTCTTGCATACTTTGGCATCACAAGTACAGATCTAAATACTTATTAAATGTTCCTGCCTTAAGCACATTTATAGATCGTGAGCTCCAGATTCCCACCACTCTCTGGATGAAACATTTTCCCTGACATCTTCTCGAAACCTCCTGCCCTTTACCTTAAATCTATGCCCCTGGGTCATTGACTCTCTCCACCAAGGAGAAAAAGTCCTTCCTGTCAAACCTATCAATGTCCCACATAATCGTATACATCTCAGTCATGATTGCTTTATGGAAAACTACTCCAGTCTATCGGATTTCTCTTTATAACTAAAACTTTCCAGCCCAGACCAAACTGTTACTCTTGTTTCTATTTCTTATGGTCTTCTTACTGTAATATCCTGATAAATCTCCTCTGCACCTTCTTCAGTAAAATCACACCTATCCAATCAAATAGATTCTAGAATTGCACACAATACTCAGGCTCTGGCCTATCCAATGTTTTATGTAGTTTCAGCATAACTTCCCTGCTCTTAAGCCCTGTGCCTTGGCTAACAAAGGCATTTAGACTCTTCACCTTCCTGTCCCAAGACCTTTAAGGGACCAATGGGCATACATATCCAGGTCCCTTTGATTCCCAATGCTTCCTAGAGTCGTACTGTTCATGGGTATACCCTTGCCTTGTTTGCCCTGCACAAATGCATCACCTTTCACTGATAAAAAATGAAAGCACTGCGAATGCTGTAAATCAGAATCAAAACAGAAGTTGCTGGAAAAGCTCAGCAGGTCTGGTAGCATTTGTGCAGAGAAATCAGAGTTAACCTTTCAGGTCTGGTGATCCTTCCTCAGTTCTGAGGAACTGTGCCCGAAATGTTAACTCTCATTTCACCTTACCCATATACATATTCTTCAATGATGTGCATGTTCACTGTTGCTCTGCATAATTTCTACCAGATACAAAATAAATAAAACCAAGATCACTGCAGTTTGAAACAAATAGCACAATGTGGAAAACATTCAACGCCTTCAAGATGGATTTAGACATAGCTTTTGCACTAATGAAATCAAAGACTATGAAGAGAAAGTGGGAACAGGGTACTGAGTTGGATCATCAACCAACATATTGAGTCAAAGGGCCAAATGACCTACTCCTGCTCCTATCATCTATGTTTCTATGAGAAATCTCAACTTACTTTCGATAGAGCCAGTGATATGAGATACAGGAAAATACAGATACAGGAAATTTAAACATAAACACTAAAATTGAAAATTTTATATCTGCATATTTTAACATAAAATCGACTTAATGCCTACATTGTCAGATCATACATGTGATACCAATACAATCAAAAACTCCTTTCATGAGCTCTTCAAGAAGTAAATCAGATTTCTCACAGAAATATGCAAAATAGGAGCAAGAGTAGGCCATTCTGCCCTCTGAATCTGCTCTGTTGTTTGATATGATCCTGGCTGATCCTCCAGCTTCCCTACTCCCACTCTCTCCCCATTCCCTTTGATCCCATTAGGCCTACGAATATACTTAATTCCTTCTTGAAAACATTTACTGCTTTGGCCCCAACCATTTTCTGTGGAGAACAATTCTACAGGCTCACCACTCTGGATGAAAAGAAATTCTGTATATTTCAGTCCTAAATGTCTCTCTTGGCTGCCTCATTTTCACTATTGTAAGAAACTTATGTATTTACTCACAGTATTGTCACTTAGTTGGTGCCTATTCATCATGGCTTAATACATGAGGGAGGAAATCAGAGGCCCTGACCCAAATTTTTAATTCCCCTCTAGCCACAAGAGCAGAGGCAGAGAACTGTGGACAGTTAATGTAGTTCCACTTTACAAGAAGGGTGGTAAAGGTAGAGCAGGGAATTACAGACCAGAGAGTCTCACATCAGTGAGATGAATTCTGAAAGAGAAAGTTAATGTCCAATCAGGATAGCAAGGTTTGATCTCTATGGTCAACATAGCTTTGTCAGAGGGAGATCATGCCAAACAAATTTGCTTGGTCACCTTCAATCATGTAGATGAGAGTAGTGTAGTTATTGTAGTTTGTATGGATTTCAGTAAGGACTTCGATAAGGTGCTATATGGGAGACTGATAAAGAAGGTTAAAAACTCATGGGATCCAGGGTAACTTGGCAAGTTGTATCCAAAATTGGCTTCCTGACAGGAGATAGAAGGTGGTTATAGAAGAATGCTTGTGTGACTGGAGCTGAGTGTCCAGTGGCATACCATAGGGATCAGTTCTGAATCCCTTACTACTTGCAATGTGTATAAACAATGTAGATCAGAGTGCTGGGGGAAAGGAATGATAAATAAGGGGATGACATGATGATTGGCCAGACAGTTGACAATGAGTAAAGAGGTCTTAGATTACAGGAAAACATAGGTGAACAGTCAGATGAGCAAATCAGTGGCAGATGGAGTTTAATCCTGATAAATGTGCAGTGATACACTTCGGAAGAAATAATGAGAGAAGGAATGGCATGATACTAGGAAGCTCAGAGAAATAGAGAGATCATAGAATGCTCATCCACAGGTTAGATTAGATTAGATTAGTTTAGATTAAATTAGATTAGATTAGATTCCCTACAGCGTGGAAACAGGCCCTTCGGCCCAGCAAGTCTATACCAACCCTCCAAAGAGTTACCCATCTAGACCCGTTTCCCTCTGACAAATGCAGCTAACACTATGGACAATTTAGCATGGCCAGTTCACCTGACCTGACATCTTTGAATTGTGGGAAGAAACCGGAGCACCCGGAGGAAGCCCACGCAGACACGGGGAGAATATGCAAACTCCACACAGACAGTCGTCTGAGCTTAGACAAACTTGAATTGTTTTTGCTGAAGTGTCAGACACTGAGGGTTGACCTGATGGAAGTAGATAAAATTACGAGAGGCATGTATAGGGTGAATAGTTGGAGCCTCTTTCCCAGGATAGAAATGTCAAATACTAAAGAGCATGGTTTAAATTGAGACAGCAATGGTGGCTCAGTGGTTAGCACTGCTGCCTCACAGCACCAGGGACCCAGGTTCGATTCTATCCCTCGGGTGACTCTCTGTGTGGAATCTGTACTTTCTCCCCGTGTCTGTGTGGATTTCCTATGGGTGCTCCGGTTTCCTCCCACAGTCCAAAGATGTGCAGGTTAAGTTAATTGGCCAAGCTAAATTGTCCCATAGTGTTCAGGGATATGAAGGTTAAGTGCATTAGTTAGGATAAATATAGAGTAGGGGAATGGGTCTGTTTGGGTTACCCTTTGGAGGGTTGGTGTGGACTTGCTGGGTTGAAGGGTCTGTTTCCACACTGTAAGGATTCTATCTATTCTATTCAGGTGGCTCAGTGGTTATCACTGCTGCCTCACAGCTCCAGGGATCCTAGTTTGATTCCCACCCGGGCGACTATCTGTGTGGAGTTTGCATATTCTCCCTGTGTCTGTGTGGGTTTCCTCCCACTGCAAGTGCTGCCAGGGGAGGTGATAGCAGCAGATACAATGGCAAAGTTTCAGAGGCATTTAGACAGCCACATGAACAGACAGAGAGAAGAGGGAAATGGACCATGTGCAGGCAGATGGGATTAGTTTAAACTAGCATCATGATCAGCACAGGCATAGTGGGTTGACGGGCCTGTTCCTGTGCTGTACTGTAATAATATATCTTGCTTTTCCCCACCACTCATTTGGATATGATTTAGCACAAGAAGGCATAGTATTTGTGATAACTAAGATGTTTTATATTTTAAAACTATTTCCAGCATTGTCTGTTTTCTTTTTTCAGATTTCTAGCATTCACTGTATTTTTCTGGGTTTTTTTTAACTGTTATGCTACAAAATAGCTATACCTCACAGAGGAGTGCAGGCCAGGTGTATTATAAATTGGTAGTTTAATTTATTGCAATTAAACATTGGTGTTACAAGTGTTCCCATTCAGTAAAGGAAATGTAGATATTTAAAGAATGCACACGTAAGGTTAACATTTTGCTGTTCTTTAATAACCTTGAAAGACTGTTTGTGGGCTCCTGATAGACAACCCCATCTGTCCAAACAGAATGACGTATGACAGAACCCACATAGAGATGGAGGTGAGACAGCCACCTTATCAGTCTTATCAGTGCAGGGATTCCAGTGACAGAACTGCACTGGGAGGACTGGAATGCTTGCACAAATCTATCTGTGTTTACATGCAAATAGTCCAAATCCAGCCGGAGTCTTGGATCTTAACTCAGGAGTCTACATGTAGGCAATGCTATCAGTATTTGTTAAGGAGAAGGTTGGCTATCCAGTATATATTTCCTAGCTTTAAGATTAGTATGTAAAAGACTTGCAAAAACAAAATGAAGCCTCTTGGGTGGGAAATAAATTCCAGCAAGTCAGACAATGGAGTAAACCATATTTTCCTTTCCACAACTTAAATACCAAATTAGTTTCGTAAATATTTATTCACAAATGAATTTCATCCTGTACCACTTCCAAAATCTAAGCTCTATCTCACAGAAATGTTTATCTTTTGAATATTTCAACCATAATACATTTGTTAATTGTTGCTTGAATAGATTCATTCATTTTTTCATTGTGAGTCTTGGGTGTCCTTTCACAATAATCACTTGCCTGCTGGTTTATTACACAGGAATTGATTTGCAAAGGGCAAGAATATCATTTTTTCCCCTGTTCCATATCTGAACTGCTCAGAGTGGGGTGATGGTTTAAGCCACCAGAGAGTTTCTGATCTGGAGCTGTTAGTTCCAGCTCATTTTCTATCCACCTGGCCCAGGTAGTCTGAGGCCAAAGCAGTTTAAACCATTGGAAATGGATGCCCCAGACAGAAGTAGGCAGGAGGCAGCCCTGGATTGTGGAAAACTATGAACTCTTTAGACTCCCACCAGCGATTACCTGGGAAGCATTGGGAGAAGACTCTTCCAATTACCTGCTAAATAACTTCCATTAACCTGCAAGTAACCAGTAGTACTTGGAAATGAGTATTACACACTGGTCGTATGGAGCTCCATTTAAAGTATGGAAGATGAATGTCAATAACAAGTAGGCGAAAGTGAGGACAGCAAATGCTGGAGATCAGAGTCAAGATTAGAGTGGTGCTGGAAAAGCACAGCAGGTCAGACAGCATCCGAGGAGCAGAAAAATCGACGTTTTGGGCAAAAGCCCTTCATCAGGAATGAATGCAAGAGCCTCCGGAGTGGAGAGAAAAATGGGAGGGGTTGGGGCTGGGGAGAAGGTAACTAAGAGTGTAATAGGTGGATGGAGGTGGGGATGAAGGTGATAGGTTGGAGAGAAGGGTGGAGTGGATAGGTGGAAAGGACGATTGGCAGGTAGGACAGGTCATGAGGATGGTGCTGAGCTGGCAGTTTGGAACTGGGGTAAGGTGAAGGGAGGGGAAATGAGGAAACTGGTGAAGTCCACATTGATGCCCTGGGGTTGAAGTGTTCCGAGGCAGAAGTTAAGACATTCTTCTCCAGGTGTCGGGTGGTGACGGATGGCAGTGGAGGAGGCCCAGGACCTGCATGTCCTCAGCAGAGTGGGAGGGGGAGTTGAAATGTTGGGCCAAAGGGCAGTGTGGTTGATTGGTGGGGGTATCCCGGAGATGTTCCCTAAAGTGCTCTGTTAGGAGGCGTCCAGTCTCCCCAATGTAGAGGAGACCGCATCCGGAGCACGGATAATGACATTTGTGGATGTGCTGGTGAAACTTTAATGGATGTGCAAGGCTCTTTTGGGGTCTTGGATGGAGGTGAGGGGGGAGGTGTGAGCGCAGGTTTTGCAATTCCTGCGGTGGCAGGGGAAGGTGCCAGGATGGGAGGGTGGGTTGTTGAGAGGCGTGGACCTTACCAGGCAGTCACGGAGGGAACAGTCTGTGGAAAGCGAATGGAGTGGGGATGGAAATATATCCCTGGTGGTGGGGTCCATTTGTAGATGGCGGAAATGTTGGCGGATGATGTAGTTTATGCGAAGGTTGGTGGGGTGGAAGGTGGGGACCGGGGGCGTTCTGTCCTTGTTGCAGTTGGAGGGGTGGGGTTTGAGGGCGGAGATGCGGGACGTGGATGAGATGCGTTGGAGGGCATCTTCAACCATGTTGGAAGGGAAATTGCGATCTCTAAAGAAGGAGGTCATCTGGTGTGTTCTGTGGTGGAACTGGTCCTCCTGGGAGTAGATACGGCAGAGGCGGAGGAATTGGGAATACGGGACGGCTTTTTTGCAGGATGTAGGGTGGGAGGCTGTGTAATCCAGGTAGCTGTGGGAGTCAGTGGGTTTGTAATAAATGTCAATGTTAAGTCGGTCGTCATTGATGGAAATAGAGAGGCCCAGAAAGGGGAGGGAGGTGTCAGAAATGGTCCAGATTGCCAGGCGCCAACTCGAAGACACCTCCTCCTACTGCCCCCTCGACCATGACCCTATCCCCCATCACCAAACCATCATTTCCCAGACCAGACACAACGTCATCACCTCAGGAGATCTCCCACCCACAGCTTCCAACCTCATAGTTCAGGAACCCCACACCGCATGATTCTACCTCCTTTCCAAGATCCACAAGCCTGACCACCCTGGCTGACCCATTGTCTCAGCCTGCTCCTGCCCCACCGAATGCATCTCTACCTCTCTCGATACTACTATCCACCTTAGTCCAGGAACTCCCCATATATTTTTGAGACACCACCCATGCCCTCCACCTCCTCCAAGACTTCTGTTTCCCGGCCCCCAACACCTCATTTTCACCATGGACATCCAATCCCTCTACACCTCCATCCGCCATGACCAGGGCCTCCAAGTTCTCTGTTTCTTCCTCTCCCGATGTCCCCAACAGTACCCTTCCACTGACACTCTCATTCGTTTGGCTGAACTGGTCCTCACCTATACCAATTTCTCCTTTGATTCTTCCCATTTCCTCCAAAAGAAAGGGGTAGCTACGGGCACCTGCATGGGCCCCAGTTATGCTTATCTCTTTGTTGGCTACGTAGAACAGTCCATCTTCTGTAGTTACACCGGCACCACTCCCCTCCTCTACATTGATGACTGCATCAGCATCACCTCATGCTCCCACGAGGAGGTTAAGCAGTTCATCAACTTCACCAATGCATTCCACCCCGATTTTAAATTCACCTGGACAATCTCCATCTTCATCAATGACGACCGACTTAACACTGACATTTTTTACAAACCCACTGACTCCTGTAGCTACCTGGATTACACCTCTTCTCACCCTACCTCCTGCAAAAATGCTATCCTATATTTCCAATTACTCTGCCTCTGCTGTATCTGCTCCCAGGAGGACCAGTTCCATCACAGAAGACACCAGATGGCCTCCTTTTTTAAAGAACTTAATTTCCCTTCCCACGTGATTGAAGTGCCATCCAACATCCACGTCCATGTCCCGCACCTCCGCCCTCAAACCCCACCCCTCCAACTGCAACAAGGACAGTACGCCCCCAGTCCCCACCTTCCACCCCACCAACCTCCGCATAAACCGCATCAAACGCCGACATTTCCGCCACCTACAAACGGACCCCACCACCAGGGATATATTTCCCTCCCCATTCCTATCCGCTTTCCGAAAAGACTGTTCCATCCATGACTACCTGGTCAGGTCCATGCCCCCCAACAACCCACCCTCCCTTCCCGGCACCCTCTCCTGCCACCGCAGGAACTGTAAAACCTGTGCCCTCACCTCCATCCAAGGTCTCAAAGGAGCCTTCCACATCCATCAAAGATTCACCTGCACATCCACCAATATCATTTGTTGTATCTGCTGCTCCCGATGTGCTCTCCTTTACACTGGGGAGACTGGACGCCTTCTCGCAGAGCACTTTAGGGAACATCTCCGGGACACCGCACCAATCAACCACACCGCCCCGTGGCAAACATTTCAACTCCCCCTCCCACTCTGCTGAGGACATGCAGGTCCTGGGCCACCTCCACTGCCACTGCCTCACCACCCGACACCTGGAGGAAGAATGCTCGTCTTCCGCCTTGGAACACTTCAACCCCAGGGCATCAATGTGGACTACAACCGTTTCCTCATTTCCCCTCCGCCCACCTTACCCCAGTTCCAACCTTCCAGCTCAAACCATCCTTATGACCTGTTCTACCTGCCAGTCTTCCTTCCCACCTATCTGCTCCACCCTCCTCTCTGACCTATCACCTTCATCCCACCTCCATCCACCTATTGCACTCTTACCTGCCTTCTCCCCAGCTCCCCCCCATTTATCTCTCCACCCCAGAGGCTCCCAGCCTCATTCCTGATGAAGGGCTTTTACCCGAAATGTTGATTTTCCTGCTCCTCAGGTGCTGCCCGACCTGTTGTGCTTTCCCAGCACCACTCTAATCTTGACTGTCAATAACAAGTATTAAAGGGTTTTTCTTCTGGGTTGGCAAGAGAAGGCTTTAATTTTGAGAGTATTGAAGTCATTTTCAGGGGTGGTGACATCTGTGGAGAGAGAAATTTTGAAGAAAAACTATGTTGGACTCAAAATGTAAAATTGGTTTCTCTCTCCACAGATGCTGCCAAACCTACTGAGTTTCTGCAGCATTGTAGCCACATTTTAATACTTTTACTGAAAATGTCTTCATTGCCACAACATCTCTTTCAGTGATAGTGTTTATGTTTTCATGTCATGGAGAGGGTAAAGGCCTCAGCGTTCAGTAATGACTCACTCCAAGTTCACTTCCAAGCTGCCCAGGAAAGGCAGGATGTCCTGTTACCTAGGGCTAGCAACAAAAAGTGATCCTATCTGACCAAGACAGCATGGATGGGAGTCACAGTGTATGATAGCTACTAAATAGAACCTAGGAAGAGGATGAACAATCTGTTGTACTCCGCTAAAGTGAATGGCACTGTGTGATCACTGCAAAGTGACTCTCTTTGGGTCATCAAGCAGTGTAAATGAGTGAGTGTAGAGGGATGTAAAGTAGGAACACTTAAATGCAGGCGTCAGCAGCAGACGGAACACGTGGACTGAATTTGTGGCAGCAACTTCATGCAATGAACATCATACCATTTGCAGGATAGTGTGGGTATCAAGCACAGGAGCTGTCATAGGCATGCATGCTCATAAAGTGCTTGTCCACATTGGGATGATACCCATTCCTTCTTTCTGCCGACATGAGTGAACTGGTCATAGGATCATAATAGCTGGAAGGACAATCAGACTGGAAGAGGTGTCGCAGACTTTACAATCTTGACCCCAACTGTGAACAACGCCATTAAATTTGATGGTGAGGATCATCACCAACTGTTTGATTTCACAAAGACCACAGTTTCAGAGCTAAATCTTCTCTAAACTGCACGCAATGCATTTTCATCCTTCCTTAAATGAGGTGATTAATACTGTACACAGTACTCCAGATATGGTCTCACCAATCACCTGTATAACTGAAAAGTATGCTTCCTTATTTTGTATTCACCTGCACTTGTAATAAATGGTAACATTCTCTTAATTTTCCTAAATTATTTGCTGGTCCTGAAAATAAGCATTTTACGATAGCTGCAGGAGGAACACCCAAATCTCTCTGCATCTCGGAGCTCTGCAACTTCTCACCATATAGATAATTTGCTCTTTTTCATTCTTCTGCCAAAATGGAAATGTTCACATTTTCTCACAATGCACAATCCATTATCCAGATTTTTGGCCATTCACTTAATCCATCTATATTTTTCTGTAGCCTCAGTATGCCATTGTCACAACTTAGTTTCCACCTTAATATTGTGACATCAGCAAATTTTCCAAATGCATCTTTCAGCCTCTACGCAAGTCATTTATATAAATTTAAACACTGGTGTCTGCGGTACAGTACTTGATATATTTTCCCAACCTGAAATATAATAATTTATGCCTGTCCTCCATTTCCTATTACTCAGCCAAACTTCCATCTATGTCAATATGCTGCACCATATAAAATGAGCTTGTATTTTCTGAAATAATCATTGTTGATGCACTTTGTCAAATGCCTTTGAAATTGATATATGTACATCCACTGGTTTCTCTTTAACAACAGCATATACGACTTCCTCAAAGAATTGCGATAGGTTGGTTAAACAAGGCTTCTCTTAAGCAACACCATGTTGACATTGTCTGATTGCTTAGAATTTATCTAAACATCCAGCTTTTAATTCTTTAATAATAGCTTCTGACAATTTCTCTTTAACAGGTGCTGAGAAAAGGGACAGTGCATAGCCATCAGATAATTATTTATATTCTCAACCAATGGTTCTCACAGCAAGTCAAAGATTAGGAAGAGGAGCCAAATTCTCCCCAACTGCACCTCCACTTGCACTTTATCTCGGAGAATCATGACTCCCTCTGATGAGGCACTGTACCAGCATGCCCTGTACCCTCCAGCAGTGCACACACATTCACCTCAGTGGCTTCACATTCTGGACTGGCCAAAGGAGCACATCACAGTCAAGTGCGCGCGTTTGACAGACGATGTGCCAGCCGAAATCACTGATGTTTGGAGAACTGCTGAGACCAGCCATTCTTCTCATCTCTATGCAGAGCTCCACCCAGATGACAAGCCTCTGGTAACAAGACCTAGTTTCCCTTGAGAGGATGATATTGAGCTGCTTTCTTGAACCAGTGCAGTCTATTTGGTGCAGCACCATTATGGAGCAAGTTCCAAGATTCTGACCCAGCAATAGTGAAGGAATGGCAATATATCTCCAAGTCATGATTGTGAGTGGGTTGGAGGAGAACTTGCAGCTGGTGGTGTTCTCATGTGTCTGTTGCCCTTGTCCTTCTAGATGAAAGGTACTATCTAGAGACATCTGGTGAATGTTTGCAGTGCTTCTTGTCAGTGGCACACAATGCTGCTAATGAGTATCCGATTTGGAGGCAATCAATATTTATGGATGTGGTGCCAATCAAACTAACTGGATGATGTCAAACCTCCTGATATCAAACTCATTCAGGTAAGTGGCAAACATTCCATCAAAGTCCTGATTTGTGCCTCGAGCCTCCAACCATTTCTTGATATCATCTGGAGTGTTGAGGTCTGTGGGAAGACTGTCTGGCTGAAGAGTGCTGCAAATGCTTCAACTTTATTTTTTGCACTGATGCTATGTTCTCCCATCATTGAAGAAGGGAATAGCTTAGAGCCTCCTCCTCTAGTGAGTGGTTTAATTGTCCACCACCATTCACAACTGGACATGCAAGAATTGCAGGGCACAGATCTAATCCATTAACTGTTCAATCATTTAGCCCTGTCTGTGGCATGTTGCTTTTGCTGTAATGGCATGCATGTAGTCCTGTCTCATAGCCTCTCCAGACTGACATCTTATTTTTAGGTATGCCAGGTGCTGCTGCACTGAACTAGGATTGATCCGTGACTTAATGGTAAAGGTAGACAGAGGGATATACTGAGCTATGAGACTGCAGACTGCGTTGGAATGTACTTTTGTTGATACGATGGCCCACATTGTCTCAAGGATCTCCAGTCTTGAATTGCTAGTTCGATAGAAAATCTCTACACATTTAGTCTGGTGATAGTACCTCACAATACGATGGACTGTATTCTCAGTGTGAAGATGAGGCTTTGTCTCCACAAGGACTGTGCTGTGGTCACTTTTACCAATACTGCGAGAACTCTGTGGGAAGCTAGAGAAATGATTGCTGTGCGTCTTGCTGAGATATTTGTATCATTGATAGTCACAGATGAAGTGCCGCAAGACTGGAGGTTGGCAAACGTGGTGCCACTGTTTAAGAAGGGTGGTAAGGACAAGCCAGGGAACTATAGACCAGTGAGCCTGACCTTGGTGGTGGGCAAGTTGTTGGAGAGAATCCTGAGAGACAGGATGTACATGTATTTGGAAAGGCAAGGACTGATTCGGGATAGTCAACGTGGCTTTGTAATTGGGAAATCATGTCTCACAAACTTGATTGAGTTTTTTGATGAAGTAACAAAGAAGATTGATGAGGACAGAGCAGTAGATGTGATCTATATGGACTTCAGTAAAGCGTTTGAAAAGGTTCCCCATGGGAGACTGATTAGCAAGGTTAGATCTCATGGAATACAGGGAGAACTAGCCATTTGGATACAGAACTGGCTCAAAAGTAGAAGACAGAGGGTGGTGGTGGAGGGTTGTTTTTCAGACTGGAGGCCTGTGACCAGTGGAGTGCCACAAGGATCGGTGCTGGGCCCTCTACTTTTTGTCATTTACATAAATGATTTGGATGCGAGCATAAGAGGTACAGTTAGTAAGTTTGCAGATGACACCAAAATTGGAGGTGTAGTGGACAGCGAAGAGGGTTACCTCAGATTTCAACAGGATCTTGACCAGATGGGCCAATGGACTGAGAAGTGGCAGATGGAGTTTAATTCAGATCAATGCGAGGTGCTGCATTTTGGGAAAGTAAATCTTAGCAGGACTTATACACTTAATGGTAAGGTCCTAGGGAGTGTGGCTGAACAAAGAGACCTTGGAGTGCAGATTCATAGCTCCTTGAAAGTGGAGTCACAGGTGGATAGAACAGTTAAGAAGGCGTTTGGTATGCTTTCCTTTATTGGTCAGAGTATTGAGTACAGGAGTTGGGAGGTCATGTTGCGGCTGTACAGGACATTGGATAGGCCACTGTTGGAATATTGCATGCAATTCTGGTCTCCTTCCTATCAGAAAGATGTTGTGAAACTTGAAAGGATTCAGCAAAGATTTACAAGGATGTTGCCAGGGTTGGAGGATCTGAGCTACAGGGAGAGACTGAACAGGCTGGGGCTGTTTTC
Source organism: Chiloscyllium plagiosum (assembly GCF_037043375.1). Taxonomy (NCBI): domain Eukaryota; kingdom Metazoa; phylum Chordata; class Chondrichthyes; order Orectolobiformes; family Hemiscylliidae; genus Chiloscyllium; species Chiloscyllium plagiosum. The sequence goes on along the minus strand of NW_028270143.1, from coordinate 99,734,746 downwards.
CCTGGAGCGTCGGAGGCTGAGGGGTGACCTTATAGAGGTTTACAAAATTATGATGGGCATGGATAGGATAAAAAGGCAAAGTCTTTTCTCTGGGGTTGGGGAGTCCAGAACTAGATGACATAGGTTTAGGGTGAGAGGGGAAAGATATAAAAGAGACCTAAGGGGCAACGTTTTCATGCAGAGGGTGGTACGTGTATGGAATGAGCTGCCAGAGGATGTGGTGGAGGCTGGTACAATTGCAACATTGAAGAGGCATTTGGATGGGTATATGAATAGGAAGGGTTTGGAGGGATATGGGCCAGGTGCTGGCAGGTGGGACTAGATTGGGTTGGGATATCTGGTTGGCATGGACGGGTTGGACCGAAGGGTCTGTTTCCATGCTGTACATCTCTATGACTCTATAAGTATTGTAGGAAACCCCCCAAACTATCCATGCTGTGGAACCCCACCATTAGCAGTCCAATCATTTGCTCTATTGAGTCTACTCCATTGTTGAAGCATAGGCCACACTGTACCTTTGGTCAGGTAGAATTCACAGCTTCTGCACTGGGGACAATGGGAGACAGGAGCCAACCCTGCAGCTGATGAGGTAGAGAAAAAACCTTCTTGACACCTGCAAGTTAGTGAGGACAGACAAATCATAAGAGCTACCCATTGAGCATGCAGGCACCTGAAGGATTTATTTCCTGTAATCACAATGTGGCTGTCCAATCAGATATTGAAACTCACCCCCTTTCTGAGAATGAATGCTGTCAGCCAATCCCAGTGAGCTCCCAGCACCACACATGCCACTCACACTTGTCAAAAACTAGCAAAGACAACAAATTCCAGAGCTCTCCTAACCTGCTCCCTCTTTCAAAGCTGCACCTAACAAATTCATTTGCCCTTCCAAATGGGCCATTAGAACTCCCTGAAATATGTTTGTGTGACTGACTGTCGCTTCTGGCATTAACTGGGATTAAATTTGAGAAGAACCTGCACCACATGCAGCACGATCGGTTGCTCTGAGGCCCAACATCCCACTATCTCTGATTTTGAGTATCCATCCCTGCTTGCTCCTCTACAGCATCTCCTTGTTGTTGACCTGGCTATTGCTTTACATTGCTCTGTGTCACACTTCACTGGCTTCTCTGCGACTGCACCAGAACAAGCAGATGAGTTGCGTTGTCTTAGTCATAGAATCATAGTCACAGAGATGTACAGCATGGAAACAGACCCTTCGGTCCAACCCGTCAATAGTCCATCATATATCAGCTTAAGGTGATCTGAAAATAACCTACTAGTTCCAATCAGGTCAGCATGTTCTTTGAGGCTCTCGCTCCCGTCCTGAATATTTCTGTCCAATGGGATTCTCCACTCTTACTGGGGCCCCCACAAGGCTTGGAATATTTGAGCCTATGTATTTTTGTGAGAACCAATCTATTATGTGCAGTTGGTATCTTGATACCACAAATTAGAAGATAGGACCCAACTAGGCAAATTAACAGCCTGAACAAAAGTGTCCTTTAAAATCACAAATGATGGGAGTCATATTTCATTCCATCAAGTGACTCAAAACATTTTATCTGGCTGTGATAAAATTCCTGCGAAGTTAAAATTGGAATGTCATGGTAATACAGCTGAGAGTGTTCTATGAACAAAGTTAGCTAAAAACTTGACAGCATAAACAGTTAGGCTCCATAGTGCTGATAAAGTATGTGCCCTCCTTGGGGTGTGTATTATACCATTTGATGAATAATATCATCACAGTATATCCTTCCGATTAAGTTATATTCAAGACCGAAGTTAGCTTGGCAATGCACCTTTAGTTGAACAGTTTGTTTTGAAAGAAATTAGTATTTGCTCATATAACTGCCTTTTGTGGCATCCCACCATTAGTAAGAACCTAAGAACATAAGAATTGAGAGCTGCAGTAGGCAATTCAGCCTCTGTGCATTTAATAAAATCATGGATGATCCCATCTTGGCCTCAACTCCACCATCCTGCCCACACTTCATAACACTTAACCATTACAAATTAAACATTTATCTATCTCTTCCTTAAATGTATTCAACATCCTGGCATCCAGTGCAGTTTAAGATAGCTTATTGTAGCAATAAGTGGTTGTGCAGCATAAGGAAGGGATGATATTGAGTCTTTCATATGAGCTGGGAATGCAGAGGGGATATTGAGTCACGCCACTGCCTATCTGAGACAGACATTCAGCTGATCACTGGAAGCTGGTTGGGAGGTGTTGCTGTGCAACTGAATGTTTAAAAGCCAAAACAAACAACTTATCTGCTTGTCAGAACCATCTCAAAATTTAAATTTGGATGATGATAATCGGAACGTTAGTTTTTGAACATTTCAGTTGGTATATACAAAATGTTTGCACACTCAACAAAGTAAAGGGGAACATCAAAAATATTAAAGACTAATGACTAGGAGAGACGGCATGAAACAAAATGGCATGCCATACTTTAAATGACCCTTGCTCTATTACAGCCAAAGTTGATAGAAGTTTACATTGTTTGTTATACTTTCGTTTAGCAAAAACAAAATAAGCAGTATCGTATAAACTCATGTGAAATTACAATTCTAACCTTGGACAACACACCCACATTGCTAATACCATTCATTCTGCTTTTTCAAAATTGGACTATTATCAAATAAAATTACAATATAACTCTGTACTTCTGCTGTAATTTAGTATTTTTGCAAAATTCTCTTTTGATTCCCCTCTCCCACATACAGATGATCCTCCCTTATCCATGAAACACGAGAGACTGAGCATCCTTCGAGAATGACGAACATTAACTTTTTCTGTTCTGTAATCAATGGTGTGAATTTTTGTGTTTCTCAAGCTGAAAGGCCACAGACTGGAAATTGGAACCTTTTTTTTTACCAATTTTATCACTACACAACAGCATCAAACTTTTCCAGATTATCCAATGTATTTTCAAAGAAGAGTTACCATTACCTTGTACTAACAGCAACCTCATTAAGTTTTGTGTTTCCATTTCATGAATTTTTCTGTTCTCTAAGTAGCTGAGGCAGTTGTGGATCAGTGGTGGCACTCCTACCTATATATCAGATATTTGAGGGTTGCAGCTCCACTCCTAATAGCTGATTGTATAATCTTGGTTGATACCAAACCCCAGTTCTGAGGATGTACTGCACTGTCAGGAGATGCTATCTTTAAATTAAGACAGTCAATCAAGGTCCTATCTCACAAATTAACGAATCCTTTATTTCATTGTTGTATGTACACTGGCAGCTATATTTCTCTACAGATATCACATTTCATAGGTGCTTCAGTAACTGCAAGACGTTTTTGGATATCTAAGGCTTTTTAAAAGTTAAATATAACTCAAAGTATTTTTTCATCTTTAACACCTCAATTAAAACAGCCAACAACAACTTAAGGTATTTTCAAATCAATCTATTCAGAGTGACATTGTACACCTATGGAGCAAGTGGGACTTCAACCTCCTGACTTAGAGGTAGGAACACTGCCGCTGCACCACAAGTAACCTCTACCCCTACCATCAATTCACCAACCGAGAGGAGTTTCAAAAGTAGTCAAAGTCATAATTGATGTGTGTGACTGGGATGAGGTGTCCAATAATATTGAGCACCACTGCCAAATACCATGTTGCAATTCTTTAATAATTGAGTTTGTCTGATGTTCTTTTTAACATTTCTTCATTTATTGATCAATTAATGCAAAATTTAATTGAAATCTTCAACCTCAATAATTTATGGGTTGAATGGAATTAAATTAACAGCCTGACAATAAGGTACATGGTTGGCCAAAGTAATCGAGCTGAGTCTCGTGTAAATAGAATCTGTAAAATGCAAAGATGCGATAGTCCCACTCTCTCATTAGAGAAGGAGACAACTGGTGGCGGCTTGATCTGAGGGCAACCAAGCGTGAAGTGAGGGGTGAGTTTGAGAAGGCAATGACCTCAACCAGTGCAAGAATTGAATGCATGCTACTGGCATTGCAAGCCAGTTATTCAGCCAACTGAGCAACCAAGCTTTTTCTGAAGGGTTGTATGTGCTGGAGTGAGAGTTGCTTATGTCAGAGATTCCACAGGGTTCCAAACCCCACCTCCCATTTATGCGATAGAAACAATTACTTCACCATTGGAAAATCTGGACCACTGTTACAAGAACTTTGAAGAGCACCAGATATGAATTCTCACTCTTTTAAGATCCTGAAGTGTTTTACCCACAAATCCAAATGACATGATCATTGTGGATACTGCATGTCACACTCTTCAGTATTAACCCTTTTTAACCCATGCATGACATGAATACGGACATTAGAACTGCAAGGAATAAATGAAGAAAATGGCACAGAGCCATTTCAAGTTAATATTGATAGGATAGATAAAGGCGCATAGAAAGAGGATTAATGCTGTGCACAAAGACTAATATGGACCATTTGGGCTGAATGGCCTGCTTTTTTATTGCTCCAAAATGGCACTAAACATCATTGACTAATTTCATAAAATAGGTGAAGCCTCCAAGATTGATTCACACTTATTTTTAAAATAAGAGCATTTATTTTATTAATTTTATTCAGAACTGCAACTTTTGAACCTGCAGAGTGCATGCAAGGGATTTCAAGATGAACTGTGTAAGGCATTTATTTAACATTAAGGAACTTACAGAGTTACAAAAGGAAAGTCAGATACTTAGCACAACCGGCCATTCAAAGGGCTCTGTTACCTCTTTTTGTGTTTTATATCTCTATGATTCTTTGAACGATGGTAAAAGCTTAAGAAATAGTGCCCACTGGCTTCAAACATCTGTAACAGCTCACTCAAATTATCGAACATGATGCCATACTTTCAGCGATGTCTTTTTTGCTGAATGTCACATCCTGTAACAACCAAATAGCAATTTATCAGATGGAAAATCCATGGGATTATGTGGAGCATTAATTTTATACCCATTAATGGAAATTTTAACCCACCCCACAATTTAAAAACTGACAGGATTAGGTGCACTATTCATTTTGCACCTTGCCGGGTTTTATATTCCACTGAAGACAATATATAATATTTGGTGGAGCATTAAAACTGGCATTTCATTTCATCTTTTAGGTTTCCTTCCTGGTGACTTTGCTTTCTGAAGCAACTTTATTTTATTATGGTGGCAGGGTCATGTTCTTCAAAATATGGTGACTGTTGGTTAGGGAATCGAAGGAAAGCATCCTCTGCAACCTACTTTTTTAAGAGAGTATCACAAAGTTACAGAAGTCTTTCAAGGCTGAAAGAAGCCATTCAGCCTATCATGCCAGCACCAGCCCATCAAATGAGGCTCATTAACTAGTGCCAATTTCCTGATTTCTTTTCCTTTTGCATGTTATTTTTATCCAAATATTCATCCAATGAATAATATCCAATTGAATACTGCATTGGAACCTGCCTCTAGCACATTTGCAGGTAGTGCATTCCAAAACTTAATAGTCCACTGTGTGAAAAAGTTATTTTTGTCTCATATTGTCCTTGCTTCTTTTGCAAATCACTCCAAGTCAATGCCCTCTCATTCTTGTGCCTTATACATGCGGGAACACTTTTTCTCTATCTTCCCTAGCCAACCTGCTCATGATTTTGAGATCATCTATCAGATCATTTCTTAGGCCTCTTCTCTCAACAAATAAAATAATCATAGGCGTCCCATCTATTCCCAAGGGAAAGTGAAGGAATCTCTATGTTAATCACATTGGTCAGCACGTGTTGTGAGGAATGTTTTAACATTATCGTCTTACTCCCAGCAAGTGATGTCTATATTTGTGTTTCGTACCAGCTTAACCGCCAGCAAAACCCCCCCTCATATTCGAATAAAATTACAGTGACCTTTCAGTTGCCAAAATAAATCCATAATATTGGAATAAAAAACTACTTAAGAACAATTCTCCAGCACTTAATCAGCATGTTGACCAGCCAAATAAGTGACACTTGTGTAAAGTGAAAAAAAGAATAATTGCACTGTTCTTGTCCAAATGAATTTCTGTCATAACCTCATTTCCTTCCAATAGCACATTAGTTTTCTTAAACACACCTCCAGGGAAAAGTGGGCCTAATTAATTTTTTCACAGACTGAGTTACTAAATCCAAGGAAAAGAAAGTTTGGATTTATGAGTGAAATATTATCCCAAGTAGTATTTTACCTCAAATTATTTCTAAATCCACAAGTACTGAGCTTTATTGATCTACAAATCCCCCTTTAGCTTTTCAGCATTTGTTGAACTGTGACCTTACCAACACCCTCTCCTGTAGAGCATCTTATGAAGCCTATCTGTGCATACCTAGGGTCAAGTCTTCTAGTGCACACACTTTTAAGACTATTAACCCAGCTGGCTGCAGTAGGCCTGGTATTTTAAACAACAACAAAACTTATTTTTATATTGGACTTTCAACGTAATGGAATGTCCCAAAATGCTTCATAGGAGCATTCTCAAAGGCCAACACCAGACCACATAAGGAGGTATTTGGTCAAATGATCAAAAGGTTAGTCAAAGTGATTGGTTTTAATGAGTACTTTAAAAGATGAAAGGGAAGTAGAGAGGCCGGGAGGTATAGGGAGTGTATTCCAAGGTTCAACCACCAATGGCGGAGTAATTAAAATTAGGGACACTCAAGAAGCAAGAGCTAAAGAAGGTTATATATCTTGGACATTTGTGGCTGATTGCAGGTATTGAGAATGGCAAAGCCACAAAGTAGCTTGAAAACAAGGATGAAAATGTTTAAATGAAGGCACGGCTTGATCGAGAGCTACTATAGGTCAGTGAATATAGGGACAATTGTGGGATGGGACTTGCTGCAAATTAAGATGTGGGCAGTTGAGTTTTGAATGACCTAAGGTTTACAGAGAATACAACGTAGAAGACCAGCCAGGAGTACAGTAGAAGGTTGAGACCAATTGTACCAAAGGAATGAATGAGATTTTCAGCAGCAGATGAGCTGAGACAGGGAAAAAGTAGGGCGATGGTATGTCGGTCAAAATTATTGCTGTTGACAAAATTAACCATTGCATTAAGAAACAAACATTGAGAACAGCTAGCAATCTTAATTATTCCACACAGAGGATATAAAGAGTAGAATCACATAAATAGGAAAGCAAAAAAATCAAATGGAGAAAGTTATTAGCTGCATAGCTGTTACAGCCAATTGAGGAGAAGAAATTCAGCTCCCTTTTTTTGAATCCCCTCTCACCCCATTGCAACAAATATTTTTATTTCTTTTTAGCGCACAGCCATTAGACTTTAACTAAATCTTAGTTCACTTGATCAAAATGAGGGAGATGATTGTTGAGGCTTTCTGGAATGAAAGAATGAGGAATTTTATGAACTCTACTAACCCCAGGAAAAAATAAAGATGGAATGTTAAACAAACACAGATAATAATTTCAAAAGGAGATCATGCCTGGTACAAACAGGAAGAATAAAGTAATTGAAACATACTTTGAGATCTTCAGATGTGAGATTTTTATCTGAGACCAAAATTGTTTTGTAGTTGACTTATATCTTCAACAGTAGCAGAATTTGTAGATATCTTTGAATTCTAGGTGATTGTCTCTTTGACCTAATTTGCTTTCTCTCTGAGTGCTCTCTTCGAAGGAGAGAATAAGATACAGAAAGGTAACAGAAAAGGTCGATGAGGTAATGCCGCTGTTATCTGAGGCTGTGCCTTCAGGTTCTAGCCTCTCCTATGAGTGGAAACATCTCCCCCATATCCACTCTCTCCTGGCCTCTCAGTATTCTGTAAGTTTCAATCAGGTCCGTCCATCCTTCAAAACTCCATTGAACACAGACCCTCATATGACAAGCTCTTCATCCCTAGGATCATTCCTGCAAACCTCCTCTGGACCCCCTCCAATACCAACACATCCTTCCTCAGCGCATGGCCCCAAAACTTCTCATAGTATTCCAAATATGGTCTGACCAGAGCCTTATATAACCGAAGCATTACATTTCTGTCCTTGTATTTGAGCCTTCTCAAAATGAATGCTAGCATTACATTTACCTTCCAAACTGTCAATAGAATCTGAATGTTAAATTTAAGAGTATCCTGATCTAGGACTCCTAAAACACTTTGCACTTCAGATTTCCAAAACCTTTCCCCATTTAGAAAATAGTCTATTCCTGTATTTTTCCAACCAAAGTGCAAAATTTCATATTTTCCCACATTATATTCATCTGCCACTTCTTTGACCACTCTCCCAGCATTTCCAAAACATTCTGCAGCCCCCTCTGTCCCTCCTCCAATCTTTTCATTATCTGCAAACTTTGCAACAGTGCCCTCAGTTCCTTCATCCTTTGTAGATCAAAAATATGTCTGCCTCAATTTTGAATATTTGATTTGATTTATTATTGTCATGTGTATCAAAATACAACAAAATGTATTGCTTTGTGCGTTTACCAGACAGTTGGGCGGCACGGTGGCACAATGGTTAGCCCTGCTGCTTCACAGCGCCAGAGACCCGGGTTCAATTCCTGCCTCAGGCAACTGTCTTGTGTGGAGTTTGCATATTCTCTTTGTGTCTGCGTGGGTTTCCTCCGGGTGCTCTGGTTTTCTCCCACAGTCCAAAGATGTGCAGGTTAGGTGAATTGGCCATGCTAAATTGTCCGTAGTGTTAGGTGAAGGCATAAATGAATGGGTCTGGGTGGGTTGCTCTTCAGAGGGTTGGTGTGGACTTGTTGGGCTGAAGGGCCTGTTTACACACTGTAAGTAATCTAATCTAAAATAATACCATACATCAGGGTAAAAGAACAGAATATAACGTTACAGCTACAGAGATGGTGCAGAGAAAGATTGAGTTTAATATGTGAAAACTGCATTCATAAGTCTGATGTCAGTGGAGAAGAAGCTGTTCTTAAATCTGCAGGTACGCATTTTTAAACTTTTATGTCTTCAACCCAATGGAAGGGAATGGGGAAGATCAATAACAGGGATGGGAGGGGTCCTTAATAATGTTGGCTGCTTTCCTGAGGCTGTGAGAAGTGTAAATGGACTAACTGGAAGGACAGCTGCTTTTCGAGATATACTGGCTGTGTTCACAATTCTCTGTAATTTCTTGCAATCTTGAGCAGAGCAGTTGCCATACCATGCTGTGATGTATCCAAATAGGATGCTTTCTATGGCTCCCCAGCTTCCTCTGCTCTCTCGAGTGGAAAATTCCAAAGGCTAGCAAAATTCTGAGAAAACAAAGTCCTCCTCATCTCCATCTGAAATCAATTATTTTGATATTGTTCCTTCTCGTTACAGTATGCCAGACAAGGGGAAACATCCACCCTCGCAGCCCTGGATTCCACCCCCCCCCCCCCCCCCCCCCCCCCACATACAAATAAACTCAATAACTACATTCCATTTGGAAAACTAATTTCAATTGGGATCTGTGTTATGAAATTCTCCTGTGACTGTGTCTCCTGAATTCCTTATCGATATGCCAATTTAAAGCAGTGATAGCTTTAAATTGTATGCATGTTGCTTCCAGCTTCAATAGCAGCACTGAAATTTAAATGGTGAAGGGCTGAGAGACAGGATTAACAGCATTTACATGGCAAAGACTGATTAGGAATAGTCAGCATGGGTTTTTGCATGGGAAATTGAGTCTCCCAAACTTGACTGAGTTTTTTGAGGACTTGACCAAGAAGACAGTTGAGGGCAGAGTGGTAGACATTTTTTACATTGACTATAGTAAGCCCACCAAGACTGGCTGTAAAGTGAGATCACATGGGATCCAGGGAGAGCCAGCCAATTGGATACAAATCTGTCTTGACAGTAGGAGACAGAGGGTAGTGTTAGGAGGTTGTTGTTCAGACTGGACACCATCACTGAATTCCCCCACTATCAACATCCTGTGGTTTACCAGAAACTGAATTGGGCTAGCTATATAAATACTGTCACTACTAAATGAGGGCAGAAGCAAGGAATCCTGCCACAAGTAACTTAGTTCTTTCTTTGATTAGAGTGAAGGGCAGACATGTCCCTGTGAAAATGAGGGATAGAAATGGCAAGATTGGGAAACCATGGATGACAGGTGAAATTGTGAGACTAGCTAAGGGGGAAAATGAAGCGTATATAAGGTCTAGGCGACTGAAAACAGACAAAGCTTTGGAAGAATATCGGGAAAGTAGGACCAATCTGAAACGAGGAATGAAGAGGGCAAAAAGGGGTCATGATATATCCTTAGCAAACAGGGTTAAGGAAAGTCCCAAAGCCTTTTATTCATATATAAAGAGCAAAAGGGTAACTAGAGAAAGGGTTGCCCACTCAAGGACAAAGGAGGAAACTTATGCATGGAGTCAGAGAAAATAGGTGAGATTCTTAATGGGTATTTTGCATTGGTATTCACCATGGAGAGGGATATGATGGATATTGAGGTTAGGGATAGAGTTTTGAATACCCCAAGTCAAGATGGCATAAGGAGGGAGGAAGTGTTGGATATTCTAAAAGGCATTAAGGTGGCCAGGTGCCCAGATCCAGATGGGATCTATTCCAGGCTATTGAGGGAAGCGAGAGAAGGAGTAACTCGGGCCTTAACAGATATCTTCACAGCATCCTTGAACACATGTGAGGTCCCGGCAGACTGAGAATTGCTAATGTTGTCCCTTTGTTTAAGAAAGATAGCAGGGATACTCCAGGTAATTAGAGACCAGTGAGCCTGATGTCAGTGGTAGGGAAGCTGGTGAAGAAGATACTGAGGGATAGGAGCTTTTTACATTTGGAAGAAAATGGGTTTATCAGTGATAGGCAACATGGTTTTGTGCAAGGTAGGTCATGTCTTACCAACCTAATAGAATTCATTGAGGAAGTGACAAGGTTGATTGATGAGGGAAGGGCTGTAGATGTCTTAACATAGACATAGAACATTACAGCGCAGTACAGGCCCTTCGGCCCTTGATGTTGCGCCGCCCTGTCACACTAATCTGAAGCCCATCCCACCTACACTATTCCATGTACATCCATATGCCTGTCCAGTGATGATTTAAATGCACTTAAACTTGGAGAATCTACTACCATTACAGGCAAAGCATTCCATACCCTTACGCTGAGTAAAGAAACTACCTCTGACATCTGTCTTATACCTACCTCCCCTCACTTTAAAGTTGTGTCCCCTCGTGTTTGCTGTCCCCATACTTGGAAAAAGACTCTCCCTGTCCACCCTTTCTAACCCTCTGATTATCTTGTATGTCTCTATTAAGTCACCTTTCAACCTTCTTCTCTCTAACGATAACAGCCTCAAGGCCTTCAGCCTTTCCTCGTAAGACATTCCTTCCATGATTTTGCTGCTCGTCGGATGCTGCCTGAATTGCTGTGCTCTTCCAGCACCACTGATCCAGAATCTGGTTTCCAGCATCTGCAGTCATTGTTATTCCTTCCATACCAGGCAACATCCCAGTAAATCTCCTCTGCACCCTTTTCAAAGCTTCCACATCCTTCTTACAATGCAGTGACCAGAACTGTACACAATACTCCAAGTGTGGCCGCACCAGAGCTTTGTACAGCTGCAGCATAACCTCCTGGTTCTGGAACTCAATCCCTCTATTAATAAAGGCCAAAACACTGTATGCCTTCTTTACAACCCTGTCAATCTGGGTGGCAACTTTCAGGGATCTGTGTACATGCCACCGAGATCTCTCTGCTTATCTGCACTCCCAAGAATCCTACTCTTGGGGACTTGAGGCAGAAATTCAGGGAGCTAGGATGGAAGCTTAGAACTAGGACAAACAGAGTTGTTTTCTTTGGTTTGCTGCCCGTGCCACGTGCTAGTGAGGTGAGGAATAGGAAGAGAAAGGAGTTGAACATGTGGCTACAGGGATGGTGCAGGAGGGAGGGTTTCGGGTTTTTGGATAATTGGAGCTCTTTCTGGGGTGGGTGGGACATCTACAAGCAGGATGGTCTTCATTCTAAATCAGAGGGGTACCAATATCCTGGGTGGGAAATTCACTAAAGCTATTTAAGGTGGATTTAAACTAATACAGCAGGGGGATGGGAACCACAATTGTAGGACAGGTACAGAAGAGGATGAAAGTAGGGAGTTCCCAAATCAAGTATTCAGTAAGGCATTTGATAAAGTTCCCCATGGTAGGCTAATGGGGAAAGTGAAGTCACATGGGGTCCAGGCTGTACTAGCTAGAAGGATAGAGAACTGGCTGGGCAACAGGAGACAGAGAGTAGTAGTGGAAGGGAGTTTCTCAAATTGGAGAATTGTGACCACTGTTATTTGTGATATACATAAATTATCTGGAGGAAGGTACACATGGCCTGATTAGCAAGTTTGCAGATGACACTAAGATTTGTAGAGTAGCAGACAGTGAAGGGGACTGTCAGAGAAAGCAGCAGAATATAGATTCTTTGGAGAATTAGGCAGAGAAATGGCAGATGGAGATCAATCCGAGCAAATGCGAGGTGATGCATTTTGGAATATCCAATTCAACAGTGAACTATACGGTAAATGGAAAAGCCCTGTGGCAAATTGATGTTCAGAGAGATCTGGGTGTTCAGGTCCATTGTATCCTGTAAGTGGCAACACTGGTCGATAGAGTGGTCAAGAAGGCAAAAGGTATGCTTTCCTTCATTGAACAGGGCATTGAGTACAAGAGTTGGCAGTTCATATGACAGTTGTACAGGACTTTGGTTTGGCCACATTTGGAATACTGCATACAGTTCTGTTTGCAACATTACCAAAAGGATGTTGGGATGCTTTGGAGAAGGTGCAGAGGAGGTTCACCAGGATGTTGCCTGGTATGGAGGACACTGGCTATGAAGGGAGGTTGAGTAGATTAGGATAATTTTCATTGGAAAGACAGACATAGAGAGGTATAGACAGGCTGTATAGCAAGAAGCTTTTTCCCAGAGTGGGGAACTCAATTGCTAGGGTTCATGAGTTCAATTTAAGAGGGGAAAAGTTTAATGGAGATATGCACGGAACATTCCTTACGCAGAGGTTGGTGGTTGCCTGGAATGCATTGCCGGTGGAAGTGGTAGAGGTGGGCACGCAAGTGTCATTTAAGATGTACGTACACAGATACATAAATGGATAGAGAGCAGAGGGATACAAATCCTGAGAAAATAGGTGACAGATTTAGATAGAGGATCTGGATAAGTGCAGGTTTGGAGGGCCAAAAGGCTTGATCCTGCGCTCTAACTTTCTCTGATCTTTGTCTGCAAAGCATATCTGCTATTCAAAAGGCTCAAGTAATGACTGTGATGGGATGTCTCCCATTGGATAAGTGTAGGCCGAATGGCCTACTCCCACACCTGTGTTTCTATGTAGGCTTCAGAAATACAGCTTCATTCCTAGTCCTCCAGAATTTTAACAGACTTCAATTGAACCTTAATATTCATAATGAGAAGAACCAATTTCCCTCCACTAATTCCCAACTCCAGCCAGGTGCTGGGGATGTGCCGATATTTCCTTGTTAAATTCCTTCCCCTATGCTCTCAGCAGAAATGCTATGACTAGTTAACCACCTCTTTCACGAGGGCATCTAGCACTGGCCAACCAATGTTGACTTGGCTCATCATGAAGGATGAATAAAAACAAAACCTGAAGTATGTCCCTTTGAAACCTTCCAAAAGACTTGAAGCATTCTAAATGTCTTCAATAGAGGCCAAAGACTCTACAGACCATTTTATCTCATGAGCACCTCTGGGGTCTGTGGGCCAAGGATAGTGACTAGGCTTGTATCAGTGCAATGTTATTGCTGCACAAATATCAGTATTGCCTTCAGCAATATTGAACATGGAGTCCAGGCCACCACACTTACCCTAGTTAGAAACAAAAAAACAAAAATCAGAAGTGTGTGAATCTCTGTTTCACCTGGAAGTACTGTTTGGGGCCCTGGATGGAGGTGAGGGGTATGGTGTACCGGCAGATTTTGTATCTTTCCTGGTTGCAGCGGAAGGTACCTGGGGGTTCGGTGGCGGGGATAGTGTGAACCAAGCACTGTTGGAGGGACCGGTCCTTGTGGAAGGCTGAGAGAGGTGGGGAGGGGAAGATGTTATTGGTGGTGGGGTCTATTTGGAGTTGGTGGAAGTGTTTGAGAATGATGCATTGGCTGCGGAGACTGGTGGGGTGGTAGGTGAGGACAAGGGGAAATATGACTTTATTGCATGGGGTGGGGGGAGGTTTAAAGTGGTGGAGCAGGGAACCCCTCACCTCCATCCAGGGCCCCAAACAGTCCTTGCAGGTGAGTCAGAGGTTCATGTGCCTCTCTTCCAACCTAATTTACTGCATCAGGTATTCCCGATGTGGTCATCTCTATATCAGGGAGACGGAACGTAAACTTAGGGAACAGCTCATCGAGCGTCATAGTGGGCCCGCAGGGGCCAACCAGACCCCCTAGTCACCACCTATTTCAATTCCTCCAAACATTCCCTTTCCGACATGACCATCCTTGGTCTCCTCCATCGCCAAAACAAACCACAGCTCTTATTGGAGGAACAAAACCTTATCTTCAGCCTGGGCACTCTCCAGCCCGGAGGACTCAACATTGAGTTCTCCAATTTCAAATAACCTCCCTACCCACCCCCCGACATCCTTCCCAGCCTCTCCCCTGCCCTTCCACTCCTCCCGGCCACCAATCGGATTCATTCGTCTCATTGACCAACCAGGTCATACCCTCTATCTGTCTTCACCTATTCCTCCTCACCACCGTGCCTTGCCACCCCCTTTATCTGCAGCTCCCCTTACACCCACCCTTAGTCATGAAGAAGGGTTACACCTGAAATGTCAACTTCTGCACCTTCTAATGCTGCCTGTTTTGCCGTGTTCTTCCAGCCTCCTGACTATCTACCACACTTACCCTGACAGAGTACTGCCCCTAGAATTTCCAGTCACAGATTCCATATTTGAAAATATTGTGTTTCTTTGAGTCGCTCATCATGAACAGTGACATCCATCATGTAAAGATAAAATTGAGACAAAGAAAGGTTTTCTGTGATTGTGAATAATGACAATGTAAATAAAATGGAATGTAGGATACTCATCCAATTGAGAAGTTAATTGAGTCTAAACAATGCCAAATGATAATTGCAAAATCAAATTAATAGATTTATATGAATCTGATCATCATGAACTTAGACTGATGGACAGATTAGTGGATGGATAGATAGATAGAAGAACAGACAAACAGGTGGATGAATGGAGAAATATACAGAGGGACCAATAGATAAATGGACAAGTGGTGACAGGAACTGGGGGATGGAAGAACAGATGGAGAAAGGACTAATCAATGGATGGACGGAGGGAGGATAGAGCTATGACGGATAAATGGACAAATAACAGAATTTTCAACTTTCAACAGTTTTGAGTAATGCAAGCAATCTGCATGTAAAGTCAATATTTTCTATTAAGAAGGGATGAAATCTGGTAAAAGAATTGCTGACAAAAAGAAACAAAAATAAGTTTGAATTTTATTGCATGGTTTTAAGTTTAGGCCTAATTAGACTTTGTAATATGTTTTCACATATCAGCAGGTATTCACAGAATTTTATAAATATGAAAAATAAACATACTTTCCCTGAAGTGAATATTTCATGATGTAGAAAAGTAACGGTTAACGAATATTTTTATCTCTTCCTGAAGAACTTTTGAGTTGAATTTCCACAGAAAGGAAAAAGCCCATCAGTGTTTGTCACTATATCTTCTGAGCTCTGACAACTCCCATAACCACTTCAGTGAGAAGATCATTAGAGATAACATTTTCATCAACATTTTCACATCACATTGGCTTTGCTACATGATTAACTGCCATGATATTCCAAAACAAACACAATATTTAGACATTTGCTTGCGAAGATATTTTTTGTTGTCAACTTGTGTAATAGCACAAGCCTTTGCTCACTTTTGACCTTGTTGTCATCAAACTGTATTTTATAAAAAGGCTTTCAGTAAGTATAGTAAAAACAATTCATTGTATTTATGGTGATAAACAAGGCAATTGCCCACTCGATCCATTCCTGCATTTATCATTTACAGAAGCCAGCTCACCCTTTTCTTCTGCTCTTCTTTACCTAATGCATCCAACATAGCATTTTTATTCTTTTTTCTCTGACATCTTTATCTAGCTTCTCCTGTCTAGGTTCTGCAACCACTCTGTGTAGTTCCATGCTCAAACTACTCTCTGAGTAAGGAAGTTTCTTCAGAATTCTTATTGAATTTATTTGTGGCTATCGGATCATGCTGGTCCCTAGTTCTGGTCTTGTCTACAAATGGAAATATATTGTCTGTATCTACTGTATCAAACATTTTCACAACTTTAACCACCTTTATCAGATCATTCTTCAATTTTCTCCTTAGTAAAAAAAACCTCAGAATCTCTCTGATGTGTAGCATTCCAATTCCCCCCTCTTGCATTTTCTCCAGTGCCTCTATGTCCTTTCAATAATAAAAGATAAGCATTGTTCACATAGCTCCAAGTATGACTGTGATTGGAGACCATTCGCTATTTGCCATTATGTTACCAATCCAAAGTTCCAATCAAAAGCCACAGACCCATTTCTGGGTAGAGGGGGAGGGGGTGGGATGTGTATGGGTGTGTGTGTGTGTATGGTTGGGGGCAGTGAAGGTGACACTTCGCAATCTCTCTACTTACATTTCTGTTGAGGCAAACAGCTTGCAAACATCACTCAGTCACTTTGTGTCTATGCCTTCTGTGTGGGGCCCAGTGCAATTTGTACCACTGGAAAGGCTGTTTGGACAACAGGATGCTTTACAGTCTGAGAGGCCCAACATGTGTCACAGCTAGACTCTTGCTCTCAAAGAAAGTTTGTCAGTGGTGCAACTGGGTCGAAGAGAACATGGAAGAGAAGCAGACCATTCGGTCCCTCAAGTCTGCTCCACCAATCAATATGATCATGGCCTATCTGCTTGTGCCATAAATTCCACATTCCCATCTCCTGGGTTTTTTTTGTCTAACAGGAATCCATTAATCTCTGTTTTATAAATATTTCATGAATCCTGCCTCTGCAGCCTTCTAAAGCACAGAGTTCCAAAGTCACACAATCCTCAGAGAGGAAAAATAATCCGCTTCATCTATGTCCTGAGGGGGCTGCCACTCATTTTAAAACAGCTTGTTCTGAACTAACTAATAAGAGGAAACATCCTTTATATGCCCACTTCATCAACACCATTCGGGATCATCTACGCTTCAACCAAATTATGACTCGCTTTTCTAAACTCCTGTGGAAAGCAGCCCAGCCTGTCTGACCCATCCTCATCAGTTAACCTGCTCATTCCAGGTATCAATCAGGTAAATGTCCTTTGAGCCACCTCCAATTCATTTACATCTTTCCTTACAGAAGGAAACTAAAACTGCACAGAGTATTCATGATGTGATCTTCATAGAATTCCTACAGTTTGGAAACAGGCCATTTGACCCAATGGGTCCACACCAAAGAGCACCCCACCCAGACCCATCCCCCTATCCTTGTATTTCCCATGGCTAACCCACATAGCCAACACATCCCTGAACACTACGGGCAATTTAGCATGGCTAATTCACCTGACCTGCATATCTTTGGATTGTGGGAGAAAACTGGAGCACCCAACGGAAACCCATGCAGACTCAGAGAGAATGTGCAAACTCCACACAGACAGTCACCTGAGGGTAGAATCGAACCTGGGTCCCTGGCACTGTGAGGTAACAATGCTAGCTACTGAGCCATTTTGTCAATGCCCTGTCTAATTGAAGCATAACATCCTTACTTTTATATTTAATTCCTCTTAGGATCCCATAAGACATTTTGGATTATGTTTGGTATCCATACATAACACAGTGTGACTCATGCACTGGAACACCTAAATCCTTTTGCACTTCAGAATTCTACAGTCATTCTTTGCTTCAGTGACGTTTTTATTTTGTTCTTTCTACCAACATCAAGAACTTCATACATTAAATTCTATCTGTCAGGATTTTACCCATTCGCTCAACACATCTATATCATGTGCAAATTCCTTTTCTTTATTCATTCACAGAATGAGGGTGTTGCTGGCGAGGCCAGCCTGTATTGCCCATCCTAGAAGACAGTTAAGAGTTGACCACCTTGCTGTTGGTCTGGAATCATATGCAGGTCAAACTAGGTAAGAATAACAATTTTCTTCCCTAAAGGACATTAGTGAACCAGATGGTTTTCTTCCGACAGTTGATTCAAGGTTATCATTAGACTCTTAATTCCAGGCTATTATTGAATTCAAATTCCACCAAATGCCATGGCATGATTTGAAAATAGGCCTCCATAACATTACCTGGGTCTTTGGTTTAACAGTCCAACGATAATACAACTTGGCCAATGTCTCTGATAAAGAAAGGCTTCAGTGGTTAATGCATGTATTTTGGACTGAAACATGTAAACAACATTCTTTATAAGGTCATACTTAGTTCCCAAAGTCAGAGATGATATAAATCATTTGGAACTCATCATCAGGAAAGAAAGATGAGAATTTATGTAATGTCTTTCACAACCTCAGACATCCAAAGTGATTTACAGCCAGAGAATAATACTAAAGTATTGGCATTATTTCACCTTCAGAAACACAGCAGACAATTTTCACACAGCAAAGACCATAAAAGCAATGAACAAGTGACCAGATAATTTGTTTTGGTGATGCTGGTTCAGGGATAATTATTAGTCAGGTCTCTGGGGTGAACTTCCCTGGTTTTCTTCAAATAACTGATTGTTCCACTTCTTGCAATTTTCAAGTGGAGCAGTTCATAAAATTGGCAACTAAAATCACATGAAATCTTGTTCTTTTAAAATTTAATGTAAATGCCAGACAATAAATGTAGATAAATTATTGGCCGGACCAGAATTAAAACACCTTACTTGGTTTCATACTTGCAAAACAGCAAATAATGAGAATGTCTATGCCAAGTGATACTCTACTTCATTTCTCCGTCTTGAGATCTCCATCCAAAGGCAGGTCCAACCCATTGCACCACTTCCACCACCATGGGCTGAAGAAATATCAGTTTGACACGCAGCTGAGTGACGATTAATAGGCATTTCTTTTAAAAAAAACTATGTAAAAAGGAAGGTTAGGACATCTTTCTGCAACGTCACTGGCCCCAGTTGCAATTCCATGTGACATGACAGCACTATGACATAACTTTCCCATCGGAAGTGTGATGATGTTGCTCCTTTTACAAGGTTATGTTGTCCTTGGGTTTTTTTTCAGAAAGGTCATAAAAGACACAGATTCTGAAAAGTCTACGTTTGAAGGGTTTTAGGGCCAGTTTGATTATAGCTAACAGATACCACTTCAGGAAAAAGGCTTTCAAGTTTTGAAAATAAACACTTGTACAATAAAAGGGGAGCAGCCAGTTCTCCCAGCTCAGCTTCTCTCTGGTTTGGTTTGGTTTTTGGCAGGAGTGTATTGAAGCTGCTGGACCCAAAGAACGAGATTCAGGCTAGTCCTCTCTCTCTGACTTCTCTCCTATAACACCCAGTGTTTGACGTTACCTTTTGTGCCAAGGAGTATTTAAGGTGATTGTTGCAAGTATTTGGAACAGCATCATTAAATTGGGATAATCTGTTAGATATTCAGATTACAGAGATATGGATTTCACAGGGGCAGGAATAGTTGCTGGATGTTCCAGGGTTTAGATCTTTTAAAAAGAACAGGGACGGGAGTATAAAAGTGGAGGGAAGAGTAAAATTGTTAATTAGAGAGTGCTTCACAGCTGCAGAAAAGAAGGTTGTTGCGGAGGTTTTGTTGACTGAGTGGACAATATGGGTGGAAATCAGCAACAGGAAAGGAGCAGTCACTTTATTGGGTGTTTTCTATAGAGCCCCCAATAGCAGCAGAGCAATGGAAAAATGGATTGGACAGCAGATCTTGGAAAGATGCAGATGTAACAGAGTTGTTGTTATGGGTGACTTCAACTTCCACAATATTGATTGGAACCTTCTTAGTGCAGATAGATTGTATGGAGTCGATTTTGTCAGGTGTGTTCAGGAAGGATTCCTGACTCGAAATGTAGATAGGCTGACTATGGGAGTGGCCATATTGGATTTAGGGCTAGGCAATGAGCCAGGCCAGGTGTCAGATCTCCAAGTGGGTAAGCATTGTTTGGTGACAGTGACCACAACTGCCTCACTTTTACTGTGGCCACAGAGACGGATAGGAACAGACAATATGGGAAGGTATTTAATTGGAGGAGAGGAAATTATATTGTTATGAGACAGGAGTTGTAGAGTATAAATTGGGAACAATTGTTCCACAGGAAATGCATAACAGAAATGTGGAGGCTGTTTAAGGAGCACTTTTTGCGAGTGTTGGATAATGTTGTTCTGCTGAGACAAGCAAGAAATGGTAAGGTGAAGGAGCCATGGATAACAGGAGAAGAAGAGCTTCTCGTCAAGAGGAAGAAGGAAGCTTACTTAAGGTTGAGGAAGCAAGGAACTGGAACAACCTTAGAGAATTACAGGGTAGCTGGAAAGAACTCAAAAATGGACTGAGGAGAGCTAAGAGGGGGCACAAGAAAGCATCGGCAGGAAGGATTAGGGAAAACCCAAAGAATAAGAGAATGATCAGAGAGAGGGTAAGGCTGATCAGGGATGGTGAAAGGAACTTGTGCCTGGAGTCTGAAGAGGAAGGGAAGACCCTAAGTGAGCTTTTTGCTTCAGTTTTCACTAGAGAGAGGGACATTGTTGATAATGAGAACATCGTGGACAAGGTTAATAGCATTGAACGGATTGATATTAAGAAAGTGGATGTGATGGAAATTCTGGGAAGTATCAAGATAGATAAGGCACCAGTGCTGGACCAGAAATATCCAAGGTTACTACAGAAAGTGAGGAATGAGATTGCTGCATCTCGGTGTTGATCTTTGCATACTTACTCTCCAGGAGAGTAGTACTGGATGATTGGAGGGAGGCAAGTGTTGTTCCTCTGCTCAAGAAAGGGAGTAGGGAAATCCCTGGGAATTACAGACCAGTCAGTCTTACCAGTGGTAAGCAATGTGCTGAAAAAGATTCTGAGATTTTTGTGACTTTTTGGAAAAAACATAGCTTGATTAAAGATAGTCAGCATGGCTTTGTGAGGGGTAGGTCATGCCTCACAAGCCCTATTGAGTTCTTTGAGGACATGAAAAACAAGTTGACGAAGATTGAGCAATGGATATAGTGTATGTAGATTTCGGTAAAGCTTTAGATAAAGTTCCGCACGTTAGCCTCATTCAAAAAGTTAGAAAAAATGGGATACAGGGAAATTTGGCTGTCTGGATACAGAATTGGCTGGCCAAAAGAAGACAGCAAGTGGTAATGGATGGACAGTATTCTGCCTGGAGGTTGGTGACCAGTGGTATCCCACAGGGATCTGTTCTTGGACCTCTGCTGTTTGTAGTTTTTATAAATGACTTGAATGAAGAAGAGGATGGGTAGGTTAGTAAGTTTGCCGATGACACAAATGTTGGTGGTGTTGTAGACAGTGTCAAGGGCTGTTGGAGGCCACAACATGACATTGGCAGGATGCAGAGCTGGGTTGAGAATAGTAGATGGATTTCAACCTGGATAAATGTGAAGTGATTGATTTTGGAAGGTTGAATTTGAATGCTGAATACAGAATTAAAGGCAAGATTCTTGGCAGTGTGCAGGAACAACAGGATCTTGGGTCCATGTATACAGATCCCTCAAAGTTGTCACCCAAGTTGATAGGGCGGTTAAGAAGGCATATGGTGTTTTGGTTTTAATTGGTGAGGGATTGAGTTTTAAGAGTCACAAAGTTATAGAGTCATAGAGATGTACAGCATGGAAACAGACCTTTCGGTCCAACCCGTCCATGCTGACCAGAAATCCCAACCCAATCTAGTCCCACCTGCCAGCACCCTGCCCATATCCCTCCAAACCCTTCCTATTGATATACTCATCCAAATGCCTCTTAAATGTTGTAATTGTAACAGCCTCCACCACTTCCTCTGGCAGCTCATTCCATACACGTACCACCCTCTGTGTGAAAAGGTTGCCCCGTAGGTCTCTCTTATAAATTTCGTCTCTCACCCTAAACCTATGCCCTCTAGTTCTGGACTCACCGACCCCAGGGAAAAGACTTTGCCTTTTACTCTGTCCATGCCCCTCATAATTTTGTAAACCTACATAAGGTCACACCTCAGCCTCCGACACTCCAGGGAAAACAGCCCCAGCCTGTTCAGCCTCTCTCTTTAGCTCAAATCCTCCAACCCTGACAACATCCTTGTAAATCTTTTCTGAACACTTTCAAGTTTCACAACATCTTTCTAATAGGAAGGAGGCCAGCATTGCACGCAATATTCCAACAGTGGCCTGACCAATGTCCTGTACAGCTGCAACATGACCTCCCAACTCCTGTACTCAATACACTGAAAGCATACCAAAAGCCTTCTTCATTATCCTATCTACCTGCGACTCCACTTTCAAGGAGCTATGAACCTGCACTCCAAGGTCTCTTTGTTCAGCAACACTCCCTAGGACATTACCATTAAGTGTATAAGTCCTGCTAGGATTTGCTTTCCCAAAATGCAGCACCTCACATTTATCTGTATTAAACTCCATCTGCCACTTCTCAGTCCATTGGCCCATCTGGTCAAGATCCTGTTGTAATCTGAGGTAACCCTCTTCGTTGTTCACTACACCTCCAATTTTGGTGTCATCTGCAAACTTACTAACTGTACCTCTTATGCTCATATCCAAATATGTTGCAGCTGTCTGAAACTCTAGTTCAACCACACTTGGAATATTGTGTCCAGTTCTGGTTGCCTCATTATAGAAACATGTGGATGTTTTAGAGAAGGTGCAGAGGAGATTTACCAGCATGCTGCCTGGATTGGAGGGCTTGTCTTATGAAGTGAGGTTGAGTGAGCTCAGGCTTTTCACACTGGAGAGAAGAAGGAAGAGAGGTGACTTGATAGAGGTATACAGGGCAATGAGAGGCATTGATAGAGTGGATAGCCAGAAACTTCTCCCAAGGGTAGAAATGGCTGTCATGAGTGGTCATAATTTTAAGCTGATTGGAGGAAGCTAACGGGGAGCTGTCAGAGATAGGTTCTTTACACAGAGAATGGTGAGTGCATGAAATTCACTGCCATTGGTGGTAATAGAGTCAGAGACATTAGGGACATTTAAGCGACTGCCAGACAAGCACATAGACGGCAGTAAATTGAGGGATGTGTAGTTTAAGTTGATCTTAGATTAAGATAAATGCTCGGCACAACATCGTGGGCCAAAGGGCCTGTACTG
Organism: Chiloscyllium plagiosum; assembly: GCF_037043375.1. NCBI lineage: Eukaryota > Metazoa > Chordata > Chondrichthyes > Orectolobiformes > Hemiscylliidae > Chiloscyllium > Chiloscyllium plagiosum. The sequence goes on along the minus strand of NW_028270143.1, from coordinate 99,711,530 downwards.
TGCCGTACTGTTCTATGTTCTATATTCTTTAGGTTAATTTATTCAGTATTCTGTTCCCTGTTGTTTGTGTTTCATTGGGTAATCTTGTAAATAAATTATGATTTGTTTAAAACTAAGTTGTTTGACCAGCTGCATCTCTCTTGGAATATCCACTGTACATTTGCTGAAAACAATGGCAAAGTTAGGCTCTCGCCTACACTCTTGAACTGTTTTGAGGGGGTCTAATCTGGTCCATAACAGATTGGGGGCTCTTTGCGGAATTTGTTCTGTTGTTCCGATTTGGCATTAGGGTTGTTGGGTTTGAAGGCAGCGAGTGGTAGGTGTTCATGTCTTTTGTTCTGGGTGCTGAGTTTGATTGGTTTAAACAGTGCTTGGGATAACTATGGCTCTTTCAGTTTTCTGGGAGTGGAAGAAGTGACCTTGGGGGTTTTGGAAAAGATGATTAAGGCCAAGTTCAGGAATTAGCAGACAAACTTGAGCAGGAACTGCCTCCTTCCACGAGGAACGAAGAGATAATTACAGTGACAGCTCAGCATTTAAATTTGCTGAAAACGGCATCAGAATCTTGCCGTCAGTGAAAATACCGGAGTGAATCAGAGATGGCTAAAATTCAATTGAAAATGAAGCAGCTTGAATTAGAGGCAAAAGTTAAGGAATTACGATTAAAAGCAGAGGAAAGAGAAAGAGAGAGAGCAAGAGAGAGAGAAAAGAGAGACAAAGACAGGGAGAAAGACAGAGAGGAATGGAAGAAAGAGAGGGAGTTTGAACGTCAGAAAATGGCACTCAGACAGGAGTTCAAAATTCACTTTCTGAAGTTGGGAACTCACATGGAAGAACAGAGAGTTAAAACAGCAAGGTTTGATATTGAAATGGCTGACAATTATGAGTTGGTCCATAAATCAAAGTTTGGCTTCCAAAATCAGTTTCAATCTGTGAGGGATAGAAATTGGGGAATAGAGAAATCCTCACTTGGAAAGGGAAAGGTAAATATCGGTGAAGATCATAAGGATAACTTACCACAGGGTAACAAGAAAACCCTTGAAGGGGAAAGAGAAGTTAACAAGCTCCGGTATTTTCACTGCAATAAAGTAGGCCACATGAAATCACAGTGTTGGTGGATTAGGAAAAGCACTGGGAAGCCAGATGGAGGAAAGTGGGATAAGCCAGTGAATTTTAAGGAGGCTGAGGAGTACCTGATTGAGGTGTTCAAAATTATAAGAGGCATAGATTAGGTAAATCATTACAGTCTTTTCCCCATGGCAGATGTGCCTAAGACCAGAGGGCATAGTTTAAGGTATTTTTCCACCCAGAGGATGGTAGAAATATGAAAAGTGCTGTCTGAGAGGGTGGTGAAGGCAGATACTCTCACGACATTTCAGAAGCATCTGGATGAGAATTTAAAATGCTAGGTCATAACAGCTACAGACCAAGTGCAGGTATGTGGGATTAGTATAGGTTTGTGTTTGTTGGTTGGCATAGACATGGGTCAAAGTGCCTGTTCAATGCTGTTTGACTCTATGACATGTTATGCCACATGAATGCAAGGTACTGGAATAGCTTGATTACGAATTTCCTGTCAAATCATTCAGTTCGAATTTTCTTTTATTATTTGTTACCGATCCTTTCACCTAGAAATGGTCTGAATTGTAAAGTTTCCATACAGTTCATTAGTTTTTCCTTGCATTATTCTAAGGAACCCACTCTGTGCCCAAAGCTTTTGTCAATATTGTCCTTCAAGCGTTCATTTTGTTAGACCGTTGTTACCTTCTTCATTCCCGTATTCCTATTTTACAGGATATCGGCCATAAAGACATAGGATCAGAATGAAGCCATTCAGTCCATTGAGCATCCTCTGCTATTCAATGAGTGCATTGGAATTGAAAAAAATATTCGTAGTTGCTTTTTTCCACTGGTGCAGACTTGATTGGCCAAAAGGCCTTTTGCTGTGTTGTAGATCTTTGTGTGTTCATGGCTGATCTGATAATCATCAACTCCACTTTCTGCTTTTTACCTCTAGGTGTCAATTCCCTTACTATCCCTTGTCTATCTCAGCCTTTACAGCCCTCAGTAGTAAAGAATTCCATAGAGTAGAGTATTTAAAAGGATTTGAATGTCTGACTCATGAATGCTTGTTGTTATGGATGCGATCCCATACATGGGTATAATTTTAAAGACCTGATATGCAAACATCTCCTGTTCATCCAAATGGCTACTTTATATTATCCAGGATTGTGTTCCAACTTGGGCACAAATCAACTTGTGAACAACTGAATGATGGAACTGCATCACTACCCAGGGACTGACTGTAAATCTACATTTATATGATTTGCCTCATATATAAACCATTACCAATCTAAGATGACATTACTGATCCTGAACAATGTATAATAATTTCATTGACTTTTCAAAAGTTCAACCTGTGTATGCATATGCACTAAATTCATAAATATCTGCAGCTGTGTATCAATGATATTATACACTATGAATACAAGGTTAATAAAAACAGCAAATCATAAATAAGCAATAGGTGCAATGAAAAAATCAGTCTTGACAATGATGATAGCATCTGGTGCAATAAATAATGCATTAATCAAATCTACTTACTTCTCTTTCATATTCGTTACTTATAACACAATGTGGCAGCAATTATTCAGATTTTTCGCAGGAGGGGATGAGATGGACAGAATAAAGCGGAGAGCAACTTAATCAGTTTCGACAGAAGTGATTTCATTTCCAAATAAAAAATCCCTGAAACAAAACGAGGAAAAAAATCGAGATATAATACAAGTTTATCAGCACCCACGGAGAGTAAAGAGACACATGCAGGCAAAATCCCCTCGAGAATCAGAACTGGATATATTTCTGGCATTTCCTGCGATTTGTCTTCCAGTCTGTCACAAACCAATTCCCAGCAAATGCCTGACTAGTTATCAATGTGAAACCAAACCCCTAACATAGATTTAACTTTATGGAGCATAATGGTGCTGAGGGCTTTGCTTATAGTATATGAAGATGTGGTTATATCCCTGATATGCAGTACTGAACTCAGATCTGGGCATTGTACCACAGGAAGCACACATCGGCATCAGGGAGGATGCAGCACAGAATTTTTAAGAAATGCATTCCTTATATGTGAACATTGCTGGTAAAGCCAGCATTTATTATCTATCCCTAATTGCATTCGAACAAATGATTGTGAAGCACCACCTTCTTGAATTGTCACAGTTCAAAAGGGTGAGTGCATGAATGGTGCTGTAAGGGAAAAAGTTCCAGGATTTTGACCCAACAACAGTGGGGAAATAGTGATTTTGTTCCAAGGATGGTGTGTGACTTGAGGGGGAGCCTGCAGGTGGTGATGTTCCAATACTTCTGCTACCCTCGTCCTTCTAGCTGATAGGTCCCCTCGGTTTGGAAGATATGGTCCAAGGTTGGTGAGTTGCACCAATGCATCTTATGAATGGTATGCACTGGTGACACTATGTCCTGATGGAGGAGGGAATGAATATTGAAGCTGGTGGATGAGGTGCTAATCTAACAGACTGCTTTGTCTTGATGGGTTTTGAGACTCTTGAATATTGTTCATCCAGGCAGTAGAGGATATCTCATTACACTCCTGATTTGTTTCTCATGAATGTTGGACTTGAAGGGATCAAGAATTGAGTTATTTGATGCAGTATCTCCTACATCTAACATAACCTTTTAACAATATATTGGTATTACTGGTCCAGTTCAGTTTCCAGTCAATGATGTTGATGCTGCAGGGTTTAGCACTGGGAATGCTATTGAATGTCAAGAAACAATGGTTACATTCTTCCTTGATGACAATGATAATTGACTTGCACATGTTACTTAACATTTATGAACCCAAACCTAGTATTGTCCAAGTATTGGTGCATGAAGGCACAGATCTGTATCAGTATCTAAAGCGTTTCAGATTGTATTGAACACAGCGCAATTATCAGGGAATATCTCCATTTCTGACCTTATGGTGGTGAAAATAGTTAGACCCAGGACACCACTGTGAGGGCCTCCTGTATTGATGTCTTGATCCAGAGATGATTGAATTCCAGTGACCATCACCATCTTTTTTGTGTGTTATGTATGACTCCAACTGATGGAGATCTCGCCTTTAATTTCCATTGATATCAATTTTACAATGGCTCATAGGTGCTTCACTCAGTTGGATGTTATCTCGGTATCAGTGGAGGTCACTCTCTCTATGTTTTCCCATTTTCCCATGTTTGTACTAAGTCTCAATCTCGGAAGATCTGGTGGGACCTAAACTGAGTATCAGTGAACAACTTATTGCCTAATAAGTGACACTGTCGATCACTTTGCTAATGATTGACCATAGACTGACTGGGCAGTAATTGGCTGGTTGGATTTATCCTATTCTCTTTAGGTAGGACTGACCTGGGCAATTTTCCCTAATATCAGGTAGGTGCTAGTGTTATTTTATTCAAACTGTTTGGCAATGGCTGCAGCTAATTCTGGAGCATGTTGGGATGTCATCAGGGTCTGCAGGCTTTACAGTATCCAGTGACCTCAGCCATTCTTTGATATCACATGAAGTGATAAACTTTATGATACAATTATCACTGACTCCTAAATGTGTCCTGCATTGATATTTTATCGACTTTGCCCAACGTATTTCCAAGAACCAGGTCAAGCATTGGATTGTTCTTGTTGGACTGGGCATCTACTGCAATAGAAAATATGCCTGAGCACAATCTAGGAATGCTGGCTCCTCCTTTCCCTTTGGGTTACCACTGTCCAAGTCTGCATTTAAAAAGTTAATGTTCCTCATATCGTTATGCTATTGCCTTCATCTTAGTCTGCAATTTCCCTCATGGTTTGTTCCTCTACATCCTTCCCACAAGTCAGCAGTCTATTGTTATGCCCTCCACTGATGGCAATATGTGATAACAGAGACCCCAGAATGAAACCTGGCTTGATAGATCAAATGTTTATCTTTACTGCTCTATAGATTACACTGAGGAGAAAGTGAGGACTGCAGATGCTGGAGATCAGAGTCAAGTGTGTGGTGCTGGAAAAGCACAGCCGGTCAGGCAGCATCCGAGGAGCAGGAGAGTTGATGTTTGGAGCATAAGTCTGATGAAAGGCTTATGCCGAAACATCGATTCTCCTGATCCTCGGACGCTGCCTGACCAGCTGTGCTTTCCCAGCACCACACTCTTGACTGTAGATTACACTGAGCAATGCAATTGCCTCCTTTGTATTCCTTAGCTCTAGCCAAATTCATTCTGTCATTGAATTCTCTGGAACATTCTCTTTCTTCAGCACTCCAATGCTGCCCTTAATCAATAACATCAACTTTCCTCCTATTGTTCCTTCTCATTATTTTCTGAACAATTTGAAACCGGGAATATTGAGAACCCAGTCCTGCCCCTCCTTGAGCTGGGTCTCTATTATTGCCATAACATCATGCTTCCGTGTGTCAATCTAGATCTGTAACTTCCCATCTGACTTATTATACTCCATGCATTGGCATACATACACAATAACTCAATTTGGATTTAGAGTATTTTCTCCCTTACTCTGACTTTGCCTATTAACCTTCTATTCTCTATGCTGTCTGTCACTCTAAATCATTTGATATTCTGAGCTATTATTCTCTCTTGATTTCCACACTCCTGATAAATTGGGTTGAAGCCCTCCCAGCAGCACTAGCAAAATGTCCCACAAGGAACTCAGTCTCAGTTTTTTTTTACTGATGCCATCATCCCTAGAGCCAGTTTCAGTGTCCTCGAAATCAAAAGCTATTGCCTGTGCATCATCTTTCCAGCTACACATCTATCTGTCTTATCCTCCTATTTCTGTACGCACTTACAAATGGCACTGAGTGTAATCCAGCGATTAATACATTTGAGGTCCTGCTTGTTAACTTTCTCCCCAGCTCCCTAAATTGCAATTGCAGGATCACATCATCCTTCCTAAGTAAGTCATTGCTATGAATGGGGACCACAACCTTTGAATGTTTAACCTCCCAAGAAGAATGCCCTGCAGCCACTCTGTGGAATCCTTGACCCTGACACTAGGGCAGCAACATACCACCTATAACCAGAGAAATGCTTGACTGTCCACGTATCTATTAAAATTCTATGACTATTGTTCCACCTCTCTTCTTCAAGTCCTCCTGTGTTGCTTATGGGAGCAGACTCATGTTACTCAGACCTCCGACTGCAGTCCATTGAGGAACTTGCAACTAACCAGCAGATTCCAAAACAAAAAGCTGATTCACTGCAGGACTCCAGGGGACTCCTGCATTTTCCACATTTCTCTTTGATCTCCTAATGGTAGCTCATTCCCTTTCTTCTTCCAAGTCCTTAAGTTGCGGTGTGACCACCTCTCTGAACATACTATCCATGTGGCTTTTAACTCTACAGACAAGCTGTCATGATTCCTTTCAAGCTCTGAAACCCTAGGCTCTCGTTTCTGCATCTGGCAGCACTTCCTGTACATATGGTTGTCAAGGAGACCAGTAGGATCCATGACTTCCAAAATAATATAGGCCAGACATTCCATTCAAGCAAGTTAACCTGCCACTTCCTAACCTTACTTCCCTTACATCATCTTTACTTTGCTTTGGATAAAGTAATGTTGATGTAACAAGTGCAGCTTGTTCAGTCTGTACTGGTGCCACCTTCGCTCAGAAACTGTCCAAAGGACCCTGGAATCTAAAATGCTTCACCAACTCATCAAACGTGTATTTATCTGATGTATCCTGCTATCTCTATTCTCAGTAACATGTGGCACTGGTAGCAATCCTGAGATCACTACCTTTGAGGTCCTACTTGTTAACTTGCTTCCTAACTCCTTTTATTTGGCTTCTAGAACCTCATCCATTTCTAATTTTGTTATGCTCACTGCGACTGGATGTTCACCCTCCCATTCCAGAATGTTCTGTAGTCGCTCCTAGACATCCTTGACCTTTGGACCTGGGAGGCATCATAGCAACCTGGAGTCTTGTCTTTGGCCACAGGATGTCTATTCCCTTTCCAATTGAATTCTCTATTACTACAACATTCCCACACATATTCCTCCTTTCTCATACGGACAGCCAACTGTGGTACAACAAAGTTGCCTGTTGCTACTTTCCTCTGAGAGACAATTCCACCCAGCAGTATCCAGAGCAGTATAACTGTTTTGCAGGAGAATACCTGTTCCTTACCAAGTCCCACAGACTTTGGCTTATAAATTGGGTATTAATGATTTTTGGGTTACCTTAAGCCTTTTTATCATTCTTTGGAAATCTAGAGCACAATTCCTTCTCATAAACCCAAATTTGATTGATTAATTCAGAATTTTCAAATGTTCATTCATGGGATATGGACATCACTGGCTAGGTCAGCATCTATTACCCATCCTTAATCGCCCAGGGGACTGTCAAGAGTGAACACATTGCCGTGGGTCTGGAGTCACATGAAGGCTAGACCAGGTAAAGATGCCAGTTTGCTTCCCTAAAGGTCACTGGTGAACTAGATGGGGTTTTCCTGACAGGCAACAATGGATTCATGGTTTTCATTAGACTCCCAATTCCAGATATTTACTGAATTCAAATTCCACCATCTACCACAGCAGATTTCGAACCCAGTCCCAGAACTGTATCAGGGTCTTTGGAATAATAGATGAATTAAGCTCCCATTTAAATCAATTTGTACTTAAACAAAGTTTGTATCAAATGCAAAGTGACCACTTTATTTTTTGCAAAATAGTCTAATTTGTATAATATTCAGCAGATATGATCAATCTCATTTCGGATCATAATTGAAACTGCAATTTGAGTTTTGTTTCGTTTCAGATACATGTGCTGCCTTTCACTTTAGAATGTATGACATGCCAATAGCTAAACATTTGTACCCCTTCAGAGAGCTAGCTGTGCATATACAGTTGGACTTTTAGTTGATGGACGTACCAAATGAAATATTATTCTGAAAAAAATGTATTATCAGTTTTGTACAAAGATAATGCGCAAGAATGGTTTACATTTTTGCACATTCATTTTGATAATGGTTTTGATATAACATAGAGGCACAGAGCAGAAAAGAGGTCCATTCAGCCCATTATGTCTGGCTTAGTTCGTTGAAGTAGCTATGCTATTGGTGTTTTATGTAGCAAAACAAATTATTTCAGCTCTCAGCAACAAGAAAATAAGATCCCACTCCTTTAACACTTTCCTGTCAGTTATTCATTTGAATTCACCTTAGAATTAATTTTCTATCTCTAGAGATGTAAAATTTCTAATAAAAATGTATTGAACAGTTTCCCCTTAGTTTCTGGAAGCATGGATCATCTGCTAAACTTGACTTCATGAAGGAGAAATCATGAGTGACAAATATACTAGAATTCTTTGAGGTGGTAGCAAGCAGCATAAAGGGGAAAAGGCGAAGGTAATATATTTCGCTTTTCAAAAGGTGTAAGTTAAAAGCCAATGTTATTGGAGGTAGTATATTAACATGGATTGAGGATTTGCAAACAAATTGAAGACAGATTACAGATAAAGGGCCAGTTATAGGCTTGCAATCATAACTAATGATGTGCCACAGGGATCAGTGTTGGGGGTCACAATTACTTACAATATATATGAGTGATTTAGATAAGCAAAGTGAATGTGTTATAGACAAGTTTGCAGATGGTACAAAAATTGGTGGGAAGACAACTGATGAGGATGACACAAAGAGTCTACAGAGGGACATAGGCAGATTAAGTGAGTAGGCAAAACATTACAGGTAGAATATAATGTGGAGGAATCAGAAGTAATGTACTTTGGCAGGAAGAATAGAGATGAAAGCTTTAAGAAAGCTACAAGGAGAAAGTGTGGATTGCAGATACTAGAGAGTCAGAGTCAAAAAGGGTGGTGCTAGAAAAGCACAACAGGTCATGCAGGATCCAAGGAGCAGGAGAGTCAAGGTCTCAGAATTCCTGTTGTAGGACTAATGCCCGAAGTGCTGACTCTCCTGCTCCTCAGATGCTCTCTGACCTGCTATGCTTTTCCAGTGCCACGCTTTTCAACTCTGAAGAAAGCTACAGCGCATCTGGATTGGGGAGTCTTTGAAAAAAGCAGAAAAAGCTAGCATCCAAGTACAGCGGATATTGGGCAGGCAAATATAATGCTGATCTTTATTTCAAAGAGAATAGAATATAATAATGGGGAGGCTTTGCTAATACTATATAAAGCACGAGTCAGATGACAGCTAGAAAACTGTGAAGTGTTTTAGTCCTGTTACCTAAGGAAACATATACTGACACTGAGGACAGTCAAAAGATTGTTCATGAGGCTGATACCAGGTACAGAGGGACTATCTTATGAGGAGTGGTTTAGTAGATTGGGCCTGTACTCATTGGAACATAGAAGAATGAGAGATGATCTTATTGAAACATGCAAGATTTTTTGAGGACTTGACGCAGGAAGGTTGTTTCCCCTTGTGGGAGGGTCTAAGACCAAAGGGTGTAATCTCAGAGGAAGAGTTTGCATATTTAAGACAGAGATAAGGTGGAATTTCTCTGTTCAGAGGAGAAATCTGTGAACTTTTTTACTACAACGGACTGTTGAGGTTGCACATTAAGTACATTCAAGGCTTAAACAGACATTGTTAAGGAATCGTGAGTTAAGGGAAAAGACAGGAAAGTGGAGTTGAAGGTTATCAGATCATCCATGATCACATTTAATAGCAGAGTAAACCTTAAAGGCTGAATGGTCTACTTCTGCTCTGATCTCTTAGGTCTGTTCATCCTTGACATGCTGCTCAATTCCAACTGTCTGTCTGAGTTTGCAAAATGCTCTTTGATGCACTTTCTTGTCCAGCTGTCCATTTTTGAAATATTCCTCTGTGCCTCTGACATTTTTGTTCTCTCTTCACATCAGCTTGTGAGAATCCCTTCCAGCGTTTCCAAAGATCCACCTGCCTTGTGCCTCCATCTTTTCCTGCTGCCTTGGATCATTCCAATTCTAACTACGGCTCTTGTCTAGCATGCCAAGAACAGTTCAAAATTGTGCAGAAAACTGACAGTTTCTTTAAGAGCAACAAACAAATTTTTCACATGCGTATGTTCTGATACCAGGGGGATTGCAGTGTATACAGGAAAACAGCAATTAAAATTCGCTCTGCACCAGGACAATACCAGTCTGTGTCGTTACTCATTTGGCAGGTGTGAGCACTTCAACTCGGGAGCAATAACTGTGTGTGGTCCTGGAGGGTAAAAAGGAGATTTCCTGTCATAGATTTCAAACTCAACAAACAGCTTGGAACAGAAACAATTCCAAAGTTGATCTTTGTTTTGATAATGCTGGTTAAGCACAGTATAAAATAAGGAAACTCAAATACAAGAAGAAGCCCTTGTTTGCAATTTTGTCAGGTATACCTATTATTCCCTTAGTAACTGTGATAATCAGGCCTTCGTATAATAAAACTATCATTTTAGCAAAGTTCAGTGATGTTGCAGATAAACTTTTCATTCTGTCTGTCAAAAATCATCAAATTGCTCCGACTGGGATAAACCATAATTGCCCACATTTTTTTCGTACAATTTTACGTTTTAAATAAAAACAAACAAACTGCAACCACAAAGCCTTGCAGTACTGAATAAAATGCTGGGAAGGGTACTTTAAAATTGGAAAAATAAAACTAAGAAATGCGATGTAACTGTGAACAAATCAGCTAAAGTTGAGGAACAAGGTGGGGCTGAAAGAGTTCGCCAAATTTCCAACATGTAATCTCAAGGGTGAATTCAGAAATGCCTTGTCCCTTCATGTGCATGAGTTCAGCACCGTCATTGAACATGGGCCTCAGTAGATTACATATGTTCAAATAATATTGTATTGTTGAGATTAGGAAGTTGGCTTTGTTGAGCTATAGTAGTGCATATAAATTAAGCATTTCTAATCGGCATTTGAAATCACCAAATCTTATTATGATAATTCCTGTATCATGCAGGAATATTTTGGCCCAAATTTCAGTCATATTTTATAAACAATGTCAAACTTGTCCCCTTAACCTTAGGTTAACATAAGAAAAATTGCACTGAAAAGATGGGCGAGTGAGGAAGGCAAATATTCAAAAATCTTCCTTCATCGTAATCATCAGCTAGCAGACAAAGCTATGCCCTTCAGGGGCACAACTGACACTCCATCAGTCTCATGCTCCAGTAAGCATGGGTCCTGACAGCTGAAGTGAGGGGGAGCAGTGGGGTTAGAACTCACATCTGATTGACTATGAAGGGACGGGAGATGAAATGGACCAAAATGTCATCCCGCGCGGCATCAAACTCACAAGAGCCGACAGGTTCATCCAGCTTCTCTGAGCCCTCGTGTGCTTTGCAGTTTTTTTTCACTTTTAAAAAATTCTTGCCTGCCAGCAAACCACCAGCTTGGAGCATCAGCGATGACAATGTAAATTATAGGATTGCTATAATTGCAGTGATGCTTCAGAAGAGATGTAAAAGTGTAATATTGTAGAAAGGGCTTCAGCATGAACATAAATATTCAGAGTACATTCTAAAAATTCACAGAAATACTGTCTCGTATAAACAATGTTTAACTTAAATCTCTTCTTGAACGGTGCTCAGAAGTCAACCCAACATACACATACAGCAGACAAACCATTAACAGACACACATGCAGAGATATAAAAGAGCTTATTTTTGGATTGATGTTGGGTGAGATACATAGCTATCAAATTCTCAAAACCGACCCAACCATTAATCAGAAACTTAATTAAAACAGTCATATAAATGCTGTCCAGAATAACAGGTCAGATGCTGTGAATTCTGCAGCCAGAAACTCACTCCTAATTCCCCAAAACCTATTTACTGGGCACCAATCAATGGATTATATGACAGCTGATTTTTGAGAAGTGTTGTTTCATCTAACACCAGCAAGTGCATGAAATTTCGATCACTGGGGAGAAGAACTCATCCCATTGTGATCGGGAGCATAATATTGTCATATGCTGAAATGTTTAACATGGCTTATACCAAAAATACTGCCTGTGAAAGAGATGAGAAGCAGCTTGTATCGTTACCTTCCTACGCAGTCACCAGCGGTTATCATGAAGTATGTGGGGAGGAAAATCACTGTTTGGCATAGATTAGCCTGTAAATTCATCACTTCATGGTTGTATGCCAGGAAGATTTCTTTCCTTTTCTTGGCAATGGTCTCTGCTCTTTTCCTCATCCAGCCTGCTTGTGGGCACCTGAGGCTTTGCAAATCCCAAATGTGTTGGCTATTGTTTTAACAGTGAGGAGAAAGGCTTGGGTTTCAGCCGTTTGAGTTTGAAGTCGAATGCTGCCACCGATTATTGTTCTCAAGGCTAGTGTTTGGGCTTTCTAGTAGTATGTGATGAAGATCAAACCACAAGTAAATATCAGCGAAAGTGTCTTTATCTTGGGTAACAAGATAAAATTTGTTACATAGCAATAACTGCATACAGTTATCTTAACTCATGGACAAATTAACCATGGTCAAGTCATAAGAAATAGCACAATTACGACAGCACTTATAGATTGTAACTCAATGTGCATGGATCTCCATGAGGAAGCTTTGTCAGACTCCCCAAAATACTCAAAACTCCCAAGGATCACCCATTGAGTGATTGTGCTATGTATCAATGTGAATAGAGATTCAATTTCACTCACATTTATGCTTTCATATCTATTAACTCATATAATAACCATGGCATTGATCTATCATAAACCTATTCAAGCTTGGTAAGAGCAATCAAGCCAAAGGCAAACTTGCTCCAACACCCAATTTAGTGATTGGAACGAGTTGGACTTCGTTGACTACAAGCTCCTTGACTGGGGTTATTAACCTGGGCCAATCAGGAAGCACTGGCTGACTAATATTAACAGGGAATTTCGTGCACTTTGTGTCTCTCACTGTGTCTCACACCTGCACACACACACACCATGGGTGCTGGGGATAAAATAAGCACTACCGCACTTAGGTGGAAGAAAATAAGAAAAAAAAAATAAAAATAAACAAGATACAAAAAAAATAAAAGGGGTGACAAAAAAATAAGCACTACCACACTTAGGTGGTAGTGTGGGGGAAGAAAAAAGAAAAAAAAGAGAAAAAAAAAAATAGAACTCTGGTGCAGGCCACCCGGGTGTTTTCCTATCTTCCTGGTGGTGGAAATTGAATAAAGATTGGTGCACTTTGTAAAAAAGAAAAAATTAACAGGGAATTTCGTGCACTTTGTGTCTCTCACTGTGTCTCACACCTGCACACACACACACCATGGGTGCTGGGGATAAAATAAGCACTACCGCACTTAGGTGGAAGAAAATAAGAAAAAAAAAATAAAAAAAAAAAGGAGCATCTGGCCATAAACAGCTCAATAAAGATTTGTGCACCTTAAAGAAAAAAAAAGAAAAAAAAAAAAGAAAAAAAAATAATAAAAATATTTAGTCTCTAAAAAAGAAAAAAAAATTAACAGGGAATTCTCCCAGCCCAACTGCTTGTTCTGTGGCGCTGTGGAGTCCGTGGACCACGTGTATATTGGGTGTGGGCGTTTGCACTCCCTTTTTGATTTTCTTAAAAACCTTCTCCTCTGTTTTTGGCTGCATCTTCAGTCCCACGCTCCTGATCTTTGGGCACCCGGTACGGAGGAAGGAGGGCAGGTCTGAAGACCTCCTCATGGGTCTGCTCCTGGGCCTGGCCAAACTGGCCATTAACAGGTCCAGGCAGCGGGCCGTGGAGGGGGTCGTTAGGGCCGACTGCCTGCCCCTCTTCCGTGGTTATGTTAGAGCCCGGGTGTCCTTGGAGAAGGAGCACGCGGTGTCGACCAACACCCTGGAGTTGTTCAGGGAGAGGTGGGCGCCGCAGGGAGTGGAGTGCATCATTTCTCCCACCAATTCTATTTTGATTTAGTCCCTACCCTCCCCTTCACTGTTTTGATCACACAGCACTGTCCCTTGATGTGAAGGGCAGTGCTTGTCACTGGCCACCCGGGTGTTTTCCAAAAAAAAAAATTAACAGGGAATTCTCCCAGCCCAACTGCTTGTTCTGTGGCGCTGTGGAGTCCGTGGACCACGTGTATATTGGGTGTGGGCGTTTGCACTCCCTTTTTGATTTTCTTAAAAACCTTCTCCTCTGTTTTTGGCTGCACTTCAGTCCCACGCTCCTGATCTTTGGGCACCCGGTACGGAGGAAGGAGGGCAGGTCTGAAGACCTCCTCGTGGGTCTGCTCCTGGGCCTGGCCAAACTGGCCATCAACAGGTCCAGGCAGCGGGCCGTGGAGGGGGTCGTTAGGGCCGACTGCCTGCCCCTCTTCCGCGGTTATGTTAGAGCCCGGGTGTCCTTGGAGAAGGAGCACGCGGTGTCGACCAACACCCTGGAGTTGTTCAGGGAGAGGTGGGCGCCGCAGGGAGTGGTGTGCATCATTTCTCCCTCCAATTCTATTTTGATTTAGTCCCTACCCTCCCCTTCACTGTTTTGATCACACAGCACTGTCCCTTGATGTGAAGGACAGTGTTTGTCACTGGCCACCCGGGTGTTTTCCTATCTTCCTGGTGGTGGAAATTGAATAAAGATTGGTGCACTTTGTGTCTTCCACTGTGTCTCACATCTGCACACACACACCATGGGTGCTGGGGATAAAATAAGCACTACCGCACTTAGGTGGTAGTGTGGAGGTTAAAAAAAAAAATTAACAGGGAATTCTCCCAGCCCAACTGCTTGTTCTGTGGCGCTGTGGAGTCCGTGGACCATGTGTATATTGGGTGTGGGCGTTTGCACTCCCTTTTTGATTTTCTTAAAAACCTTCTCCTCTGTTTTTGGCTGCACTTCAGTCCCACGCTCCTGATCTTTGGGCACCCGGTATGGAGGAAGGAGGGCAGGTCTGAAGACCTCCTCGTGGGTCTGCTCCTGGGCCTGGCCAAACTGGCCATCAACAGGTCCAGGCAGCGGGCCGTGGAGGGGGTCGTTAGGGCCGACTGCCTGCCCCTCTTCCACGGTTACGTTAGAGCCTGGGTGTCCTTGGA
The DNA here is from genome assembly GCF_037043375.1 of Chiloscyllium plagiosum. Classification (NCBI taxonomy): domain Eukaryota; kingdom Metazoa; phylum Chordata; class Chondrichthyes; order Orectolobiformes; family Hemiscylliidae; genus Chiloscyllium; species Chiloscyllium plagiosum. Next base: position 99,696,527 of record NW_028270143.1, on the reverse strand, counting down.
GAAGGAGCACGCGGTGTCGACCAACACCCTGGAGTTGTTCAGGGAGAGGTGGGCGCCGCTGGGAGTGGAGTGCATCATTTCTCCCTCCAACTCTATTTTTATTTAGTCCCTACCCTCCCCCTCACTGTTTTTGATCACACAGCACTGTCCTTTGATGTGAAGGGCAGTGTTTGTCACTGGCCACCCGGGTGTTTTCCTATCTTCCTGGTGGTGGAAATTGAATAAAGATTCGTGCACTTTGTGTCTTTCACTGTGTCTCACACCTGCACACACACACCATGGGTGCTGGGGATAAAATAAGCACTATCGCACTTAGGTGGTAGTGTGGGGGTTAAATTATTAGAAAGAAGATAAACACAGGAACCTCACTGGCCACCCGGGTGTTTTCCTATCTTCCTGGTGGTGGAAATTGAATAAAGATTCGTGCACTTTGTGTCTTTCACTGTGTCTCACACCTGCACACACACACCATGGGTGCTGGGGGAAAAATAAGCATTACCGCACTTAGGTGGTAGTGTGGGGGTTAAAAGAAAAAAAAGAAAAAAAAGAAAAAAAAATTAACAGGGAATTCACTATTTTGTGTCTTTCAATGTGCCTCACACTTGCACACACACACACCATGGGTGCTGGGGAAAAAATAAGCACTACCGCACTTAGGTGGTAGTGTTGGGGTTAAATTATTAATAAAAAAAAAGAAAAAAGAAACAAACAAAAAAAAACAAACAAAAGAAAAGAAAAAAAATTAACAGGGAATTCACTATTTTGTGTCTTTCACTATGCCTCACACCTGCATACACACACACACCATGGGTGCTGGGGAAAAAATAAGCACTACTGCAATTAGGCGGTAGTGTGGGGGTGAAAAAAAGGAGAAAAACAAATAAACAGGAGAGTTAGATATACTGAAAAAATAAGAAAAAAATTAACAGGGAATTCGCTATTTGCATTTAATCCCTGACCTCCTCTTCACTGTTTGATCACACAGCATTGCCCTTTGATGTGAAGGCAGTGCTTGTCACTGGCCACTCGGGTGTTTTCCTATCTTCCTGGTGGTGGAAATTGAATAAAGATTCGTACACCTTGTGTCTCTCGCTGTGTCTCACACCTGCACACATACATCTTGGGTGCTGGGGAAAAAAATAAGCACTACTGCAGTTAGGTGGTACTGTGGGGGTTATATATAAAAATAAAAATATAAAAAAGAGAGAGAAAAAATATAAACAAGAAAAAAAAATTAACAGGGAATTCAGTATATATCTTTCACTGTGCCTCACACCTGCACACATACAACATGGGTGCCGGGGGAAAAAATAAGCACTACTGCAGTTAGGCAGTAGTGTGGGGGTGAAAAAAAGGAGAAAAAAAATAAACAGGAGAGTTAGATATACTGAAAAAAAGAAGAAAAAAATTAACAGGGAATTCGCTATTTTGATTTAATCCCTTCACTGTTTGATCACACAGCATTGCCCTTTGATGTGAAGGGCAGTGCTTGTCACTGCCACTCGGGTGTTTCTTTTCTTCCTGGTGGTGGAAACTGAATAAAGATTTGTGCACCTAGTGTCTTTCACTGTGTCTCACACCTGCACACACACACCATGGGTGCTGGGGAAAAAAATAAGCACTACCGCAGTTAGGCGGTAGTGTGGGGGTAAACAAAAAGAGAAAAAAAAGAAAAAAAAAATTAACAGGGAATTCGCTATTTTGATTTAACCCCTGACCTCCCCTTCACTTTTTTGAACACGCAGCATTGTCCTTTCATGAAGAGGCAATGAGATAGTAAGGCTAAGCATTTCAATGAGTAAGGAAAGATAAAGTTTGGAGCCAAGAGATGGGAGCTGTTGAGAATGGAAATAGAGCATATTGAAAGACAATTTGACCAGAAGAGATTTTAAAACTAAGTCTTCCCTCATGCATTTACACTTTTCTGTTTCTGGATAGTTAGATAGGCGGTAGTGTTGGGGGGTTGGGGGGTTAAACAAAGAGAAAACAAATTACCAGGGAATTCTCTGTTTTGATTTAATCCCTGCCCTCTCCATCACTGTTTAATCACACAGCATTGCCCTTTGATGACTGGAGCACTGCTTGTCACTGGCCACCCTGGTGTTTCCTTTCTTCCTGATGGTGGAAATTGAATAAAGATTTGTCTTTCTCTGTGTCTCATACCTGCACACACACACAAAAAATATTAACAGGGAATTCTCTATTTCGATTTAATCTCTGCCCTCCCCTTCACTTTCTTGAGCACACAGCATTGCTCTTTGATGAGAAGGGCACTGCTTGTCACTGGTCACTCAGTTGTTTCCTTTCTTTCTGGTGGTGGAAATTGAATAAAGATTTGTACACCTGTTGTCTTTCACTATGTCTCACACCTACGAACACACATAACATTAAAAAAGAAAGTTAAAAAAAAGAAAAAAAACATTAACCAGGAGAAGACCTTTGATGAGATGAGTGTTGCTTGTCACTAGCCACTCTGGTGTTTCCTTTCTTTAGGATGTTGGAAAATAAATAAATAAAACATTAACAGGGAGTTTAGAATCTCCTCAGTCCAGGGGACTGACTCTGATTGACAGTGCACAAGTAAATAAAGGGTGACTTGGTGATGGGATACCAGCCTCTGTGCAGTCATCTCACCCAGCAACCACAGATGCAGATACCCAACAGGCAATGAATAAGAGTCGAAGTTCTCATCCGTTCCTTTCTATGCCAGCTAGGGGCAATTGAAGCTGGCTCACCCACTCCGCCTGTAGTCAACTGAGCACATTCCAGAAATTAAAACTGGGACCTGGCTGGTCTGTCCAGTTCAACTACTCACGCAATAAATCAACACACCATTCAAGCACTAAAGAGGGATCAGCTTGGCTGCCATTTTTATCCAGAGGAAGTCAAGGGGCCATCAGTTTGAAGAGTCAATAATAGGGATATCAAAGATATATATCAATAATTTTATTATCATCGTAATACTCATTAAACCATTAGTCAAACGATTGCACTGTTTTGATTACCTAGCAAAGGTTTCAAGTTGCAAAGTAATCATTAGATAAAAACGTTAAAAGAACACTTGGAGGCTGAGTAGGTAGTTGTGTTCCTAAGTACATGGTCACAATCATACAGACTAAAAAATTTCAAAGCCCTTGTTTGTGTTGCTTCAGTTGTCTTAGCTGACATGTTGATAAGAGTTTACAATCAAGTTCAATGAGACTGAATTAGATAAGGGTTGTGGGAATAATTAGTTAGTTGACCCCAATTAACTATCCAGAAACAGAAAAGTGTAAATGCATGAGGGAAGATTTAGTTCTAAAATCTCTTCTGGTCAAATTGTCTTTCAATACTCTCCATCTCCATTCTAAACAGCTCCCATCTGGCTCCAAACTTTATCCTTCCTTACTTATTTGAAATACTTAGCCTTGCTATCTCATTGCCTCAGATGGAACATGTAACATCTCCTGATTAATAAAATTATCTCCAAAAGGTATATATTCCTCTTCTGAGCCATGATCTTTTTTTTCTCTCAGTAATTTCTAAGTTTCTACAAAGCTCAAGGTAATCAAGAACTAGTTATCATTTCCAAAGGCAGACAGCTCTTCCAACACTTGGTCTTTTTGGACAAAATACAAGAAAAGTATTTTCATCTGATAGATTCCTCTCTCACCATCAATATATGTTCTCTTCATGTTACAACTGATCTGTCCCTCTTTTATCAAGACTCTTTTGCACTCTTGTGTCTTCTAAGTGCAAACAATCTGCCTCCAAGTTCTGGATTTGCCATGTCAGCAATTAAACTACATCAAATAACTTTTTCTCAGAAAACCTCAGAGCAATGGGATGTGTTTCATCCTCTGGCTATTCCACTTCATCAGCTGTGGGCTTTTGGAATCCATGCTTGGTACCATTTAATTTTTATTGGATTTACCTAGTTGTTGTTTCATTAGTATTGTCCCTTTACAACCTTGGTTTTGAAACCTTTGAACCTTCGCACATCTTGAATGCACTCACTGTCCATTTTTTTAACTCAGTTGTGGATGTGGTACATAGAACATAGAACATAGAACAATACAGCACAGAACAGGCCCTTCGGCCCACGATGTTGTGCCGAACATTTGTCCTAGCTTAAGCACCCATCCATGTACCTATCCAATTGCCAGTTAAAGTTCGTCAATGATTCTGACTCTGCCACTCCCACATGCAGCGTATTCCATGCCCCCACCACTCTCTGGGTAAAGAACCTACCCCTGACACCTCCCCTATACCTTACACCCTTCACCTTAAATTTATGTCCCCTTGTAACACTCTGTTGTACCCGGGGAAAAAGTTTCTGATTGTCTACTCTATCTATTCCCCTGATCATCTTATAAACCTCTATCAAGTCACCCCTCATCCTTCTCCGTTCCAATGAGAAAAGGCCGAGCACTCTCAACCTATCCTCGTATGACCTATTCTCCATTCCAGGCAACATCCTGGTAAATCTTCTCTGCACCCTCTCCAAAGCTTCCACATCTTTCCTAAAGTGAGGCGACCAGAACTACACACAGTACTCCAAATGTGGCCTAACCAAAGTCCTGTACAGCTGTAACATCACTTCACGACTCTTGAATTCAATCCTTCTGCTAATGAACGCTAATACACCATAGCTGGAAATGTGTTGCTGGAAAAGCGCAGCAGGTCAGGCAGCATCCAGGGAACAGGAGAATCGACGTTTCGGGCATAAGCCCTTCTTCAGGAGGGGCTTATGCCTGCAGAAGGGCTTATGCCTGAAGAAGGGCTTATGCCCGAAACGTCGATTCTCCTGTTCCCTGGATGCTGCCTGACCTGCTGCGCTTTTCCAGCAACACATTTCCAGCTCTGATCTCCAGCATCTGCAGACCTCACTTTCTCCGCTAATACACCATAGGCTTTCTTACAAGCTCTATCCACCTGAATGTCGCTGGCGAGACCAGTATTTATTGTCCACCCCTAGTTGCCCTTGAGAAGGTGATGGTGAGTTGCCTTCTTGAATCATAGATGTGTTTACTGGGGATGGGATAAAGAGAGTGCAATGAGAGGTGGCTCCAATTTCAAGACCGCTTGAAGAGTCCACGGGCTGCTTTTCTGCAGAGTTTGAATGATTTCAAATTCATTTTAAAATGGTGAGCAGGATTTGATTTCAGGATTGCTGCCAGTGGGGATAGGATCAGGAAGCAAGCCCACATTCTGCATTCTGGACCTGGTCAACTCCATTGTGGGTGATATGGGTGTCATGGGCCCTTTACATTTTTACAGAGTGGGACCAGTGTTTCATGACTCTTCAGAGAATCGTAAACATCATTTTGATTTAGAAACCTTTCAAGAAGCAAATTCAAAACATCATACCCATACCCACTTCAGCCAGTAGAATACAAGAGAAGAGGTGTTACAGATACTGCTGAGGCTGTACAAGGGTCTGGTCAGACTGCATTTGGAATATTATGAGTCATTTTGGGCTCCATGTTTAAGAGAGGATGTGCTGGCCTTGAACAGGATTCAGGTGACGTTTACAAGAATGATCCCAGGGATGAAGGGTTTGTCATACGTGGAGCATTTGAGGACTCTGGGTCTATACTCGATGGAGGTTTGAAGGATGAAGGCAATCTAATTGAAACTTACAGGATACTGAGTGGCCTGAGTGGACATGGAGAAGGTGTTTCCACTAACAGGAGAGACTAGGACCTGAGGGCACATCCTCAGAGTGAAGGGACGACACTTTAGAACTGAGCTGTGGAAGAATTTCTTTAGCCAGAGGGTGGTGAATCTGTGGAACTTGTTGCTGCAGAGGGCTGTGAAAACCAAATCATTCAGCATCTTTAAGGTAGAGATGGATAGGTTCTTGATAGTAAGGGGAGCAAGGGATGCATGATAAGGCTGGAGAATGGGTTTGGGGAACATATCAACTGTGATCGAGTGGCAGAGCAGACTAAATGGACCATATGCCCTAATTCTGCTCCTATATCTTATTGTCTTATGGCCTAAGCCCATAGACCCTCATATACTCCACCACAATTCATTGGCAATGAATGTCCCCAGCTACACCCTATTGCCCCTCATATTTTCCATGCCAACATGATCCTCAATGCTTTATTGAAGTACACATCCAACATTTGAACTAAGAACATTAAAACTATCCCCTGTCCCATCCCCATGGTATAACTGCCATTTGGGCACTATTTCTTGACAGGTGCCTCTTTATCTATTTGATTACATGGGAATTTGAATGTGCCACACACTAATAAGCTGCAGGGGCCATGGGTCACCAATTCCACTTATTACTGATCGGCAACTTGATTCCATTCTCCTTCACGCAACACTTGTGATGGGCTAGCGCACAAACACTGGCAAAGAATTTGACTTTCAACATGGTTTAATTTTTGAAAATCACCACAGGCTTTAAATTTGGTCCACCAGCCCACGTAGACTCAAACTACTCCATATCTTGCCTTCTCGTCGTTTTTACTCAAAATGTCTTTTGAACCATTCCCTCTGCATTTTACCTGCTGAGCATTTCAAAATTTGTTGGTGTTTCATCCAGGCTGCTGATGTGACATAATGGGCACTTAGGTTTTTGCTGCTGTCTATTGATGAACGGCTAGAAGCTGGTAATTTTAATAATTGATGTTTGAGTGACCTTAGTCTTCGGCCACAACACTAGACAGTTTTGTTCCATAAAGTGGCTACAATAACAAGCTGTTAATCTAAAATCTTTGCTGGACTCAGTGCTTGATTTGCTTAATGTTTACATACATACTCTGACAACAATAGAACTACTTGGCCAGTTTTAAAGACAATTCTCAAAATCACGCCAGTGGCTGCTCCTTGTTAACATGAGACATTCGTTTTTCATCATTTGCTTTAGGGCAGGTTCCTCCTCCTTCCGTTCTTATGCCAGTTTTTTGTGACTGCCAGATCTCCTCGCTGCAGCACATTTACTTTGCTGAGTTAGCCAAATGTTATGACTTTTCACTTATATAGCCATAAGGATTTACAGAATGGAAACAGGCCCTTCGGCCCAACATATCCATCCCACCCAGTTTCACAATTAATCTGTTGCCTGCATCTCGTCCATATCCCTCCATATCTATCCCACCCATGGGCCTGATTGAATATTTCTTCAATGACAAAATTGTACTCGCCTCCACCACTACCTCTGGTAGCCTGTTCTACACACTCACCACCATCTACTTGAGAAACTTGTACCTTTGGACCCTTTTGCATCTCTCCCCTCTCATCTTCAACCTCTGCCCTGTAGTTTTAGTCTCCCCTAACATGGGGAAAAGCTGTTAGCTATCTATCTCATCCATGCCTCTCATGATTTTATGGACCTCTATAAGATCACCCCTCAGTTTCCTATGCTCTAGGGAAAACGTTGAAAGCAGCTTCATCCATTTTTGACAGAGGATGCATTTCTGTTTGTCGTTTACCTCATGCGGTCTGCTGTACATTGACTGTCTTAAACTCCAATATATCTTCTTGGGCACACAGCTCATGTTGCCTGCTTGATCCTAATAGCCAACTTAAAGATGGGTCAAGCCTGAAGGTCAACTTGTATGCCACAGAAGTTCTGGGCAGATGGGGCTGGTCAGCTTTGGTTGGCAACTTACATACAGAGCAGGAAACCTAGGATTCTAAAGCCCTGGCAGTTAGCCAAACAGGAAGGAGCGTCAGAGGCTGAGCGGTGGCCTTATAGAGGTTTATAAAGTCATGAGGGACATGGATAGGGTAAACAGACAAGGTCTTTTCCCTGGGGTGGGGGAGTCCAAAACTAGAGGGCAGAGGTTTAGGGTGAAAGGGGAAAGATATAAAAGAGACCTAAAGGGCAACTTTTTCATGCAGAGAGTGGTGCGTGTGTGGAGGCTAGTATGATTGCAACATTTAAAAGGCATCTGGATAGGTATATGAATAGGAAGGGTTTAGAGGAATATGAGCCAGGTGCTGGCAGGTTAGATTAGATTGAATTGGGATAACTGGTCAGCATGGACGAGTTGGACGAAGGGTCTATTTCTGTGCTGTACATCTCAATGACTCAATGACTCTAGGAATTCATCGGCAGACAGTGTAGAAGGGCATAGACAGTATCAGTGGGGCAGGGGGCAAGGTAGAAAGGGCAGGGAGACATTGCTGCTGGTTTGACTGCTCAACTAGAAGAAATCCCAAGTCAAAAGCTGCAGCAATTCATCTGCTGTAGTGCAGCATTAAAGTTGGTGTACCTCTGTACAAACCTCATTCACAGACAGACACACAATGTAAAACTTGTTTGGCAAATAATCAACCAACACATCAGACTTCAGGGGTAAAACTTTCCATCACAGCTGAAACCTCAGATTTTGGTTTAAGATCACTTATGAGGCAATGTTAACCATAATCTAATCTAACCTCAACAGTGAATAACCAGGATCCGTGTTGAAGAGAGTCGAGAGTGTAGTGTTGGAAAGGCATGGCAGGTCAGGCAGCATCCGAGGAGCAGGAGAATCAACATTTCAGGCATAAGCCCTTCATCAGGAATGAGGCTTGTGGGCCAGGGAGGCTGAGAGACAAATGGGAGGGGGGTGGGGTTTGGGGGGAAGGTAACTGAGAACAAGATAGGGTAGATGAAGGGGGGGAGAAGTTGAGAGGTCGGAGAGGATAGATGGAGCGGATAGATGGGAAAAATGATAGACAGGCAAAAGTGAGGACTGCAGATGCTGGAAAAGCACAGCAGGTCAGGCAGCATCCGCAGCACCATTCTGATCTAAGATGATGGACAGGTCAAGGGGGCGTTGCCGAGTTAGAGGCTTGGGACTGGGGTAATGTGGGGGGAGGGGAAATGAGGAAACTGGTGAAATCCACATTGATCCCATGTGGTTGCAGGGTCCCAAGGCGGAATATGAGACATTCTCCCTCCTGACGTCGGGTGGTAAGGTATTGGTGATGGAGGAGGCCCAGGACCTGCATGTCCTCGATGGAATGGGAAGGGGAGTTGAAGTGCAGTTGGTTGGTGCGGATGTACCAGAGATGTTCGCTGAAACAATCCGCAAGTTGGCGTCCTGTCTTCCGATGTAAAGGAGACCACATCGGGTAATGGATACAGTAGAAGACATTGGTGGAGGTACAGGTAAATTTCTGTCGGATGTGGAAGGATCCTTTGGGGCTTTGGAAGGAGGTGAGGGTGGAGGTGTGGGCACAGGTTTTGCACTTCCTGTGGTGGCAGGGGAAGGTGTCGGGAGTGGGGTGTGGATTGGTTGGGGGCACAGATCTGATATTGGAGTCGAGGAGGGAATGGTCTCTCCAGAACGCTGATAGGGGTGGGGAGGGAAATATATCCCTAGTGGTGGGATCCATTTGTAGGTGGCGGAAGTGGCGGAGGATGATGCGATGTATATGGAGGTTGGTAGGGTGGAAGGTGAGGATCAGTTGAACACACTTCCATTGAAGCAATGAGAGGATCTGTGGCCCAATATCCCACCAAAAACAGATCTACCTGGTAAATAATCACTTTCCTCTACCCACCTATCTCCCATGTCCACCAATATCCTGAATCCCAACTGATCTTCCACAATTTATCAACTTGGTGACTAGGCCCATAATCACCCCGACCCCAAAACTACCCTCTACCCAATCCTGTAATAATCCTGATCCTCTGCAGTCACTTATGTCCCGCTGTCAAGTGATCATGCACTGTAACAACTGTAACTACACCTGAACCCCTATTCACTCTCTATCCATCCTTTGCTGTCTGCTGATCTCTCCCCCCCATTCACATTCTACCTACATTATACCTCTCCCCCACCTGATCAATCTCCATCCCCCCCCCCCCCCCCCCCGACCTTCCACCAACCCCTACCAATTACTATTCAACTTACTTGGACCTAGCATGGGACCTTTCTCAGAGCCTTTGATCTCCATTTGGCAGCCAGGCCTGTTCACCCAGTTATAGCAGGACTACAGGATTTCCTGAACATAACCCCCCTCCTCAACAACAACTCCAGTGTTTCAAAAACCTGGCCCTCTAAATATCCAGATTCTGGATCAGTGGTGCTGGAAGAGCACAGCAATTCAGGCAGCATCCGAGGACAGGCAAATTCGACGTTTCGGGCAAAAGCCCTTCATCAGCTTTATTCCTGATGAAGGGCTTTTGCCCGAAACGTCGATTTTGCCTGTCCTCGGATGCTGCCTGAATTGCTGTGCTCTTCCAGCACCACTGATCCAGAATCTGGTTTCCAGCATCTGCAGTCATTGTTTTTACCTCTAAATATCCAGACCACTAAGTCAAGGGCTGAGGAATAACCGGAAAAATATGAAAGAGCAACTGTACAGATTTTGCTAAGTCCCTTTTGTGCAAGTTGAAACTTCTCAAAGTGCTACTCGTTGGTAATACTGAAGCTTCTTTTCAAGGGTTTTAATCAGATGCAAGTCTGTTTGTAAATAGCATGGAAGGATTATTTAATTTGCTCAGGCATGTATTTCTTGTTAATGTGCAGCAAAGCTAAAATAAGGAGGAAATTTTGCTTCTTGTTAAAGTGTTTGTGTCAGAAATGGTTTACCATATTAAGACATTCACTAAGTTGTTATGATAGTTCAAGATTAGTACTGACAAAAATTGCCATTGTGCAGTTTTCTATAAACAGTAGCAAGTTCATCTGTAGCTGACTTTCACTGGTATAAATCTCCAGGGATAGACTGCAATAATTCTCTCAAGTGAGTGATGAAATGTTTTATAGTGGACTCTGTTGAGATGAAAGAGTGCGAGCAAGAGATTTCAAACCAAAGATTGGTATCATTGTCAAACCCACAATGTGCACTCATTTTGGTTTCAACTGTGTTGTTCACCTTTTGGTCTTGTACCTTACTCTCCAGTTGACATGCCTCCAGTATTGTTCCAATTAACACATCAGTTAAAGGAGGCATAAACTGTGGAAAGTGCCAATTTTAGCAGACCTACTTAGCAGTTTGTTTCTTCAAGAATTAGTTCAGTGTCACTCATGGAATGGAATGAAAGCAAATCATCATTAAACCGGAAAGAAGTGATTGAAATGTGGTTCAGTCCAGGCTGACTGCATGCAGTAAAACAGAGTGCTGACTACCCTTCTTTGTAGACAGGAGCGAGTGGTGTGTGGTCGAGACTAATCTAAGATAGGCAAGAAAATCATTTCAACTTGAAGGGAAAAAGTGTGGAAAAGCATTTCGTGCAATAGTTAAAAAATTATAAGTTGAAAAATACCTCAAGGTCTGGAAATCCTATTTGTTTATTTTGTTTCTAGCCACCTCTGAAAGATTTTAAATGGGAAGTGCAATTATACTAAGGTTTTAGAGAAATGTGACAAAATGCTACAATGGGAAACACCTAGTGCAAAGCAATAGCTTTAAGTGGTAAATGGTGTTTTTCACTGAAAATGACTTGAGATGACATTCTTATCTCTTCAATGTGTCTGGGAGGTGCTCAAGTTCTGGAAACAAAGGAACTATGTGACATGCCTTCTCCATCCCTTCCCTGTTGGACTGGGAATACTCAAACGTCATCTGGATGTACACTGTGCATACAAGAGTAGGAAATGAGTTGGCCGGGCTTTCTCAGGACCTCCCATCTCAATTACCTCTGGGTGCTTTGGAAGGGTTCCCAAAAACAGGAGCATCTGAAGACTTTGGCATTTAACCTTACAGAGAATCTGGAGTGAGCAGGCTGAAAATTGGAGGTATTTTCTCAAGTTAAGTAAAAGCCCTCACTTTACAACATCCCCAGAATTCTTTAAACATGCAGCCTTTCAGGCTGTTGTTTGAAGAGCAACCAACAAGCTTTCAGAACCACTGGGCAATCAAACTACAGCATACATTGTTTGTATACACAAGATTCTGTGCTGGTTTTACTCAGAGGCTACAATAATGAGCTGCACTACCATTGCAGCAGACTCAAGACTCCTACTCTATTCTGAATATCACGACCAGGCTGTGGAGCAATCTTTAATAATTCATTTGTGGGGTGTGGGTGTCACTGGCTGGCCAGCATTTATTAGGCAAAAGTGAGGACTGCAGATGCTGGAGATCAGAATCTAGATTAGAGTGGTGCTGGAAAAGCACAGCAGGTCAGGCAGCATCAGGAATCAGGATTCCTGATGAAGGGCTTTTGCCCGAAATGTCGATTTTCCTGCTACCTCGGATGCTGCCTGACCTGCTGTGCTTTTCCAGCACCGCTCTAATCTAGACCAGCATTTATTGTCCATCCCTAGTTGCCCTTGAGAAGGTGGTAATGAGCTGCCTTCTATAACTACTGAAATCCATGTGCTGTAAGTAGGTGTAAAATGTCCTTCGGAAGTGAATTCATGATATTGACCCAGCAACAGTGAAGGAACTGTGATATATTTCCAAGTCAGGCTGGTGCGTGACTTGAAGGGGAACATTCAAGGTGGTGGTGTTCCCTCGGAGGGGCTGACACTCGAGTATAATAATAAGGAAATGCAGCATTGTTAGATTTGTCATCATTTGGATGAGACATTAAATGAAGATCCTGTTTGCTCTCTCAGGTGGATGCAAAATATCCAATAGCACTGTGCAACGAGGAGTGAGAGACCTTTCCCCTATGCCCTGACCAATGTTCAGTCTTCAATCAACATGAGGAAAACCGATCATCAGTTGACTTACTTAATTGTTGCATGGGGGAATCCTTCTGTGGTCAAATCAGATGCTCTGTGCCTGACTTTGCCATACATTGTCAAAATAACATTTATTGATTGTAAAGTGTTTCATATATGAATGTGAAATAAACAATGACATCCAATTCTCCTGGACCAGTGGCAGGATTTTGGCCAGGATGTTTCCTGTGCCATCTGACCTGCCTCAGTAGAAAGTGCTTGAATTACAAGATTTTTGATCCAGGAGCTGGGCACTGGATGTGTGATGAGATTAGGCCTGTCAACCCTGTAAATAAATGCGGAAAGAATTCGGAGACACAAGAGTACCAATGCAAGCTGGCAAGAAGATCCACCTTGGCTCCCTGAGCCCTAGTCCCAGGTGTTTTAGAAATCTTTAGGCCTTCTAGCTTTCATCATCCACCCCAGCCTTACAGGTACATAGAGTTTTTCAGAAATCAAAGCCAACTTCCATGGAGAGAGTGTGTGTGGCCATGGAGCATTCCCTGAGATGTTGGTGCCCAGCATGGAGGTCCTTCCGAGCAAGTGGCAAGCTAAATCTGCCAGATACCCACTCTGGGTTCCACGACAAGAATTCTCAATTTCTAGCTTTTATCGCACACTTGATAAAATAGGAAACTGAGCATTAAGAATGTGGATTATGGCATTAACAAGGCATTTAGCAAACTCTAACAGCCAGAACTGACAATCTGCCATTGCCTAGCTAGAAACCCCCTGCTCAGTATATACATAAACAAAAAAGAATGAGTTGTTCCTGATGTAAAGATAGGCCTCAGTGCATTTCTTGCACAATTCTTGCCATTGCCTTGGCCCACATAAGATTCCAAGAGAAAGCAGGTAGAGAGAAATTATTCCCTTTGGCTCAAGGATTGGGAACCAGAAGACATGTAATTGAACAATAAAGAACAAAGAAAATTTACAGCCCAGGAACAGGCCCTTCGGCCCTTCAAGCCTGAGCCAATCCAAATGTACTGTCTAAACCTGTCAATCAATTCCTAAGCATTTGTATCCCTCTGCTCCCCACCTACTCATGCATCTGTCCAGACGTACCTTAAATGAATCTACCATGCCTGCCTCTACCACCTCTGCTGGTAACGCGTTCCAAACGCCCACCACCCCCTGTGTGAAGTACTTGCTGTGTGTATCCCCCTTAAACTTCCCACCTCTCACCTTGAAAGCGTGACCTCTCGTTATTGAATCCTTCACCCTGGGAAAAAGCTTGTCTCTATCCACCCTGTCTATACCCTTCATGAATTTGTAAATCTCAATCAGGTCCCCCCTCAATCTCCTTTTATCTAATAAAAATAAACCTAACCTACTCAACCTCTCTTCATAGCTAGCATCTTCCATACCAGGCAACATCCTCGTAAACCTTCTCTGCACCCTCTCCAAAGCGTCCACATCCTTTTGGTAATGTGGCGACCAGAACTGTACACAGTATTCCAAGTGTGGCCAAACCAACGTCCTGTCCAATTTTAACATGACTTGCCAGCTCTTATACTCAATACCCGTCCAATGAAGGCAAGCATACTATATGCCTTCTTGACCACTCTATCCACCTGTGCAGCAACCTTCAGGGTACAATGGACCTGCACTCCCAGATCTCTCTGCCCATCAACTTTTCCCAAGGCTCTTCCATTCACTGTATAATTCGCTCTAGAATTAGACTTGCCTAAATGCATCACCTCAAATTTGTCTGGATTGAAAGCTATCTGTCACTTTTCCGCCCAACTCTCCAGCCTATCTATATCCTCCTGTATTCTCTGACAGTCCCTTATACTTTCTGTTACTCCACCAATCTTTGTGTCATCTGCAAACTTGCTGATCATACCAACATTGTCCTCTTCTAGGTCATTTATGTATATTACAAACAACAGTGACCCCAATACTGACCCCCTGTGGAACACCACTGGTCACCTTTCTCGATTTTGAGAAACTCCTTTCAACTACTACTCTCTGTTTCCTGTTGCTCAACCAGTTCTTTATCCACCTAGCTAGAACACCTTGCACACCATGTGACTTCACTTTCTCCATTAGTCTACAATGGGGAACCTTATCAAACGCCTTACTAAAGTCCATGTATATGACATCAACAGCCCTCCCTTCATCTATCAACTTGGTCACTTCCTCAAAGAACTCTATTAAGTTGGTAAGGCATGATCTCCCCCCTCCCTCTGCACAAAACCATGTTGCCTATCACTGATAAGCTCATTCTTTTCTAAATATAAATAGATCCTATCCCTCAGTACCCTCTCCAGCAACTTCCCCACCACCCACATCAGGCTCACTGGTCTGTAGTTACCTGGAATATCCCTACTACCCTTCTTGTACAGGAGGACAACATAAGCTACCCTCCAGTCCTCCAGCACCTCCCCTGTATTTAAGGATGCCACAAAGATATCTGTCAGGGCTCCAGCTATTTCCTCTCTCACCTCCCTTAGCAACCTGGGATTGAAGAAATAAGAATATTTATGAATGTAAATGCTGTGAGTTCCTGCCTTGACCTGCCCCTTCACATGGTCTGGACTTCCAAGGATGATGACTGAAACATTATTGAGTGGATTACTGCCACAGTGTGGTTGCAGGGAAAAATGACCAATACATAGCGGAGTCAGATCTGAGTCAGATACCTGGTGCCAGAATCTCTTGAGGTCTATTGCAGAATATAGTACACACAACTATGCACCTGGCCACCAATGATCCTGAACCAACCTCCCATGTGTTCCTTGAACCCAATCAATGAAATTCCAAGTATGGCAATCAAATGCCAATAATGCATACAATAGGTATTCTAAGGGACTATTGTAGTGGCTGAAACAGTTTTGAAACTTAACACCTTGCCCTCTTCATTCCAACAACGAAACATTCAACTTATCTCACTGTTGGTTATCTGGCAAATATATTTTCATATGTTCTGAAGTAAATCTCAGCATGAAACATTAACACTTTACTCACTCCTCAGATACTGTCAGACCTGCTGAGTATTTCCAGTGATCTTGGTGCTTGTTTCCTCTTTCTACAAAGATAGCTTCCTTAAAAAATGAAAACTGCAAAACAATGAGAGAGGCCATTCTGAACATATGTACTGTGCTGTAAGTCAGAATCTCATTGTCATTTCTGTTTAGTGGTGTTTTCAAAATTTACAACTGCATCTGACAGATTGACAGAAGTCTTACAGAATAGAACAAGGCCATTCAGTTTATCATGATTGCACCGCCTCTTTTAAATAAAAATCAACGGCCTGATGAAGAAACAGCGCTCCGAAAGCTTGTACTTCCAAATAAACCTGTTGATTATAACCTGGTGTTGTGTAATTTTTAACTTTCTTCAATAAGCATCATTACCTGGTGCTAATTCCTTGCTTTTCTCATACACCGTTGCACACTATTTAATTCAAATTGTCCATGTCCTAGTCACATCTGGCAAAATCTAATGAAACATTTTTTTTACAATTGTCAGTGGTTACATGGTTGCCATTAGGATAGCTTTTTAAATATTATTGATATTAAATGCTATCCTCTGCCACAATGGAAGTGTGAACCAATGGACCAGACATTCGTTTGGCAGGCTATGTTCTGGATTATGAGTCCACCTAAAATACAGCAATGCTATTAGCTGGACGATGATAACTTAGATTTCTAAGGCTACACTCATAAATAGGAGACAGTGAGGATTGCAGATGCTGGAGGTCAAAGTCACGAGCATAGTGCTGGAAAAGCACAGCAGGTCAAGCAGCATCCGAGAAGCAGAAGAATTGACATTTCAGGCATAAGCTGTATACACTAGTAAATACATTGAAAGTGAAAACACCCACTTACACAGGCTCAAATTCATGGAGTTCAGTCTGTTGCCTATGGGAACTGTTTCTGAGTTATTGCAGTAATGTATTTCAATCGAAGTTGATGCACTTATCCGCATTATTATAGTAATACTCAGAAGTGATCTTGAGACTGACAGGTTTTGACATTGGTGTTCAATATGCGGTCATGTTAGAAATCCTGAAGACTGAAATCAGTTTTGCAGGCAGCAGCAGTGCTCTAGTACTTGATCCTGTATTACTCTGTGCCTCGGTTTGGCATGAAGTATTTGAATGACACTGCTGACCTGTGTGTTTTAAGGTTAACCGCATTGTTGAAAATTTGATGTTCATAAAATGCTATGAAGAGGAATTAGACAAAGCTCTTGTTCCAAACTAAATCACCTTGTTAAGGTGTCACCACTTGGGATTGGATTTGCCTGCACCAAGTGTGAACATATGGGCTTTTAATTTCCTTTGCATGCAACATAACTAAAATTCCTTTACACCAGATTTTATACACTTCGTTAGCTATTTTTGAACTAATATTTTAAATTAGCATGTCAAAGCAGAGTTTTCAGAGTGAATTAACTCCAATAAAGTCCTGTACTTCAAAAAACTGAATGAAAGACACTAAATTAAAAGTCCCACTTTTGCTCTGGCCAATTTGGCAGGAATAGTAGGACAGAGGGGTTAAAATAGCAGCAAATAATAAAATGTAGCCACCATCACAGAAGATACAATCTTCTATTATTTTGATATAAATCTACCAATCATACAAAAAGCAATGTGGATCCTTTAGTTGAAGAATAGACTGAATAGAAGAAAATGGTCCTTTATCTGAAGAAAGAGTAAAGGATAATACAGCTGATCTCAGATGCTGCTGACTGTCTACAATTCAAGCAATTAATACAATGTATGTAATGACTGACAAGTGCATTGAAATTTGAAAGATTAGATTCCCTACAGCGTGGAAACAGTCCCTTCAGCCCAACATCAACCCTCCAAAGAGTAACCCACCCAAACCCCTTTGCCCTCTGACTAATGCACCTAACTGACAACTTAAGCATGACCAATTCACTGAACCTGCATATCTTTGGACTGTGGGAGGAAATCCATGCAGACACAAGGCAAACTCTACACAAACAATCACCCAAGGTTGGAATCAAACATGGGACCCTGGTACTGTGAGGCAACGGCGCTAACCACTAAGCCACCGTGCCACTGCATATTACTGTCATATATGGATTAAGAACTGAGGAAAGCCATTCAGTCTCTCTGACCTGCTGTGCCATTCAGCCTGATTGTGGCCTCAACTCCATTCGCAGATATAGGGATGGTTGGGAAGTGAGAGGCTGCTTAAAATGACAGTTCAGAGGCAATATGTTCCTGTTCATGTGAAGGGCAAGGCTGGTAGGTGTAGCAAATGCTGGATAACTAGAGAAATTGAGGCTCTGGTCAAGAAAACGAAGGAGGTATATGTCAGGTGTAGACAGCTGGGATCAAGTGAACCCCCAGGGGAGTAAGAGGGCAGAAGAGGTATATTTAAGAGGGAAATCAGAAGGGCAAAATGGGCACATGAGATAGCTTTAGCAAATAGGTTTAAGGAGGATCCAAAGAGATTCTATAAGTTCATTAAGGGCAAAAGAGTAATTAGGAGAGACTGGGCCCCTTAAAGATCCAAGTGGTAGTCTATGTGTGGAACCACAGGAGATGGTGAGATCCCAACATTTAATTTGTGTCAGTACTTAATGTGGAGAAGAACATGAAAAATAGGAGACTTGGGGAAGTAAATAGCGATGTCTTGAAAAGAGTTCATACTACAGAAGAGGATTGCTGGAAGTCTTCAGACATATAATGGTCGATAAAATGCTGGGACCTGATCGGGTGTTTCCCAGAACTTTGTGGGAAGCTAGGGAAGTGATTGCCAAGCCCCCTGCTGAGGTATTTGTATCATCGACAGCCATGGGTGAGGTGCCAGAAGACTGGAGGTTGGCTAATGTGGTGCCATTAGGTAAGAAAGGCTGTAAGGAAAAACCAGGGAACAATAGGCCAGTGAACCTGATGTCAATATGGGGAGGTTGTTGGAGGGGATTCTGAGAGATAGGATTTACATGCATTTGGAAATGCAAGGACTGATTAGGGATAGTCAACATAGCTTTGTGTGTGGGTAATCGTGTCTCACTAACTTGATTTAGGTTTTTGAAGAGGTGACAAAGAAGATTGATAAAGGCAGTGCAGTAGACATTGTTTATATGGACTTCAGAGAAGTATTTGATAAGTTCTGCATGGTAAACTGGTTAATAAACTTAGACACTTGGCATCCATTGGGAGCTAGCCAATTGGATTCAAAACTGGCTTGTAGGTAGCAGAAGAGGGTGGTAGCAGAGGGTTGCTTTTCAGGTTGGATGCCTGTGACCAGCAGTGTATCACAAGGATTGGTGCTGAGTCACTGTTTTTTATCATTTGTATGAATGATTTGGATTTGAATGTAGGAGGTATGGTTAGTAGGCTTGCAGATGACACCAAAATAGATGGTGTCGTGGACCGTGAAGAAAGTTATCTCAGATTACAATGGGACCTTGATAAAATGGGCCAATAAGTCAAGGAGTGGTGGATGAAGTTTAGTTTAGATAAATACAAAGTGTTGCATTTCAGCAAATCAGACCCGGACAAGACTTACACATTTAATGGTAGCGCCCTGGGGACTGTTACCAAACAAACAGACCAAGGGGTGCAGGCGCATCGTTCCTTGAAAGTAGTGTTACAGGTAGACAGGGTGGTGAAGAAGGCGTTTGGCACATTTGCCTTCATTGGTCAGATTTATCTCCATCTCCAGTGACTGACTAAACGCGGACATTTACTATAAACCCACTGACTCCCACAGCTACCTGGACTATACTTCCACATAACCTATCTCCAGTCAAAATGCCATCTATTATTCCCAATTCCTCAGCCTCTGCCACATCTGCTCCCAGAAGGGCCAATTCCACCATAGAACATTCCAGATGGCCTCTGTCTTCAAAGACTGCAATTTCCCCTCCCACATGGTCGATGATGCCATCCAGTGCATTTCCTCCACTTTCCGCTCCTCCACCCTTGAACCCCACCCCTCCAACCACAACAAGGACAGAACCCCTACACCCACTCCCGTCTGCACTTTCCACCCCACCAATCTCCGCATATATCACATCATCCTCCGCCACTTCTGTCACCTGTAAACAGACCCCACCACGAGGGATATATTTCCCTCCCCAACCCTATCAGTCCCTCTGTGACTCACTTGTCAGATCCATGCCCCCCCCCCACCCCCCACCAGCCCACACACCCACCCCCGGCACCTTCCCTTGCCACCACAGGAAGCGCAAAACCTGCACCCACACCTCACTCCTTATCTCCTTCCAAGGCCCCAAAGGGTTTTTCCAGATATGACAGAAATGTACCTGTACTTACACGCATGTTATCTGCTGTATCCATTGCACCCGATGTGGACTCCGCTACCCCGGGGAGTCAGGACGCCTTTTTTGCAGATCGTTTCATAGAACATCTCAGGGACACCTGCACCAACCAACATCACTGCCCCGTGGCTGAACACTTCAATTTCCCGTCCAAATCCACCAAAGACATGCAGGTCCTGGGCCTCCTCCATCGCTAATCACTTACCACCTGATGCCTAGGTTCCTGCAACCACAGGGGATCAATGTGGATTTCATCAGTTTCCTCATTTTCCCTCCCACCACCTTATCCCAGTCCCAAGCCTCCAATTTGGCACTGCCCCCTTGAATGGTCCTACCTGTCCATCTACCTTCCTTCCCAGCTATCCACTCTACCCTCCTCTCCGACCTATCACTTCCACCCGCACCTTCATCTACCTATCATATTCCCAGCTACCTTCCTGCTAGCTCCAACCCCCTCCCATTTATCTCTCAGCCCACCTGGCCCACAAGCCTCATTCCTGGTGAAGCGTTAATGCCCAAAACGTCGATTCTCCTGCTTCTCGGATGCTGCCTGACTTCCTGTGCTTTTCCAGCACCACACTCTTGACTTCATTGGTCAGAGCATTGAGTATAGGAGTTGGGACATCATGTTGTGGCTGTATAAACATTGGTTAGGCCATTTTTAGAAGACTGCCTGCAATTCTGCTTGCCCTTTTATAGGCAGGATGTTGTGAAACTTGAGAGGGTGCTGAAAAAATTTCCAAGGATGTTGCCAGGAATAGAGGGTTTGAGTTACAGGGAGATGCTGAATAGGCTGGAGCGTTTTTTTCCTGGAGCATCAAAGGCTGAGGTGTGACCTTATAGACATTTATAAAATCATGAGGGGCATGGATTTAGTGACAGCTCAGGTGTTTTTCCTCAGGTGGAGATGTCGAAAATTAGAGGGCATAAGTTTAAGGTGAGGGGGGAAAGATTTAAAAAAGACCTGAGGGGCATCTTTTTCACCCAGAGGGTGGTGTATTTATGGGACAAGCTGCCAGAGGAAGTGACGGAAGCTGGACTTATTAAAAGGCATTTAGATAGGTATATGAACAGGAAGGATTTGGGGGAATTTGGACCAAGTGCTGGCAAATGAGACTAGGTCAGATTGAGATGTCTGGTCAATGCAGATGGGTTTGGCCAAGGGGTCTGTTTCTGTGCTGTATGACTTTCTGACTCTATTAACCTGCTCGGTTTGGGTGGCACAGTGGTTAGCACTGCTGCTTCACAGCACCAGAGACCTGGGTTCAATTCCTGCCTTGGGCAACTGTCTGTGTGGAGTTTGTGCATTCTATGTGGGTTTCCTCCCACAATCCAAAAATGTGCAGTGTAGGTGAATTAGCCATGCGAAATTGCCTGTAGTGTTAGGTGTAGGGGGGTCGATGTGGATTTGTTGGGCCAAAGGGCCTGTTTCCACACTGTAACTAATCTAATCTAACACCACTTTCCTGTTGTACCCCTAAAACTCCTTGATTCTCTTGCTTGTCAAGCATCCATCCATTTTTACCGTAAATATAGCGAAGGATGTTGTTTCTATCGATCTCGAGAGGACAAAGTTCCATGGACTCACAAACATTTGTCAGAAAAAAAAAATTCCTCTCCTTCACCAGAAATGGAAAACTTTATATTTGTAAACACTATCTCAAATTCATGTCTCTCCCAAAAGAGCATCCACCTTATCCAGTCCCCTCAGGATCTTATATTTCTCAGTAAGTTCAAATCTATTCTTTTAATGTTGAGTGAACTTCTCTGAACTGCTTCTAACACAATTAATTGCTTTCTTAAATAAAGTGTCCAAAGCTGCATGTTGTACACTAGGCACGGTCCCACCAATGCAGTGTGGACCTGTAGGAAAAGTTCCCTACTTACTTATTACATTCTCTTGCAATAAACACAAATGTTCTACTTGTTATTCTGATCACCTGCTGTATCTGCATCCCAACCTTTCGTGATTCATGTACCAGGATGCCTAATTGCTTCTGTAACTCAGAGTTCTGTGCTTTCTCCCCATTTAAGTTGAATGCTGTTTGTCATCTATGCAGCATTCAGTTTTTACTTAGATCCAGGGGGGCCAGCACTGCAACAAACCAGCCAAGTTAAAAGCTGCTGGGAGAAAGCAAAGCAAGCAGAAAAAATAGAAGCCAAGCTGCAAAATGTTTAATTTTTGAAATGAGTATTTTCTCCCCAGCAGTGGGGGGTGGAGAGGGTCACCAAGTGCTCCTCTAGGTCTCAAAAAACCTTTGAATCTTCCCAACCCCCGCATTCACTCTCGCTCCCACCACCAGTAGCTTTTTTTTCGATCCCATCTGCAAACACCAATCTCAAGCCTGATTTCCTGGTCCCCCTCCACTTGCTCTGATTTCATTCTCACTGGCTTCAGAGAAGGAGGCAATACACATAAATAAATATTAGATTAGATTCCCTACACTGAGGAAACAGGCCCAACATGTTCACACACCAACCCTCCAAAGAGCGACCCACCCAGATCCATTTCCTTCTGACTAATGCACCTAATATTATGGGCAATTTAGCATGGCCAATTCACCTGACCTGCACATCTTAAGATTGTGGGAAGAAATTGGAACAACTGGAGAAAACGCACAAAGACACGGGAAGAATGTGCAAACTCCACACAGGGAGTCGCCCGAGGCTGGAATCAAACCCAAGTCCCTGGTGCTCTGAGGCAGCAGTGCTAACCACTGAGCCACCGTGCCACTCGAGTAAGGTTCAGTGCTTAGAATAACTAAGCCTGTTACATCGCAGGCTCCCAGCTACACCCCATTTTAAAGTCTCAGCAGATTTTTGTCTACACAATGGCCATTAGTAACAATAGAAAATAAAAGATTTTTTTTGAATATGAGGCATGCGTTCTCCTCACAACTGTGGACAATTAGAAGAAATCTGATTCGATTGCAGAAATTTTCATTTCAATAGCCAGTGCACAGTTGAAGCTTCTTGGAATTTACATAGATCTGCTAGAAAATTCTAACAGCTGTTCACATTTTCTTCATGCCAGGATCTCAAATGTATGTTTGCGAATACAGAATGTGGCAGATTATACACAGCCAAAAGGCAATGGAAGCCAAACATAGATACGAATCACTTTCTCTGTGTCAAACGCACCAGCGAAAAGTGGCACTCAGAGTGATAAATTATTATATGAAAAGGACAGGAGGGAAACTGCAGCATGAACTCCTCATTCACTGAGAATGTGCCAAAAACAAGTATCAATAATTTACTGTTGTTGAAGAATGTTGCTTCACTCCCAAAGGACAATAACAGCAATTCAGCAACTAGCACCAGAGTGATTTAATGACTAAGGCCTTCATTTCTCATTTTATTTCGGGAACACATTACAATCTCAGGGTTCCACAGTAGCAGCTGTAACAGAGGACAGTGTTTTGGAGTTTATTCAAAGTAGGGTGTACAGTGGATCGGGTCAAAGACCCAAACACTAATGAATGTGGGCAGTTCAGCCAAGCTTAATGGCAGGTCAAAGATTTATGCCAACTGTTTGGCACAGGAAATAGGGAAGGAAAATGTCTTCAGCTAGAGAATGGAGTAACAAATTATGTTGCATATTTCATGAAAAGTAACAATACTTGTGTGTCTTAGAAAGGTCTCCGAAACCTAAAAAGACAAACCAGCAGAATGTCATCTTATTTTCACTGCTCTATCAGCATCATTGTTGCCAATGTGTGTTGTTGCCAAATTTTTGATGAGATGTACATCTGTTCTTCACAAATCTGCATTCGATCATATTTAACTCTTCTCCTGACATAAACTTGAACTTATTCTCAATCTTAACTGCATTAGTGTGGACTTCAGCTTGGACAGATGTATTAAATTTCAGCACCGTTTCTGTTGAAAGACCCACCCTCCTCCTCCTCCTCCAAAGCAATAAATCAAAAATACCAAAAGACTCCCCATTTACTTCACACTTGGCATCATCCCCCCACTGGGAACATCATGGCATAGTGGTAATGTAACTGGATTTGTAATCCAAAACGCCAAGGCTGTGGATATGAGTTTAATCCCAACGTGACAAGTGGTGAAATTTGAATTCAATAAAAATCTGTAATTTGAAACCTAGGAGGTCCACTAATGACATTCAGGGAAGTAAATCTGTCATATTCACCTGGTCTGGTCAACGTCTAGCTCTTAAGTTGTTTGTCAAAGTGCAACAAACTCCAAAAGAAAGGAATGGAACATGGACATTGGGACTGGCAACGCTATTCTTGGTCCTGTCACTGTCCTCCTTACTAACAACTATCTGTCAAAACTGGGAAAGCCATCCCACATGAGTCAAGCCACAGCATGATACAGGCTCACTCACAGAATGGTAGCCTATGGATGATTCCACACAGTCTTCCTGGTTATGTCTTGTCCGACCAACGGAGCAGAACCTTCATGGAGTTGTCCTTGTTGTCCTCACCTTTGACTTCAGATCCAATGAATTCCCATGTTATCTGGTGAAACACGAACAAGGAAACCAGATGCTGCTTAACACTCACAGCTCACCCTCAGCTGATGAATCAGTATTCCTCCATATGGAATCACCTTGAGGAATCAGTGAGGGTGACAACAGCGCAGAATGTACTCTGGGTTAGTGACTCCAATGTCCACTACCAAGAACAACTCCGTAGCACCATTAGTGACTGAGTCTTCAAGGTGCTCAATGTGGACTGCAACAAATGGTAAGGGAAGAAAAAACTATCGATCTCAAACCTACCTGTAGTAGATGTGTCTCTCCCTGACAGTATTGGCAGAAGTGACTGGTACAACAACATCCTTTCTTCACCCCGAGGATACCCTCCTTCACCCTGTTTGGCTGCTCCCACCGTGCTAAATAAGATTGACCTCCAATTGTTCTAACAACTCTATGAGGTACTGTGTACCATCAAAAGCAGCAAAATAGAATTCAACCACATTCTGCATCTCGTGGTCTGATTCCAGGACTAGCTGCATGACTGGGCAATTTGTTCCACTATAGCTGTAAGACTAACATCTACTTGGCAACATCAAAAATGGTTTAATTATATCCTCATCACAAAAAGCAAGACAAATCCAATCTGGCCATTGTCACTCAGTTTACTCTCATTCAGCAAGTTGATAAAAAGGGTCATTGACATGCTGTCAAGAAGCACTTGTTTACTGTCACTCAGTTTGAGTTCTGCCATAGCCCACTATGCTCCTGTCCTCATCAGAATCTTGATCCAAACATAGACCAACAAATTGTACTCCAAAGATAATTTCAGAGGGATTCCCCCTGATACCACAGCATTATTTAACTTAGAAATCTTAGAATCCATACAGTGTGGAAATAGGCCCTTTGGCCCAATTAATCCACACCAAACCACTCTATATTTACCCCTGACTAATACACCTAACCTATACATCCCTGAACACTATTCAGCATGGCCAATTCACCTAACCTGCACGTCTTTGGATTGTGGGAGGAAACTGAAGCACCCGGGAAAAACCTATGCAGACATGGGGAGAATGTGAAAACTTCACACACTCGCCCGAATCTTGGGCTGGAATCAAACCTGGGTCCCTGGTGCCAACCACTGAGCCACCGTGCCACTGCTGATTAGGTCAGTCCTGTCAGATTCATTGGTGCTGGACAATTAAACAATTCACCGGAGGCGGAGGCTGCACACACATCTTCATCCTCAATAGTCACAGAGCCAGTACATCAGTGTAAAAGATAAGGCTGAAGTATTGACAACAATCTTCAGCCTTGGCCTCCTCCAGCATCATATTTGCTAGTTTTCAGCCTCCACCACTTCCTCAGGCAGCTCATTCCATACACGTACCACCTCTGCATGAAAATGTTGCCCCTTAGTTTCCTGTTATATCTTTCCCTTCTCACCCTAAATCTATGCCCTCTAGTTCTGGATTCCCCGACCCCAGGGAAAAGACCTTGTCTATTTATCCTATCCATGCCCCTCATGATTTTATAAACCTTTATAAGGTCATCCCTCAACCTCCAATGCTCCAGGGAAAACAGCGCCAGCCTATTCAACCTCTCCCCAAATCCTTCAATCCTGGCAACATCCTTGTAAATCTTTTCTGAATCCTTTCAGGTTTCACAACATCTTTCCGATAGGAAGGAGACCAAAAACAATTGGAGGCACTGGATACTGGAGTCAGTGGGAACTGGGGGAATAGATAAATAGATTCTCCATTAGTTGGAGTCACACTTAGCACAAAGGAAGATGGTTGTGGTTGTTGGAGTCAGTCATCTCAATTCTGTGACATCACTGCAGGAGTTCCTCAGGATATTCTCTGAGGGCCAGCATTTTCAATTGCTTCGTCAATGACCTTCCTATCATAAGGTCAGAAGTGGAAACGTTTGCTACGGTTGCACAATCTTTTTACTGTAAAGAAAAACTGCAAAGGGAGGATTCTATATAAAGAAGTTAAGGAAAGCATCAAACTTAGGTAAAAAGATAAAGTTTGTTAAAGAGAACTAGTAAGTCATGGTTATTAAGGATTATGGTGAACGGGCAGGTAAGTGGAGCTGAGTCCACAAAAAAACGATCAGCCATGATCTCATTGAATTCCTGATGAAGGGCTTTTGCCCGAAACATCGATTTTCCTGTTCGTCGGATGCTGCCTGACCTGCTGTGCTTTTCCAGCACCACTCTCTCGACTCTAATCTCCAGCATCTGCAGTCTTCACTTTCGACTCGAGGGGCCAGATGGCCTATTCCTGCTCCTTTTTCTTATGTTCTCATGTTCGTGTGTCAGTTGGTTAGACAAAACATAAAGATTGGAAAGAGTGACAAAAAAAATTAATTAGAAGAAATTGATTTAAGTCTGAGAAGAAGCTAGCTGGAAATTTTATCGTTATTTAAAAAGGACAAGATAAAGTAAAATGAGTGTTGATCTTTGAGAGAGAGAATGCGAAGTTAATAGCACCTAGTAAGGAAATGGTGGCTAAAATGAACAAATATTTTCAGTCTTTACAAGCGGATACAAAATTATAGTGAGAGCTGTTGATCAGGATGTGGAAAGAACAAAGTGAAATTAAAATCACTGGGGAGATAGTACTGAGCAAACCGATGTAGCTGAAGGCTAATGTCCTCAGATCCAGAAGGCCATCATTCTGAGTTGTGAATCGAGATGGCTAATAAACTAACAGCTGCAGTGGTATTAATTACCCAAGCATCGCAAGGTGCTGAAAATGTTCTATCAGAATGGAAAGTAGCTCTTCTAATCAAGAAGGAGGGGAAAGAGAAAACAGGATACTATAGGCTAGTTCATGTCACTTATGTTAGGGGGAAGGTATTAGAATTGATCAATGATGAGGTTATAGATGGCACAATGTATTCATAAAGTAATCATTTGTTTCGTGGAAGGGAAATCATGTTTATCTGATTTAATGGTGTTCTCCGTAGCAGTTTTCTGATTGGTAGAATGTGATAAGGGGAAACCTGCTGTGGTCTTGATGTCAAGGGCAGTCACTTGCGTCAATAGTCCAGAGTTCAGCTCTTACGTCTATGTTTTAACCAAGATTGCAATGAGGTCAGGAGCTGAGTGGTCCAGGTGGAACCTAAATGGAACATCTATGAGCAGGTTATTGCTGAACAAGTGCTGCTTGCTAACACTTTGGGTGTTCCCTTCCATAAGTTTTATGATGATTGACAGTCGATTAATTTGATGGGAATGGCTGAAATTGAATTTGTCCTTTCTTCATGTACAAATCAGACCTAGGCAGTTGGCCACATTGCCAGGTAGATGTTGATATTTTAGCTATACTGGAACAACTAGACCAGGTAGGAAAGGCTAGATCTGGAGCACATGTTTCCTCGCCTTGGGGTAATGATCGAATGTGGGATATGTTGAGCCATGAGATTGCATATTGTGTTGGAGCACAATTCTGCTGCTCCTAATGGGCCACAACTTGAGTTGCTAGATCCATGCAAAATCTATCCCATTTAGCATGGTGGTAGTGCCACACAACACAATGAAAGTACTTTCATTATGATGACTAGATTTCATCTCCACAAGGACTACACTGTGGTCACGCTAAACAATACTATCATGAACAGATTCATCTGTATTAGGCATAATGGTGAAGATGAGCGCAAGTATGGTTTTCCCTGTTATAGGCCCCATTACCAACTGCTGAAGATTGAGTTCAGCAGCCATGTCCTTTAGGTCTTTACTAATTCGGTCTGTAGCCCTGCTGTTAAGCCACTGTTCTTAATGGACGTTATATCCCCTCATCCAAAATACATTCTGTACTTTTGCCACCATTAGTGTTTCCTCCAACAAGAGCTGTTCAACTTGGAGAAGGCCTGAAGGGGTACATCAACCAAGGGGTACGTGTAATGCGTTTGCCATCAATAAATACATCAGAGGCAGTTTATACAGTACAGTGAATATAGAACATAGAATAGTACAACGCAGGAACGGACCCTTTAGTTAGCAAGTCTATGCCAACCATGATGCCATTCTAAACTATTCCCATCTATCTGCACATGGTCCAAGTTCCTCTATTCCTAGTCAATTCTTGTCTATCTGAATGCCTCTTCAATGTTGCTATCATTTCTGCTTCTACGATCTCCCTGGCAAAGCATCTGTATACTGGAGAGATTTGCAGATTGATTATCAACCTTTTTACATACGCCATCAGTACACCTTCCCTGGCCAACAAGTCCTGGAGTGGGACAAAAGCCTTGAGTTTCTGTCTCAAGGGTAAGGACACTACCAACCGCATAACAAGGCCATCCCAAGATTTCAAGTGTAAAGTTTGAGAAAGATGCGGGCAGATTTGTGAGTCAATAACATGCTCAAGGACCTCGGAGGTGAAAGGTATCGTGGACACAGGGAAGTAATTTGCAAGGGAAGTGATGTCAAAGGGTTTTGTGTTGTGGATTGGGTGAGGGGAGGGGTGTAGGGAGTTGCTCCCGAATATAAGGAACAGTAATAGCGAGGAAAGAGAACCTGTTAACAGTATCAGCACCCACTGGCAAAATTGTCAAACAAGTTAACATCACCTCATCTCATATATCCAGTTTGGAGCATTGACAGTACTCAGTCCATGAACAGCTATACCCTACTGCCACATTATTATTTACTGCTGACCACAACAAATTCACAAATATATCTATTTTTCAACTCCAACCCTACCTCAGTACATAAACAATGATATTATAATGAGACAACAAGTAATTAATTTACGTTATTCTGAATGCCTCTTTAGACAATATGAAGTAGCACCACAACACAACCCCTTCAATGGTCAATAATCAAGCCTGCTCTGGGAATTTGAGCAGAGTCTGTGTTGAAAGGGCGTTAAAGTAATTGAATTCAGCATCACAATCCAGAGTATATTTTCCATCATGTTGTCGTAAATCAAGAGCTACCAGAAATTTTTGCTCTGCAAATGTACAGAGGAGAAAGCAAATATTTATATGTTTAAGAGAGCAACTATTCCACGACAATTATAAAGAATCACTTGACATTGATAGAATACAAATAATTAAATATGCTGGAGGAGCCAAGGTGTCTTCATTTTTTTTGAGTGGAACATTTGCAGAAAGCATGTAAAAGTCATTAAGATCTTCAAATGACCTTGTGACTTGTTTGATTTATACAAGCACATTGTCTCCGAATGAATCTCCAGACCAGTGACAATTCTGTTCAAATGTTAATCGTTTCCAAACTCTATGGATGTCACAATGTCTTCGACAACCTAAGTCTTCTGTTTTGTGGTTTTTACCCCTTCCCCCAATCCCACTCCCACCCCTCAAGCCTCAGCCAAAATGTTTTTCTGCAAAAGAGGATTCACAAAACATCTGGCTATTTGTTAGGTTCAAAAAGGGAAGTGTTTGTCATAAATATTCATTACTCCTTTTGAGCAAATAACACAGACAAGTACTGGCCCAATTTATAATGAGTCAATTTGGTTGGGCACTAAACAACTTTTCTATACATCAGCCATTGTATTTGTGCAGTTAGAAGACACAAGATTTTATGCATTTTTTTGGAATAATTTTGTAAATCAAGGAGGAAAAGCTTTTAATAAATTGAGGAATTCTTATCAAATTATTCTTTGGAACCTGAATCAATAGAACAGTATTTTGGTCAACAGAAGGATATATTAGTAATACTCACTGAAAAAAAGAGACTTGTCATTGAAGCTTTATCAGAAAAGATCCGGGATTACCAATTTGCAAATGGATTAATAATTTATTGCACATATAAAACAGGGTGATTACAAGTGGAATCTGCATTGCTATAGAATCAACCAGAGAACAGTTATCCCAAAGGTATCACTTTAATTAACAAATGGCAAGCCAACCTGGTTTGGTCAAGACATACCATGGATCATGTGCAAATTCAAATCCTCTACAGCAAAGGCATTGCACCTTTTCAATTAAATAAACGCTTCCTAAATTTTGAAAATGTACACCTAAACCTCAGAATAACTGAGTGAACAGCCCATTTCCTACTGCATGGGGAGGCTGACATCAACTCAGTGGCATCATCTCAATGTTAGGCTGAGGGCCATGAGACAGATATTAATCCCCGACCATATAAATGTGGTGTAAAACTGCCACAGCCTGAGTCATGCTACTTTCTCTGGAGAGGGTTGTATCTCCATACTGATGGCCCTTTGGACTGTGGACTGTCCATGTTCTCATGTTATTCAGATTTCCACCAATAGCAGAGGTGAAGACCTTTCCTACCTGGCTCACCAGAGTCCACACCCTGTCTTCCTTAGTAGTCCCAACTTCTCCCAGAATCTCAAGTCTCCCACTTCAACTGAAACTGCAAGTGGGCATTCTAGACGTGAGTTAGAGTGGGTTTGACATTTTTCAAATGTTAGCATCTAACCTATTCTCAGTTTATAATATTTTACTAGGGGGTAGGGGTATGTGGAATGGTAAGTGGCGTGGTTAAAATTATCTGCATGTAATTTTACTATCCAACTAATTGAATTTTTGATGGGACATTTAAGTGGAGAAAAATCCTGTCAGGAATTCAGACAGTAAAAAGTCCTGCTTCTGAGATTCCTATGGGCAACAGATATAGGTAACATGATTGTGAAGGGACATGAAAGAGATTAAATAGGCAACAATTGAACTGTAAAACTGTGCTTTACAGCAAAGCTTTGACTGAAATCAGACAAGGCCCTTGAGGAATCTAAAGGAAGCAGGAAACAACTTAAAGAAGGAACTAGGAAAACTAAAAGAGGTATGAAATGTCATTGAGGAGAAAGTGAGGTCTGCAGATGCTGGAGATCAGAGCTGAAAATGTGTTGCTGGAAAAGCGCAGCAGGTCAGGCAGCATCCAAGGAACAGGAGAATCGACGTTTCGGGCATAAGCCCTTCTTCAGGATTCCTGAAGAAGGGCTTATGCCCGAAACGTCTATTCTCCTGTTCCTTGGATGCTGCCTGACCTGCTGCGCTTTTCCAGCAACACATTTTCAGCTATGAAATGTCATTGGCAAGTAGGATTAAGGAGAATCCCAAGGCATTTTATACATATATCAGGAACAAGAGGATTAACTGGAGAAAGTGTATGTTCACTCTAGGACAAACGTTGATTCTCCTGTTCCCTGGATGCTGCCTGACCTGCTGCGCTTTTCCAGCAACACATTTTCAGCAAGGGTAGATCCTGCCTGACAGATCTATTAGAATTAATGAGATTTTAGAAGATTTGTAGCTCAGGTTGAGGTTCTGGATGTAGGTTCGCTCGCTGAGCTGGAAGATTCGTTTTCAGACATTTCGTCACTATACTAGTCGATTCTTCTGCTCCTCTGATGTTGCCTGACCTACTGTGCTTTTCCGGCATCATACACCCCACTCTGACATTCTGCTGGTGTCTTTCACCATGATACAAAGTATCTGTTCAGTTCCTTCTCCATTTTTTTTGTTTCTCATTACAGCTCTGCCAGCCTCATTTTCCAGTGGTCCAATGGCCTTCCTTGCCTCTCGCTTACCTTTAAATATCTAAAAAAAACTCTTGCAATCTCCTTTTATATTACTAGCTTCCTCTCTTACATTTTCTTCTCCCACTTTCTTGTTTTTCTAGTTAAGTTCTGCTGGTTTTTAAAGGCTTCCTTACTGAGGATAAAGCATAGAACAGTACAGTATAGGAACAGGCTCTTCAGCCCAGCATGTTTATGCTGTTCAGATTTGCCATTCTAAACTAATCCCACTTGCCTACACATCGTCCATATCCCTCTATTCTCTGCTTGTTTGTGTGTCTGTCTCAATGTCTTTTAAATGTTTGTATTTATATCTGATTCTACCACCTCTCTTGGCAGCTCATTCCAGGCAATAAGCACCATTTGTGTAAAAAACTTCCTTTGCACGTTTCCTCTAAATTTTCCCCTTTTCACCTTCAACTTATACCCCTTAATATTTGACATTTCCAGCCTGGACAGTTCAACTATCCAGTCAGAGGTCTGCATCGAGTGCAGTTCAGGGACTTGTTTTTACAGGAGGATGCAAGGGAGGGCCTGTTGGGGCAGCAGTGGTATATCTGCCTAACAGGGTGCGTGAGTCAACACTGAGGGGAGGGAATACAGAAGCTGGGAATAGGATGGTGATGGGGGAAATCACAAGGTTCCTTTCAATCAATGTTCAACTGCTCTGTGATCACTGTTACAACTTCCAGAAGTATGTGTCCACTACTCTGGTAGCTTCCAATACTCCTACATCCTGGAGCAGTTTCATGCATTGGGTGCATTTAAGGGCCCATTCAAGGCTTTAAAAGACTGGCTTCAAGAGGACAAGGGATACCCACTGCAATCATGGCTGATCACACTATTGAACAACCCCCAACTGAGGCAAAGTTCAGATGTAATGTTGTCCATGTACTGCAAAGGTCCAGTTCATGGGCCCTCCAGCATAATCCAGACACAGTGTGCCACTTCATCCTAACATGGCATCCCCTGCATGTTTGGAGCAGGCAACAAAGCAAAGTGCTGTTTCTGAGGAACTGTGAGACCTGGAACGGGACTACGGTAAAGCTTTCTTTGTCCGTGATGGAGCTCAGCTCTAAGAGGCATGGAAAGCCAGGAGGACCTGATAGACACCCAATTCCAGGAGATGAGAGTAGCAGACTATCATAGACACAATTGGTCATTGGTTATACTGCCAGCATTTGGTTGCATTGCGTGCGATTAGTGTTACTGGCTGTCAACAAAACCTCATGCTTGACATTGATTGTTTGCCTGTATGTGATGTTCCCTTACTCAACAATGACAAGATGTGGGTTCACATTGAGTAGGGATGATGTAGAGAGGGTGTTTAGATGGGATATGGCTAAGCACAGGTTAGCTGTGTGACCTGGTGGTCAAACAGTGACTTGGATGAGAGAATGGGTATGTATGTGCAAGGGATTGTCAGCCATGCCATATGTGCCATGAGCAGTGTAATTGTGTGACTGCTGTGCCAATGTAGGGCAATGCCAGAATTGCTGCCAATGTTTGTTTGCTGCATAGAGGATTCTCAAAGTTGACATGCACGAGTGATACTGGTCTTTCAGCGGATATCTGCTGAGAGCTAGGTTGTTGTGGGAACAACATGTGGTAAGATGGATTAGAAGCAGATATGAGAGATGCAGCAGCATTTGGTTAATGAGGCACATTCATTAAATTCAGCAAGAAATCTCTCCGAGTTGAAAGTCAGGGTAAGCCCACTTTCCCTGACCATTCAGTCCATCAAGTCTGCTCCACCATTCAATGAGGTCGAGGCTGATCTGATAATCCTCAATGCCATTTTCCTGCCTTTTCCCTAAACCCCTTGACTCACTTAATGACTAATAATGTGTCTGTCTCAGCCTTGAATATGTATAATAACCCAATCTCAACAGCCCTCTGTGGTAAAGAATTCCACAGATTCACAGCCCTCTAAGAGATGAAATTCCTTCTCATCTCTGTCTGAAATGTGTGATCTCTCATTGCGAGGTTATGCTCTCTGGTCTTTGACTTCCCCACCAGAGAAAATAATCTCCCCATACTTATCCTGTCAATCTTGGAATTTTTATTAGGGTCATCTCTCATTCTTCTAAAATCCAAGAGTACAGGCCCAACCTCCTTAACTTCTTCTCATAAGACTGTCCTTTGATACCTGGTATCAGTTGAGC
Organism: Chiloscyllium plagiosum; assembly: GCF_037043375.1. Taxonomy (NCBI): domain Eukaryota; kingdom Metazoa; phylum Chordata; class Chondrichthyes; order Orectolobiformes; family Hemiscylliidae; genus Chiloscyllium; species Chiloscyllium plagiosum. The sequence continues at coordinate 99,662,512 of NW_028270143.1, read as the reverse complement.
AAATCTCTCTGGACTGTCTTCAATGCCAGTATATCTTTCCTTTGATAAGACTGTTTGCAGTATTCTAGTGGTGGTCTGACTAGTGCCTTGTATTGTATTTTAGGCTCCACCCCATCAAAACAAAACCCAACATTATGTTTGCTTTCCCTATTACTTGATGAACTTAGATGTTAGCTTCTTGTGTTTCATGGACAAGGTGTCCCAAATCCCTCTGTTCTGTAGCTTTTTTCAGATTTTCTTCATTTAAATAACATTCAGCTCCTCTAATTTTCCTGCCAATGTGCATAAGCTCACATTTCCCATATTCTGTTCCCTCTCCCAAATTTTTGCACACTTGTTTAACATGTCTATATATGTCTGCAGACTTTTAGTGTCATCCTATTCACTTGCCTTCGCACTTATTTTTGAGTCATCCACAAACATAGCTTTAGTGCATTCACTTTCCTCATACAAGTTATTAATATCCATTATAGATAATTGTGGCCCCAGCACTAATTCCTGTGGCATACTACAGGTTGAATGTTGACGTCCAATTTGTCAGTCTTCTATTGGTTAGCCAATCCTCTATCCATGCTGGTTACTCCTGGCCATGGCTTTCCTTTGACTCTGGCTGTACCATGTCCACAAGCTATCGAACAACCAGAGGACCATTGCTCTTCAGCCAAAACAGTGCTAATGTTACAAATGGCCATATTGGGATTGCAGTAGCCCCTGTACTAGGAGCAGCAATGGAGCCTTGGCATTGAGGTGGATCATCATAGTTATGAAGCAGGTCCCGGTAAAAGTGGAGGGAGTAAGTGGTGAGTGTATGCTGGTGGGGGAGGTGGGGATGAATATTCTTCAAACAGAAGTGGCTTGAACGGGAAGGACCCTTCCTCCTCACTCAGCCTGCAGTGAGGTTGGCAGCATATATCGATCTAGGTAGAGACAAATAAACTGCAGATGCTGGAATCCAAAGTAGACAAGCAGGACGCTAGAAGAACACAGCAAGCCAGGCAGCGTCAGGAGGTGGAGAAGTCAATGTTTTGGGTATAACCCTTCTTCAGGATTAGGGGTTGGGGTGAGGGGAGGTGCAGAGAAAGTGGGGGGATGGTGGGGAAGGATTTTGGGTGGGGAGAGGGGCGGAGGGATGAGGTAGTGATAGGTGAACACAAGTAAAGGTTACAGTCTGTTAGGTTGATGGGAGAAATGAATCCAATTGGTGGCTGGAAGGTATCGATCAGCCTTGTTAAGTGGCATAGGCAACACATTCATCACTGCCAAAAAACAGTAGGGATTGAAAGATGTCTCCGTCCTCTTGTTAGTGGCTGGGTCACTATTAGATCTAAACAGAAAAGCGACTTCTTTTATTTAACAAGATAGCTGCTTGCATGATAGCAGTAAGTACACTTAATTTACTTCTCGACATACACAGGCTGTGTGTGCCATCGTCAGGGAAGTTGCGTGTGGAGGCTGAAGAGATTGGGGAGATACTGAATGAATACTTTTCGTCAGTATTCACTCAGGAACAGGACATTGTTGCCGATGTGAATATTGAGTCACAATTAATTAGAATGGACGGCTTTGAGGTATGTAGAGAAGAGGTGTTGGAAATTCTGGAAAGGGTGAAAATAGATAAGTCCCCTGGGCCTGATGGCATTTATCCTAGGATTCTCTGGGAAGCAAGGGAGGAGATTGCAGAGCCATTGGCCTTGATTTTTTTATGTCCTCGTTGTCTACAGGAATAGTGCCAATAGACTGGAGGATAGCAAATGTGGCTCCCTTGTTCAAGAAGGAGAGTAAGGATAACCCTAGTAACTATAGGCCGGTGAGTCTCACTTCTGTTGTGGGCAAAGTCTTAGAGAGAATTGTAAGGGATAGGATTTATGAACATCTGGATAGGAATAATGTGATCAAGGATAGTCAGCATGGTTTTGTGAAGGGCAGGTCGTGCCTCACAAACCTTATTGAATTCTTTGAGAAGGTGACTAAGGAGGTAGACAAGGGTAAAGCAGTAGATGTGGTGTATATGGATTTTAGTAAGGCGTTTGATAAGGTTCCCCATGGTAGGCTACTGCAAAAAATACGGAGGTATGGCATTGAGGGTGAGTTGGAGGTTTGGATTAGGAATTGGCTGGCTGGAAGAAGACGGTGGCACAGTGATTAGCAGAGCTGCCTCACAGCGCCAGAGACCCGGGTTCAATTCCCGCCTCAGGCGACTGACTGTGTGGAGTTTGCATGTTCTCCCCGTGTCTGCGTGGGTTTCCTCCGGGTGCTCCGGTTTCCTCCCACAGTCCAAAGATGTGCAGGTCAGGTGAATTGGCCATGCTAAATTGCCCGTAGTGTTAGGTAAGGGGTAAATGTAGAGGTATGGGTGGGTTGCGCTTCGGCGGGTCGGTGTGGACTTGTTGGGCCGAAGGGCCTGTTTCCACACTGTAGGTAATCTAATCCAATCTAATCCAAAGACAGAGGGTAGTAGTTGATGGTAAAGGTTCATCTTGGAGTGCAGTTACTAGCGGTGTTCCGCAAGGATCTGTTTTGGGACCATTGCTGTTTGTCGATTTTCATAAATGACCTGGAGGAGGGGCTAGAAGGTTGGGTGAGCAAGTTTGCGGATGATACGAAAATCGGTGGAGTTGTTGACAGTGAGGAAGGATGTGACAGGTTACAGCAGGATATAGATAAGTTGCAGAGCTGTGCAGAAAGGTGGCAAATGGAGTTCAATGTAGGTAAATAGTGAGGTGATTCACTTTGGTAAGAGTAACAAAAAGACGGGGTACTGGGCTAATGGTCGGATATTTGGTAGTGTGGATGAGCAGAGGGATTTTGGTGTCCATGCACACAGATCTCTGAAAGTTGCCACCCAGGTAAATAGTGCGGTGAAGAAGGCATATGGCGTACTGGCTTTTATTGGTAGAGGAATTGAGTTCCGGAGCCCTGATGTCATGTTGCAGTTGTATAAGACTCTGGTGCGGCCGCATATGGAGTATTGTGTGCAGTTTTGGTCGCCATACTATAGGAAGGATGTGGAGGCACTGGAATGGGTGCAGAGGAGGTTTACCAGGATGTTGCCTGGTATGGTAGGAAGATCGTATGAGGAAAGGCTGAGGCACTTGGGGCTGTTTTCATTGGAGAAAAGAAGGTTTAAGGGTGACTTGATAGAGGTGTACAAGATGATTAGGGGGTTAGATAGGGTTGACCATGAGAACCTTTTTCCATGTATGGAGTCAGCTATTACGAGGGGGCATAGCTTTAAATTAAGGGGTGGTAGGTATAGGACAGATGTTAGGGGTAGATTCTTTACTCAGCAAGTCGTGAGTTCGTGGAATGCCCTGCCAGTAGCAGTGGTGGACTCTCCCTCTTTATGGGCATTTAAACAGGCATTGAATAGGCATATGGAGGATAGTGGGCTAGTGGAGGTTAGGTGGGCTTTGATCGGCGCAACATCGCTGTATTTTTCTATGTTCTATGTTCTATGTCAGATTAGATGGAGTTCATGGAACTTTAACATTAACCCTTTCAGATCTATTACCTTATAGAGCACCAAGCCCACTCCTGAAGGATGTGCAGAATTATGCATCTGTGTGTGTTAGATGTAGCGATAGGGAGAGAGAGAACTTTTCATTGTCTGACTGTGTGTGTGACTGTGTGTATGACTGTGTATGTATGCATGTGTGTGATACATAGAGAGGAGGAGAGAGTACATCTCTTTGTCTGACTGTGTGTGTGAGACGGTGTGTGTCTGTGTGTATGTCTATGTGTATGTGAGTTTGTGTGTCAGAGAGAGAAAAAGAGAATGTCACTTTTTTGTCTGACTGTGCGTGTGAGAGAGGAATACAGAAAACATCTTTGTTTGTCCAACTGTGTGTGTGTTTTTGTGTGTGTAAGTGTGAGTGTGAAAGAGAGAGAAAGAGAGAATGTCTCTTTGTTTGTCTGACTGTGTACATTTGGTCAATGTATATGTGGAGGGATATTATACAATTAAACAGATTGTTGCCAGGTAAAATGAAATCCAAGTTGACACAATACTTGAGTAAAAATGCAGCAGGCCATTATGTATATTTGCCAAATTCAATTGTCTGTAACTAAAGAAAAATTGGAACCAAAATTCCTGCTGAAGATGACTCAATTTTCCTTTTTTTTAACTGCACTCAAAACCATGATGGATGTGAGTGCTCGGAAATGTGGTATTTACTTTCAGAGTGTGTTTGCCAACTTACCATGAATTCATGCCAAATTATGGCTACTCTTGTGCTGTGAACTCACTCCTATGAGGAACTGGATTGAGACTGGCCAAACAGTTTCCCCTTTAGATCCATATAGATATCAAAAAGGACACTCATCCCATCAGTCTGTAGTTCGTACAAACCCAGGTCCTGGACGCAATGGGGAAAGGTGACAGAGGAATGAAATGTCTAGTTCAACTCTTTGATTTTCTTCAGCTAACAAGGCTCAACCAAACTTTAAAAACAAAATCAAATCTCCAAAAATTTAGCAACAATAAACAATTTTGCAGTTTCAATTTAGTTTATTGAAATGTCATTATCATAACATAAAACTGGGAGGTAGTTATAACATCACTGGAGAGTCTGAGACCTGGTTCACAATAAAGTCTTATTCAGTCTCCACAATCATTTCACCACATTGAAGTGATACCATGATAACAGGGACAGACATCACTAGTTGATGTGATTCATAGGAACAAAGACGGCAGACAGGAGTAGGCTATTCGGCCCTTCCAGCCTAATCTATAATTCAATATGATCATTGCTGATCTGACTGTGGTCTCAGCTACACTTGCTGGTCATATAGTTAAAGAGTTTACAGCACAGGAAAAGACCATTCGGCCCATTGCAGCCACACACTGTAACCCCATACTCCATTGACTCTGTTGTTTGTTGCATTTATCACAGACAAAAAGACATGAACTGACTGAATAATTAGCCGTAAAAAAAAACACAACAAGTTGCAAACAAAATCAGGAATTGCTGGAAAAGCTCAGCAGATCTGGCAGCAACTGTGGAGAGAAATCAGAGTTAACATTTCGGGTCAAGTTCTGAGGAAGGGTCACTCGATCCAAAACGTTAACTCTGATTTCTCTCCACAGTTGCTGCCAGACCTGTTGAGGTCTTCCAGTAATTTCTGGTTTTGTTTCTGAATCACAGTATCTGCAGTTCTTTCTGTTTTAATTTAATACAGCAAGTTGGGTATTTCTTAATCCATCACTCTCCATAATGTCAACTTTTGGAACGCAATTTTTAAAATTCATTTTACTGATAGTAACCTTTAACAGAGTCAGAGAGATGTACAGCATAGAAACAGACCCTTCGGTCCAACTCGTCCATGCCGACCAAATATCCTAACCTAATCTAGTCCCATTCGCCAGCACTTGACCCATATCCCTTTAACCCCTTCATATTCATATGCCCATCCAGATGCCTTTTGAGTGTTACAATTGTGCCAGCCTCCACCACTTCCTCTGGCAGCTCATTCTATACACACACCACCTCTGCATGAAAAAGTGGCCCTTTAGGCCCCTTTTATATCTTTCCCCTCTCACCCTAAACACATGCTCTCTGGTTCTGAACTCCCCCACACTGGGGAAAATAACTTGTCTATTTATCCTATCCATGCCCTTCATGATTTCATAAGGACACCCCTCAGCCTCTGATGTTCCAGGGAAAATTGTCCTAGTCTATGCAGCCTCTCCTTATAACTCAAACCCTCCAATCCTGGCAACATCCTTGTAGATCTTTTCTCAACCCTTTCAAATTTAATGGCACCTTTCTTAAAACAGGGAGTCCAGAACTGCACACAGTATTCCAAAAGTGGCCGAACCTATGTCCTGCACTGCTGCAACATGACCTCCCAACTCCTACACTCAACACACTGACCATTAAAGGCAAGCATACCAAACATCTTCTTCACTGTCCTATCTACCTGTGACTCCACTTTCAAGGAACTATGAACCTGCACTCCAAGGTCTCTTTGTTCAGCAACACTCCCCGGGACCTTACCATTAAGCATAGGTCCGGCCCTGATTTTCCTTTCCAAAATGCAGCACCTCATATTCATCTAAATTAAACTCCATTTGTCTCTTCTCAGCCCATTGGCCCATCTGATCTAGTTGCACTCTGAGGTTACCTTCTTCGCTGTCCAATACACCTCCAATTTTGGTGTAATCTGCAAACTTACTAACCATACCTCCTATATTCACAGCCAAATCATTTATATAATTGACAAAAAGCAGTGAACCCAGCACTGATTCTTGTGGCACACCACTGGTCACAGGCCTCCAGTCTGAAAAGCAACGCTCCACCACCACCCTCTGTCTTCTACCTTTGAGCCAGCTCTGTATCTAAATGGTTAGTTCTCCCTGTATTCCATGTAATCTAACCTTTCTAACCACGAGAAACCTTGTCGAACGCCTTACTGAAGTCCATATAGTTCACGTCCACCACTCTGCCCTCATCAATCCTCTTCATTACTTCTTCAAAAAACTCAATCAAGTTCGTGAGACATTATTTCCCACACACAAAGCTGTGTTGACTATTCCTAATCAGTCCTTGCCTTTCCAAATACAGTAGACCCAAGATTATCTGAATGAAAAGAGTGGGGAAATTAGTATTTTGTTCAGATAATTGATCACTCGGATAACTGATATGACCATAAACAGGTGGCAAATTGAGTGCCGGTTATTGAACATTTCTTGGTTATCCGGCAATGTACGCCATAATGCCAAATAATTGATAACTGAATGCTGAGTTGCCTAATGCCGTTTTTACAGGACCTTGAGATCTTGTTGGGATAATCCGAAATTCAGATAATTGATGTTTAAATAATTGAGGTTGTACAGTACATGTAAATCCTGTCCCTCAGGATTCCCTTCAACAACTTGCCCACCACCGATGTCAGGCTCACTGGTCTAGAGTTCCTTTTCTTTTCCCTCTCACCCTAAACACATGCTCTCTGGTTCTGAACTCCCCCACACTAAAGATTCCTTTTCCCACAGAGTTCTAGGGTTCACCTAATCAGGCACTGGGGATTTATCCACCTTTATGCATTTTAAGATGTCCAACACCTCCTCCTCTGTAATATGGACATTTTTCAAGATGTTGCTATTTATTTCCCCACGTTCTATATCTTCCATGTCCTCTCCACTGTGAACACTGATGCAAAAAACTCATTTAGTATCTCCCCCATATTCTGGGGTTCCACACATAGGCGGCCTTACTGATTTTTAAGAGGCCTTATTCTCTCCCTAATTACATTTTTGTCCTTAATGTATTTGGAAAATCCCTTTGGATTCTCCTTAACCTTATTTGTCAAAGCTATCTCATATCCCCGTTTTGTCCTCCTGATTTCCCTCTTAAGTATATTCTGACATAAGAACATAAGAACCAGGAGCTGGAGTAGGCCATCTGGCTCCTCCAGCCTGCCCCACCCTTCAATAAGATCATGGCTAATCCTTTTTGTGGACTCAGCTTCACATACTTTATCGCTCACAAAACCCTTAATTCCTTTACTGTTCAAAACATTATCGATCTTTGCTTTAAAAACATTTACAGAGGAAGCCTCAACTGCTTCACTGGGCAGGGAATTCCATAGATTCACAACCCTCTGGGCAAAGAAGTTCCTTTTCAATTCAGTTCTAAATCTGCTCCCCTAATGTTGAGACTATGCCCTCTTGTTCTAGCTTCATCTGCCAGTTGAAACAGCCTTTCTACTTCCATCTTATCTATTACCTTCATAATTTTATATATTTGTATAAGATTCTCCCCTTATTCTTCTGAATTCCAAAGAACATAATCCCAGTCCAGTCAATCTCCCCTCATAAACCAACCCCCTCAACTCCAGAATCAACCTAGTGAACCTCTTCTGTACCCCCTGCATTGCCAGTACATCATTTCTCAAGTAAGGAGATCAAAACTGCACACAGTACTCCAGGTGTGGCATCACCAGCACCTTGTACAGCTGCAACACAACCTCCCTGCTTTTAAACTCAATCCCTTCAGCAATGAAGGACAAAATTCCATTTGTCTTCTTCGAGAGGTTGACTGAGCTCGGACTTTTTTAATTGGAGAAAAGGAGGAGAAGAGGGGACCTAATTGAGGTCTACAAGGTAATGAGAGGCATAGATAGAGTCGATAGCCAGAGACTATTTCCCAGGGCAGAAATGACTAACATGAGGGGTCATAGTTTTAAGCTGGTTGGAGGAAAGTATAGAGGGGATGTCAGAGGCAGGTTCTTTACAGAGAGAGTTGTGAGAGCATGGAATGCGTTGCCAGCAGCAGTTGTGGAGGCAGGGTCATTTGGTAAATTTAAGAGACTCTTCGATATACATATGGTCACAGAAATTTGAGGGTGCATACATGAGGATCAGTGGACGGCACAACATCGTGGGCTGAAGGGCCTGTTCTGTGCTGTATTGTTCTATGTTCTATGTTCTATGTTCTAATTACCTGATACACCTGCAAAACAACCTTTTCTGATTCCTCCAGGTCCCTCTGCTTAGCAGCATGCTGCAATCTTTTACCATTCAAGTAATAGTCCTTTTTACTGTTATTTTACCAAAATGGATGACTTCACACTTATTAACATTGTACTCCATCTGCCAGACCTTTGCTCTCTCACTTTCTACATCCCTTTACAAAGTTTCACAGTCTTCTGTACATTTCACTCTACCACTCATCTTAGTGACATCCACAAACTTTGACACACTACACATGGTCCCCAACTCCAAATCATTTATTTAAATTTTGGATAATTGCAGTTCCAACACCGATCCCTGATACACACCACTAATTACTGATTGCCAACCAGAAAAGCATTCATATATTCCCATGCTTTGCTTCCTGTTCATTACTAAATCCTCTCTCCATACATTGCCCATAATGCTAAGCATCTTTATCTTATGCAGCAGCCTTTTGTGCGGCACCTTGTTGAATGGCTTTTGGAAATCCAGATACACTACATCTACTAGTCCCCATTGTCCACCTGGTCCCGTACTGCCTTTATTCTTTTCTCGGGATTCATTTGATCTCTGCTGTCTACACCTGAAATATGCTTCCTTCTTAATCTTGAACAAAACCTTAATTTCTGTAGTCACCCAGCATTTCCTACACTCCCAGCCTTGCCCTTCACCCTAATAGGAACATATTCTCTCTGGGCTCTCGTTATCTAATTTTTGAAGGGTTCCCATTTTCTAGCCATTCCTTTATTTGAAATTGATGGAATTAAAACCTGATAAGTCCCCAGAGCCTGATGTTCAGCATCCCAGAGTACTTAAGGAAGTGACCCTAGAAATAGCGGATGCATTGATGATCGTTTTCCAACTTTCTGTGGTCCCTGGAAAAGTTCCAATGCACTAGAGGGTAACTGATGTAACTCCACTCTTTTAAAAAAAAGGAGGGAGAGAGAAAATGGTGAATCATGGGCCAATCAGCTTGCCATCAGTGGAGGGGAAAATGCTGGAGCCCCCAACTGTCCTGTCTTATTTCCCAAGAGTAGGTCATGTTTTGCACCTTCTCTTGTAAGTACATCCACATACTGAATCAGAAAATTTTGTGATATGCACTTAACAAATGCCTCTCATCCAAGCCCTTAACACAGGCACAGTCTATGGATGGAAACTTAAAAACCTTACCATAACCACCTTATTATTCTTACAGATAACTGAGATCTCCTTACAAATTTGTTTCTAAATTTCCTGCTGAATATTGGGATGTCTTTAGTACAATCCCAATAAGATGATCATCTCTTTCTTATTTCTCAGTTCCACCCAAATAACTTGCCTGAACGTATTCCCAAGAATATCCACCCTAGTAGAGCAAGAATGTTATTCCTAATCAAAAATGCTACTCCTCCCTCTCTCTTGCCCCCCTTTGTATCCATTCTATGGCATCTATGCCCTGGAATATTAAGCTGCCAGTCCTGTCCATCCCTGAGCCACGTCTCTGTAATCGCTATGATATCCCAGTCCCACGTTCCCAACCCTGTCATCTGCCTTACGTGTTAGGCCTCTTGCTATTAAGGTTAAAATGAAAAATATTTAAAGTTTTTAATGCAGGTAATTTCACCTACATAAAAATGGGTGGATTGGGATTGGATGGGATGTTAAAACCTTAACAATATCATATCACCAATGCACTTATGGTCTTATTAATGGTTGAGGAGAAGCTGTGTGGCTCATAATTAATCTCTGTTAGAGGCAAACCATATTACCACAGCCTCAGGAAAACCACAATCTTGGCGGGGAGCAAGGATTGCTTCATGGAAGAGTTAAATTCCTTTAAGCATTGCTTGTAGGCATCTGCAGGATAATTTTAACCCCCAGTGACATCACCAAATCACCATGCATGCCTTTGCACAATTCATATCATGAGCTCAGCACACAGCATCTTGCAGAAGTCTTTCCCCCGTTGACATGGCTCTGTAACCGTTTTACCTCTAGTGCCTGGAATAGAAGTTTCCTGTTATCGTTGGATCCTGTATTATAAAGAAAGTAAGCTAATGGCAAAGAAGGAACTGCTTGCTTTCAGACGGGTTGTGTCACTGAGATCGCGCAGATACTTTAATAAAGAACAAGTCGGTGGGATCGCATTCAGAATTAGTGCTGTCCAGTCCAGTGGACAAGTGTTAGATGAGCTATTTACCAATGCTACAAATATTGCAGTAGCAAGGATAGATGGAAGCTGTGGCATCCAAATCTAACATTGATGTTATGTAAGGCAAACAATCAGAGGGGCTGGAGTGTGGGATGGGGGAGAGCTCCTGACTATTTTCCGGCAAAGCAAATGACAAAATACTACTCTCTTGTGGTAAAATACCTGCTCCCTGTTGAAAGTTTGATTAATGGCCTCTGCTCCGAAACATTGACAGGCTGATATAAATGCGCTCAGTGTGCAGTAAGAGGCAGGTACTTCCAATTACACCCCTGATCCTTCAGAAACCTCCCTGGTTATAAATTTCTCAAATTGCACAATGTCAATTAAAAAAAACAAAGAGAAAATTGAGATACCAGTATTCATGGAGGAATGCAATTGGCTAAGGCCCCAGATGTTTCGAGTCTCCAGTGATTTGTTTGTAACTAGTCCAGGAAGCTTGAGGAGCATTTTACATTGACATCATAGGCTACGAGGTGGAAAAACATTTACCATGGGAAAGATTTGAGGCCTGTGTCTGGATAACCAATACATTGCAAATTCTGTGGAAATAAACTGTCCATATGATACCCCTCCAGAAATAAAAGATTTACTGGCAGATCCAGCCAGTAAAGATAGTTACCAGTTTAAAAAAATTAATATGTTTGAATTCTCCCGGTTCTGTACAAATTATACTGTAGCTGATTGAGACAGGGTTGTATTCTCATGTAGATTAAGCTGTCATGGGTTCTTTCCTGAGAAGCTGTTTCTTGTCACAGCCTTTTTGACAGGCCCCGTACCAAATTCCAGCCTGATTCATGGCTGGCTGTGAGACAGAGGAAGTGCAAGTCTGCTGTAATCCAAACACAGCAAAAGTAGCACAGCACAGTGCGAAAATAAGTGAGATGGCCACATGAAACCTGAAGAATTAGAAGACCATTCTCAACGGGGGCAAAAAAAAACCCTACATAACTTTCTCAGGGTTTACTGCAAGGAAGTCTGTGAATCAAACTGTAAGGTCAGTTGAATGAGCTCAACAAACCTCTAGTGTGAGGAAAATAAATATGCAAGAAGAAAAAAATGCCAAGAACAAATTATTATCAATCTTTTTTATAGTTGCTTTTAAATAAGAAATAGTGGGTGTGGGCGATTCGGTTAGGTCAGTTTGTTCGGTCTGATTAGTGAGAGATTTATCATTCCCAATTGCACTTTCCGTTCTGGTTATGAACTGCCCATTCTTGCCCCTTTCAATAGATGGAAGCAAATTGGCCATTGTTCTCACAAAAATTGCTTATCCGCAGACAGAAATAAAATCAAGCCAATATTATAACCATAAATCATGAATAAAAACAAAAAGAAAATGCTCCAAATTCACAGCAAGCTAACATCAGAAGTTTCTTTCTCCAGACTGGCTGGAAAAGCCACATTTCGCAGAAACTAACAAGAGCATATCAGGAGGACACAGGACAACAATAGGTAATGTATAATTCAATTCAATAATTTTTTGCAATTAATCTTGAAGAAGTTTATTTTTATTTGGAGAGAACTATGCAAGTCTAATGAGATTTTTCTATATAGAAGGAGTTAAAATATTGAGTCTACATGTACCAGAACTAAATGGGAAAATATAAATAAAAGTAGGATATCTGCTTACCAAACGCATTAAAAATGATCAAAATAAGCATGACGCTGATATTGATGCATTAATGCCTATGCCCTGTGTTGCCAACCCTTCACAGTAGTTTTGGAGCCTCTAAATATTCAAGATGAATCTGCTGTACTTTAGTTATGGGAGCATTAAAAATATTATGACTTTCTTTGAACTGGCTAATTTATTACTGATAAGAATATTAAGTAAGGTGGAAAAATGCCGCTTAAGTGAATGGGGATGGTTAGACATGACAGGTCATACAATGGAATCTCCAGCAGTACATCCAATCAGAGCTGGCAGCTCTAATCCATGGATGCTGTCTTTTGACACAGTTTGTAATTCATGTAACAAGACTTAGCTTCAAATCAACTTGTCTTCCTACTGGTGGGCTACAGGAACAAGGCACAAGCCCAGTTTCAGTGAGAACTCCAGGAAAGTATGAGCAGGGTCTGCCTGCAGCCGATGTGGAATACTCCTGCTAAATGGGAAAATAAAATCCACCTTGCTGTGTCTAACTGTAACACTGGCTGTTAAATGATTGAAAATACTACAGCCAATTACAAAGTGGGCTTATATGAGTATTTACATATGTACAGAAGGTATTGTGGTAATATCACCAACTAGCAATCTGTAATTGTCTCATTTATCCCTACCACCCTTCTTGAAAAGTAGAACTATATTAGCTATCCTCCAGTCCTGTGGCACTCACCTGTGGCCAGATACAAATTAAATCTTGAGCCCCTGTAATTTCTTCCCTCACCTCTCACAACAGCCGAGGATACAACTCATGCAGACCTGAGGATTTGTCCACTTTTGCTCACCAAAACCTCCAATACCTTCCTACTCTCTGTGTCAATCTGCTCAAGAATCTCACTGTTTTCTCCCCACATTCTGTGTCTCCTTCTCCTGAGTAAAACAGAAGTAAAGGACTAAAATGATCAATCTGTCCCTAGCTTTTCCCTATGTTTGTAGATGAGAGGTAAAATTAAGAATTTTGCAATATCTTTTACTTTGAGCTGAGTTCCAGAGCAAAGACACCACCTTTGTAAAAGAAGTGGCACTATGACAAGTATACTATGCAGAAGACAAGAAATGATAGTGACGGACAGCTGTTAGTGTAAGGTGGGATTCTGCATGGCTGTGAACAATGGAAGCAAATTCCATGATACTATAATACTGAGTGGTCTGAAGTTGCTACAAAGCATTTGAAAGGATAATGTTCTATGAAAACAATATCATGGATTTCTTTCTTGGATTTCCCTTATTTCTGTACTATGATGAATAGAATCGTGAAGACGCAGAGTACAGTCCTGATAATTAAGGATCATATCCTTATACAACAATAAACTAATTTGAAATATGTCCTTTATGCAGAAAAGCATCCTATGATGTTTCAAATTGGAACTATTTGAAACACTAGTAGCTTGGACAGATGGTATAGGGATCCAGCCAGTCCATTTAAATTCTGTGGTAGGAAAGCTTTCAGAAATGGTAATCTGGGACAAAGTCAACAAGACTAGAAAATTAACAGAAAGCAGCACACATTTGTTAAAGGAAAATGTATCATACCAAGTAGATTGAGTTTTTTTTGTTGAGATACAGGAGAATCTTGATCTGGTGTGGAAGTTCTAGGAGAAAGTGAGGACTGCAGATGCTGGAGATCAGAGCTGAAAATGTGTTGCTAGAAAAGCGCAGCAGGTCAGACAGCATCCAAGGAGCAGGAGAATCGACGTTTCGGGCATGAGCCCTTCTTCAGGAATGAGGAAAGTGTGCCAAGCAGGCTAAGATAAAAGGTAGGGAGGAAGGACTTGGGGGAGGGGCGTTGGAAATGCAATAGGTGGAAGGAGGTTAAGGTGAGGGTGATAGGCCGGAGTGGGGGTGGGGGCGAAGCGGTCAGGAAGAAGATTGCTGGTTAGGAAGGTGGTTCTGAGTTCAAGAGTTGGGACTGAGACAAGGTGGGGGGAGGGGAAATGAGCTACTCCTTTGGTTTGGAGGAAGTGGGAGGATTGGAAAGAGAAGTTGTTCAGAGTGAGGACCAGTTCAGTCAGTTGAAGGAGGGTGTCAGTGGAAGGGTACTGGTTGGTACGGCGGGGAAAGGAAGAAGCGGAGGGCTTTGAGTCCTTCATGATGGGGGATGGATGTGTACAGGGACTGGATGTCCATGATGAATATCCCTCCCTACCATTTATCTTAGCCTGCTTGGCACAACTGACACCCTCCTTCAACTGACTGAACTGGTCCTCACTCTAAACAACTTCTCTTTCCAATCCTCCCACTTCCTCCAAACCAAAGGAGTAGCCATGGGCACCCGCATGGGCCCCAGCTATGCCTGCCTCTTCGTAGGATGTGTGGAACAGTCCATCTTCCGCAGCTACATTGGCACCACCCCCCACCTTTTCCTCCGCTACATCGATGACTGTATCGGCGCTGCCTCGTGCTCCCACGAGGAGGTTGAACAGTTCATCCACTTTACCAACACCTTCCACCCCGACCTCAAATTTACCTGCACCGTCTCAGACTCCTCCCTCCCCTTCCTAGACCTCTCCATTTCTATCTCGGGTAACCGAATCAACATGGACATTTACTATAAACCGACCGACTCCCAAAGCTACCTAGACTACATCTCCTCTCACCCTGCCCCCTGTAAAAATGCCATCCCATATTCCCAATTCCTTTGTCTCCGCCGCATCTGCACCCAGGAGGACCAGTTCCAATACCGAACAACCCAGATGGCCTCCTTCTTCAAAGACCGCAAATTCCCCCAGACGTGATCAACGATGCTCTCCACTGCATCTCCTCCATTTCCTGCACCTCTGCCCTTGAGCCCCGCCCCTCCAATCGCCACCAGGACAGAACCCCACTGGTCCTCACCTATCACCCCACCAACCTCCATATACATCGAAACATCTGTCGTCATTTCCGTGACCTCCAAACGGACCCCACCACCAGGGATATATTTCCCTCCCCTCCCCTATCAGCGTTCCAAAAAGACCACTCCCTCCGTGACTCCCTCGTCAGGTCCACACCCCCCACCAACCCGACCTCCACTCCCGGCACCTTCTCCTGCAACCGCAAGAAATGCAAAACTTGTGCCCACACCTCCCCCCTTACTTCCCTCCCAGGACCCAAGGGATCCTTCCAAATCCACCACAAATTCACCTGCACCTCCACACACATCATTTACTGCATCTGCTGCACCCGATGTGGCCTCCTCTATATTGGGGAGACAGGCCGCCTACTTGCGGAACGTTTCAGAGAACACCTCTGGGACACCCGGACCAACCAACCCAACCACCCCGTGACTCAACACTTCAACTCCCCCTCCCACACCAAGGACATGCAGGTCCTTGGACTCCTCCATCGCCAGACCATGGCAACACGACGCCTGGAGGAAGAGTGCCTCATCTTCCGCCTAGGAACCCTCCAACCACAAGGGATGAACTCAGATTTCTCCAGTTTCCTCATTTCCCACCCGCCCCCACCTTGTCTCAGTCCCAACCCTCGAACTCAGCACCACCTTCCTAACCTGCAATCTTCTTCCTGACCTCTCCGCCCCACCCCACTCCGGCCTATCGCCATCACCTTAACTTCCTTCCACCTATCGCATTTCCAACGCCCCTCCCCCAAGTCCTTCCTCCCTACCTTTTATCTTAGGCTGCTTGGCACACTTTCCTCATTCCTGAAGAAGGGCTCATGCCCGAAACGTCGATTCTCCTGCTCCTTGGATGCTGCCTGACCTGCTGCGCTTTTCCAGCAACACATTTTCAGCTCTGGAGTAGAAGTTATTGTGTACTGGTTTGGCACAATCCTCCTTTGTCTACATTATGTCTAGGCACTGTCTAATTATTGGTTGTTCAGGATAGACCCTAGCTAAGTCTTAACTGAAAAGACATTTGCCTTAGATAACGTGTAGCTTATTACGTAAGAACACTAGGTCCAGGTCTCAAGTTACTAGTCAGACACAATTATTAAGGACTCTTAGGATCTGAACAGAAGACATCTGAGACATGGATCACAACAGTCTCCAACCAAAAAAATGTGCGCCATCACCACTTTGGTCAAAGGTCAATGTAACCTGAACATTAACTCCTTCAGAACTATAACCTTAAACAACAATAGACCTTTGAAAAGGTGTTTAATAAAGTGCCACATAACAGACTGGCCAGTCCATTTGAAGGCCTTGGAATGAAAGCGATATTGGCAGCATGAATATAAATTTGGCTAAGAGGCAAGTAACATTCCCCACCATTCCTCACTGCACCTGGACCTCTGAGGCTTGTGTGTGGCAGCAGCTCCTGGAGTTCGAAGCTATGCATCAGCTCACCGATCCTCACAGAGGAAACAGCTTAAAGGGAACGTTGGTGGCAAGAGAATGGCTGTTTTCAGACTGGAGGGTGGTAAATACTGGGCCTTCCCCAGCTGTTGATACCGTAAAATCATACAAACCACATTTATAAATGATGCAGATGTGTAGGGCACAATTTCAAACTTTGCACATGATGCTGAATTTGGTAATAGGGTAGTGATAGATTGCAAGAGAACATAAACAGATGGGTGGAACAGGTAGATGGGTGGAACAGGTAGATGGATGGCAGATTAATACATAGAAACATGAACTGATACACTTTGGTAGGAAGATGTGATAGCCAGGTAATCTGTATTAATGATAATGATCAAGAGGTATATTGACCAGGTGCCAATTAACAGATAGAAGGAGTCAAGTAGCAGCTGGCTCACTTGTCTTCCTAAAATTTTCTAAAAACTCACAGAAATTCCAAGCCTATGTTGACAGAGAGTTCTTTTGGGAGCCAGATTAGCTCAGTTAGCTGGATGGTTGGTTTGTGATGTCAATAGCCTGCGTTCAGTGCCTGCACTGGTTGAAGTTACCATAAAGGACTCTCCTTCTCAACCTTTCTCCTCGCCTGAGGCATGGTGACCCTCAGGTTAAACCATCACCAGTCATCTCTCTCTCTAATGAGAGAGCAACCTTATGGTCTGTTAGGATGATGTTGACCTTATTTTGGCAGCATGCCATTAAACAAAACATTTTGGGTTATGGCATTGTTTGCAGATGTTGCTTCTGTCAAATCACATTTGAAATCTGCACCCCTCAGGGCTGACACCCGTAAAACAAAGCTTGTTAATCAGAGTAATTAGTTGCTACTAGCTGAGTGATTCATCTTCAGTCCAACAGTGATTGACATTTCAGATTGCAACAGTGGCTTCAACAACACAAATGAAATCGGGAAAGCTTTTAAATTATTTTGTGGGCAGCAGATGGGCAAATAATCATTCAGGTGGCAAAGAAGACACGCAATGACATTTTATACAAAATGTGTTTGTGTTTGTGCACCAACTGAATACCTCATGGCTGAGGAAGGTGCGTTAACCACTTAGCTCAGGGAGTCAATGATGCAGGGATGTTTCGCCCAGTGATATGATAGGAAGTTGGGGCCAGTCCTAGACATTTCAACCCTGTACAGATGTATCAACAAACGCTAAGGAGGAATAATGCAGATCCCTGTGAAATACAGATGCTTATCACAAATGGAAAAGGATGACAAATGGTACACTGTGTACTATGACTGGGATTCCTTTCAGCAGCTTCAGTGACTTTTTCCGTTTTTGTCAGTTCGGTTTGGCTGTGACAAACGCTACGTTTTCTTCAACATTGTGGGGGGTCCAGCCCGGAATTCCAACGGGGTTCGGATCCTCAAGCCCAGAACCGTGAAATGGACTAAGTGGAATTTATCTTAAATTGTTTTTTATATTTGATAATCATTTCCTCTTTTTATTTATATTACTGTGGAAGTATTATTCTGAAGTTTTATTTCTTTATTTTTCTAATTTATTACCATGATTTTGCACTTTGATGGTCTGTAATGTTGGACTTTTTATTTCTTTATTTTTCTGGATTGTTTTTCCTAAGAATTTGTATTCAAGAGTCTGTACCTACATACCTTTGTACCCAAGATGGTACCATAAGTGGTGACTTGTAAACTGCTCCCTCTATTCATGTGAATACACGTGACAATAAAGCTAATTGAATTCAATATTCAATGTTAGGCCAAGTGTCTCACATTAATGAAACCCATCGGAAGTCTTGATACTCTCCAAATGAAATGACCCATATCCAGCAAATCAGGTTTTGCAATTTATATAGACCATTTTTTTCTTGCTGTCAGCACATACTTAGATTCACCAACTGTTGAGAAAGTGCATTCAGACTGGCAAAGCCGAATCTTGCAGATGGGCTAGTGTGCAATGCAGGAATTTAACAGCAACAAAAAAGCAGGACAGCTTAATTGTAATGATGATGTCAGTGTTGGACTGAGGTGGACAAAGTTAAGAATCACACAACACCAGGTTATAGTCCAACAGGTTTATTTGGAGGTAGAAGCTTCAGAATCCTGCTCCTTCTTTAGTTCCAAATATTTACTGTGTGTCAAAGTGCTTCCTAATAACTTCCTAACTTGTTAGGGGCATTGACAGGGTGGATTGAAGGAAGATGCTCTCCCTCCTTGAAGGATCAAGAACAAGGGGGCATAATCTTCGGGTGAAAGGCAGGAGGTTTAGAAGGGATTTGAGGAAAAGTATTTTCACCCAGAAGATGGTGGGTAATCTAAAATGCACTGCTTGAGAGAGGCAGGAAACCACATAACATTTAAGAAGTACTTGTATGAGTACTGGAAATGTCATAACACTCAAGGCTACAGGCCTAGTGCTGGAACGTGGGTCTAGCATAGATTTAGAGTAGTTTTTGCCATTGCTGACTCAATGAGCCAAATATTATGAATACTGTTAAGTGAACGGACATTTGAGAAACTTTGGAAAATCTAAGAAATATAGAAGGATGAGTTAGACTTGCTTCCTCATTAAAACCTCTCCCTCATAACAATCTGAGATGAAATCAGCATGTTCACAATCTTGGTATCTCATCCGAAAGTGAGATTGTGATGTTATGATTGCATCATCTCTCAGACTCATAAAAGACTATTTCTACTGCGGTAACATCAAGTTCACCCTGCTTCAGTACATCTGCTGCTGAAATCCCTCACCCAAGCCTTCACCACCTGTAAACTCAACAATTCCAACATGGCGTCTTTCCCACATTCTTCCCTCTGTGAATTCGAGATCAATCAAAATTCTTCCACCAGTGTCTTAACTCTGAGCAAGTCTTGGTTCCTGATCAGCCCTGTGCACTTAACATTGGCTCCCAGTCAAGAAAAATCTTTGTTTTAAAATGCTCATTCTTGTGTTAGAAACCTTGCATTCCCTTACCCTACCAATCCTTGTAGTCTCCCTCATCCTCTTCGATACCTGCCCTTTTCTAATTCTGGTCTATTTATTTTCACTTTCCTCTGTTCAGACACTTCTTAAAGGTTATGTCTTTGACCAGTTATAGGTCACCAGATAAAATATCTTGTTGTGTGACTCAATAGCATACGTTGGCTCATAATGTTCCAAAGAAACACTTTCTGACATTTCATGACATGAAAGGAGCTCGATTAATGTAAGTTCTTGTTAAAACTGAACCTATGGAGATTTTCCACTTTTTAGATCCCAGATTTTGTTCCAAATCTCTACAATGTTTTTCACTGAAAATTTATCATATATTTCCATTTAGCTGGACAAGGTAATCTCCCAGTTGATTTTATGACTGATACTACCTGCTGTCATTGATGGCATTAATAGATACACCAGCAGGAAGAAGGAGGACATGAATCAGCAACACTTGGCTGTGTTTAGTGACATAGCCAGTATATTTAATTAAGACGAGTAGTATATAATTCAATGCAGCCTACTGTAGATTGACAGTACTGCATTGAAATTCTTTACTGAAGTTCTTCACGGCTATGTACAGAACTCAAGAATGTACAAGTCTTCAGCATGGCACTAACACTCATGACAAGTTTTATTGACTGGGCATCACACACCACGCATGCCAGAGGCCTCTCAAGAATGTCAATCTTCATGTTATTCTTGGCTTTTATACCATACTAACTTGTTATGGCTTAAACTACCCTCAAATACAGAATCATATCAAAGACTATCTAATAAATTAATTATTACCCTGGACATCGATTTAAATCCAGCCCTAGGGCACCATCAGTTAGGGTCCAAAGTGAAACAAATTTTAGTGGAAGCATGGCATCCCCTAAATTCAATTGAGTTCCACATCATATTGACAACTGCATAATGGTTGAGGATGAAAAGTAATGAATAAATTGTGTTTGGGAGACTAGGATCAAGATGGATTACTAGGGCAAAATAAAAGGGACACGGATTTATGCCAAATCTCAGATGGAAAAATTCAGAACTCTGTAAGTTTACATAGTACTGTATATTTAAGACCATAAAACCATACAAAATAGGAACAGAAGTAGACCATTTGGCCCCTCCAGCCTTCTCCATATTTGATAGAATCTTGGCTGATCCTGAAATCCAATTTCTAGCCTATTCTCCATAACTCTTGTTCCCCTACTGATCAATCTATCTTTCTCAGCCTTAAATATGCACAAGGATTCAGCCCCCAAAAGGCAAGGTGTTCTAAAGACTCACAACCCTCTAAGAGAGGAAATTCCTCTTCATCTCAGTCTTAAATTGGCACCCCTTCATTCTCAGACCTCTGCTCCTTATCTCTCTGATGAGGGGAAATGTCCTTTCTGTGGTCTAAGACAATCCCTTCAGAGTGGGGATCATCGTAGTGAATCTTCTCTGAACTGCCTCCAATAAAATAATATTACTTCACAATGACATTCATTTTCCTCTTTGGTTTTGTTTAAATTGCACAATTACTTCAGGACCATTGCCAAGCTCTCTGTGGTGTATAAATGATCCCAACTCAGTGTGTGCTTCACCTCCTGCACTATCTTCATCACAATCTCTACCCAAAAGATATGGTCATGTCACTCCTTTACCCTGTTTACGGGTACAGATAGTATTTTTGCCAATCAAACAGCCTTCTATAGAGTTGATTTTTTTTTATTCATTCACAATATAAGGGCATCACTGGCTGGCTCAGCATTTATTGTCCATCCCTAAATGCCCAGAGGGCATTTAAGAGTCAACCACATTGCTGTGAGTCTGGAGTCACATGTTGGCCAAACCAGGTGGGATTGCAGTTTCCTTCCCTAAAGAACATTAGTGAACCAGATGTTTTTTTCCAACAATTGACAATAGATTCATGATCATCATTAGAGTCTTAACTCCAGATTTTTATGGAATGCCAACTCCATCATCTGCTGTGACAGGAACTGAACCAGAGATCCCAGAGTCTCTGGATTAACGGTCCAATGATAATACCACTAGGCCATGGCCTCCTCTTAAAAAGCTCTTCAGGACTCCAGCACTGGATTATCAAACCCTTTGATAGTTATGCCTGTTTCCGTGGCTCTTTAAACTATGTCAAAATTGTGAGGGGATGGAGAGTGCTTGAAAATTGGGATTTGAACTTGTATATTCCTGTTCTCCAATTATTGTAGCTTCACCAGGATTCATGGTGACATTTCTATTAACATTTGAAGTCCTATTCTCAGAATTCAAAAGTATGTAAGAAATATGAACAGGGGTAGACCATAGGGCCTCTTGAACCTGCTCCACTATACAATCTTTTGCCTCAACTTCACTTCCCTGACCTTTCCCCATAGCTCCTGATCCCCTCAGCACCCAAAAGGTCTATCAGAGCAACTTTAAACATCTTCAATGATGGAGCACTACAATCTTGTGTAGTAGCAGGCTTGCAAACATTTGAACGGAAGAATTTCTTGTATCTGAATCCTAAATAATTGGTTCACTACCCTGCGATTATGTCTTACTGTTCTATAGGACACAGCCAACAGAAACAGCCTCTCAGTATCTACCATATCAAGCCCTTTCAAAATCTTGTTTGCTTCAATGAGTTTGTCTGTCATTCATTTAAACTCCAGAGAATATAGGCCCAATTTTCTCAACCATTCATTTTGAGGCACAGAAATTCTCATTGTATTGCTGCCAATCCAGTTGTAGTCTTCCTTAGATGTGGAGACTAAATGCAGTTTACAATTTTTAGCGTTCTGAGTGTGGAACCTGAGTCACAGCTGCTAAGCTGCCTCCTTTGTTTTCCTCACTAATGGCAACACTTGTGGATAATCTTGAATTCTCCATCAATAGATTAGTTAAACATATGCTGAGTTATTGTTTACTTTTACAGAGGGCAGCATTGCATTGAAGGCGATGAGCCATTTACTTTGCTCATAAGGAGGAAGATGGAAAAATTGCATTTTGGTTTCTGTCTTTCTGTTGTTCACAGGGAATTTGTTGTTAAGCTGCTGGAAATACATAAATGAGTCCTTGTGAAGCAGCTTCTATTTGAATAATATGCTGCTTTTCAATTCTTACTGCCAAAGAGGACAAGTTCACAGTTTTCCACATTATAACTCATCTGCCACATAACTTATCACATAACTTGTCCAACTCCCTTTACAGTCTCACTGTGCCCTTTTCACAACTTATTTTCTTACCAACTTTAGTGTCATTAGCAAATTTAGCAACTGTGCATTCAGTTCCTTCATTCAAGTTACTGCTATACATTGGCAATGTCTGAGACACCAGTACTAACCTTGTGGCACTCCACTTATTACATCATGCCCATCAGAAAACTGCAAACAATTCCCTTCCATAAGGAACTCATTATAACTCAAACCTTCTAGTCTTGGCAGCATCCTTGGAAATCTTTTTTCCAGTTTAATAATGCCACTATAGCAGAGTGATCTGAATTGTACACAGTACTCCAAAAGTGACTTTACCAATGTTTTGTACAGCTGTAACATGACATTCCAATACCTGGACTCAATGAGCTGACCAATGAAGGCAAGCATGCCAAATGCCTTCTTCACTACTCCATCTACCTGTGACGTAAATTTCAAGGATCTATGCACTTGCATCTTGAGGTTCCTCTGATCGTCAACACTCCTCAAGCCCCTACCCTTAACTGTGTAACTCCTGCCCTGATTTGCCTGACCAAAATACACCACCTCACATTTATGTGAATTAAACTCCATCTGCCAATTTTTGGCACATTGGTCCAGTTGGTCAAGATTTTGTTGTACTCTTAGATAGCCTTCTTCACTGTCTAATATATCACTTATTTTGGTGACATCCACAAACTTACTAATCATGCTTCCTATATTCTTATCCAAATCATTTATGTATATGAGAAACAACAGTGGACCCAGCATTTTTAGTCCAAGATAAACAGGTATTAACGTCAAATGATGCATGTTGAATATTGATATTCAATTTCACTAAGGTCATAACAGCACGGTCAAGGTGACCAGATATCCCACTCAAGTGGCTAATCAGGCTCACTGAGGACCTAATTAAATCCATTTATAAGATTCCAATTAAAACTTTCCATTCAACCTCCAGTTTCTTGCACCAGTAGGTGCCAGTTTCGATGACTGAAGGTGGTCACCCAATATAGACAAGCAGGAGGCTGGAGGAATACAGCAAGCCAGGCAGCATCAGGAGGCGGAGATGTCGATGTTTTGAGTGTAACCCTTCTTCAGGGAGTCTAGAGTCAGCTCTCCAGCCAGGGCGAGAGACCTTCATTGTTGGTCTGGGTGCAATAAAACTAATAAAACTGAAGAACGAGGCATAATGGCTGACTCATCCAGTAAACTTCAAAATGGACGTCCAATATGCTCATTTCCAGGTATGATTGTTTGTATACCAAATTTCCTTCTGGGCAGCCAACAGTTTCATTTTGAAGGTTGCAGTAGCCTGCTTGCTGAATCCCTTTCGTAACTAAATTGTTTTCTTTTCAAGCTGGACAGAGTGCACTCCCATGTTGTGACCCACTCCCTTTCACTCACCTGTCTCATGTCAATTAGTGGATGTACCATTAAAATTCCCCAGGAGTGACCTCTTTACTCCCAAAGGCAGGTTCTCGGCTTGGTAACAGTGCTGATTTCTGCTTCCCATTCCCAGGTGGAAAATCCAGTTCTGCAAGCTGAAACACCTAATGATTTTATTAGCAATTTGTTCAGTTTAATAAAAATCTCTTCTGGCTACTTTTCATAGCTGGAAGAAAGGGAATGAAAATGAGCCCCTTGATCCTCTGCGGTCAAATGCAATTATCTAGGTGTCATTCTAGGAGTAGTCTTTTAAATAATTTTAATTGACAGTGAAAAAGAAAAGAGACATTTTCACTGACTAAGTTAGTAGAAAAGACGAATGGTTAATGCAAATAATGCTGATGTTAGTGTAATTAAGGTCAGTAATTAATCTTCCTACATCATTGGAATAAAGGAACTACTTTTAATTCATGTTGCCAAACAACCTCTGTTACACGTAGCCTTTCACTGACATGTGAATATAAGATCATAAACTACAGGAACAGATGTAGGCCATTCAGCCCATCGAGTCTCTCCCACCATTCAATAAGATCATGGCCGATCTATCCATTGTCTCAGCTCCTCCTACCTGCATTATCCCCAAAACTCTTAATTCCCCTACCATGCAAAAACCCATCGAACTGTATCTTGAATATTTTTAATGAAGCTGCTTCTACTGGTTCCTTGGGCAGAGAATTCCATAGATTCACTACTCTCTGGGAAAAACAGTTCCTCCTCATCTCTGACCTAAATCTATTCCTGCTAATCTTTAGGCCATGTCTCCTGATTCTAGTCTCACCCACAAGCTGAAGCAACTTGCTTGCCCCTATCTTATCTATCCATTTCATAATTTTATATGTGTCTATAAGATCCCCTTGCATTCTTCTAAATTTTAGCAAATATTGTTCCAGGCAGCTCAACCTCTCCTCATAGGGTAACCCCTCATCTCCAGAATCAACCTGGTGAACCTCCTCTGCACTGCCTCCAAAGCCAGTATATCCTTCCTCAAATAAGGAGACCAGAACCGCACACAATACTCCAGGTGCAGCCTCACCAGTACCTTGTATAATTGCAGCAGAACCTCCCTGCTCTTAACTTCAATCCCCCTACCAATGAAAGCCAATATTACATTTGCCTTCCTGATTACCTGTTACACCTGCAAATGAACTTTTAGCAATTCATGTACGAGCACTCCTAAGTCCCTCTGCACAACAGTGAGTGAGACATATTTTGCAGTTGTGTGTTGATAAGGAGAAACAGAAACCACTGCTGATCTCAGTTTGGTCTTCCTCACAACGATGGGGAGGTTGCACTGTTAAATCTAAGTCTCATAATACACATCTTTCCAAGCCTGTCACATTGAGAAAATATTATGACTAACCCTCTCCTCCCCATCCCCTTTCTCTGAGGAAATGACTTCTCAATTAGTTAGTTTAGGCAAGAGATCAAGTTGTCAAGTGAGGCATGCCAATAAATGCCACAATCCATAACGCGAAGACTGGATCACTCAAGTAAAATGCTCGTAAGGAAGTACTGGTGTTTATGTAACATAGCACATTTGACTGCTCGAGATGCATCAAAATGCTTCCAGCCATTCTTCTGAATGTAACAGCAGACAATTCTGACAGTCAAGGTCCTGCACACAGGAGTGAGTTGAATGACTGTTACTGTTGGTCCTGTTGGTGTGGTTGACATCTGAGCCAACAACTCCTCTAAATTTATTTCAACGTTCAGCAATTTTAAATTCTTTCATTCAGCCATGTGTATGTGGAATCATCAAGAAAACATCTTGTGAGAGGCCAGCTTAATATCTTCATGACTGCTGCACAGCCAGACATACATACTTAGCAGCTTTGAAGTATCATTGGAGTGAACATTCATCTGGCCACCATCAGAATCTCCGTCATTTCAATTAAAGGTTTAGATCAAACAATCGAGGGTAATCAGGGATGAGCCCTAAACACTGGCTTAGCTAGTTCTATCCACATCCCATGAACATAAAAAAGAACTGAACAACCAAATGATTCAACATCTCAACCAAAAGACAACACTGTCTATAGTGCGCTAAACAATCAGCCTAGATTATGCGCCCAAATCAAACTGAACAAATTAACAAGGAGCACAATAGGAATAGAATGCACTTTAGAATGCAGAGAGTAAGATGTTGGAAATGAGAGTTGCGCATTTATCATATGGTCATGGTTTCAAGCCCGACTCCAGAAATCTGGCCAAATAAAGCAGGAAAATCCTTTGTTGCAGCATTGAGCCAATGGTCCCAGACCAAGCAGACAAGCACATGCTGTTGTTGCCTAATAGCACAGCCTTGCTACTCCCACACATGGTGAAAATTGCACCGGGGACAAATATACGACATATGTGTATATGTCAGTGATCTTTTACACCTGCTTCACACAGCCTTGCTGTCAGTGCTAGATATTAGATGTGCATAATTACGTTTACGTCTCACTCAGTCACACTGTGCAGTGACAAAGCAGTGTGCACAAATACATTTGTTGATGGACTCTCACGTTCAGCTTTCTCCAAGTAGCAAGGTAAAACCAATGGGTCAACAGGTAACCACATCTCTCAGAAAATCATTAACAACAACACGCATCGCATTTTACACACTGCGAAATGTCCACATTTCTGTTACAGAAGTATTATCAAGTCAATGTCAAATTGAGCAACATAAATAGATATTAAATGAGCTCAGTAAAGAACCATACACTAAGGAGGAATTTTTAAAAATTCAGTCTCAGGAAGAGGGCATCACTGGCTAGGTGAGCATCTTCCTTCCCTAAAGGACAATACTGAGCCATACGGGTTTTTCTGACAATCGACAATGAATTCAGGACCATCATTCGACTCTTAATTACAGATTTTTATTAAATTTCAATTCAACCATCTGCTATGGTGGGATTAAAACCTGTGTCCCCAGAATATCAGCTGAGTCTCTGGATTCGGTTCAATGTTAATACTATTAGGTGGCTATTGTTGCCTAGTGGTGTTTCATGAAGGAAATCTTGAAGGGGATGTCAGAGCTAAAGGTCTTAGTAGTGAGTGGTGGCAGCGATAAGAATTGAGAGTGTGCGAACAGTCAGAATGGAGGAGTGTGAAGTTTGCAGAGGGACGTGGCATGGAGTGTGTTACCAAGGATGGGAAAAATGTGGAAACATTTCAAAACAAGGATGAGAGTCTTCCTATTGACTCAAGTAGGCAGCATCATAAATGCATGAAATATTCTGAAAGACAGAAAATAGTCAATTCTCTTTTTGCAGGAGTATGGATCAGAGTACCAGCACTTCAAAGCAAGCTCCAGGTCAGTAAATTTACTCTTGCAATATAGATGAAGAAGACACAGAACCTCATGATTTCAGGAAACAGGGCTGAAGATAGACTAACTAAGCAATGCAGAGCCTAAATTGTATAAGAACAGAGAGCGTGGTAAAAAAGGAGACTATGGCACAACAGCAGCACCTTACTGGGTTGTTTACAATATTAATATTTAAATAGTTTGAGAGTTTAATATTCCCAGTGCAGTATTTACACCACAATAAATTCATGTCTGCGTTAGTTTAATATAGTCATTAATATAGTTTAAACAAAAGAAGATACCTGCAGTTAGCTTACTGCATTTGCTGTCAAGAAATATTTACTCCGTGTGAAAAGGAAAATTTTCTGCTAATTCTTCGGCGCAATTATAAGTTTTCACTTGACAATTAGTTTTAACAGAAGAGAATGACTTAAAGGTTGTCCAAGGCTCCAGGCATGTTTCAGTCCCATAGAATAAACAGAATACCTCAGTGTATTCTTTCACCACACAAGAAACCCTCATAACTCATAAGTGCCTACAGCATTTATGATTTCACCACAGTCACGTATGAGCACTGGTTCCTCACACCACTGCTGAATAACTGCTTCTTGTTTGTAGCTCTGACCCACATTCATCTGATAAAACAAAGTTGAACAGTATTTCACCAGAGACTTGCTGGTAAATTCGTTGCCATTAATTTCATTTACGACAATTCCGTGGTGTGCTTAAAATAAGCTTACCTTACTGTGAAATGTATCTCCCTTCAGTTTCCTGGTCACTTTTTTTTCTTTCATATCCTCCCCTCCTGCCTATGATTCCCCACTTCACCTAATCTGAGTCTAAAAATTAGTTTCTACCCTAGCTTCAAAGTTGCTTGGTCAGCGCAGAGGTTACGGGTGATTGATGTGAGTTAGGAACTGTCTCAAGCTTACAGTGAGCTGGACTTTATAGGAGCACAGTCCCAAATTCACCCCCAGATAAAAGGTCAGTGAAAGGGACAATACTAATGGGGGCCCATTGCAATTTCTCACTGGGAGCAGCACGAATTGCCTTAAGGCTCAAGTCCCACTCTCAAGAGGAAGTCCCTCTTTTTCAAGGCTGTCAGAATCAGGACGGTTAGCATTTCTGTCATCTCAGCAGCAACAGTAGAAATACTGCTTGGGACTACAGGTAGTCCCAGAGAAGAGGAAGCCAGGCTCCAAGTTATATCCAGAATATTTTCAGAACCAGGCTGATGAGCAAGAGTGATTGGGTGGGTGGCAAGACTTGATATACTGGAGGAAGATTATGATTGCAAGAGGGATTGCCTCAGCTCAGTGGACTTGCAAAGGAAGCTCTCCTCCTGCACCAACTGCTTCTATCCCATCCCAAACCATCATGGTCCATGCACCTAAAGCTACCATACTGTCCACTTAATCTGAGACTCCTTCTGCTGTGGGTTAAATAGCACCCAGGACAGGATGAGGCCCTTACCAGCCATCAACATGGAGCCCAGAGAAGGTGGGCGCCCAATACCTCTACCACCCTGACAGAGGGGGTGCAGTGGTGATGCCTGTATGTAGCAGGTGTATTGGGATTCAGGAGTCAAGTCCTTATGCCTGAGGGGAACAAGGTCAAGGATGTAGCTTTCATGAATAGATGTGGCAGGACAATGGCAATACCATTGGACTAATAATTCAGAGGTCCAGGCTATTGCTCTGGGGAGCATGGGTTCAAATCCCACTTTGTGGCTGATAAGATTTCAGTTTAAAAACTTGCTGATTCAATAATATCCTTTAGGGAAGCACATCTGCTGTCGTTGATTGGTCTGTATAGCATGGAGTAAGTGAGGACTGCAGATGCTGGAGGGTCAGAGTTGAAAAGTGTTGCACTGGAAAAACACAACAGGTCAGGCAGCATCCAAAGAGCAGGACAGTCGACATTTCAGGTAGAAGCCCTTCATCAGGGATGAGAAGGGTTTATGCTTGAAACGTTGACTCTCCTGCTCCTCGGATGCTGCCTGACTTGCTGTGCTTTTCCAGTGCCACTTTTTGATCCTGATCTGGACTGTATGCCTCTCTATATTCACAGAGGGCACTCTTAGCTGCCCTCTGAAATGGCCTGGCAAGCCATTCAGTTCAAAGATTAGTTGCGGTGGGCAAGAAATGTTGGCTTGCGTCCCAAGAAAGATGATGAAGATAGAAACAAATCATGTCACAAATTAGGCGCCATTTCAGAGAGTCTAATAATATTCCTAGTAACTCCATGCTAATCAATATAGTGGAAAAGCTTCCAGAAACAATATTCATGAAAAAAATAAAGGGACCCTTAGGGAGGTTTGAAAATGATCAGATTAGCCGTGATTGCATTGGCTGGCTGAGCAGATGGATTGACTGGCCTACATCTGCTCTTACATTTCACAGTCTAACCTCATACTTCCTGCACGATCAACTGGACACCCCCATAACCCCACCCCTTAGTAACCAAATCATTCAAGTTTGTTGTCAGGCAGATGTTGGTGTTGGTCACCTGACCTGGGTGAGCACAGGGAGTGGTTTTGATAATCAGTTAGAACGTAATAAATTGCAAATCCACAGAAATTTTGTCAGGCTTAGCTCAGGCTCCAGCTGTTGTTGCCAGTTCCTGAAAAATCACATTCACTTTTCTTAAATAAATGATTACAAAAATTAATAACTTTTTTTAAATTTCTGCTGCACAAACAGATCCTTTATCAATCAATTAAGAGAGAAATATAGACCAGAATTGCTGTGGTGATAATATCTGATGACTGTAATATACCTATCCATTATTTTGAAGAAGAACATTAACCCAACCATTTTGTTTTTGTCTTATGGAATTCTGCTGCAATTCCTACAGCTACTTTCCAAACCTAAAATATCTGTAACTATATGATTAGATTCTTTAGATTAGATTCTCTATATCTGTGGGAACTACTTTTGGCTTGAATAGTCAGAAAATGTGCAATTGCCAAAATTCCTCCAATGAGGGAGCAGCCCTCATCTCCTCTGAGAGATCCATTCTCACACATTCAGTGCTCACATTTCCCCTCATTAAATTACACTTCTACCCCGGCTGCAAGCTGCTGTCTTCTATTTGAACTTTTTCTCTAAATAAATAACATGATCAAACTCTGGCTATCTCTGTAACATTTGTTCTGACCTGTTCAGTTCCACTGCAATTTCAGCACCACACCTCAATTGCGCCTCATAGGGCTAAAATTCAGAACTGGTTTTGAGAGGTCCCCTTTTCAGGGACTGTGCTAACTTTTACGAAGTTGTTGGCCGGCTTTTGTGAGCTTTCTTGGTCGACATTTGTGCATCTGCAGCAGACTGGTTCTGAGAAGAATGCAGCAAAATTAGTCATCTCAGTACTTGATACTGGAATCTGAACCATGCAGTAACAATGAAGCAGCAGACTGTCCAAAGGAACTAGGATTACACACAGCAAAAAGAACTAAATCCGTGAAATTTTGTTGCTTATTCAGATGAGGAAAATCTTTAGCAGAAAATTCCAAAAGCAGACTTACAGTTTACATTTAACGTAAATTGTAAAATGTACGTTAAATGTAATAATATCTGATGACTGTAATATATCTATCTATTATTTTGACAATGTTAAAAGTTTAGATATACATAGCAACTTTTTAGCATTGTAAAATATTCAAACGCACTTCACTTAAATACTAATAACCGAAACTTGACACATAGACCTTCAGCGTGTACGAGGGGGCATAACTACAAATTGAGGGGTGATAGATTTAAGACAGATGTCAGAGGCAGGTTCTTTACGCAGGAGTGGTAAGGGCGTGGAATGCCCTACCTGCTAATGTAATCAACTCAGCCACATTAGGGAGATTTAAACAATCCTTAGATAAGCGCATGGATGATGATGGGATAGTGTAGGGGGACGAGCTGAGAATAGTTCACAGGTCAGCACAACATCGAGGGTCGAAGGGCCTGTTTTGCGTTGTATTGTTCTATGTTCTATAGATGAATAACATTTAGGTTTTAAGGAGAATAAAGAAGTGGGGAAATAAGGAGTCAGAGTTCAGAAACAGCAATAGGTATCTCCTACCATTAGAGAGACATAACTGGTTATTTACTGCTTGAGGGTAGCTATTTCATGAATGTTGATTAAAGTGGGGAAGCAAACTTCCTCAAACCACCACAGCCAGTACAAGGATTGAACCCATATTAATGACTAACTGACACCTCAAAGTTGCAAGGTATAGAAGCAAAAAGCTTTCGGTAGGGAATGCCAAAAGCTTAAGGCTGAGACAACTGAAAGCATTGCCATCAATGGTAGAGTAATTAAAATCAGGGATGTGCAAGAGGTCAGTTTGAGCACACAGTTATTTCAGAATCTGGAAGGTTGGAAGAGAATACTGCAAGAGGAAGGGAGATGAAGCACAGATGGATTTGAAAACTGGATGAGAGTTTTAATATGATGCATTTCTGGACCTGAAGCCAATGAATATTACAAAAATGGTGGTAATGGATGAACAGAACTTGCTTTATTTCAGGATATGGGCAGCAAAGTTTTGAATGAGCTCAAGTTTTCAGAGGGTGTTAAATAGGAGAGCAGGAAAGCATAAGCACTCTCAAGTCTAGAAGTAACAAAAGCATGATTGAAACTGCATGAGAACATAATCAAGCAACAATGAAATGGTGGCTTGGAGTAGATTTGTGATTTGCACTGAAGACAACGCATTTGATTTTCCAATATGTTGTTGCAGGAAGTTTCTGCTTCTCCAAGATTAGGTGTTGGACTAATGAGAGAAAATAGAAGGGTCAAGACAAGGAGTGGGGAAACCATAAGACCATTAGAATATGAGCAGAAATTAGGCCATTCAGTTCATTGAGTCTGCTCTGCCATTCAATCATGGATGATAAGTTTCTCAACCCCATTTTCCCACTTCCTACCTATAACTCTTGATATTCAAGAACCCTATCTATCTCAGTCTTAAATCTACTCAATGACCTGGCCTTCTGCGGCAATGTATTCCATAGATTCACCACTCTCTGGCTGAAGAAGATTCTCCTCATCTCCATTCAAAAAGGTCTTCCCTTTACTCTAAGGCCATGCCCTCAGGTCCTAGTCTCTCCTACCAACAGAAACATCTTCCCAACATCTACTCTGGCCAGGCCATTCAGTATTCTATATGTTTCAATTAGATCCCCTCTCATACTTCTAAACTCCATCGAGTATAGACCCAGAGTCCTCAAATGTTCCTCATATGCTAAGCTTTTCTTTCCTGGCATCATTCTCGTGAACCTCCTCTGAACACGCTACAGGGCTGTTACTGTACATCCTTCCTGAGATATGGGACCCAAAATTGCACATAGTACTCCAGGTAGAACTAGGTATCATCAGCAGGTTAACTCTGAAATCGTGTTTACAAATGAGATCACTGAGAGGAAGCATGTAGATGACAAATAAGAGGGAAACCAAGGTTTGAGCCAGAAGAGAGGCCATTGCAGGTAATTCTCTGGCAATGGTGGATTAGATAAGTGTGGAACCAGACGAAACCACTTCCTCCTAGCTGGATGGTGGAGGACAGACAATGGAGAAGGATGGGTGTCATTGAACATGCCAACGTCTGCAAACCAGTTAAAAAGAATGAGAAAAATTAATTATTTTCGGTCACTCAGGATGTAACTTGTGATATTGATAGGGGCCATTTCAGTCCAATGTATGATTGAAGGGAAACTTGTTTGCTGGGATTAAAATGTAGAACAATAGATGGAATAAGAGTTAAATTGAAAGTAGAAAATACCTCTGAGATCCCATCTCATTTGTTTAAATAAAAGTTCTTTTTTATTCCAAAGTGGAAAATATGTGGTCTTTAATACAGTGGAGATAATTGTCTATTGTAAGGCAGCCAGTAGCAGTTGTCGAGACTGTTTGTTTTGATTTGTTGTCGCTCATTGACATTTTACTTACCTTATAACTTACACAACGTTGCGATAGGATTAGACAGTGTGTTTGGTGATGGCAAGAATTGATTAGGACAGTGAGAATGTGCATTTCCGACAGTCAGGCAGCCTACAAAGTCACTGGAGGTTTGTTTTGACTTGAAGTGTTTCCTATTTCTGTCAGGGCACAATCAGTAGTTCATCTACCATGAGGAATCCATGCCTTTGGCAGGAGTCAAGGCGCCAGGTGTGTTCCGCAGCACATTGATGTGAGTAACTGATGTCCACAGTCTTTTATGATCTTACTTCATGCACTATTCAGATGTTAGCAGTCAATTTCAAGCACGTGCTCTGATAGTTTAAGGGTGCACATCAGAAGAAAAATATATTTCATTTATCTAGCATCTTTCTCTTCTGGGATGCCTCCAAATGATTTTACATAAAACTTATAGCATATAAAAAGGCCATTCAGCCCAATGAGTCAGTGCTTGTGTTTATGCTCCCTAAAGGGTATAACAGTCAATAGTGTCCTTTCGAAGTGCAATCACTGTTGTAACAGAGGGCAACTAGCACTTGGAATCCAACAAGATGATCTGGCTTAAATTTATTAGAATTGGAAGAACCTACAATAACAGAATGGCCTTGCCATGGAAGTGAGGTTGTCAATGGTGTGATGGTCTCCTGTGATTTACTAGTATTGTCTTGATGGGAGCCATTCTACCATGCCTCAACTCTACTAGCTTTTTATTTTCAGAGGTATACAAGATAATGAGAGGAATAGATAGAGACAATAGCCAGAGACTTTTCCCCAGGGCAGGATTGATGGGTATGAGGGGTCATAGTTTTAAGATATTAGGGGAAATGTACACAGAAGATATCAGAAGTAGGTTCTTTGCGCAGTTATCCGTGAATGCATGGAATGCGTTACCAGTGGTGGTGGTGGAAGCAGAGTCATTTGGGACATTTAAGTGACTGCTGGACATGCACATGGATAGCAGTGAGTTGAGGAGTGCATAGGTTAAGTTATTATATTTTACATTAGGATTAAACCTCGGCATGACTGCATGGGCCAAAGAGCCTGTTCTGTGCTGTACTTTTCTATGTTATATGTTCTATAAGGGCTGGATTTTCACCTGTGAGTTGAAGATGTACAGTGAGGAGAACTCCCAGCTCCAAAGCCCAATTTCAAGAAAATGGCTTCCCGGATTTATGGCTCACAGGCGGGCAACTTTTGAACTCAGGCCAGGAGATGTTGTTGAGTGCTGAAGTGGATTGCACAGAGGCCAATCTTGGGCCATCAACACATACAGTTAGTACAAATGATGCGGTAGCAACATTGGTGAAAGTTGCACATTAAATAAAACCATGTTATTCAAAACGCATATTCCTTTGGAGACCAACTTGAGTGTTTGGGTTAAGTTACTAAAAGCACAAAATTAATACAGACCATCAAAGTCGACACGAAGTCGTATAAAATGAATCTTGAGTCAAGAGTCATACAGCATGGAAACAGATCCTTTAGCCTAAATCATCCATGCTGCCTTAACTCGTGTATGAGGTTGCTTGTCTGAAGGTGGAAGGCTGTGGATTTTGTTCTGACTCATCGACAGATGGAAGATGAAGATTGAGGATCATCAAACTGCTCCTCTGCTGTTTTGGAGGTGGATGATGCAGTACCCCTGCAGACATTTTCCAAAAGATTATCCAGGCTTAATGAAGGCATGCAACAGCCAAAACAAGCTGATCGAACAGGAACTTGACCAGGAATGCTGAATTTTGAATCCCATTTAATCTTCATGCTTCTGGGAATTGTGTATGAGCCACATTCTCCAGAATCAGGGATCAGTCATTGGAATCATGGACAGTAAAGTAAAAATTATCTTATCGTGAAACTGTGGAAAACCTGTATTGAAGTTACTGAAATAAGCAATAAACAAAAAAAAATACTTTCAACCTTTATCCCCTCACAGTCCCTCACCCAAGCATACATGCTAATCTTTTGTGTGGAACTTCGCCAAACATTTTCTGGAAGTTTAAATAAACCACATCCACTGGCATGTCTGCATCAACTCTATGCATTACATCCTCAAAGAATTCCAGTAGATTTGACAAGAATGATTTTCCTATCATAAATCCAATGCTGAATCTGCCAAGTACTCAGATATTAAATCTTATATAATGGACTCTAGCATTTTTGCTACTGCCAATGTCAAACTTACAGGTCTATACTTCCTTATTTTCTCTCTGTCTCCCTTTTTAAACAGAGGGGTTATATTAGATCCCCTCCAATCTGTAGGAACTGTTTCAGAGTCAACAGACTTTTAGAACATGGCCAGCAATGCAGCCATAATCTCTAGAGCCACTTCCTCAAGTACTCTGGGAAGAGTTTAAGCTTTTCGTAAAAATTCTTGCCTACTTTTAAACATTCCAAAGACACCTGATCGCCCCATAAAATAGAGCATGGAACATAGAACAATACAGCGCAGAACAGGACCTTCGGCCCTCGATGTTGCTCCGACAATTTCAGCGTCAAGAAATGGAGAACACCTTATGTCTGATTGGCAGAGTCTTTTAGTATTGCTGTTAATCCTGCAAATCTTTTTTCACCCTTGACTATATGTGGGTAGCATGGTGGCACAGTGATTAGCACTGCTGCCTCATAGCGCTAGAGACCTGGGTTCAATTCCCACCTCAGGCAACTGACTGTGTGGAGTTTGCACATTCTCCCAGTGTCTGCGTGGGTTTCCTCCGGGTGCTCCGGATTCCTCCCACAGTCCAAAAATGTGCAGGTTAGGTGAATTGGCCATGCTAAATTGCCCGTAGTGTTAGGTGTAGGGGAATGGGTCTGGGTCTGGGTCGGTGTGGAATTGTTGGGCCGAAGGGCCTGTTTCCACACTGTAAGTAATCTAATCAAATCCCTCCAAACCCTTCCTATTCATATACCCATCCAAATGCCTCTTTAATGTTGCAAGTGTACCAGCCTCCACCACTTCCTCTGGCAGCTCATTCCATACATGTACCACCCTTTGCATGAAAACGTTGCCCCGGAGGTCTCTTTTATATCTTTCCCACTCTCACCCTAAACATATGCCCTCTAGTTCTGGACTCCCCAACCCCAGGGAAAAGACTTTGCCTATTTACCCTATCCATGTCCCTCATAATTTTATAAACCTCTATAAGGTCACCCCCCCAGCCTCCGACGCTCCAGAGAAAGTAGCCCCAGCCTGTTCAGCCTCTCCCTATAGCTCAAATCCTCCAACCCTGACAACATCCTTGTAAATCTGTTCTGAACCCTTTCAAGTTTCACAACATCTTTCCGATAGGAAGGAGACCAGAATTGCATGCAGTATTCCAACAGTGGCCTAACCAATGTCCTGTACAGCCGCAACATAACCTCCCAACTCCTGTACTCAATACTCTGACCAATAAAAGAACGCATACCAAACGCATACCTTCACTATCCTATCTACCTATGACTCCACTTTCAAGGAGCTATGAACCTGCACTCCAAGGTCCCTTTGTTCAGCAACATTCCCTAGGACCATACCATTAAGTGTATAAGTCCTGCTAAGATTTGCTTTCCCAAAATGCAGCACCTCGCATTTATCTGAATTAAACTCCATCTGCTACTTCTCAGCCCATTGGCCCATCTGGTCAAGATCCTGTTGTAATCTGAGGTAACCCTCTTCGCTGTCCACTACACTTCCAATTTTGCAAACTTTCATGACATCACAGCTTTGGAACTCAATGCCTCTACCAATAAAACCTAACACACCGTATGCCTTCTTAACAGCACAATCAACTTGGGTGGCAACTTTCTCGGATCTACGTACATGGACACCAAGATCCCTCTGCACATCCACACTGCCAAGAATCTTTCCATTGGCCCAGTACTCTGCCTTCCTGTTATTCTTCCCAAAGTGAATCACCTCACATTTAGCTGCATTGAACTCCATTTGCTACCTCTCAGCCCAATTCTGCAGTTTATCCAAGTCCCCCTGTAACCTGCAACATTCTTCCACACTGTCCACTACTCCACTGACTTTAGTATCATCTGCAAATTTACTAACCAATCCACCTATGTCTGTGTCTAAGTCATTTATAAAAATGACAATCAGCAGTGGTCCCAAAACAGATCCTTGTGGCACACCACTCGTAACCGGGCACCAGGCTGAATATTTTCTAACAACCACCACTCGCTGCCTTCTTACAGAAACCAGTTTCTAATCTGAACTGCTAAATCCCATGCCTCCACATTTTCTCCAGTAGCCTACCATGTAGCCTATCAAAGGCTTTACTGAAGTCCATGTGCACCAAGTCAACTGCCCTACCGTCATCCACATGCTTGGTCACCTTCTCAAAAAAACTCAGTAAAGCTTGTAAGACACGACCTGCCCTTGACAAAACCATGTTGACTATCTCCAATCAAATTGTTGCTTGCTAGATTATTATAAATCCTATCTCATATAATCCTTTCCAAAACCTTTCCTACAACAGAAGTAAGGCTCACTGGTCTATAATTACCTGGGTCATCTTTGCTGCCCTTCTTGAACAAGGGCACAACATTTGCAATCCTTCAGTCCTAAACCTGTAGACAATGATGACTCAAAGATCAAGGCCAAAGGCTCTGCTATCTCCTCCCTAGCTTCCCAGAGAATCCTCAAATAAATTCCATTGGGCCCAGGAGACTTATCTACTTTTATACCTTCTCGAATTGATAACACTTCCTCCTTACTAACCTCGATCCTTTCTAGTCTAATAGCCCGTATCTCAGGCTTCTTCTCTGCAATATTCTCCTTTTCCTGAGTGAAAACAGATGAGAAATATTCGTTTAGCACCTTTCCAATCTCTACAGGGTCCACACACAACTTTCTACTTCTGTCTTTGACTGGCTCTTTACCTACCCTAATCATCCTTTTATTCCTCACATACCAATAGAAAGCTTTAGGGTTCTCCTTTATTCTACCTGCTAAAGACTGCTCATGTCTCCTCCTTGCTCTTCTTACCTCTCTCTTTAAATCCTTCCTAGCTAATCTGTAACTTTCCATTGCCTCATCTGAACCATCTTGTCTCAACATCATAAGCCTCACTCTTCCACTTAACAAGAGATATAGTTTTTTTCATAAACCACAGTTCCCTTACCTTATCACTTCCTCCCTGCCTGACAGGGACATACCTATCAAGGAAACGCAATATCTGTTCCTTAAACAAGATCCATGTTTCAATTGTCCCATCCCCTGCATTTTGCTACCCCATTCAATGCCTCCTACATCTTGCCTAATCGCATTATAATTGCTCTTCTCCCATCTATAACTCTTGCCCTGTGGCATGTACTTATCCCTTTCCATCACTAAACTGAACGTAACCGATTTATGGTCACTCTCTCCAAAGTGCTCACCTGCCACTAAATCAAACACCTGGCCTGGTTCATTACCAAGCACCAGATCCAGTGTGGCCTCCCCTCTTGTTGGCTCTTGGACACATTGTGTCAGGAAACCCTCCTGCACACATTGGACATAAACTGATCCATTCAATGTACTAGAGTTACAGCATTTCCAGTCAATGTTGGGGAAGTTAAGGTCCCCCATAATGACCAGCCTGTTCCTTTCACTCCTACCAGAATCATTTTGCCAATCATCTCCTCCACATCCCTGGAACTTTGTAGAGGCCTGTAAAAAACTCCCAGCAGGGTGATCTCTCCTCTCCTGTTTGTAACCTCAGCCCATACCACCTCAGTAGACAAGTCCTTGTCAAAAGTTCTTTCAGCCACCGTTATACTGTCCTTGACTAATAAAGCCACATTCCCCTTCTTTTACCACCTTCCCTGATCTTAACGAAAGATCTAAACCTGGAACCTGCAACATTCATTCCTGACCCTGCTCTATCTATGTCTCCAAAATGGTCTCCATCAAAGTCCTAGGTAACTATCCATGCTGCAACCTCACTTACCTTATTCTGGATACTCCTGGCATTGAAGTAGACACACTTCAAACCAGCTTGCTGTCTGCCAGCACACTCCTGTGACTGTGAAATCCTGTCCATGTCCTCCCTACTCTCATCCTCCTGTATTGGAACTACACCACAGGTTCCCATCCCCCTGCTGAGCTAGATTAAACCCACCCAAATATCAGTAGTAAATTTCCCACCCAGGATATCTGTATCCCTCCAGTTCAAGTGAAGACCGACTGTTTGTAGAGGTCCGACTTCCCTAGAATGAGCTCCAATTATCTATAAACATGAAACCCTCCCTTCTGCACCATCCCTGCAGCCATGTGTTCAGCTGATATCTCTCCCTGTTCTTCACCTCGCTATCACGTGGCATGGGTAACAAACCAGAGATAACAACTCTGTTTGTTCTGGCTCTCAGCTTCCACACTGAAATCCTGCCTTACGTCCCTATCCCTGTTTATACCTATGTCGTTGGTACCTATGTGGAGCAAGACTTGGGGCTGGTCACCCTCTCCCTTCAGGACCCCAAAGACACAATCCAAGACATCATGGACCTGGGAGGCAACACACCAAATGTGAGTCTCTTTCGTTCCCAACAAACCTTCTATCTAACCCTCTAACTATTGAGTCCCCAATGACTAACACTCTCCTCCTTTCCCTCCTTCCCTTCTGTGCAACAGGAACACTCTGTGCCGGAGATCTGCACCCCAAAGCATGCCTCTCGTAAGTCGTCGCCCCAACAGTATCCAAAATGGTATACTTGTTTTTCATAGGAACAACCACAAGAGATCCCTGTACTGACTGTTTTCCCCCCTTCTTGCAGTTTCCCAGCTTTCTTCTGGCCTAGGAGTAACTACTTCTCTGTAACTCTTATCTATCACAGACTCTGCCTCCCGAATGATCTGAAGTTCATCCAGCTCCTGCACCAGTTCTCTAACATGCTCTTGGAGGATGACAGTTGGGTGCACTTCCTGCAGATGCACATAGATGGGACACTAATGGTGTCCCTCACCTCAAACATCATGCAGGAGGGACATTCCTCTCCCTGCACAGCCAACCCTGCTAGTCCCCATATAAGAAAGTAGAAAGGAAGAGAAGCTTGCCTGATGTGTCACTGGTGTTTAAGGTTCATGGAGGTGGATGGGTGGGAGACCCTACAAGGGTAGGTTCTTGGGTTTAGAAAACACTCACTTCTATAACTGAGGGGAAAAAAAAGAGTCCCTCCTTTCCCAGGAACCTCTGGGGCAAGCTTTTAAGGATTTAAATTAGTGACTCACCTTTCCCAGCAGGCCCCTGGTCCAAACTCCCGCTCTTCCTGCTGCTGAAAACAGAAATGGAGGGCTCCCAAGATCATTGCCAAAGGAGGACTCTATCTGTCCAAATGGGTACCCTTGCTATCCAAAGAGGTGCACAAGGTTCAGATTTCCTCTTAGCAGGTATACATTGGACATTTTGAGTTTCAACTTCTGGCTGCCCAAAACCACGAGATAGCCAATGAGTTAAATGGTCAGCTGCCTCAGTGAGCCCTGTATGCTCAAATCCTGACCCGACTCCATTCCCATCCTGTGAAATTCAAAGGTGTGATGTTCAGAGGTAGGACTTGCAATATCCAGACTTGTTTGCCATGTCAAGCTGAACTTTCTCATAATTCTCCAACTGGCTTTAGCACGGGGCTCGGGAATACATTGGATGCCATTAATTCAAACCTGACTTCTTGGGCAAAGCCAATAACCCAAATTGTGGATAATAGTTTTGTAGGGAACACTTCCTATTGTTTTGAGTTTATCAGTTTATTTTGCAGATTGCATTTCACCAGCCCATTGATCAATGAGCTATCAAGAAATATTCCATATTGTCTAATCGCAAATGAAACTTAAATTCAACAAGAGGAGCCAAAACTTAAGTCTGTTTATTGGAAAGGGAACTGCTATCTAAATAACAAATTGCAAGGGGCATGGAATGTGTTTTTATCAGCTGTTGCTCTCAGCTGTGGCTCCCCTTCACTTCTCCAGCACTCTGGTTTTTAAATAGTACACTCCTTCACAACCCTTAGCTTTGCTTAAGTGTCCGACTACTATTTTAGGTCCTCATACTGCAGCCAATTCTCCTCATCTCACATGCAGAAAACAAATTGAAGATGTAAGGGATTGAATGGCCTTTGTTTGTGTTGCACCATGTTAGTGTTTGGTGTATGGGCCTTAATAATGAGTACTAAGTTATTGCATTCACAATTGTGTCGTAGACTCTGATCTGTGCAGTGACTTTCATTTGATGCTTCTCTAGTGGGTTGTACATCAGCCTCTCAGCTTACACATAGGAATATTTAAAGAGGACCTAATGGAGTCGATGTTTAGTACTGGATAAACATATGTTTTATCTTAAAAGTAAAAACTGAAAGTGCTAGAAACACTGAGCAAGTCTGACAGCGCCTCTGGAGAGTGAAGCAGAGTTCATGTTTTGAGATGAACTTTTTATCCT
Source organism: Chiloscyllium plagiosum (assembly GCF_037043375.1). NCBI lineage: Eukaryota > Metazoa > Chordata > Chondrichthyes > Orectolobiformes > Hemiscylliidae > Chiloscyllium > Chiloscyllium plagiosum. The sequence goes on along the minus strand of NW_028270143.1, from coordinate 99,620,708 downwards.
GTCCTTTATTATTTTTCATATTGTGAAAACAAAAGACTTTCATTTTTATGGTGATTTGCATGACCATGAGATGATTCAAAGTGTCTTACAATGAATTAAGTGCATTTTAAGTGTAGTCATTGCTGTAATGAAGAAAACACAGCACCAAGGTTTCACAAACGGCAATGTCTTAATGAACTATGATTTTGGTAGAATGTTCAATATTGGCAAGCACACTAGGGATAACTGCCTTGAAATTGTGCTTTGCAGTTTTTTACATCTACCTGACTTAGCAGATGAAACCTTGGTTAAGTACTGCATTCAAAAGAACAGCACTCCCTCAGTACTGCAGAGATGAGTCTTGCACTCAAATCCTGGAGGAGGACTCAAATCCACAACTTTGAGGTTCATAAGCAAATGCTCTATCAACAGAGCCAAGTCTGAACTTGGCTAAGGGCATCATACTCGTCTTTTCCTACCCATCCTCTTTGTGTGATTGTTGGCAGTCATGTAGAGTCTGCCTTGGTAATTCCTGCCATAAGTAGGGAAAATGTGTTGGGTAGGTTAGAGGTTACTAAGGTGGACAAATCCTGAGGACCAGATGGAATCTATCACAGGTTGCTGAGGGAAGTGAGAGAGGAAATAGCTGGAACCCTGACAGATATCTTTGTAGCATTCTTAAACACAGGTGAGGTGCCAGAGGGCCGAAGAATTACTCATGTTGTCCTCCTGTACAAGAAGGATAGTTGGGATTTTCCAGGTAATTACAGACCAGTGAGCCTGATGTCAGTGGTGGAAAGGTACTGAGGGATAAAATCTATTTATATTTAGAAAAGAATGGGCTTATCAGTGATGGACAACATGGTTTTGTGTGGGGGAGATCGTGCCTTACCAGCTTAATAGAGTTCTTTGAGGAAGTGACCAAGTTGATAGATGAAGGAAGGGCTGTAGATCTCATATATATGGACTTTAGCAAGGCATTTGATAAGATTCCACAAGGTAAACTAATGGAGAAAGTGAAGTCACATGGTGTGCAGGGTGTTCTGGCTAGGTGGATGAAAAAATGGTGGAGCAACAGGAGACAAAGAGTAGTCGTTGAAAGGAGTTTCTCAAAATGGAGAAAGGTGGCCAGTGGTGTTCCACAGGGGTCAGTATTGGGGCCACTGTTGTTTGTGATATACATAAATGATCTGGAAGAGGGCAATGTTGATATGATCAGCAAGTTTGCAGATGACACAAAGAATGCAGGAGGATGTAGATAGACTGGAGAGTTGGGCAGAGAAGTGGCAGATGGAGTTCAATCCAGGCAAATGTGAGGTGATGCATTTTGGGAAGTCTAATGCGACAGCGAAGTATACAGTAAATGGAAGAGCCTTGAGAAAAGTTGATGAGCAGAGACATCTGAGGGCTCAGGTCTATTGTACCATGAAGGTGCTTGCAAAGGTGGATAGAGTGATCAAGAAGGGATATGGTATGCTTGCCTTCATCGGATGGGCTATTGAATATAAGAGCTGGCAGATCATGTTAAAATTGTACATGACATTGGTTCGGCCACATTTAGAATACTGTGTACATTTCTGGTCACCACATTACCAAAAGGATGTGGATACTTTGGAGAGGGTGCAGAGAAGGTTTACAAGGGTATTGCCTGGTACGGAAGGTGCTAGCTATGAAGAGAAGTTGAATAGGTTAGGTTTGTTTTCATTAGAAAAAAAGGAGATTGAGGGTGACTTGATTGAGGTCTATAAAATCATGAAGGGTATAGATAGGGTAGATAGAGATAAGCTTTTTCCCAGGTTGAAGGATTCAATAACGAGAGGTCATGCTTTCAAGGTGAGAGGTGAAAAGTTTAAGGGAGATACACATGGCAAGTACTTCACACAGAGGGTGGTAAGTGCCTGGAACGCATTGCCAGCAGAGGTAGGAGAGGCAAGCATGGTAGATTCATTTAAGAGGCGTCTGGACAGGTGCATGATTAGGTGGGGAGCAGATGTTTAGGAATTGGACAGTAGATTTGGATCGGCTCAGGCTTCGAGGGCCGCAGGGCCTGTTCCCGGGCTATAAATTTTCTTGGTTCTTTGTTCTTTGTTCTTGAAACCAATCATAATGAGGCTGGATTTGATTTGATCAATTTTCAAATGGGCAATACACAACATCCTCTTGAGAAGCCATTGATGGATCCACTCCATTTTGGTTTGAGTTCTTAGTACAATTCAGTTGGTAGGCAGCCAGCAACATATGACTTCCAGTGAACACATTTCTAATTTGGAATCTTAAAATTGGACAAGATTAGATTATCTACAGTGAGGACATAGGCCATTTGGCCCAACACGTCCACACCGACCCCCACCCAGCCCCATTTCCCTACCCTATAATTACCCATGACTAATGCACCTAACACTATGGGCAATTTAGCATGGCCAATTCTCCTAACTTGCACATCTTTGGAATGTGGGTGGAAACCAGAGCACCCAAAGGAAACCCACACAGACACAGGGAGAATGTGCAAACTCCTCATTGTCCTACACCCAAGGCGGGAATCAAATTCAGGTCTCTGGTGCTGTGAGGCAGCAGTGCTAACCACTGAGCTACTGTGCTGCCAAATAGGGAAAATGTAAAGGGTCCCACAGAAACACACCAAAAGACACCAGGAGTGGAAAAAAGTAATACTTTACAATGACTATATCTGAACTGCAAAATCTACAGCAGTAACTGCTTTAAACATGGAAGCAGTTAGTCTGAAAACTTTAAAGTAACAGGTCATAGGATTATATTCTGAACATCCACCTCGCCTTCTCTGACTACAACAGAGAAACCTCTCAATTATAGTTCTTAAATGGCCATTTTCTGCACTGTGCCACCTCTGATTTGTAGTGGTGAGAAGGATCAGATGGAGGGCAGGCCGGAATGAAAATGATATCAAAAGTCTTATCATTGACATCTGATCCCAATGTGTGTATAAGCACAATAATTCTTTCCATTCCCTCTGGGGGCTTTGGTCACTCAGATAGAGATATATCTGCAAATTGGTACAGAGGAAACTGAATGATATGTTGGCTTGATTATCAGCTCATTTTTAAGTTAGAATGGTTTATAGCAGCACCAAATTTGGTGTTGCCCCACTGATATTTCAATTTTTCCAAAGATAAGCCGAATAGAATGTTAAAGGTATTCAATGCATTTGTTTAACAAGTGAAACAATCGCACTTACTGAAAAGTGTGTTGCTGCATCAAAGGAGCAGGAGAATCGACTGTTTCAGGCATAAGCCCTTCTTCCTGAAATGTCGATTCTCCTGCTCCTTTGATGCTGCCTCACCTGCTGCGCTTTTCCAGCAACACATTTTTCAGCTCTGATCTCCAGCATCTGCAGTCCTCACTTTCTCTTAAACAATCTCACTTACCCAACCCCCCTCCCAATTGCCTACAAAGCACTAATGAAGCCAGGTTTCACAGAGATTCCACAATATCGCACATGGGTATCTGCTGGTGTCATGCATCATTTGCTTTGTTATGACTTACTTATCCACATGAACCTCACAGAATAACATTTGAAAGCTTGTTACAGTGTTAAACAATGTGCCTGCTTGTTTAGTTGAATAGCTCAGCTTATGAGTATTTCTTGTTATTCAGAGATTATTTCATTTTGCTGTTTTACTAAAGAGACTATTCTTCAAGTTAAACAATCAATAATCACTGCTTTAGAATTTAATAGAATCTACTTCTTAATATCTCTGTTATTGTTGCTCCTGTTGCATTTTCAAAAAGTTTCAGCATTTCAATTGTTTCCAGCCGATTTTGTAAGATGCAAATTTCACTGGACAGCATTGGCATATGTGCTTGTTTTTAAAGGGACATATGATTTAAGAAACTTGTGCTTTGAATACAGCTTTCCAAAACCTCACTAAAGTGACTATGTTCGAAATAGGGCCATGAAAGGATATTATTCATTACATCATTTCTCTGCTGGCTCTTTCCTAGAATGATCCAAAATTAATTTTACAATGATTGTTGACAAGTGTTCAATAGTCAAAGGGTAACAACAGTTCATATTTGTTTATCAGGGGTACTGATTGACTTGAAACAATTTCTTCCCATCCCTACCCAAGAACAGTGGTAATGCAACCAATGGCACATTGGCTATTTTACCTGTTTCTACACAGTCATAGAAACATAGAAAATAGGTGCAAGCATAGGCCATTCGGCCCTTCAAGGCTGCGCCACCATTTGACATGATCATGGCTGATCATGCGATCTCAGTATCCCATTTCTGCTTTCTCCCCATTCCCCTTGATCCCTTCAGCCACAAAGGCCACATCCAGCTCTCTCTTGAACATATCTTAATGCACTGGCCCAACAGCTTTCTGTGGTAGACAATCCTACAGGTTCACAACTCTCTGAGTGAAGAAACTCTTCCTCATCTGAGTCCTGAATGCTTTACCCCTTATTCGCAGATTTTGACCCCAAGTTTTGGACTTCCCCAACATTGGCATCATTTTCCCCACATCTGAACTAGCCAATCCCATCAGGATTTTGTATGTTTCTATGAGATCCCCTCTCAGTCTTCTTAATTCCAGCAAGTTCAAGCCCAGTCAATCCAATTTTCATTCCTGTGGTAGTCCTGGAGTCAAAGCTTGGGATCATCCTGGTCTGTTTGACTCAGGGTTAGCACTGATCCATCATAGTACTTTAACAGGATGAAGCATCAAATTCAATGGTCAGTTATTCATCATTTGTCAACAAATTTGTTCACACTGAGAAACAGATTCTTAAAATTGACAGCCTGACTTTTCAACTTCATTGGCACAAACGTACTTTGTGCAGAGCTGCATAACCATGGAAATGAGTCACTGAACTAATTGTGTGGCTTTGTGTGTGGCACACATTAGTTTTAAATTTCCTGATACATTCTACAGTTGTTGGGAAATTCCAAGACTAAAGCTATATTCCAAGATTTATGAGCAGATGTTATCAAACGTTCTTGGTGAGATAGAATTCGCTTACTGGAGATCAGCTCCATGAGCCTCGCTAGATTAACCTTTCATTGATACTCATTGTATCTATGCAAAGTGAGCGACTAAATGGAGCCATTGTTAATTCTTTCAAACTGATACCTCACTCGACTCTGCAACTCATTGTTGCATTCACTGTCTAGATTCATTAAGAAGGTCGCCATGTAGAAATTTCAAAGGAAAGCAACAATCTCATTTTAGATTGATCCCACTGAAAAAGAATAGTTCTCCAATTTCAGTTTTGAGAATCACTTCTTAATTGTCTGAAAGGCAATCACTATTACCTCATGCTCAATGATACACATTTGGACTTTTTATGAAACAAAGATAAATGAAGATACATGACACAAAGATAGGTGGAGGGACAGATGGTGTTGAGAAACTGGGGAGGATGTGGAAGGACTAGCCCAAACTGGGACAGTGGGCAAAGAAGTAGCAGATGGCAAAGAATGTGGGAAAGTGTAAGGTTATGCACTTTAGTAGGAGCAATTGGGGCATATTTTCTAAAAAGGGAAAGGCTTCAGAAGGCTGAAGCACAAACCAACTTGGGAGTCCGAGTTCAGGATTCTCTTAAGGTTAACATGCAGGGTTAGTTGGCAGTTAGGAAGGTAAACGTAATGTTAGCATTCATTTTGAGAGGATTAGAACACAAGAGCAGAGAAAACTGCTGAAGCACAGGTCAGACCGCTGGAATGTTGGGAGCAGTTTTGCGCCCCATACTGAAGGAAGGATGTGCTGGCCTTGGAGGGGTCCAGAATGATCCCAGGGATATCTGAGGAGCTGTTGAAGAATCTTGGCCTGTGCTTGATTGAGTTTAGAAGGACGGGGGATGCGTGGTATATGATTGAAACTTACAGAATACTGAGAGGCCTGGATGAACTAGCCATCAAAAAGATGCTTTCACTAGTAAGAGACTAGAACCCGAGGGCAGAACTTCAGAATGAAGGGATGACCCTTTAAAATGGAGATGAAGAGGAATTTCTTTCGCCAAATGGTGGTGAATCTGTGGAATTCATTACTTCAGAGGCTGTGGAGGTCAAGTAATTGATTGCCTTTAAGACAGAAATAGAAAGGTCTTGATTGATGAGGGGATAAAGAGTTATGGGAAGAAGGCAGGAAAATGGGGTTGAGAAACAGATCAATCATGATCGACTGGCAGAGCAGACTCGATGGGCCAAATGGCCTAATCCTGCTCCTATGCCTTATGTTCTTCTGTAAGATGCGTAATTTATCAATATTTTAATATTTATTTTAGAGTCATTTTCACCTTACTGTGTGTGGATTTTGATCCGTATGTCTGAATGAGTTGACTGCTTAATTTGTAACTATTTCTGTAGCCATGGTGATTAATTTTTAAAAAGGATAAGGGAGATACTTGTTGCATACTCATGGCAAATCATGTACACTGGGAGATGTTTTATGAGCAAACAAAATAAATATATGTGTGTTAGGCTTTCAGTTAAAAAGATCAGTTTTATTTTGTTTACTTTTGATTCTGGGAAACATTGAGAGCTTATGAATTTAGCAGGATTTGCAGAAGGTTCAGAGTCATAGAGTCATAGAGATGTACAGCACGGAAACAGACCAACTCATCCATGCTGACCAGATATCCCAACCTAATCTAGTCTCACTTGCCAGCATCCCTCCAAACCCTTTCTATTCATATACCCATCCAGATGCCTTTTAAATGTTGCAATTGTACCAGCCTCCACCACATCTTCTGGCAGCTCATTCCATACTCGTACCACCCTCTGTGTGAAAAGGTTGCCCCTTAGGTTTCCTTTATATCTTTCCCCTCTCACCCTAAACTATGTCTTCTACTTCTGTACTCCCCCACCCCAGGGAAGAGACTTTGTCTATTTATCTTGTCCATGCACCTCATGATTTTATAAACATCTATAAGGTCACCCCTCAGCGTTCATTGCTCCAGGGAAAAAAGCCCCAGCCTATTCAATCTCTCCCTGTAGCTCAAATCCTCCAACCCTGGCAATATGCTTGTAAATTTTTTCTGAACCCTTTCAAGATTCACAACATCTTTCCGATAGGAAGGAGACCAGAATTGCACGCAATATTCCAAAAGTGGCCTAACCATCGTCCTGTACAGCCACAACATGACCTCCCAACTCTGATATTCAGTGTTCTGACCAATAAAGGAAAGCATACCAAATGCCTTCTTCACTACCCAGCTACCTGCGACTCCAATTTCAAGAAGTTATGAACCTGCACTCTAAGGTCTCTTTGTTCAGCAACACTCCCTAGGACCTTACCATTAAGTGCATAAGTCCTGCTAAGATTTGCTTTCCCAAAATGCAGCACCTTACATTTATCTAAATTAAACTCCATCTGCCCCTCCTCAGCCCAATGGTCCAGCTGATCAAGGTCTCACTGTAATCTGAGGTCACCTTCTTCACTGTTCACTAACACCTCCAATTTTGGTGCCATCTACAAACTTACTAACTATACCTCATATGCTCACATCCAAATCATTTATATAAATGATGAAAACCAGTGGACCCAGCACCGATCCTTGTGGCACTCCACTGGTCACGGGCCTCCAGTCTGAAAAACAACCCTCCACCACCACCCTCTGCCTTCTATCTTTGAGCCAGTTCTGTCTCCAAATTCTCCTCATATTCCAAGAGTTTAGGTTTAAGGAGTTTTAAGTTTAAGGTACCAGACTGGAAGTGTTGGTTAAAACCCTGAGTGATGTATTTAAAGCTGAGAAAGTCTATGCTCAACTGTAAAAATGGTTCGTGGAAGATGTGATCAAATTCTTCAAACCACAAAATTGAATCGCACCTAAGTCAAATGATTTGTTTAATATTGAAGAGAATTATATCAAGTGTTTGGGTGCTATAAAAGAGTGTTGTTGGGATTAGTGGGATTGTAGTTTAGATTTTAGATTTTTTTTTTGTGGGCGGCACGGTGGCACAGTGGTTAGCACTGCTGCCTCACAGCGCCAGAGACCCGGGTTCAGTTCCCGCCTCAGGCGACTGACTGTGTGGAGTTTGCACGTTCTCCCCGTGTCTGCGTGGGTTTCCTCCGGGTGCTCCGGTTTCCTCCCACAGTCCAAAGATGTGCAGGTCAGGTGAATTGGCCATGCTAAATTGCCCGTAGTGTTAGGTAAGGAGTAAATGTAGGGGTATGAGTTGGTTTCGCTTCAGCGGGGCGGTGTGGACTTGTTGGGCCGAAGGGCCTGTTTCCACACTGTAATGTAATCTAATCTAATCTAATCTAGTTTACTTTGTGTTTTGAAACCTTTTAAACTTTTGCTATATGTTAATAGTTTGATTTATTCTATTTTATCTTTATTTAGTAAAACTTCTGTTTTACTATTAAAATATATCTGCAAAATTATTTATTTATGTTTCAGTGAAAAACCACATCTTTAAAAACAATGAAAAACAAAACATTAATGTCTCAAGATATCAGTGATTAATTTGTGGAACTCATTGTTGCAGAGGGCTGTGGAGACCAAGTGATTGAGAATAGTTAAACATAACATACATGATTGAATGGTGGAGTAGACGTGATAGGCTGACTGGCCTAATGCTGTTCCTTTATCTTATGACCTTATGATATTATGAAACTTGTGAATTCAGTCATCTTCAAAAGGAATAATGTTGCCGAAAGTAATATTCTAGTCTATCTAAACCAATCCCATTATGGTTGGACTCAGGTTCAGACTGGTATGATCAAAAATCCCTGAATCTAACAAATGTATCTGATTCAAAATTTGTTAATCATGGTACATTTGGGAGGTACAATAGAGATCTCAATGTTAATTAAGACCACACATGTCCAACTTCATAATATTGCTAGACCTGGTCTCTGTCTTACCTTCACTCACACCATTGTTATTTCTAGACTTGACTACTTTAACACATTTTGGCTGGTCTTCCACATTCTACCCTTCCTAAACTTGAGGTCATCCAAACCTCTGCTGCATATCTCTTCACTCACAACAAATCGTGTTCACTTATCACCCCTGTTCTCACAGACCAACATGTGGTTGGTCATGCAATATCTTGATTTTGAAATTCTCATTTGTTTTCAAATCCCTCAATAGCCTAACACCTCCTGATGAAAATAATCTCCTCTAACCTCACAACACTTTAGGAAATCTCCACTTACCTTATTTTGGCCTACTGAGAATCTGTAATTTTAACTGCTCCACTGCCTTCAGTGACAAGGCAGTGGAGTGATTTGGAATGATTTCTTTGGAATGATTTCTGTTATGACATGGGGTAAACTCTCCTGCTTAATCTAAACCAGCAACACAGAAAAGATTTATCCCATGCAGTAATCTGTCAAAATTTGAGAGGCCAAAAACTATTCAAAGTAAAAATTAACAAATTCATTTCTTAAAGCATAACAGAATAATCAACTGACAACTATTCACAACTCCTTCCTCTAACCTATCTTTTACCTTCCTCTTCTACAATACTGGTCCGATAAAACCCCCGATTAAGATTGACAAAACAAGACTTTTTTAATCTCAAAACCAGGCAGCTTTCTATTCTCTCTGTATTCCTGCCTTCTTTTCTTCTTCTGAGGGATTCTGCTTCACAGGTTACTGATTTATAAAGGCACCTGTCAGAGACCTATTTTTCTGGGCAGTCTGCAGATGTCTTTGGCTTAGTAGTTCTCCTCCCAGCTGTTCAATTTTCTCCAGTCTTACAGCCCCCAAAACATCGGATTGTGTCATTGGCTTTTAAGATTGTCAATTTACTCAATTCAAATGGAATTTGGTATCTTTGGGGTATACCTTAAACCAATTGGACAAATTCAAATTTGTTTTTTTTGTCTCTAGCAACTCAGCCAGTGCTATCTGTTCTGAACCAAATGATACATTGTATCTTATTGAGAACAATTGGTTCTGTCACTGCTAGCTTTTAACTCTCTTAAAGATACAGTACACCCAAATCTTCATAACATTTCACTACACCTCTCTTCATCTCTACCTCATCTTTCACTTTCACAACACTTCCTAAAACTACATCTTTGAAAATGCTTTGGTTATGGTTCTTAATATCTCCTTTTCATGCCTCAATACCATATTTTATTTGGTAATGCTCCTCTGAAGCATCTTCAGATTTTCATTCATTATCAGTGATTTATAGATGTAAGTTGTTGTTGTAAACAACTGTCCACTTATACCAACCAGAGAACTAGATGGCAATAAAATAAAAAATTAAAAGCTTTTCATATGGAAATTGAGACTCGTAATTTTGCACAGATCCTCTCCAGTGTTTTTTTTAATTCATTGATAGGATGAGGGCATCACTGGCTAGGCCAGAATTTGTTGCCCATCCATAATTGCCCAGAGGGCAGTTAGGAGTCAATCACATTGCTGTGGGTCTAGAGTTACATGTAGGCCAGACCAAGTAAAGACGGCAGCTTCGCATTTGTGTACAGTTGGGTTTTTCTGACAATCGACAATGGATTCTTAATTCCAGACAATCAATTAAAATTAAATTCAAATTCTACCATGATGAGATTTGAACCCCAGAACATCATATGGGCCTCTGGATTAACAGTCCAGCAATAATACGACTAGGCCTTTGCCTTCCCCTTAGGGAAATGGCAATGCAAGCTTGAATTTTGAAGTTCTACCTCTGAACATAGCACCTACAAATTTTGCAGAGTGTTTTTGGAATGGAATAAAGGTATGTTCTGAGTTGCATATCCATTGTGCAGATGGGCAACTGTTCATCTTAAAGACACTTGCCTCAGTTTGAGCTGATGTTGCTATTGGGATGTCCAAAACGACTTATACTTTAAATGTGGCAGAAGATGATTTCAAGCTGACAGAGTTCTTTGGAAGATAAGTGTATCCCTTTGTAGAGATAAAGCGATATTCAGAAATGCTAAAAGTAGACATGAATGTGCATAAAGTGCATATAAATTGAGTGGAATTGTCAACTGATTTGAATGACCAAAGGAGCTGTCAAAAAAAACTGTGTAAAGGTTGTGCAATCTGTTAGGGAATATAAATGCTTTAATTATTTGAAAAAGAAAACACTATTCAACATTTTAAAACGTATTGATTGCTATTTCACTCTTTATAGTAGCATAAGCATGAGAACCATCATTATGTGATTAATGCTGAATGACTGATTTCACAACCTTTCTTTCTCAAAATAAGGTGTAAGTCAATTTAAATTAGATTCCCTACAGTGTGGAAACAGGCCCTTCGGCCCAACAAGTCCACACCGGACCTCTGAAGAGTAACCCACCCAGACCCATTTCTCTCTCACTAATGCACCTAACACTATGGCCAATTCACCTGACTTGCACATCTTTGTACTGTAGGAGGAAACCCACGCAGACACAGGGAGAATGTGCAAATTCTACACAGACAGTCACCCGAGGCTGGGATCAAATCAGGGACCCTGGTGTTGTGAAGCAGCAGTGCTAACCACTGAGCCACCGTGCCGCCCCATTGTGATGTGATTGACAGTTCCAAGTGGTCATAAACTCTTTAAAGTTGGACTATAAATTCCATTGTTTGCTTTTATAAGGGAGTAAAGAATGTTAAATATATTAAAGTTTTTTTTAATCAGTAAGTGTTATTTATTAAAAAGTGAATTCATCAATAGAAATCAATTCCTGGATATTCTCACATGGTGGATATTTGATGAGTTGACATTAGTATGTGTAAAATGTGGTAGGTAAGTGCATGTGTTGGCACTAAGTTGACATATGGTCTAAAAGGGGACATGGGGATGAATTAGAGGGACATAGGTTTCCATGGATTCTTATTTTGGGTCATGCAGTGTGTAGAGACCTTGGTTGGCCAAGAAGAGGGATAGGGATAGGTTAGGACCAAGGGTTTCCTTAGAAGGCCTAAGGATCGAGGGGCTTAGTAATCAGGCATCGGTTGGTATGTATAGGCCATTGGAACAAGAATAGGGGACATAAATTGGCATGAAAGGTCAAGGGATCAAGGGAGGGTGCAGATATTAGCTGGCATGGGAAATAAGTGGGGGATGAGGGATGAATTTTTTTTGCTTGTTTTTCTGTTTCTCAATAGAGACATTCAAAATTAATGGAGCAGATAGGAAGAAATTTGCATCATTAGCCTCAAAGCATTTTCCACACATTTTCCAGCCTCTCCTGCACCATCTACATCTCACCATAAATATCAGGGTCATTCAGTCAACATATTCATCTTGCTTGTTTTTGGCTGAGAAAATGGAGGTGGGTTTTTCACATCTCTGCTTCACAAAACATTTAATCACAACACTGTGTCCTGCAGCTGATTCAGTCAGTGTGATTCACTATCACATAAGTACCCCGCTAACTGGAGAAAACACACAGAATATTTTGGAATCAAGTTTCTTCTGCTGTTAATTTTACCACAAAATGATGCAAGTATAAAATAGGAACTCAGAAGGAACATCCAATCAAACTGGCAAATGTGACACACTCCTCTGCATTGTCTTGTACACTTAAAAATGGAGCTCCAGCACAACCAGTACATTTATTACCAAGTATGACTGGTATTTTACAGGTTTATCTCCCAATTTTTACTCAAAGCAATATTTGGCTAAAATTAGCAGCATGAGAGAAATATATCTTCTATCACCAAAACATTTACCAAAAAGAAATAAGATGTCTGAATTACCATGTTAATGTAAAAATTCTTACTTGCTCTAGTTGGTCACCGTGCATCCCCAATTGATACCACCAAAAAAATGACAAACCACTCACTCAGCTGGTTATTTTTTCATGAACTGCAATCACACTCTACTTTATAGAATCTGCTACAATTCATCAGTACTAATGATTTAAAGAGAATCCGTTGTCAAAATTTAAGGTAAAAATGAGAGGCTGTTTGTCTTTTCCATGCTTGTCACACAAAAAAAGAGCCATTCAACTTAACGCCACTGTTCCATAATGATCTGTAGATCTGTAGGTTATGACACTTCAAGCATATATCCAAGTATTTTTTTTAAATGAAGTTAGAGTTTCTACCATAAGCATGCTTTCAGGCAATGAGTTGGAGACTCTTGGCATCCTTTGGGTAAAAGAGAATCTCCTCAGTCCCCTACTAATCCTTCTACCAATTATATTTAGTCTATATTTTCTAGGTATTGGCCTCTCTGCTAAGACAATGGGCCCTTCTACGCACCCTATCAAGGCCCCATACATCTCAATTAAACCTTCTCCCAGCTGCCTCTGTTCCTAAAAAAACGCCGCCTATCCAATCTCTTGTCACTGCTAAAATGTTCCATTCCTGACAACAACCTTGTAATTCTCCTCTATTCCCTTGCCAATGTGATAACATCCTTCCTGTTGTGTACTGACAACAGCTGCACAGAGATTTCCAGCTGGAAACAAACTTGTCTGTTATACAAGTATAGCAAAAACCTCCTAGCTCTTGCACTATATGCCTTAGCTAATAAAGGAAGGTAACCCATGTGCCTTCTTAAGCACTTTATCTCTTTTTCCTTCAACTAACTGATATCTGTTGACATATACTCCCTTATACTTCTCAGAAACTTGTTATTAATTGTGTATTCCCTTGACTTGTTCACCCTCTCCAAGTGTCATTGTCTCACATTTCACCAGATTGAATTCCTGTTGTCACTGTTAATTTCACCTGACCAATCCATGATATCTTCCTGTAGGCTAAAGCTTTATTCCTCACTATCAAGCACATGGACAATTGTTTCATTTGCAAACATTGCAATTAAACCATTAATGTCACAGAAAGCCATGTCCAGGACTTTACTGAGCCCTGAAGTATCCCACTGGAAACATCCTTCAAATCACAAAACCTCCCATAGCCTTATTGACCCTTGCTCCCTTTGCTAGATCCAATTAGTTAATTTCCCTTGGACCAGTGCACTTTTATATTGCTATCCAGTTTAACGTGTGGGACCATGTCAAAAGCATCATTGAAATCCAGAGGTGAATAATGTTAGAAGCACTGTACTCATCAACTTTCCTTGTCACCTGTCCAAATAATTTAAATCGTATGATTTCTTGCAAGCCAGCAAACTTGGAAAATGAAGCCACCATTATCATGCTGTAGTTGGCCTGAGCCAGCAGAGAATGAGACTTCTGCCCTTCCATTGGAAGAAGTCCCACCATTGAGAATGTCTATACGAACTGCTTTCCTGTCAGCTCTGACTGTCTCAGAAATTCAGCAGTGGCCAGTGTTGAAGTTAGAAATAGCCCACGATGAAAAGAGAAATGAATCACAGAGGACATGGGCTTATATATGTGTGGTACTTCTGGGCAGTGAGGCATTGGACAGCTATGTTGGAAGGTGTGAGCGTGTGAGAGGTGATAGGTTTGAAGGTGGGCAGGAGAGCCCATGTTAAATCCAGTAGGAAGTTGCCCACTACTTATGGTCTACCCCTAAGTCACTGTAATTGTATCAGTGCTGGTGAGGGGCAGACAATGAGTGCCCTCTTAAGGGCCTCATCCAGCCCAGCTTAACAGATTTCCCTATAGATGCTGGTGGGAAATGGGCAGGAGTTGGGTGTTAGGGAGTCTCTTTTGATTGGGTCCCCTTGATGGATTGACACTCAAGTTTTGGGTCCCCTTAATGGAATGAAGTTTGAAGGTTTAAACCCTGTCCCCAATGTTGACTTCCCTAAATGGTCCCTCAAATTCTAGCCCCACCCCCTTTAGCGGGGCCTGTTGACTAACCCAAACAAGATCACTGAACACCCAAGCAAAGCTTGGATCCAGTTCTATTGCCTCTGCATGAAAATGTTAGACAATGTCCAGCCTCCAATTGATTGGCAGCTGAAGCAGGACTTTCTGTTACTGAAAAGGTGGGCCAAGTCTTTCTCCAGTTCATTATTTCCCATTATGGAGCCACTGCCAGTGTTACTTTTGATATCTGTTTGCCATACCTTTATAGCCAGGGGATGAGCCGGGAAATCCAACACCTCATACCTTTATAGCCAGGGGATGGGCCGGGAAATCCAACACCTTAAATGATTCAGCTATGATTCTCCCTAATAGATTAGAATATACTTTGGGCCCAATGATTTATTTACAAATAATTGAAGATTAAACACCTAATTTATTTGCTCTCTCAATTTGTTTATTCCAACCAAGATCTTAACTGCAATGTTTGCATTGTTCTGACTATTTCATGGAGCATGGCCCAAAAGAAAGATCCATCCTTCCACCTTTTTCATCCAGATCTGGTTTCCTTTCAGATCTCTGATAGGCTTTACTCTTTTTATCGTCTTATTCTTTACGAATTGTAAACTGGTTAAACTTACCAATTTTTTTCATGTTTCCATGCGGAATGAACTTCCTGAGGAAGTGGTGGATGTGGGCACAATTGCAATGTTTAAATTTGGGTAAAGACATGAATAGGAAATCTTTGGAGGGATTTGGGCACGAAGCAGCAGGTGGGACTAGTTTAGTTTGGGATTATGTTTGGCATGGACTGATTGGACCGAAGGGTCTGTTACCATGCTGAATGACTCGATGACTCCACGTCTTCTCTTTGCTTTCCTCATTTCAAAGCTGTATTCTATACCCTACATTTTCTGCAATGTTGGGCTGTGAGTTCCACCTTTTCTCTTTGTGTGACTACATTTGCTTTGAGCTTTGACTAACTCCTCTCTGTTTACCTCCCACTACTTCAACACTTTCAGATAGTTGCTTCTGTCCATTTTTGCATAAGTAAATTTGAGCTGAGTAACATTGTTCTTTCTTTCATTGAGTACCTTTATTCTAGGTCTATCACTGACCTATTCACTGCTATGTTTAATCTAATCAAATTATCATGACCACCAAAGTCTCCTTTTGATACCCTTTTCACCTGCCAGCTTCATCCCCTAAAAACTAAGTCCAAAGCTGCTCATCTTTTGATGGGATTACTGTGTAGTCACTGAAATAACACTTGAATGAATCTTAAGAATTTTGCACTGATTCTGGCGCAGTTAGTCTTAGGATAGTTGAATCCTCTGCCATACTGAAATTTTGTTTTGGATATCTCAGGAATTTGCCCACTTACAAGCTTTCTCACCTTCCCTGACTATTTACAGATTAGAATACAGTGTGATTTCCCCTTTTTGGTTCTGCAAGCATTCTGAAGTGCGACTGAAAATTATTTAGTATGCTAATTAAAAAGTATCCTTTTTGATTAAAGACAAAATAGATCTGAAGAAGAGTCATGCCAGACTCAAAAGGTTAACTCTGTTTTCTCTCTCTACAGTTGCTGCCAAACTTGCTGAGCTTCTCCAGAATTTTCTTTGTTTCTTTTCCATTGTTGGAAATGACTTTCCGATAGTAAATGATAGTCAAAGGCACATTAAAGAGCAGGTTTTCCATTATCAAGAAAAAATGAAACATACGGAATTAGAGAACACAAACTCCAAAAGAAAAAATAAACATTACTGAAAGCAAACTAACACAAAATGAAATTTGACTCTTTCGTCACCATAAGCCAATGCTTTGACAATGACCTAAATTTATTTTGAACTTTATCGTCTAAATATTGTTGTAACGATATCCATTAGTCTTTCGTGAACCCAAGATGTTCCAAAGTCTGATGTAAACAATAAAAATAATTGCAAAGTGCGGTCACATGTTGTAGTGCAAAAAACAAGCCAATTTGAGCACAGCACCATCAAACAATAAGAAATTAGAAAAGGACCATTCACTGATATAAAATCAAAATGCAGTGGACATTGGGCATCTGAATGAAGGAGCAAATATTTATGGAACCTCTTAGCAGATGAGGTAGCATCTGTGAGGAGAATGCGTCAAGACCTTTGGTTAGAATTGATTCTGATAGAAATTTATCAACCTGATACAACATGACTTGTTGACTATTTCAAACATCCCTTGAATGTATTTTGTTTAATGAACTTCTGTATTCATGATATTGGTGAAGGGCAATAAATGATGTCTGCATTATCTAAACTTCTTTGAAACAATATGAATGCTAAGATAATGAAGGTTGGAGGTCTGAAATGCTGTATTTAAGTTCCTTTCAGGAGCATTAGCAATGATTGAACAGCAAAGCAACCAAAAGATTTATTGCATCCATAAAACATTCAATCATCTGTTGATAATTCTCCCTGTCTTAATACCCCTGCTAATTAAGTTATCCAGATCCTTAAAGGGTCTGTTGATAAAATACCAGGTGCCTTTTACTGGGAAACCAGTATTGATCTGTGGTTGTCAAGCTTTGACTTTGATAACTATTTATGTCTCCTATACACAGATATATACTCAAGGGATTCAAAATTCAAGGAGACCTGTTGTTCCAATGAGAAATGACAAGTTCCAGAACAGCGCTTGCAAAACAACGTCTCACCTCAAGATGTGAAGACAATGCCAGGATCTTTCCCAGCCCAGGTGAGGTAGCTTTGCCTGCCCACGGGATATTACATCTGTTGAATTCAACATAGGGTTGGGATCTTTAGGTCATCTCACCTTCTTCAGTGATTCCCATGGTGGGTTCTGAGGCTCATGGGGAACCCCCTTCAATGGGGTGAGAAGCATTTATAAAGGCACGTTTAGCCTTGGGTACTGATATTTGCAGCTATGTTTCCCAATCTGTCAACAATGTATTAGGGTCACAGGATTTGAATGCACAGCAGAAATATCTTCTTCAATGATGTGGAAAGTTTGCCACAGCCTTTATGCTCAGACCTTCTACCATTCATAATGGCATTTGTGCTGAGGAGGGAGGGTATCACTTGTTGCAGGTGATTGGGAAGGTTGGGTGCAAGACAGCTATCTGTTGAGGTTGAGTGTGAATAGTTGGCTGTTGGGACACGGAAATGAGGAATAAGTAGGCTTGCGAGGTGTGTTGTTCGGAAGGCTGCCTTACAGTAGAATGTTGGGAAAGTTATCACCAAGTGATATGACTCTTGAGCTTTCCTGTCCTCCTGAGATCCTGGATCCACTTCCTGGTCTATACTCAGGTTGGAGGAAGCACACTTCAGCTGTGAACATGCCTGGTCACTTCCATTCATGCCTGCTGGTTTTGAGATGTTACCCTCTTTCTTCTATCCTTTGGCAGAATCACTTCACTGCAGCCCATCACATCCCTCAGCAGGACCTCAAACTAAAAGTGTGATACCCAGTGAACAGCTTTCCCAAGTCCCTTCCCCATTCCTGTTTTTGTTGCAGCTTCAAAAGCTAAGTGATTGGGGAGCTCTTCAATGGAAAATGCTTCCACTGACAGATACAATGCAGCGCCTGCCTATTCTCACTGATGGATCGGGGAATCCAAATTCTCTGGGATAGAAGGTTAGCTCAGCCTGCCAGTTATTAACTAAACCCACAAATTGTCCTGCTGCTTTCATGCCAGTTAGGAATAGAAGAGAAATGCCAACCATTAAATTGGCAAAATGCAGGCACAGAAGCCACAAATGGAAAAGAATAATCATTTTTAAATGGGGCCAAGTGGTGACTGGAGAGGGAAGGCTAATTTTAGAATGTAAAATGATCCCAACTAAGATTGGTTCACCTTATTTTTTGTTGTAGTCTTTGGGACTGACACAAATGTTGCAAAACAAACACTTTACTCCAAGAGAAAAACAGAAATTGCTGGATAAACACAACAGGTCTGGCAGCATCTGCAGAGAGAAAGCAAAGTGTTGGAAAAGGTTATAAGAGATAGGATTTATAACCCTCTAGAAAAGAATAATCTGATCAGGGACAGTCAGCACAGTTTTGTGAAGGGTAGGTCATGCCTAACGAATCTGATTGACTTTTTTGACAAAGTGACCAAACAGGTAGATGAGAGTAAACAGGTTGATGTGGTGTATATGGATTTCAGCAAGGCGTTCGATAAGGTTCCCCACAGTGGGCTATTATACAAAATGCGGAGGAATGAGATTGTGGGAGACATAGCAGTTTGGATCAGTAATTGGCTTGCTGAAAAAAAACAGAGGGTTATAGTTGATGGAACATGTTCATCTTGGTGCCCAGTTACTAGCAGTGTACTGCAAGGGTCGGTGTTGGGTCCACAGCTGTTGGTCATTTTTATAAATGACCTGGATGAGGGCTTAGAAGGGTGGGTTAGTAAATTTGCGAACGACACTAAAGTCAGTGGAGTTGTGGATAGTGACGAAAGATGTAGTAGGTTGCAGAGAGACATAAATAGGATGCAGAGCTGGGCTGAGAGGTGGCAAATGGAATTTAATGTGGACAAGTGTGAGGTGATACACTTTGGCCGGAGTAATCAGATTGCAAAGTACTGGACTAATGGTAAGATTCTTGGGAGTGCAGATGAGCAGAGATCTCGGTGTCCATGTACACAGATCCCTGAAAATTGCCACCCAGATTGACAAGGTTGTTAAGAAGGCATACAGTGTTTTGGCCTTTATTAATAGAGGGATTGAGTTCCGGAACCAGGAGGTTATGCTGCAGCTGTACAAAGCTCTGGTACGGCCACACTTGGAGTATTGTGTACAGTTCTGGTCACCGCATTATAAGAAGGATGTGGAAGTTTTGGAAAGGGTGCAGAGGAGATTTACTAGGATGTTGCCTGGTATGGAAGGAATGTCTTACAAGGAAAGGCTGAGGCCCTTGAGGCTTTTCTCGTTAGAGAGAAGAAGGTTGAGAGGTGACTTAATAGAGACATACAAGATAATCAGTGGGTTAGAAAGGGTGGACAGGGAGAGCCTTTTTCCAAGTATGGGAACGGCAAATACGAGGTGACACAACTTTAAAGTAAGGGGAGATAGGTATAAGACAGATGTCAGTGGTAGTTTCTTTACTCAGAGAGTAGTAAGGGTATGGAATGCTTTGCCTGCGACGGTAGTAGATTCGCCAAGTTTAAGTGCATTTAAGTCGTCATTGGACAGGCATATGGACGTACATGGAATAGTGTAGATGGGATGGGCTTCAGATTAGTATGACAAGGCGGTGCAACATCGAGGGCCAAAGGGCCTGTACTGCACTGTATTGTTCTATGTTCTATGTTGTTCTATGTAACTCTGCTTTCTCTCCACAGCTACTGCCTGATCTACTGTATTTTTCCAGCAGTTCCAAGCTCTGCATTCTCTCTACACTCTGCTTTCTTTATTCCAAGCTTCATCAAGGGAAGCAATGACCAGAAGTGCTGAGAAAAGCCTCTCCGTCAAAATGCAACAAGCTGTTGACTTACAGCAACCTCTTGCCCAGAATTGCCCAAACTGGCAATGACACATTTGTGAAGAGGCCAACCATCTCTACCAGCTCCATAAGCCCCCTGGGGGAAGGAAGGTGTGAAAGCCCAAGCATCCCAGCTCTTCATACGCCACCTGCCCTACCTGGATGTGCCAGTCCAGCACTGGACTGTTTATTTACCTCAGGACCACAACTTGAAAGTGAAAATCACCCTCAGTCTCAAGGGACTACTTACGATGAAGAAGAAGACCAAAACTTAATTCTATTGATTGACTGCATTTAAAATTGATGGTATCAGCATTTTCACCATGCCTTTTTAAAATGAGGAACAGGATAATTATATTTAATGTTAGAAACAGATTTCACTAAATTGCATTGCCACAATCAAAATGTCTGAATCTGATGGGTTTGAGGTCAAGTGAGTTGATCTTTTGCTTTTGTGTTGATACTTGGTATGGAAATAAATCGTCTTTCTCCAAAGTATTTCAAATTCTTGGCAAATGCTACAGCACAACCTTTATTCAAATGGGACTTTGAGCCAATCCAATGTTGACATGCTGGGATGGAATGTGTCACCCTGCCAAATTCAATATGACCTGCTTGGTCTGTGCTCAGATGAACGCTTGTGGACAGGAAGCAGATCTAAGGTAATATCATTGCAGAGACCATTCCAGGGCCACCAAGATATCATTTCCTGAAATCAATGACTCAAACTGTAATCCTTGATTCAAATGTAATATGGGGGTGGAGGTGGGGCAAATTGAATAGTTGTTTCAAATAGCCAGCATAAGCTCTACAGTCTGATGTCCTATGTGATGTGATGTTATTTGCATGGATAGACTTTAACAATTTCATACCTTTGTAATATAGATACCATTGTAATGTTGAGAAATTTCCACACTGCAAAGAGAATGAAGGGATAATTTATTTGTTAGTAATATTGATTGAGGTATAAATGTTAGCTAAGAATGCTTCCCTTCTCTTCAAATGGCTCCATTAGGTCTTATACATACAAGTTCAACCTTCCTGTTTCTGAGACAAGAATGCTTTTTCTGAGCCAAAGCTCAGACCTGGTAGTGAGTTAATGCACCTGAACTATGTGCAAAGTGACGATATCTTGAATCAAATTCTGCTAGATCATAGATCCACCAAATTGCTACTGAAACATCCACTGATAACTTCAAGGTCTCAATCTGACCATGTTTGCCATCTTTGTTTGTCATAATAAAATACAGGCGAACAACACAGGACTTAGGATCAGAAGTAGGCCTATTTGGCCGTCCAAGCCAGCCCTGCCATTCAATAAGCTCTGGTAGCCCTGTCACTTTCACTGATTAGATTAGATTAGATTCCCTACAGTATGGCAACAGGCCTTTCAGCCCAACAAGTCCACACTGACCATCTGAAGAGTAACCCACTGAGCCCCATTCCCCTACCCTATATTTACCCTTGACT
This sequence comes from Chiloscyllium plagiosum, assembly GCF_037043375.1. Taxonomy (NCBI): domain Eukaryota; kingdom Metazoa; phylum Chordata; class Chondrichthyes; order Orectolobiformes; family Hemiscylliidae; genus Chiloscyllium; species Chiloscyllium plagiosum. Next base: position 99,599,154 of record NW_028270143.1, on the reverse strand, counting down.
AATGCACCTAATACTATGGCAATTTAGCATGACCAATTCACTTGACCTGCACTTATTTGGATTGTGGGAGGAAACGGAGCACCCAGAGAAAACCCACGCAGACACGGGGAGAATGTGCAAACTCCACACAGACAGTCACCCAAGAAGGGAATCGAACCTGGGTCCCTGGTGCTGTGATCCACCGTGCCACCCCACTTTCCTGTCCATATCCCATGATCTTTGGCTCCCTTGCCTATCAGAAATCTATCTAGCTCAGCCTTCAATGAATATAAAGACCCAATATCCACCATCTTCTTTAAGAAGGGTCCCACACTCTTTTGACCCTGTGAGAGATAAAAAGTCTCATTATCTCTGTCTTAAAAAGGGAGGACTCTTATGAATAAATGACATCTCCTAGTTTTAGTCTCTCTCATGAGACGAAACATCCACTAGGTCTCTAACCTATTCAGTCCTCTCAAGATCTTAAAATAAAATCACATCTTATTTTAAGCTCCAATGGGTATAGGCCTAATCTTTCAAATTGTTCTTCATTAGTTAACCCTATTATACCAGGAATAAGTTGACTATTAATGTTTAAAACCTCATCGAATAACTTTAAGGCCTTAGGTTTTAGATTTGAGAGAAAAGCAATTAAAAATGATTTGTGGCATTTTACAATGACCAGAAAGCAGCTGAACACTCAGGGGTATATAAAGGAATGTCTCATGTCTGGGAGTGAGACTCATATCCTGAAAGACTTTTTAAAAGTTCACTCATGGAGAAATACCTTCTGCCAACATTTATTGGCTGTCCATAGTTGCCCTTGGAAAGGTCGATTTTGCCTGTCCTCGGATGCTGCCTGAATTGCTGTGCTCTTCCAGCACCACTGATCCAGAATCTGGTTTCCAGCATCTGCAGTCATTGTTTTTACCTCGTTGATTTTAACCCTACTGTGAATCCTCTTGCAAGGATGCCTGCCTTGAAGAAGTTTTCCTCCTCTCTCTATTCCTAATGAAGGGCTTTTGCCCGAAACGTCGATTTTGCCTGTCCTCAGATGCTGCCTGAATTGCTGTGCTCTTCCAGCACCACTGATCCAGAATCTGGTTTCCAGCATCTGCAGTCATTGTTTTTACCTTGGAAAGGTAGTGCCTTCTTACACCTTCTTGAAAAAGAATTATCTTCTTTTTTGCCTGGAGCATCAAAGGCTGAGGGGTGACCTTATAGAGGTTTATGAAATCATGAGGGCCATAGATGAGGTGAATAGCCAAGGTCTTTTTCCCAGTATAAGGGAGTTCAAAACTAGACGGCACAGGTTTAAGGTGAGAGAGGAAAGATTTAAAAGGGACCCGAGGGGCAATTTTTTCACTAAGAGGGCGGTTTGTGAATGAGCTGCCAGAGGAAGTGGTGGAGGCTGGTACAGTTACGATATTTAAAAGCTGTTTAGCCAAATACATGAAGAGGATATATTTAGAGGGATATCGGCCAATCACAGGAAAATGGGACTACTTCAGTTTAGCAAACCTGGTTGACAGAAGAAGTTGGCTCGATGGATCTGTTTCCGTGCTGTACAGCTGTATGACTCTATTTAAGTTTACTCTCTGTCAGAAAGTTGATAGGTTGACCTAACACTGTGACATCAGGTCAGAGGGCACTGGATAATTATTTGGATAGAAGTGGTGTGTAAGAATATTGGGAAAAGGCAAAAGATTGGTTCTAGTTAATAGAATTGGCGAAGATATGGTGAGCCAAATGGCCTCCTTCTGCAGTGTATCCATTCTCTGATAGATGTGCAAACAAAAGCTTGGGTTGCAACTGAAATCGAAGCCTCACATTAAATCATTATAATGTCCATGGCTTGAGCTCTGCTACAGTAATTAACTATTTTCATGCACTACATATTTTCAGATCAAGCAGTCCAAACCTTTCCACAACTGATGAATCAACGACCCAGAAAAGCAGTACGTTACTGCTCTGCATTATCACAAATAATACCTCCGTGAAGAGTACCACACAATCTTCCTGTCAATTTACAGTCAACACTCAGTTTGTTATTTATCACAAATCAGTTTGATGTTAAAATGCTGGAAGGAAATGAAAGCTTTATAGTTTGGAAGTTGCAAAGCCAAAAACCGAGTGGTGACCCCATCTTAAGAACTGATGCCTTTACTTCTGTTCTTATTTCCATTGTGCAAGGTTTTGAACATGAATATTGGCTAAAAAAAGGTAATTTTTTGAATGAAAATTAATTCTGAAAATAACTTTAGGCAGTTGAGTCAGATGCCAACCCATCAAATCCCTCCTTTACCTCACATCATCCATATCTCTATAACGCAGTTTAAAATGGGACATTATCTAAAAATCATTGGCTCTTCTTTTTAAGAGAAATAAGGACTTTTTTTCCTCATAGAGGCATAAGAATCTTGGAACTTTCTTCTGCACAGGGTGGTGCAGGCAAAGTCATTTAATAATTTAGAGGCAGATAAATTTTTGACCTACAAGAGACCCAACGGTTCTCAGGTGGAGGCAGAAATGCGGATTTGTGCTACAATCAGATCAGCCCTGATCTTATTGAATGGCAAATCGTGTCTTACAAACTTGATTGAGTTTTTTGAAGAAGTAGCAAAGAGGATTGATAAGGGTAGAGTGGTGGACGTGATCTATATAGACTTCAGTAAGGCATTCGACAAGATTCCCCATGGGAACTGGTTAGCAAGGTTAGATCTCATGAAATACAGGGAGAACTAACAATTTGGATGCAGAACTGGCTCAAAGGTAGAAAACAGAGGGTCATAGTGGAGGGTTGTTTTTCAGACTGGAGGCCTGTGACCAGTGGAGTGCCACAAGGATCAGTGCTGGATGCACTACTTTTCATCATTTGTATAAATGATTTGAATGTGAGCATAAGAGTTATAGTTAGTAAGTTTGCAGATGACACCAAAATTGCAGGTGTAGCGTACAGCGAAGAAGGTTACCTCAGAGTGCAATGGGATCTTGATCAGATGGACTAATGTGCTGAGAAGTGGCAGATGGAGTTTAATTCAGATAAATGTGAGGTGCTGCATTTTGGGAAGGCAAATCTTAGCAGGACTTAAACTCTTAATGTTAAGGTCCTAGGGAATGTTGCTGAACAAAGAGACCTTGGAGTGCAGGTTCGTAGTTCCTTGAAAGTTGAGTCACAGGTAGATAGGATAGTGAAGAAGGTGTTTGGCATGATTTCCTTTATTGGTCAGAGTATTGAGTACAGAAGTTGGGTGGTCATGTTGCGGCTGTACAGAACATTGGTTACGCCACTTTTGGAATAATGCATGCAGTTCTGGTCTCCTTCCTATCAGAAAGATGTTGTGAAACTTGAAAGGGTTCAGAAAAGATTTACAAGGATTTTGCCAGGGTTGGAGGATTTGAGCTTTAGGGAGAGGTTGAATAGGCTGGGACTCTTTTTCCCTAGAACATCCGTGGCTGAGGGGTGACCTTATACAGGTTTATAAAATCATGAGGGGCATAGGATAAATAGACAAAGTCTCTTCCCTGGGGCGGGGAGTCCAGAACTAGAGGGCATAGGTTTTGAGTGAGAGGGATAAGATATAAAAAAGAGACCAAAGGGGCAACGTTTTCATGCAGAGGGTGGTAGATGTATGGAATGAACTGCCAGAGGAAGTGGTGGAGGCTTGAACAATTTAAAAGGCATCTGGATTGGTCTATGAATAGGAAGGGTTTGAATAGATATGGACTGGGTGCTGGCAAGTGGGACTAGATTGGGTTGGGATATCTGGTCGACATGGATGAGTTGGACCGAAGGGTCTGTTTCTGTGCTGTACATTTCTATGACTCTATGGCAGGACAGGCATGATGCGCTGAATAGCCTACTCTAGCTCCTAATTTGAATGCTTGTTATTTTTCTGCACGACCACTCTCTGCAAACTCTATATATTCTTCTTATACCACTCCACTTCCTTTGTTACACCATTGGTAGTCGTATCTTCAGCCATTTGTAGGTCCTAAGCTCTGAACATCCATCCACAAACATCTACCCACCTCTAACTCTTGCTCCTCAAAGCAGCTCTTAAAACCAACCAATTTGACCAAACATTTCCTGTGTCATCCTGATTATCTTTCTTTTGGTTTGAATTCATTTTTTTTGTCTAATTTTTCTCCCTTGCAGCATCTGATGTGTTTTATTGTGTTAATGTGGCTACGTATTCCAGCATTGTAGTCTCAGCTAGGAACACCATGAATAAAAATGGCAAGCTCGGGGATCTGGAGGCTAGTTTATCATTAGCTATTACATTAGTTACTAACATTAGCTATGTTTCTGGTCTTAACACTTGTGTTGGAGTAGATCTAATAAATGTACACCACAGGCGCAGTTTTCTGCATTGGGAGCTTAAATCACTATTTGACCTGAAGAAGTTGGTATTTCCTTTGTGATTTTCCATCTGTTCATTTCAATGAGTTTAAAGTCACATTGACATCCAAGCTCAAAATGGCACAAAGCATGTCTTCGCATATGTGTAGGATGACCCTTCAGTGCATCAAGCCGACTCTGCCATTCAATGTGATCTTGGTTGATCCTGTACCACAGAGTCATAATCCCACAGTCTGCCCATACCCCTTGAGACTTTAGCTTCTCAAAGTCTATCCATTTCTTCCTTATCATCAGTGACTTTGCCTCTGTTTTACTGCTATCCATAGTAGAGACTCCCACAGGTGTACTACCTTCTGAGCAATGCTCCCTCTAAGCTGAGCAGTAGTGCAGCCACTCGGAGGTCCCATGCATGCTAGGTGATGCACTGATGTATTGATTTCCACACGCTGGATTCACTGCCATGCACAGACCTACCCAGATTCTCACAGCAGAAAAAAAAATGTTTATGATGGATGAGCAAAGATATGTCTCCTGATCTCAGTCCAACATGATCTACCGTGTTACCTGATAGCATAGTCCCTTTGTCTGCAGCCCACCCTGACCTGGGGAAATGTTATCCCTGAATCCAGTCGCTGCTGTCCTTCCATTGGAAGGAGATGTGATGAGAGAGAGCCAGCCTGCCAAATTTACCCAATCTCAGATTTATTGTTTGAAAATCCAATGCAAGGCAAATTGGCAAAAGTTACCAATCGCAGTTCTTATAATCTTCAATGCAAAATCATTTCTTAAACTATTGGAAATTTTGAGCACTTGGGTCTGTGCCTTTTTCCTGTTTGAGGGAACTGCACAAGAAGGAAGGCAGTTTCTCGTACAGACCGTCTGCTAAATTGACACTATGGTTACAAACACGTCGGAATAGAGACATCAGAGAAATATTATTGAGAAATGCTTTGTTCTTGTACAGAACTCTCACTTAATCATTTCACCTTTTCACTCTCTCCCTGTCTTCAAAAGCTTCTTGTAAACCAATCTCATCAACTCCTTGAATTATAAATAGAGCAATAAGGCTTCTAAGCTTTCAGCGAATGTAGAATGAAGGCGTGCTGTCAACAGCAGGCACATGATATTCTCACTGTCAGTGATACACACTAATATAAGGCTACATATCGTGACACTCTTGAGTCCCTTACCAAATAGAGATGGATAAGCAAATTCCCCAACTGGTTATGCCCAGACACCATACTGCTGCACTGTTGACTATGCTTGATTTTGAACACATCATCTGCATCAAACAGCTACCCTCTACTCACTGCATTTTAGTAAGGGAAAACGTCCTGCTTTTCTCAGGAGACTTTCATAATTTCAATATTTACAGGGTAGACTGACTGCTGTAAAATAGACTGTTTATTACAAAGCCTGTTGCAAGTTTCTCCTCAGCTTCAACACAGTCATGAGCTGTCACTGGATTGCAAATTATTTCTGCTTTCTGTCTCCTTCTCTTTTTAAATACATTTGTTATCTTGCAATCTAATTGGACCCTCCCTGAATCAAGGGAGTTTAGAGAAATTAAAATTAACAAATTAACTGTTCCACTAACCACTTCTTTTAAGACCCGAAAATGAAGTCCTTCAGGAGCTGGGAACTTGTCAGCCTGCAGTTTCAACATTTTACTTATTCTATTCTACTGTTTACAGTTTTCCTGATCTCCCTTACTTTCCTGTTTCCTGATTTATCACTGTGTTCAGTATGTTACTTCTAATCCTCTGTTGTTGAAGACTAATGCAAAGTAAATGTTCAATTCAACTGGAACATCCGTATTTTCCATTATTAATTCTTCAAGCTCACTTTCTATAGGACTAATGCACATTTTGTTTTCTTTGCCCTTTGTAAATATTTATAGAAACTCTGACTATCGCTTTTGGATTTCTGACTGGCTTTTTCCACACTTTCATTACTTTTCTTCATTAAGTTTGTAGTCATTCTTTATTATATTTTCTGTTCTGTTCAATAGTCTAACCTGCAACCTTTCTCTGCACAACTATATATTTTCTCTTTAAGTTTGGTACTATATAATTAACCAAGGATACTTAGTCTGCCCTCTGGAATTTTTCTGCCTTGTTGGAAGGTATCAATTCCGTGTATTCTGAAATATTCCTTCAATTTCTGCCACTGCATCTTCACTGGTTTATCATTTAAACCAATTTGCCAATTCACTGCAGCCAACCCTGCTTTAATTCACTAAAATTACCTTTACTTAAATTTTTTAAAAAATAGTCTTGGATCCAGTCCTCTCCCCCTCAGATTAAGTGTTCAATCATATTAGGTAGTTGTTAACAATAGGCACCTTCACAATGAGATTATTTATTAATCATATCTCGTTGCTCAGTACCAGGTCTAGTATAAGCTGCTATCTTATTGGCTCTAGAACATGTTATTCTGAGAAATTATCCTGAAAATATCTCATGAACTCCTCATCTGTACTATATTTTCTCCATCTGATTTTTTCAGTCTATTTGTAGATTAAAATCTCTCATGATTATTGCCATGCCTTTCTAACAACCTCCCATTATACCATCACTAATGCTACACCCAACCCTGTGGTTATTGTTAGGAGGTCTGTACACCACTTCCACATATGACTACTTGCCTTTGTTATTTCACATCTCGATCCAAACCATTCCCATATTCTAGTTATCTGAATTTAAATCATCCTTCTTTTGTGCTAGTATTATCATTAAATAATAGGGCCACCCCTCTGTCTTTTCCTAGATGACTGTCCTTCCTAAATGTTGAGCGCCATTCATTACTTAGATCAAAATCCACATCATTGGCATTTCCAACACCAATCTTCTCAGAATGCTGTCAATTTCCAAACTTACCTTCTGTAGCAGATTGAATCGACAAATGTGATGTCATGCAGCAATTTCAGAAACTCATGGGAAGGTCACAGGTTCAAACGCAGGGCCGGGCAAAGCAAATTACCCAAGAATTTGTGGCAATTCACAATTTGTGATGTGCCTTTTCCTCTTTATAGGTTGTTCGGCAACATTCATCTCATTATTATCTTGTCTGTAAACTCTCGGTCATTACTGAAATACAGATTTTCACTCCAGTTACAGTCAACAGCTGCTTTTAATACTGAAGTTATGTACATGTGCACAGACTGCAAACATCAACATTTCTCAAGCCTCATGCACTTTGCTCACACACTGTGGAATGTAAATTTTCCCCTGGTTAAGGATATCTGATGGGCTTGAAGATAATGTAATAAAAGGTCAGTGGCATCCTATTGTGCTGTAGTCGGACCATTTGCAAAACATACACATCTGTTTGTCGATGTGTGAACTATGTCCGAATTGATGGCATCCTTGCCTCTAGGCCAAAGGATTGAAGGTTCAAGTGCCAATCCTGAGCTTAAACCACAAAATCTAGGTTGATACTCTAGGAACAGGAGTTGGTCATTCATTTCATTGACACTAATTTACCTTTTAATACAATCATGGCTAATCAAGCATTGACATGCCTGTTACTGATACTATCTAATTATATACTACACAATTTAACATTGTATTTTTGCTCTGTTCCAATACCGTAATGCACTTTATATGCTATGATCTGCCTGTACTATATGCAATACAAAACTTTTCACGGTATCTAAGTACATGTGACAATAAATCAGATCAAATATCCTCACAGCCCATTATGCCATTAATAATGAAACATTTGTCAACCTCTATTATAAATATATTCAAAGACTGAGCCTCCACAGCCCTGTGTGGTAGAGAATTACAAAGATTCACCATTGTCTGCTTAAAAAATATTCTCCTCATCTCACTCCTTACTGAGGGAATGCTGCACTGGCATTTGGGTGACACTCTCACAGATGTGAACGATACCATGACACTACTTCAAGAAGAGCCTGGATGTTTTACCTGGTGTACTGCCCGATATTTATCCCTCAACCATCAAGCCATGGGCAAACTGACTGTCTCATTTCCAGTATTACAACCAGAAACTATTAATTTGTTATGAAGAGCTGTGAGGCATCCAGCTGTGGTAGATGCACTACATAAATGGAAATCTTTGTTTCTTTTCAATGGAAAGTTGCAGAAGGCAACGAGGTCAAATGTTGCTGATCTCCCATCAGTTATGGAAACTCATCTATTCAGGTCGAATTGATTAATGTTGCAGCTAAACTAGTCAGTAAAATAGCTCCTTCCTGACAGACTGTTTAATTTCTTCCCATTGAAGAAAAATCACTGCAGTAAAGACAAGGAACGCGATTGACACTTTGAATAATCTTTACTCCGTAGATAATCCTTCCACAGCTGTGCCCGCCACCGAGCCTTCACAGAACTTTAACAACAAAAAAAGCAGAGCTGATGAAGCCTGAGGCAGATTTCTTTTCGATCTCTCGAGTGACTTTAAGAGACAGCCAGTCTGGAAAACATTTAATTTGTTTGTAGGAATGGTAAACAGTGCCAAAATCAACAACTTGCTTCCTCTGGGGCTGAATAACAAATTAGCTTGTAGAAACAGACAGTTCAGTAAGTCATGCGGTTTTGACATGAACCCTCAGGCTCCCAGGTTTACCCGAGAAATTAGTGCACCCTGACAGGATTTTGAATTCTGTGTGTCCTTGGAGCATTACATTTTTTGTGGATATTATGCATATTTCTTGAACACAACGAGAGAAGAAAATTAGTCATGTTATCGTAGGCTTCAATTTTATTTATCTAGCAAGGTGGTAACATAGCTGCAACTTTCCGAAAGAGTTCAATTACTCATTTTTGACAATCTTAGGATGAGTGCAACAGTTCACCAGTTCCGTGAGTACACATTGACTGTGGTAAACGTCTTGGGCCTGGATTATTGTTGATATTTGTAAGTGTGGTTGCTGGCACTCCACCAATTACTCATTGCCCTCCCAGTCCCACCCTGCTAAGCTCAGCCACTCACTACTGGACTGCACAGTGTGTGATTGCAAACTGGAGTCAGAAAGGCCACAGAAAAATCACATGGGACTAACCAGGGAAGGCCAGAGTGCAATTTTAAGCAGTTTCCATTTCACCGTCATAAAACAACGCAGGGAACAATCTGAAAGGGAACACTGAGTTAAATCTCTGACTCAAATTATCTAACGCATTGAGGCAAAAAATCACCCGTCCAGTTATAGGCTTCATTACAAGTAATAGGTCAGTATAAACATGGGTCTTGTCAGATCCCACAGCCAGCCTTTGATCTTTGCCTTTTCAACAAGAAATAGGATGCCAGCATGATTGACACCGCCAACTTTGTTCTGTATTGGAGTCACTACAGATTTTATTCCAGAATTAATTTTGTAACGCAAGCTTGCTATCATTAGCACTTTATAAAGATTCACCACAAGCTGGGTCACATACCAGTTTCAACAGAGAATCTATTCAATGTAAACCATTTAGTGATGTGACACCAGCATTAGTATCCTGTTGGCTCTCAGTTTCTATAGCAACTGCATTCTTTTTACGGTGGCGTTTTCTGACATTATACCTTCAGGACTGTATTCACTATTTGCCGAGCAGGTACTATTTCCAAGCTTCCTTTGGCAATGTCCAAAGCTGCCCGCTGTCAACTACTTTGTACATGGTGCAGTCCAGCACAACAACATCAAGCAGGTATGTTATTCGCTCAAGTCAAACACAGCAAAGTGGTGTCAAACACATTTTACACTGAGGTACATGGGGAGGTTATAGGATAATCTTCACTAAAGTAAACACAAAGCGCTGAATTTGCCAAGCCCCTGAATTTTCCGAACCCCAGAATTTTCCTAGCCTCTGAACAACATGGGCAATAGCTCGTCATTTGAGAAAATAAAGCAAGGTCAGGAAATGAACAGAATTCTTCCAGCCTCTAATATTGACAAGAAAGTTGAGAAAATTGCATGTGATGGCCAGTGAAGGGTTTTTGGATCTTGAGAGCAAAGAGTCCTATTTTGAAAAGTGACACTTTGATTGCAGTGTGTGTGTGTGTCATGATCAACCTTGTTGGTCCAGCGCACAGAAGTTGAATTTAGCTGAGGTCAGTCAGGGAGCTGCAGGGAGATCAGTCAGAGATCTGGCAATCAGTCAGTCTGGGCCTACCTTCCAACTTGGTCAGGGTTGCTGGGCCATTGTCAGTCATGGGAGTCAGCTCACTGAAACTCAAGGTGAGTTATCAGAGGCCACTGCTGTGATTGGGAAGTTGAGAAAGTGAACTTTGAGATTGGAGGCATCTGATGAGATGCAGAAGGGGCAATGATTATGAAAGCAGGCAACTCCATATAAAAGGGTAGGAGTGATCATGTGTTGAAGGACATGAGTTACTGCAGTAAAGAAGTCAGCAACTCTCATTAACACCCTGGTGACAACAGAGTTGTGAATCACAATGTTTATGGGGAATGTGCAGGAGATGAGGAAACATCAACAGAGGGTTATTAAATAAAAGTAATAAAAATAAAGGTAAATTATGAAAGAAAACTATAAAATAGACAGCAAAAGCTTCTGTATAAAAGAAATAAGAGTAGCTAAATTAAATGTCTGTCCACTGGAGGATGATATTGAGGAGTTAATAGTGGGAAACACAGAAATGATGGAGTCCCTAAATCAATATTTTGCCTCACTTTTCACAGTAGAGGATAATAGTACCATCCCAATACTAACAAATAATGGAGAGGTTATAGAAATTGAGGAATTTGGATTTATCATTATCATGCGGGGAAATGTACTGAAAAGCCTATTGGGATTGAAGTCAGACAAGTCCCCCTGGTCTGGTGACCTACATCCTAAGGGTTAAAGGATGTCGCAGCAGATATAGTGGATTCATTGTTTGTAATATTTTGAAAAATGTTCTAGTGGATTGGAAAAATGTTAATATGATGTCCTTATTCAGAAAGAAAGGGAGGAAAGCAGGAAACTATAGACCAGTTAGTTTAACATCTATCATTGAAAATTACTAGAATCCATTACCAAGGAGCTATTAACAAAGTATTTGGAAAGTCAAAATGCAATCCATCGGTGTCTGCATGGGCTTTGAAGGTAACTCATGTTTGACTAATTTACTACAGTTCTTTGAAGATGTATTAACAAAGTAGATCTTGTAGATGTAGTATATCTGGACTTACAGAGGCATTTGATAAAGTGCCACACAAAAAGTTAATATACAAGATGGCTCAGTGGTTAGCAATGCTGCCTCACAGCGCCAGGGACCCGCATTCGATTTCAGCTTCGGGCAACTGTCTGTGTGGAGTTTGCACATTCTCTCCGTGTCTGCTTAGCGAATGGGTGAACCGACAAAAAGCAGAAAGTCCGAAGAAAATGGGTCTTTAGAATGAAAACTGATATGTAACTACAGCAGGTAATAAAGAGGACAAACAGAATTTTGGCATTTATTACTAAACGAAAAGTGAAGTTTTACTACAACTGTACAAGGCATTAGTGAGACCATATCTTGAGTACTGTGTACAGTTATGATCCCTTCCTTGAGGAGGAATGTAGTTACTTAAGAGGCACTTCAGAGGTGGTTGACTAGATTGCTTCAGGGATGAGGGCTTGTCTTATGAAGAGTGATTGTAGACCTGTGCTCTCTAAAGTTGAGAAAAATGAAAAGAGATCTAATTGTGATATGTAAGATACTAAAGAAGATTGGCAAAAATAGATTTGGCACAAATGTTTTACCTTGTGTGGTAACCTAGAATGAGTGTCATAGTTTTAGGCTAAAGGGTGACAGATTTAAAACAGCAACAAGGAGAAATCAGCTCTCTCAAAAAGTTCGGGATTAGTGGTGCTGGAAGAGCACAGCAGTTCAGGCAGCATCCAAGGAGCAGCGAAATCAACGTTTCCGGCAATAGCCCTTCCAGGATGAAGGGCTTTTGCCTGAAACGTCGATTTCGCTGCTCCTTGGATGCTGCCTGAACTGCTGTGCTCTTCCAGCACCACTAATCCATAATCTGGTTTCCAGCATCTGCAGTCATTGTTTTTACCTCTCTCAAAAGGTCCTGATTCTGTGGAATTCACTACTCCAGAATGCAGTGGATGTCAGGATAGTGCATAAATGCAAGGAGCAGATAAAAAAAAATCATAATTTGAAGGAGTATGGACACAGGCAGGAAATTGTAGTTGAGACCAAGATGAGATTAACCACGATCATATTGAACGGCAGAGCGGGCCTGAATTGCCTGCTTCTAATTCTCTTTTTATATGTACTTTCAAATCAATTTGTTCTGACTACTAACTTTGAACACAATTCTTCTGGCTCAGAGATATGGACACTACCACTGCATTTAGGATTTTTAGCAGACGTTTTCCTAATTAGTCTGCTCAGATATGTTCACACCCACTTCTAGAACAGGTAAGACTTAAACTCAGGCCTCCTAGCTTAGAGATGGGAACACTACCACTGTTTCTTTTGCTCCTAGTTCTTATGCTCAAGGAGCAATTGTACCACTCAGACATTTACACAATATAGATTAAAGACATCTGTAACTACAGAACGTTTCAGTGAAATGTTTACAGTGACCAACAGTGTCAGATACAATATCTGGCCACGTTGTTGGTCATTACAGATTGGTTATAGTCATCTCTGTGAATAGAGGTTACCACAGGTCACCTATAATATGATATCTGTGGGTTACAATTCACAAAGAAAATCCATGTCTCCCAATCTAAACAAAGGCTTGGAGCTGATTACTCTCACATCAAAGTATAAGTATTTGCCAGCCTACTCTTACATGAAATGTTCCCTTTCATGGGAGCTGCTGGGAAGTTAGAGGAAGATGCAAGGTTTCACTAATCCATTGTATTTCCAACCTCCTACTCTAGTTGCACAACACGGCTTGTGCTGTATTGCCCAGAATTAGGTCCGCTATATCAAAGGTCCTTTTACAGGTATTCTACATCCCTCCATGTGAGAGTCCTTGATGTCCCACTGTATCCAAGAAATTGCTGCACTATCATTTGTGAGTTACGTGAATGCAGACTGCTCATATCACTCAGAATGTGTTATGTTTCTGATACTCCCCACATAAGTTCATTGTAACCATGACTAGTGCATCAGGCCACAGCAGAGGTTATCATCACTGTTGCTGGGGATCAGACTTGCATTACAGTCCAGACAGAGCATGCTGTATAACCATTGCATGCTGTGCCCTGCCCAGCTGCAGCGATGATTATTGCAACCATTTTAGCTCAATGTTTCATTTTTGTTGTAGAAAACTGTCCATGGAAAGGACTTGGTATAACAATCAGATAATACTGATTAATTCTATTTGAAGTTGGACCAAAGCACTGTAATTTAGACACAGCAACCCCGTAGGAAGCTGCAAGTAGTTTCCTGCTGGGCCATTGTTGTTAGCTGTTCCTAGGTTCAAGGACAATGACTACTCAGAGTAGTCAGCTTTTGTCATAGATCATCATGTGACTGAAGAGGTGGATTCTGGGCCCACAGACCTTTGAGCACTAGGATGTCACACAAGGTCACAGGAAATGGAATGGAAGATTGACTTCTCTCTTGCATTCTCTGCTACTGATTGTCACATCATTAAGGCATTGGGACTCAAAGCATATAGAACTTAATGGAAAAGTTATCACCATTCAAAATATTGATCAGCTGTTCTACCCACCTATTGATGTCAATGTTCCCACACCTCAAGGAGAGTTTCAGAGTGTCTTTGTAGTATTTTCTTTATCCACCGGAAATGTTGGCCATTTGAGTGTTGAGGAGGCAGGATCTGGAGGAGGAGATGTTTTCTGGCTATCAAAATAGTGTCCAATCTATGGTGTTGGATTTGAAAGATTTTTACTTGAATGTTTATGAAGCTGACTTCAAGAAGGAAACTAGAATTTGTTTGATGCTCTTCACTCTGAACCAAAGGCTGTAGCGGAGCCATTGCATATGGAATTTGTCTAACTGTCTTAGGACATAGAACAGTACAGCAGAGGATAGACCTTTTGGCCCCTGTGTCTGTGCTGACCATAATCCCATTCTAAATTAATTTCATCTGTTTACACATAGCCCATATCCCTCTCTTCCCTGCTTCTTCATGTGTCTCTCTAAATGCCTCTTAAATTTGCTAACATATCTGCTTCCACCACCTTCTCTGGCGGGACCTACGTTCTCTGCGTGAAAGACTTGCCTCTTACACCACGGTGGCACAGTGGTTAGCACTGCTGCCTCACAGCGCCAGAGACCCGGGTTCAATTCCCGCCTCAGGCGACTGACTGTGTGGAGTTTGCACATTCTCCCCGTGTCTGCGTGGGTTTCCTCCGGGCGCTCCGGTTTCCTCCCACAGTCCAAAGATGTGCAGGGTCAGGTGAATTGGCCATGTTAAATTGCCCGTAGTGTTAGGTAAGGGGTAAATGTACGGGCATGGGTGGGTTACGCTTCGGCGGGTCGGTGTGGACTTGTTGGGCCGAAGGGCCTGTTTCCACACTGTAATGTAATCTAATCTAAACTTTGCCCCTCCCTCATTAAACCGAGGCTCTCTAGTATTTTCATCCTGGGAAGAAGACTCTGATTGTGCACCCTATCCATGCATGTCATAATTTTATATACTTCTGACAGGTTGCTCCTCAGTCTCTGATGCTTCTAGCAGAAAATATCCAAGTTTGTCCAACCTCTCCTTATCACTAATACACTCCAATCCTTGTAACGTCCTGGTAAACATTTTTGCACCCCTTTCCAAAACCTCCACATCCTTCCGAGAGTGTGGTGACCAGAACTGCACGCAATGCTCCAATTATGGCCAACTTTAAGGGTCATACAGCTTAGGTGTCAACTACGTGTTTCAGTTCTCACTGCAGGACAGGAGCATGGTGACAGAGTTTTGTTCACTTGCAGAGACCTTTGGTATCAAACATTCATTGCCGTAAGGAGATGAGCTAGCACAACTGATACAGTACATCACTGGGTCTAGCAGCATCTGGGGACAGAGAAACAGAGTTAACATTTCAAATCCAAAGACTCCTCTTTGGAATTGAATGGGGGTAGAATTGTTGGATTTTATGCTCTTGATAAATTGGGAAGAGAAACGAATGAAACAGATGGTGAGTGTGCCAGAGGTAAACACAAAGTGCGCACCAACGGTAGAAAAGCCAAGTGCTAGATTCAAAGAGTGGTAATGATTAAGGTGAATAGCTGAAAATAGATTGACTTTGCTGAGAGTAAATCTAAGCAAACAAAGACTTATGGAGAGAGGATATAATCAAAATGGAGGATGGTCCTCATTTTCTGAAGCTTTTGAACTCAATATTAAATCCTGAAGACTGTAAAGTACCAAAGCTCACAATATGCACTGTTTGTCTAGCTTGTGCTGGGCTCCACTGGAACACCTTAAGGTACTGGGACTCAGAGCATATAGAACTTAATGGAAAAGTTACCACCATTCAAAATGTTGATCAGCTGTTCTACCCACCCATTGATGAAATTGAAACCGGTCGGTCAGTTTCTTGCCAGTGTAGAGAATATCATGTAGTGACCAGTGAATATAGCAGGCTGTACTGAAAAATGTATATGTAAATGACTGCTTTAACTGGAAAGTGTGTTCAGGAACTTGTACAGTGAGCAAGGAAGAAGTAAAAGTACATCATCTGTAATTGCATAGGGAAGTGCTATGGTGGAGTGAAAAAGTGTTGGGCATAGCAGAGGAGTGGCTCAGGGTGTCACAGATAGAAGAGTTCCTGCGGAATACCAACATTGGAGGGGAGGAGAAGATGTATTTGGTGGTGGCACTATGTTGTGCAACTGTTGGAGGATGATCCTTTGAATGTGGAGCTTTGTGGGGTGGAATGGGAGACAAAGGGTAACCCTATTATTGTTCTGAAAGAGAATGTAAGGGGTGAGGGCAAAAGTGTAGAAAGTGAGTCGCACATGGCTGAGGATCGTGTCAACTACGATGGGAGGGGAATCCTCAATGAGGTATACTTAGGGATATATCAGAGTGGTGAATCTCTTTATCAATGGTGGCCCTCTGAGAGTAGTAGTGTTCAACATATTCAGAGACTCTCCTTCAGCATGTGTGGAAGGTGGAATATTTGGCTGACCAACTGTGAGTTGATACATGAGGTTTGCTTTGGCAACATTAAAGGCCAGGGCACGTTTCTTACATACAGACTCCGTAGAGATCGAAAACAGTTTCAAAATCAGAAGTAGAATGCACAACAATATTATAGTCACCCTCAAAATCATCTTCATGCGGATCATGTATGTCCATATGGTCAGTTTGGTTTTAACATGGAGGCAACTCAAATTAAAGAGATTAGATGGCATTTACTACTGACACCAAAATCCTGACACAGTCTTCAGGATTTAATATTGAGTTTTGATGAGGTGAGTAGTTCGGTAGGTTGTAAATAGAATGAAGTCTATCCTGCAGCATTTCCTGACACTCGTCTGGGTTTTAAAGACATCTGTTTCAGTTCTTCCACGCAAGAGTGTTTCAGTCATATGATCATGAAGTGACTGCAGGATTCTGATGAAGTTTCTTGGAGATCCCAATCTTTTGAAACACAATCTGCAGCGTCACAATTTATCAAATACTTTGGTTTGGTCAGTGAATGCAATGAAGAGATCTTGGAGTTGTTTTCACCATTTCTACTCACCAGGCTAAACTAGCAGGGAATTGGATGGAGGCCAGGAGCAGTCTAAAATGAGTTCTTCAAAATATTTACTTTACTTGTGGTGCCAAGAGGAGCACAAATGTCACTCATGACTGATACAGAAAGCTTCAGTCTCCTCAGCTCTGATCTTGTTACCTTCCCCTATTCTCAATCACGACAGCCCTCTGGGGTGACTCTGACTCTGGGACTGGGAGGAAATGTGGCCGGCAAGATCCAATTGTGTCCAAAGGGTTTAAAAAAAAGTTATCACTCTAAATTATTTCCTAATGGACTGCACTCTCTGATTGGCTCAGCTATCAACTCTGGATGTTAGTCGACAGAGGCTTATTTGGTTATCGCCAGGTTCGAGATTATGGCCCTCAACACCTGGAAGGACTGCTTTGAACACAGGGTCCAAGGCGTACTAATACCTTTAATAAAAGCAAAATACTGTGGCCTCTGAAAATCTGAAACAAACACAGAAAATGCTGGAGAACAGCAGCAGGTCTGGCAGCATCTACGGACAGAGGTTACCATTGATCAGAAATTGAACTGATCCAGACATATAAATATAAGCGACAAGAGAAGGTCAGATGCTAGTAATTTTACAATGAGTAAATCACCTCCTGTCCTTCCAATGGCTGTCCACCATTTACAAAGCATGACTCCAGGATGTGGTGGAATACTTCGCACTTGCCTAAATAAGTGCAGCTCCAACAACATTCAAGAATACAACACCATTCAGGACAAAGCAGCCTACTTGATTGATAACGTCCACCATCTTTAATATTCCCAATCCTCCAGTACCAATGCACAATCCACAATCTACTATCCACAAATTGCACTACAGCAACGCACCATGGCTGCTTCAACACCACCTTCCAACCTCACGGCTTCTAGCATGATGAAGGTAAAAAACTGATGATGTGGAGGTGCCAGTGTTGGACTGGGATGGACAAAGTTAAAAATCATAGACCAACAGGTTATAGACCAACAGGTTTATTTGGAACTACAAGCTGTTGAAGAACTGCTCCCTCATCAGGTAGCTAGGGGGCAAGATCACAGGACACAGAATTTATAGTACAAGATCACCTTTTACTATAAATTCTGTGTCCTATGATCCTGCCCCACTAGCTACCTGATGAACGAGCAGCACTCTGAAACCTTATCCAGGACAACCTCAGTTATCTGGATGTCAATTATCCGAATTTCAGATTATCCAAACAAGGTCCCATAAAAACATTATCCATTTTCCGAGCAATCAGTTATCCGAGCGAAATACTCCCCACCTGTTTCGTTCGGATAATCAAGATTGTTCTGTACTTCCAAATAAATCTGCTGGACTATAACCTGGTGTTGTGTGATTTTTAGCTTTGAAGGCAAAGGATAACAGATGCATAGGAACTGCTTGAAGTCCCTTTCCAAGCCACTCATCATCCTGATTTGGAACTATATCACAGTTCCTTCACTGGCGTTGGGTGAAAATTTTGGAATCCCCTCTTAACATCACAATAGTGCAAGTGCATTATGGATTGCAATGATTCAAGACCACCTTCCTAAGAGCTGTTAGGAATGGGTAATAAATGCTCAGCTCGTCAATAATGCTAAAATCCCATGAATAAACATTTCAGCATTGAGAACTCAGCAGGTCATTGTGTCTGCTAGGAGAAAGTGAGGTCTGCAGATGCTGGAGATCAAAGTTGAAACTTTATTGCTGGAACAGCACAGCAGGTCAGGCAGCATCCAGGGAACAGGAGATTCGACGTTTCGGGCACAGGCCCTTCTTCAGGAATGAGCAGAGAGTGTTCAGCAGGAGAAGATAAAAGGTAGGGAGGAGGGACTTGGAGGAGGGGAGTTGGAAATGTGATAGGTGGAAAGAGGTCAAGGTGAGGGTGATAGGTCGGAGTAGGGTGGAGGCGGAGAGGTCAAGAAGAAGACTGCAGGTCAGGAAGGCGGTGCCGGGCTGGAAGGATCCGGCTGAGACAAGGTGGGGGGAGGGGGGATGAAGAAACTGGTGAAGTCCAAGTTCATCCCCTGCGGTTGGAGGGTTCCCAGTCGGAAGATAAGACGCTCCTCCTCCGACCGTCGGGTTGTTGTGGTTTGGCGGTGGATGAGTCCAATGACCTGCATATCCTCGGTGGAGTGGGAGGGGGAGTTGAAATGCTGTGCCACAGGTTGGTTGGGTTGGTTCGTCCGGGTGGCCCAGAGGTGCTCTCTGAATCGCTCCGCAAGTAGGCGGCCTGTCTCCCCAATATAGAGGAGGCCACACCGGCTGCAGCGGATGCAGTAGATGATGTGGGTGGAGGTGCAGGTGAATCTGTGGCGGATATGGAAGTTTCCCTTGGGGCCTTGGAGAGAAGTGAGGGGGGAGGTGTGGGCGCAAGTGTTGCACCTCCTGCGGTTGCAAGGGAAGGTGCCGGGAGTGGTGGTTGGGTCGGTGGGGGGTGTGGATCTGACAAGGGAGTTGCGGAGGGAGTGGTCTCTACGGAAAGCTGATAGGGGAGGGGAGGGAAATATATCCTTGGTGCTGGGGTCTGTTTGGAGGTGGCGGAAGTGACGGCGGATGATGCGCTGTACATGGAGATTGGTGGGGTGGTAGGTGAGGACCAGTGGGGTTCTGTCCTGGTGGCGGTTGGAGGGGCGGGGCTCAAGGGCGGAGGAGCGGGAAGTGGAGGAGATGCGGTGGAGGGCACCGTCGACCACGTCGGGGGGGAAATTGCGGTCCTTGAAGAAGGAGGCACCTACGTTCGTGACACCACCCACGCCCTCCACCTCCTCCAGGATTTCCGCTTCCCCGGTCCCCAACGCCTCATCTTCACCATGGACATCCAGTCCCTGTACACCTCCATCCCCCATCACGAAGGACTCAAAGCACTCCGCTTCTTCCTTTCCCGCCGTACCACCCAGTACCCTTCCACCGACACCCTCCTTCGACTGACCGAACTGGTCCTCACCCTGAACAACTTTTCTTTCCAATCCTCCCACTTTCTCCAAACAAAAGGAGTAGCCATGGGCACCCGCATGGGCCCCAGCTATGCCTGCCTCTTCGTAGGGTATGTGGAACAATCCATCTTCCGCAACTACACTGGCCCCACCCCCCATCTTTTTCTTCGCTACATTGATGACTGTATCGGCGCTACCTCGTGCTCCCACGAGGAGGTTGAACAGTTCATCCACTACACCAACACCTTCCACCCCGACCTCAAATTCACCTGGACAGTCTCGGACTCCTCCCTCCCCTTCCTAGACCTTTCTGTTTCTATCTCAGGCGACCGAATCAACACGGACATCTACTACAAACCTACCGACTCCCACAGCTACCTGGACTACACCTCCTCCCATCCTGCCCCCTGTAAAAACGCCATCCCATTCTCCCAATTCCTTCGTCTCCGCCGCATCTGCTCCCAGGAGGACCAGTTCAAAATACGTACAACACAGATGGCCTCCTTCTTCAAGGACCGCAATTTCCCCCCCGACGTGGTCGACGGTGCCCTCCACCGCATCTCCTCCACTTCCCGCTCCTCCGCCCTTGAGCCCCGCCCCTCCAACCGCCACCAGGACAGAACCCCACTGGTCCTCACCTACCACCCCACCAATCTCCATGTACAGCGCATCATCCGCCGTCACCTCCGCCACCTCCAAACAGACCCCAGCACCAAGGATATATTTCCCTCCCCTCCCCTATCAGCTTTCCGTAGAGACCACTCCCTCCGCGACTCCCTTGTCAGATCCACACCCCCCACCGACCCAACCACCACTCCCGGCACCTTCCCTTGCAACCGCAGGAGGTGCAACACTTGCGCCCACACCTCCCCCCTCACTTCTCTCCAAGGCCCCAAGGGAAACTTCCATATCCGCCACAGATTCACCTGCACCTCCACCCACATCATCTACTGCATCCGCTGCAGCCGGTGTGGCCTCCTCTATATTGGGGAGACAGGCCGCCTACTTGCGGAGCGATTCAGAGAGCACCTCTGGGCCACCCGGACGAACCAACCCAACCAACCTGTGGCACAGCATTTCAACTCCCCCTCCCACTCCACCGAGGATATGCAGGTCATTGGACTCATCCACCGCCAAACCACAACAACCCGACGGTCGGAGGAGGAGCGTCTTATCTTCCGACTGGGAACCCTCCAACCGCAGGGGATGAACTTGGACTTCACCAGTTTCTTCATCCCCCCTCCCCCCACCTTGTCTCAGCCGGATCCTTCCAGCCCGGCACCGCCTTCCTGACCTGCAGTCTTCTTCTTGACCTCTCCGCCTCCACCCTACTCCGACCTATCACCCTCACCTTGACCTCTTTCCACCTATCACATTTCCAATTCCCCTCCTCCAAGTCCCTCCTCCCTACCTTTTATCTTCTCCTGCTGAACACTCTCTGCTCATTCCTGAAGAAGGGCCTGTGCCCGAAACGTCGAATCTCCTGTTCTCTGGATGCTGCCTGACCTGCTGTGCTGTTCCAGCAATAAAGTTTCAACATTGTGTCTGCTGCCAAGTTAATGGGCAATCAGAGCTATAATTCTGTTTCCAAAGCACATTGTTCCATCAACAGGTGGAATGACTAAACTAAAAGAGATATGAAGAAATTCTATTGATGTAAGAGGTAGCTAATCTCTTTCTTGAAAACTTGAAGATGTGGCAAAGCTGCCTGAGGATTTTATTTGTGAGTCATTGATCACATTTCCTCTACTATATGAGAAATTGGTCCATTCTAATCACACTGGGAGATTACATCAAAAATTAGCAATCTTGCCAACAATTCCTGCCAAAATAATTTTCAACATCCAAGGAGTGTTGAAATCAGTAAAACTGTTCCATTTATTTAGGAGTTCTGCCCTGAGTCATTCAAAATCGCACTCAGTGAGGTCCAAAAGGCTGCTTATGGTAACTGAGCCCAAATATTTGTCCCGCACCTGCTATACTCAGGTGATGTCCTTCACCTTTTATAAAAACACGGGACCTCCAACTGCAGCAAAATTTCATGAAAGTTTCTGAGTAAATATAAAGAATGTGATGGTGATTAGGGACTATGGTTTTCCTTACTTTCAGTATGCAATGTAATGTCTAGAACATTTTTCACCTATCTGTCATAAACAATCAGGCATAAAAAATGATGTCTTGACAATCTTGAAACTTTGATATTTTGCCACTCCAGCCCTATGGGTGTGGCAACTGTCTGTTAACGCCAATCTCACCAAAGGAATGATTAGGCGCTGATAAGCCTTTTTCCTGAGTTTTCGAGTGAAGAATCAGAGAGCAATCAGAATGCGAGTGTTGATACCCCAGGAAGTGATTGAGGCAAATAGCTTAAATGTTTTTCAAAGAGAAACTGGATGAGTACATTGGAGAATGCGGGTTGGTAGGGTAGGGAGGTGGGTCTGGGTTGGATGCTCTTCAGAGGTTCGGTGAGGATTCGATGGACCGAATAGCCTGCTTCCACACTGCAGTGATTCTATGATTCTGAGAAAAAAGAATAGATTTGCTAAGAGGCTGGGAAGAGGTAGACACAATGAGCAAGGTGTAAGCTTCTGCGCAGACAGGTTGGTTTAAGTGGCTTGTTTCTGCGTCATACATTCGAAGCAAACACATGCTATTTATTGCCAAGACGCCAATCAAAAATTAAAAATACTTATGAGATGTTCGTAAAGTGCTTGCTCCGGTACTTGTTCCAAATTTTGTAGTTGCCTCCGAGATATGTTTTATCTTTTGAATGATGCATGATTCTGCAAGTCCTTCTATACTTCTGACTGAAAACCTTTTGTTGATTTTTAATCAAGTTAACAAATAAAGGTGAGCTTTCTGGTTTTTGCTTGGCTTTGATGTTAAATCTTTATATAAGGAAATTAAACATGGGCCTGAATCTAAAGAATGATATTGCCTTTCTGAACTAAAGAAACAAAGTGATTTTAACAAAATACTAAATATACCATGGAAAGACATGAGAGATCACTTCAACCTACATAGAATTATATTGGATTTACATTATCAAAAGCTGACAGTTGGATCTAAATTGTCTATGCTGATGTTGACCTGTGTATGATATTCCTTCCATAGTATTTCATCTCAGTCTTCCAACATGTGCTTCATTTCTTTTCTTCCTTAATTTCCTTTGTTGTTTTTCCTTAAAACTATCTTCAGGTCAGTCAGTGGAATAGATAAATCATCTGAAAAATAACTGAAGGAAGAATTCCTCAGGCTTAGTTCAAACAATGAAGATCAATGCTCAAGTGGGTTAGTCAGAGGATGTCCGTCACAACAAAAGAAAGAGGACATTCCTCCACTTGCCCATTTGAAGAGGCATTTCCAGTTTTGAGTGCCCATAGTGAAGGGAAGAAAAATTGCATTCAGATCTCTGATGTGCCAAGAATAGTCTAAAAGAAGACTCACAATGTAAAATGTGTAAATGAAAAATAGGAATATAGGAAAGAGTAACACCACTAGAATAGCACAGTAGCTCAGTGGTTAGCATTACTGCTTCTCAGGGACCCAGGTTTGATTCCACCCTTGGATAACTGTGTGAAGTTTGCACATGCTTCCCATGTCTGCATGGGTTTCTTCCAGGTGCTCCGGTTTCTCCCTACAGTCCAAAGATGTGTTAGGTGGACTGCCCATGCTAAATTGCCCATTATGTTGACGGATGTGCAGGCTAGGTGGACTAACCATAGGCAATGCAGGATTTCATGGATAGTGTGGGAAGGGGGTCTGAGTGGGATGCTCTTCAGAGGGCCAGTTTGAACCAATGGGCCGAATGGCCTGCTTCTATGCTGCAGGGATTCTATGATTCTATGATCAATGACCTAGTCTCTCATAACACCTCAAGTGCTCTAATCATTTAATCAATTTTGAAATGCTGTGATATTTCATTACAGACATGGTCTGATATAGCAAAATCCTATAAACAGCAATGAGATGATTGTCCATTTATTTGTTTTTAATTATGTTGGTTGTTGTCTTAAGACTGGGAGAGAACTCTTTGTTCCGTGTACCATGTGGTTACTTATTTATGCTTCACTTGAGCTGGTAGAACAGCCAAACAGGATGTATCACGGAAGGGCTCATATTTCACAATGCAGCACTCCTGAACTACTGCACTGGCATACCAATCGGATTATGAACTCAGTGAGAGGTGGGCACACCTGAGGTAATTAGGAGAAATGCACAGGTGAATATAAATGGAACTGTGGTTGTTGGGGTCAAATAATTGATATTTTTGGGGGGGTGCAAGGTAAGCAGATCCACTTCACAACTATTTACTTAAGAACACCAATAGTTGTCTTCACAATGGTGTTGGTGGCAGCATCTTCCTGTTTGTCACCACATGGTCAGCTCATGATGGGGAGCCATCTAAGCTGAATGGGATTCCTTTTTTTTTCACAAAAAGACAGTCTCTGGGTCCTTATGGTAGTCCAAAGACAGCATTAGGCCTCAGGTCTAAGCCATCATGAATTGTGTGTATTCACTCACATGAACTTTTGAGACTGATTACACAGTAATGAAGGAAGCCTTTTACAGTTACAGTGCAGTTACATGTGGGGCCCTGTGCAGGAACTCAGTGGATCCCTGTAGTCTTGGCAATCTTGCCACTCTGACATCAAGTCTTATGATGGAGCGTAAGTACAAAAATATAAGCTGAGACTCCAGTTCAACAGAATCTCTATCAACTGAGTCACATCTGAGATATAGGGACAATTTTAGACCAAACCAAAACCATCTCGTCGAAAAGAGTGAAACATATGACCTTCAAGTGCGAGTAGAGGAAAGAGAGATAATCAAGGGACCAGAGTCAAATGCATGGAGATTTCCTGGTGACTGGATATTGTTGTAGAGATGCTGGGTGACTGGAGCCAATAAAGGTCAGTGAAAAGGTGAATAACAGATGAAAAGATGCGGGATAGAGATACAATGCAGACAGCAGAATGTGGACTAATATTAAATTAACTGGAAACGTAGTCTCATTCAATTCAATAAAAAAGTTGAGCAAAGTATCAAAACATGTTACAGAGCTTCACTACTTTTTCCAAATATATTCCATTAGATTTCTTATAACTTAAATAACTCAAATCATTGATACTTTGAAAACTGAGTTTTATTAATGCAGTGATGGGATTCATCTTTGATTTTATACTTTTAAACAGCTTTGTCTTCCTTTGTATGGATGTTAGTCTGATTGATATTTTATCCAATTGAAACATGAGAGGGATCTTGTCATTTGTAAGGACAGCGTGAAACAGGCTGATATGTTCAAACAGGTTAATATTAAGAAGGAGGATGTAGTGGAAATTTTGAAACACTTGAGGATAGACAAGTCCCCTGGGCCAGACGGGATATACCCAAGGTTCTATGGGAAGCGAGGGAAAAGGTTGCTGCACCTTTGGTGATGACCTTTGCATCCTCACGGCCCACTGGAGATGGTTGGAGAGTGTGTATTCCCTTGTTCAAAAAAGGCACTGGGAATAGCCCTTAGATTTATAGACCAGTTAGTCTTATGTCGGTAGTGGGTAAATTATTGGAGAGGATTCTGAAACACAGGATTTATTTTGAACACCACAGTTTGATTAGAGGTAGTCAGCATGGCTTTGTGAAGGGTGGGTCATGCCCCACAAGCCTTATTGAATTATTTGAGGATGTGACAAAACACTTTGACGAAGGTAGAGCAGTGGATGTGCTGTATATGGATTTTAGCAAGGTGTTTGGATGTTTTGAGTGACTTGGATGAGGAAGTGGAAGGGTGGATTAGTAAGTTTGCTGATGACACAAAGATTGGTGGAGTTGTGAATAGTGTGGAGGGCTGCTATAGGTTGCAATAGGATATTGACAGGATGCAGAGCTGGGCTGAGACGTGGCAGATAGCATTCAACTTGGAAAAGTATGAAGTGATTCATTTTGCAAGGTTAAAGTTAAATGCAGAATACAGGGTTAAAGGCAGGATTCTTGGCAGTGTGGAGGAACAGAGCGATTTAGGGGTCCATGTCCATAGGTCCCTCAAAGTTGCCATCCAAGTTGATAGGGTTGTTAAGAAGGTGTATGGAGTATTGGCTTTCATTAGTAGGGGGATTAAGTTTAAGAGCCATGAGGTTATGCTGCAGCTCAAAAAGGTCTGGCTAGACCATGCTTCGAATATTGCTCTCAGTTCTGGTTGCCTCATTATAGGAAGGATGTGGAAGCTTTAGAGAGGATGCAAAGGAGATTTGCTAGACTGCTGTGTGGACTGGAGGGCATGTCTTATGAAAAAAGGTTGAGTGAGTTAGGGTTTTTCTCATTGGAGTGAAGAAGGATGAGAGGTGACTTGATATAGGTATACAAGATGATGAGAGGCTTAGGTAATTACAGGCCAGTTAGTCTTACTTCGGTGGTAGGCAAAGTAATGGAAAGGGTACTGAGGGATAGGATTTATGAGTATCTGGAAAGATACTGCTTGATTAGGGACAGCCAGCACGGATTTGTGAAGGGTAGGTCTTGCCTTACAAGTCTTATTGAATTCTTTGAGGAGGTGACCAAGCATGTGGATGAGGGTAGAGCAGTGGATGTAGTATACATGGATTTTAGTAAGGCATTTGATAAGGTTCCCCATGGTAGGCTTATGCGGAAAGTCAGGAGGCATGGGATAGAGGGAAATTTGGCCAATTAGATAGAAAACTGGCTAACCGGTCGAAGTCAGAGAGTGGTGGTAGATGGTAAATATTCAGCCTGGAGCCCAGTTACAAGTGGAGTTCCGCAGGGATCAGTTCTGGGTCCTCTGCTGTTTGTAATTTTTATTAATGACTTGGATGAGGGAGTCGAAGGGTGGGTCAGTAAATTTGAAGCTGATACGAAGATTGGTGGAGTTGTGGATAGTGAGGAGGGCTGTTGTCGGCTGCAAAGGGACTTAGATATGATGCAGAGCTAGGCTGAGGAGTGGCAGATGGAGTTCAACCCTGCCAAGTGTGAGGTTGTCCATTTTGGAAAGACAAATAAGAATGCGGAATACAGGGTTAACGGTAGGATTCTTAGTGAGGTGGAGGAACAGAGGGATCTTGGGGTCTATGTTCATAGATCTTTGAAAGTTGCCACTCAGGTGGATAGAGCTTGTAAGAAGGCCTATGGTGCATTAGCATTCATTAGCAGAGGGATTGAATTCAAGAGTCGTGAAGTGATGTTGCAACTGTACAGGACTTTGCTTAGGCCACTTTTGGAGTACTGTGTGTAGTTCTGGTCACCTCACTTTAGGAAAGATGTGGAAGCTTTGGAGAGGGTGCAGAGAAAATTTACCAGGATGTTGCCTGGAATGGAGAATAGGTTGTACGAGGATAGGTTGAGAGTGCTAGGCCTTTTCTCGTTGGAACGGCGAAGGATGAGGGGTGACTTGATAGAGGTTTATAAGATGATCAGAGGAATAGATAGAGTAGACAGTCAGAAACTTTTTCCCCGGCTACAACAGAGTATTACAAGGGGACATAAATTGAAGATGAAGGGTGAGAGGTATAGGGGAGATGTCAGGGGTGGGTTCTTTACCCAGAGAGTGGTGGGGGCATGGAATGCGCTGCCTGTGGGAGTGGTAGAGTCAGAATCTTTGGTGACCTTTAAGCGGCAATTGGATAGGTACATGGATGGGTGCTTAAGCTAGGACAAATGTTCGGCACAACATCGTGGGCCGAAGGGCCTGTTCTGTGCTGTATTGTTCTATGTTCTCTGTTCTGTGTAAAGTGGATAGCCAGAGACTTTTTTTCAGGGCAGAAATGGCTATCACGGGGGGATGTAATTTTAAGATGATTGGAGGAAGGTTTAGGTAAGTTCTTTACATAGAAAGCGGTGGGTGCGTGGAATGCATTGCCAGCAGTGATAGTAGAGTCAGATACATTAGGGACAT
Source organism: Chiloscyllium plagiosum (assembly GCF_037043375.1). Lineage (NCBI taxonomy): Eukaryota > Metazoa > Chordata > Chondrichthyes > Orectolobiformes > Hemiscylliidae > Chiloscyllium > Chiloscyllium plagiosum. The sequence continues at coordinate 99,571,355 of NW_028270143.1, read as the reverse complement.
TTAAACGATTCTTGGATAGGCACACGGATGACAGTAAAATCAAGGGTATGTAGGTTCATTAGATCTTAGAGTAGGATAAAAGGTTGGCACATCGAGGACTGAAGGGCCTGTACTGTGCTAGACTGTTCTATGTTCTATGTTGTATGTTCTATGAATAATTTCTATAAATAGTTTTTTTTCTGAACATGGTAACGTTGTTCAAGCAGGCACTTATTTGATGATAACAATGATGGTACAGATTGCTACCAAGCCAAAGCAATATTTTATTCAAAATCACATCAAACAAGCTAAGAAACATGGAGGGAAGTGCATAGGCAAATATAACTGTTTCCTAGGCACTTGCTATTGTCCTTGAATACAACCAGGCTACACTGACAAATTAATTTCCTGGACTTGCTGTTTAATTGGCCTGAATGGGCAAACAATCTGAATTGTTAACTTCAAGTGGTTAACAAACTACATGCTAGCAATTCTAAAGTCTGCCAATGCCAAAGTGATGCGTGACTTGGCATTAATGTAGTGTCAGCCATTAATAATGACGCTTCACATTTTCCCACATGAGTTTAAAAGGGTGATAAAATGTTTCTGCCAGAGGCTTAACAATAACAAGGCAATTAGTCTAGTGCAATGGGTCGCCAATTTATATTAGCCAGGCAGTGATGCCAGAATCATAACGCAGAGGAATTCTCTTACATCCAATGTAAGTTTCAAGTGAATGTTGATTTATTGTCATACATGATCTGGGCGATGTTTTCACTTTAGTCTCAGTTGGCAAATATTTCACCTTTCCAATCAGAAGATTGCAAGTTCAAGGCCATCAACAGAACTAGAGACAATCCTGAGGGAGTGCTACACCATTCGAGGTACCAATTTTCAGATGTAACAATACAAAAAGACCATGTTTGCTTGTTTGTACAAACATATCTTGCTCTACTTAAAAAAATAAACAGTGGCTTCTTCTGGTGCCCAAGCCAACATTAACTCTAGATTTACTGCTCATAATTCATTATCGCTTTTTGGATCTTGCCTGCTGTCTCTCAGTGACTGCAATTCAAAAGTAGTTCAATGTTTGTAAAGTGTTAAGTAATGTCCCAAAGATATGAAAGGTGCTCTATGAATACAAGATTTTCTTTATCAAATAAAGGCTATAGGAAGTAACTACAAGCAAACACTCACTTGCATTGTGTTTTAAGTATTGCTGACATTCCATGAATATAGATAACATGTACATACAGGACTTAGGTTTCTTTGGCAGTGCGAAAGGGGCTTTCCACATAAATAATGTAATGTTGTTGGAGCAACTACTGTAGAATCTAACTGCTTCAGAAGAAGCAACAGTTTGAATCCAGAGGTGTGTGGGATGAGGCAAGGGAGGATGAACATTGGACTAAAGAGACCAGAATACATATGCAATGGTATTAAAAGGTTGACTATTAAGGACAAAAAAAACAAAAAAATTAGGAATAATTAATTGAAATTGCACTGCTAAATTAATACTGAGCATATTAAGGTATGCACAAAATGAATTTGTTCACTATTTTAGCAACAGCAGCAATTTAGTTTTAACCACTTTTTATGTAAGGAGACAACAGAATCTTAACATGTTTGGAGTAGAATTTTTTTTAATAAGACTAATATAATCTATTATAGAAACAAATAAAACTATGAATCACACAGATCCATACAGATTGTTTCAATGGTGAGGCTTGTTGCACTGCCTGGTTTGGCACAATGTCAACCTAAGAAAGTCCTTCTACTATAACAGAAGAAATGCCAGCTAAACAAAATATTGTTGCTCTGTAGAAAAGTAATGCATGTGTGGTTTTCCTCAGTGAAGTCTCAGGCAGTTAGTTCATTTACACAAGTATTTCTCAATGCAGCAATATTCTGGAAACAAGGATAGGTTGCAATAAATTGAGGTTAGTCCATACTCCTTTATTGAGGAGCAATCTGATAAGCACAACTTTGTAACACATTACAAATAGTAAACTGTCCCTAAAGCTGAATTTGTTTGACATTAATAATGATGCTGCATTAGGGATATTAGCAGAACTTGTTAACTCTTGTATGTTTGGCTTTGAGCAGTTTTTCTGCTAACTTTGCTCGTATGTTTTAACATTAATATTTCTGACAGAAACAGAAATTGCTGGAAAAGCTCAGCAAGTCTGGCAGCATCTATGGAGAGAAATCAGAGTTAACTTTACAGGTCCAGTGACTCTTCCTCGGAACAGAATGTTAACTCTCATTTCTCTACACAGATGCTACTAGACCTGTTGAGCTTTTCCAGCAATTTCATTTTTGTTTCTGATTTCCAGCATCCGCAATTCTTTCAGATCTTATTTAACATTTTTAACATGATCTGTTTCTTTCAAAAAAAGTGCATTCTTGGAAGATTTTCATGACACTTTCTTGAATGTTAAAGCATTCACGACATTTGGAAAAACAGTAGAGGCATTATTTCTTTTCTTCTCCAGACAGCATTCATGCTTGTTATTCATCCTGCCATTAAATATCAAAACTCTTCAATTTATAAAGATAATTGTGTTTCCTAGTTTGATACTCAGCAAGCCTCACCATTGAAACCATCTGCATGGATCTGTGTCTCTGTAATTAATAGTTTTTATCTATTTCTATACTAGATTATTTCTATTTGGAAATCATGTTAATGTTTGTCATTTTAATTTCATATGCAGTCAGTCTGTATTTAAGTCACTGGTACTGGGACATCCTATCTACAGATACTTCCTGGCCTACTATTTCACTCTGAGATTGTCAGATTCCTCTTTCTGCCAGAAATGCACTTTTACCTTGAAGCTCATGTGTTATCTGTCTCCATGGCTTTTATTGCACTTCAACGTACTTGAAATTCTCTCGTTATCATTTTATATATGTGGATTATCACAATCAATTGCTCAGCAAAATCTCTCTTTCACCACAGGTATTTAGCATTGCCTCATAGCTAGATTAATTAGCTAATCTGCCAGCATTTTGTTAATAAGTAATTCTTTTAAAAGCAGCCATTGATAATTGATTTAATTTGACCTTCCCTGGTTTTCAGTATCTGTCTGCTGTTCCAGTGAATTAACTTCAGTCTATGTTCTACTAATCAGGTCACATCAAAGTATTTACTGTGTGCTGATAATTTAATTGTCTTCAGTTCACCTTTGATAGACTATGTAATATATTTGTTCACTGGTGTAATAAGTACAAGGGTTAGGCAGTTTGAATTTATTTTTTAGCCGTAATGTAAATTAAATTTATAGCTTGCATTAAATTTAGAAGATTCCAGTTTTGGCCCTCTAACTTAGGGCTTCTTTCCATTAAGTTTCTCCTTAAAATCTAAACCTTCAACAAAGTTTTCACTATCTTTTCTAATAACTCCTTATGTGACTCGGTGCCAAATTTTGTCTAATATTCTAGTTGAGATGTTAAGGTCTCGATAAAAACAAGCTTTTGTTAATTTTGAGTTCTTTTGTTTTACTTGCAATAGAGTCTCTCAGAAGAGATGAGCTTGTAAAATTAAAGTTTATTGGATTGAGGGCAATACATTGAGATGGATCTAGAACTTGTTTCATTGACAACAAATAAAAATAGAAATAAACAAGTAATTTTCCAAGTGGCAGGCAAAGACTAGTGGGGAACTGCAGGCATCACAATATTTTAGTTGACTTTACAAAATGTAATATCTCCATCTTTGATTTGATTTATTATTGTCAAGAGTGTAGTGCTGGAAAAGCACAGCAGGTCAAACAGCATCCGAGGAGCAGAAGAATCGACATTTCAGGCATAAGCCCTTCATCAGGAATGTCTGAAACATTGATTCTCCTGCTCCTCAGATGCTGCCTGACCTGCTGTGCTTTTCCAGCACCATACTCTCGACTGTGATCTCCAGCATCTACAATCCTCACTTTCTCCTATTTGATTTATTATTGTCACATGTGCCTAAAAACAGTGAAGCGTTCTGTTTTGCATGCAGTACAAGCAGATCATAACATACAAAGACATTCAAATCATGGGATAATTGAACAGAATGAGGCACATAAAGTTATGGCTGCATAGAAGATGTGCAAAAAACAAAATCAACATTAGATTTGAAATTTGACAGGTCCATTCAACAGTCTAATAAAAGCAGGGAAGAAGCTTTTCTTGAACCTGTTGGTACATGTGTTTAAGCTTTTGCATCTTCTGCCTGATGGAAGATGTTGGAAGAGATTATAATTGGGATTGGAGGGGTCTTTGATGATGTTGGCTGCCTTTCCAAGGCAACGAGAAGTGTAGGTGGAATCAATGGATGGGAGGTTGGCTTCTGTGATGGAACACAACTTTCAGTAGTTTCTTATAACACTGGGCAAAGCAATTGCCATACCAGGCCGTGATGCATCCAGATGGAATGCTTTCTATGGTGCATCTGTAAGAATTGGTGAGAGTCCTGAGAAAGAAGAGGCATTTTTGTGTCTTCTTGTTTGTCACATCCATGTCAGGAGAACTTGTTGGTTATTGTCACCCCGAGAAACTTGATACTCTTGACCATCTCCCATCTCCGCTCCATTCATGTAGATAGGGGCCTGTCTTCCTCCTTGCTTCCTGAAATCAATGGTCAGCTTTTTAGATTTGCTTACACTAAGAGAGAATTATTATCTTTGCACCACGTCATCAAGCATTCTATCTCCTTCCTGTATTCTGTCTCGTCATTGTTTGATATCCGGCCTACAATGGTGGTGTCATAGAGTCATAGAATCATAGAGATGTACAGCATGGAAACAGACCCTAAATTTCAACTCGTCCCTGCTGACCAGATATCCCAACCTAATCTAGTCCCATTTGACAGTGCTTGGCCATATCCATCAAAATCCTACCTATTCATTTACCCATCCAGATGCCTTTTAAAAGCTACAATTGTACCAGCTTTCACCACTTCCTCTGCCAGCTCATTCCATACACACACCACCCTCTGCATGAAAATGTTGCCTCTTTGGACCCTTTATATATCTTTCTCCTCTCACTTTAAACCTATACCCTTGACTTCTGGACTCCTTCACCCCAGAGAAAAGATCTTGACTATTTACCCTATCTAAGCTCATCATGATTTTTTCAACCTCTATAAGGTCACCCCTCAACCTCCGACACTCCAAGGAAAACAGCCCCAGCCTTTACAGACTCTCCCTGTAGCTCAAATCCTCCAACCCTGGCAAGATCCTTGTAAATCTTTTCTGAACCCTTTCAAGTTTCACAACATCCTTCCGATAGGAAGGAGACAAGAATTACACACAATATTCCAAAAGTCACCAATACAGCCGCTGTCAGCAAATATAATGGAGTTGGGATGAAATTTGGCTACACAGTCATGAACACAGTAGGGGGTCATATTTGAAGATGACAAAAGCTAGATGGGGAGGATGAACTTTAAGAATGATACAGAGAGACTTCAGTTTGATTTTGACAACCTGAGTGAGCTGGCAAATATCTGGCAGATGAAAAATGATGTGAACAAATATGAAGTTACCCACTTTGGTAGCAAAAACAAAACTGCAGACTATCATTGTGTTGGCTATAAATTGAGAGAGAGGAATATGCCATGAGATCTAGGTGTCCTTAAGCAGCAGTCATAAAAAAAATGCATGTAGCTGCTGCAGGCTGTAAAAAAGGCAAATGCTATAGATTAGATTCCCTACAGTATGGAAACAGAGCCTTCAGCCCAACAAGTCCACACCAACCCTCTGAAGAGTAACCCACCCCCCTACTCTACATTTACCCCTGACTAAAGCACCTAGCACTAAGGGCAATTTAGCATGACCAATTCACCTGACCTATACATCTTTGGATTATGGGAGGAAACCCACACAGACACAGGGAAAATGTGCAAACTCCACACAGACAGTCCCCAAGGCAGGAATTGAACCCAGAGCTGGGCAGAAAGGTGGCAAATGGAGTTCAATGTGGGTAAGTGTGAGGTGGTTCACTTTGGTAAGAGTAACAAAAAGATGGGGTACTGGGCTAATGGTCGGATACTTGGTAGTGTGGATGAGCAGAGGGATCTTGGTGTCCATGTACACAGATCTCTGAAAGTTGCCAGGTAAATAGTGCGGTGAAGAAGGCATATGGCGTACTGGCTTTTATTGGTAGAGGAATTGAGTTCTGGAGTCCTGAGGTCATGTTGTAGTTGTATAAGACTCTGGTGCGACCGCATCTGGAGTATTGTGTGCAGTTTTGGTCGCCATACTATAGGAAGGATGTGGACGCACTGGAACGGGTGCAGAGGAGGTTTACCAGGATGTTGCCTGGTATGGTAGGAAGATCGTATGAGGAAAGGCTGAGGCACTTGGGGCTGTTTTCATTGGAGAAAAGAAAGTTTAGGGGTGACTTGATAGAGGTGTACAAGATGATTAGGGGTTTAGATAGGGTTGGCCATGAGAACCTTTTTCCACGTATGGAGTCAGCTATTACGAGGGGGCATAGCTTTAAATTAAGGGGTGGTAGGTATAGGACAGATGTTAGGGGTAGATTCTTTACTCAGCGAGTCGTGAGTTCATGGAATGCCCTGCCAGTAGCAGTGGTGGACTCTCCCTCTTTACGGGCATTTAAACGGGCATTGGATAGGCATATGGAGGATAGTGGGCTAATGTAGGTTAGGTGGGCTTGGATCGGCGCAACATCGAGGGCCAAAGGGCCTGTACTGCGCTGTATTTTTCTATGTTCTATGTTCTATGTCCCTGATGCTGTGAGGCAGCAGTGCTAACCACTGAGCCACCATGCCTCCCCTAGCTGATGGTTTGAGTACAGGAACAGGGAAGTCTTGCTGCAATCACACAAGGCCTTTGTGTGACCAGACCCATAATATTATGTGCAGTTTTGATCTCATCTGAAGAAGAATGTTCTTACTGTAGAAGGAGTGCAGCAATGGTTTACCACTCTGATTCCTGAGATGGTGGGACTGAAGCTTGAGGAAAGGTTGGATCTGTTAGGATTATATTTGCCAGAGTTCAGAAAAATGAGGGAGGAATCTTTTAGAAATCTATAAAGTCCTAACAGGACTGGACAGGGTAGATGTGGGAAAGATGTTCCTGATGGCAGTACAGTCCAGAACCAGGATTCACAATCTAAAGATACAGAATACATCACTTAGGACTGAAATGAGAAGAAATTTCCTTAACCAGAGATTGGTGAGCCTATGAAATTCTCTACCACAGAAAGCAGTCAAGGCCAAAATGTCTGTTTGCAAGAAGGAACTGAATATTACACTTGGGGTTCAAGGTATCAAAGAACATGGAATAATGAAAATAGGGGGAAAAGCAGGGACAAGGTATTGAGTAGCATGATCAGCCATGACTAGGTTTGAAAGGCTGAATGGCTTACTCCTGCTTATATATTCTATGTTTTTAAAATTCTACATTTGTTTTGCAAAGGGAACCAATCAGTCTCCAAATTGGACAAAGAATCACATAAAATAACTCACAAAAGTCATAAGAATACCATTTTGGAATTCACCTGGAACTAGAACTGGAAGATAGTTACCTCAGGAAGAAGTCGCAGAGGTCCTTTTGAAAGTCAATTAACATTTCCAAGGGGAAATAGGAACACCTCAACAATGCTTTCCCTGGAGATGAATAACCGTTCCAAGCTCAATACAACCTGACAATGAGACTCATCCAAACTAATGGCTGCGCAATTAAAAAGGTTAATTACCTGGATCACCAAACAGCATTGGGATCTGTCTCAACTCAATACCCAATGACTTGCCAGTTTTGGGACATACTTACTTAGAGACCAAAAAACTGCAGATGCTGGAATCTAAAGTAGACAGGCAGGAGGCTAGAAGAATACAGCAAGCCAGATAGCATTAGGAGGTTTCTGTTTCTGTTTACTCTTGGGAATATTCCTGAAGAAGGGTTATACCTGAAACATTGACTTCTCCACCTCCTGATGCTGCATAGCTTGTACATTCTTCTAGCCTCTTGCTTGTCAAGTTTTGGGACATAGCAACCCCCTTAAGTTTTGATCTTCGAAATGGGACTGTGTGTTGCCAATTTGTGCAGAACTCCCCAGGAAGAATTCTGCAAAATGCCATCAGAAAGGGAGTTGGTCCTCAACATGGAGATGGACATTGCCACCAGCTGACGTACTGTTGTACCTAACCAAGGAGCAGATCCTTCAGTGCTGTAAACATGCGACATAGGAGTTTTAACTTGCTTAACCACTGAAGTCAATGCAGCTGCTGATTCTGATCAACTTTCTATCCCTTCACTTTCGAAAGAGAAATCTTTTTGGAAGTCAGGCCCACAGTGATCTATTAAAGATAATGAGATTAATCTCTCATTATCCGTTATCCTTACTTACTTTTAACTTTTACATTTGTATTTTTAGTGGCGAACCTTATCACTTTTGCTTCAGTAACTGTAGCAATGGTTTTGTAATAAAATAACTTTTTGCTTATTTAAGAGTTCTGCTTTTTTTTAAAAGTGAAACACTTTAAAACCGGAAGGAAACTAAGTGGGCTGTACAAATTTGCTGTTCATCTGAGAAAGGATGTTCTTGCTATAGATCGAGTGCAGCAAAGATTCACCGGACTGATTCCTGGAATGGTGGGACTGAATTATGAGCAAAGATTGAATCTGTTAGGATTATCTTTGCCAGGGTTCACAAAAATGATGAGAGAGCTCTCATAGAAGACTGTACAATCCTAACAGGACTCTAAGGACTTTACTGGGGTGGTAATGGCAATTTATTCTGTCATGTTCTAATATATCAATTAATCTCAGGGGGCATGCATTTATTGCCATTATCACTATTACTAAACTTACTTTGCAAAATTTATCAACAAGATTTCTTGCTTGCAAATAAATGACATTCCTTAAGATAAATGAGCCTTATTATCACTGCTATAAGCAGCCTTGTGGAACCATTTGAAGGTGCGAGATTATCAGCAATCAAAGATTGCAGACAATAGCCAAATACATTGCGATTATTACTATAAACCTGCCTTCAACAGTTTCAAAGACGATAAGATCTTCCACACAAAATGCTTTCTTTCCAGATTGTATCTTTGAAAATATTTGAAAGCATCATTTTTGCAAAACTAAGCTGAATTAATGCCAGCATCAGAAAACCCTGGTTATTTTTTAATCTACCAATATTACATTGTGAAATAATAAAAGAACTTGATTTCTGCAAGGCTATTGACACGGTACCACATAGTAATCTGATAAAGAAGGTAAAGGCATCCAGTATAACTTGGCAAGGTCAATCTAAAATTGGCTAAATGATCAGAATTAAAATTAGAATTAGTTTTAATCACCACTTAAGAAGTCAGCTTAGGTACCAAGAAACCTAAGTACAGACTCTGAAGTTCAAATTCTGAGGGAAAAAAAGGTTGAAAAATAAAGAAATGTAAAGTCCAACAATAAATCATAAAATTAGAGAAATAAGAATTCAGAATAACACTCGTTCCAAACCAGGCCACGCCATATTTCACCTCAAGGCTGGGAGTCCTCAGAGTCAAGTCCACGCTGAGGCCATGAGTTTGAGTCCATGCTGAGGCCGGGAGTTCGAGAGTTCACACTGAGGCCGGGAGTTCGAGAGTTCATACTGAAGCCAGGAGTCCAAGTCCATGCTGAGGCTGGGAGTCAAGTCCACGCTGAGGCCGGGAGTTGGAGTCCTCACTGGGGCCGGGAGTTGGAGTCCATGCTGAGGCCAGGAGTTGAAGTCCATGCTGAGGCCGGGAGATCAGGTCCACTCTGAGGCTAGGAGTTGGAGTCCACACTGAGGCCAGGAGTTCACGTTGGCTTTCACCCCAGACATCGCTGAAGCCACCCGAGAATGGGAGGTGGAAAGAAAACAAAAACACAAAGAAAAGAAATGGACAGAGCAATCATGCACCGACTCAAGCATCCTACTCCACCACCATTTGACCTGTTGTCTCAATGGAGGACATTTTGCCAATCAGAGACAAATGATGGTGGTAGGAGACTGTGTGACTGGAGCCTGGTGTCTGATGGTGTACCAAAGAGATCAGCACTGGGTTCCTTATTATTTGTGATATTCACAACTGATGTTGATGAAAATTTAGGAGGGGGAATGACATGTTTGCAAATCCCACAGTGATTGGTTGGATGGTTGACAGTGAGGAGGAAGCTATTGGATTACAGGAAGATATACAGTAAATGGATTGTTCAAATGGGCATATCAATGGCAGATAAAACCTAACCCTATCAAATGTGAGGCAGAGCACTTTGGAAGAAGGAGCAAGACAAAGGAGTACTCAATGAATAGCAAGACATTAAGAAGGTCAGAAGACAGTGGGATCTTGGGGTGCTAGTCCACAGATCCATGAAAGCACCATGAAAGACTGATACAGTCATTAAGAAGGCATATGGGACACTTGTCTTTATCAGTCAAGGCAAAGCTCATAAGAGAAGGGAGGTCACGGTGGAGCAGTACAGAACTTTAGTTATTCCACAGTTGGAGTACTTATGCAGTTCTGGTCAGCACAAGACAGGAAGAACGTGATTGTACTAGAGGGTGTACAGAGGAGAGATATCAGGAGTTTAACTGAAATTGAGCATTTCATCTATGAAGAGAGACTGAATAAGCTGGTGTTTTCTTTGGAGCAGAGAAGCTTGTGTGGAGCGCTTAATAGATGGGTAGATGATTATGAGGGATGGAAAGGGTGAATAGAAAACAGTGGTTCCCCCTTAGTTGAAGGATCAATAACAAGGGGGCTTAGAGAGGATTTAAGGAAAAATGTTTTCACCTAGAGGGTGGTGGAGACTGGGATTCACTGCTCAGGAAGGGAGTTGAGGCAATAAACCTCACAATCTTTAAAACGTACCTACATAAGCACACGAAATGTCATAACATTTAAGGCTATGTGTCTAATATGGGAAAGTGTGACTGATGTATGAAGTAGGAGAAAGTAAGGACTGTAGATGTTGGAGAGACAGCATCGAAAAGTGTGGCACTGGAAAAGCACAACAAGTCAGGCAGCATCTGAGGAGCCCTTCATCAGGAATGTGGAGGGGAAAGGGTGCTGAGAGATAAATAGAAGGGTGGGAGTGGGGGTACAAGGAACCCCACTGCACTGTGGCTGACCACTTCAACTCCTCCTTCCACTCCCCCAAGGACATGCAAGTCCCGGGCCTCCTCTACAGCCTAATCCAAGTCACCTGCCAACTGGAGGAAGAATGCCTCATCTTCTGTCTTGGGACCTTCAACCACACGGCATCAACATCGACTTCACCAGTTTCAAAACCTCCCCTCTCCCCACCTCGTCCCAGATCCTCTTGATTTAACCTACCTGTCCATCTTCCTCCCTACTTATCCACTCCACTCACTCCACTGACCTAACACTATCACCCCCCCATCTGCATCCACCTATCACCTTCCCAGCCCTACCCCACCTTCCTATTTATTTGTCAGCTCTCTGCCCCCTCAACATTCCTGATGAAGGGCTTACGCTGGAAATATCAACTCTCCTACTCCTCGGATGCTGCCTGACCTGCTATACTTTTCCAGCACCACACTTTTCAACTCTGATCTGTGAAGTAGTTTATTTATGGTGGTAAGACTTCATGGGCCAAAGGGCTATTCTGTGCAATGATTTTATGAATCTATAACTGCAAGTGCTGAGAATTTGAAATAAAAGCATAAATTGCTGCAAATGAGGAGTCAATCAGTTAGTTTTGGTAAAGCTAGAAGTTCCCTTTGTCACTCCTTAACACTTCTGATGAAGCACAGACAGGTGAAATTCAGTAACCTGTGCTTTCTCTTTATAGCTGTGACCTGAACTGTTACATATTTCGATCAGATTTTTAACCTCATGCTGTTCATTGCTGAGATGTGTCAAACTGCTCTGTATTCGTTCATGAGGATGTCACTAGCAAGACCAACATTAGTTGGACCCACCAATTCTATTATCTGCCTTACTCAGTCATTTAAGATGGCAGTTAAGAGTCAACCACATTAATGTGCATCAGATTCATGTGTAGGTTATACCAGTAAGGACATCAGGTATCCTTTCCTAAGCAGCTTTAGCAAACCAGATTATCTTTGAGAACAATCAATGATCCAGATTTTATTAATTGAATTCAAGTTCCATGAGTTGCCATGGTGGAATTTCAGCCCATGTCTCCAAACATTACTTTTTAGTTTATCAAAGGGAAGTCAATGGCCCAGTAGTATTTACATTATTGCATATAATAGATTGTTAACCCATGCAGTGTTCTGGGTACCAGAGTTCGAATCCCACCATGGTAGATAGTGGAATTTGAATTCAATAAATATCAGGAATTACGGATCTAATGATAACTGTGAATTCAAAGTTTGTGCGAAGATTTGTAGCTCGGGTGCTCGTTGTTGTGGTTCTGTTCGCCGAGCTGGAAGTTTTTGTTGCAAACGTTTCGTCCCCTGGCTAGGCGACATCATCAGTGCTTGAAAGCCTCCTGCGAAGCACTTCTTTGATGTTTCCTCCGGTGTTTATAGTGGTCTGTCCTTGCCGCTTCCGGTTGTCAGTTTCAGCTGTCCGCTGTAGTGGTTGGTATATTGGGTCCAGGTCGATGTGTTTGTTGATGGAGTTTGTGGATGAATGCCATGCCTCTAGGAATTCCCTGGCTGTGCTCTGTCTGGCTTGCCCTATGATAGTAGTGTTGTCCCAGTCGAATTCATGTTGCTTGTTGTCTGCGTGTGTGGCTACTAAGAATAGCTGGTCGTGTCGTTTCGTGGCTAGTTGATGTTCATGTATGCGGATTGTTAGCTGTCTTCCTGTTTGTCCTATATAACTGTGAATCAATTGTTGATTGTTGGAAAAAATCATCAGGTTCACTTTATGGAAAGGAAAGTGCCATCCTTACCTGGTCTGGCCTACATGTGGTTGACTCTTAACTGCTCTCTGCGTAATAAGTGCTGACCTAGCCAGTGCTGCCTTCATTCCATGAATGAATAAAAAAATCACTGTGCCAGTGACATTACCACTATCGCACCATCTTCTCCAAGCAAATAACTCCCTAAGGTAACTGTTACTTCACATGACAATGAATATCACCAGGCACTGCAGCCCTTTGTTCTTGTTTTATTCCTGCAGTGAATGCTCTGAATTCCACTAGTTATTGGAAATTAACAAATTCTTCTGAATCATTAGTGAATTCAAATTAAATATGCATATTAATATTCAACTTGTAAAATAGATTTTCCATTGCCAATGCTTTATCAATCTTTCCAACCTCATAATGTAGAATAAACAAAACATAATTTTAAATTTTCGCTAACAGGGCTTTGTCTATACTTCTTCACCTCTAAAATGATGTCTCAATATTGTGGCTTTATTGATTGTGTGATGTAATATATATTCATACAAATATATTATTTGTGGGGACAGTTATCTTAGATACTTAGTATCTTCAGTTCTGGACTCAAACATTAACTCTGTTTATCGCTCCGCTGACACTGCCAGACTTGCTGAGATTCCCCAACATTCTTTGTATTTAAAACAAGCAAAAGGACGCGGTTACAAGACAGCCAATAGCTTGTGGGTGGTGTTCACAGCACATATTAAAGATTGTCAGCATCCCCACGAATTGGAAAGTTCATGTTGTCTTTGACTTGATTGTATTCACAAGCTAGGGGAAACTTAGGACTGCAGATGCTGGAGATCAGCGTCAAGAGTGAAGTGCTGGAAAAGCATAGCAGGTCGGGCAGCATCCGAGGAGCAGGAGAATCGACATTTCGGGCATAAGCCCTTCATCAGGATGCTTTTCCAGCACCATAGTTTTGATGCTGTACTCACAAGCTGTTTATGTTACACCAGAACGTTAGGTGGGACAATTTGAACCAAAACAAACAACTCTCAGTTGATGATTAAAGTGTGGTTCAATGGTTAGCACTGCTGCCTCACAGCACAGGGACCCAGGTTCATTTCCAGCCTCAGGCAACTGTCTGCATGGAGTTTGCACATTCTCCCCGTGTCTGCATGGGTTTCCTTCGGTTTCCTCCCACAGTCCAAAGATGTGCAGGTTAGGTGAATTGGCTGTGCTATATTACCCAAATGTAAGGGAAGTGCAGGCTAGGTAGACTAGCCTTGAGAAATGCAAGATTGCAGGGATAAGGAGGTTTAGGTGGGATGTGTTTCAGAGGGGCAGTGTGGACTCGATTGGTGGAATGGCCTACTTCTACACTATAGGGTTTCTTTGATTCTAAGTATTCCAGTTAGAATTCACATTGCAGCATCATGATGCTTGTCCAGAGATCTGTGATGTAAATTTCTTGCCCAGAGCAGTATGTTAGATTAAGCAGTCAAGTACATCTTTGTTATACTTGTTCTTTGAAGCCTGTGTGCTTCAGAATCCCATATTATACTTAAAGGTTTTTCAGGAGGCTCCATCTTAGCGTTTTACCTTTTCCAGGTGAGCTTTCAACTTTGACTGTTCCTACGTGAGTGACAATGCTACACCTCAAGAACCCTGTTTGATATGCTTCCCAGTAACAGTTTTTCACACTTGTGTAGGAACAGTTAAACATAGTGTCCCTCCACAGTGGCATGTGGATTAAACGCTATTGACGTTCTCATGGTCAAATGATTCTGCACCCAATATTCAGTAGTCACTATCAGCATTTATGTTGAGCCAACTATTTATAAGGATATGTTGATTACAGTTTGGATTATTCTAAGATCCACATAAATCAACAAAAAGATAATGTACTTCTGATTTTTTTTTAGGACTTTGTTCAGATAAAACATTTCTACAGCTTTGCTTTTGGCACTCATGGCAGGTTCAGTTTAATGTTTAATACCTTGGAAGATAAACACTTGTTAATCTGTTCAGATTCCTCATTGATTTTTTTTCTTCTGCTGTCCAACACAATCGCAAGTGATACAGAATTCCACAGGCTGGCCCATGGCTAGTGTTCCTCCAGTTTGTTTCACATGGATAAACGTTGATGGAATGTTTGATTATCTGTTAATGAATCATGATCAGTTTGTTGTGCATGAAGAGACTCTGGTATCAGAATGACAGCTGAGTTCTGATTCTTAGTTACTTGTAGGTCAACAGACTGAACATGTAGACACTCAGTCTCTTCCTTTTCCCTTCCAAGGCCAAGACATCACTATCAACCAACATTGCTTATCATAACAGAAATAAACAAAGTGGGAATATCAGTATGGGGGCTATTTGCTTTTCTGAACTGCTCTGAATCGTGCAGACATGTTTTTGGTTTTCAGTAGCTGTTACCATAGACAGAAAGTTTCATGAGCAGTAATTCTCAGCCACAGTTTGAAAAATTAAATGTTAATTGGCAACATAGAAGTACAGTCTACTGAATTTAAAAAGTAACTGGCCACAAATTGAAAGGAGACAAGAATTGACAAATGAAGAGTTTATATAATTCATAGCACACACATCAGCAGGTCTCCAGGATTATCACTTTGTGGTGAATCAGACAATTCAACATCAACTCCATTGCATATGGTGCCCTGAGAACCAGAATGTTGCACGTGAGCATTGGGAGTAGGATACAAAAAAATTGGCATTCATCCATAGAAGTATAAAAGCAGTAAGCAATAGCAGGAGAAAATAGGAACATCATTAATATCTATGAAAGATTGTTTCACCTAAAAATTCTGTCTATTATCAAATTGTCTAAGACATACATCCAGAAAGTATATTTTAACCAGAGTGAACTGACAGGGTTTTTATTGTTTGGATATATTTTGCTGTGTTTTACTGCTCTCTCTACATTCTAAATCATTCCAGATAATTATTAAACTAGCTTTTACACAATGTACTGTAAGTGTAATATGTTTAACCTTTTCAGGGAATAGAAGCATTGTCCAGAGCCATAAAAGTTTAAAATAATGAGGCCAATCATTCCATCATTGTCATACTCGCTCTTTTCCAGAGTACTCCAATGCTAACAGCACCACTCTGTTCTCCCTAAAGCACAGCATCTTCGATCTCTGACATGTTTATCTATTTTTCTTATAAAAGTTGCCACCGTCTTTGCTGCAATTATTTCCTCTGGCAGAGGAATTCCAGAGTCTAACAAGCCTGATTTTGTTGTTTGATTGTTCCCTATTGCACCATTCATTCATGGGATGTGAGAATCATTGGAAGGGCTAGCATTTATTATCCATGCTTAATTGCCCTTGAGAACATGGCATTGAACTGCTGCAGTCTACCTGGTGTGGGCACACCCACAATCCTGCTACGAGGCAGTTCTATTTCTTTGGCAGAGAATTAACAGATGGAATTTAATTTAGATAAATACAAAGTGCGGCATTTTGGGAAAGCAAATCTTAGCAGGACGTATACACCTAATTGGGAGAGTTGCTGAACAAATAGACCTTGGAGTGCAGGCCCATGAAAGTGGAGTCACAGGTAGTTAGGATAGTGAAGAAGGCATTTGGTATGCTTTCCTTTATTGGTCAGAGTTATGAGTACAGGAGTTGGGAGGTCATGTTGCGGCTGTATAGGACATTGGTTAGGCCACTGTTGAAATATTGTGTGCAATTCTGGTCTCCTTCCTATCAGAAAGATGTTGTGAAACTTGAAAGGGTTCAGACTAGATTAGATTAGATTACCTACAGCGTGGAAATAGGCCCTTCGGCCCAAGAAGTCCATACCGACCCTCCGAAGAGTAAACCACCCAGACACACTATTTCCTGAATAATGCACTTAACACTATGGACAATTTAGCATGGCTAATCCACCTGATCTGTACATCTTTGGACTGTGGGAGGAAACCAGAGCACCCAGAGGAAACCCACGCAGACACTGGGAGAATGTGCAAACTCCACACAGACAGTCACACGAGGCTGGAACCAAACCTGGATCCCTGGCGCTGTGAGGCAGCAGTGCTAACCACTGAGCCACCGTGCCACCCCAGAAAAGATTTACAAGGATGTTGCCGGGGTTGGATGATTTGAGCTATAGGGAGAGGTTGAATAGGCTAGGGCTGTTTTCCCTGGAGCGTCGGTGGCTGAGGGGTGACCTTATAGATGTTTACAAAATCATGAGGGGCATGGATAGGGTAAATAGGCAAGGTCTTTTCCCTGGGGTCAGGGAGTCCAGAACTAGAGGGCACAGGTTTACGGTGAGAAGGGAAAGATATAAAAGAGACCTAAGTGGCAACCTTTTCATGCTGAGGGTAGTACGTGTATGGAATGAGCTGCCAGAGGATGTGGTGGAGGCTGGTACAATTGCAACATTTAAAAAGCATCTGGATGGGTATATGAATGGGAAGGGTTTGGAGGGATATGGGCCGGGTGCTGACAGGTGAGACTAGACTGGGTTGGGATATCTGGTCAGCATGGATGAGTTGGACCAAAGAGTCTGTTTCCGTGGTGTACATCTCTATGACTCTATGACCGAGAAAAGGTGAAGAATAAATCCAAGTCAAGTTCCTGTATGACTTGGTAGTGATATCTTAATGTGTCTGCTGTTCTTTTTTTCAATTATGATGGAAGTCGATGGTACTATTAAAAGATGTTTGTCTGTTGCTGCATTTTTATGGTACACATTGCTGCCCCTGTGAATTAATAGTGCCGAGAGGGAGTGTTGAAGGTGTTGGATCATATCCTGATTTGTGTATTATTGGGGCTACACTTATCTAGGCAAGTAAAGGTTATTCCATATACTCTTCACTTGAGCACCTTTTGCAGAGACAGGGGGTGAGTTACACAGTGCAGAGTCCCCAGCCTCTGACCTGTTCTTAGAGTCATAGAGGTGTATAGCGCAGAAACAGATCTTCGGTCCAACTCGTTCATGCCAATCAGATACCCTAAATTAATCTAGTCCCATTTGCCAGCACTTGGCCCATATCCCTCTAAACCTTTCCTATTCATATACCCATCCTGATGCCCCATAAATGTTGTAATTGTACCAGCCTCCACCACTTCCTCAGGCAGCTCATTCCATACATGCACCACCTTCTGCATGGATAAGTTGTCCCTTAGGTCCCTTCTAAATCTTTTCCCTCTCAGCTTAAACCTGTGCCCTACCCCAGGGAAAAGACCTTGTCTATCTACACTATCCATGCCCCTCATAATTTTACAAACCTCCATCAAGTCACCCCTCAGTCTCCAACACTCTCAGGAAAATAGTCCCGGTCTACTTAATCTTTTCCTGTAGCTCAAAACCTCCAACCCTGGCAACATCCTTGTAAATTCTGAACCCTTTCAAGTTTCACAGCATCCTTCCTATAGGAGGGAGACCAGAATTGCGCATGGTATTCCAAAAGTGTCCTAACCTATGTCCTATACAGCTGCAACATGACATCCAAATTCCTATATTCTATGCATTTACTAATAAAGGCAAGCATTTCAAACGTCTTCTTCATTATCTTATCTACCTGCGGCACGGTGCCTCAGTGGTTAACACTGCTGCCTCACAGCGCCAGGGACCCAGGTTCAATTCCTGCCTTGGGCAACTGTCTGTGTGGAGTTTGCACATTCTCCCTGTGTCTGCGTGGGTTTTCTCCGGGTGCCCCAGTTTCCTCCCACAGTCCAAAGATGTGCAGCTTAGGTGAATTGGCCATGCTAAATTGCCCATAGTGTTAGGTAGATTAGTCAGGGGTAAGCATAGGGGGGTTGGTTTCTCTTCAGAGGATCGGTGTGGACTTGTTGGGCCAAAGGGCCTGTTTCCACACTGTAGGTTATCTAAAGACTCTTACTTTCAAGGAACTGTGAACCTGCACTCTGAGGTGTCTTTGTTCAGCAATGCTCCCCAGGACCTTATCATTTAGTGTATATGTCCTGCCCTGATTTGCCTTTGCAAAATGTAGCACCTGACATTTATCTAAATTAAATTCCATCTGCCACTCCTCAGCCCACTGGCCCATCCGATCAAGATCCCATCGTACTCTGAGGTAACCTTCTTTGCTGTCCACTACACCTCCAATTTTGGTGTCATCTGCAAACTTACTAACTGTACCTCCTTTGTTCACATCTTAATCATTAATATAAATGATGAAAAGCAGTGGATCCTGCACTAATCCTTGTGGCACATCACTGGTCACAAGAAACTCTGGTTCTTGATGCCAAAATATTTGCACATGTGGTCTAGTTATGTTTCCAATCAGTGGTGATCCCTGGAATGCTGATGATGACTGATCTGGTAATGTTAACACTACTGAACATCAATCAGATCTTATTAAATTTTCTCTTGTTGGAGATGGTCATTATCTGGCACTTGTTTCATTCAAATATTACTAGCCACTTATCTAGCAAGCCTGATTGTTATGTGAAGGAATTTCTTTGAGTTTTGCTTTTCTCTTCACTCATTTAATGACAATGTTAAACTTTTAATTGCCTTTAACTGAAGTCCAGGGAAAGTCATCACCCCATAATGCGTCTAGAAAAACCCTTAATATTTAACCTTCTCTCCGTAACCTTCTCTGCTGTATTGGAAATAGTCTAATTAACTCAGGATCGGCGCTGGGTCCTCTATGTTTTGTTATTTACATAAATGATTTGGATGCGAGCATAAGAGGTACAGTTAGTAAATTTACAGATGACACCAAAATTGGAGGTGTAGTGGACAGAGAAGAGGGTTACTTCAGATTACAGCAGGATCTTGACCAGATGGGCAATTGGGCTGAGAATTGGCAGATGGAGTTTAATTCAGATAAATGCGAGGTGCTGCATTTTGGGAAAGCAAATCTTAGCGGGACATATACACTTAATGGTAAAGTCCTAGGGAGTATTGCTGAACAAAGATACCTTGGAGTGCAGGTTCATAGCTCCTTGAAAGTGGATTCGCAGGTAGATAGGATAGTGAAGAAGGCGTTTGGTATGCTTTCCTTTATTGGTCAGAGTATTGAGTACAGGAGTTGGGAGGTCATGTTGCGGCTGTGCAGGACATTGGTTAGGCCACTGTTGGAATATTGCATGCAATTCTGGTCTCCTTCCTATCAGAAAGTTGTTGCGAAACTTGAAAAGGTTCAGAAAAGATTTCCAAGGATGTTGCCAGGGTTGGAGGATTTGAGCTATAGGGAAAGGTTGAACAGGCTGGCGCTGTTTTCCCTGGAGCGTCGGAAGCTGAGGGGTGACCTTATAGAGGTTTACAAAATTATGAGGGGCATGGATAGGATAAATAGGCAAAGTCTTTTCCCTGGGGTTGGGGAGTCCAGAACTAGAGGGCATAGGTTTAGGGTAAGAGGGGAAAGATATAAAAGAGACCTAAGGGGCAACATTTTCACACAGAGGGTGATGCATGTATAGAATGAGCTGCCAGAGGAAGTGGTGGAGGCTGGTATAATTGCAACATTTAAGAGGCATTTGGATGGGTATATGAATAGGAAGGGTTTGGAGGGATATGGACTGGGTGCTGGCAGGTGGGACTAGATTGTGTTGGGATATCTGGTCGGTTGGACCGAAGGGTCTGCTTCCATGCTGTACATCTCTATGACTCTATGACTCTATAACTCAGATCTCTCCTATTAATTTCAGTCTCTCATGCCTGTTGCATTGATATTGCATCATCTCTGTAGTTCCCATGTCCCAGGTATAAAATAACACTTAAAACTTCATACAGTTTCAAAAACACCAACATTCTGCCACCCACTCATTCAAAGATGATGTGAACCCTTTCAGAATAGATTCAGCTCGATAAATGTTGTGAATAGCCGACACAAATTTGCGGGCAGAAAAAGAACAACCAATTCACTGCAGCCTAATTTTCACCTTCATTAAAGTTAGAATTTGTCCCCTTTGGAAGCAAAGTTAAACCTGTCCGTGAGATGATATGTACACTTAATGTACCAGTCTCAAATATATCGCTAACCTATCCATTTCAAGCAGTTCTGACCAAAAAAGAAACACAGGGTGCACAAATACTGGATTACAGCAGTGAGCTTCAGTCAGTTCCCTGTGTTTCTAAACAGCAGCTGAGTCCCAGCAGCAGATCTCTTAGTTCATCATCCCTTAGAACAGGGGTGAAAATGAGACATGGGTGTTTCGGAAGCGAATGCATGGGGAAGGGGACATGGGTGGATCACTGTCGCACGCAGAATGGAAACGACTGAGTAATACAGAAAAACTTTCACAGCATATTTACATTTCAGATGTAAACAGCACCAATGAATATTTTCTCAAACACATGTAATCAGGCCAAGGACACCTGAAAGCACATGTGGCAATAACAGCGTGGTTATTAGACTGATACTGAGTGA
This sequence comes from Chiloscyllium plagiosum, assembly GCF_037043375.1. Classification (NCBI taxonomy): domain Eukaryota; kingdom Metazoa; phylum Chordata; class Chondrichthyes; order Orectolobiformes; family Hemiscylliidae; genus Chiloscyllium; species Chiloscyllium plagiosum. The sequence goes on along the minus strand of NW_028270143.1, from coordinate 99,550,199 downwards.
CCCCATGGGTCTGCTTCCTGACCTAATAATTGGCTTGCATGTTTCATGTTGAGCATTTAGATAGCCCTGCACCTCTCAGTTCATAGGCCAAGAAGCTCTAACCAAGACTGTTGGTGATAATGTCCCTTCATATCTAATAGCCATCATTCAGAAATCATCCAACATCATTCAGAAATGTAAAACATTTGGAGCTTTTGGCTATTTATAAGAAAAAAAAACTGCTACCAGACAACACTTTATTGAAAAGCTCTGGAAATTTATATCCCTCAAATAAAAATCAGGAGAGCTGGCAGGAAATGCATTGAATATGACTTTGGAGAAAGACAAGACAACAATAAACTCCAGGCATTTGGGTTCCATCATTAATTGCAAGGAGCAAGTTTTGAGAGTGTTACACCACTCCTGAACTATAAATGTCAAAATATTATTTGCAGTTTAAATTATTATCCTGAAAGTATTTCTGTTCGTCCATTACTGTTGAAGAATGCCTATTAGGAGTTATAGTTCCATGTGTTAAAATGGTGTTGGCTTATGGTCTGATTTGAGAACTCAAGGACTATTGCCCAGAAAGTACTATTTATGATAATGGCTTACAAATACTTAATGAGCAAACAAAAGGATGAAAAACTTGAATTTATGTTGTGCTTTTTACAAGCTCTGGACTCCTAAAGCTTTTTACAGCCAATAAAGTTCTTTTGGAAGAGTCATCACTAATGGAATGTAGGAAATGTAGCAACCAAATTATGCACAACAACATTCGATTAACATCAATGTCCTGGACGTCATTTCCAAACAGCGTAGTGGGTGTCCCTTTACCCCATGGACTGCAGTGTATCAAGAAGACAGATCACACTAACGTTGCTAGAAAATTAGAGAATGTGCAAAAAATGCTGTCCAAGCCAGTGACACTCATATCTCATGAATGAATGAAAAAAAACAGCCACAAGATTTGTTTCACCAATCTTGGTTGAGGGATAAACTTGGACACCTGCACCTCTTCAAACGAGAAGAGGGTTTTAGTTTATAAAGCAGCACCAAAAAATTGCGAAATTCACAAAGCACCACAACTGGGTGTTGACTGTGAATTTGAGTCCAAGTTTATCAAGAGGAATTCCAAATTGAAACCTTCTGACTAACATGTTTTTTCCTGTTCACTACACCTAGACTTGTATCTTCCTCTGCTTCAAATATTTATCCAATGGAAGTGGTGCCAAGGAGTAGAGGGAACTGGTCCACATTAAACACAGTCATCAAATTTTGCGAGGACATTTAGTGTACAAAAATAGTAACAAATCAGAAGTCACACAACACCAGCTTATTGTCTAACAGGTTTATTTGAAATCACAAGCTTTTGTAGTTATGCCCCTTCATCAGATGATGTTAACTTCATCTGACAAATGGCCAGCGCTTGCGATTTCAAATAAACCTGTTGGACTGTAACCCAGTGTCGTGTGACTTCTGATTTTGTCCAGCCCAGTCCAACACTGGCACCTCAACATCATGGCTACCATTGATACCACAAACTGTGCATAAAGTGGAAGTAATCTGTAAGAAGATCACACATATCGACACAGACAATAAGTTTCTGCAGAGATGCAAGAAAGCAGAGAAGATCCCGTAAGGACTACAGATCACAAACCCACTCTAAATGACCCACAAGACACACTGCACTGGGAGACTCTGCTGTCACACCTCTCACACACTCCTCAATCATCCCGTACTCCAGCTCTACAGCAGACACCACAACCTTGAAATCGAGATAGAGTCCGTATTCTCAGCTTGTGTTCAGGATACAGTGGACCAGCTATGAAACTCCGCCAAGCAGATGATGCAATGGAACTATGCCACCTACATGCACACCAAGAACAGGAAACTGGAGAAACTTGGCATCACCACCAAGAGTAACCAAACCTCCCCTGGTGCCACAGTTGAAACTGACATTACCACAGTGAAATCCATCGTCAACTTGTCTGCCCAAGCCCTTCAATGAGACAAAATAAAAGTTCTCAGCACAAGAGCTCAATATCTGCCCCACAGCAAACTGGACCCCATTGGTCTTGCAGCAGACACAGAGGAATTCATCAGGTAAATGAGGCTCTGTCAATTCTTCCACAAACCCTACAGTGTCAGCAGCGAGCACAATGAAACAACCAGCGAACCAGAACAGTCAACAGAAAAATCTGTCATGCAATAGACAATAGACAATAGCTGCAGGAGTAGGCCATTCATTATGATCCACAATCAGTATCCTGTTCCTGCATTATCCCCATAACCCTCGATTCCACTATCTTTAAGAGCTCTAACCATCTCTTTCTTGAAAATATCCAGAGACTTGGCCTCCACTGCCTTCTGGGGCAGAGCATTCCATATATCCACCACTCTGTGGGTGAAGAAGTTTCTCCTCAACTCTGTTCTAAATGGCCTACCCCTTATTTTTAAATTGTGTCCTCTGGTTCAGGACTCACCCATCAGCAAAAACATGCTTCCTGCCTTCAGAGTGTCCAATCCTTTAATAATCTTATACGTCTCAATCAGATCCCCTCTCAGTCTTCTAAACTCAAGTGTATACGAGCCCAGTCGCTCCAATATTTCAACATATGATAGTCCTGCCATTCTGGGAATTGACCTTGCGAAACTACACTGCACTCCTTCAATAGCCAGAATGTCCTTCCTCAAATTTGAAGACCAAAACTGCACACAGTACTCCAGGTGTGGTCTCACCTGGGCCCTGTACAGCTGTAGAAGGACCTCTTTGTTCCTATATTCAGTTCCTCCTGTTATGAAGGCCGGCATGCCAAGTGTTTGCTTCACTGCCTGCTGTACCTTGCTTTCATTGACTGATGTACAAGAACACTTAGATCTCGTTGTACTTCCCCTTTACCTAACTTGACTCCATTTAGATAGTAGGAGAAAGTGAGGTCTGCAGATGCTGGAGATCAGAGCTGGAAATGTGTTGCTGGAAAAGCGCAGCAGGTCAGGCAGCATCCAGGGAACAGGAGAATCGACGTTTCGGGCATAAGCCCTTCTTCAGGAATGGGGAAAATTTGTCCAGCAGGCTAAGATAAAAGGTAGGGAGGGGGGACTTGGGGAGGGGCGTCGGAAATGTGATAGGTGGAAAGAGGTCAAGGTGAGGGTGATAGGTCAGACTGGGGTGGGGGCGGAGAGGTCGGGAAGAAGATTCGATGGATTTGACTGAGACAGGGTGGGGGGAGGGGAAATGAGGAAACTGGTGAAATCCGAGTTCATCCCTTGTGGTTGGAGGCGGAGACAACTGCCGCCGCGATATTAACCGACACCTGAACTCCCCCACCCCTCTCACCCACTCCAACCTCTCACCCTCGGAACGCGCAGCCCTCCACTCACTCCGTTGCAACCCCAACCTCACTATCAAACCAGCAGACAAGGGAGGCGCGGTAGTAGTTTGGCGCACCGACCTCTACACCGCTGAGGCCAAACGCCAGCTCGCAGATACCTCCTCCTACTGCCCCCTTGACCATGACCCCACCCCCCACCACCAAACCATCATCTCCCAGACCGTCCATAACCTCATCACCTCGGGGGATCTCCCATCCACCGCCTCCAACCTCATAGTCCCACAACCCCGCACCTCCCGCTTCTACCTCCTGCCCAAAATCCACAAACCTGACTGCCCCGGCCGACCCATTGTCTCAGCCTGCTCCTGCCCCACCGAACTCATCTCCGCATACCTTGACACCGTCCTGTCCCCCTTAGTCCAAGAACTCCCCACCTACGTTCGGGACACCACCCATGCCCTCCACCTGCTCCATGATTTTCGCTTCCCCGGTCCCCAACGCCTTATTTTCACCATAGACATCCAGTCCCTGTACACCTCCATCCTCCATCACGAAGGACTCAAAGCCCTCCGCTTCTTTCTTTCCCGCCGTACCGACCAGTACCCTTCCACTGACACCCTCCTTCGACTGACTGAACTGGTCCTCACCCTGAACAACTCCTCTTTCCAATCCTCTCACTTCCTCCAAACGAAAGGAGTAGCCATGGGCACCCGCATGGGCCCCAGCTATGCCTGCCTCTACGTAGGATATGTGGAACAATCCATCTTCCGCAACTACACTGGCCCCACCCCCCACCTTTTCCTCCGCTACATCGATGACTGTATCGGCGCCGCCTCGTGCTCCCACGAGGAGATTGAACAGTTCATCCACTTCACCAACACCTTCCACCCCGATCTCAAATTCACCTGGACAGTCTCAAATTCCTCCCTCCCCTTCCTCGACCTTTCTATTTCTATCTCAGGCGACCGAATCAACACGGACATCTACTACAAACCGACCGACTCCCACAGCTACCTGGACTACACCTCCTCCCATCCTGCCCCCTGTAAAAACGCCATCCCATTCTCCCAATTCCTTCGACTCTGCCGCATCTGCTCCCAGGAGGACCAGTTCCAAAAACGCACAACCCAGATGGCCTCCTTCTTCAAGGACCGCAATTTCCCCCCCGACGTGGTCGACGATGCCCTCCACCGCATCTCTTCCACTTCCCGCTCCTCTGCCCTTGAGCCCCGCCCCTCCAACCGCCACCAGGACAGAACCCCACTGGTCCTCACCTACCACCCCACCAATCTCCACGTACAGCACATCATCCGCCATCATTTCCGCTACCTCCAAACGGACCCCACCACCAGGGATATGTTTCCCTCCCCTCCCCTATCAGCATTCCGTAAAGACCACTCCCTCCGTGACTCCCTCGTCAGATCCACACCCCCCACCAACCCAACCTCCACTCCCGGCACCTTCCCCTGCAACCGCAGGAGGTGCAAGACTTGCGCCCACACCTCCCCCCTCACCTCCCTCCAAGGCCCCAAAGGAAACTTCCATATCCGCCACAGATTCACCTGCACCTCCACACACATCATCTATTGCATCCTCTGCACCCGATGTGGCCTCCTCTATATTGGGGAGACAGGCCGGATACTTGCGGAGCGTTTCAGAGAACACCTCTGGGACACCCGGACCAACCAACCCAACCACCCTGTAGCTCAACATTTCAATTCCCCCTCCCACTCCACCAAGGATATGCAGGTCTTTGGACTCCTCCATCGTCAGACCACAACAAAATGACGGTTGGAGGAAGAACGCCTCATCTTCCGGCTAGGAACCCTCCAACCACAAGGGATGAACTCGGATTTCACCAGTTTCCTCATTTCCCCTCCCCCCACCCTGTCTCAGTCAAATCCATCGAATCTTCTTCCCGACCTCTCCGCCCCCACCCCAGTCTGACCTATCACCCTCACCTCGACCTCTTTCCACCTATCACATTTCTGACACCCCTCCCCAAGTCCCTCCTCCCTACCTTTTATCTTAGCCTGCTGGACAAACTTTCCCCATTCCTGAAGAAGGGCTTATGCCCGAAACGTCGATTCTCCTGTTCCCTGGATGCTGCCTGACCTGCTGCGCTTTTCCAGCAACACATTTCCAGCTCCATTTAGATAGTAATCTGCCTTCCTATTCTTTCCACCAAAGTGGATAATCACACATTTATCCACATTAAAATGCATCTGCCATGCATCCGTCCACTCACCCATCCTGTCCAATTCATGCTGTATTCTCATAACATCCTCCTCATATTTCACCCTGCCACCTAACTTTGTGTCATCAGCAAATTTGCTAATATTACTTTTAATGCCTTCATCTATATCATTGATTTATATTGTAAACAGCTGCAGTCCCAGCACTGAACTTTGTGGTACCCCATTGGTCACCGCCTGCCATTCTGAAAGGGGCCCATTTATCACCACTCTTTACTTCCTGTCAGCCAGCCAATTTTCAATCCAAGTCAGTATCTTGCCCCCAATACCATGTGCCCTAATTTTGCTCACTAATCTCCTTTGTGGAACCTTATCAAAGGCATCCTGAAAGTACAATTACATTACATCTACTGGTTCTCCCTTGTCCATCTTCATAGTTACATGCTCAAGAAATTCCAGAAGATTAGTCAAGCACTAGTTCCCCTTCATAAATCCATGCTGACTCTGACCTATACTGTTACTGCTATCCAAATGAGTCATACTTTCATCTTTTATAATTGACTCCAGCATCTTCCCCACCACTGACGTCAGGCTAACTGGTCTATAATTCCCTGTGTTCTCTCTCCCTCCCTTCTTGAAAAGTGGGACAACATTAGCCACCCTCCAATCCACAGGAACTGATCCTGAATCGATAGAACATTAGAAAATGATTACCAATGTGTCCAGGATTTCTACAGCCACTCCTAAAGTACCCTGGGATGGAGACCATCAGGTCCTGGGGACTTATCAGCCTTCAGACCTAACAGTCTATCCAACACCATTTCCTGCCTAATATAAATTCCCTTCAGTTCATCGAATACCCGAGGTCCTTCAGCCACTATTACATCTGGGAGATTGTTTGTGTCTTCCCCAGTGAAGACAGATCCAAAGTACCTATTCAACTCTTCTGCCATTTCCTTGTTCCCCATAATGAATTCACCCATTTCTGTTTTCAAGGGCCCAATTTTAGTCTTAACCATCTTTTTTCTTTTCACATACCTAAAAAAGCTTTTACTATCCTCCTTTGTATTTTTGGCCAGTTTACTTTCATACCTCATTTTTTCTCCATGTATTGCCTCTGGTGCTCTTTAAAGGTTTTTCAGTCCTCTGGCTTCCTGCTCATCTTTGCTATGTTATACTTCTTCTCTTTTATCTTTATACAGTCCTTAACCTCCCTCATCAGCCACAGCCGCTCCTGCCTCCCCTTAGGATTTTTCTTCATCTTTGAAATGAACCAATCCTGCACCTTCTGCATTACATCCAGATATACCTGACATTGTTGTTTGACAGCCATTCCTGCTAGGGTATTGAACCATTGAACGTTTGCGAGCTCCTCCTTCATAGCTCTATAGCTCCCTTTGCTCAACTGCAATACTGAAACTCCCGATTCTCCCTTCTCCCTCTCAAATTTCAGATTAAACTTATTATATTATGGTTACTACCTCCTAATGACTCCTTTACCGAGAGGCCCCTGATCAAATCCGATTCATTGCACAACACCAGATCCAGAATTGCTTTCTCCCGGGTAGACTCCAGCACAAGCTGTTCTAAGAATCCATCTTGGAGCCACTCCACAAACTCCCTTTCTTGGGGTCCAGTACCATCCTGATTCTCCCAGTCTATCTGCATGTTGAAATCCCCCATAACAACTGTAGTAATACCTTTGTGACAGGCCAATTTCAACTCCTGATTCAACTTACACCCTACATCCAGACTACTGTTTGGGGGTCTGTAGGTAACTCCCATTAGGGTCCTTCTACCTTTAGAATTTCTCAGCTCTCTCCATACTGACTCTACATCTCCTGATTCTATGTACCCCCTTGCAAGGGACTGAATATTATTCCTCACCAACAGGGCCACCCACCCCCTCTGCCCATCAGTCTGTCCTTGCGATAGCACATATAGCCTTGAATATTCATTTCCAAGGCCCTGTCCACTTGAAGCCACGTCTCAGTTATCCCCACAACATCGTACCTACCAATTTCCAAGTGAGCCTCAAGCTCATCCACCTTATTTCTTAAGCTTCATGCATTCACATATAATATTCTTAATTTGTTACTCCCTTCACATTTCCTATCAATCCCTATTTCACTTGACCATACTGTATGATCCCTTCTTGAGTTTTCTGCTCCCTTAATTCTGTTGTCTTTCTTAACTTCTCTTATTCTCACTTTCACTTTAACTTCCTTCTTAAATTTCCATCTTGTCCCCTCCCCCCACCACCCCACCACTGAGTTTAAACACACCTGTGTAGCACTGGCAAACCTGCCTGCCAGAATGCTGGTCCCCCACCTATTGAGCTGCAACCCATCTCTCTCATATAATTTATCCTTGCCGCAAAACATACCCCAGTGATCCAAGAATTTAAATCTTTACTTCCTGCACCAGTTCCTCAGCCACACATTCAAGTCCATTATCTCCCTGTTCCTGCCCTCTCCAGCCTGAGGAACTGGAAGCAAACCAGAGATAACCACCCTGGAAAGCCTGCATTTCAGCCTTCGTCCAAGTTCTCTGAAGTCCCGCTGTAGAATGTTCCTCCTCTTCTTCCCGACGCCATTTGTGTCAACATGCACCGCCACCTCTGTCTCTTCACCTTCGCCCTTGAGAATTCCTGGATCCTGGCACCAGGAAAGCAATACACCATCTTCAAATCCTGCCTGTTGCCGCAGAAGCCCCTTTCAGTCCCTCACACTATGGAGTCCCCTATTACCACTGCTCTGCATGATGTCTGACTCCTTGGCTCTGCCTCCACGTCAATTTTTGATTGCATGGAGCAACCAAACAGGAAAGAGTCGAACTGAACTCCTCCAGAAGGCACTGCCCTCAGGTCTACATGTGTGCTCAAGCCATCAGGAGATGTCTTAACGCCAGGTTCATCAGCTGTGCTCACAAGGTAGCGCAGAATGTCACCCAAGCACAATGCAACACCATCCATGCTCTCATGATAAATCACACCATCGTCATCAAACAAAGGAGGAGCCATCGTCATGCAGAATAGATCAAACTACTGCAAAGAAGCATACCGATAACTGAACAAGCAGCAACACTACAAACAAATACCCCCCAATCTAAAAGAACTCATCCCACTTCACCTGTAGAAAGGGCAGCACTTCAAAAACTTGTGATTTCAAATAAACTGTAAGAATGTAACCTGGTGTCATGTGACTTCTGACTGTCCACTCCAGTCCAACACTAGCAACTCCACATCAAAAATAGTGAAACCATTATAAAACATCAATATTCTGATAATTGCAGAAATAGTTCTGGTGGAGTTACTGAGGAAAGGCCACAAAAAAATTGGCAACATTTTTTTAAGCATCTCCACTGCCTTGATGACCACGACCCCAACCTTCATGTAATTTGATACTTCCACTCCTGTCCAGCATTACCACTGTGAACCAAGCGCCAAGCCACCTCTCACTCGCCTCCGCCTTCCTCATCCCCTCAGTCCAGACAACTCCTCCTAAATCGCCAGCAAAATAGAAACACGGAAAGCTTTATGGCAGGGAAGGAGGCCATTCAGTTATTACATCTCTGATAGCCAGAATAAAAGAGCTGTCTGGTCACATCCTGTTTTGCAGCTCTTGGTCTGTAGTTCTGTTGTTTGGAGCCGTTCAAGTACATAACTAAGTTATTTTTTAACTGTGTGGAAGGTACCTGCCAGGTAGTGAAATCCAAACCCTCACCAACCTCAAAGTGAAAACGTTATTCCTCAACTCCCCTCAATTCTTTTGCCATTTATATTAAATCTACACCTTTGTCTTATGAATATTTTGTTCATCAAAATAAGTCGTTCTTACCCACTTTATCCAGGCCCCTCATATTTTAGTAACCTCAGGTTAAATCTTCCTCTGGTCTCCTCAGTTCCAAAGAAAACAAACCTATCCTATCTAATTTACCCTCATAACCAAAATTATCCATTCCTGGTAACATTCTTATAAATCTCTTAGATATTCTCTGTAGTGTGATAACATTGTTTTGTAACAGAGTGACAAAATCTAGTGTTTTATACAGTTTCTGTCATAATATTCCTGCTCTTATGTGCAAGTTCTCAGTCAATAAAGATAAATATCCCACATGTCCTCTTGACTTCCTTGTCTATTTTGTTACAATTAGGGATCTGTGGATAGGCATTCCAAGTGCCAATATTTCTTCTGCTTCCTTAGTATCTCACTATTTGTGTGTTTTTCTGTCTTACTTATCCCTGTCAAATGCATGACTTACATTTTATTGCATGAATTTTAGTCACACGTACAATCTATCAATGAAAGCCTACAGTTCGCAACTCTTTTCGTCACTATCAACTAACTATATGGTCAAGTTTTGAAATATTCGCTAACTTCTTAATCATGACCCTTACACTTATGTCCAAATCATTAAGACATAGCATGAACAATAAGGAATCCAATGCCGAGTCCTGTGTAACCTCACTGAAAACAGTGATAGAATGACAGAAACACCCATTGTCTATAATCTTTCCCTGCCTTTGGGCCAATTTTGAGTCGAGCATGTTGCTTTCCCTTGAATGCCATGTGTTTCCAGTAGGCTGTGTGTGACATGACCTTTCCATCTTTGGCATCTTCTGCTATCCAAACTGAATGGGAACTTCAGGAATATTGAGCTGGATTTACAACAGCTCTTGATTAAAATGAATGGTTGGAGCATTGTGAGCCGTGAAGTTTTAATGCACAAACCAATATTTTATTTTTATTGCTGACCTTGTGGTCATCTGTGATCATCTGATCTACACATTGACAGTCACAGGTTTAAACATAAGCTACTTTCGTCAGGTTCTTCCATTCCGTTACATTCCATATTTAGTCAAATGATTACAACTTAACTAAGATGACTTCTTTTCCCTATTATCTATCACATTTTCCTCTCTATCCCACACTGTTAAATTCATTAGCATTTCTACTTAGGATATTCCACTGATGATTTTCCATGCAATTTGTCCTTCCTTTTTCTCATTTATATCACGCAAGGGGCTTGATTACCTTCCATTTCCAGTTGTTACAAAGTTTCTCTGTCTGAAACATTAACTTATCTTTCTGCTCTTTGAGGTTCAGTACCCTGCTGCGTATTTTCAGCAGTTTCCGTTTTAATCTCAGCATGACCAGATTTTCTTTTATTCGTTCACAGGAGGAAATGGAGGGGAAGCATTGCTGACAAGACAATTATTTATTGCCCATCCCTAATTACCATTCAGCAAGTGGTGGTTAGCCAGCTTCTTAATCTGCAGCAGAGTATGTGGTGAAACTGCTCACAAAGCAGTTAGGTCGAGAGTCCCAGTGAGTTCTGGGATGTTGGTATAACTATTAATGAACACATGTTGATCTAGTTCTAAATCAGCATGATGACATAGGAATACATAGGGTTTACAGTACAGAGAAAGACCCTTCAGCATAACCAGTCTCCAACTGATGCTAACGTTTTGCTCCAGCCTCATCCCATCTTTTTTTAGCTATTCCCTTCGCCCTTCCCCCACTCCTGTCTCTTCATCTACTGGGACACTATTCACTGTACCAGGGGAGTTCTGTTCTTGTTCCTCCGTCTCCGCCGTATCTGCTCCCAGGAGGACCAGTTCCACCACAGAACACACCAAATGGCCTCCTTCTTTAGAGGCCACAATTTCCCTTCCCACGTGGTTAAAGATGCCCTCCAATGCATCTCGTCCACATCCCGCACCTCCGCCCTCAGACCCCACCCCTCCAACCGTAACAAGGACAAAACGCCCCTGGTGCTCAGCTTCCACCCTACCAATCTTCGCATAAACCAAATCATCCGCCAACATTTCTGCCACCTCCAAACAGACCCCACCACCAGGAATATATTTCCCTCCCCACCCCTTTCCACCTTCCGTAAAGACCGTTCCCTCCGTGACTACCTGGTCAGGTCCACGCCCTCCTACAACCCACCCTCCCATCCTGGCACTTTCCCCTGCCACCGCAGGAACTGTAAAACCTCTGCCCACACCTCCTCCCTCACCTCTATCCAAGGCCCTAAAGGAGCCTTCCACATCCATCAAAGTTTTACCTGCACATCCACTAATATCATTTATTGTATCCGTTGCTCCCGATGCGGTCTCCTCTACATTGGGGAGACTGGGCACCTCCTAGCAGAGCACTTTAGGGAACATCTCTGAGACACCCGCAACAATCAACCACACTGACCCGTGGCCCAACATTTCAACTCCCCCTCTGCCGAAGACATGGAGGTCCTGGGCCTCCTTCACCGCTGCTCCCTCACCACCAGATGCCTGGAGGAAGAACGCCTCATCTTCCGCCTCGGAACACTTCAACCCCAGGGCATCAATGTGGACTTCAACAGTTTCCTCATTTCCCCTTCCCCCACCTCATCCTAGTTTCAAACTTCCAGCTCCGCACTGTCCCCATGACTTATCCGGACTTGTCTGACCTGCCTAGCTCCTTTTCCATCTATCCACTCCACCCTCTCCTCCCTGACCTATCACCTTCATCTCCTCCCCCACTCACCCATTGTACTCTATGATACTCTCTCCCCACCCCCACCCTCCCCTAGCTTATCTCTCCATGCTTCAGGCTCACTGCCTTTATTCCGGATGAAGGGCTTTTGCCCGAAACGTCGATTTCGCTGCTCGTTGGATGCTGCCTGAACTGCTGTACTCTTCCAGCACCACTGATCCACAACCTTAAAATGTCTTTTCCAATTATGCTTTCCTGATTTGTATCTGGGATGTGGTATGTGGTGCTGTCTGCATGTGCTGCTGTCTGCATGTGTTGCCTAGTGTTCTCCTTCTAAGTGATAGAGGTCATTGAATTATAACTATAAGACCATGGATATAGGAGCAAAAGTATTGGTACTTCTCTCAAGTCTCCCCTTCATATCAACAATATTGGTCTTTCCCTGCTCTTCAGCCTCCCTCCTCACCTTTTTTTTCATCCTATCCCAACCTCTCTTATTCTGTTCATATCATTCCCCTCCAATTCTTCTTTATTTCATCCCCTTTTCCTTCTTACGCCATTTTCATTCCACTCCCCTGTCCAGCCCTCTCTACAACCCCCGCCCATGTTCTCCTCCTGCTTTGTGCTTTCCTCCTCTCCTGTTTCCCGTTTGATAAAACTAATTCTAATGCTCTCTAAGCCTGCTTGACTGTTGTTTGTTAGATTCTGTATGCAATGCAATTTCTTATGACAAACTCTCCTGAAGCATGAAAGAGCTTCCTTAAGGACAGGTTTGAGAGATAGAGTCATACAGCATGGAAATAGGCCCTTCGGCCCAACTCATCCATGCTGACCAGATTTTCTAAACTGAACTAGACTCATTTATCTGCATTTAGCCCATATCCTTTGTAACTTTTCTTACCAAGTAACTGTCCAAATGTTTTTTTGAATTTTATAATTATACTCGGCTCTTCCACTTCTTATGGCAGCTCATTCCACACATGCACTTCCTCTATATGAAAAAGTTGCCCTTCAGATCCCTTTAAAAAATTCCCCTCTCACCTTAAACCTATGCCCTCTAGTTTTAGGCTCCCCTACTCTGGGAAAAAGACTTCAGCTATTCATCCTCTCCACGCCTCTCATAATTTTATAAACATCTATAAGGTCACCTCTCAGCCTCCTACGCTCCAGAGAGAAAAGTCTCAGGTTCTCTTTGTAACTCAAATCTTCCAGTCTCACTAACATCCTTCTGAATTGTTTGTGCACCCTTTCCAGTTTAATAACGTCCTTCCTAGAAGAGGGTGACCAGAAATGTATACCGAACTCCAAATGTGGCCTCACCAAGATCTGATATAGTTGTAACATGACATCACAAACCCTGTAGTTAGTGCTCTGACTGATGAAGGCCAGCATGCCAAATGGCATCTTCACCACCCTGTCTACCTGTGATACCACTTTCAAGGAACTAAGTACCTGCACTCCTAGGTCTCTCGATTTGACAACACTCCGGAAGAAGGCTCTACCATTAACTGTATAAGCCCTCCCCTGGTTTCTCTTACCAAAATGCAACACGTCACATTTTCTAAATTAAACTGCATCTGCCATTCCTCAGCCCATTGGCCCAATTAATCAAGGTCCTGTTGTACTCTTGGATAAATTGTCCACAGTACCACCAATTTTAGTGTCATCCACAAACCTCCTGATCATGCCTCCTGTATTCTCATCCAAATCACTTACATAAATGATGCAGCCAGCACCTATCTTTTTGGAACAGCACTGGTCACAGACCTCCAATCTGAACAACAACCTCCTACCACCACCCTCTGTCCCCTACCATAAAGCCAATTTTGTATTCACTTGGCTAGCTCTCCCTGGATCCCATGTGATTTAACCTTATTAACCAGTCTACCATTTCGTATCTTGGTGAATGCCTTGCTAAAGTCTATGTAGACAACATCTACCAAAATGCCCTCATCTATCTTCTTGGTCACCTCTTCAAACTACTCAATCAAATTTCCTGTGCACAAATCCATGTTGGCTATCCCAAATCAGTCCTTACCTTTCCAAGTATATGTAATTTCTGTATTTCAGATGCCCCTGCAACAACTTGCCCACCACTGACGTTAGCCTCATCAGTCTGTCATTCCTTGGCTTCTGCTTACAGTCTTTTTTAAATAATGGCACCATATTAGCCACCCACCAGTCTTCCAGCATCTCACCTGTGGCTATCAATGATTCAAATATATCTGCTGGGGCCCTGCAATTTCTTCCCTACCTTCCCACAATGTTCTAGATTACACGTGATCAGGTCCCAGGGATTTATCTACCTTTAAGAACTTGTATTCTGAAATATGGACCGTTTTCAAGATATCACTACTTACGTCCCCAAGTTCCTGAGCTTCCCTGTATTTCTCCACAGTAAATACTAATGAGAAATATTTGTTTAGGATCTTACCCATCTCCTGTGGTTCCTCACATACATGACCTCATTGACCTTTGAGGGGCCCTATTCTCTCCCTTGTTACTCTTTTGCCCTAATACACAGGAAACATTTTATTAACCAGCATGTATGGGACCAGGAGTGTGCTGGTTGATCAAGTACTCTGGATAATCAAGAGGTCCACTTAATCAGTGTAAAAACTGATTGGAAACATAATGCAGGGGGTATACACATCGCTGCTTTACTTCATTTACAGCAAAAATCACTTAAATCATAATGCAACTTTGCCTTAAATAAAACGTATCAGCGGAGAGTCTTCTCACTCGCATTCTCAACTGACTACTCAGACATCGCATAAACATCTGAGATATTTGAGGTAAACTTCCGGTGTTTGAGGTATATCATTTTTGCTGGATTATCAAGACTGCCAGTTCACAACAGTTAAAACAAAATTTGTTGTACTTGTAGAATCGCTTTGGATTCTCCTTACTTTACCTGCCAAACATATCACACATTCCCTACTGGTCCTCCTTACATGTAGTCTAAACTCAAGGGATCTATCCCAACTGCCAATAAAAAACATCTGCCTCCTTCTTTTTCTGGATTAGAGCTTCAAGATCTTTCATCATCCAGTGTTCACTGCTAGCCTTGCCCTTCGCACTAGCAGCAACATTCTGGGTTTGAACTTCCATTATCTGGCTTTTGAAAGTTTCCTTTACCTGCCAGACATCCCTTTACCTGCAAACAGCTTCCACCAATCAACTTTTGAAAGTTACTGGCTAATACTATCAAAATTGGCCTTGCCCCAATTTGGAAATGTAACTTGTGGACCAGACCTATCTTTATCCATAACTATTTTAAAACTAAAAGAATTATGGTCACTGATCCCAAAGTGCTCCCCTATGAACACCTAGGTTATTTGCCCTGCCTTATTTCCTAAAAGAAGGTTGAGTTTGGTCCTTTCTCTGAAAGGGTCGAGGGTCTGGTGCTGGAAAAGTTGGTCAGACAGCCTCTGAGGAGCAGGAGAATCAACATTTCGGGCATAATCCCTTCATCAGGAATGAGGCTTGTGGGCCAAGGGGGCTGAGAGATAAATGAGAGGGGGGTGGGGCTGGGGTGAAGGTAACTGAGAATGTGATAGGTAGATGAAGGTGGGGGAGAAGGTAATAGGTCGGAGAGGAGGGTGGAGCAGATAGATGGGAAGAAAGATGGACAGGTCAACAGGACAGTGCTGAGTTGGAGGCTTGGGACTGGGATAAGGTAGGGGGAAGGGAAATGAAGAAACTGGTGAAATTCACCTTGATCCCGCACACGGGATCACGCACACGCACCCGCACACACAAACACACACCCTTTTATAGGCTTATACTCCATCACACTCATGCACACAATCTATCAAACATGCACACACGTAAACACACACTCTCACACACACTCATGCACTCACATGCACACACTCACTCTCTCACTCACATGCACACACTCACTCTCACTCACATGCACACACTCACACACACACACTCACACACACACTCTCTCTCTCTCATGCATGTGCAAACACATATAAGTCTATGGAGTGAATTTGCATTTGCAGAATTGTAATTGCAGATATATTCTATTTTGCTCAAAAAGCTCACAATCTGCAGGCAGTCAATGCAGGCAATCCATGTAATAAATCTATCCATATTATAAATTCCTATTTTGGAAATAGAACCAGTCTGACTCAAGATTAGGATACAGACAGACTCTAACCTTACATCTTTAATGCATTGTCTGAGCTGAGATATCTTTTTTTTAACAAAACCTTGTTATCTCAAGAATGTGAGTTTGAAAGAGGTTCTGGGATTTACATGTTAATGAACTGAAATGTGCAACCCATTCTAAAAGATGAAAGAATAAACAGCAATCTAGAATTGTTCAATATATCGTATCAGTTGCATGACACTGATCTTTTGCTATAAATTCTGTGCCTTATGATCCAGTTCTGCAGTTACCTGATGAAGAAGCAACGCTCCAAAAGCTAGTAATTCCAAATAAACCTATTGGCTATAACCAGCTATGGTGTGACTTTTAGCTTGTCAACACAAAGACAACCTTTTTGATCTGTACAGGGCTCTAGGTGCTTTTGTAATCTTAAAAATCACACAACACCAGGCTATAGTTCAACAGGTTTATTTGGAAGCATGAGCTTTTGGAGCGCTGCACCTTCATGGGTTGTTTTACAGTATAAATCGTAAGACACAGAATTTATAACAAAAGTTTACAGTGTGATGTAACTGAAATTATATATTGAAAAAGACCTGTGTTATTTGTTAAGTCTCTCATCTGATGAAGGAGCAGTGCTCCGAAAGCAAGTGCTTCCAAATAAACGTGGTGGACTATAACCTGGTGTTATGTGATTTTTAACTTTATATAACCCAGTCCAACACCTGAATCTCCAAATCATTTTTTAATCTTCACATACTTGTAGAATCTCTTTGGATTATTCTGAATCTTATCTGCCAAGGCTATTTCATACCCCCCTCTTTGCCATCCTACACTCTTTACACTTATCAAGAAATTCATTTGATCCCAGATTTTTATATCCAATATATGATTCTTTTTATTATTGACGAGAACTCTATATCTTTATTCATCCCTAGTTCCCTAATCTTACCAGAACACAATGTCTCTGACCTTTTGTTATCACACTTTTGAAAGCTTCCCACATATCAGTGATATCTTTATTTGTGAACAGTTTACTCCAATCAACTTTTGAAAATTCTTATCTCATATTATTAAAATTTGCCTTCGTCCAATTAAGAACTTTAACTTTTATGGAAGGCTTATCCTTTTCAATAACTATTTTAAAACTGATAAAATTATAATATCTAGTCTTAAAGTGTTCAGCTATGAATATTTCAGTCACTTGCCCTGCCTTATTTCCCAAGAAAAGGTCACATTTTGCTTCTTCTCCAGTAAGAATATTTACATATTAATAATGAACATTTTGTCATACACATTTAACAAATTCTTCACCATCCAGGCCTTTAACACTATGATAGCCCCAGTCAATGTTTGGAAAGTTAAAATCCTCTATTATTACAACCCTATTCTTCTTACATTTATCTGAGATCTCACTACATATTTGCTTCTCAATCTCCCTCTGGTACAAACCCATCACGATAATCATTTCTTTCTTATTTCTTATTTCTAACCCACATATTTTCACTGGATGATCCCTCAGAAATATCCTTACTACAGTAGTAATGTTTACTTTAATCACTCCCCCTCCTCTCTTGCCTCCCCTTCTCTCCTTTCTATAGAATCTAAAACCTGGAACATTGACCTGCTAGTCCTGTCTTTCCTCAGCTAAGTTTCAGTAACAGCTATGATGTCGCAGTCCCATGTTTCGAAACATGCCCTGAGTTCATCAGCCTTATATATAAGAACCCTTGCATTGAAATAAATGTGCAATTTAGTTTTTCAGAGTTACCTTGTTATCTGACTCGCTCTTGTCTTCTCAAGGCAAAACCTTTGTCAAAAAAAAATTAGTTTTTTTAAAGAAGTGCCTGAAAGGAAGAGAGCCAGATGAGTGGAAGTGGTTAAGGAAAGAATTCCAGACTTGGAATTAAGGCAGTTGAAGGCAGCTGAAGTATAAAATATAAACGTTGGAAAGCCTGAACAGAGAGGTTAGTTGTACAGTCATGAAATATTAGCCTCTGAGAGCAGTCATTCCCTCAGCAGGAATAGAGTAAACTGTAGATATCTATATGTGATGACAGAATCCTCATCTGTACTTGAGGCACTCAACCAACTTTACTGACAAACTTGATATGTTGCCTGCAGATGAGGGAATTTAAAACTTCTCATCAACAGAGCGATTTTAAATTTCCTCCCCCATGGAGGCCCACAGTTCCTGACCAAGCCTGCAGCACAGTTTGCAAATTGCAAAATAATGAGGAGGGCAGGTCATTGTATGATTCATTCTGCTATTCTGGTATAAATGAACTGCCTGCTCACCACCGATAGCTTGTACCTACGTCTGACTTATGCATATTATAAATTTGGATAAGAAATGTAAATGTGTAGGTGCCTATCCAAATAAGTTCTGAACAGAAAGCAAATTTGGCTGATTTGCAATCCACTGAGGTGAGATGCAGACCCATTTGGATACAGATTCCTTTCTGAAATGAAATGGGTGAGAAAGTTATTTCACTAACACAAGACAGAATGAAAACAGCCACCTTCAAAATGAGCAGGAAATTGTGTCGGGTACAGTTTGAGAATCCAGCTTTGTGGACACTATAATGTCAAATCTTTTTGGTCTTTTAAAAAAAAATCTGTCTAGGGATGTGAGCATTGTTGACCACCCTTAATAACTTTTGAGAAGAGAAATGATAAAGCAATGAGAGTTTCAAAGGCATTGAGGATGAGCCACGGGCTTGAACAATGAATCTAATATTTCGGAGGCAAATGTATGATGCCTTGATGAATGTAGGTTTTGAAGCAAAGTTCAGAACTGAAAAACATAATTGTGGACTTCTGAGTTCATCTTGTGTGTGTAGTAAGAGAGGGAGGGGAACTGGAGCAAGTGTGTACATCTGTGACATGGACCAGGGTATCATGGCAATAAAAATCAGACATTTATAGGCGCACCTATAAAAGTTGGCAAGAGTATTCAATGAAGCAACTAAGGGTGCTTGAGCCTCAGACACTAAACTGAGGAATGACTGCAGTGATGTCCTTGATCAGAGATCAGGTGGAATCGCGATGTTACCTTCACCAAACCACATTGATCATAACTTGTGCCAGAAATGGCATCAGGAAATCACATAGCCAGTGAGTGCTGATATTTCTGGGCTATGTCCACCTCTGCTCCTGCTTGGAGTGAGACGCAGAAACTAAGTCTTGCATTGTAGCAAGCTAATGAATGCTGAACTGATTTGATCAGATTTTCATTCAGACTGATGATACACAAGCTGATATAAAGTGGTGGGGATGCTCCCATTGAAAAACTGAAGTCTAATGAGTTGTCCTATTCAGCTCAAGAAATAGGGCTCATTATGGTAGATCTCCTGATCATTAAAAAGTATTTATTATAGGGCATAGGTTAGCCCTTACTGAAGCAAATGCATTTGTTTATTTCCAGTTTTTTTTAACTACATCTCAAAAGTACGTTTTTGGCTGTAAAAGGCTTTGTGATGTTCTGAAGGTGTGAAAGGTGCTACATTAATTCTGGTGTTTCCCATTTTCTTTTCCAAAACCCTTACAGTAGTTGGTCAAATTGCACAATCACTTGAATAGCAATAGCACTGAGTAAAGTTCAGATTTTGCAGCCTTGAGAATGAAGGAACAAGCATAAATGATGGAAAAGGCAAACAGCTCACACTCACACATCATTACAAAAGAGATGTTTCCAGACTGAGCTGCAATCTATGGTAAAGATGTTCTCTTGACAATGAATATGACTTGAAGGAATGGGGTCTCTTCTGTATGATCATGGGGAAGGCATTATTCCCTTAATATCACTCATGAGAATATTAATCTCGTTGTCAAATGTATTGTAGTATCTTAGAGAGTCATTCCGCATGGAAACAGACCCTTCAATCCAGCCAGACAGTGCCGAACATAATCCCAAACTAAACTAGTCCCACCTGCCTGCTCCTGGCCCATATCCCTCCAAACCTTTCCTATTCATATACTTATCCAAATGTCTTTTAAACACTGTAGTTGTACCAATATCCACCACTTCCTCAGGAAGTTCTTTCCACACACCAACCACCCTTTGTGTAAAAATTTGCCTCTCATGTCTTTTTTAAATCTCTCTTCTCTCACCTTAAAAAATGCCCCCTCGTCTTGAAAGCCCCCATCCTAGGGAAAAGACAACTACCATTAACTCTATCTATACTTCTAATTATTTTATAATCTTCTATAAAGTCCTACACTCCAGTGAAAAATGTCCCAGCCTATTCAGCCTTTCTTTGTAACTCAAACGTTTCATACCTGGCAACATCCAGGAAAATCTCTTCTGAATCCCCTCCACCTTAATGATGTCCTTTCTAATACTGGGTGACCAGAACTGGACACAGTATTCAAGAAGAGGCCTCACCAGTGTCCTGTACAACTTCAACATGACTTCCCAACTCTTAAACTCATGTACGATTATACAGCTAATAGTGGGAATTCATAATCCCTGAATCTTTTAGGATTTTTGACTGCGAGCAACAATGAATGTTGAACAGACCACCATCCCAATAAAATCCAGGCAAGCAGATACAAGTCGTTTGGTAATCGTGGAGTGATATCATTACCGCTCTAGCAATGGTATTCATAAGAAAAGATCATATATAATGGCACACAGCATTGTGTGGTGAGCAACATAGCATTTAAATTTAAAGAACTCTGCTCAAATGTATAGAAAATCACAAGATGGCCAAGCACACAGACCTCACAACATCCTTGCTATCCATTGGTTGGTAATCCCTCCTCTTGGCAGGCGTCAGAATTAAATATTCAAGCTGTCATCTATCAAACATCCTCTCACCTACAATGATTCCTTTCTTCCTTGCTAACCCTATTCCTTCCCTGGTTCTGAAGAAGAGTCAAAGTGGACTTGGAATGTCAATTGTATTTCATAAGAATATAAGAACTAGGAGCAAGGGTAGGCCGTCCGGCCCTTCAAGCCTGATCTGCCATTCAATAAAATCATGGCTGATCTTTTGTGGTCTCAGACCCACTTACCCATGCTCTCACCATATCCCTTAATTCTTTCATTGTTCAACAAAATCTTGCTTAGTTTTAAAAACGTTTATTGAAGTAATGTCAAATACTTCACTGGGCAAGGAAATCCATAGATTTACAACCCTCTGGGTGAAGAAGTTCCTTGTCAATTCAGTCCTAAATGTGCTTCCCCCTAATTTTGAGGCTATGCCTTAAAATTATCCTCGTTTCACCTGCAGTGGAAGCATCCTCTCTACTTCTATCTTATCTATTCCCGTCATGATTTGATATGTTTCTATTAAATCCCCTCTCATTCTTCTAAATTCCAATGAATATAATCCCAGTCTACTCAGCCTCTCCCCATAAGCCAACCCTCTCAACTCCAGAATCAACCTAGTGAACCTCCTCTGCACCCCCTCCAGTGCCAGTACATCCTTTCTCGAGGAAGGAGACCAAAACTGCACACAGTACTCCAGGTATGTCCTCACCGACACCCTGTACAGCTGCAACATTACCTCCCTGCTTTTAAATGCAATCACTTTAGCAATGAAGGACAAAATTCTATTTGCCTTCCTAATTACATGTTGTACCTGTGGATCAACCTTCTGTGATTCATGCACAAGGACTCAGGTCCCACTACCTAGCAGCATGCTACAACTTTTTACCATTAAAATAATGGTCCTTTTTACTGTTACTCCCACCAAAATGGATGACTTCACATTTATTAACATTGTATTCTGCCAGACCTTTGCTCACTTACTCAAAGTATCTATGATCGTCTGCAAAGTTTCACAGTCCTCAGCACACTTTCCTCTGCCATTTATCTGAGTGTCATCTGTCACTCTCCGCAGAGGTTGCTAGACCTGATGAGCTTCTCCAGCAATGACTATATTTGATCCTTTCCTTCCCTAGCAGGGCACCACAAAAAAAAACTAATTTAACCTTCAATGTGAGTTTTTCTTTCAGAGCAATTTGCTTGCTCATGAGAAATGAAATGGAAGGTTCTGATCTTACAATATATATTTTGAAAACTTCCAGTCATGGTTCTCCTCATGGTAATGGCTCCACTGAATTCATATCTTTCCCACTTAACCCACAAGAATAATGAGGTACTGTTAGATCAGAATTGCTTCCATATATATGATTGTTTCAAAATCAATCTCCTTCAGAAAGGTTGGGATTGCGAACCCGGGAACATTGAATCATCGAATAAAATCCCTACAATGTGGAAGCAGGCCAGTCAGCCCATCGAGTCTACACCGAACCTCCGAACTGCATCCCCACCAAGACCCAGCTCCTCCGCCACCTCCCCCACCCCCCCAATCCTATCCATGTAACGTTACATTTCCTATGGCTAATCCACCTAACCTATGCATCTCTGGGAACAATGGGCAATTTAACATGGCCTACTGAGATATTACTCATCCCTGCAGCCAGAAGAGGAACACAATTGTGGGTTAGAAATTGCTCGAGGAGGAGACTAGTCAGAAGAGTGGCCTATAGCACGCGGGATGCTGATGCCATGCCAAATTCAGTCACATCTGTCATAAACTGGCAACTTGTCAACACTGATCCTGCATCATGAGACCAGCCATGATTGTGACAGCTGTTAGGGCCACTATGGATCCAGATAAATGGGAATAAGGACAGAGTCTGATCATCTTAGTTTTAATTACTCGACCTGGCACCAGGGTCCTAAAAGAGAGGTTAGGACCCTGGTTTCAGACACTTAGCAAAAAGTGCTTCCTTGGGGATAGGATCGCTGCCCGAAGTTTGTTCCCTTAGTCCTGAATTTTGAGTCCAAAAATCGGGCATGATGCATACCAATTTCTACCCCAATCTGTGAATTAACAATTGCTTCGCTGTATTCACTGCTCTCTAGTTGGTTGAACCAGACACCAGACAGACAGCTGTGGCAGAGGCCAGGGTGTGTGAGACTGTGGGAAGAGCACTGGAGTCAAGCCGCAGCCTGTGAAAAAACAGCAAAAGAAAGCCATTTGCAATTCATGTCACATTTAACAGAAGAATCAGTGGACTCCATACAATTCAACTCAGAGCAAATGTCATCCGTTCATATGACAGGGGACATTGTTCAGTGAGAAAGTGACGGGGATCAGTTTAAACTAGTAACATATTCTGCAACTCTCCCATTTCAATAAGTTACTATTTTACAGATAGAGTCGTAAGTGTGATTAATAAGCAATTAGCATTGCTAGTTTCTCACGCCTTGATGTTCTGTCAACCGGTCTGACTGATGGAAATTGGCTGATGTAGATCCCAACAGGCACCCTTTATGTCCTGTGTTGATTCTGGCTGTGAAACACCTCTTGGTCATTTTTTAAATCTCTCCTTTACTTTGATTACTAGCTGCCCACATATAGAATATTGACCTACAGACTTTCGTAGCTAATTTAAATTTGGTTGATAAAGCAAAGAAGTTCTTCATTCTGTCCTGCTTGTATGGAGAAAGTGTGAAGTGATCAGTTTCATATTGACAATGAGCTTATGACGTATTTGGCATTTATTTGCTATTTTTGTTAAAAAAAAAAGTGGACTCATTGTTTTGTGTCTTGTTCGTACTGATCATCCTGTTCCAAAATCCTGCCCGAAAACATCACATGCGTATTTGCCTATCTTCCTGTTTTACATATTATCCATCTCTCTTTTCTATATTATTGTCTGCATTGCTTAAGGAAATTGACAGAAATTGCAAAAGTGTATAGATATTATGGCCATGAAAATTCACAGGAATTTTGCCAGCCTCCCTATATTACACAGTCACAACCTATAGAAGATGAACAAGGTCCTGGGTTGGTTTGAATCTCCATTGTTTTTAAAAAGACAGTATCCGACCGTAGGTGGTGATGGTAGGGGAGAGTGCATCAGTCCCAGTGGTTTGCTCTTCCTGCAGGAAGCAATGTCTTTCCCGAGCTGGTACAGGCAAGAACAGATACAATGGGCAGGGGACAAAGAAATAAGGAGAGAAGGGCCAGGACTTGTGATCAGAAGATTTCCAACAGTGGCTAGAAAACCAGGGAGGGGAGTTGGAGCTGGCACGCAACTGCTGGGAACATAGCCAGGCTGACTGGAAGCACCCCTAAGCTGGAGAAGCCTTGTGGGAAGACATAAAGATAGATAGAGCGGTTCAGCATCCAGGAGTTGGAGCAAAGTTCCAGTCTGGTGCGCCAGCCTTGTAGTGTCAGGGTTATGAACACTGCGGACTATAGACACTAACGGTGACTAGAAAGTTGTGAAGTGATAGTGGAGTGTTTGAACAGCTGATGGAAGAGGAACCATCTGTGAAAAACCCTGAGTGTGGGAGGCCACAAAGAGAGAAAGAGTCCATTTATAGCTGTAAGAAAAGGCAATCACTATTAGGTCACAGGACATTAGCAGTTGGAGCTCCTCCAACTGAACTCATTAGATTAGAGATCAGGAGTTAAAATATACAATCTATTCCATCAGATCTGCAATGTCAGACAAACATCTGTTATCGGTATTTCACTCCTCTCAGGTATATTTTCCATCAATGTTCATGAAGATTAATTGTCATTGGAATAAAGGATCGCTGCTTAGACAACCTGGAACACTGGGATTTTCAAACACATCTTCTAAGCGACAGTATCTAGGCCTGTTTCCTTCAAATATCATAAGGGAGTTTAGCAAGGAACAGGAAACTCTACACCGGCAGTTCTCATTTTTCCAATTCATTTGGACCCAAGTCTACCATAATAAGATGAGGCATGATGTACCAGCCTCCAATGAATTATATAAAAAAAAACAAAAGAACTGTGGATGCTGGAAGTCAGAAACAAAAACAGAAATTGCTGGAAGAACACAGCAGGTCTGGCAACAGCTGTGGAAATAAATCAGAGAAATCAAACTGAGCTTTATCTTCACAGATGCTGCCAGACCTGCTGAAACTTCCCAGCATTTTCTGTTTTTTGTTTCTAATGAACCATTGTTGGCTGCATTTGGGAGTCAGAGGGCCTTCACACTTATTCCCTGCCAAAATATTTCAAAAAGTAAGTTCATGTTATTCCCCTTGCATATGATGCTGAGAAAGCCTGCATAGGGTAGACATTACCATTCAAAACATGCATCCCCTTCATCGAACAACAATACGATGGCAAATCATTAGGATTTCCAGCTACTTTAAGAGAGAAAGGCACCCAAGATTCATCTGCAAATTAGGCGGCCGACTCCTGACCATTTGAACGCTGATGGAATCGACGCATAGTGAATGCAGGGCTGGTGGATGTTTGAGGTCAATGAACTTTAGTCAATAGTGAATTACAAAAGACTGTGGAACAGTGGCGAGTTCAAACACTGGCTATTGGATTATACAAGATGAAATCCAGGCATGCTACAAAACCTTTGGGGTAATAGGTTCTGCAGACTGGCAGTCAGAAGAGATAAAAATGACTCATTGCCTGGTCTGTGACCAAGTGAAAGTGATCCAATCGTTGTATCCCATCCACTTGGCTAGTTAACTGAGCAAAGATCAAGCCTGAATTTGTCTGAATGCTATATTAGGAATGGAAATCTCTGCGCATTTGGATCTCAAATCCTGAAAATGAGTTCGATAGGACTAAAGGGAGAAAGCCCCGCTTCAGGGACAAACTGAACACCCAGTGCTGAAAATGTGTTGCTGGAAAAGCGCAGCAGGTCAGGCAGCGTTCAGGGAACAGGAGAATCGACGTTTCGGGCATGAGCCCTTCTTCAGGAATGTTCACTGAAGATCCAGTGTCAAGCACTTTAATATGATGCACCAGTTGAGAATCCGGCATGCTGCTATTTCTAATTTTATTCCCCAAAATATTTGTGTTTTGCACTGTAACTTCTCCCAAGATTCGGGAACTTTATTTGCCAAATATTGCACAAGGCACAGCTGCACACAGACATGTTAATACATTTACAATAGTCCTGAAATGGATACCACCACTTAATTGGGAAAACATTCCACCTTTAAATGAATGCTGGAACATCTGGGAGACTTACAATGATTTAGAGATACACAAGTCCTCATCTGCAGGGCTGAGGCATTTAGAGACAGTGCCTTGTGTAGACCCCGAGTGAATGCCCAAGGGTTCTTTACAAATCAACTAACTATCTTAGTTGTCATTCATAATCTAGGCAGGAGAATATTTAGTTAGGTTGCCAGCAGACACATGAAATAATTTCTGTCAGGTTGTTTTTACATTGTGGAAAAAATGCATTGGAACGAGTCCTTGATTTTGTGCTTTTTGCAATCTTATGTTACCACATAGCTCCCAAGAGCTCTGTAGCTTTGTACATAAGCTCCTATTCAGTATCATTGTTAACAGCTTTCACAGCACAGATGTGTTTTGGATGGTGAGAAAGAGATACCTGACTGTAGAGGAAAGCTGGGTATAGTGTGGGTTGGTGTTGGATATAGGTGCACCAATATGTCTTAGGACACTGGCCAAATTTTCTGCTTCTGATTGACTTTCATTGGAATTTTACAAGTGAGAACAGACAGTTTAGATTTTATAGAGAAAAGTCAACCACTGACATCAATACCAATAGAATACACTGAGATGGTACTCACTGGTTGTACAAGGTAAAGGTGCTGGAACAGTTAATGTTGGTGTCTTCATTCACCTCCACGCAATCTGATTATGCAATTTTTTTCATAGGTGGGGGTAAAGAGAGTCTAGCTCAAGATCTGAATGAAGATCCCAGTGGAGATAGATGTGTCATTGCTGTTTCCTAGTCTTTGTTAGTATTAGCTATTATATCCAACTAGCTTGTACTTATACTTGTGACTTGTACTTGTAAATGTAACTTGTACAATTGGATCATGCAGTAACCTGTACATTGTTAAAAAAAATTCCTCATTAACATTCACAAGCAGTTCAACCTCAAGCACTTTTAACTGAATACACCCTTAGATCCAGTATAGAAGGGAAGATTGGAGGAGTCTTGCATCACTGTGGTTGTGTCTCTGAAACCTGAAGGCTTGGGTTCAAACCTGACATGCTCTAGAAGTGGGTTATAACATGTCTGTACAGGTTGGTTAAAAATATTCAGAAGTATAAAATATCCATCTGGGCAATTAGCTCAAATGGTAGAGCACTTGTTTTGCATGTGAGCGGTAGTGGGATCAATGCCCGCATTCTCCACTTCCTTTGGGCGAGCCCAGATAGCCCAGTCGGTAGAGCAGCAGACCTTTGGGTGGTACGGTGGCTCAGTGGTTAGCACTGTTACCTCACAGCACCAGGGTCCCAGGTTTGATTCCCACCTTGGACAATTATCTGTGTGGAGTTTGCTCATTCTCCCTGTGTCTGCATGGATTTCCTCC
The DNA here is from genome assembly GCF_037043375.1 of Chiloscyllium plagiosum. Taxonomy (NCBI): domain Eukaryota; kingdom Metazoa; phylum Chordata; class Chondrichthyes; order Orectolobiformes; family Hemiscylliidae; genus Chiloscyllium; species Chiloscyllium plagiosum. The sequence continues at coordinate 99,522,762 of NW_028270143.1, read as the reverse complement.
CACAATCCAAAGTTATGCAGGTTAGGTGAATTGACCATGCTAAATTGTCCATAGTGTTTAAGCATGTGTAAGTTAGGTGCATTATTCTGGGCTGAAAATGTGTTGCTGGAAAAGCGCAGCAGGTCAGGCAGCATCCAAGGAGCAGAAGAATCGACTTTTCGGGCATGAGCCCTTCTTCAGGAATGAGGAAAGTGTGCCGAGCAGGCTAAGCTAAAAGGTAGGGAGGAGGGACTTGAGGGAGGTGCGTTGGAAATGCGATAGGTGGAAGGAGGTTAAGGTGAGGGCGATAGGCTGGAGTGGTGGGTGGGGGCGGAGAGGTCAGGAAGAAGATTGCAGGTTAGGAAGGTGGTGCTGAGTTCGAGGGTTGGGACTGAGACAAGGTGGGGGGGAGGGGAAATGAGGAAACTGGAGAAATCTGAGTTCATCCCTTGTGGTTGGAGGGTTCCTAGGCAGAAGATGAGGTGCTCTTCCTCCAGCCGTCGTGTTGCTATGGTCTGGTGATGGAGGAGTCCAAGGACCTGCATGTCCTTGTTGGAGTGGGAGGGGGAGTTGAAGTGTTGAGCCACGGGGTGGTTGGGTTGGTTGGTCCGGGTGTCCCAGAGGTGTTCTCTGAAACATTCCGCAAGCTGGCCCCTCCCCTCCCCCAAGTCCCTCCTTCCTACCTTTTATCTTAGCCTGCTTGGCACACTTTCCTCATTCCTGACGAAGGGCTCATGCCCGAAACGTTGATTCTCCTGTTCCTTGGATGCTGCCTGACCTGCTGCGCTTTTCCAGCAACACATTTTCAGCTCTGATCTCCTGCACCTGCAGTCCTCACTTTCTCCTGTATTATTCTGGGGTAAATGTAGAGTGGTAGGGGAATGGGTCTGGGCGGGTTACTCTTCAAAGGTTCAGTATGGACCTGTTGGGCCAAAGAGCCTGTTTCCATACTGTAGGGATTCTGTGCAAGTAACATTGTTTTCATTAATCGGGTAGCACAGTGGCACAGTGGTTAGCACTGCTGCCTCACAGTGCCAGAGACCTGGATTCAATGCCCGCCTCAGGCAACTGTCCGTGTGGAGTTTGCACATTCTCTCCGTGTCTGCGTGGGTCTCCTCCGGGTGCTCCAATTTCCTCCCACAGTACAAAAATGTGCAGCTTAGGTGAATTGGCCATGCTAAATCGCCTGTAGTGTTAGGTGAAGGAGTAAATGTAGGGGAATAGGTCTGGGTGGGTTGCTCTTCGGAGGGTCGGTGTAGACTTGTTGGGCCGAAGGGCCTGTTTCCACACTGTAAGCAATCTAATCTAAAAAAAACTTTTCATTTATCTGTTTTTGTTACAAGGCACAGCTTCATTTTAAACCAATAATCACTATTGGTGATGTTATCCTTGGAATGTCAAATGTCATTGTGTAAACTTCCTTTCTGTCAATGGCTGCATTAGGACTAATGCTGCAAGTAGAGCTTAGCTGTGGATTTCTGGAATGACATTGTACACACTTATTTGCACACTAGATTACAATGGTGGCAGAAGAACCTGCGGGTGTGCTAGTTTCCTCCCACAACCCAAAGATGTGTAGGTTAGGTGGATTGGCCATGTGAAATTGCCCAAAATGTGCAGGGATATATAGGTTAGATGAAGTAGACATCAAAAATGCAGAATTACAGCAATAGGCTAGCCGGGTGGATCTGGATGGGATAATCTTTGGAGCATCAGTGCAGACTGGCTGGTCCAAATGGCCTGCTTCCACACTGTAGAGATTCTATGATCCTATGACTCAACTGAGAAAGGTTCAGGTGTTTTCCCTCGTGGTCAAATATGTTTCAGTAGCTTAGGAATAGGTTTGTAGTCTCTTTGCTTACCTAAACAGCCATTATTGAAGGAAGATAGTTAAAATCCCCTTAGACTACATGACATAGAATATGAGGCAATTCATTTTTTCCATTGATCAGTGTCCAGAATAAGACATTTGACACTGATCAGAATACTAACATTCCTAACAGCAGATCATGGTGCTTTATGGTTAATGTTTCAGTTTCCAAGTTCCACATACTCTTAATGTCCTTGGATTACGTCCATAACAAAAAATTACAGACTGTTAAACTAACTCATGTCTCCATTTTATGAGGACCAGTCCATTGGCTTTGTACTATCTCTTATCTTTCAATCTGTCTATCTCAGGCAGCAGCACCAAATGTTCTATTGTGACTGGCATAACTTTCAGAATGTACAATTCTGCCTGGTCACTTTCAACGTGTGACCTCTGGAATCCACTGCTACTCTAACTTTGACCTTCAGTGCTAAGACAGGATGGTAATGGGTATTTCATGGGGTTCTGTACTCCCTCCTGGTCACTGTATACGTCAACAATTTTGGTTCTGACCTGGATTATATCTTGACAAAACTTACAGATGAGATCAAAATCAAAGGCATAGTTAATTCTATAGAAGACTAAAGGAAAATGTGAAGGGCGATGAGTACAATGGAAAAGAGATAAACTGTGGCAAATGGAATTCAACATCAATAAATTTAGGTGATGCATTTTCATTTTTAAAAAGTAGCTGCAGTAATCATACTCAGTGACAGAGACCGGTCCAAGTTCACAGGATATTAAAGACAGCACTTCATGGCGATAAGATCAGAAAAAAAGAATAGAAATCTAGGTTTTCAACTTTTAAAACAAATTGTTAAAAAAAACTTAAGAGGTAACGATGTAAATCAGACCTCAGTTTGATAGGACTGCAGTATTAGATGCCACACTACAGGAAAAGCATTGAGACTGCATTCAGTGAGAGATTTGTTTCTTTTGTCTGGAACCTTTTACAGCATCGGATTACAGTTTAAACTTTGTCTCAAGTGTACTTTACTTCCAGATTCATACTCAATAACTAGGTGAGATTAACAGCACGTCTCAAATCAACTGACCCAGTTCCTCCATTAACTAGCTAAATTACTGTTTCCTTGACAGCAGCATGAAAGACATATCACCTTGTTAAATCTCCACAGGAAATTGCAAACCGGCATATTTTCTCCTAAATTGAAGTTCCACTTTGAATTTATCAGTTTCTACCAGGCAGTAAATCGGTCTCAAGCTTAATGCAAATCAGAGACCTACCTGGCCACCCCCAAAAATTTAACACCTATTATTCCACTCCAATGTCTGCAAGTTATTTTTATATTGACTTTGCAGAGAATGGTATGAACCAAATAATATTGGCATTCATTTTCAGTATATTGAGTTAAAGGTTAACTAAATGCTAATCTCACTATGTCAGCAATGTACCAGGCAATAAATAATTACTGCTTAGTACTAATTGAGAGGAGACTCGAACCAGTTATTATCAAGATTGTGCCTGATATCGTTGTGTGATTTTTTTTCGCTTTTGCAATGGCGTTCACTCCTTTTTTTGTCTTTACTGAATCACTAATATGTATTCATCTTAGTGACATGCTATTACCTCGGCCAAGTGACTATTCTTTATGTCAAAGCCTACACAATGCATGGCAATGAATGTCAATGGGTATTTCCAGCGTACAAATTCAGGTCGATTTTGATCTGCCCTAATTCAGGTTAATTAAAGTCCCTTAAATACTACTGTAACTCAGGCCAGTTGAATCATTACAGTCTTGGTAATCACTCTTATAAATTGGCAGTCACTATGCTTCACATTTAATTAACTGGCATTAAAGCACTTTGGAATGTCCCAAAATTGTAAAAGACCCTTGTTTCTTTTATTCTGCTGTAGTTTACTGAGGAATCATTTTAGGAATTAAAAAGGTATCAATCTGCACTATGTGGATGGAAATTCCCAATCACATGCTTTTGGGCTAAAGGGCACGATGTAATTGTTAATACACAATGCACACACACAATAGCTTTCTCCAAATAAATGATCCATTCTGTGAGCCTCCACCCACAAAAGAGATATGCTCACATGCTGTCTGCAGCTGCCAGGAACTTAAAGGGCTACTACACTTATTCGAAGCGTAGCACCTATGAGACCAGAGGTATGATTAGATCGCCCAATTTTGAATCATAGAATCCCTACAGTGTGGAAGCAGGCCATTCGGCCCCAGCAAATCCACAACAAAGAGCATCCCACCCACCCCAACATATACCACAGCCCTGCATTTCCCATAACTAATCCATCTAGTTTGCACAACCGTAGTCAATATGGTCAATTTCCCATGGCCATTCCACCTAACCTGCACATCTTTAGACTGCAGGAGAGAACCCGTGCACCCGGAGGAAACCACACAGACACGGTGACTTCACAAACTTCATCCAGACAGTTGCCCAAGGGTGGAATCGATTCTGGGTCCTTGGCACTGTGAGGCGGTAGTGCTAACCTGTCAACAAAAGGTCCTTGCTCAGACATAGGCAGGTTCACAGACCCTGTACTTAACATCATGTCAGACAAACAAGACTGTACCTTAGTGTCCAAACCATGGATCATAACCCTGGACCATCTATGGATATACTGAACTTTCAATTGAAAATTATGTTTCTTGTTAGGAAGGATATGTATGAAGAGGTAACTGAGAATATATTTAAATGCCAAGTCCAATTAAGTTTCCGGCAAATGGCAATCTCCAAGATGTTGATAGTTGGAGATTTAGTGATAGTAACATCATTGAATGACAAGAGATGGTGGTTAGATTGTCTGTTATTGGAGATGACCATTGTCACTTTCAGCCCAAGTTGGATGTTGTCCAGATCTTGTTGTATATGAACATGGATGGCTTCACCATTTGAGGAGTCATGAATGGTGCTGAGCATTGTGCAATCATCGGTGAACATCTCTACTTCTGACCTTATCATGGAGGGAAGATCATTGGTGAAGCAGCTGAAGATGATTAGGTCTAGAATACTACCCTGACGAACTTCTGTAAAGATGTCTTGGAGCGGAGATGACTAACTACCAACAACCACAACCATCTTCCTATATACTAGGCATGACTACAGCCAATAGAAGACTTTCCCTCTGATTGCCATTAATTCTGATTTTGCTTGGGCTCCTTGAAGCCACTCTCTGTCAATTGCAACTTTGATGTCAAGGGTTGTCACTTGCACCTCACCTATACTGTGCGTTAGTGTGCTGTGGAGGTCACAGTTGAGAACAGCCATTAAACATCCCTGCACTAAGGTAAGGAGAAAGGCAGATCTCTCATTCTGAGGGTTGTCAGTCAACTACAATCAAAAGGAACCAGGACAAAAGAATCTTAATCAACCTGAAAAGTCAAGGATCTCAAATTCAACTCTTCAACTACCAATGTCAATGCTATGTTTATTCTGTGTTGTGTTATTGTTTCTTTTTGCGGTTAGTAACTGATAAATTCACACTCTTATTTAGTCAAGAATGTCTAGTTAATTATTTCCTCTTAGTTGCTCTGTCTTAGAGATAGGTAACCACAAGGAACGGGATCTTTTCTAAATAAATCTTGATGCAACCAACCAAGTAGGTGGATGAATATATGTAGGAGAGCCAGTTTATCCTTCTTCATCAGAAAGCTTAACGATTTGGTACATCCTGTCTGAAATCACAACTTGTGAAACCTCACCCAGGGACTGGCTAAACACTAGGAAATCCCACATGCTGGAAGATAAATTAGCTTGCTGTCTTTGCTGAGCTGAAAATGTGTTGCTGGAAAAGCGCAGCAGGTCAGGCAGCATCCAGGGAACAGGAGAATCGACGTTTCGGGCATAAGCCCTTCTTCAGGAATGAATGTAGGAGAGCCAGTTTATCCTTCTTCATTAGCAGTGTCTTTGCTGAGCAGTGGGAATGGAGATGAATGGAGAAGGTATTGGCAAAATAGAACAATTTGTCCACCATCTCGCTCGTGCATCTTTGGACCCCAAACAGCCTGCTTCTGCTCACTTCCTGCATTGACTAAAAAAAAATAATGGACAAATTTAGAGCTGTGATCACCTTGCCAGCCCAGACGCATTGGATTAAATTATCTCCTTCTGTGCTACATCATTGTTTCAATACACGATGATGCCCACAAATCTCCTTAAAATTGCTAATATTGCTCTGCAACTATTAAAGTAAAGTCGTCATAGTCCTACCAGACCATAGAGCTGCTGACTCATTACAGAGAGATGACTAATGTTGCTTTCACCGGAGAGTCATCACACCTCAGGCAAAGGGTGAGGTTGAGGAAGTAACCTCAATCTCCATGGCAACCTCAGCCTGAATGGGAACTGAACCCATGCTTTCGGCATCAGTCTGCATTCCAGACTAGTGTCCAAGCTAACCAACCCCCAACTGCAACCAGTAGGTAGTCAATGACCAACCAAAGACTGTGTTGCCTCTGAACTGCTTGGAATGGCCCTGGTGAAATGAGAAACCTTACACTCTTGACGGCAGCATTCTTGCTGGAAGAACTGAGAATTTTTTTTTCCCTTGGCGTCTTTAGCTTATGTCGGTCAGTTATAATTATCACCTATTAAAACAGTCTCTAACCTTTAACTAAATAGTCAATGAACAAGAAATATGCTAGTCAATAAAATATCCACAGTCAATCTTGTTCACCACCTACCAGCTATGTGATTCCCCAAAGAGATTTTTTTTTCTCAAAACCTGATTTTAAAAGAATATCAAATTGGAATAAAGGAATATGCCTGCCTTTATTTGAATCTTTCAGTCTATCTCCCCCCTTTCCACATTATAAGTATTAAAATTATGAACACATAATTAGGCCAAATAAAAACTCCTGTTGCAGGAATTCTGTGAGCAGGGTTTTGTTTAAAGGATTTACCATTTGACCGCCTGATGTTTGGTTGATTTCATTCATGTAAAGCACTTTGGAACAATTCTCCATTTTAAAAACAACATAAAAATGTACGTTTTTGCTGTTGCTGCATGCGAGTGCTAATTTTCCCAACAGTTCACCTTAGTCACGGTAAAAGTGCTTTATTTCAAATTTAAGACAATGTGATATGTAACCACTAAAGATCCAGTTTTCTTGCCCCACACAGGCCTAGCCTCACTCATTTAAAACAGTCTTCAAAAAGCAAACAGGTTTTCTCCTGTGGGAAAGACATTGCTTGAAACTGTACCCTGCATTTATTTTTACTGCTGTTCAATCACAAACTACTCAGATTTTCCAGATGTGGGTATTGTCCAGCAAGCAGCTGCAACTGAGAATGGGAATTTCTTCTACCCTGGTTTGTTATGGAGCCAGGAGAAGCAGAAATGTTTCTTCCTTGCCACAGAGGACTCCCAAGGGTCCATGCTAGCTTGTACTATCCCTACTCCCCCATTCCCTCTCACATACTACTTACCACCTCCACCCCGAAGATTTATGGCAGGTTAGATTAAATTAGATTGGATTCCCTACAGTGCGGAAACTGGCCCTTCGGCCCAACAAGTCCATACCGACCCTCCAAAGAGTAACCCACCCAGACCCATTCATCTACTCCCCTATTAATGCACCTATCACTATGGGCAATTTAGCATGGCCAATTCACCTGACCCACACATCTTTGGACTGTGGGAGGAAACCGGAGCACCCAGAGGAAACCCACGCAGACACAGGGAGAAACGTGCAAACTCCACACAGGCAGTCGCCCGAGGCTGGAATTGAACCCAGGTTCCTGGTGCTGCGAGGCAGCAATGCTAACCACTGAGCCATAATCTTCACAAAGCAGGCATGATGAGTAATGGTAGCTTATTGAAACATAGCAACAGAATTGGTCCATTCAGTCCTTTGAGCTTGCTTTGCCTTTCAGTACGATCATGGCTGATCAAACACTTCAATGCCTTTTACTTACCCCATCCCCATCCCCATCCTCAGGTAATCTTCCAGATATTAGCAAGGGAGGCAATGATCTTGTGGCATTATCATTAGACTGTTAATTCAGAAATTTAGCTCATGTTCCAGGGTCCTAGGATCAAATTCATGGCAAGTAGTGGAATTTGAATTCATTAAGGAGTCTGGAATTAAATTTCTCCCTGTGTCTGCATGGGTTTCCTCTGGGTGCTAAATTGCCCTTATTGATAGGTGCATTAATAGGGGAGTAGATGAATGGGTCTGGGTGGGTTGCTCTTTGGAGGATCGATATGGACTTGTTGGGCCGAAGGGCCAGTTTCCGCACTGTAGGGAACCAATCTAATCTAATCTAAATCTGCCATAAATCTTAGGGGTGGAGGTGGTAAGTAGAATGTGAGAGGAAATGGGGGAGTAGGGATAGTACAAGCTAGCATGGACCCTTGGGAGTCCTCTGTGGCAAGGAAGAAACATTTCCTCTGTGGCAAGGAATTAAGGGTCAAATGATGACCATGAAACCATTGTCAGTTGTCGGGAAATATGCATCCACTTCACTAATGTTGTTTAGGGAAGGAATTCAGCCATTTTTACCTGGTCAAGCCTACATGTGACTCCAGAGCCACAGCAATGTGATTGATTCTTCACTACCCTCTGAGCAATTAGGGATGGGCAATAAATGCTGGCCTAGCCAGAGATCCCCACATCTGGAGATTGAATAAGAAAAAAATTATTGTTAAGAAAACATGAGACATAATTTCAAGGCACTCTTGAGGCTATCCAAGTTGAAGTATAATTCACAGAGGCACTATTTTAGGCTGTTATTACACATTCCTACTCGCTCACACAATTAGCACTGTTGTATGTCTGACACCCACATCTCATAGCTTCTACACCTTCTCATTGCACAGAATGCAAAGGAAAGAAACTCACCTGAAAGCTCAAGCTCACCTGAATGAGGAAACTGTCTTATCCTGTTATTCTTTGCCTCGACCAGAGCAAAGCTTGAAAATGAATTACATTGTAAAATGATTTGCAGAACAAAGCAACAACAGTTTTAGTGAAGAGCAGGCAGCATGGTGGCACAGTGGTTAGCACTATTGCCTCACAGCTCCAGGGACCCGAGTTTGAGTTCAGCTTCAGGCGACTATCCGTGTGGAGTTTGTACATTCTCCCTGTGTCTGTGTGGGTTTCCTCCAGATGCCCTGGTTTCCACCCACAGTCCAAAGATGTGCAGGTCAGGTGAATTGGCCATGCTAGATTGCCCATAGTGTAAAGTGCATTAGTCAGGGGTAAATATAGGGTAGGTGAATGAGTCTGGGTGGATTACTCTTCGGAGGGTCGATGTGGACGTTGAGCCTAAGGGCCTATTTCCATACTGTAGAGAATCTCACGTAAAACAAGCTAGATTGTTTCCTTTTTTTAAGGAGTGTATTTACTCATATGTTGAAGTAATGTGTAAGATTAAATTGTGGTAGATTTACATCACATTTTATGACAAATGACAGACATGACTGACAAACCGGAACACTTTCCTCCCTGAGTTAACTTCTGAAATATTGTGATTCATAAACTATTCGATAAGGAAAACTATAATTATTGTTGCAAAGCCCCAAGTAATCCATTATATTCATAACAATCTTCAGAAGGATTCACAACTGAAGCAGACTGCTGACTCCACAGTCTGACCACATCTGATGAAGCCAAAATAGACTCGATTAACAAGGATTCTGGTTAATCAAATCATACCATGCACACTATTCAGAAAATTGTAAATATTATTTCAATTATTCCAGAGCCTATATTATCAAAGGTTGGAATGTGACCAAATATTGAAATAAACTGAAAAGTATTTGTGAAAGATTAATTAAAAGTCAAAAGTGGAATAACAATGCAATTATTCTGTAGGAGAGCTATTTTTTTAGATTACTTACAGTGTGGAAACAGGCCCTTCGGCCCAACAAGTCCACACTGCCCCGCCGAAGCGCAACCCACCCATACCCCTACATTTACCCCTTACCTAACACTACGGGCAATTTAGCATGGCCAATTCACCTGACCTGCACATCTTTGGACTGTGGGAGGAAACCGGAGCACCCGGAGCAGTCACGGGGAGAATGTGCAAATTCCACACAGTCAGTTGCCTGAGGCTTTGATTGCTTATAATTCTAATACACTGTGTAAATAATTCTGTGAAGTTTGTACCATGTATTGTATGGTAATATTTGTTTTTATTGTCCTGAGACAGGAAAATTAAAGCAAAACAGAAATTTCTGCTAGGTTGCATCAATATTTCCATTACAGTGTTATTCATTTGCTGTGGGATATAAACATTGTTGGCTAAGTGGTGAAGATAGTGAAGAAGGCGTTTGGTATGCTTTCCTTTATTGATCAGAGAACTGAGTATAGGAGTTGGGAGGTCATGTTGCGGCTGCACAGGACATTGGTTAGGCCATTGTTGGAATATTGCATGCAATTCTCGTCTCCTTCCTATTGGAAGGATGTTCTGAAACTTGAAAGAGTTCAGAACAGATTTACAAGGATGTTGGAGGATTTGAGCTGTAGGGAGAGGTTGAATAGGCTGGGGCTGTTTTCCCTGGAGCTTCGGAGACTGAGGGGTGACCTTACAGAGGTTTATAAATTCATGAAGGGCAAGGATAGGATAAATAGACAAAGTCTCTTCCCTGGGGTTGGGGAGTCCAGACCTAGAGGGCATAGGTTTCGGGTGAGAGGGGAAAAATATAAAAGAGACCTAAGGGGTGGAGCATATATGGAATGAGCTGTCAGAGAAAGTGGTGGAGAGTAGTACATTTAAAAGGCATCTGGATGGTATATGAATAGGAAGGGTTTGGAGGGATATGGGCCAGGTGCTGGTAAGTGGCTCTAGATTTGGGTGGGATATCTGGTCGGCATGGATGAGTTGGACTGAAGGTTTTGTTTCCATGCTGTACATCTCTATGACTTTATGACTCTATTTCCTGCCCATCACCAACTGCCCTTGAGAAGGCAGTGGTAAGCTGCTCTCCTTGAATCTGCACAGTCTATGTAGTGCATGCTCGAAATTTATCCAAAATCAGACAAATCAATTTATAAGACAAGCCTTACTAGAAATTTCATAAATCGTGCCTAAGCTGTTCATTGTACACGCTTGGTGCATTAAAGCCATCCAGCAGGATAGTGGCTACTCTGATCAGATCATTTCTCACTAATGAGGCTGCCACTTTTGGTTCTGAAACAGACTCAGTCTGCCTCAGATTACCTTGGAAGGGTGAGGTATTTTCAACGTTTGAGCAACAGGTGCAACTAGTTGTTTCACACTGCGACTATACATTAACACCATGAGGGCTGGTCACTACTAACAGGGTGCTGCTGTCAAGGCAAAATGGCATTCTGCCAATTACACAAATGAGCAATGTGTTCTGTGGATTTCAAAGCTGGCATAGTGCCAGGTCCATGGACTGTACGTCCAAAAGACTGATGGATCAGCATATCCTTTCAGTTGTTTTAATATGATAAACAAACTACTGACTGCCCCAAATCAATATGCATTTGCAAAACTTACTTGTACAATAAAACCATAAGACAAAGGAGCAGATGTACTGCTTAACAAACTTGGGCCATTGTTAGGTGTGAGTAAAATGAAAATACATATATTTTGCACATAGATGTGCAGGTTAGGTGAATTGGCCATGCTAAATTGCCCGTAGTGTTAGTTGCATTAGTCAGGGGTAAATGTCGAGTAATGGTTCTGGGTGGGTTGCTCGTCGGAGGGTCGGTGTGGACTTGTTGGGCCGAAGGGCCTGTTTCCACACTGTATGGAATCTAATCTAATCTAATTTACAACTTTGTTGTGTTTTCATTTGGGATTTTTTTTCTTTTGACAAAGACTACATCTGGTAAATCAAGGGCATCTGGGCTATTAAAGCTCCACATCATATGACATAATGTGGAAACTTGAGCATAAAAATTGTTTTGTAAAACTTTCATTAAAATATCCACAGTGAGGGATTTGCAAAATGAATGTCTGCCTTCTTTATTTGCAGGTAAGACTATGTTACAGATAATGGTAGCCGGGATACTGTATTGATGACCCTCACCTTGACCTCCCTCCACCTATCGCAATTCCAACGCCGCCAGCGCCCCCCCCCCCCCAAGTCCCTCCTCCCTACGTTTTATCTTAGCCTGCTGGACACACTTTCTTCATTCCTGAAGAAGGGCTTATGCCCAAAACGTCGATTCTCCTGTTCCTTGGATGCTGCCTGACCTGCTGCGCTTTTCCAGCAACACATTTTCAGCTCTGATCTCCAGCATCTGCAGTCCTCACTTTCTCCTACTGTATTGATGTGTCAGACCTGGAGAACTGATAATGTAATCTAAGCACATTTTGCCTGATACTACAGAGTTGTTGTCAGTCCAATTGGAAGTTAAAATAATTACATTTATCTCCATTCCCGGTGTTATACTTGTGTGAGCCGGCACTAGGATTGCTGTGAGTTCCCTCTGCCTTTTTAACCAGTGGCTAAGAGTGGACAGAGAAATCTACGAGAGGATGGTGGAACCTAATAAAGCCCAGCCCATTGTTCCTCCACTGGAGGATGGCTATTAGCCTGTAGCTCACAATTGATAAATTTCTTAATTAACTTCCAGTGAAATCTTTGAAAACAGTGATGGTAAAAAATGTATATAAAAATCCTTCTTGCTCTGTAGGTGCTGGTGATTGTATGCCCAGAGTCAAAAAAATGCCTCATGTGATGCCTTTAGGAACTTCCAAATGTCGTCAAGTTACTTCTGCTAATTTACAAAGAATGGATCATCATTGGCAAATCTATGTCCCGATGAAAAACCAAGTTAAGTAAAAATGACACTAAAACTCCAGAGTACAAAAGAGACCAAATGTGGGAAAAAATATTGCCAATCCTCAGGACTTAGCAAAGAAAATGGCCTCATCAATGTAGATCCACCCTCTGAATATGTTCCTGCACCTGATACTTTTATTCACACCAAGTGGTGAGATGGTGGCAAGGTAGGACGCTTGATCTGGCGTTCATCTGCTCTATCTGTTTCTTTTTTGTTCATTTCTCTTTTGTGTTTTTTTCTCTTTTATTTCTTTCTAGGTGATGTCCTGAACTCCTGGCGTCACAGCAGGCTTGGACTCCCTGCCTCGGAGTGGACCCAGCATGGCCGGCTCCCAGCTGTGGTTTTTTGACAGCCCATGGAGGTCTTTCAGCCCAATGTGGCCTCTCCGTGGATTTCTGACATCAAGGTGATTCCGAAGTGTTCTCCCAGCCTCGAGAGCCTCAACGTGAAGCCCAGTACGATCTGGAGTCATAGCTCGTGCAGACTGGAGTCATTGCTCGTGCAGACTGGAGTCATTGCTCGTGCGGACTGGAGTCATTGCTCGTGCGGACTGGAGTCATTGCTCTTGTGGACTGGAGTCATTGCTCGTGCCGACTAGAGTCATTGCTCATGCGGACTGGAGTCATTGCTCGTGCAGACTAGAGTCATTGCTCGTGTGGACTGGAGTCATTGCTCGTGTGGACTGGAGTCATTGCTCGTGTGGACTGGAATCATTGCTCGTGTGGACTGGAATCATTGCTCGTGTGGACTGGAGTCATTGCTCGTGCCGACTAGAGTCATTGCTCATGCAGACTGGAGTCATTGCTCGTGCAGGCTAGAGTCATTGCTCGTGTGGACTGGAGTCATTGCTCGTGTGGACTGGAGTCATTGCTCATGCGGACTGGAGTCATTGCTCGTGCGGACTGGATTCATTGCTCATGCGGACTGGAGTCATAGCTCGTGCAGACTGGAGTCATTGCTCGTGCGGACTGGAATCATTGCTCGTGCGGACTGGAGTCATTGCTCGTGCGGACTGGAGTCATTGCTCGTGCAGACTGGAGTCATTGCTCGTGCGGACTGGAATCATTGCTCGTGCAGACTGGAGTCATTGCTCGTGCGGACTGGAGTCATTGCTCGTGCGGACTGGAGTCATTGCTCACGCGGACTGGAGTCATTGCTCGCGTGGACTGGAGTCATTGCTCGCGTGGACTGGAGTCATTGCTCGTGCGAACTGGAGTCATTGCTCGTGTGGACTGGAATCATTGCTCGTGTGGACTGGAGTCATTGCTCGTGCGGACTGGAGTCATTGCTCGTGCGGACTGGAGTCATTGCTCGTGCGGACTGGAGTCATTACTCGTGCGGACTGGAGTCATTACTCGTGCGGACTAGAGTCATTGCTCGTGCGGACTGGAGTCATTGCTCGTGCGGACTGGAGTCATTGCTCGTGCGGACTAGAGTCATTGCTCGTGCGGACTGGAGTCATTACTCGTGCGGACTGGAGTCATTACTCGTGCGGACTAGAGTCATTGCTCGTGCGGACTGGAGTCATTGCTCGTGTGGACTGGAGTCATTGCTCGTGCGGACTGGAGTCATTGCTCGTGCGGACTGGAGTCATTACTCGTGCGGACTAGAGTCATTGCTCGTGCGGACTAGAGTCATTGCTCGTGCAGACTGGAGTCATTGCTCGTGCGGACTGGAGTCATTGCTCGTGCGGACTAGAGTCATTGCTCGTGTGGACTGGAGTCATTACTCGTGCGGACTGGAGTCATTGCTCGTGCGGACTGGAGTCATTGCTCGTGCGGACTGGAGTCATTACTCGTGTGGACTGGAATCATTGCTCGTGCGGACTGGAGTTATTGCTCGTGTGGACTGGAATCATTGCTCGTGCGGACTGGAGTCATTGCTCATGCGCACTGGAATCATTGCTCGTGCGGACTGGAATCATTGCTCGTGCGGACTAGAGTCATTGCTCATGCGGACTGGAGTCATTGCTCGTGCAGACTAGAGTCATTGCTCGTGTGGACTGGAGTCATTGCTTGTGCGGACTGGAGTCATTGCTCGTGCGGACTGGAATTATTGCTCGTGCGGACTGGAATCATTGCTCGTGCGGACTGGAGTCATTGCTCGTGCGGACTGGAGTCATTACTCGTGCGGACTGGAGTCATTACTCGTGCGGACTAGAGTCATTGCTCGTGCGGACTGGAGTCATTGCTCGTGCGGACTGGAGTCATTGCTCGTGCGGACTGGAGTCATTACTCGTGTGGACTGGAATCATTGCTCGTACGGACTGGAGTCATTGCTCGTGTGGACTGGAATCATTGCTCGTGCGGACTGGAGTCATTGCTCATGCGGACTGGAATCATTGCTCGTGCGGACTAGTGTCATTGCTCGTGCAGACTGGAGTCATTGCTCATGCGGACTGGAATCATTGCTCATGCGGACTAGTGTCATTGCTCGTGTGGACTGGAGTCATTGCTCGTGCGGACTGGAGTCATTGCTCGTGCGGACTGGAGTCATTGCTCATGCGGACTGGAGTCATTGCTCGTGTGGACTGGAGTCATTGCTCGTGCGGACTGGAATCATTGCTCGTGCAGACTGGAGTCATTGCTCGTGCGGACTGGAGTCATTGCTCGTGCGGACTGGAGTCATTGTTCACGCGGACTGGAGTCATTGCTCGCGTGGACTGGAGTCATTGCTCGCGTGGACTAGAGTCATTGCTCGTGCGGACTGGAGTCATTGCTCGTGTGGACTGGAATCATTGCTCGTGTGGACTGGAGTCATTGCTCGTGCGGACTGGAGTCATTGCTCGTGCGGACTGGAGTAATTACTCGTGCGGACTGGAGTCATTACTCGTGCGGACTAGAGTCATTGCTCGTGCGGACTGGAGTCATAGCTCGTGCGGACTAGAGTCATTGCTCGTGTGGACTGGAGTCATTGCTCGTGCGGACTGGAGTCATTGCTCGTGTGGACTGGAGTCATTGCTCGTGTGGACTGGAGTCATTGCTCGTGCAGACTAGTGTCATTGCTCGTGTGGACTGGAGTCATTGCTCGTGTGGACTTGAGTCATTGCTCGTGCGGACTGGAGTCATTGCTCGTGCGGACTGGAGTCATTGCTCGTGTGGACTGGAGTCATTGCTCGTGCGGACTGGAGTCATTGCTCATGTGGACTGGAGTCATTACTCGTATGGACTGGAATCTTTGCTCGTGCGGACTGGAGTCATTGCTCGTGCGGACTGGAGTAATTACTCGTGCGGACTGGAGTCATTACTCGTGCGGACTAGAGTCATTGCTCGTGCGGACTGGAGTCATTGCTCGTGCGGACTGGAGTCATTACTCGTGTGGACTGGAATCATTGCTCGTGCGGACTGGAGTCATTGCTCGTGTGGACTGGAATCATTGCTCGTGCGGACTGGTGTCATTGCTCATGCGGACTGGAATCATTGCTCGTGCGGACTAGTGTCATTGCTCCTGCCGACTAGTGTCATTGCTCGTGTGGACTGGAGTCATTGCTCGTGTGGACTTGAGTCATTACTCGTGCGGACTGGAGTCATTGCTCGTGCGGACTGGAGTCATTGCTCGTGCGGACTGGAGTCATTGCTCATGTGGACTGGAGTCATTACTCGTGTGGACTGGAATCATTGCTCGTGCGGACTGGAGTCATTGCTCGTGTGGACTGGAATCATTGCTCGTGCGGACTGGAGTCATTGCTCATGCGGACTGGAATCATTGCTCGTGCGGACTAGTGTCATTGCTCGTGTGGACTGGAGTCATTGCTCGTGCGGACTGGAGTCATTGCTCGTGTGGACTGGAGTCATTGCTCGTGCGGACTGGAGTCATTGCTCGTGTGGACTTGAGTCATTGCTCATGTGGACTGGAGTCATTGCTCGTCCGGACTGGAGTCATTGCTCGTGTGGACTGGAGTCATTGCTCGTGCGGATTGGAGTCATTGCTCGTGCGGACTGGAGTCATTGCTCGTGTGGACTGGAATCATTGCTCGTGCGGACTGGAATCATTGCTCGTGCGGACTAGTGTCATTGCTCGTGTGGACTGGAGTCATTGCTCGTGCGGACTGGAGTCATTGCTCGTGTGGACTGGAGTCATTGCTCGTGCGGACTGGAGTCATTGCTCGTGTGGACTTGAGTCATTGCTCATGTGGACTGGAGTCATTGCTCGTCCGGACTGGAGTCATTGCTCGTGCGGACTGGAGTCATTGCTCGTGCGGATTGGAGTCATTGCTCGTGCGGACTGGAATCATTGCTCGTGTGGACTGGAATCATTGCTCGTGCAGACTGGAGTCTTTGCTCGTGCGGACTGGAATCATTGCTCGTGTGGACTGGAATCATTGCTCGTGTGGACTGGAATTATTGCTCGTGCGGACTGGAGTCATTGCTCGTGTGGACTGGAATCATTGCTCGTGTGGACTGGAATCATTGCTCGTGCGGACTGGAGTCATTGCTCACGCGGACTGGAGTCATTGCTCGTGCAGACTGGAGTCATTGCTCACGCGGACTGGAATCATTGCTCGTGTGGACTGGAATCATTGCTCGTGTGGACTGGAATTATTGCTCGTGCGGACTGGAGTCATTGCTCGTGTGGACTGGAATCATTGCTCGTGTGGACTGGAATCATTGCTCGTGCGGACTGGAGTCATTGCTCGCGCGGACTGGAGTCATTGCTCGTGCAGACTGGAGTCATTGCTCGTGCAGACTGGAGTAATTGCTCGTGCAGACTGGAGTCATTGCTCACGCGGACTGGAGTCATTGCTCGTGCAGACTGGAGTCATTGCTCACGCGGACTGGAGTCATGGCTCGTGCGTACTGGAGTCATTTCTCGTGCGGACTGGAGTCATTGCTCGTGCGAACTGGAGTCATTGCTCGTGCGGACTGGAAGCTAGGTGCCAAAATAGACTGGGTTAGAAGGACTGTTATCCTGAATTTTTATTTCTCTACTTCCTAATTTATTCCTACAATCTGAAATGCTGGACTTTTTATTTATTTATTTTTCTGATTTAGTTTCTAAGAACTTATATTGAAGAATCTGTGTACCTCAGATGGTGCCATTAAGTGGCGACTTGTAAACTTTTCAATCAACTCATTTGAGTACATGTGAGAGTAAAGTTAATTCAATTCAATTCAATCCTTTCACACAGTGATGGTTATGACCTGATATAAAAGTTGGAGCAATGGCTCAGGAGAGTTAGCCACATCCCTCATTTACAGTTCCATGAGTGAATCAGAATCCTGGTCACCTTAAGGAAAACTAATAAAGTTTCAGAAAGTCAAGTCAGATGCAGTATTTTAGTGGTGGGGTTGATGTTGAAATCTTTGGGAACCAATTTTACATGAATTTATATCCTTAGAAGAGGCCACAAATGCGCAAGAATTTAAAGTGAAATCTAGCTCTTCATGTCAAATGAACATGCAAGATTGAGAAACTTCAACTGGGCATCCATCTTGACAAGGCACAACAAAAGCATGCTAAACATGTTCTCAGCGGTATCAGTTTGACAAGCTAAGCAACTATAAAAGTTGCCTTACACTGAAGGCAGATGCATGGTAACTGCAGACGACAGCAGTATTTAATACAACTGACATGACCTCTGCAGAGACAGGTTTTATTGGGTCTCAAGGGCTACTGTTGTGTTTCCACTTATAACTAAACACGTCAAGTCAGATTCTCACCCTGCCTAGCCAAGAGAATGCTGAGTCTTCAGTTTCCAACAGGCTTTACTTGGAGAGTTAGCAGGAAGTGCATGGGGAAAAGTGACTTACAGAAACCATGAATCTCAATGAATGATACTGCTGCATGTGACAAAATAAATGTACCATAGGAGTGAAGCTGCTCTTTGGCAATAGATTAAAATGACCATTTACGAATTGCAACTTAGTTTGCACCTCACTAAACTTTTGTTCTTATTGATATACATATGCCAGAACATCATACAGTTCATCTAACAGTTTGCAAATTCATTCTCATCTCTGAGACCAATTTCACTGCCATAAATGTGCACTTATCTGTGAAATCCAATAAGTTTCACTGGAGCATATCAGATCAGATCTTCATTCTCAGGAAATTTCCTAGCTCAACAGACCCACAACAGGAGGGAGCACCGACAAGGATCAGGATCTTTACTGCTGAGGGGCTATCTAGCCCAAAGACACAGACTGACGCTCAGAGGCACCCAGTTAATATGTAAAACTAAAGTCTCCCCAGCCCTCACCATGTAGGGTCCAACAGAGGGGCTGCATATAATGCCAAAAACCAGGGCCCTGTGTTGGGGACTTAAGGCCCGTGAGAGCAAGCATATTGTATGTATGGACTTTCAGTTAGGGATATACAACAAA
Organism: Chiloscyllium plagiosum; assembly: GCF_037043375.1. NCBI lineage: Eukaryota > Metazoa > Chordata > Chondrichthyes > Orectolobiformes > Hemiscylliidae > Chiloscyllium > Chiloscyllium plagiosum. Next base: position 99,503,833 of record NW_028270143.1, on the reverse strand, counting down.
ACTTGTGAAGGACCTTTGGAAGCCGTCTTTGAAAAGATTCTCTGATGTAGACCATTGCCCACAACACATCTGAGATGCCACGTGCCACTGCATTTTAAAACATTAGCCTAGCTCCATGAAAATCATGGAAGAGATTACCAAGAGTCACTCAACACCAAGTGTTAACTTTGCTTTCTGTACACAGAGGCTGCCAGACCTGCTGAGTTTCTCCAGCAATTTCCATTTTTGTTTCATACATTTAAAAAACTCTGTTGACATTTGGAAAGCTCTAGAATAGCATTTGGAATCATGAAACTGAGACCCGTCTGCATTTTGAAATGTCTCCTAGCCAGTTCAGCTCATAAAAATATGTGTCTTTCTTACTGGAATAAATAATGTCTAAATTTAATGTGACAGCACTTGTATCGCTTATATTTCTGGCCCTTTCCCCAGCTTTGCCAACACTTGTCTGGTGTTCTTGAATTTTATTCCTGTGGTCTATACAGCCCTTGGTTATGCTCATCGACATGTGTTATTGCAAAGAAGATATTACAACCATAAACTTGTACTGGATCACCATTTCCCCTTTGCTTCCATATTTTAATAAGTTCGCAATACCTAGGGGGTGGAAAGCACTTTGGACAGTGCTGCTAATTCTACACACTGCAATAATCAGGACTGAAATATCAGATAGGTTTATGTTTGTTGTCTAATGTAACTTTGTCCAATCTATACCTTTTCTCAAGTCAAACATAACTGCTCAAGCCCCACCAACTCACCAGGAACTAACAAAGTGCACACAATAATCTTATTTCTCATTGCCCACGATTTAAATCCTCAAGCTAGTTATTGCATCAGAATTGAAATTGTTTGCTTCCACGGTGAATAAATCGCCTGGACTAGATGGACTACATTCCAGAGTTTGGAAGGAGATTGCTGAGGAGATTATAAAGACATTGGTGGAGGTCTCTCAGAAATTACTGGAGTCAAGGAAAGTCCCAGTTGACTAGAAAATGGTTAATATAACACCCCTTTTTAAGAAGAGAGGGAGGCAGTAAATACAAAACTATAGGCTGATTAACCTGACTTCAGTTATTGGTAAGATTTTAGAATCCATTACTAACAGTGAAATAATGGAGCAATTGGAAATGTATGGTAAAATAGGGCTGAGCCAGCACGGCTTCATCAAGGGGAGGTCATTACCTGACACAACTGTTAGAATTTGTTGAGGACAGTGGACATGATCGCTTTGGGTTTCCAGAAGGCCTTTGACAAGATACTGCACAGGAGGCTGCTAAATAAGATAATTGCCCATGGCGTTAGAGGCAATGTACTGGCATGGATAGCGGATTGGCTGACTGGTAGAAGTTGGAGAGTAGCGACAAAGGAGTCATTTTCAGGATAGCAGCTAGTGACTAGTTCTGCAAGGATCCATGTTGGACCACAGCTGTGATGTAGAGTTGCTGGTGTTGAAATGAGCTGTACAAAATCAGAAGTCACAAAACGTACACATACACACTCACATCCACACCCTCTCACAGACTTATACCCCTTTACACTCACATTCACACACATATACATACTCTCTCACAGACACTCATAACCACCCGCCCACCACACCCACACCCACATGCACACATAAGTTTGTGGGGTGAATTTGTACTTGCTAAATTACATTTTACTTTGCTCAAAAACTGCATGAATGTATGTAAGATTCTGTGAATCCATTTTTTAGAATAGAGTCAGTCTGACCATTGTGGCACAGACATTCTCACACAGGGCACCTCACACCTTCAATGCATTATCTGGGCCGACATGACACCAATCAGTAAAGTTCATTTGAGAATGTAATTTCTAAAGAAATTTTGCGATTTACATATGGAAGAACTGAAACCAACATGGTCATTCTAAAAGATGAGAGACTTAACAAACAGTCCAGGTCTTTTTTCAATGTATAATTTCAGTTACATCACACTGTAAACTTTCGCTATTGATTCTGCATCTTACAATCTTATACTCCACAACCGCCTGATGAAGGAGCAATGCTCCGAAAGTTAGTGCTTCCAAATAAACCTGTTGGACTATAGCCTGGTGAAATGCAATGTTAGCATTCATTTCAAGAGGGCTAGAATGCCAGAGCAGAGATATACTGCTGAGGTTGTATAAAGCCCGGTCAGACTGCTTTTGGAATATTTCAAGCAGTTTCAGGCCGAGTATCTAAGAAAGGAAGCTCTGGCCTTAGAGGGGATCCAGAGGAGATTTACAAAAATGATCTCAGGGATGAAGGGTTTATCATATGAAGAGCAGTTGGGCACTTTAGGTCTGTACTAAATGGAGTTTAGAAGGATGGAAGTGAGAGGGATCTGATAGAAACTTAGTGACTGGTGAGAGGCCTGGATAGATTAGACATGGAGAAGATGCTTCCCCTAAGAAGGAGAGACTATCCTCTGAAGGCACAGCCTCAGAATGAAGTGATGACCCTTTACAACTGAAGTGATTAGGATTTCTTTCAGCCAGAGTTTGGACAATCTGTGGAACTCATTGCCGCAGAAGGTTGTGGAGGCTAAGTCATTGAGTACATTTAAGAGATCGATAGATAGGTTTTTGATGGGTAAGGGGGTTAAGTGTTATGAGGAGAGTAGGGTTGAGAAACATATCAGTCATGATCGAATGGCAGAGCAGACTCAATGGGCCAAATGGCCTAATTTTGCTCCTATATCTTGTAGTCTTACAGTCTTGCGGTGATGCATAAATAGGTGCACAGAACCAGCATAGCAATGAGAGGTATCAGGCTTCAATAAAAAATGGCTTAACAATCCATTCATTCACTTTATATCCTGCTTAAGAGAAAGTTGCAATGTAATAGTTTCATCAATTGCTGGAATTGGCAGAAACAACACTCGAAATCAGAAAGCGAAATAACTGGAAATGCACTGTCAGTCCAACAGCTAAGAGAAGGATGGATCGCTATTTTGGACGGGACGCTCTTAATCCTAAATGAGGGTCAACTCAAAAAGTGTCAGTTTTATCATCAAATGTTTTCTTGCACGCTGCCAGAAAACAGAACTTAGCTGACCTGCAGTGCTTGTTCATGTTCTCTTTCGATGACTATGTACATCTGATATTTTAAGGGGAGTTTTAATCCACTCAAAACCCGATACTTGAACAGACATGATCCGGCCGTCTGCCCTGATAACAGCCAGAATATACCTGTAGCTTGTCCAACTTGTTCTGTGTGTGTTTTAGTGACAGAATCTTTACAGATATGTGCACATCAAAAAAAAACTCAAAGAGAGGTTGAGGCTCAGTGGTTAGCACTGCTGCCTCACAGCGTCAGGGAGCTGGATTCAATTCCTGCCTCAGGTGTGTGGAGTTTGCACATTCTCCTCATGTCTGCGTGGATTTCTTCCGGGTGCTCCGGCTTCCTTCCACAGTCCAAATATGTGCAGGTCAGGTGAATTGGCCATGCTAAACAGTGTTAGGTGCATTAGTCAGAGGGAAATACAGGATACGGGAATAGTGTGGGTGGGTTACTCTTCGGAGGGTTCGGTGTGGACTTGTTGGGCTGAAGAGCCTGTTTCCATACTGTAGGGAATCTAATCTAATCTAATCTACCCTCAGAGAAGACAATCTACATGACTGCAGCCGCGTTAGGTGGATGCTAGAACCTGTTTAGCAGAGATATGAGATCTTTTTATTATTTTGCTTTGGTTTGACATATTGGGACTGTAAAAATGGTTAGGTTTGTTTTCAGAATGGATACCTGTAATTTGGATAAAGTAATGAATGGGCTGATATCTGATGGTTAGATCTTATTAAAACAATAACGATTTTTCAAGTTCTTGGGAGGAAAATGGTTAAAGATTTTAGGATTAGAGATAGGAGATAATTGTGTTTTCTTTTTTGAATAGAAGTTAGATGGATGCACAACAGAAATTTACAAAGTAGAAGCAAGTATGTGAGATAAACTATTCCAGCATAGTTAACATTTAATTAAAGAAGAAATTATTAACATGCTTGGGCCTGAAACAGATCTTTAGCTGTAATAGTTGAGCGTGCCTGAAGGAGCCTCTGCCAGTACAGCTGTGAAATAGCTTCCTTACTGCAAGGTGAAAGCAAAGCTTCATTACCACAGACCATGTACTTCTTCACACAGTCTGGTTTGTATACTGAACAAACATACATGTGCATGCTCTCCTCGAGAAATGCTTGGCTTTTTTGCTGACAGACAGTTCTGTCAGCATTCTCTAATTTCCAGGGAATAATGATGTGCCATCAGAGAGCTCCTACTGTACCTATTCATAATACTACGAATTCATCTCAAAATCAGTCTCATGGAAGCCTGCTTCTCTGACAGGTTTCAGAAGTACAAGTGTTTCCCATGATCCTTTGAGCTTCCCAGGTACTGTGCTGTGAATATGTTATTAGCCTGTAACATTGCACAGCCAGGACATAATTGATTAAAATATAATTCAACAAACCATACTGAATTCATTGACCTGGTGAATCAGCAACACAGAACTACATGCTTAATGTACAATGAAAGTAGCTATAGATGGAGCTAAACAATTGCACAAACAATGGATCAAATCAAAGCTCTGCAACCCTGTCTAATAAAGTGATGGGGAACACTTAAATAAGTAATCAGAAAAGGAATATCCCCATCCTCAATGATATGGAAGCCCCGTTACTGAGTGATAAAGAAAGGCTGAAGCATATGATACCATCTTTAACCAAAGGTGGCCTTCTCCTGAGGTGCCTACCACCACAGAAGCCTGCCTTGAATCGATGTAACTAATTCTACGTTATACCCACAAATGCTGAGCTCACTGAATACAGAAAAGACTATGGGCCTGGACAATATCCTAGCTGTAGTACCGAAAAAATATGCGCTTCAGATCTAGCTGTGATTCTGGCCAAGCTGTCCCATTTAGTGACAATAGTGGCACGTGCCTCATTATTGTCCAGTCCAAAGTAAGGTCAACTACCTGCTGAACAATTTGGACTCAATCGTTAACAATGTAATGGAGAGTGCTGCTAGCAGTATTCTCAAGCATCTTTAATCAGCTCAGATTAGATTCCATTGTGCCCAAGATTCATAACTTTAATTTAAATATGGAGAAAGGAGTTTAACTTCAGAATTGCAGTCAGACTTGCTTTACTCAACCTCAAAGTTGTATTTGACCATCAACAAGACTCCAACTGATGTCAGTTGGAAATAGAAAACTCTCCACAGCTTGGAGTCTAACCAGCACAAGGAAGATAGTTATGGTGGTTGTAAATCAATCATCTCAGGCCCAGGACATTGCTGTATAAGTTCCTCAGGGTGGTATCCAGGCCAAACTATCTGCTCCATCAATGACATTCCCTCCATCCTAAATTCAAATGGTGTTGGATGCTATTGATTGAACATTGTCTGATGAGTTGTAAGTGAAATTGAACAATGAAGTAATCCATGCTTGTTTGAACCACTAAGACCCGGACTATATCCAGGTTGTCAAATGGCAAGCGACATTTAGGTCAAAGAAGTACGGACAATGATTTTCTCCACCAAGGAAAAGTCTAACCATTGTCAATGGCACTGCCATCACTGATCCTTCTAACTTCCTGCATATCACCCTTTACCCAAAACATAACTGGGCCAGACGTACTGAGGCTACAAGAACATATCACATACTGGATATTTTCAGGTGAGTATGTCACCCCTAAACTTCCCAAGCCTGTCCATCATGTTCAATGAGCAAGTCAGGAGAGTAATGGCATGCTCCCTAATGGTCTGGATGGGTGCAACTCCAAAAACACTCAAGAAGCATGATACCATCCAGGACAAACCAACCTAATTGACTGACACCACCTCCACCATCCTCAACATTCGCTCCTTTCGTCACTGAAGTACAATGGCAGCAGAGTGTAGTATCTACAAGATGACTGTAGCAACTTCTCAAGACTGTTTCAATAACTTTGCCAAGACCTGTGACCTCCAGCACCTATAAGGTCAAGGGCAGCAGGCATATGGCCACATTAGCACCTGCATTATTCCTCTCCAAGCCACACATTATCCTGACAAAGAACTGTATCACTGTTTCTTTATTGTCACTGGTTTAAAGTTTTGTAATAACAATAAGATAGTCCTGCTCAAGGGCAGTTGAGGAAAAGCAGCAAATGATTGACTCACCAGCAACATCCACATTTTAAGAATGAATACTTGAAAAGTCTTTCTGACATAAATGATCAGTACTGAAGGGAAAATAATTTTGTAAACATACCAGCATCAGTTAAAAATCGTACAGCACTTCTAGCACTGATGGTCAGCATTCTTTTTATTCCTGAATATATATTTTCTTGCTTTCCCTTATTAGAATCACAGGCCTATCAGTTTAACATTGCTGACGTCCTGGACCCTAACCAGTTCTTGTAACAATACGAGTTGAAGTCAGGCAGTGGTTAATCTTTTTGCAAGGCACATTTTCAGAAATAAATTAATTGCATTGAACTTTTGCATACTTGAGAAGATATTTATTATCACTCACTTGTATTTGTTCTCTAAATGCGGGCATTTCTAGCAAAGCTGTCTTCATCGCCCATGCTGTCTTACCCTACTGGGACTCTACAAGGTTGATCATTTCAGAAAACGTGACAAATCAATCACAGAGTCTGAGACTGAAGGCCATGTAATGGAGTCCTGTAGTTCCTTTCCAAATTTCATGTCCATTTTTAATGCTTGCACATTTAAAAAAAATGATTTTCCACTATCTATTGTCCCCAGCATTTGCACATAGGATGCACCATTGGTAAGAAACAGTGTTGACACTGCTGATACAGAGCTCAGATCAAGTGCAAAAATAAATCTTGTGTCGCTGTAAGGTTTAGTATGTAATTATTCAGGACACACACTTAGAGTTTCCCACACACGTAGAATTCTGGTACATGTTAACTGCTCCTCTGATACCACAATGAATCAAGGCGTCACCAGCATAACAATACAAACCCCACCCAAGGCTGATTGCTGATATTTGCTGAGTGATCTGATTCCATCCAGAGCAGCAGATGAAGCATTACAGTTCACCTCAACATGCTTGGGCAAGAGAGAGGAAATGTTAAACAGGCTCCTCACGATTTAGTTACTCCAACAGGAAAGTGAAATGTGTAGACGTTTGAGTGAGGGAGAGATCAAATGTGATCCTTCCTGTCGAGCAGCCTATTACTATTTAATGTCTAGGTTCACTTGGGTGAGGTGCCAGATAGCTAGAGGCTCCTTGGAAGCTTTCCACAATAACCATCAACACCTTCAGGAGAGAAAGGGAAAAGGTTGACAAAACAGTAATTTTTAAACAAGTGAATATTTCTGAAAGGATGCTTGGCTCCAGGAAATTCTGTCTGCAAAGCCCTATGTTTGGTAAAAGAGTAAATGCAAAATAATCATTCCTTGTAATAACTCCACAAGGTTATGAGATCTGTTTAGAAGGAAAAGGTGCTCTACTATTTGATCACATTCTTGAAGGACACCAACACACTTCTGAACACAGCCACCAGCAGTCTAATAGGTTCCATGATCAATCCAGAATCATCTTGCTTAGCAAGCCAGCTCAGAAGCAAATGTAAAATGGATATTTGATACAATTGATATTAGATTGTTTCAAAGAAAGTGGAGATATGCAGCTAAATAATCTTTTTCAAAGAGCTGATGGCCCTTTAGTTCAAACTATAATGATCTAGGAATATTATAAAGTTCCTGAGAGGGTTACAAAATGATAGCAGATGGAACATCCTGTGAATGCACCCTGACATACATCTGCTGCATTCTATCAACACCAATCATTATTAGATTAGTTCTGGAAGTAAATTCACCTGTTCATTTAATATTGAAGTACTCTGTTAATTGAATGAATTATAGCTAAGTGCATACAGATGGAGCACTTGTTACATAATTACTTAAGGGACACTTATTGCCACTGATGATGATTGTAAAGTTAGGAGCTCCATGTTTGTAATGTTTCACTTTTTAACTAAATTAAAAACTGAGTAAGGATTGGCTCCCGGTCTTGTCCTTTGCTAACTGTCTGTTTAACATAAGATCACAGTCAGGTTCTTATCTGCAGGTGTCCTGGTGACCCGCAAATGCAACAGTAGATAAGTGGAAAATCTTCTTGTTTTTTGAGGCATTAGCTTAATTAAAGAAAATAAAGGGATCATGAGCAAGGTAAATCTATCAAGTCAATTATCTAGAGTCATAGAGATGTACAGCACAGTGAACAGACCCTTTTGTTCAACTCATCTATGCTGCCCAGATATCCTAAATTAATCTAGTCCCATTCGTCAGTGTTTGGCCTGTATCCCTCTAAACCCTTCCTATTTATATCCCCTTCCAGGTGCCTTTTAAAATTGTAATTGTACCGGTCTCCACCACTTCCTCTGGTAGCACATTCCATACGCACATTACTCTTAGTGTCTAAAAGTTACCACTTAGATCCCTTTTAAATCTTTCTCCTCTCACCTTAAACCTATTCCCTCAGGTTTTGGACTCACCTACCCTAGGGAAAATACCTTGTTTATTTACTCTATCCATGCCCCTCATGATTTTATAAACCTCTATAAGGCTACCCCTCAGCCTTTGATGTTCAAAATGTAGGGTATTATCTACTCATCATGATTATTTGATAAAAGTACTAAGGAATTTAAGGGCAGTGGAAAATGAAGAAAAATGTACTTTTAGACCTCTCTGGTTAAAATTACTTACTATATTGATGCAAGTGCCATGTATATAGAGCTAGAAAATTCTTACAGAATCTTGTTCAATCAATCGAGTTAGAATTTTAGTGTAGGAGGCTCCTAGAGTTTCAAATAAAGTTTGTTGTCAACAAGGCAAAGAAAATATAATACAAAGCCTTCTCTAGATGTGGTTCATGTACATTGATATCAGTTGTTGTCAACAGTAATATTTTGTGACTGACAAATTTTTAATTCCTCTCTGGCCACAGGGGAAATGCTGGAGGATGGCTAATGTGTTTCCACTTTTTAAAAGGGTCAGTCAAGATGAACCAAGAAATTATAGACCAGTGAGTCTCACCTCAGTGGTAGGGAAACTACTGGAGAAATTTCTGAAGGAGTAAATTAATACCCACTTTGAAAAGCATGTGCTAATTAAGGATAGACAGCATGGCTTTGTCAGAGGGATATCGTGCCTAACAAATTTGTTTGAATTTTTTGAAAATGTGATCAAGTGTGTGGTTGAGGGAAGGTCAGTTGATGTAGTTTATATGGACTTCAGCAAAGCTTTAGACAAGGTCCCACATGGGACCTAATTGAGAAGGTTAAAGGTCATGGAATTGAGGGAAACTTAGTGAGGTGGATCAGAAGCTGGCTGAGTAATAGGCCAGGAAAGGTAGTGGTAGAAGGTTATTTGAGTGATGGGAGGCTGGTGCCTAGCAGTGTACCACAAGGATCAGTATTGGGACCCTTATTGTTTGTTATATACATAAATTATATAGAAGGAAATGTGCGGGGAAGGTTAAGCTGATGACACTAATATTGGTGGTGCGGTTAATAGCAAAAAAGATGGTTTTAGATTACAGGAAGACATAGATGGGTTGGTGTGATGGGAAGACCAGTTGGCAGTTGGTATTTAACCCGGATAAATTTGAGATGATACACTTTGAAAGAAGAAACAAGATGAGGGAGTATTTAATGAATGGCAGGACACTGCGTAGCTTAGAGGAACAGAGGGATCTGGGGGTAATTATTCACAGATCCCTGAAGTTCGCAGAGCACATGAATAGGATAATTAAGAAGACATAACGGACACATTCTTTTATCAGTCATGGAATACAGAGTTCTACAGAGCATTGGTCAGACCACAAGTGGAGTATTGTGTGCAGATCAGGTCATCTTACTACAGGAAGGATGTGATAGCACTAGAGGGGGTGCAGAAGAGGTACACCACAATGTTGCCTGGCATGGAGGAATTGAGCTATAAGGAGACACTAGATAGGCTTGGATTGTGTTATTTAGAGCAGGGAAAAATGAGAGAGACTATGATTAAGGTGTATGAGATTATAAGGGGTATGGACAGGATGATTAGAGAGCAACTGTTTCTCTTAGTTGAAGGCTCAATCTCATGGGAGCACAGTTTTACAGTAAGTGGCAGGAGATTGAAAGGGACTTGGGAAAAAGCTTTTTTTCACTCAGCAGATGGTGGGAATCTGGAATGCACTGCCTGAGAAGGTAGTGGAAGCTAGAAACCTTACAACTTAAAAAAAAAAAGGATGAGAACTTCAAATATCATAATATAAAGGGTATGAGACAAGAGCAGGAACTTAGAATGAGCTCACTTCTAATGGTAGTTATGACAGTGCAGACTCATTCCGCATTGTACTTTTGCATCAAAGAAACTCAACATTGGACCAATACCAAATCAGGTGAAAATATGATTGAGAAATTGAATACAAACACCCAGCGCTTATTCTGGAAAGCAGTCTTTAGCTATGTTTAAATGTTACCTAATACCAAAATTGTTTACACAAAAACATAAATTGCTGGCAAAATTGCAGGTTTGGCAGCATCTATAGTAAGAAAGCAGAGTTAATGTCTCGAGTCTAGTAACTTTTCATCAGAATCCAGTAATTTTGGAGACTCTGGGAAGGTACAAAAATGCAACATAATACTAACTGGGAGGGGGGAACTACTGATGCATACAGGGCTCCCTCCAAAGGTTGTAATCTTCTTCTGGATACAGGTTTGCTCTCTGAGGTGGAAGGTTCATTTTCAGACATTTTGTCACCATACTAGGTAACATAATCAGTGAGCCTCTGGATGAAGCACTGGTGGGATGGCCCACTTTCTATTTAGGTTTCCTTGGGTTGGTGGCATCATTTCCTGTGGTGATGTTATTTCCTGTGGTGATGTCATTTCCTGTTCTTTTTCTCAAGGGGTGGTGAATGGGATCCAAGTCAATGTGTTTGTTGGTAAATTTCCGGTTGAAATGCCATGCTTCTAGAAATTCTCACACGTGTGTCTGTTTGTCTTGTCCTAGGATGGATGTGTCGTCCCAGTCGAAATGGTGTCCTTCCTCATCTGTTTGTAAATTTGCAAAATACCTTGCAAGAACTGTAACAAACACTACATTGGACAAACAGGCAGAAACTAGCCACCAGGATACATGAACAACAACTTGTCACAAAAATCTTCCATGCAGATGAGGAAAAACAACACTTCAACTGGGACAACACATCCATTCTAAGAAAAAACAAACAGAGGCATGCACTAGAATTCCTAGAAGCATGGCATTCCAATCGGAACTTTATCAACAAACACATTGACCTGGATTCCATTTACCACCCCATGAGAAAAAGAGCCAGAAATGACATCACCACAGGAAATGATGTCACTATCCCAAGGAAACCTAAACACATAAATAGAAAGCAGGCCATGCTACCAGTGCTTCATCCAGAGGCTCACTGATGATGTTGCCGAGTATGGTGACAAAACATCTGAAAATGAACCTTCCAGCTCAGCGAGCAAACCTACATCCAGAAACTCAACCTGAGCTCAAATCTTCTCAAAACCTGATAATCCTCTTCCTTTCTGCCCTTTCACTAACTTTGCTGGGGAAAAATGGCTTGGATTGCAAGCCTTAAATGCCCATTCATTGCTTACCTAAGGGTCTCAGTAAGCTTAAGGATGAGCAAGCTAGTGAGTACCCTGCCAACATAGCAACCACCCCTACCATGTTACTGGCATCAGGTCATGTGTGAGTGGGATGGCAGTGAGTTATCCATGCATCGTAATTTGCATGCCCAGCCCCTGCACTTCCAAAAACATGCCTAGCAGAGGACTGTAAAGCCCATTTATACAAATAAATGATCTGCGGATGAAGTTAAAAGCAATTTTAGAATAAAAGCTTCAAATAATAATAAGGTTAGTTTGTTTAACCAAACCACAGCATATAACACATGTCTCGGGCGGCACGGTGGCACAGTGGTTAGCACTGCTGCCTCACAGCGCCAGAGACCCGGGTTCAATCCCCACCTCAGGCGACTGACTGTGTGGAGTTTGCACGTTCTCCCCGTGGATGCGTGGGTTTCCTCTGGGTGCTCTGGTTTCCTCCCACAATCCAAAGATGTGCAGGTCAGGTGAATTGGCCATGCTAAATTGCCCATAGTGTTAGATAAGGGATAAATGTAGGAGTATGGGTGGGTTGCGCTTCGGCGGGGCGGTGTGGACTTGTTGGGCCGAAGGGCCTGTTTCCACACTGTAAGTAATCTAATCTAAAAAAAAATGTAAATGCAATTAACAGTTGCCAAAGTCATGTGATTTGATGACTTAGTTCAGAATTTCATGTGATCAAATTTGAAGAAATAGTTTATAACACATGTCTCCTACCCCCACCCCCTACCAGTGCTGATACCTTCCTCCTCCCGTGTAACTCTGCCTCAGAGAGTGAATGTGCTGCAGGTTATCCTGTCACACGAGGCAAGAGAAAGTGAGGTTTGCACAAAAATGAAGCATGCGTAAATTGAGTGGATTACAAGAAATACATTGGACATGGATTTAGTTCACCCTTTGCCTGGTTCAAAAGTAGTTTAAGCAGATGCAGCTCTTCAGTGGTTATGTTATAGAGGTCTGGCCACTGATGGGAAAAGTTGGTCTCCCTGTCATAACATATTTAGCAGAATGTTTTACTGAGATAGGACGCATTGCAATGAGCGAGGACTGCTTCAATTTGACCATGCAAAAAGGCTTCCGGTCTCTCCTAGTGATGTTTCTGATGTTAGTGAAGGCAGAAAAATGGCGAAACATTCTTCCTTTATAGACCAAAAAAGGAAGGAAATAAATTTTCACCACAAAGCAAAGAGATACATATTCCAAATATTAATCAGATTGTTTCGAAAGGGTTAAAAGAAATATTCAGTTTCAAAAAAATCGGTCACTTAAGCTTTCTTGACAGTAGCTCCTGCAGCAGTTTATGCCACTACTCCATTTTCTGATGAGGTGTGTACAGAGAGAGCTTGGGGATGTGAATTGTCATTTAAACACAAGCTGCCATTGTAGGGCTGATACATTGGATTATTAGTGAATTTTTTTGAATAATTGCTGTTACACTCTGTGACCCGGCTCACTGTAAGCCTCTAATCTTTGGATTATTAATGACTGTCGGGATACATACTTTGCATATCTGTCTTCTTCATGTTTTTCTTGCTTCTGATTCTTCACCTGAGGCACTTCATTCATGCAATGTTAGCAATCATTTTTATTTTTGCCCAGGGCACCTTAGACCTCAGCGGTACAAGAACGAGTATTTACATGAAGTCTACATGTGGTACTGCAGCTAGAGAGTAATAAGGCAGCACAGAACACAATGGAGGAGAATCACCTTCCATTCGGAATTTCGAGGTAAGTATACCCATGAATTTGATCATAGGGAAGGTGTCATTAGCATTCCTATATGACAATGTATTTCCCAGTGTTGAGTTTGGGCCATGTAATGATAAACGAGATGATCCTATGTAGGTCTAACACCCCGACAATTGGAAATAGCTCACCTGACAAACGATACAACAAGCTGCAGATGCTGGAAATCAGAAACAAAAACATAGTGTGTGTGTGTAAATGTTACAAAATACTATCTTGCCCAGAGAATGCACTGTCTATATTTGTCCAATGATTTATCGAAACTGCTCTCCACAAATGTGTTAGCAGCTCTCCTGGACCTGAAATTTGTAATAAAAATCAGTGGCTTATGATAACACTTTCAACCTTCTTCAGCTCTATGGCCCTCCACTTAGCATTGTTCCCAAGAGCTGATTGGGAAATGGGCGTCACAATAACTAAAATCAATCAGAGATGAAAGAATCCAAAAGAAAGATTCTCTTGGTGAAAGAATCCAAAAGACATAAATTGTAACAGGTAATAAAAAGAGGAATGGGGCCAATTCAGAACTAAAACAGGATTTACCCTTGAAACAAAGGGCATTGAAAAGGCGTGAGGTTAGTACTTTGTATCCATTATTTTTACCAAATAAAAATATGCTACCAAAGTCATTGGGGGAGAAAAAGAGGCATTTGAGATATTAGATGGCCTAAGAGCAGATAAAAAGATGTTAGCAGATCGTTTCAGAGGGGTTAAAAGAAATATTCAGTTTAAAAAAACAGTGGCTCAGTGAATGGACCTGGTTAGGTTACTCTTCGAAGGATGGTGTGGACTTGTTGAGCCAAATGGTCTGTTTCCACACTGTAGGGATTCCATGATTCTGGAAAAGCTGACTGTACTTAAAGTTGGTACATCATTAGAGTGTAGTGATTGTAATGAGGCCAGCCAGGTGGACCTCAGAATATGAGTTTGTTGATTGGGGCTGTTCATCTGGTCCAATCAGGGAGCCCTGGCTGACAGATAACAAGAGGAGTGTTACCCCTGGTGGGTTCCCGGGGCGGGCTGTCCTAGAGGTGGTCGAAAGGTGTGTCAGGGCGGACCGAGAACTGGAAGGGGCATGGGGTGGACCGAGAACCGGAAGGTGGGTAGGGGTGGGCTTCCTTAGTGGTCGGAAGGTGGGAGGGGTGGGGGCTTGCTGAGTCTGTATTGTCTGCACTTTTGTATGTAACAATACTGTGTAATGTACAACTGTCATTGCTGTTTTCTCTTTATATCTTTATGTGAAACTGGGATTTGAGGTTTGTCCTCATGTCCCTGTAAACTGTTTGAACGGTAGGGTTTGGGGCCTGGCTTTGCTGCTCATCTCCCTTGTCAAATTGCTGTCTCTTGTATGCAGCTGTAAATGTAACTGTTTGTTGTAAACTGTTTTTGTAATTTGTTTAATAAAATATAAACAAGAGGAGCGTTGCCACTTGGGTGTTTTCCTATCTTCCTGGTGGTGGAATTTGAATAAAGATTGGTGCACTTTGTGTCTTTCACTGTGTCTCACACCTGCACACACACACACCATGGGTGCTGGGGATAAAATAAGCACTACCGCACTTAGGCGGTAGTGTGGGGGTTAAAGAAAAATAAATAAATAAATAAATAAACAGAAGATCCCCGGGTTAAAAAAAAAACAAGAGGAGTGTTTTCCTGGTGGTGGAATTTGAATAAAGATTGGTGCACTTTGTGTCTTTCACTGTGTCTCACACCTGCACACACACACACCATGGGTGCTGGGGATAAAATAAGCACTACCGCAGTTAGGCGGTAGTTTGGGGGTTAAAGAAAAAAAAATATATATAAATAAACAGGAGATCCCCGGCTAAAAAAAAAACAAGAGTGTTTTCCTGGTGGTGGAATTTGAATAAAGATTGGTACACTTTGTGTCTTTCACTGTGTCTCACCCCTGCACACACACACCATGGGTGCTAGAAATAAAATAAGCACTACCGCACTTAGGCGGTAGTGTGGGGGTTAAAGAAAAATAAATAAATAAATAAATAAACAGGAGATCCCCGGGTAAAAAAAAACAAGAGGAGTGTTTTCCTGGTGGTGGAATTTGAATAAAGATTGGTGCACTTTGTGTCTTTCACTGTGTCTCACCCCTGCACACACACACCATGGGTGCTGGGGAAAAAAATAAGCACTACTGCACTTAGGTGGTAGTGTGGGGGTTTAGGAAAAAAAAAAGCAAAAAAAAATAAACAGGAGTGTAGGCTTGTGGGCTACCCTACACGCTGTCGTCCCAGGGAAGGGGACGGGCTGTCCTAGAGGTGGCCGAAAGGTGTGCCAGGATAGCCCACTGGTCGGTGGTGCAATGGGGTGGGTGAGAGCCCAATGGTACGTAGGGGCAGACCGAGAAAAAAAAAGAAAAAAAAACAAAACAAGAGGAGTGTTTTCCTGGTGGTGGAATTTGAATAAAGATTGGTGCACTTTGTGTCTTTCACTGTGTCTCACACCTGCACACACCCATCATGGGTGCTGGGGAAAAAAATAAGCACTACCCCCAAAAAAAAAACAAGAGGAGTGTCATCACTGGCCACCCGGGTGTTTTCCTATCTTCCTGGTGGTGGAATTTGAATAAAGATTGGTGCACTTTGTGTCTTTCACTGTGTCTCACACCTGCACACACACACATCATGGGTGCTGGGGAAAAAAATAAGCACTACCGCAATAAAAAAAAACAAGAGGAGTGTCGTCACTGGCCACCCGGGTGTTTTCCTATCTTCCTGGTGGTGGAATTTGAATAAAGATTTGTGCACTTTGTGTCTTTCACTGTGTTTCACACCTGCACACACACACCATGGGTGCTGGGGATAAAATAAGCACTACCGCACTTAGGGAAAAAAAAGAAACAAAAAACAAGAGGAGTGTCTGAGATTCTGATACTCTGTGTGCTGACTCTGATGTGCAAGACTAAGGGACTTTCCACATGTAAATAAATGGTGACTTGGTGAGGAAAGACTGACCTCTGAAGACTAATTTCATTAACAATGAGAGTGAAGCACGTTCCTGAAGAAACTCTCTAGCAATGGTCATCTTTGTGTTGGGGTCAACATTTCTTGCATTATTCCATTATTTGGGAAGTTTGACCCTGCCGTCAAAGACTGGGAACAGTATATGGAAAACAATGCATTTTTTTTTCTGGTAAAATTATATTGGGGCAGATGAAAAACAACAAGTAATTCTTCTGACAGCTTGTGGACCCGTCGTTTTATTTCCTATTAAAAGCCTAACTTTCCATGAGGCACCAGATACTAAAACCTTTCAAGAGTTGACAGATTTAATTAAGGAATATTACAAGCCTCCACTAATTCTGAGATGCTATTGTTTTTTACTTAGCAATTTGAGATTCAGGGGAATTCATGTCAGGATTTTTGACTCGATTGAGATGACTAGCACAGGCATGAGAGTTTGATTTAACCCTTACTGGGATGGTTCGAGACTGTTTGCTATATGGGATTAATGGTGTAACCATGTAAATGCTACTAGCTGAAGCCCAACTGGACTTCAAACAGCCACTTCAACTAGCTATTTCATCGAAAAATGTGGTAAGTGGAGCATATGGGTTGCAGGGTTTTCTGATGGAAGTGGACACCTTTGGCAGTCCAACTGAGCTTTGGGAACACCACTCGAGTGTAAACAATTGCATAGCCTCAGTCAGGACATATCCTGAACAGCGGGACTCTAGGTCAGCCCATAGTAAAACCACGAAACAAAGCCAAGCCTCAGACAAATGGTTAAAAATTCTTCAGAATCTCGGCCAGCAAGCCGTTGTAGTTGCTATTGATATGTGGCCTCAGACAGTGCAGGAGTCCCACTAGACCTAAACTGAACAAGAGAACTCATTGGCAAGAATCCCAGGAGAGTGCACACCCTGAAATGTTCACCTGCAGCTACTTTGGAATAGTTAAATTGCTTAGCAATATCCAAATCACAACCAATCAAAATGAACGTCTGGTTCAACGGTCATCCGGTCATACTGGAGGTTGATATCAGCACGTTCATATCAGTGATTGAAGTTTTTAACAAAATTCCAAGTCTTCAGTTTGCAGAAGACCTTGGCTAGACTGAGAACCTACACCGGAGAAGCTTTACACATCAAGGGTACAACTTTGTTTCCAATCTCTTATGAAAAGCAATTAGGTCAATTACGACTGATTATATTAAAAGATTGGGCCGAATCTTGATGGGGCGAAATTGGTTGAGAGAGATTCACCTTGATTGGCTGAATATTTTCTGATTATAAAATGGCTGCCTCAGGACAATCCCAATGAAATACTCAGAGCTCATCCAGGAAGGACAAGGGACAATCAGGAGAGCCAAGGTTATCTTGCACATTGACCAGGAAGCAATTCCACAATTCTGCAAGGCCTCACCCAGTCTTCTGCAGAAGCCAATAGGCTGGAAAGTTAAGGAATTATTAAACCACTCCAAATTTGAGACAGGTTGGTTTGCCTTTGTGGGGATTTTTAACAAATGGCAAATCACCGTTCGCAGCTGGATAAATACCTAATCCCTCGGATAGAGGATTTATTCACAAAGGTGGACATGAGTCACATATTCTTGCAATTGTGGTTAGATGAGTATTCCCAGAAGTATGCTCCAACAAGGTTTGCACCAATATACAAGACTGTCATTTGGGGTATCATCAGCAGATGATGAAAAACATATTACAAGATCTACACCAGGTCGCTACCTATTTAGATGATGTGTTAATAAAAGGGAAGACTGAAAAGGAGCACAGAGAGAACTTGGACATGGTCCTTTAATGTTTCTCCCAAGCAGGAATGCACTTAGAAGAGAAAAATGTGTGTTCCAGGTAGCCCAAGTGATCTACTTAGGCTACAGAGTCGACGATACTAAGTTACACCTGTTGGATGAAAAAGTGAGGGAGATCAAAGGTGATCCGGCTCCCACATCTGTACTGGAGCTTACGTCTTTCCTTGCATTGGTGAATTACTATGGAAAGCTCATACATTACCTGGCGTCCCTCATCACACCTTTGCATTAACTCATAAAAAAGGATTAACCTTAGAAATGGTCGCATAGCCAAAGCTTTCAGAGAAGTGAAGAAATAGTTATCATCCTCAAAGGTGTTGATCCCAAGTGAGATTTAGTACTGATGAAGGATACTTCCCAATACAGCACTGGGGTGGAATTAGCTGGCCTAATGGAGAGGAATGCCTAATAACATATACATCTAGGACTTTGGGTAATGCGGAGCGTAAATACAGGCCAATACAGAAAGAAGGATGGTCGATCATATTTGGAGTCAGGAAGTTCCACCAATACCTTTATGGATGAAAATTTGCAATAGTAGCAGACTACAAACCTCCATGAGGCCTGCATAAAGAGTACAGGCCTTTATGTACCACCCAGTGCCACCCATACCTTCAGGCCAAATACAGCGGTGAGCTATAATATTAAGAAAGTACAATTACAAGTTGGAATACCATTCAGGAGGCCAAGTAGCAGATACATTGGTGGTACCATCAATGGGAGAGTTTGAAATGATTTTAAATATTCTGGACACACTTCCAGTTATAGCTGACAATATCAGACTTTGGGCACAGAAAGATCCGGTCCTGTCAAAATTGAAGCAGCTGGTGGCAATGGAAGAAAGCCAAAGGCCATCACAATCAGAATTGAAACCCTTTTTGACTGGAGAGTCCAGGTTACAGTAGAGGATGACACATTATTATGGGGAGCAACAACAATTGTCCCAAGCAAAGGGTGTAGTGACCCTAGGATGACCCCAGGATCATCCAGGGGTTTCTAAAATGAAGATCTCGGTGAGTAGTTATGTCTGGTAGCCAGGATTGGATTCAGACATAACTGCATTGGTGGGGCAGTGCCCAGAGTGCCAACAAGGACAGAAATTACCAACAGCAGCTCCCCCACATCCGTGAGAATGGCCACGTAAACCTTGGACTCAGTTACTTGTTCACTATGTGGGTGCTTTCATGAGTTCCACGCTCTTTCGTCATTGTGGACTCCTGTTCAAGGTGATTGGATGTGCATGCAGTTAATTCGTCAAACACAGGGACAACAATCGAAAAACTGCATGTATCTTTTTCAATACACAGACTTCTGGAAGTATTGGTCACATTATTTACCAGCAGGGAATTTGGGGATTTCCTAAAATTGAATGGAATTCAACATATCAGTGCAGCACCTGGCAGAAAGAGCAATCCAAACTTAGAAAGCAGGCTTGAAGAAACAGCCTACTGCCTCACTAAATACCAAATTGTCACGCTTCTTTGATTATCAGACCACTCCACAAGCTACTACAGGGATCACTAGTTGTCTACCTGTTTGTCCTATCTAGTCTTTTGTGCAGTCTCATGCTAACTTCTCTACCTGATATTAAAAAAAGTCTCAGAACCGACAGCCAGAATCCTCTGACCACTTGGATTTATGACAGCGCCTAAGCCGACAGCCATGCTCAGACAACAACTCACTGGAATAAGAGACCTAATACCCATCATGTGCTGAACAAATGTGGTGCACCAGATTCCACACAGAGACTGGACCAAACAGACTTATGCCCGAAACATCGATTGTCCTGACCTGCTGCGCTTTTCCAGCAACACATTTTCAGCCCAGGACCAACAGCAGACAACTAGCAATCCGTATTCATGAATATCAACTAGCCACTCAATGCCACAACCAGCTTTTCCTAGTATCTGACACACAAATGCCAAGGACCACAGATTGGACTGGAACAACACAACAATAATGGGACAAACCAAACAGAGGACAACCAGAGAATTCCTAGAAGCTTGGCACTCATCCATGGACTCCATCGATAAACACATTGACCTAGACCCAATATACCGATCACTGCAACGAACAATTGGAACCTGAAACCAGAAGCTGCAGGACCGAAATCAAATCAATTGCAACCAACACAGCACAACAGCATTTCACAGGAGGCTCCACAGCACTGAGCATGTTCCTAGAAAGGGAACAAACATCTACAAACCAACTTGCCAGCTTGGCGAACGTACCCACAACAACTGCAAAAAAACAAGTGTCACAGATTCTGACACCCTAGGTGCTGATTCTGATGAGGCTATGCCAGAGTCAAGGACTTTCCGTGTGTAAATGAAGAGTGTTTTGGTGATGGCATATCGGCCTCTGTAGAGTTATTTCGGGAGCAGGATAAAATACATCCAAGGAAATTAAGACTGTAAATTGTGCAGTCACATGCCATGATCTTCTAATCCTTCTTAGAGATAAATGGAAGGAGGGTGGAGCTGGGGTGTGGGGTAGGTGATAGGTGGATGGAGGTGGGGGTATGGTGATAGGTCAGAGGGAAGGGTGGAGCAGATAGATGGGAAGGAAGATGGACAGGTGCGACAGGTCATGAGGGCGGTCTGAGCTAGAAGTTTGGAACTGGGGTAAGGTGGGGGAGGGGAAATGAGGAAACTGGTGAAATCCACATTGATGCCCTAGGGTTGGAAGGCCCCAAAGCTGAAGATGAGGCATTCTTCCTCCAGGCGTTGGGTGGTAAGGGAGTGGCGATGGAAGAGGTCCAGGACCTGCATCTCCTCGGCAGAGTGGGAGGGGGAGTTGAAGTGTTCGGTCACGGGGCAGTGGGGTTGGTTAGTGTGGGTGGCCCGGATATGTTCTCTGAAGTGCTCTGTGAGTAGGTGACCAGTCTCCCCAATGTAGAAGAGACTGCATCGGGAGCAACAGGTACAGTAAATGACATGTGTGGAAGTGCAGGTGTAGGTTTGATGCATGTGAAATGCTCCTTGGGGGCCTTGGACAGAGGTGAGGCATAGGTTTTGCATTTCCTGCTGTGGCAGGTGTAGGTGGCAGGAGGGGAGGCTCCTGGACCATTTCAGACACCTCCCCTCCCTTCCTGGACTTCTCCATCTCCATCAGCAGTGACTGACTCAACACTGACATTTTCTACAAACTCACCGACTCCCACAGCTACATGGATTACACCTCCTCCCACCCTGTCTCTTGTAAAAATGCTATCCCTTATTCCCAATTCCTCCACCTCCACTGCATCTGCTCCCAGTAGGACGAGTTCCACCACAGAACACACCAGATGGCCTCCTTCTTTAAAGACTGCAATTTCCCCTCCCAGGTGGTTGATGCTGCCCTCCAACGCATCCCATCCACGTGCCACACCTCTGCCCTCGAAGCCCATCCCTCCAACTGCAACAAGGACAGTACCCATCCCCCCCTCCCCCCCCCCCCCCCACTCCTGTCCTCACTTTCCACCCCACCATTCTCCACATAAATCGCATCATCCATCAACAGACGGACCCCACTTACCAATGATATATTTCCCTCCCCACCCTATCCACTTTCCATCAAGACCGTTCCCACTGTGACTCCCTCGTCAGATCCATGCCCCCCAACAGGCCACCCTCCCCTCCTGGCACCTTACCCAGCCACTCATAGGAATTGCAAAACTTGTGCCCGGCCCTCCTCCCTCACCTCCATCCAAACCCCCAAAGGAGCCTTCCACATCCATCAAAGTTTCATCTGCACTTCCACACATGTCATTTACTGTATCTGTTGCTCCCAATGCTGTCTCCTTTACATTGGGGAGACAGAATGTCAGTTCGCAGAGTACTTCAGAGAACATTTCCTGGACACCCGCACTAACCAACCCCACTGCCCCGTGGCCGAACACTTCAATTGCCCTTCTCACTCCGCCGAGGACATGTAGGTCCTGGGCCTCCTTCACCGCCATTCCCTTACCACCCGATGCCTGGAGGAAGAACGCCTCATCTTCCACCTTGAGACCCTCCGACCCCATGGTATCAATGTAGATTTCACCAGTTTCCTCATTTCCTCTCCACCCACCTTATCCCAGTTCCAACCTTCCAGCTCAGCACTGTCCTCATGACCTGTCCTACCTGTCCATCTTCCTTCCCACCCTCTCCACTCCATCCTCCCCTTTGACCTATCACCATTATTCCCACCTCCATCCACCTATCGTACTCTCAGCTACCTTCCCTCCAGCCCCACCCCCCCTCCCATTTATCTCTCCACCTCGAGGCTCCCAGCCTCATTCCTGATGAAGGGCTTTTGCCCAAAACATCTATCTTCCTGCTCCTGGGATGCTGCCTGACCTGCTACGCTTTTCCAGCACCACACTCTCAACTGGTAAATTTTAATGCAGAGAAGTGTGATTTGATGCGTTTAAGCAAGAAGGACAAAGATGGGCAATAAACTCTAAATGGTGTGATTCTAAAGGGCATGAAGTGGTAGAGGAACCTGGAGGTAAATGTGAATAAATCATTGAGGATGACAAGGCAGATTGGAAACTTATTAGTAAGATATACAAGTCCTCAGGCTTTATAGATTAAAACTTTAGGTTCAAAATTAAGGACGTTATGCTAAACATTGGTTTAGCCTCAATTGGAGTATTATGTCCAGTTCTGGTCACCATGCTTTCGGAAGGATGTGAACGCATTAGAAAGGGTGCAGAAAATATTTGTGAGAATTATTTTAGTTGCATGGATCGATTGGAGAAGTTGAAGCTGTTTTGCTTATAGAAGAGAAAGTTGGCAGGATATTTGATAGAAATGTTCAAAATTGAATAGAGTCGAGAGTGTGATGCTGGAAAACACAGCAGGTCAGGCAGCATCCAAGGAGCAGGAGAATCGGTATTTCAGGCATAAACCCTTCATCAGTAATGAGTAGCATAATGAAGAGGTATCCTGATGAAGAGTGTATGCCCGAAACGTCGATTCATTCTTGATGAAGGGCTTATATCTGAAACGTCAATTCTCCTGCTTCTCAGATGCTGCCTGACCTGCTGTGCTTTTCCAGCACCACACTTTCGACTCTGATCTCCAGCATCTTTCGTCCTCAATTTCTCCTCCAAAACTGAATAGTTTAGCCAAAGTAAATAAAGTGAAACAATCGCTGTTGATGGATGGGTAGCCAATACAAGGACACTACTTTCAAATGGTGGCGGCAGAACCAAACACAGCATAAAGAAAATCTTTTCATCTTGGTTTGGCTTCAGAACACACTGCCAAAGAGTCTGGTAGATGCACGGTTAATCATAGCTTTCAAGAGACTTTGCATAATTATTTGATTTAGAAAATAAATTCCAGGGATACAGAGTAAAGACAAAGGAGTGGGTTCAGTTGAGCTGCTTTTAGAGAAAGCAGACACAGTCAAGATGTGCCAAAGATCTCCCTCCATGCTGTACCAATTCTTTGCTTCTATAATCATGTGGAAAGACTAAAGATTATGGCATTATACTCCCCAAAAATGAGAAAGTAGAGGGAGATTTCCTACAGGCTTTCAAAATCAAGCATTGTCTTGACAGAGAGAACATGAAGGAGAAACAATTTCCACTGGCAGGAAGGTCAACAGCCAGAGGATGTGGATTCAACAGAATTGTGAAAATTGGATTTGGTCCACAGACAATAAGCCATTATGATCTAGAACAAGGGAACTGATTGGGTGGTGAAAGCAAAGTAATTACAACTGATAGACGTAGTTGTACAATAACATGAAGGGCGAAAATGATTGAATTTATAGTGAGAATGTGGGACTATTTAGAAAGTTCGATCAAAGAACCAATATCACCAGTAGTTTGGGCCAAATCCGGGGAAATGGTGGGATGGGGGAAGTGTAACAAGTGGCAGGGGTAGAGTATCAACTGGGTGAGAGGTAGTGGGCGTGTCATATAGATAAGGGGTAAATAGCAAATAAGTGGGCGAAGGCTTGAGGTAGGCCGAAGGGGTTGTTATGGAGAGGGAGTTGAGTTGGGACAGGTTGGGAAATAACTTTGTTGGGTTGGAGTGAGGATCATCCAGTGTCCATAGGGTATGGGATTCAGGAATCTAATCGGGGGATGATGCCAGGTCAAGGGAGATTGGTTTGGTTCCAGGATAGTCAAGTGTCCTGGGGTTTGGCTGGAGTCAGGTTGGGTCAGGCTCAGGGGAAATGGTAAATGCAAGGTTACAGGGATAGGGTAGGGGCTGGGCCTGGCTGGGATGCTCTTTAGATGCCCTTGGGTACTCTAGAGTAATTGGGTTAGTACCGTATCCATGGATGTCATTTCAATACTTAGAATGGAGCTAGGACATGTTTATAATTTCTTTAACATTGCTTGGCTAAATATAAAAGTGCAACAGCTGAAGCCATCTGAGGTTTCTCTTGGGGGTTGGTTCAGAGAATTTTCGACTCCAGGTAATTGCTCTCAGAAGTTTCAACTTCCCAGGCAATCCCTTCGGAGTCAACTGCTTCTTCACAGTTCCAAAGATTGAGGTCATTATTTCTGCTAGGAGAAAGTGAGGACTGCAGATGCTGGAATCGCTTTTCCAGCAACACATTTTTAAGAGTCATTATTTCTGCTGCTCTTTGAGATGCAACTCTCTCCTTTTAATAAGCTTGATGAAATAGTTGCTTGAGGTTTGGGTAATTTATTTGGATAATAAGAACATGTTGGGGTGCAAATGGTCCTGCTCGATTGGAGCTCCGCATTAGGTATTAAACTTTAAACTCTATCTTTGAAGTGTTCCTCAGAGGACAGAACACTTACCTGAGTCACAAGGTTAGATTAAAATTCCACTAGTTACTCACCACCTCACTACCCGATGACTGCCCACCATCTCCAAGGCACAAATTAAGATTGTGATGGAATATTCCCCATTTGTTGTGAGCCCAGCTCCTACAACACATGAGGAGCTCAGCAACATCCAGCACAAAGCAATTCACTTTTCAGCACCAAATCCATCACACTAAGCAATCACTTTGTCCACCACCACACAGTGACCACGGTACCATATGCAAGATACAGTACAACAACTCACCAAGTCTCCTTCAATAGTAGCTGTTTCCTTTCCTAAAAGTTGATGGGTGAGGTGAACCAATTCAAGGAGGTGATTCATCACCAGCTTCCCTGTGCCAGTTGGGGATAGAATCACAGAATCCATTTAACTTATCAAATCCACATTGACCCTCTGAAGAGCATCCCACCCAGACCTACCTCATCCCAGAAATCCCCACAGCCAATCCACTTAAACTGCATGTTTTTGGACTGTAAGAGGAAATCAGAGCACACCCACAGGGGGCATGTGCAAACTCCACACAGACAATCATCCAAAGCTGGAATTGAACCTAAGTCCTTGACACTATGAAGCAGCAGTGCTAACCATTGAGTCATCATGTCAGATAGGAGGCAAGCATTGATTTTTGCCAGGAATGCCCATATCTCAGAAAGATTTTTTTTATATATAAAAGTTCTCCCTGCATGGTCAGATGTAAAGACATCTGATGACTCTGTTTAAAAGAAGGGCAGGGGAGTTAGCCTTGGTTTCCCGGGCAATATTTATCCTTCTAACAACATCACAAAGCCAGATTATCTGATAATTAACATATTGCTGATTTTGGAATTTCTGTCATGTTAGTCAATAATGGTCTAATGATCAATTGTTCCTCAAGAGTTGATTAACTCGGTGGGTTGGTTTATTTGAAACAGTGAAGTGCATTACAAGCTATGAAGCAGACAGTACAGCATATCAACTGATTTCAGTGTGTGCAGCCTACAAATCGATAGCAGACTAACTGCTAGCCCGAGTTGTAATATTGTTTATATACACCATATAGAGTCCTCAAAAATATACTCTCTTTAAAATGTACATGTATAGCATCCAACACTTTTCCAGAAGAATTTTGAATTATTTATAATATCAACTAAGCATATGAGTCTGTATAATGTTTGGTAAAGTATTGATATGTTCCAATATCATGATGAAAACTTTGTCTGGAGGTGCAGTTGAGTACCACAGTCATCAGATATATTGTCGATTATTTTTCTTTGTGTTGTCATTTTTTTTATTTTATGGATGTGATTGCTATTCCAGCATTGTTATTCTGACACAGCATAGCCACTTTTTGTTCCAAATTAGCCACAGACTGGTGTTATTTATAAAGACGTTTTGAGTGGTTCAAATATGTTTCACATTTACTCTTTCATTCCTGAAGGATCATTACTGGCCTTTATTTCTGATAACATTATCTCATGAGTGAGACAGTTTGCAGCTCCTTGTTATGTATGGTATCTTTCTCCATCTGTTTCTGCAGATCTGTCACTTTCTCCAGCATCGCTTTGAGTTCAAGCCAATGTTTCTGTAGCTGTTCCTGCTGAGTCTGATCTGGTTTACATGCAAGTACTTCCATATCTTCCTGTAAACCAGCAATCTTTTTAAATTAATTTGATGATATGGACTGTGTAGTTTTTCCTATTTCTTCCCTTAGCTCTGCATTCAACTTAGTGAGCTAGACAAAGATATCCTCCAAAGTTTTCAGAATTTCAGATATGGTATTCTCAAGTTTGGATATGTCCTGATCTAATAGTTCAGCCTTTTCCTCAATCTGATCTAATTGTTCAGCTTTTTTCTCACAATCATTCTTTTTTTTTCTCCTTACAACAGAAAGCTGAGATTTTAGCTAAACCTAATTTAGAAGAAAATCAAATACTTTATCCTTCTTTCATAATCAGTTCTGCAAGTATTTCTTGAAATGACTGCTGAAGTTTTTGCAGTGTCTGTGGTTTTTGATTGATTTCATGGATTATGATAATTGCTAGGCCACATCTTACTGACATATTTACAATTGCCGGTTCAGAAATATCAACCAACATACCGCTTGCTACCAACATACATTTCTCCTTCTAACATTTTGTGCATGTAAGTGCTTTAGAATTTATTAGGCAGTGTATATTGCCATTTGCCACTCTGTCAATCTTAGCTAATCAGGTTTCTGTGGATAGATAAAATAAAACAAAGAACTGCGGATTCTGAAAATCTAATACAATAACAGAAATTGCTGGAGAAACTCAGCAAGTCTGACCGAAATGTCGTCGGATGATGTGGTTTATGCGAAGGTTGGTGTGGTGGAAGGTGAGCACCAGGGGGTTCTGTCCTTGTTACGGTTGGAGGGGTGGGGTTTGAGGGCGGAGGGGCAGGATATGGACGAGATGCATTGGAGGGCATCTTTAACCACGTGGGAAGGAAAATAACTGGTCCTCCTGGGAGCAGATACGGCGGAGGCGGAGGAATTGGGAATACGGGATGGCATTTTTGCAGGAAGTAGGGTGGGAAGAAGTGTAATCCAGGTAGCTGTGGGAATCATCAGTGGGTTTGTAAAAAATGTCAGTGTCAAGTCGGTCGTCACTAATGGAGATGGATAGGTCCAGGAAGGGGAGAGAGGCATCAGAGATGGTCCAGGTGAATTTAAGGTCGGGCTGGAATGTGTTGGTGAAGTTGATGAATTGCTCAACCTCCTCGTGGGAGCACGAGGTGGCTCCAATGCAGTCATCAATGTAGCGGAGGAAGAGGTGGGGAGTGGTGCCAGTGTAACTACGGATGATGGACTGTTCTATGTAGCCAATAAAGAGACAGGCATAGCCGGGGCCCATAAGGGTGCCCATGACTACCCCTTTGGTCTGGAGGAAGTGGGAGGATTCAAAGGAGAAATTGTTAAGGGTGAGGACCAGTTCGGCCAAATGAATGAGAGTGTCGGTGGAAGGGTACTGTTGGGGACGTCGAGAGAGGAAGAAACAGAAGGCTTGGAGGCCCTGTTCATGGTGGAAGAGTCTTGGGAAAAGTTGATAAGCAGAGTGATCTGAGAGTTCAGATCAATTGTACCCTGAAGATTGATGCATAGGAGGATAGAGTGGTCAAGAAGGCATATGGTATGCTTGCCTTCATCGGACAGGGTATTGAGTATAAGAACTGGCAGGTCATGTTAAAATTGTACTAGACATTGGTTTGACCGTATTTAGAATACTGTGTACAGTTCTGGTCGCCACATTACCAAAAGGATGTGGACGCTTTGGAGAGCGTACAGAGAAGGTTTACGAGGATATTGCCTGGTATGGAAGGTGCTAGCTATGAAGAGAGGTTGAGTAGGTTAGGTTTGTTTTCATTAGAATAAAGGAAATTGAAGGGGTACCTGATTGAGGGTATGAAGGATATAGACAGGGTAGATAGTGATAAGCTCTTTCCCAGGGTGAGGGATTTAATAACGAGAGGTCACGCTTTCAAGGTAAGAGGTGAAAAGTTTAAGGGAGATACACATGGCAAGTACTTTACACAGAGGGTGGTGGGTGCCTGGAATGTGTTGCCAGCAGAGGCAGTGGAGGCAGGCACAGTAGATTTAAGATGTGTCTGGACAGATGCATGAGTAAGTAGGGAGCAGAGGGATACAGATGCTTAGGAAGTGGGCAACAGGATTATGCAGTGGATTTAGATCAGCTCAGGCTTGGAGGGCCGATGGGCCTGTTCCTGGGCTGTAAATTTTCTTTGTTCTTTGTTCTTTGAGAGTTTAGCTTCTTCAGATTTATGCACTGGGACTCGCAAATCCCTCTTTGGTGCAGCTCTCTGCAGTATTTTCCCCATTTAAATAATAATTAACTCATCTATTCTTCCCGCAAAAGTCTATAATCTTACATTTTCCTACATTATAATCCATCTGCCAAATGTTTGCCCATTCACTTACCCTGTCAATATTCTATCTGTAAACTTCTTGTGTCTCCCTCATTGTTTATTCTCCCAGCTATTTCTGTGTCATCTGCAAACTTGGCACTTCCATTGTCCAAGTCATTAATCATCAGTAATTGCAGCCCCAGCAGTGTTTCCTGTGGCACTTCACTAGTTACAGATTGCCATCCTGAAAATGCTCCTTTCATCCCAACTGTCTCTTACCTGTTCATTATCCAATCCTCTTTCTATACTAATATTCTACTTCAAACATCATTGGCTCTTATTAAGTAACCTTATGAGTGGTAGCTTATTAAATACCTTTTGGAAACACAATATATTACATCTTTTGGTTCCCCTTTATGTACCCTGCTTACTACTTTCTCTTTTATCACACTGTGCTTCCTCTGCTTGATTATAGCATGTATTTGTAAATGTCATACTTTATAATAGGAACTAATATTTTCCCATTGACTGTTGTTCAGCAAACTGTCTATAGCTACTTGTTTCTCGCCTCATTCCCTTTGGAATAAGGGTGCTACGTTATGAATTTTCCTAAAATCTGGGATGTTTTAGAATCACTGAATTCCTGGAAGTTTGCCACCAGTGTATCCACTTTCCATACAACCACTTCCTTGAAAGTCCTAGGATGTGAACCATCAGGATCATCAGCCTTTATCATATTAATTTCCCCTGTACTTTTTCTCTAGTAATAGTTATATGTTTCCTCCACACTTTAGTGCCATGGTTACTTCATATTTTTTGGAATGCTACTAGAGTTCTCTAACATGGAAACTGATGTAAGTACTTGTCCAACTCTTCTGCTATTTCATAGTTCCCATTATTATTTCCCCTGCCTTTTTCTGTAAGGGCCTAGAAAAGGGTCCTGGAAGCAAGTTCAAACAGACAGAAGCAGTTTGAGAAAAGATAGTTTTAACAGAGAAGCTGCTATTCTTAACAGTCCAAGCAGAAAAGTCTCAGCAAAACATTGAATTACGAAGAAATATGTTAGAAGTAAAAGGCTGTGGAGGTAGCAGAGAGGAAGACAGCTTACAAAGCAGTTGGAGACGTGAGTTTAGGGAAACCATGTTAAGGAATTAGTGAGATGAGTGTTTAGCTTGTTTATGGGTCTCAGAGACAGACATTAACTGTGGAAAATAACATTGAGTGTTTGATAAAAGTTTCCAAATGCTGAAATCAATTATAGTCATATAAAGAGCTTTAGAATGGATTTAGACGTGTCCTGGATGTCTGTATGGTTATAATTGGTGTAAAGAGGCTGGACCTTTCCTTCTGGTATTTGTAATGAATATGTTTCAAATAACTCTTGTGTATTATAATATGGTTCATGCTTTCTTTTTTGTGTAATAGATTTTTGTATTCCTTAGTCAAAAATATAGACTGACAATGGACATTGTGAATATGTTCAGTGATGCACCACCATGATAAACAAAAAGAAAAATGTGAAAATGATGATCTACCAAGCCAGGTCTCACTCTGGGGTCTGACTTATCCATATTACCATCAACTGGGATCATAACAATCAATTTGAAAGATTAACATTGAATTAGTTTTCCAATACAGTCCTTATTTTGTGGGGATCTTTTAGCTCTTCATCCATTGATCCTGACATGTTCAGTCTTTGTAGACTTTTGGTTCCAATTGGGAGCAAATCTTTATTTACATCAGGGATACTGAAACTTAAATTCCACAACACTAACTGTATGGAGTTTGCACATTCTCTCCGTGTCTGCGTAGGTTTCCTCTGGGTGCTCTGGTTTCCTCCCACAGTCCAAAAAATGTGCAGGTTAGGTGAATTGGCCAAGCTAAATTGCCCATAGTGTTAGAAGCAGGGGTAAATGTAGGGGAATGGGTCTGGTTGGGTTGCGCTTCGGCGGGTCGGTGTGGACTTGTTGGGCCGAAGGGCCTGTCTCCACACTGTAAGTAATCTAATCGAATCTAAAAAACCTTGAATTCTATGTCTCAGTTTAAATTGAAAAAAAATGTGTGGGCATTCTGATGATAGTTCAGTAATCTTCCATTTCTAGCTATTAGCGTGGGACATGCTCTACTGACTTGCTGAACTCAGTTCATCAAATTGATCTCTCAATAGGGATTTATCTGTTAACCAGCAAACTGTGTTTTCAACATTCTCTGACAATACAACAAAGATATTGCAAGTTGTTTCATGCATTTTGGCAGGATTTAAGGCTGTTTCACCTAAGGGTGAACATACTGACTGTTTAAACTAATGCTCATCTTCAGCATAATGTTTTCCACAACTTATCCATCATGTTACATGCATGTTAACTTTCTAATGATCAATAACTTATTAGAAGTTGATTTATAAAAGTTCATTCATGGTGTGTGTGTGTCTGTCTGTCTGTCTGTCTGTCTGTCACTGGCTGCAACAGCTTTTATTCCCCATCCCTAAATACCCTTGAACTGAGGTGATTTCAGAGTCTAAATATATAGCCAAAAAAGAACCCACTCTCCTCACTATCGTAGATTTACTGCAAGATTACACTTAAAAACTATGCACTTAGCTTCTCCTGTGCTGTGAGCTCACCCACACAGGTTCCACCAAGGTCAGCTATGAATGTCGCTGCTTGTTAATTTTTCTTAGATGCATCCGATGTCTGGATATACTTGAACTCAAACAGCAAAGGCAGTAACTGTGCAGATTCACTGCTGTGTCAGACAGCAGTGTAGGTTTTTTCCTTCATTTGAATCACTGACCGTGTCTCTAACTTTGTCTCTCTTCTTCCTTTTTAAAGTGCCGTTGTTTTGATCTTTTTCCCCCAAAGATCCAAAACAATGCAACAGTTTAGAAAGCAGTAATTACTGTACCTGAAATTCAAGGAAATCCCCTCTAACACCTAAAATACCTCAAAAAAGGAACAGCTCTTACAGCCACAACTTTTTTCATCCTATGGTGAACCAGTTTATGACAATTCACAGTGGTTACATGGTTGCTATTTGATTAGCTTTTGATTAAATTTAAATTTTGCCATTGCCATGGTGGGGATTTGAGTTCATATTGATATCATCAAGAAATGAAGGCACAGCCTTTAGTCCAACTCATTCACACTGACCAGGTATCCTAATGTGAGATTGCCAGCTCATCAAAGATGATTGCTTCACGCTACCACAATATTAGTGTCTGATCTAGCATTTCTTGCTGAGCAATAGAGCCAACAGTGTTATCCCAGGCTCCTTAAGGATGCTTCTGATCTTTCTCCCCACCTTTTATCTTAAACCTCAATAGTCTTGGGGAGGTGATGGCTTGTTGTATTGTCACTAGACTATTAATGCTGTGACCCAGGTAATGTTCTGCAGCCAAAGCACAAATCTTACCATGGCAGATGGAAGTTAAACCCATTGTTTTTTTAAATTGGAATTAAAAGTCTAATGGAGACCATGAAACCATTATTATTGTCAGGAGAAATCCATCTGGTTCACTAATGCCCTTTAGAGAAGGAAGTCTGTCATCTTACATGTGACCCCAGACCCACAGCAATGCGGCAGACTCTTCATCGTCCAATGGGCAGCTAGAGATGGGCAATAAATACTGAGCTATCTGGAGATGCCCCCATCTTATGAATGAAAAGGAAAAGCTTATCAATCATGACTTAAAGCTGATGCTCCCTTCCAAATGCCAGCAACTGTCTCCCAATCTCCCTCGGTTATCATCAATATCCTCTGGCTGATGGTATCCTCTGCATATTTCTCTTGCTAGTCAAGCTACGTATTTGGCTAGTTGCCAGGTAGAAGGCAGCCCTATGACATTCTTTTGGAGCTTTGCAAACAACATGTGCAGAACCTCTTTGTACCACTTCTCCAAGCTACTCGGCTCCTCTGCATCCTCTCTGCTTCCCCTGAGTTCCAGCAGCGTCATTTCAATGGGCTTGCTATAAAATCTTGCTCCTTACAAAATGTTGGGGTTGGTGGCCTCTGTTGTTGAGGTTATTGCAGACTGTACACTTTACAGACTCTACCATTTCGTCAAGTAAAATCTCTGTAATTAAGCAGACGAGAAAAATAAATGCAATTTTTATACCATACAGTTTGTACATATTGTACAAACAGTCCAATTAAATGAATAGTTGAATGGGGAATTTGTTTTTATTATAGCCCTAATGTAATTGTGTCATAATAACATTTTCTTTTAAATTTGCACTGGCTATGAGTGCACTCCATTATTAATTGAATGGTAAAACAATCATTCTGCCCTGTGGGAATCATTGTTCTGGTATGAGCCTCCTCTGTGGAGTAAGCACCGAGAGCCAGTTAAGATGGACAGTTAAGCAGCATATTAATAATCAGCCATCTCCCCTGGATATACTCAAGAAATCTTGCATTTACATTTAAAGCTTAATTAGGAAACCCCTGGCCCCTGAAAAGTTAGTTCCATTTAAATGAACCCTTTATACAGTTTAATCATAAGTATTGCATAGTTAATTTGCCAAGATCTGTTTTTATACTTGGATGAGAAATTTGATACAAAGGAAGCTCACTACAATTTCATGGCTAAATCAGAACTTCAACAGGTACCACATTTATCAAGATATCCTGAATAATACATTGAAAATCAATTCATATGTAACACTGTTGTATTTATACTTGTTAATTTAAACTATGACTGATTTTGTGGACAACATTCATTGCAGTTTACAATAAATCGCAGCTAATGTAATGCCTTGACAGTTTACAGCAGAGTCTTTAGAATTCCTTCCCTGTACATCTGTGAATCCAGTAATGAGGCACAGTGCACACTGCAGAGTCCTGACAGCTTGCAGTGGAGGCAGGGGAAACAGCACACCGCTTATTCTTCATTCAAGGCATGCAACACAGTTAGTATCAGAATATTGTTCTCTGAATCAGTCATTTTTTGATCTAAGTGTAGATTTATAATTCGGGTCTGGAATAATAGAATACAAAATCCAAACCTAAGCTTGAAAAGTCCCATGCTTATGCAGTTAACCTTAGCTTGTTCTGTTATTTCAATCAATGGCAGGTTTCACCCAGATCTAACTAAATGTTCTGGAAATCAATGACATGAGAGTAATTTTAATTTAACTTGTCAGGCATGAATCGAGTGATTTCAATGAAGATTAAAACCTGATGCTGGGTCAGAGCAGTGTTGCACCCGATCTCATTGGTTTCCCAAAGGGTGAGATAGGTTAAAACCAACCTCTAAATTTTTTCTAAATTGGTTTGGCAAAGGTTTTTCTTGAAATTCTGCATAGAAAGCACTCAGTTGTCAGTTGCAAAGGAAGTCAACAAGGGTGAGACACCCTTAAACCTAGGATTCTGCTCTTTTACATTGTGCAGGGACTTCTAGGGATGGGCTTGCATCTAGATCAGGGACCAGGTATGTAACTGAAGAACAAGACTCCTGTCTAGTTACCTGCGAAGTCCATTGCTAAATTCAACAAGGTACCAACAAGGCTCAGACTGAGCTCCTGCAGTTCCGTGCAGGACAATGGGCAGTAAGTCTCCATCACCGACAGGGATTCATTGCAATCTCTCTCACTCCAAAACAGGTGGCATACTGATGTTGAAGGTCTTCCCCAAATATACTTCATCTAGTCCTCTTTGGTTGGCCCTGATACCTTTCACAATCTAATTGTGTCCATGACCTTCAGAGCTGCCTTTCTGGTTCAGTGTATATCCAGAACAGAAATAAATGTACAAACGCAAACCACAGAGCACGGCTTGCATTCCTCCAGCTCAAAACTTTAAAGTAGGTAGCCACCTGAAGGCAGAGAGGCATCTTTCTTCCTCACCTTCCCCTAAGATATGTGTCCCTACAAGTTTTCTGACTGTTATTTTAATGCTGTAGCAACTGGAAGACCTCAAAGCAAACAGTCTATTGTGGATCCCTCAGTGTAAAAAGTATTTCTGCCCTAGGCTTCACAATAAAAGTTCCATGGGAGAGGGATCAGATCTTAACTGGGGACTGAGGAGGGGGTAATGTGGATCAGATGGAATTCAACCATAAGGAAGTTTTGCCAAGCACTGGTCAAACCACAGCTGGAATACTATGAACTGTTTTGAGTCTTTTTTTATCTATAGAAAGATACAAGAGTTTTGGAGACAGTCCATAGAATGTTTACTAGGCTGACACCAGATAAGGCGAAGTTGTCTTACAAGGAGAGGTTAAGTAGATTGGGCCTGTAATCCTTGGAATATAGAAGAAAGAGAGGTGACCTTGACAGAGTAGATGCAGAAAGGGTGGTTCCCCTTGATGGAGATGCTAGGACCAAAGGGCATAGTCTCAGAATACAGGGGTCACACATTTAAGGCATAGATGAGAGGAATTTCTTCTCTCAGAGAGTAGGGAATCTGCAGAATACTTCATCACATAAGGCTGCTGAGGTCACACTGTTAAGTATATTCAAGATTGTTAGAGACAGATTTTTAACTCTCCAGTTGTAGGAGTCATACTTGGCACATAGGAAGATGATCAGAGTTGTTGGAGGTCAGTCATCTCATCTCCAGGACAATCTTGCAGGACTTTGTCAGGTTAGTGTCCTTGGCCCAACCATCTTCAGCTACTTCACTATTGACCTTCCCACCATCATAAACTCAGAAGTGGGGATGTTCGCTGATGATCGCACAATATTCAGCACCATTCACAACTCATCAGATACTAAAGCAGTCCATTTTCAAATGCAACATGATCTGGGCAATATCCAGGCTTGGGCTGACAAGTGGCAAGTACCATTCACGCCACACAAATGTCAGGCTATGACCATCACCAAT
The DNA here is from genome assembly GCF_037043375.1 of Chiloscyllium plagiosum. NCBI lineage: Eukaryota > Metazoa > Chordata > Chondrichthyes > Orectolobiformes > Hemiscylliidae > Chiloscyllium > Chiloscyllium plagiosum. The sequence continues at coordinate 99,468,197 of NW_028270143.1, read as the reverse complement.
AAAAAATCATCTAACCACTGTCCCTTGACATTCAATAGTGTTACCATCACTGAATCCCCCACAACCAACATACTGACAACTATCATTGACTAGAAGCTCAACTGGACTCACCACATCATCACATTAGCTAGAAGAGTAGTCAGAAGCTAGGAATACTATGGCGAGTAACTCACCTCCTGACTTTCCAAAGCCTGTCCACCATCTACAACACACAAGTCAGGAGTGTGATGGAATACTCTCTGCCTGCCGGGATGAGTGCAGTCCCAACCACACTCAAGAAGCCTGACACGATCCAGGACAAAACAGCCTGCTTGGTTGACACTGCATCCACAAGCATCCACTCCCTCAACTACCGATGCTCAGAAGCAGCAGTGTGTTTTGTCTGCAAGATGCCTGCTGAAATTCACCAAAGATCCTCAGATAACACTTTCCAAACCCATGACCACTTCCATATAGAAGTAGAAGGACAGCAGATATTTGGGAACACCACCAGCATTAAGTTGCCCTCCAAGCCTCTTACCACCCTGACTTGGAAATATATCACTGTTCCTTCACTGTCGCTGGGTCAAAATCCTGGTATTCCCTCCCTAATAGCATTATGGGTCAATGGTGGACTGCAGCAGTTCAAGGATTATGGGGAAAAGGCAGGAAAATAGCATTGCAGATTATGAGTTCAACATGATCTCATTGAAAGGCAGAGTGAACTTGATGGGCCAAATGGCCTATTTCTGCTCATACGTCCTATGGTTTTACAGTCTAATGTCCTGAACCTGGAAACACCTGTGAGTTTAAATTGTTTCTTGAGGATAAGCTGTGTTCCATTGGCTCACTGCATAGCGACAAGTAGAAGAGGGAAATCCGAGCTCTCTGATCCAATATGAAGAGAACTGGGTTCTATTTACTGAAATTATACTCATACAAAAGTAAAGCAACAATGCTGTTTTGTTGCTTTATTATGAGCAGTGAACAGAAGCTGGAAGGTCTGTTCAAAACTGCTTTCACCTCTGAAGACAATGGCTCTTTAATGTCTGTATTTTTCTATGCAGTGTCATGTTTAAGAATTATTAATCCAGTTGCTGTACATCGTTCTGCAAACTGGCAATTTTTAGTCTGCCTCTGGTCAATAGTCTTATCCAAGTATAATACTTCTTCAGAAATTGGTTCAGCATTGTTTAGCAGTCAATGTCATATATGTTAAGTAGTGAACTGAAATGCTTCAGGCAGATCCAACCAGAGGATGCAGATTAGTTTTATAAACCAAAATATCTGAACTCCTGAATACAGTTACATAACCCACACAGAGCTATCAAATGAACATTTATGAAAATGAATACCTCCTATTTTTATGTAGCAATGTTCTACAACCACAATTACACGGAAATGTGAAAACGTGTGAAAACACATATCCAACTTGTGCACAGCAAAGTCTGTAAACAGCTTTAATATAATGACCACATAGATGGTCTATTTTGTGATTTGGTTATCAGATGAATATTGATCAGGGTATTGGGGAGATCTTCTCTTCTTTTCTTCAAAATACAGCCACGACATCCTTTGAATTCAACCAAGAGATCAAACAGGAACTCAGTTTGAAATGTCATCTGAAAGTTAGATCCTTTGACAATATAACAATAACTGCAACACAGAATATGTAGTTGCCCATATAAGAGAGATGACGAGAAATTTCTTCCCTCAGAATAATGAATTTGTGCAATTATTTAATGCAGATAATTATTGAGATTGGGTTATAAGTATATTCAAAGCTGATCTAGACAGATTTTTAACTAGTAAGGTATCTTGGGTAGTTGGGAAATGGAGTTGAGGGTTATCCGATCAGCCACAATTTCATTAATTGGCAGAGCTGACTCAATGGGCTGAGGGAGTCTACTATTGTTCTTATGTCTTATTGCCTTATGGTCTTGTTTCAAAATGCACTGAAGTGTCAGCCCTTTACAGATATTGGCTCATTCACTTGCTCCACCATCTACATGATGATTTCCATCATCGACATTTTTTTGTGGGCCCCACACATTGAGAGTAAGTTAGTGCAATGATTAAAACCAAGAATAAAGTAAGTTCACACAAGGGATATGTGTGACCATCAATATTGATACTTCTTTTACCTCCAGCATGTTATCTTAATCTGATGCAGTTGTGTTTATGTTATCTCCTGTATCATACGAGCCTAGATAGAGGTAACATCGTATTGAAAGATCCAAGAGACAGTTATTACAGCTCACCAATATATACAGATATTATATTCACCGACATATACATATCTCAGCTAACGCTATTGCATCAGCATGTCATGCTTCAAGTGGCTTGAGTTAAGACGTCTGAGATGGTTATACTCTTGAGTTATCATATGCTCTGATGTTTGCTGATATCACGAGAAGGTAGAATGACATAGTAACTGAGACATAACACAACGCAGCAGCATGCAAACAGATTCTAACGTCCTTAAAAGCTTTGACACCACATTTATGCATTGGCATATCACTGTGCTTTGTTGTGTAAATAAGTTTCAGGACTAGACAAACAGATGCAGAAAATGTAGAGGTAGCTTTGACACACTTAACACTGTTCGAGAATCCATTAACCAAGGGTGAATGAAACCTGGATTGACTTAAAAGAACATAAGTAACTTGCATCTACAAAGCACTTTCCACAACCTCGGAATATCAGAATGGATTTTATGGCCAATAATATTTTTATTTTAAAAATTTGGACACTATTTTATCATAGAATGTGGAGGAGTTGATGTTCAAACAGTGAGTTCACAGAGACCGAAATGAGGTACATAAACAGATTTACGTTTAGAAACGCTGGTTGAGGAATAAATATTGATCAGAACACTGGAGGCACAGATCAGCAATCTATTTGCTTTTTGCTCCTCCTACCATTTTGTCAATAGTGTAAAAATCATCATTTTCCAATTCTCTTCGATTCCATAGGAGAGTCCTATTGAACTTGTAACTTTAAGTAAAAAGCAAGGATTGCAGATGCTGGCGAGTCAGTTGAAAAGTGTGACACTGGAAATGCACAGCTGGTCAGGCAGCATCCGAGGAGCAGGAGAGTCGGCATTTCAGGCATAAGTCTTTGACTTATGTTGACTGTCCTGCTCCTCAGATGTTGCCTGACCTGCTGTGCTTTTCCAGCGTCACACTTTTCAACTTGAAACCTTAACACTATTCCTTTCTTCACAGATGCTGCCAGAATCATGAGATTCTCCAACACTTTCACTTTTTCTTTCACATCTCCAATATCTGCACTGCTTTGGTTTCATTCGTCTAGAAAAATAATCTGTCTCACACAGATTGAGCTGACAGAATAGATAAATGTGACCCAAACATGGGAGGAGAGAAATATTTCTTTGCCCAGATGAGGTTGCCAACATAAATAGGAGCCAAATGGCAGTGGTTTTAAATGCTGTGTTGGGAAATTTAATGACTTCTCTTCAATGTCAGCTTAATAAATTGCTGAAAAGTGAAGACACCGGGAATGTTGGCAAGCGTTCTTTATGTGCACATGACTGCTTCTTTGATACAATGTGCTTTGTTGCTGTTATAAGCATTTTCATGACATTACCTATTAAATACTGTGAGGAGAAATTAAGAAACATGCATTGGTTTTTAATCTGCTTTTCAACCCTAAGAGGAAAAACGCTTCATCTGACATTATAGAGAAACTAATATTACATTTTTGGACATTACCCTTGTGCGTTTGTAGTATTACTCATTAACATTTTAATTGATTAAGCCCTGCCCAAAGACTAACTGATTTAACAACTCTTTGCGTAACTGGCCATTCCCATATACAGGATGGCATATCATAGAATCTCTACAGTCTGGAAGCAGGTTATTCAGCCCATCAGGTCCACACTGACCCCCCAAAGAGCATCCCACCCAGATATACTCTCCTATCCAATTCCTATATCCCTACATTTCCCGAATTTACACATCCCTGGACATAGTGGGCAATTTAGAATGGTTAATCCACCTAAACTGCATATCTATAGACTGTGTAAGGAAACCCAGGCACCCAAAGGAAGAGCATATAGACACATGGAGAATGTACAAACTCCACACAGGCAGTTGCCTGAGTGTGGAATCGAACCTGGGTCCCTGGTGCTGTGAGACAGCAATACTGACCACTGAGCCACCAACCCAGGTAACATACAGCAAAGCATGATTTTGTTTTATCATCCTTTGGTCAGATTATCATTTAGCTAGGTATGTGTCAGTAAACAGAAACTGCTGGACAAACCCAGTAGGTCTGGCAGCATCTGTGGAGAGAAGTTAAAGTTAACATTTTGGGTCCAGTGACCCTTCTGAACAAATCCTTTAGAAATAGTCCTTTCTATTGGAAAATAGTCCAGGCAAACAATTCTTATGAATTCAAAGGTTAAAGATGCTCCAAAAAGTGCTTAGATATATTTAGAATGCCTTGCAATATAAAACTTCGATGTTTACTGCCTGGTGAGTGCCAAATCTGTATTGGCAATTTCAGGCTGGACAAGTGGAGATACAAGAGTTTGGGTCCATACTCATAAATGGCAGTATACAGTCGTTTTAAAAGAAGCAAGTAAAGGGTAAAGAGATTTGTTAGACTTCTGTACTCCTCTTTTTCTCTTCCAGAACTTACGAAGAGAAATATTCCCTCTGAAGCATCCCACTGCCTCTCTACTTTCATATCGGTTTTATAAAAAGCAGACTTAACAATCGCAGATAAAACTGCAGTGCAGATTTATGTATTGTTAAAGAGACCCTTAACAGTTCCCTTAATTTATCTTTCACAATGAGAAGTAGCCAGCAACATATCTTTTGCAACAGAAATTCAGCTGAAAGGAATGGACTTCCTGAGCAATATCGATTTTGTGGAGGCTATCAGGAACTGCTTAATCTTCCCATTTAGACTACTGGAAAGAATCTTCATTTTTAAAATAATGTTCAATTTGTTTGTGACTGTTAGACACGGTTTCTGGGCTGAGGTTTGAACTCTGGCTGGACATATTCCTGAAAAGTCCAATAAATCAACTCCCACCTCTAACCAACCTAATTCGTCACTTCATATAATCATCTGTCTCATGTACCACCTTCCACACCAGGTGAAAAATCTCCAAACTCTTCATTAGTTGACTGAGCCATTTTTACCTATCATTCAAACAGCCTTTTTTCACTACATTTCCAATGCTTTTATAATTAATGAACTAATTTGTTCAATAAAAGACAAAAAAATATATTTTTAACGCTCCAGTGATATTTTTCTTGAGTTCCTTAAAATAATCGCCAGCACATTGTTACTTTATTCCTGGAGACTTCAAGACATGCCTGGACAGTTAGCAAGCTTACTCTGTGTGAGACTCCAGTGTATAATGTGATTTTAGACTGCTTGCTCAAAGTGGGTCCCTTTGATCCTTTTGGTCATTGTCCTTTAGTGTCCTAAATTAGTTGATGGGCAGGCATTTGTGTATTGGTAATGTCACTGGACTAGTAATACAGAACCACAGGCTAATCCTCTAGGGACATGGGTTTGAATTCCACCATGGCAAATTTTAAAATAACAAAGCAGGCCTAACGATATTTATATAACAGTGGGTCAATTGCTGTAAAAACCCACCTAGTTCACAAATGTCTTTTAGGAAAGGAAATCTGTCGTCCTTATCTGATCTGATCTACATGTGATTCCAGATCAACAGCAATGTGGTTGACTCTTAACTATCCTCTGAAGTGATCACAGAGTCACAGAGTTATGCAGCAAAGAAACAGACCCTTAGGTCTAACTCATCAATGCCAACCAGATATCCTAAACTGATCTAGTACCATTTGCCAACATTTGAACCATGTCCCTCTAAAACCTTCCCACTTGTGTACCCATCTAGATGCCTTTCAAATGTTACAATTGTACTAGCCTCTACCACTTCCGCCAGCAGCTTGTTTCACACATACCACCCTCTATGAGAAAAAGTAGCCCCTCAAGTCCCTTTTAAATCTTTCTGCTCACACCTTAAATCTATGCCCTCTAGTTCTGGTCTCCCAAACCCCAGTGAAAAGACCTTGTCTATTTATCCTATCCATGCCCCTCATGGATTTATTAACCTCTAGAAGATCACCCCTCAGCCTCTTCCTATCACTCAAACCCTCCAATCATGGCAACATTGTTGTATATATCTTCTGAACCCTTTCAATTTCAACAACAGCAGGGAGACCAGAAATGAATGCAGTATTCTAAAAGTGGCCTACCCAGTGTCCTGTCCAGCTGAAACATGACCTCCTAACTCTGATACTCAATGCACTGCCCAATAAAGGCAAGTGTAGCAATCACTTTTATCACCACCCTGCCAACCTGTGACTCCACTTTAAAGTACTATGTATCTGCACTTTTGGTCTCTTTGGCAACATGTCTCAGAAATTTACCATTAACTGTATAAGTCCTGCTGCTTCGCCTTACCAAAATGCAGCACCTCACATTTATCTAAATTAAACTCTGTCTGTCACTCCTCAATCCATTGGTCCATCTGATCAAGGTCCCATTGTACCCTCAGATAACTTACTTCACTATCCCACTACACCACCATTTTTGGTCAACTGCAAACTTACTCATCATTCCTCTTGTTTTCCCATCCAAATTGAAAAACAGTGATCCTATCAACCACTCAGATTAAAGGGCAATTAGGGGTGGGCAATAACTGCTGGCCCAGTCAATGATGCTTATATCTCACGAATGATTTTTTTATAGAAACTTTAACCTATAGTAATTTGGGTCAACTCTAAGAAAGACATTCCTGAAGAAGGGCTTATGCCCGAAACGTCGATTCTCCTGTTCCCTGGATGCTGCCTGACCTGCTGCGCTTTTCCAGCAACACATTTTCAGCTCTAAGAAAGACACTCCAAGTTTGCCACATTAAATGAACTTTCAATATTCCAGAAAGCCAATTAGTGAAAGCGAGAACTAGATCCAATCTTTCCACACTTGTATACTTTTAGAGAGCTACATATAACAAGTAAACTCAATAAATACATGTTCATTTACAGAAATTCAAGTGCATCGATGATTTATGTCCAGCACATACATACATTTATATAAAATTAATAAGCAATTAACAAATTTATTACATAATAAATATGAAAGCTTTGTTATGACTTCTTGCTTCAAGAAACCACATTCAGAAGAAACAGGAGTCAACAGTGATCATTGGACTTGAGATCCCTGTAAGTGAATCTTTCAGGTAGTGCCCTAGTGGTATTATCGCTAGATATTAATTCAGAAATTCAGCTAAAGTTCTGGGAACCTGGGTTTGAGTCCCACCATGGCAGATAGTGAATTTGAATTCAATATTTATATTTAAAAAGAATATGGAATTAAGAATCTACTCAGCGAAGAAGGTTACCTCGGATTATCAGATGGGCCAATGGGCTGAGGAATGGCAGATGGAGTTTAATTTAGATAAATGCAAGGTGCTGCATTTTGGGAAAATAAATCTTAGTAGGACTTATGCACTTAATGGTAAGGTCCTAGGGAGTGTTGCTGAGCAAAGAGACTTTGGAGTGCAGGTTCATAGCTCCTTGAAAGTCGAGTTGCAGGTAGATAGGATAGTGAAGAAGGTGTTTGGTATGCTTTCCTTTATTGGTCAAAGTATTGAGTACAGGAGTTGGGAGGTCATGTTGCGAATGTACAGGACATTGGTTCGGCCACTGTTGCAATATTGCATGCAATTCTAGTCTCCTTCCTATCAGAAGGATTTTGTGAAACTTGAAAGGGTTCAGAAAAGATTCACAAGGATGTTGCCAGGGTTGGAGGATTTGAGCTGTAGGGAGAGGTTGAATAGGCTAGGGCTGTTTTCCCTGGAGCGTCGAAAGCTGAGGGGTGACCTTATAGAGGTTTATAAAATCATGAGGGGCATGGATAGGATAAATAGACAAGGTCTTTTCCCTGGGGTGCGGGAGTCCAGACCTAGAGGATATAGGTTTAAGGTGAGAGGGGAAAGATATAAAAGAAACCTAAGGGGCAACCTTTTCATGCAGAGGGTGGTGCATGTATGGAATGAGCTGCCAGATGAAATGGAAGTGCCAGAGGCAGGTACAATCGCAACATTTGAAAGGCATCTAGATGGGTATATGAATAGGAAGGGTTTGGAGGGATATGGGCCGGGTGTCGCAGGTGGGACTGGATTGGGTTGGGATATCTGGTCGGCATGGATGAGTTGGACCGAAGGATCTGTTTCTGTGTTGTACATCTCTTTGACTCTATGACTCTATGACCATGAAATCATTGCCAATTAACAGAAAACCTATCAGGTTCACAGATGTTCTTCAGAAAATCTGCCATATGTGACTCCTGACCCACAATAATGTGGTTCACTCTCAACTGTCCTCTGAAACTGCCTTGCAAGTCACTCCATTCAAAGGCAGCGAGGGACGGGTGATAAATGCTGGCTACATCCCTAGTGAATAAGTTTTAAAAAAACACTGGGGACACAGGAAATTGGCCTGTAGACTGTTATAACATATGGGCTAAATCAAATTGATCAAAGACACAATTTGGGTGATTGCAATCAGTCTTGGGCACTTCAGGAAGGAATTAATGAAAGGTTGGCCAGATTTTTAATGCATAGTCAGGTAGGTGATTCCCAAAGGATCACAGGTCCTGTTGCTGTGCCCGAGTTACATGCATCTCATGGTGTCATTTTTCAATGTAAATATCCTATTTGGTTTGGAGATTTGCTCAGCACCTCCAACAGGCAGAAGGCACCTGCCCAATGGCAGCATTGAGGGCAGCCAGCAGTCAGCATGGGGACTGCCACTGCCTTGCCTTGCGGGAACAAGGCTTAAACAAACCTTTGGAAGGCAAGGTACTACAATCACGCTGGCTCTAGCTGGTCTCTCAGGTTGGAGTTTGGAGGAACTCCAAAGATGTTTCTTTGAGCCTTTCAGCAAACCCAACAGCTGTGCACAGATTTGGAAACGACAAATGTGAAACTGTCAATTCTGCATGGACAGGCACCTTAACAAGGTCCTTAAAAAAATGACAAGTTATTAATTGTCAGTCGATATGTTTCCTGCATCCTCCCACTGCCATAACTCTCCATCATCTCTTTGAAAGTACAAAACTGTCCACAGTACGTTGGAATCCCAAGTCAACCTCCAGGACCACAATTTTTAATTTCTGCCCACCTTGAGTTCCAACTCTGCCACCCTCCAAACTCAAGTCCGTTATTCCCTTTTCTCTCTCCACAGATGCTGTCAGACTGGCTGGGTGAGTGGGTCAAGTGTTATCTGTTTTAGCTTCAAGAATGATATATTGGCCTTAGAAGTGCATGCACTGCAGATTCACTACATTGATACCAATACCAACTCAATAGCTCATTGAATAAACGTTACTTACATCATCCTGAAGGTGGAAGGATGAGGTTGAATTATTTGAGTTAAAAATCACACAACACCAGGTTATATCCAACAGGTTTATTTGGAAGCACTAGCTTTCGGAGCAATGCTCCTTCATCAGGTGTTTGTGCAGTATCCTCCACATCCTCCACAACCACCTGATGATGAAGCAGTGCTCTGAAAGCTAGTGCTTCCAAATAAACCTGTTGGACTATAACCTGGTGTTGTGTAATGTTTAACTTTGTACACCCCAGTCCAACACCGGCACCTCCAAATCAGAATTAGTTGAGGTGATTAAAATTAGAAAGTTATTGGGCAGGGTAGATACAGAGAAGTGAATTCCGCAAGTGAGGTGATCCAGGAAAAGGGAGACAAACTTAAAATCAGAGCTCATGAAATTAGACAAGAAATAATGAAAATTTGGGACAGACTCCCTCAAAAAATTATGATCAATTGGGTCAATTGACATTTTCTGAACTGGGATCAACAGTATTGTTTTGATAAAAGCATCAAAGAGCATAGATATAAGACCTATGAACAAATATACAGAACTTGATCTAATAAAATTGTGGATCAGGCTCACATATATGTATTAATTATCCCTGTAACTATGCTACAGCATTGTAATCGATTCCATAATGCATTTTGTTTTTATTTTTGGCTTTATGGATAGAGTATCACAAAGGCAAGATAATATCACTGTTCTGTATAAAGCCTGCTGTGCCAGGCATGCTTGTTAATGCTTTTGACAACTGTATGTGCAGATTGGAGACAAAATTGGAATGCCATTGCAATTTAAACTTTTATTGTAGCTGGTGCAAAGATGCATAATTTATTATTGTTGAGAACTTGGGTTATAAGCTGGAGGATGTTTGCTTTTCATATGAGCTGTCTTTGTTAAAAGTTGGAAGTCATTTTGAACATTGAGATCAACCAGCATTTTGAGAAATTAACGTCATTTCAGCTAAGTGACCAGCAAACTATCTGGGGTGATAGTTGCTAAAGTGCTTACTGATTTGAGTTTAATGACCAAGACACAGAGAGAGGAGAGGGGGCCAGAAGCAGATTCCTGCAGAGGGAAGAGGCTACAACAGCAGAGTTACTGTAGTTAGCTCTCTTCATGCAGCTAGAGTTGAGGACAAGCTCGAAGAAGAAAGATCCAGAAGCTGAAAACAGTGGGGATGTTGGAGAGGAAGACACTGTACAACGCTGTTAAAGACATGTGTTTAGGATATCCATGCTAACTAATATGTCAGCTAAGTTTGCAGTCTGTTTGAAGAACCATAGGGAGAGACATAAACTGAAGAAAATAATCGAGTGAATGCACAAAGATTTTGCTGCAAGGAAACCAATTAGTCGTGTCAGCTGAACAAGAAGCTTTAGTGTGAAGACGGGGGTGAGTCTAACCTGAGGGTTGAATGTCTGTTTGGGTACTGCTCAGGGTAAAAAGGATGATTCTGTCTGTCGATCAAGCTAGGTTTCACTTTGTGATCAAACTTGTCCAACTGGCCGTCACTGTATCGTCTCTTCAAGTGTACCAGTGTTAATAACCAAGAAAGTAAAGAATTTAGCTCACTGTGCTTTTTAATTTCAATTTCATGCAAGGATAAAGCATTGATTCCAAATTATGTTCTGCATTGTTTATATCTGACTGAATTTAAATTAACAACTCTATATAAATGAGGCTATTGTTTCAGGCGCCAATTTTCTGTGGTTTGACTCTGAACAAGAAGCAGAGCCAAATTTTATGAATGATGTAGGTCAAAGGTTTACATCAGCAGGGCTAATGAGCCAGTGCCAGATAAGAGATCTTGCCCAGGACATTGGGTGGGAGGAAGCATGATGTGGCAAGATATAACACTTGGGTCTGCTACTGTGTATTAAAGGAGCTTTGTTGCCTTTATGCTGTTCCAGCACCTGATCTGATCTATATGTCAGGGCTGGTAAAATCATAATCCTGCCAGGAAATTCAAAAAAATTGCTCTTCCAGTTAACAGGAAAAATTGTAAAGAAAAAATGCATGTCGACAGAAAATAATATTGTCAGCTATGGGTCAGTTGATAGCACATTAACTTCATTCATATGGTTCTGAATTCAAGACCTGCTTTGGCACAGAGTTTAGGACTGACATCCTGGTATAGTATTAGATTAGATTAGATTACTTACAGTGTGGAAACAGGCCCTTCGGCCCAACAAGTCCACACCGACCCGCCGAAGCGTAACCCACCCATTCCCGTACATTTACCCCTTTACCTAACACTACAGGCAATTTAGCATGGCCAATTCACCTGACCTGCACATCTTTGGACTGTGGGAGGAAACCGGAGCACCCGGAGGAAACCCACGCAGACACTGGGAGAATGTGCAAACTCCACACAGTCAGTCGCCTGAGTCGGGAATTGAACCCGGGTCTCTGGCGCTGTGAGGCAGCAGTGCTAACCACTGTGCCACCGTGCCGCCCACTTTTTTTTTCCTTTTTTTTTTGTTTTTTTTTCAAAGGAAACCAGATCCCAATTTTTTTGAACAATGATGTTTGATTGTTCATCAATCTCACTTTTCCAACTATATGCTTTTCTTGCCACTGATGCACCTTCTGGCACACCTCATCCTCCCTTCCGACTTGTTCCTTACCCTCCTATTTCCCTTGCATTGCCCATTCTGATGCTACATACCCTTCCACTGACCATCTCCCTTCACACTTCTCGCACTGTAGTTCACACCACTTCCCCTGACCCTCCCTTTCCCTTTTTGCTCTCACACTAGATGCTGGAATCTGCTGATTTATGTGCTACTATTGGTCATCAGTGAATGATGAGTTTGTATTGTGGTGTGCTACATTGTCCAAGATGTCCTGTTTTGTTAGAGGCAAAAAAAACTGCAGAAAGTAGACAAGAAGGAGGCTGGAAGAACACAGCAAGGCAGGCAGCATCAGGAGGTGGAGATGTCAATGTTTCAGGTATACCTCTACCTCAGGACTGGGGGTGGAGATAGGATGCAGATAAAGGGGGTGGGGGGGGGTGAGGAGAGTTGTGGTTGGGGTGAAAGGCCGAGTTGTGAGGTAGGGATTGGTGAACACAGGTAGAGGGTACGACCTGGTTGATTGAAGGAAGGAATGAATCCGGTTGGTAGCTCGAAGGAAGGGTCGGTAGGTGGAATGGAAGGGAGAGGGGAGGAGTTGGAAATCGAGTTGGGGGATGGGAAGGGAGGTTATTTGAAATTGGATAACTCAATGTTCTCACAATGTGCCTACTCGGATGGGCCCTAGCTACGTCTGCCTCTTTGTAGGCTACGTCGAACAGTCCCTCTTTAGACCTGCACAGGCAGTGTGTCCAAACTCTTCCACCATTACATCAATGACTGCATCGGTGCAGCATCCTCCACCCAGACTGAACTGGTGCAGTTCACCCACAACTTCCACCCCGCCGTCAAATTTACTTGGTCTGTCTCAAACACCTCCCTCCCCTTTCCTGACCTCTTCGTTTCCATCTCCAGAGACAGTCTGCAGATGGATATTTACTATAAACCCACAAACTGCCATAATTACCCATACTACACCTCCTCCCATCCAGTATCCTGCAAGAATTCCATCCCATTTTCCCAATTCCTCCGACTCCATTGCTTCTGCTCGGATGAGGAGACATTCCACTCCCAAGCATACCAGATGTCTACCTTATTTGAACAACGTGCTTTTCCCCCCTCTGCCATCCAGACAGCCCTCTACCACACCTTTTCCATTCCCTGCTCCACTGCTCTAAACAGCCCCCCCAAATGCAAGAAAGACAGGGTCCCCTTTGTCCTCACCTACCACACCACCAGTCTCAGGATTCAAGATACCATACTTCAACACTTCCCCAACTCCAACTAGACCCCACCACCATCTTCCCCTTCCCACCCTTCTCTGCCTTCCACAATTATTGCTCCCTTTGTCAATCCTTGGTTCACACCACTCTCCCCACCAAACCCCCAGGTACCTTCCTCTGAAACCTGAAAACATGCAAAATCTGTCGGCACACCACCTCCCTGACCTCCATCCAGGGCCCCAAATTGTCCTTTCAGGTGAGACAGGTTCACCTGCCTCTCGTCCAACCTAGTTTACTGCATCAGGTGCTCCCGGTGTGGTTTTCTTTACATCGGGAAGACCAAACGTAAACTTAGGGAACGTTTCACCGAGCATCACAGCCAGGTCTGCAGGGGCTGACTGGACCTACCAGTCACCGCCCATTTCAATTCCCCTTCCCACTCCCTTTCCAACGTGACCATCCTCAGCCTCCTCCATTGCCACAGCAAATCAGACTGCAAATTAGAGGAACAACACTTCATCTCAAGCCTAGGCAGCCTACAGCCTGGAGGACTCAACATTGAGTTCTCCAATTTCAAATAACCTCCTTTCCCATTCCTTGACTTCCTTTCCAGCCCCTTCCCCTCCCCTCCATTCCTCTGATTGACCAACCAGGTCGTACCCTCTACCTGTGTTCATCACTCCTCCTCTCTCCCCACCCAAAACCCTCCAAACATTACCCCCTACCCCGACCCCCAGTCCTGAAAAAGGGTTATACCTGAAAGGTTGACTAGTCCCCCTCCTGATGCTGCCTGGCTTGCTGTGTCCTTCCATCCTCCTGTTTCACCTGTTTTGTAGCAGGAATAAAATTGAGGCCTTATCACCCTGCTCAGGGTTATGTTTAATTAACCAAAATATTACTTTAATGAAAAGCAGGAGAACTGGTTTCTTTCTGTTTACTCCATTAATATACTAGTACACTTTAAAAAGTACACCTTTGGCTATAAAGCATCCACTGGTCAGGAGCAGCACTACAAAAAGCAAGGTGTTCTGTTTATTAAAATCTAGACAGTGTCAATTTCCAACATGACAGTCAGCCACATCCTGGTGACTGGAGCTCACCACTTGCTCCTCTGGACCTCCATTATGGTGACCAGGCACCAACATCTCAAAGTGTCTTCCATGGGCAGCAACCACGCATACCCTTGTCTACAGAGATTGGCATCAGGAACCTACCGGCCTCCCAATGACACACCTCTGATCACCCCGGTACCTTTCATTGGAATGCCGCTGCCAGGACACTTTGCACTGGGGCACAGGAACCCAGGGCATGGATTTGACCAGGCAGAATCTCAGATCTACTCAAATTCAAATCCTGACTCCAGGCTCACTTGATCACATCCTGCAGCAGCAGTAAACAATGCCACTGATGGCTGTGATGAATAAGCGATGTATTATGGCCCGGAAGGATTCACTCTTAGTGCCAAAGTAGCAATCACCTTCCAAGTTTCAATAGGCTGCGTAAGGAACTGGAGCTGCTCATTTCATACCTTAGACAATCGAACCTTGCATACCACTAAGGATAGGTCGACTCTGTCTGTTCAGTGTTGCAGGTGTGGTTAGACACATATTCATAAACACAGCTGATGAAAGACAGTAAACATGTTAACAAATGTGGGGACCTATTTACAATGAAGTGTCACCGATGCCACTTCTGTGCCTTCAGAAGGTCTTCTTTCTTGTCTTCTCAAAACATCACAGTGCAGCCCCTAAATCTGCAGCTGGGGCTGGAGGGAGTGTGATCTAAAATTGAGCCCATTGGCTTGAGAGTTTTGTTCAGGTGACCCCGGGATCTGTTGTGTCTCCAGGGTCCAGACATGCTGAGTGTGTGGTGCCCAGAGGCAGGTGCACTACAACTGAATGTGTCAGGAGATGGATATTATCACTCAAGAATGTTTAACTGAGATAAGGAATAATAAGTACTGAATTTGAAAATTTTAACAATTTGATTCCCTTCCTCAAATGTACATTGTCTCATTTGAATATGTTTTCATGTATTTAGACATAAAACAATTGATTTCCCATTTAATCTGCGTGATCTTGTCTGCCTCTGAAATGAATGAAACATGTGAAAGGCAATGAATTTATAGTTAATTTTAATTCTGCTGGTAGGTTTGAGAGATTTTTTTGTGGGGTTGTTGGGGGGGGATGGGGAAGGGGAGAGGCTGCGGACAAGGGAATGCATTTGCACATGATTTTATTCCTCATCCCTTATTCAGGTTTTGACATTTTTCTTCAGCGTGTGGTGAATATTCATACTGAAACAAAAGGAGACAAATGTCTTCAGAATAAATAGATATTCATTTAAAATGAAGTAGTTGTAAGATTACCTTGCGAGAGAAAACATTCTAAAAGCTGGTAAATCAATAAGCTCTTATAATGCAAACTTTTACAGGAGCTTGAAAACTACAATAGATTAAGCCCTAACCACCAGGATGGATAGATTGGACTCAGGATTTCTGTTCACTACAAACCCCCTGTGATTTGCTTTCAGCACATACAGGATTTCTTATAATAACATGGGCATGTCAGATATTAATGCTTTTAGGAAGAGGAAATTCCTCGTGACATAATGACATACTTACTTTAATCTGGATAAACATTGATAGAGCACCACGTGTCACATCAATTCTTCAATCTACCCAAGAATTTAATGGGCTTGTTTTTTTTTCACTCCTGCAGAATGAGGAGTGATACAGTTTGACCTTAGTCAAACTGTATCAATCAGATAGCATTCACTCATTTCCATTATGACAAAATAGCTGTGATACATGAGGTTGAATGTGTGCTTTTAACACATTCAAATGAAACTTCAGGCTGAGAATGAAATGCAGATTAAGACATTTGTCCATATTTTTAATGCACATAGACAAATGACTAGGAAAAGATTTCTGCCCATTCTTTTTGACATGTCAAACTTGCCAACACGCAGATGATAAAACAATCTGTCCCCATTTTATGTCCTGTGTTATTTTGTATATCTGTTAATTCATTTGTGAATGAATGAATTAATTAATGATTTATTGTCTCAATTTACACAGTGATAACTGTTCTGTCGCCATAATCTGGTGCCATTTTAAGGTACAAAAGAATTAAATGAAAGTGCTTAAGGTAGAGTTCATTTTCATCGGCCTGGGTCCCACATACGGCTCCAGGACTTCTGCAAGGTCCCTACTCCTGAACTACCGCAGTCAGGAGTCCCTGTTCTGCCATCATTGCAGCCAACACCCCGCTGCCATTTCAGGAGCAACACTTTGGGCCTACAAGCCAGGAGTCACTGCAGACAGTGCCCTGGCCTCCCCCACAATGTCAGGAATATGGAGAAAATGAAAAGAAAAAGTAAAAGAGATGAAAGGGAGTGAGAGGAAAAGAATGTAGCCAGCCTGGAGTGGACGGGCTCAGCTGTAGGTTTGTGTATCAAATCGGTTAGTGTCGGCTCTAATTCAATTGGTAGCATCTGAACTCTGGAGTATGAGTTCAAATCCTACTCTAAGGCTTGTAACACATGAAAACTAAGGCTGACACTTCAAGTGCAGTCATAAGGGAGCACTGCGTTGGAGAAGGTGCAGTTTTTCAGTTGAAACTTTCAAACAAGGCCTCCACCTGCCTCAATAGGAATATATAAAAGATCCCTTGTCACTATTTTAAGGAGAAGAGGAGTTTTCCCAGGGGGCGTACTTAGAGATGCCAATAACCCATAAACAACTAAAAAGTATCCCTCAATCAACATAGAATCATAGAGTCATAGAGATGTACAGCACGGAAACAGATCCTGCTGTCCAACTCGTCCATAGCAACCAGATCTCCTAAATTAATCTATTCCTGTTTACCAACACTTGGCTCATATCTCTCTAAACCCTTGCCCTTCATATATCCATCCAGATGCCTTTTAAATGTTGTAATTGTACCAGTCCTCACCACTTCCTCTGGCAGCTCATTCCATACACATACCACCCTCTGCATGAATCATTTAGAAAAGTAGATAAGGAGTTTCTCATCACATTGTCAAAGACGTTCATGACAAGTGGGACATTTCTACATTCACTATCGGCATCCAAAATAATCAGCTTGCTGCTGCACCTATAGCAGAATGCAGAGAAAATAGTCGAAAGGTCAGCACCAATTCAGAAAGTTTGAGCTCAGTGTTCAGCAAGACTGGGCATCCAAATGAATCATACAGCTGGATGGTGGCTGGCCCAGTACAAGTTCCTGAGATATTTTTCTGCTCTCATCGCCAGCAGTGCCAAGTTTGTCAAAGGGTAGGCCACATTCTTGTGCAGTGAATATAATGTACAAGATTGGAGGAGGTGCTTCACGTGGAATGGGCCCGTGAATGGTGAGCAAACATCTATTCTGCCTGTCCAGCCTGATAGATTTTAATTAGATCCCATCTCATTTTTCTAAGCTACCATGAATACAGCCCCAGTTAATCCAATCTCTCCTCATACAATAAAATTGCAATCCCTATGAATCAGTCTGGTGAACCTTCAATGCAGTCCCTCTGTGGCAAGTATATCTTTTTCTTCTATAGGGAGACTGAAACCACACACAATACTGAAGGCGTGATCTCACCAAGCCTCTGCACAGCTGCAACAACACTTCCATGTTTCTATTTTCAAGCCATCTTGCAATGAAGGCCAACATATCGTTTTCCTTCCTAACTGCTTGCTATACCTGAATGTTTGTTTTCAATGACTCTTATATGGGAGCACTCAGGTCCTTTTGTTCATCAACTTTTCCAACCCACCACATTCAAATAATATTCTACAATTCTGTCTTGCCCACTAGCATCTTACATGTAACTTTATCAAAAGCTTTCTGAAGTTCCAAATGGACCACATCCATTAGTTTTCTCTTCTCTATTCTAGGTATATCCTCAAAAAACTCCAGTTTGTCCAACCCATTTTCCCCTTCGTAAATCCATGTTTATTTTATGTAAACCAGATGGCATTTTCTCCAGAATTTCCCTACTGTACATTTTAGGACACCCTCTGCATAATTCCTGGTTTCCATCCTCTCTTTTTTCATTTTAAACAGATGGATTACATTTACCACTCTTCAATCTGCCAGGACTGTTCCAGAATCTTAGATTAGATTCCCTACAGTATAGAAAGAGCCCCTTCAGACCAACAAGTCTACACCAACCCTCCAAAGAGTAACCCACCCAGACCCATTCCCCCACCCTATATTTACCCCTGACTAATGCACCCAACACTATGGGCAATTTAGCATGACCAATTTACCTAACCTTACACATCTTTGGATTGTGGGAGGAAACCCACACAGACACTGGGAAAACATACAAAAACCACACAGACAGTCGCACAAGGTGGGGATTGAACCCATGTCCGTAGCACTGTGAGACAGCAGTGCTAACCACTGAGCCACCGTGCTGCCCAATCTTGAAGGCTGATAACCAACACATCCCCTGTTTCCAAAGCCACCTCCTTTAATATCCTGGCATGTAGATTATCAGGCCCTGGGGATTTATCAGCATTCAGTCTCTCTAATTTCTCCAGCTCTCCTTTTTTCTCATTAAGATTGATTTCCTTTATTTTCTCTTTCCTAAAAATTTGCTTCCTAGCAGTTCTGAGAAGCTTAGTCTTCTTCTATGAAGACAAAATAAAAGTAAATGTTTCTTTGCTCAGTCATTTCTCTAAGTTCCATTATCATTTCTCCTGTTTCAGACTATAAGGGGCCACATTAGTCTTCACGAATCTTTTTTCTTTTTACATTCATCTAGAATTTCTTACTGTCCACTTTTATATTCCTTGCGAGCTTACTCTCATACATTTTCCCCTCCTAATTAACTTCTTCGCTCTCTTTTGCTGAATTCTTGACACTCCCAGCTCTCTCCTGTACGTGGTCAAGAACCAGTTTAAATCCTATCCGTCCAGTGAAACCCAAAAAGAAAGACTTGCAATAATGTAGCATTTTTCATGATCACTGGACTGCTTAAAGCACTGCACAACCAATAAAGTGTTTTTGAGGTGTCATTGTTACAATATGGAAAAATATACAAGATAATCTACACATAGCAAACTCACACAAAGAATATCTTAAAATGACCAGTTAAGTAGGCTTTGTTTGTGATATTAATTGGAGGATAAATATTGATCAAGATATTGAGGATAACTCTTGTGTTCTTCTTTCAAATACAATCATGACATGTTCCACCTGACCAGACAGAAGAATGCTCCATTTGATATCTTTTCCAAAACATGCCATCATTGACAGTATAGTGCTCCCTTCATACTGCACTGGAGTGTGAGTGTAGAATTTTACCTTCATGCTCTAAGTGGGTCATGAACCTTAGCACTCTCAGCCAAGGATTATACCAACTAAGCCATGGCTGGCGTACTAACCTGCCAGATAGATAGTCAAAATTTCTACAGCAAGTTACCTCTGTTGATGCCACTGCATTCAGACCTGATTGTAATTTTAACCTGACAGAAAAGCCGTAACATCCTATTAAACTGCAGCAAAATAGCAACAAACGGCTGCTTTTCAAAGACCAAAGAAACATCATGGACCTTCCTGTGCCCTGGGTCCCCCATCAGCTCCACCAAGAACCCAACAATGCTGCTTTTCTGAACATTGCATCAGCTAACTTAGCTTCTTGACTCTCACAAAGGTAAGTATTTTAACTAGATTGGAGGAAGACAATGATAAAACATTGAGCTGCCGGCTAGAAAGGCAACCTTTGGCAAACAGTCCATCTCTGTAGTGAAAGGCTGCAATGATTTTCAAGGCCTGGGCACACTTGTTTTCCCTTGGTCAACTTCCCAAACACAAAACACTATATAGGACAAACAGGAAGACAGCTAACAATCCGCATACATGAACATCAACTAGCCACGAAACGACACGACCAGCTATCCTTAGTAGCCACACACGCAGACAACAAGCAACATGAATTCGACTGGGACAACACTACTATCATAGGGCAAGCCAGACAGAGAACAGCCAGGGAATTCCTAGAGGCATGGCATTCATCCACAAACTCCATCAACAAACACAATATACCAACCACTACAGCGGACAGCTGAAACTGACAACCGGAGGCGGCAGGGACAGACCACTATAAACACCGGAGGAAACATCAAAGAAGCGCTTCACAGGAGGCTCCCAAGCACTGATGATGTCGCCTAGCCAGGGGACGAAATGTTTGCAACAAAAACTTCCAGCTCAGCGAACAGAACCACAAAAAAGAAACTCTCTCAGCCTTGTGGGTATGGTACAACATTATAAATCAAATCTACAGATATTTGTAGAAAAGCTAAAGGACAACAGAATCCAGGCAAGCATTTGTGCAGATGTAACAAGTTAATGGGAAGAGGGCCTCTCAGGAGACCACAGGCATGGTAATGGCAGAAAGCGATAATTGAGAATTATATTTCTGCATTGGCCGGAGAAGTCCACTAGATTTTAGTGAGATCCCAAGCAAGATTAAAAGACTCAGAATTAGAAATTTAGATGCTGCTATTGCCATAACAGCCATTAACAACTCAAATGCCTCATTTCTAGTGTTTTGCCTGCGGATGGTCAGTTCTACTGAGAAAACATGCAGGATTAGAGGAAGCAGTAATGCTCCACGTCTTAGTAAAGCCACAGTTCGCAGTCAGGTCAATGTTGTGGCCAGTCTAAAACTGGTTCAGAAATCTAGAAATCAATAAATGTACACAACTTGCATCCATCATGAATGGCTGTAATAATGTCTGTTATCTCATAAGGAGAGTACAAGAAGTTGCACTCCTTAAGGCAATACTCGTGTGCTGAACCAATTACAGTACTCTTTTTTATTCCCGAAGTTCATGTTAGAGTGGAATACAATGAGACATCCCTTTGTTTACAATTGGTACTGGAAAAGGAAACAAAAGCTCTCTGATGGGAAGAAATTATGAAAATATGATTATATTAGGCCAAGTATTTAGAATAGAGATTGATAAGAATATGCCTGATATTGAGGAACTTCTTTTAGGATTTCCTTTTGTCAATTGACTCATTTCTAGCTGCTGCATTTCCTTTAAGTTACTTTTCATACACAAATGATATTTGTGGGCGGCACAGTGGCACAGTGCCAGAGATCTGGGTTCAATTCCCACCTCAGGCTGTGTGGAGGTTGTACATTCTCCCCATGTCTGTGTGGGTTTCCTCCGGGTGCTCCGGTTTCCTCCCACAGTCCAAAAATGTGCAGGTTAAGTGAATTGGCTATGCTAATTTGCCTGTAGTGTAAGGGAAGGGGTAAATGTAGGGGAACGGGTCTGGGTGGGTGGCGGGTCAGTGTGGACTTATTGGGCCGAAGGGCCAGTTTCCACATTGTAAGTAATCTAATCTAATCAGTCTCTGCCAGAGGAATTAGTGAAGAAACTTGCAAGGTTGTGCTGTTAAGTTATGTGCACATTTCCAACATGAATGCCTGGACTAAAGAGAGTGATGATGAGAAAGTCCAGGAATGTTTCACAAGTAAGGATGCATGGAGTATGAATCAAGGCTGCCACTTGCGGGTTTGTCTTGTCATTGTGTTGTTAAACTCCAAGGCTCAGACAGAGATTGTTGGAAGAACCTCATTGAGAGTACACAAGGAATATTCACATGAAAGCAGGGCCAAGTAGCTATTTTTGATCTCTAAAAGATGTTGAAGAGTTTGTGAATGGTTGTGAAGTGCCTACCAAAATCTGCAATGATCCACACAAGATTTATTTCTTTCCATGGTCAAAAACTTGGACCAAGTACAGTAATTTTTTTTTTCTCAAATGGAAAAAGGCTACTTTGTTTCATTCAATATCTACAGCAAGTGGATGAATGTTGTAATGGTGGCCAATGCAGAATTACCAAAACTATGGAGGTGTTGAGCAGTTGTTTAGTGATTTATGGTTTCTAGGAATGTTATGTCAGAAGAGTTTGAATTTAAGTAAAAAGAAACTAATAGCGTCATATTACCCAGCATTGAATGATAGCACAGAAGGAAGTCTATGAATTATGATGGAGTCTTTTCAGAAGTACTTGCCAAATGTCAAACCAGATTGTAAGTTCCAAGTTTCATGGTACATGTGAAGTAATTATCTGTTCTCCATAACTCCACAGTCTACAATAGGTTGCTTACTGTAATGAGAGTTTGAACACACTCTTAGGACAAGGTTGTTTTGCTTAAGCATCACATCACTAACAAAGTAAGAGGAAAGCAAGATAAAGTAGAGAGGAGTCGAGAGTGTGGTGCTAAAAAAACACAGCAGGCCAGGCAGCATCCGAGGAGCAGGAGAATCGATGTTTCAGGCATAAGCCCTTCATCAGGAATGAAGCTTGTCGACCAGGGAGCAGAGAGATAAATGGGAGGTGGGTGGGGCTGGGGAGAAGATAGCTGAGAATGTGATAGGTAGATAAAGGTGGGGGAGAAGGTGATAGGTCAGAGACTAGGGTGGAGCGGATAGATGGGAAAGATGAGCACCACACTCTCGGCTCTGATCTCCAGCATCTGCAGTCCTCAGTTTCTCCTAAAATAGAGATGAGTCATGGAACACTTGGGATCATGATAAGCCAAGCATGAAACTTTGAGAATTTAAGCAAGATACTGAGGAAGTTGGAAATCTGAAACACGCCCAGATAATCCTAGAGAAACTCAGAAACACATTTATGAAGAGAGAAGGAGAATTGACATTTCAAGTCCAACATGAGTAATCTTCAGAAGAAGTTTGAAGTAAACTAAATTGGCTGTAAATGGATATCTCTGATGCTGGGAATATCAAGAGGAAGTCATGATAGATTAACCCTTTGGCACTTCTAGCAGAAGATAGTTGCAACTGCTGCTATTCTATCTTTTGAACTGATGTGCCAGTCTCCCAGTATTGAGGAATGTGATAATAGTGGACCCTCAACCTCAAGTTAGTTATGCAGTTGTCCACAGCCATTCATGACTGGATGTTTAATAAAATGTTGAATTGTTCTGTGTTTGGTTATGTGATGCTCAATTGTTTTTGATTAGCTGAGCCTCGATGTGGTCTCAGAGAAAAATAAACAAGCTGTCCAAGGTGGTGGAAACTAGAGCTGTAAACATGAAACAATCACTTTCAAGAACGCTGAATAAAACCTGTTTCAGACATAGGAACTGATGCCATCTCTGCATAGAATCATACATGGCACATACAATATCTAAAGATCGGTTTACGCATGTACATTTTGAGACTTCGCCTTAACATCCATAAATGTTGTATTACTGGTTCAATTTAACAACTGATTAGATCTAGACTTCAAATACTCACTTAGTAAAATGCAGTTTGAAAGATAGAGGTGAGTTGCTGATTGGGATGTTATTTTAAATGTTAATAAATCAATTCATTGTTCATTCAATGAACCCTAGAGTCAGTGGAATATATGAGCACATGATGTTCTGAATTTCTCATTGAAGAAAGAAACAAGGTGACTGATAGCAGTGATGACTGAAAAGAATGTAGAATATAAACAGGACAGGGATAATTACAAAACATGATAGTGAGTTTAGCTTCTGAAATAAAATGAAGATTATATTGTATCTCGGCTATGTTTTTTTTTTCTCCAACCATGTGAACACATACATGTAACTAAAATAAATTTCACCAGCTTTAATGCTAATATTCACTGGTATACAGAACATAACCAAACTGATGATAACTTTTGAAGAGTTCACACAAGGACAAATTTGACCTCCTGATAATGAAGCAGGTCACATTGGAGGAAGTTGCCCAGTGCGACTCAAGGGAAGAAAACATCTGTTGAAAATTGTGCAATCAAATTTTTTAAATTGGAGGAGATGCAAACCCTCTGGTATTTGGGAACTGTAGTAAAACACTGGAAAGGAGCCAAAATTCACCTATATAAATCACACTTCTGTGAAAGCATCTTTACTGAACAGAATTTCATTTCCTATGCATTACATTTGGCATGGTTAGACTGCTTTTCACTGTACCTAAGGGATGTAGGATATAATTTGTTATTCTTCAAGAAATAAAACTGCAAGCATTCCTGTCCTGCTGAAGAAATAATACATAGTCAAATGTCTAAAATTACCATTGTTATTGTTCCTGTACTTCCGAGGCATTTTAGTCTTTATTGACTCATTGCTTAGTTTCCTACGTGATAATAAAGAACCAATTAAATGAACAACTGTCACCAGTCCAAAAGCTACCAGGACTTGGCTTAATTTTATTGATGAATGGTATTTATTTGTGTTGGAAGGTAGTTGCTGGGAATTCCATCAAGCAGTGCAGTTACCTAAAATGTGATTTTGTAATCTATTAAACTTCAGAGGATTTCCGACTGCTCTTTGTGTTCCAAATGGAACCAATAAATGTCTGTTTGCAAATTTAGTTGCATACTAGTACCCAATTCTTCTGAAGCTTAACATCTTAAAAATGCTTGTGACTTTGATAAATTCAATCATGTATCATTGAAACTTTTCCGTGGAACTCCTTTGGTGCAGTGGTGGTGTCCCTACCCCTGAGCGAGAAGGGTCAAGTGCCATCTGCCCTGAAGCTGGAAAGAATTAAGGTGACATGTAGTAGCAGTGTCTGAATACATTGATTAAAATAACTAAAACCTCCCAATGTGAGGACTGCAGGACGCGTAAGTAGCACCTTTGACAATGAATTGGTAATGTAAAAAGACATTAACTCCCATAAGTCATCGTCAAGGAAATTTAGCTGCTGACAAGTTCCTCCCAGCAAAAAGGGTCGCTAACCCCAAAGGTTAACTCTGATTTCTCTACAAAACAAAAGAGAAATTATGCTGAATCTTTCCAGCAATTTTTTTTTTGTTTTTGTACATATTCTTGTACCCTGAATATGGGGATTATTATTGGTGTCAGGTAACTAGAGAAACAAGTACGTGTGTTGTCAGAGCTATAACATTATATTCATTTATCTACATCTTATGCACATTTGCATGTCATTTGAGGGTCAGTTTTAACCTAACATCTTAGATGCAAAGCTTGCCAATCACACACAACTTGACAGAACTTTGAGGAAGTTCGTGGTTGACTTCAAGTGGATGTAGATAACCTGATGGCAGACCTTATCAGATGAAATTTAATTTAGATAAGTATGAAGTGTTATATATTGTAGGAACAAGAGTAACCTATTCAACCCCTCAAGCCTGTCCCAACATTCAATGAGATTGTGGCTGATCTGTGGCCTAACTCCCTTCACCTGCCTTTGGCCCATATCCCTTAATAGCTTTGCTTTATCTCAGATTTAAAATTAATATGTTAAAATTGAAATATTTGTAGGAAGAACAAGAGGGGTAATATAAATTAATGGATGTGTTGTGTCTTATGGTTCCCAAAAGTTAGAAATACAGATTCAACATTCTAGAGCTTCATCAAGTGTATTTCTTGCTGCTGTTTGATTGGCTGGTGGACTGATACATTGTTACATCACACTTGAATGTAGTGCAACAGTGAATATTGGCAGCCACTAACATAGATTATAGCTATCTGTTAATTGTTTAAGTTATATTACATGCCGAATTATTTTTAAAATATAGTACTTCCACATCAAAAGACTCTGTCATGTCATGATGTTCCATATTATTTAGTATCATTTAGTTCTGACTTTGGATTTTTTTTATTTGTACTAGTGACATCAGAAAATGCAAAAAGAAATCAACTTATCAGAATTTTTTGAATACTGAACATGTGCTGTACAAAAATGGGAGTTTGATGATATACTGTGCATGGATTTTCAGAAGACATTTGACAAATGCAACATTAAAGACATTGCACACAATAAGAGGTCATGGCATAGGGGTAAACATATCAACATAGTTTAAGATTGGTTGGCTGGCAGGAAGAGAGAGAATGCACAAATGAATCTTTTTCTGGTTGGCAAGATTTCATGAGTGTGTGCAAGGGTTTATGCTGGGCCCTCAATGATTTATAATTTCAAACAGTTACTTGGATAAGAGAAACAATAGCATGGTGGCTAAATTTCTGGATGACACCCAGGTAGGTAGATAAGTATGTTGTGAAGATGGCACAACAGGGGAGTAGACAAATATAGGTAGGTTGAGTGATTGAGAAAATATCTGGCAGATGGAGTAGGAAAACACAAAGTTTTTCATTTCAATACATAGCATAAAATTATAGAGTATTATTTAAACAGATAAAGGCCGGTACGGTGGCACAGTGGTTAGCACTGCTGCCTCACAGCGCCAGAGACCCGGGTTCAATTCCCGACTCAGGCGATTGACTGTGTGGAGTTTGCACATTCTCCCCGTGTCTGCGTGGGTTTCCTCCGGGTGCTCCGGATTCCTCCCACAGTCCAAAGATGTGCAGGTCAGGTGAATTGGCCATGCTAAATTGCCCGTAGTATTAGGTAAGAAGGGGTAAATGTAGGGGTTGCGCTTCGGCGAGTCGGTGTGGACTTGTTGGGCCGAAGGGCCTGTTTCCATACTGTAAGTAATCTAATCTAAAAAAAATAATGACTTGGAATTCCAAAATGTGGAGGAAACTAGATGTTCTAGTGCCCCAGTCACAAAGAAGTTAATTTGCAGCTACAGCAAGTAATTAAGAAGGCTTAAGAAGAATGGAATGTTATTCTTTATTACAAGAGGAATTGAACAGAAGAAGATAACAGCCCTTGGGAACCATGGCAAATTGGATCCAAATTTGCCTTTTGGCAGGAGGAAGAGGATTTTGGGTGAAGGTTGTTGTTTCGACTGGAGGCTTATTTACAATGCTGTGATGCAGCATTCAATACTGGGCCCCTTACTTGTAATGCTCAATAATAATTTGTACATGAACATAGGGGATTTTATCAGTAAGTTTGTAGATGACACTGAAATTAGTTGTGTAGTAAATAGCAAAGAGGAAAGCATTCTTAGACTATAGATAGGCTAGGAGGAGAAAGTGAGGTCTGCAGATGCTGGAGATCAGAGATGGAAATGTGTTGCTGGAAAAGCGCAGCAGGTCAGGCAGCATCTAGGGAACAGGAGAATCAACGTTTCGGGCATTAGCCCTTCTTCAGGAATGAGGAAAGTTGGTCCAGCAGGCTAAGATAAAAGATAGGGAGGAGGGACTTGGGGGAGGGGCGTCGGAAGTGT
This sequence comes from Chiloscyllium plagiosum, assembly GCF_037043375.1. Taxonomy (NCBI): domain Eukaryota; kingdom Metazoa; phylum Chordata; class Chondrichthyes; order Orectolobiformes; family Hemiscylliidae; genus Chiloscyllium; species Chiloscyllium plagiosum. The sequence continues at coordinate 99,440,903 of NW_028270143.1, read as the reverse complement.
GATAGGTGGAAAGAGGTCAAGGTGAGGGTGATAGGTCAGACTGGGGTGGGGGCGGAGAGGTCGGGAAGAAGATTGCAGGTTAGGAAGGCGGTGCTGAATTTGATGGATTTGACTGAGACAGGCTGGGGGGAGGGGAAATGAGGAAATTGGTGAAATCCGAGTTCATCCCTTGTGGTTGGAGGGTTCCTAGCCGGAAGATGAGGCGTTCTTCCTCCAACCGCCGTTTCACTGTGGTCTGACGATGGAGGAGTCCAAAGACCTGCATATCCTTGGTGGAGTGGGAGGGGGAATTGAAATGTTGAGCTACAGGGTGGTTGGGTTGGTTGGTCCGGGTGTCCCAGAGGTGTTCTCTGAAACGCTCCGCAAGTAGGCGGCCTGTCTCCCCAATATAGAGGATGCCACATCGGGTGCAAAGGATGCAATAGATGATATGTGTGGAGGTACAGGTGAATCTGTGGCGGATATGGAAGTTTCCTTTGGGGCCTTGGAGGGAGGTGAGGGGGGAGGTGTGGGCGCAAGTCTTGCACCTCCTGCGGTTGTAGGGGAAGGTGCCGGGAGTGGAGGTTGGGTTGGTAGGGGGTGTGGATCTGACGAGGGAGTCACGGAGGGAGTGGTCTTTACGGAATGCTGATAGGGGAGGGGAGGGAAATATATCCTTGGTGGTGGGGTCCGTTTGGAGGTGGCGGAAATGACGGCGGATGATGCTAGGAAAATATAGATAGGCTGATCAAATGGGTAAAGCAATGGCAGATGAGGTTTAATCTTAAAAAGTATAAAGTGATCTATTTGGGAGGATTAACAAAGCAAGGGAGTATATGGTGAATGGTAGGACCATGCATAGCACTGAGGATCAGCAGGACCTTACTGCGTGTGTACATAGATCCTTGAAGGCAACAAGATCCCATATAGACTGGATGGTTAAGTATATGGAATACTTGCTTTTATTCATTAAGCCATAGAATGCAAGACTTGTGATAGAGCTGTATACAACATCAGTTAAACCATAGGTGGAATACTGTGTACAGTTCTGGTCGTCACACTTTTGTCAGGCTGAAGCAAACCCCAGGAGCAGGGTCTGTCCCCCATAGGAGAGAGGTAGTCTGAAAAACCGTTAAGAGACAGCTGACACCCACTGCAATGAGAGAGAGTTTGTGCAGCACAGAGGAGATCAGCGCTAAGGAGAGAGAGCAGAAAATGTGTTGCTGGAAAAGCGCAGCAGGTCAGGCAGCATCCAGGGAACAGGAGAATCGACGTTTCGGGCATAAGCCCTTCTTCAGGAATGAGGAAAGTTTGTCCAGCAGGCTAAGATAAAAGGGACTTGGGGGACGGGCGTCGGAAATGTGATGGTGGAAAGAGGTCAAGGTGAGGGTGATAGGTCAGACTGGGGTGGGGGCAGAGAGGTCAGGAAGAAGCTTGCAGGTTAGGAAGGCGGTGCTGAATTCGATGGATTTGACTGAGACAAGGTGGGGGGAGGGGAAATGAGGAAACTGGTGAAAGGGATGAACTCGGATTTCACCAGTTTCCTCATTTCCCCTCCCCCCACCTTGTCTCAGTCAAATCCATCGAATTCAGCACTGCCTTCCTAACCTACAATCTTCTTCCTGACCTCTCCGCCCCCACCCCAGTCTGACCTATCACCCTCACCTTGACCTCTTTCCACCTACCACATTTCCGACACCCCTCCCCCAAGTCCCTCCTCCCTACCTTTTATCTTAGCCTGCTCGACAATCTTTCCTCATCCCGGAAGAAGGGCCTATGCCCGAAACGTTGATTCTCCTGTTCCCTGGATGCTGCCTGACCTGCTGCGCTTTTCCAGCAACACATTTTCAGCTCTGATCTCCAGCATCTGCAGACCTCACTTTCTCCTCTGCTGAGGAGAGAGAGCCCAGCACAGTGAAGTCGAGACATTGTGGAGAGAGCTAGCCCAACATGCAGAGAGTAAGGTCCCCTGGCATCTATGGCAGTGGCAAGAGCAGGCAACCCATGTTGAAGTCATCATGGACTGGAAGTGAGGCCGAGCATGGTCTGGAGGCAAAGCCCAGCACAGTCCGAAGGTGAGGCCCAATACGGACAGGAGGTGAGGCCCAGCACGGACTGGAGGTGAAGCCCAGCACGGACTGGAGGTGAGGCCCAGCACAGCCTGGAGGTGAGGCCCAGCACGGACTGGAGGTGAGGCCCAATACTGACAGGAGGTGAGGCCCAGCAGGGTCTGCAAATGACGCCCAGCACTGACTGGGGGTGAAGTCCAGCACGAACTTGAGGTGAGGTCCAGTATGGTTTGGAGGTAAAGCCCAGCGTGGACTGGAGGTGAGGCCCAGCACGGACTGGAAGTGAGGCCTAGCACAGACTAGAGGTGAGGCCCAGTGCGGCCTGGAGGTGAGGCCCAGTACAGTCTGGAGTTGAGGCCCTGTATGGACTGGAGGTAAGGCCCAGAACAAGCTGGAGATGAAGCCCAGTATGGACTGGAGGTGAGGCCCAGAATGGACTAGAGGTGAGGCCCAGTATGGACTGGAGGTGAGGCCCAGAACAGTCTGGAGGTAAGGCCGAATATGAATTGGACGTGAGGCCCAATATGGACAGGAGGTGAGGCCCAGCACCACTTGGAGGTGAGGACCAGAATGGACTGGAGGTGAGGCCCAGTGCAGTCAGGAGGTGAGGCCCTGTATGGATTGGAGGTGAAGCCCAGCATGGCCTGAAGGTGAAGCCCAGCATGGCCTGGTGGCGAGGCCCAATACAGACAGGAGGTGAGGCCCAGCATGGTCTGGAGGTGAAGCCCAGCACGGACTGGAGGTGAGGCCTAGTATGGATTGAAGGTGAAGCCCAGCACGAACTGGAGGTGAGGCCCAGTACGGTCTGGATGTGAGGCCCAGCACGGTCTGCAAGTGAGGCCCAGTATGGACCGGAGGTGAGGCCCAGAACGGACTGGAGGTGAGGCCCAGTATGCTCTGGAGGTGAAGCCCAGCACAGTCTGAAGGTGAGGCCCAATACGGACTGGCGGTGAGGCCCAGCATGGATGGGAGGTGAAGCCCAGCACAGTCTGGAAGTGAGGCCCAATACGGTCTGGAGGTGAGGTCCAGCATGGACTGGAGGTGAGGCCCAGCATGGACAGGAGGTGAGGCCCAGCATAGTCTGGATGTGAGGCCCAGCATGGACTGGAGGAGAGGATCAGTACAGTCTGGATGTGAGGCCCAGCACAGTCTGCAGGTGAGACCCAGTATGTACTGGAGGTGAGGCCCAGAACGAACTGGAGGTGAGGCCCAGAACGGACTGGAGGTGAGGCCCAGTGCGGACTGGAAGTTTGGCCCAGAACGGACTGGAGGTGAGGCCCAGTATGGACTGGAGGAGAAGCCCAGCACAGTCTGAAGGTGAGGCCCAATACGGACTGGAGGTGAGGCCCAGTACGGACTGGAAGTGTGGCCCAGAACGGACTGAAGGTGAGGCCCAGTATGGACTGGAGATGAGGCCCAGCACAGTCTGGAGGTGAGGCCCAGCAAAGTCTGGAGGTGAGGCCCAGCAAAGTCTGGAGGTGAGCACCAGAGGAGTCTGGAGGTGAGGCTTAGTGCAGTCAGGAGGTGAGGTCCTGTATGGATTGGAGGTGAAGCCCAGCACGGCCTGGAGGTGATGTCCAGCACCGACTGGTGGTGAGGCCCAATACGGACAGGAGGTGAGGCCCAGCACGGTCTGGAGGTGAGGCCCAGCATGGACTGGAGGTGAGGCCCAGTATGGATTGAAGATGAAGCCCAGCACGGACTGGAGGTGAGGCCCAGTACGGTCTGGATGTGAGGCCCAGTACAATCTGGATGTGAGGCCCAGCACGGTCTGGAGGTGAGGCCCAGTATGAACTGGAAGTGAGGCCCAGAACAGACTGGAGGTGAGGCTCAATATAGACTGGAGTTGTGGCCTAGAACGGACTAGACATGAGGGCCAGAATGGATTAGAGGTGAGGACCAGTATGGACTGGAGATGAGGCCCAGCACAGTCTGCAGGTGAGGCCCAGCACAGTCTGGAGGTGAGGCCCAGCACGGTCTGCAGGTGAGGCCCAGCCCGGACTGGAGGTGAGGCCCAGCACAGTCTGGAGGTGAGGCCCAGCAAAGTCTGGAGGTGAGGCCCAGCAAAGTCTGGAGGTGAGCACCAGAGGAGTCTGGAGGTGAGGCTTAGTGCAGTCAGGAGGTGAGGTCCTGTATGGATTGGAGGTGAAGCCCAGCACGGCCTGGAGGTGATGTCCAGCACCGACTGGTGGTGAGGCCCAATACGGACAGGAGGTGAGGCCCAGCACGGTCTGGAGGTGAGGCCCAGCATGGACTGGAGGTGAGGCCCAGTATGGATTGAAGATGAAGCCCAGCACGGACTGGAGGTGAGGCCCAGTACGGTCTGGATGTGAGGCCCAGTACAATCTGGATGTGAGGCCCAGCACGGTCTGGAGGTGAGGCCCAGTATGAACTGGAAGTGAGGCCCAGAACAGACTGGAGGTGAGGCTCAATATAGACTGGAGTTGTGGCCTAGAACGGACTAGACATGAGGGCCAGAATGGATTAGAGGTGAGGACCAGTATGGACTGGAGATGAGGCCCAGCACAGTCTGCAGGTGAGGCCCAGCACAGTCTGGAGGTGAGGCCCAGCACGGTCTGCAGGTGAGGCCCAGCCCGGACTGGAGGTGAGGCCCAGCACAGTCTGGAGGTGAGGCCCAGCAAAGTCTGGAGGTGAGGCCCAGCAAAGTCTGGAGGTGAGCACCAGAGGAGTCTGGAGGTGAGGCTTAGTGCAGTCAGGAGGTGAGGTCCTGTATGGATTGGAGGTGAAGCCCAGCACGGCCTGGAGGTGATGTCCAGCACCGACTGGTGGTGAGGCCCAATACGGACAGGAGGTGAGGCCCAGCACGGTCTGGAGGTGAGGCCCAGCATGGACTGGAGGTGAGGCCCAGTATGGATTGAAGGTGAAGCCCAGCACGGACTGGAGGTGAGGCCCAGTACGGTCTGCATGTGAGGCCCAGTACAATCTGGATGTGAGGCCCAGCACGGTCTGGAGGTGAGGCCCAGTATGAACTGGAAGTGAGGCCCAGAACAGACTGGAGGTGAGGCCCAATATAGACTGGAGTTGTGGCCTAGAACGGACTAGACATGAGGGCCAGAATGGATTAGAGGTGAGGACCAGTATGGACTGGAGATGAGGCCCAGCACAGTCTGGAGGTGAGGCCCAGCACGGTCTGCAGGTGAGGCCCAGCCCGGACTGGAGGTGAGGCCCAGAACAGACTGGAGGTGAGGCCCAGTATAGACTGGAGATGAGGCCCATAACAGACTGGAGGTGAGGTCCAGCACAGTCTAAGGTGAGGCCCAGCACAGACTGGACGTGAGGCCCAATATGGACTGGAGGTGAGGCCCAGCACAGTGTGGAAGTGAGGACCAGAATGGAGTGGTAAGGCCCAGCACAGTCTGGGGGTGAGGCCCAATACGGACTGGAGGTGAGGCCCAGCACAATCTGGAGGTGAGGACCAGAGGGGTCTGGAGGTGAGGCCCAGCAGAGTTTGAAGCTGAGGCCCAGTGCGGTCTGGAGGTAAGGCCCAGCACATACTGGAAGTGAGGCCCAGCACGGTCTGGAGGTAAGGCCCAGCACAGACTGGAGGTGAGGCCCAGTGCGGCCTGGAGGTGAGGCCCAGCACAGTCTGAAGGTGAGGCCCAGCACAGTCTGAAGGTGAGGCCCAGTGCGTTCTGGAAGTGAGGGCCAGCAGGGGCTGATGGTGAGGCCTGACGAGGTCTACTTGGAGGACTTATAATTCTGAATCTTTTTTTTCTTTCGATAATTTATCCCTAAGATTTTGTACCTAAGGTGGTGCAATGGACTGTAATGTTAAACTTTTTTATTTCTTTATTTTTTTAATTTATTCCTAAGATCCTGCACGTAGGTATCTCTGTACCTAAGATGTTGCTGTAAGCGGTGACTTTGTAAACTTTTCACTGCATTCGTGAGTACATGTGACAATAAACCTAACTGTAATTCGATAGGAAGGATGCGATTGCTCTGGGGAGAATGCAGGAGAGATTCACCAGAACGTTATAAAAGAAAGAACTATGGATACTGAAGATTTGAAACAAAAATAGAAATTGTTGGCAAAAAGTCTAGTAGTATCTGTTGATGTTTCTACAACCTTCAGCACCATTCATGACTCCTCAGATATTGAAGCAGTCCATAGCCAAATACAGCAAGATCTGGACAACATCCAGGCTTGGGCTGGCAAGTGGCAAGTAACATTCATGCCACAAAAGTGCCAGGAAATGACCACCTCCAATAATACAATATCTTATCACTGCCCCTTACCATTACTTAATCCTCCACTATCATCATCTTTTGGGGCACCATTGACCAGAAACTCAACAGGATTCATCACATACACAAGAGTAGCTCATAGGTTAGGAATACTGCAGCAAGTACGTTTTTTCATGCAGAGGGTCATATGTGAATGGAACAAGCTGCCAGAGGAAGTGGTGGAGGTGGGTATAATTGCAACATTTTAAAAAAATCTGAATAGGAAAGATTTTGAGGGATAAGGCCTAAATGTTGACAAATGGAACAAGGTCAGATTGGAATGCCTTGTCATCATGGATGAGTTTGGCGGAAGGATCTGTTTCCATGCTGTGTGAATATGATTCTATGATCACATGACTCTCCAAAGCCTGTCCACCATCCACAGTATACAAGTCAGGAGTATGATGGAATACTCCTCATTTGCCTGGATGAGTGCAGAACCAAAAATACTCAAGAAGCTTGATACCATCCAGGACAAAGCAACCCATTCAATTGGCACTAGATCCATAAGGATCCACTCTCTCCCCCATCAACACTCAGTAGCAGCACTGTGTACTACCTCACTGCAAATATTCACCAAAGATCATCAGAAAGCACCTTCCAAACCCACAATAACTTCCATTGAGAAGGACAAGGGCAGCAGATACATAGGGACCCACCATCTGCAAGTTCCTCTCTAAGATACTCACTATCTTGACATGGACACATTACATTCCTTTACTGTTGTTGGGCCAAAATCTTGGAATTCCTTCCCTAAGGGCATTGGGGGGTCAACCCACAGCCAGTGGACTGCAACAGTTCAAGAAGCTAGCTCATTACTACCAGCACCTTCTCAAGAGCAACTAGGGACAGCCTGTGATGAATAGTTTTTTAAAAATCTATGGAGAGAAAGCAGAGTTGGTGTTTCAAGACCATTTGACCCTTCAGAACAGTTCTGAAGAAGGGTCATTGAATTTGAAATGTTAACTCCCCTTTGTCTCTGCAGATGCTTCCAGACCTGCCGAGTATCTCCACTAATTTCTGTTTTTGTTTCTCCAGAATGTAGTCTGGAGTGAAGCATTTCAGCTTTGAAAAGAAGCTAGATAGAGAATTGATCTTCTCTTTAAAAAATGATACATCTGATACCAGATGGATACCTGGCATGGTGAGGTGTCTTAAGAGCATAGGTTGGACAAGCTGGGCTTGTTTCTATTGGGGTTCAGAAGCATGAAGGATAACTTGACTGGAGAGTATGAGTTTTTGAGTGGTCTTAATATGGTCGATATGGTAAGGAAGTTTCTTGTTATGGGTTAGTCCAGAACCAACTAATTTAAACTTAGAGGCTGTCCTTAAATGACAGATGTGGAGGATTCTTTTTCTTTAGACGGTTGTTTGATTTTGGAACTCTCTGCCTTGAAGATAATGAAGTTGACATCATGGACAAAGCAGACACAGATTGATGTTTATTTAATAAGAGTCAAAGGCTATTGCGACTAATTGGCAATGTGGAATTTGGATTACAACCAGATTAGCCATGATCTTATTGAATGACAGAGCAGGCCTGAAGGGCTGAATTACCTAAGACATATTTTCTGAAATCTAACTATTGAACTTTGTTTTTTCTTTGTACCATTTTAGTGATAATGACAGTAGACATGTTATCCAAGCTAATAGTCTGAAGGTGTGAGTCCTGCAAGGAAGATAGAGAAATTTGAATTGAACAAAATCTGGAATGACGAGCTGGTGTAATGGTGGCCATGTTATTGTCGATTGTTGAAAAAACATCCATCTTGTTCACTAACATCCTTCAGAGAAGGAGACCTGCTGTCTGGCTTACATGTGACTCCAGACCAACAGAAATGTGTAGTGGACTCTTAACTGCAGTTAGGGTGGACAATAAATTCCAGCTGAACTGGCAATGCCCACATCCATGAATGAACTTGAAAGAAAAGGACTCTGCTGAGATGAAAGAGATGAAGCCTCCAGTGGCATTAATGACTTGGTCAACTGAGATCTCGGGTGTCAAGTGTCTCATTATTCACTCCCTCCTTCCCTCACAGATCTGACTTTCAGTCAGCACCCGTGCTGTAAATCTGGGGCCTAGTAGAGTCATTGCGCTGAATCAAACCATTGCTACAGGCTTTTGTCTCAGGTTTTCCACTGCATAAGGGAGGCCTGAGCCTGTGAAGAGCAAAAGGTCTCTTTAGTCTGGAGCTTTCTGAAGCAGAGGAAATGCACTGGTTTGAAGGATGGCTGAGTGTATGCCACCACTTTGTATCTACTCAGTGTCAGAGAGCTCTCACAACTCCACATTTCGTCTTATCTCCATTCGCTTCAGTTTAACACTAATGCCTGATTTCGGAGGTCATCACACATCATTTGCTGTTGTCTATGCTGGGGAAGAAACATGAAGCTCTTAAATTCTATTTTGCCATTTCTCTTTATTCTATTTTGCTGTGAATGTTGATGCTGTTCCATAGCAAGACAGGTTGTGGTAATGTTCATGAAATTGTCTTTCTCTGTTTTAATTGTGCATAACAACTGAGCATGCAATGAATTTCTGTGTAGACAACAAAAATTGTCAGAACATGACTATGCATGAAACATGGGTTGAAATTTTCAGAAGTTTTGTCTGGGTTTGTGATGTTTTTTCTACTCAGCTCCCAGCTTTTAAACAAATATAATCTTTTCACTACTGTTCGGAAAACCATGTAGCTGATCCTTTCCTGTAGTTCATTTTGAAAAGCTACAGAAAGTCAGTCTACTCTTTTGTTTAAAGATCTCAAATGCGTCTCTGACATATTTAGCCTCCCAATCCATCAGGGGCTTAGCTGTGTGTTTATTGCTGTAGCAGGCATTTCATTTTCACATGATTCACTCTGATTTCTTTCTCTCTCCCTCCCCTCTCTCCCTGTCTCACTCCCTCTTACCCTCCCTCTCTGCCTCCTGCTCTCTCTCCCTCTGTGACTAATTGGAGTTTTTTTTTTAATTTAAGTCTGCATTCAGTTTACTTAAAAAAATCAGTTCACCCACAGACAGAACTCCAGAGATATGATTATACTAGGAATAAGATATACAGAAGCTAAATTTTAGATCAGAGTGGTTCTGGAAAAGCACAGCAGTTCAGGCAGCATCCATGGAGCAGGAATATCGACGTTTCGGTCAAAAGCCCTTCATCAGGATTCCTAATGAAGGGCTTTTGCCCGAAACGTCAATTTTCCTGCTCCTCGGATGCTGCCTGAACTGCTGTGCTTTTCCAGCACCACTCTAATCTAGAATTTGATTTCCAGCATCTGCAGTCCTTGTTTTTACCTATACAGAAGCTAAAGCACACCTTCTGAGATAAGACTACCTTAAACTCAGGCAAACAATTGACCTGTGAAAAAATGCCAAGGTGGTGAATCACCAGGTCGACCAAATTCCTGGCAGGACAGGCCAGACTTTGCATCATGCTGACAGCTACTCCAGCCACACAGGGCAGAACTGTCAGAACAAAGAGCAAGATGCAAATACTGTGGAACACCATCATGCAAAAAAGAAGGAGGTACGTCCAGTTTAGGGAAACCAATGCTCTCACTGCAAAAACCTGAATCATTTTACACTTGTGTATGGCAAGAAAGAAATACAAAAAGCAGATACAAATGACCAATGGAGAGATTGTGGATGAAAATTCTGAAGAATCATTAATCACCATAATCATCAACTCCCTTTTGCTGTATTTTTGCTATAACCCTCAATTCCCTTATCTGCCTGTCTCATCCTTCAATATACATAACAACCCAGCCTCTACATCCCTCTGTAGGAAATAATTCCACAGATGCATTACCTGCTAAGAAATTCCTCACCTTTATATGAACGGGGCAACCTCTTATTTAATATTTTTTTCCCTCTGGTCCTAGACTCTCCGGCAAGGGAAAACCAGCTCATACAAACCCTACAATGCAGATAGAAGCCATTCAGCCCAGTGAGCCTGTACCGACCCTCCGAAGAGCAAACCACCCAGACCCAGACCCCTACACTATTCCCGTAACCCCACCTTTGTCATGGCTACCTAGCCTGCACGTCCCTGGACACTATGGGCAATTTAGCATGGCCAATCCACTGAACCTGCACATCTTTTGGATTGTGAGAGGGAAATAGAACACCCAGAGGAAATCCATGCAGGCACAGAGAGCACATGAAAACTTCACACAGGCAGTCACTTGAGGCTGGAATTGAACCTGACGCTGTGAGATAGCATTGTTAGACACTGTGCCACATCTCTCTTGTCAAACTCCCTAAGAGTCATGCATGAGGGCTTGATGTTGTAGAAAGGTAAAAATCACACAACACCAGGTTATAGTCGAACAGGTTTATTTGGAAGCACTAGCTTTCAGAGCGTCGCTCCTTCATCAGGTGGTTGTCAACTTGGTGTTGTAGTGCAGTGATAACACCCTCTCTCTCAATGTCAGCAACACAAAGGAACTGATCATTATTTTCAGGAAGAAAGGAGGAGAGCACGCCACCAGCTATGTTAACTGAATGGAGGTTATGAGGGGGTTGCTGCTCCATTACTTACAGGTTGTTGTCCTGACAATGTACTTTTTATCCAAACTCTCTGCCTTCTATTAGTTAGCAATCCTCTATCCACGCTAGGATACCACCCCCAACATCATGGTCTCTTATTTATATGCTATTTACAGCTCTTCATGCCGTACTTGATCATGCACCTTTTGGAAATCCAAGTATTAGTTATAGAGTCTTGCTTATCTTTCATGATTTGATTTGATTTATTGTAGTTATGTGTACCTAAATACAGTGAAAAACTTTGTTTGCAGTAATACAGCCAGATAATAGCAAGAAAGCACATACAGACTATTCAATGCTTGGACAGAGTGAGGCACATAGGTTACACTGTCCATGAGGTGCGTGAAGCAAGATCAACATTAACAAGATCGACAATATTTGGAGTTAGAGAGTCCATTCATCAGTCTAATAATGGCCATGAAGAAGCTGTTTTTGGATTAGTGGTGTTGGAAGAGCACAGCAGTTCAGGCAGCATCCGAGGAGCAGCTGTTCCTGAACCTGCTGTTGTGTGTGTTCAGACTTCTGTTTCTTCTGAGGTTGCAGGAGAGCATTACCAAGTTGGGAAGGGTCTTTGATGATGTTGACAGCCTTTCCTCAGTAATGAGAAGTGTAAATGAGTCCATGGATGGGAGGTTGGATTCCATAATGGTCTGGGCTGCACACACAACCTCCTGTAGTTTCTTACAGTGCTGAGCACAGCAGTTGCTGTACCAGGCTGTTATGCACTTGGATAGAATGTTTTCTATGGTACGTCTGTAGAAGTTGGTGAGGGTCCTTATGGACATGCTGAATTTCCTAAGCCACTTGATGAAGAAAAGGCATTAGATTAGATTACATTACAGTGTGGAAACAGGCCCTTCAGCCCAACAAGTCCATACCCACCTGCTGAAGCACAACCCACCCATACCCCTTACCTAACACTACGGGCAATTTAGCATGGCCAATTCACTTGACATGCACATCTTTGGACTGTGGGAGGAAACCGGAGCACCCGGAGGAAACCCACGCAGACACGGGGAGAACGTGCAAACTCCACACAGTCAGTCGCCTGAGGCGGGAATTGAACCCGGGTCTCCGGTGCTGTGAGGCAGCAGTGCTAACCACTGTGCCACCGTGCCTTGTTGACCATTGACTCTACATTGGAAGTCCAGGACAGATTGTTGGTTATCTTCACTCCGAGGAACTTGAAGCTCTCAACCCTCTCACAACCTCCATTCAGTTAATGTAGGTAGGGGCGTGTTTTCCTCCTTTCTTTCTGAAATCAATGATTTCAGAAAGAAATCAATGTGTTGCTGATATTGTGAGAGAGCTTGTTATCACTGCATTCTCTATCTCCTCACTCCTCACTGATGTTTGATATCCATCCTACCACAATGGTGTTGTCAGCTCTTCAAAGAATTCTTCTGAATATGTTCAAGATGATTTCCTCTCATGACTCTGCTAATTGTTTTGGGCATTTGCAAACGCTCTGCTATTGTATCCTCTGTAATAGAGTCAAACATTTTCTCAATAACAGATTATCTAATTGATCAATAGTTACCTAGTGTTTTGTCTCCTTCACTTTTTGAAAACTGGCATTGCACTGGCAGCTTTTCATTCCTCTGGGACTTTTCCATATTCCTGCATCCATTACTCTGTAGCTAATTCCTTTAACAGCCTAGAATGCAATATCTAGACAGGATAAATATGGAGAAACTATCCCATTGTCGAACAGTTCCATGACTAAAGGTCAATTAGAACATAGAACATAGAACATAGAAAAATACAGCGCAGTACAGGCCCTTTGGCCCTCGATGTTGCGCCGATCCAAGCCCACCTAACCTACACTAGCCCACTATCCTCCATATGCCTATCCAATGCCCGTTTAAATGCCCATAAAGAGGGAGAGTCCACCACTGCTACTGGCAGGGCATTCCATGAACTCACGACTCGCTGAGTAAAGAATCTACCCCTAACATTTGTCCTATACCTACCACCCCTTAATTTAAAGCTATGCCCCCTCGTAATAGCTGACTCCATACGTGGAAAAAGGTTCTCATGGTCAACCCTATCTAAGCCCCTAATCATCTTGTACACCTCTATCAAGTCACCCCTAAACCTTCTTTTCTCCAATGAAAACAGCCCCAAGTGCCTCAGCCTTTCCTCATACGATCTTCCTACCATACCAGGCAACATCCTGGTAAACCTCCTCTGCACCCATTCCAATGCCTCCACATCCTTCCTATAGTATGGCGACCAAAACTGCACACAATACTCCAGATGCGGCCGCACCAGAGTCTTATACAACTGCAACATGACCTCAGGGCTCTGGAACTCAATTCCTCTACCAATAAAAGCCATTACACCATATGCCTTCTTCACCGCACTATTTACCTGGGTGGCAACTTTCAGAGATCTGTGTACATGGACACCAAGATCCCTCTGCTCATCCACACTACCAAGTATCCGACCATTAGCCCAGTACCCCATCTTTTTGTTATTCTTACCAAAGTGAATCACCTCACACTTACTTACATTGAACTCCATTTGCCACCTTTCTGCCCAGCACTGCAACTTATCTATATCCCGCTGTAACCTGACACATCCTTCCTCACTGTCAACAACTCCACCGACTTTCGTATCATCCGCAAACTTGCTCACCCAACCTTCTAGCCCCTCCTCCAGGTCATTTATAAAAATGACAAACAGCAATGGTCCCAAAACAGATCCTTGCGGAACACCGCTAGTAACTGCACTCCAAGATGAACCTTTACCATCAACTACTACCCTCTGTCTTCTTCCAGCCAGCCAATTCCTAATCAAAACCTCAAACTCACCCTCAATGCCATACCTCCGTATTTTTTGCAGTAGCCTACCATGGGGAACCTTATCAAATGCCTTACTAAAATCCACATACACCACATCTACCGCTTTACCCTCGTCTACCTCCTTAGTCACCTTCTCAAAGAATTCAATAAGGTTTGTGAGGCACGACCTGCCCTTCACAAAACCATGCTGACTATCCTTGATCACATTATTCCTATCCAGATGTTCATAAATCCTATCCCTTACAATTCTCTCTAAGACTTTGCCCACAACAGAAGTGAGACTCACCGGCCTATAGTTACTAGGGTTATCCCTACTCCCCTTGTTGAACAAGGGAACCACATTTGCTATCCTCCAGTCTTCTGGCACTATTCCTGTAGACAACGAGGACATAAAAATCAAGGCCAATGGCTCTGCAATCTCCTCCCTTGCTTCCCGGAGAATCCTAGGATAAATGCCATCAGGCCCAGGGGACTTATCTATTTTCACCCTTTCCAGAATTTCCAACACCTCTTCCCTACATACCTCAAAGCCGTCCATTCTAATTAATTGTGATTCAATATTCACATCGGCAACAATGTCCTGTTCCTGAGTGAATACTGATGAAAAGTATTCATTCAGTGTCTCCCCAATCTCTTCCGCCTCCACACGCAACTTCCCACTACTATCCTTGACTGGACCTATTCCTACCCTAGTCATTCTTTTATTCCTGACATACCTATAGAAAGCCTTAGGGTTTTCCCTAATCCTACCAACTAAGGACTTTTCATGTCCCCTCCTTGCTGCTCTTAGCTCTCTCTTCAGATCCTTCCTGGCTACCTTATAACTCTCAATCGCCCCAATTGAACCTTCACGCCTCATCTTTACATAGGCTGCCCTCTTCCATTTAACAAAGGATTCCAATTCCTTATTAAACCACGGCTCCCTCACACGACTCTTTCCTCCCTGCCTGACAGGTACATACTTATCAAGGACACTCAATAGTTGCTCCTTGAACAAGCTCCACATATCAATTGTGCCCATGCCTTGAAGCCTACTTTTCCAAGCCACGCACCCTAGGTCGTGCCTCACCGCATTATAATTTCTCTGCCCCCAGTTATAACTCTTACCCTGCAGTGCACACTTATCCCTCTCCATCACGAGAGTAAAAGTCACCGAATTATGGTCACTGTCCCCAAAGTGCTCACCTACCTCCAATTCTAACACCTGGCCTGATTCGTTACCCAGAACCAAATCCAGTATGGCCTCACCTCTTGTTGGCCTGTCTACATATTGTGTCAGAAAACCCTCCTGCACACATTGGACAAACACCGACCCATCTAATGAACTCGAGCTATAGCTTTCCCAGTCAATATCTGGAAAGTTAAAGTCCCCCATAACAACCACCCTATTACTTTCACTCTTCTCCTGAATCATCCTCGCAATCCTTTCTTCTACATCTCTAAGACTATTAGGAGGACTGTAGAAAACTCCTAACAGGGTGACCTCACCTTTCCTATTCCTAACCTCAGCCCAAACTACCTCAGATGGCGAGTCTTCATCCATCGTCCTTTCCACCGCTGTAATACTATCTTTGACAAGCAATGCCACACCTCCCCCTCTTTTACCCCCACCTCTGACCCTAATAAAACATTTAAACCCTGGAACCTGCAACAGCTAATCCTGTCCCTGTTCTACCCATGTCTCCGTAATAGCCACAACATCGAAATCCCAGGTACCAACCCACGCTGCAAGTTCACCTACTTTATTTCGTATACTTCTTGCATTGAAGTATACACACTTCAAGACACTTTCCTGTTTACAGGCACCCTCCTTTGAGATTGATGCCATGTTCCTAACCTCCCTACACTCCATGTCCTGCACCCTAAAGCTACAGTCTAGGTTCCCATGCCCCTGCAGAGTTAGTTTAAACCCCCCCCAAGAGCACTAGCAAACCTCCCCCCAAGGCTACTGGTGCCCCTCAGGTTCAGGTGTAGTCCATCCTGTTTATAGAGGTCCCACCTTCCCCAGAAAGAACCCCAGTTATCCAGATACCGGAATCCCTCCCTCCTGCACCATCCCCGTAGCCACGCATTTAACTGTTCTCTCTCCCTATTCCTCGACTCTGTATCACGTGGCGCCGGTAACAAACCAGAGACAACAACTCGGTTTGTTCTAACTCTGAGCTTCCAACCTAGATCCCTGAAAGCCTGCCTAACATCCTCAGCCCTCCTCCTGTCTATGTCGTTGGTGCCAATGTGGACCACGACTTTGGGCTGCTCCCCTTCCCCCTTAAGGACCCGGAAAACACGATCAGAGACGTCACGTACCTTGCACCTGGGAGGCAACATACCAAACGTGAGTCTCTCTCGCCCCCACAGAACCACCTATTTGTGCCCCGAACTATCGAGTCCCCAATAACTATTGCTCTGCTCTTCTCCACCCTTCCCTTCTGAGCAACGGGGACAGGCTCCGTGCCAGAGGCCTGAACCCCATTGCGTACCCCTGGTAAGTCTCCCCCCCACAAGTATCCAAAACGGTATACTTGTTCTTGAGGGGAACGGCCGCAGGGGGTCCCTGCACTGGCTGCTTCCTCCCAGTCCCCCTCACTGTCACCCATCTGTCTGCAATCTTTGGAGTTACTACTTCCCTAAAGCTCCAATCTATGACCCCCTCTGCCTCCCGAATGATCCTAAGTTCATCCAACTCCAGCTCCAGTTCCCTAACATGGTCTTGGAGGAGCTGGAGATGGGTACACTTCCTGCAAGTGTAATCAGCAAGGACGACCATCGCATCCGTCATCTCAAACATGTTGCAAGAGGAACATTGCACTGCCTTCACTGCCATCCCTCTAAAAGTAACCTTTTAAAAAAATTGAAGACAAATTGGCAAAAGAACTAAAGACTACATGTGGAAAAATATTTTTATGCAGCAAGTGGTTAGGATTTTGTTTTAATTTGTTCATGGAATATGGATCTCACTGGATGGGTCAACATTCATTGCCTATGCTTAGTTGTCCTTGGGAAGGTGATGAGCTGCCTTCTTAAATCACTGCAGCTCACTTGGCGGAGTTACAGCTACAGGACCTTTCGGCAGTAAAGGATTCTGACCCAGAGACAGTGAAGGAACAGTGATATATTTCCAAGGCTGGGGTGTGACTTAGCAGGGAATCTGTAGCTGGGGTGGTATTCCTATGCAGCTGCTTTCTTCCAGGGTTTGGAAGGTGCTGTCTTGTCCTCTTACACATATGGTAGAGATGGAATCAGTTATGATTTTCAAAAGATAATTGGATGAGCATCAGAATGAAATAAATTTGCAAGCTTACAGGGAAAGAGTGTGGGATGAAGCTTAGCTGAGTTATTCTTGCAAAGAGCCAGCACACACAATGGGCCGAACAACCACCTAACATGCTGCCACAATTCTGTGTTTCTCGGATTGCTCATTTTGAGTTATACAATTCAACCAATATTACTTCACACTTACTTCAGAGAAAAGCATGTTATTAGAATCATACCATACAGAAGACATCTCCGGCCCAGCAATTCTGTACCACAAAGAATACACTACTCCCTACAGTGGTCCCAAATAGTCTTCAATTTGCATGAAATGCTTTAACTCACACACTTTAATGTTTCAATATTGATTCAAACCGAAGGATGATATCTGTCCTCATATCTTATACTTCAAAACAGCATGTACAGAAGTTGAAAAGGATGTAGTTTGTGTTGTGTGCTGTTTACCAAGCCGTAAATTTAAAGACATCAACAAAGAAGAAACATAGTTGCAGTTTTGTGGAACGATTGGTAAGATCAGATAGACATGGCAGCAGATCAAAGTGTCATGGTCTGTAATGAAACTGCTGAGTAGAACGGCACAGACATGATGTTCTTATAAAAGTAAACTGAGCAGAAACTAAAGTTTTTTCACACATGAGCGAGATGCTTTGTATCAGTATGTGAAAGCATTAATGGCATCAGGACACCAAAAGTATTTGTTTAATACAGGCAAAATTGAATCAAATAAAGTTAGTTTCTGGAAGGGATTGCTTCCACCAGCAGTGCCTTTGTCAAATCTGCAGGTCTATTGGGATTTGACATGCCGTTCCAACATGAGCATCTTTCATGAAGTTGCATTGACTGCCATTGCAGCCTTACTGCTGAAGAACCCACTCTGATGGATGAGCTTTTGTATCTGGACTCCCAAAAACCAACTCCTTTGACAATTCTCTTCTCCCTCCCTCTAACAGCCAACACTCAAAGGAAACATTTTATGGATGTGGTGAAAGATGTACTAAAGCTAAATGGGGAATTGATGCCAATGTCTCGCAGGAGAAAGCTGCCACCCACTTAGCATGACACCTCTTGATCCATCAAGGTACAAACCTCAAATTGCAGCTCAAGGACATCTCTCAGCGGAAGTTCCTCAGATTAGTGTCCAAGCCCAATTATCTCCAGCTGCTTCATCAATGACCATCCCTCCATCATATGGTCATAAGTAAGTGTTCGCTGTTGACTGCACAATCTTCAGCTCCATTTGTGACTGCTCAGGTACTGAAGTAGTCCATATCCAAATGCAGCAAGACCTGAACAATATCTGGGCTTGGGCTGAAAAGCGACAGCTAGCATTGACACAACACAAGTGTTAGACAATTACTATCCCCAACAAGAGAGAATCAAACCATTATACTTTAACAACCAAGGTTACTATGCTCATTTTAATATCTATTTACAAGTTTGCTGACGACACCACCGTAGTGGGTTGGATCTTAAATAACAACAAGACAGAGTACAGGAAAGAGGCAGCGAGCTAAGTGGCATGGTGTAAAGACAACAATTTCTCCCTCAATGTCAGCAAAAATGAAGGAGCCGGTCATCAATTTCAGGAAGCAGAGTAGAGGACATGCTGCTGAAAATATCAATGGTGTTGAGTTGGAGGCGGTTGAGAATTTCAAGCTCCTAGGAGCTTGAAATATCACCAACAATGTGTCTTGGTACATCCATGTCAACACTACAGTTAAGAAAACACACCAATGCCTCTACTTCATCAGAAGGCTAAGGAAATTTGGCATGTCCACAATGACTCTTACCAACTTCTATAGATGCACCATAGAATGTATCTTATCTGGGTACATCACAGCTCAGTACTGCAACTATTCTGCTCAGGATCAAAAGTAATTGCAGAGAATTGTGAACACATCCGAGTCCATTGTGCAAATTAGCCTTCCATCCATTGACTCCATCTATGCTTCCTGCTGCCTCAGGAAAGCAACCAGCATAATCAAAGACATATCCTATCTTAGTTATGCTCTCTTCCACACTCTTCCATCAGGCAGAAGATGCAAAACACATATTAACAGATTTAAGAACAGCTTCTTCCTAGCTGTTATCAGACTTATGAACAGAACTCTTATATGCTATGGTTCTGTTTGCCGAGCTGGAAGTTTTTGTTGCAAACGTTTCGTCCCCTGTCTAGGTGACATCCTCAGTGCTTGGGAGCCTCCTGTGAAGCGCTTCTGTGGTGTTTCCTCCGGCATTTATAGTGGCCTGTCCCTGCCGCTTCCGGTTGTCAGTTTCAGCTGTCCGCTGTAGTGTCCGCTGTAGTCCACTATAAATGCCGGAGGAAACACCACAGAAGCGCTTCACAGGAGGCTCCCAAGCACTGAGGATGTCACCTAGACAGGGGACGAAACGTTTGCAACAAAAACTTCCAGCTCGGCGAACAGAACCACAGCAACAAGCACCCGAGCTACAAATCTTCTCACAAACGTTGAACTCTTATATGTTGGAGCTGACCTTTCTCTGTACTTTCTCGGTAGCTGAAACACTGTATTCTGCATTCTGCTCTATTACCTTGATGTACTTATAAAGGTATTATTTGCCTGGAGAGCACGCAAAACAATACATTTCACACTATCTCAGTACATATGACATTAATCAAATCAAATCAAATCAATATCACTGAATCCCTCATTATCAATATCATGAGAGCTATGTTTGACCAGAAACTGAACTAAACTAGTCATAGCAGATCAAAGGCTAGGAATCCTCCAGTGAATACCTCACCACCTAATCCTTCAAGCCTATCCACCATCCATAAGGCACAAGTAAAGAGTGTGATAATGTATTCCTTATGTTTAGCTGCTTTTGTGATGTTATTTATCATAATGCTGACTGATGCAAAATACTTATTGCATTCACCTGCCATCTCTCGTTCCCATTATTATTCACCAGTTTGACTTCTTATAGTATCAACACTCTGTTAACTTTTCTTCTTTAAATATTTATAGAAATGAATACAACTTGGTTTTAAATTTCAGACTAGTATTTTCTCATAATGCAATTTTTACTCGGTCTTTTTGTCATTCTTGTTTCTTTTTATGCTATGTCCACACTTCTGAAAGGCTACCTACCTTTACACAATTATATGTTTTTCTTGATATTTTGATGTAATCTTTAACCTTTCAAGTTAATCACAGCTCATGGATACCTCTCTGGGATTTTTTCTTACGCTTTGAAAGTGACTTATTCTTTGTATTTTGATTTTTTTTCTTCATTCAGGGGATGTGGGTGTTATTGACTGCGCCAGCATATACTGTCTATCTTTGGTTGACCTTCAGAATGTGGTGACCTGCAATCTCGAAGCATTACAGCCCATGTGCTGTAGGTAGACTTATAATATTGTTAGTGAGGGATATCCCCCATCCTTCAACAAAGCAACCCACCTTAGCCAGCTCTGCTTTCACAGCCTCATAATTGCCTTCATTTATTTTTATGCCTCATATTCACTCCTTTCTCCCTCAAACTAAATGTAAGTTATATCATGCTATAGTTGCTGCTATCTAGGGCCATCTTCCCAATGAGATAATTAATTAATATTATTTTATTACACAATATCGGATCTAATTCAGCTGGCACTCTGGACTGTTCTGGCCCATGCTGTTCTAATAAAGTATCCCAACAAACATTTCATTAACTTCTTTATCTATGCTACCTTTACCCATTTGGCTCCTTCAATCAACATGTGGATTAAAAATCTCCTGTGATTACTGCCATTATTATTCCATGATTATTATTTCTTATAATAATCATTATTTATTTCATTATGTTCCATCCAACTGTGTGGATGGAACCTGTACACCTCACCCACAAGCAGCATCTTAGCTTTCTCATTTCTCTCATCTCACCAAATTGTTTCCAAATCTTGGTTTCCTGAGCCATCTTTATTCTGCTAATACCATCACTAACAAACTGAGCCATCCTTCAACCTTTTCCTAGATTCCTTCCTTTCCTAAGTGCGCTGTATACTTCAACATTCAAATATCAATCCTTGTCATCCTTCAGCCATGTCTCTGTACTGACTACCCAATCACTTGAAACCTGCATCCCCATTCTAAGTGATTAAAGACTTCACAGCAGTCTAAGTTTGTTCAGTACTTCACATCAGTTGTATGACACTTTGATCTTTTATCATAAATTCTGTGCCCTATGATCCAACTCCACTAGCTACCTGATGATGGTGCAGAGTTCTGAAAGCTTATACTTTCAAATAAACCTGATGGACTATAACCTGATGTTGTCTGATTTTTAACACTTATAGTTATTTATGTCTCTTTGGGCTCTCAGTCTCAACTCCATTGTTTTATTTTGAATGTTGCAAGCATTTGTATGCAGATTGCACAAGAAAATATTGTTTTAACTTCACAACACTGCCTTTGAATAAATTCTTCTTATACCTTTGATATTTTTCACTGTAATTAGCCACATTATATCACCATTTAATGAGTGTTTACCCTTCCTCTCAGGGTCTTAACCTATTTGAGGTTTGTAATATCGAATAGTCTTCCCCAGCTTTATGATTCGACTTTTCCCCTGTTTAAAGAAGAATAAAAGTTAAAAAAAAACTTTGCCAAATCAACAAAGCTTCTTAATAAATCAACTTTTCTTACCAATTCATCTTCATCATCGGTAATTAATTACAATATTTTAAAACCCAATGAAGAAGTCAGCATTTAATACAATTAAAGTGATTGTCCTGTTTTAAACACTAAACAGTCATATCAGTTACATCTACAGAATTCTGAAGAATGGCCACTAGACCCAAAACGTTAACTTTGATTTCTCTCCACAGATGCTGCCAGATCTGCTGAGTTTTTACAACAATTTCTGTTTTTGTTTCTGATTTTCAGCATCCACCAGTCCTTTTGTTTTTTTTAATGTATCTACAGAATTGTTTTACAAATCCACATAAATAATTTAAATAAGAGAAACAAGAGCATTCAATAAAATGGCAAGAGATGTTACACATTCAAGCAGATTTCAAATCACAAATCCTTCAAACAGGAATTGAATTGGAACAGACAATACATGTGATAGAGCACAATTTCAGGATTACAGGAGAAATACAGGGAAGAAAGGTGAACAACTGGGCCTTTAAGTGACAGAATGTAAGAGACGACTCGTATACCTTTGACAATTCTGTAGGTGTATTTGAGCACTTTACAATTACTTTAGATCAAGTACTAATCATATAATGGAAAGAAGATGATTTCATGGAATAATGGAGCTTTCAGGAGAATCTGTTGACAATTTTGTTAATCATCTTAACCATTTGTTAGAATTTGGAAGCATGGTGATTTACAACCAGTACTAATTTGACGCAAAACTAACATCAGAATTTCTGATCCATTTCCTTCAGATATTTTGCAATTAAATGAATGGAAAGAGCTGTTTGGTTTGGTATAGAGGCTGAACTCTAAGAATAGCGCAAGAGAACGAGAGAAATAGAAAGTCAGTTGAGTTCAAAAAAGATCATCATTCTTCATCAAAACTCTCAGCAAAAAAACACCAAAACACCAGATGATAAGCTATAAAAACATCTCTAAATAATTTCATGCTGAAAGCTACTGTTTCAGATGCAGAGTTTAAAAAATAACAAGGAAACAATGTCCAGGTTTATTCTATGAATGCAATTTTTGTACAAAAGTGGGACATTCCTGGAAAGAGTACAAAAGCAAGAAACAACTTTTGATTCACAGAATTCACCTCAAAGCAAGGAATGTTGGTATGGAACCCAGAATGCTAAGACATCCCTTCATTGGACTATGTGCCATTATATGATGATAAAAGGGGAAAGTAACCAGAATCCCATGAGAGAGAGAGATGACCAGTTCTGATTTAACCTGAGAGTTGCCATGATGGGTGGAGATGTTGAGAAGGAAAATCCGTTCTGGTAACCTCAGCCACTGCAGGAATGAACCCACGCTGTTGGCGTGACTGTATATTCCAAACTAGCCATCTAAGCGAACTGAGCTCCTAAGTGTATGATGACATGCCAACTTTGGAAGTTACAAATCAACCTTTCCTTGGGGTAATATGCAAGTCATCTAAAGAAGACATAACATACAGATCATATTGATTAACAGTCATCCTACTAATTTCAAACCTGACACTCGGGTGAGCTCTATAGCAACACCTGGAAACAATCCTTTGTTTGAAGAGAGTGAAATCACTTCCTTCTGACAGAGAACTGCATGTCATCGGCAGTATGTCACTCAATCAAAGAAATGCTGAGAGTCCTGTAAAATACAGAGGTCAATGTTATGTGGAACAGGCATTGATCACCAGAAACCAATACTTCTCATTTCTGAGCAGAAAAGCATGTTTTTCTCTTAA
The DNA here is from genome assembly GCF_037043375.1 of Chiloscyllium plagiosum. Classification (NCBI taxonomy): domain Eukaryota; kingdom Metazoa; phylum Chordata; class Chondrichthyes; order Orectolobiformes; family Hemiscylliidae; genus Chiloscyllium; species Chiloscyllium plagiosum. The sequence goes on along the minus strand of NW_028270143.1, from coordinate 99,417,607 downwards.
GATCCGTCAGTGTGGAAGAAAGCCAAACAGTTTAGAAGCAAAATAAGAGTAATCAACATAACTTAATTCAACAAGGGCAAGACTTCATAGGTTTCAGAAAAATGCTTATTGATCCTAAGAGAAAATATACTCCACTCACGTTTACTCACATTGGTGTTCAACAACATTTCACGACAGAGATACCAGAAGATACTCATGAAGCCATATTTTTGGAGAAATTATTCAAGGGTCTGCCAGCTGCAATATGTTCATGATCTGGTATTGTTGAAATCAGAAGTACCGGGAGTTAATGGAAGACACTCGGTGGAGTGTTTGTGTGCTGTTTAGAAGAAGCAGGACCAAAACAGCACGGTCAGCTTTATTGTTGTGACTAAGTGAAAGTGAGGACAGCAGATGCTGGAGATCAGTCGAAAACTGTGGTGCTGGAAAAGCACAGCAGGTCAGGCAACATCCAAGGAGCAGGCGAGTAGATATTTTGGACATAGGACCTTCATCAGGAATGTGGGGAGAGGGGAAGGGGACTGTGAGATAAATAGGAGGCGGTGGTGCGGCTGGGAGGAAGGTATCTGGGAAGGCAATAGGTAGATGCAGGTGGTGGGGGGGGTGATGGTGATAGGTCAGAGCGAAGGATGGGGAGGATCGGGAAGAACCCGCACCACCCGGTTTTACCTCTTACCCAAAATTCATAAACCTGACTGCCACGGTTGACCCAACAGCTCCGCCTGCTCCTGCTCCACTGAACTCATCTTCTCATATATTGACATTGTCCTGTCCCCTTTGGTCCAGGAACTCACTACATATTTTCAGGAAACCACCCACGACCTCCACCTCCTTCATGACATTCATTTCCCTGGCCCCAACGCCTCATCTTCACCGTGGACATCCAATCCCTGTACACATTCATTTGCTATGATGAGGGCCTCCATGCCCTCCGTTTCTTCCTCTACCACCGACCTAACCAGTATCCCTTCACCGACACATTAATTCGATTGGTGGAACTAGTCCTCACCCTCAACAACTTCTCCTTCAAATCCTCTTTGTTGGGTAAGTGGACCAGTCCATCTTCCGCAGTTACCCCAGCACCATTCCCCACCTTTTTCTCCATTACATCAATGACTGTATCAGTGCAACCTCGTGCTCCCACAACAACCCCACCACCCTGTGGCTAACCACTTCGACTCCCCCTCCCACTCTGGCAAAGACATGCAAGTCCTGGGCCTCCTCCACCACCAAATCCAAGCCAACCGATGACTAGAGGAAGAACATCTCATCTTCTACCTTGTGACGCTCCAACCACACAGCATCAATGATGATTTCAGCAGTTTCCTAATCTCCCCACACCACCTCATCCCAGATCCAACCCTCCAACTCAGCACTGCCCTCTTGAACTTTCCTACCTGTCCATCTACCTTCCCACCTATCCTCTCCACTCTCTGCTCCGACCCATCACAATCACCATCCATCTGCATCTACTTATCATCTTCCCAGCTACCTTACCCCAGCCCCACCCTGCCTTCTATTTATCTCTCAGCCCCCTTTCCCACCAGCCCCGACATTCCTGATGAAGAGCTTATGCCCAAAACGTCGACTCTCCTGCTCCCCAGATGCTGCCTGACCTGTCATGATTAAATCTGCTGATATGATGATGTTATCCAAAAGCACATATGCTCGAATGAAGAGTTTACATATTGCCTGCCTTATGAAAAGGTGATTATTTCTTTCAGAAGCATCATAACTTTCTCTGAAATGATTTGAGGAAACTACAGATTGTCCAAGGAAAGCAAACATTTAACAGTGACATTGATACCAGAGGATGTCTTCTACAAAAACCATTTGGGAAATTAATGTTAGGGCCCTGAATAGTGTCATCAAACACAGAAACCTAGGGATCCGGTACATAGTTTTTTGAAAGTTGCGTCACAAATGTATTAGATGTTTAAGAAGACATTGAGGAGATTTGCCTTCATTGCACAGACTACCGTGTATAGGAGTTGGGACGTCATGTTGAGGTAGTACAGGACATTAGTGAGGCCCCTTTCAGAGGTACTGTGTACAGTTCTGGTCACCCTGCCATAGAAAAGATGTTATTAAATTGGACAGGGTTCAGAAAAGATTTACCAGAATTTTGCTGGGAACGGAGGGTTTGAGTTATAAGGATAGGCTGGGACTTTTTTTCAATGGAGCGTAGGAGGCTGAGGGGTGACCTCATATAGGTTTATAAAATCATGAAGGACATAGACACGATGAATAACAAAGATCTTTTCCCAGGGTGGGGGAGTTGAAAACGAGAGAGCATACTTTTAAGGCAAGAAGAGAAAAATTTAGAAAGGACCTAAAGGGTAACTTTTTCACTCAGAAGGTACTTTGTATGTGGAGTGATCTGCCAGAGGAAGTGGTAGATGCAAGCACAGTTACATTTAAAAGACATTTGGACAGGTACATGAATAAGAAAGGCTTAGAAGGATATGGGTTGAAACCAGCATGTGGGATGTTTAGTTTGGGAAACATGGTCAGCATGGACAAATTGGTCCAAAGGTCAGGCAGCATCTGAGGAGCAGGAAAATCAATGTTTCAGGCAAAAGCCCTTTGTCAATTTTCCTGCTCCTCAGATGCTGCCTGACCTGCTGTGCTTTTCCAGCACCACTCTAATCTAAACTCTGGTTTCCAGCATCTGCAGTCCTCACTTTTGCCAAATTTGTGCAGAGGGGCTGTTTCCAATCTGAATGACTCTGTGAGTTTATGACTGCATCCTCCAAGGTTCCAGTCCAGCAAGGAAGAGCACCTGAATATTCCATCCTCAAGCAGAATACCTTCAAACAGTCTGCCAGCCTTTTATAAAGTCAGAGAACTCTGGGGAGATGGGATAGATATAAACTTACTTTACGCATTTGAAGCAATTGGATGAAGATTTAATAACCAGAAAAGAACTTGGGTGGGAAAGCTGTACTTGGCATTTAGTCACTGAAAGGGTTAATTGACATCACAAGTTCTGGAAAAAAAGGGCTGTTTCTGGGAGGATCCAGCCTGTGTTGTAATGTGCTTGATTTAGGTCATTTTGCTGATACATCAGCACAGCTAACAGTAATGTATATTTACTCTTGTTCAACCTGATATCTCACAAGATACAATGACGTAATCTTGGAATTATACAGTGTAGAGGAGGCTGGTCAGCCTTCAGAGTCTATACCACCAAAACTACGCTAAATCTACACTACTCCAGCACTTGGCATATAGCTTTTTTTTAATTTATTCATTTTGTGGGATGTGAAGATTGCTGGCTGGGCCAGCATTTATTGTCGGTCCCTAGTTACTCTTGAGAACGTGGTCTTGAGCTGCCTTCTTGAACTGCTGCAGACCACCAGCTGTGTATTGACCCACAAAGGCATTAGGCAGGGAATTCCAGGATTTTGACCCAGTGGCAGTGAAAAAACAGCAATATATTTCCAAGTCAGGATACTGAGTGACTTGGAGAGGAACTTGAAGAAGGTGGTGTTCCCATATATTTGCTGCCCTTGCCCTTCTAGATGGAAGTGGTTGTGGGTCTGGAAGATGTTGCCTGAGGATCATTGATGAATTTCTGCAGTGCATCTTGTAGATAGTATGCACTGCTGCTACTGGGCGTCGGTGGGGGAGGCAGTGGACGTAATGCCAATCAAGCAGGCTGTTTTATCCTGGATGGTGTTGAGCTTCTTGAGTGTTGTTGGTGCCACACTCATCCAGGCATGTGGGGAGTATTCTATCACACTTCTGACTTGTGTCTTGTAGATGGTGGATAGGTTTTGAGAAGCCAGGAGGTATTCCTAGTTTCTGACCTGTTCTTGTAGCCACTGCATTTATGTGGTGAGGCCAGTTCAGTTTCTAGTCAATGAGAATTTAAGCTATGAAGAGAGGCTGGATAAGCTCAGATTGTTTTCTTCATAGCAGAGAAGGTTGCTAGGGGACCTGATTGAGGTGTATAAGATTATGAGGGGTATGAACAGGGTGTGTAGAAAACAGCTGTTACCTTTAATTTAAGGGACAGTATCAAGGGTATGTTGATAGTGGGGGATTCAATGATGGCAACACTGTTGAATGCCAAGGGGCAGTGGTTAGATTGTCTCTTATTAGTGATGGTCATAGCCTGGCATTTGTGCAGTGCAAATGTTACTTCCCAATAAGCCTGAATATTATCCAGATCATACTGCATTAGAACACAGACTGCTTCAGCGTCTAAGGAGTCACGAATGGTGCCGAACATTGTACAATCATCGGTGACCATTCCCACTTCTGACCTTGTGATGGAGCGAAGGTCATTGATGAAGTGGCTGAAGGTGGTTGGGCTGAAAACACTACCCTGAAGAACCCCTGCAGAGGAGTCGTGGAACTGAGATGACCGACTTTCAACAACCATAACCACTTCTATGTGTCAGGTATGACTGTAACCACCAGAGAGTTTGTAACCACAAGACAGTAACCACCTGACATCCATTGATTCCAGTTTTGCTTTGAATGCTGTGACATTTCAAGTGCTCATCCAAATACTCTTTAAAGCTTGAGAGGTTTTTGCCTCAACTACCACTGCATCAGGGACATTTCAGACACCCACCAGCAATGGGTCAAAACATTTTTCCACACACCCCTCCTGTATTTCACCTTAAATGTGTTCCCCCTTGATATTGTCCCTTAAATTAAAGGTAACAGCTGTTTTCTATACCTGCTGTTCATACCCCTCATAATCTTATTCACCTCAATCAAGTCCCCTCGCAACCTTCTCTGTTACAAAGAAAACAATCTGAGCTTATCTAGCCTCTCCTCACAGCTTAAATGCTCCATTCCTGGAAACTTCTTGGCGCATCTCCTCTGAAAACCCCATAGTGCTATCCCATCCTTCATATAGTGCAGTGACCAGAACTGCACACAGTACTCCAACTGTTGCCAAACTAGATAATAAATACTATATAATAAACTTTCACTGTTTATGCATTTGTTCGCAAAACACTCAATGATTTTCCCAATTTGGGCTGTAGGTATTACCTGCCTCATGCACAATATCAGGCAGCATCATGCAGGGCTGCAGCAATTTACAAACTACTGACCATTTGTATGAATCACTTTTTTGTTAACCTTGAAAATCTGTGGCATGGTGGCTCAGTGGTTAGCACTGCTGCCTCACAGCACCGGAGACCTTGGTTTGATTCCGGCCTCAGACGACTATGTGTGGGGTTTACACATTCCTCCTCGTGTCTGCGTAGGTTTCTTCCAGGTGCTGCAGTTTCTTCCTGCAGTCCAAACATATGCAGGTTAGAGGGATTGGCCATGATGAATTGCACATAGTGTCCAGGGACGTGCATGACAGATAGATTAGCAATGGGAAATGCAGTGTTACAGGGATGGAGTATGTCTGTGTAGGATGCTTTTCGGAAGGTCGGTGTGGACTCAATGGGCTGAACGGCATGCTTCCACACTGTGAGGATTCCATGAAATACTGTTTGTATGCAGTGTGTTTGTGATAACTGTGACATTGCATAAGGTATTGATGTCATATCAAAAGCAGAACACAGAAGAAGCTTGATTCCTGAAGAAGGGCTAATGCCCGAAACGTCGATTCTCCTGTTCCCTAGATGCTGCCTGACCTGCTGCGCTTTTCCAGCAACACATTTCCATATCAGCATTGATGCACTGTTAGTGAGACTGAGTAAGAATGTGCATCACTGTTGCATATAAGCTCATGCAAAGTTACAAAATAAAATCATGTAAATCACAGAAAATGCCAACTTGGTGGACTCTTGGACTGCCATTGACACACTCAATCATGAAAAATCACATCACAATTAAGTAGCCAAGGAGTAACAAGAATGCTTCATTGAAATTCTTGCCTTCCTCAGTGTCACTACTGTCAATTCCCCATTCAACATAGGCTGAGAACTTTGCAGCATGATTGCAATGTAGAAGTGACTTTGAAATCAAGTTCACAACAACTAGCATTTCAGTTATCAAAAACGTGTGTGGCTATGGTGGTTAATTTAGCAGAGCATCCATGTATATATTCCACGCTGTTGATCTCATGCAATTGTAATTGTTTGATGACAGAGAGCTGCTCAGTCAGGCCAATTTCAACTCACATGAGGAGTCATTGGGAGCCAACAGCAATCTTACACTTGAGCCGTGGTGACAGTGCCCAGCACTTTTATGGGCAGGCCTCATTTCAATATTGTTAGTCCGCGTGTCTGCTTTGAATGAAAAGCAGCAGTGGTCAATGGCTTGAAAGCAAAGGTCCCTGAGATCCACTCAACAACACCAAAAGATGTTGAGTCCTTATGAGGATGCATTGCAAGCACATTCCAGCTGGAAAGGCAAGCTGCAGAGATTTTAACTTTATTTGTGAGGCCTGCACATGTGCCCCTCCTGGCCCTGCTCAGTTTGATAGCCTAGGGAACATCACTGGCTTCTTGGAGCAACTAGAGGGAAAGAACTGCTCAGTAAATGTTACGTTTATGTGAGGGGATGCTGCTGTTCACTCACTGCTTTCTCTGGAGGTTCATTCAACACAAGAACCATTTTGTGCAAAAAAGTTGCCCCTTATATCTTTTTAAAATCTTTCTTCTCTCACCTTAAAAATATTTCTCCAAATCTTGAAATCCTCCACCCTAGGGAAAAAAACATTTGTCATTCACCTTATCACCCTTTTTGGGTCTCCTTTTCTGAGGAAGGATGTTCTTGCTCTCAGGAGAGTGTAGTGAAGGTTTACTAGTCTAGTTCCAGGGGTGACAGGACTGATGTATGAGGAGAGATTGACTAGGTTAGGATTGTTTTCGCTGCAGTTCAGATGAATGAGGGGTGATCTCACACAGACTTATAAAATTCTAACAGAACTAGACAGGGTAGATACAGGAAGGATGTTCCTGATGGTGGGTCACAGTCTGAGGATTTGGGGTAGACCATTTGGGACTTAGATGAGGAGACATGTCTTTACCCAAAACATGGTGAGCCTGTGGAGTTCATTACCACAGGAAGTAGTTGATGTCAAAACATTGAAGGTTTTCAAAAGACAGCTAGACAAATGCACTTGGGGCAAATGGGATCAAAGGTTAAAGGGAGAAAGCAGGATTAAGCTATTGATTTGGACAGTCAGCCATGATCATGATGAATGGAGGAGCAGGCTTGAAGGGCTGAATGGCCTCCTCCTGCTCCTATCTTCTATGTTTCTATATTTCGATCTCTACCCCTCATGTATCTATAAGCTATTAATTCTAGAATTCTCATCCTTGTTTTCAATTCATTCCACTTCAAGCTTCTGAAATCTTCTCGAGACCCACAACAATCAAACATTTCTACATTTCGCCAATACTGGCTCCCAGAGAATCCCCAGTTTAAATTGCTTGGGTTTCTTCAGCCCCTTTGACTTTAATGTATGTATTTTCTAACTGTTTACCATCAGGATGTTTTGTGTACTTTCTTATACTTGGAGTGTCAATCCCAGTTAAATAAATAATCAACACACTTTTAAGTTTTCAAGATAAAGAAAGATATTTATTCTAACACAGCAATTCTGAATTTAAAAAAAAACACCACACTCTCTATCTCTCTCATACAAACATGTACAAAACATTGGATGCAGATGAAAGTTTGAAAGAGAGACAGCTTGGAGCTTAACTCATTAGAGTTTCAAAGAATAAGATGCAATCTCATTGAAGCAGAAATAATTCTTAAGGGTCTTGACAGTGTAAATACTGAGAGGATATTTTCCCCGATGGGAATATCGAGGACCAGAGGACATAATCTAGGAATAAAGCAATGCCAATTTAAGACTGAGATGAGGGGAATTTCTTCTCTCAGACAATTGTGAGTCTTTCGAACTCCTTGCCACAGAGACCTGTGGAGGTAGCGTCCTTGTGAACATTTAAGACTGAGATAGATTGAATCTTAGCCAGAAGGGGAGTCAATTGTTCCAGGGAAAATGTAGGAAAGTGAGATCTCAGATCAGCCATGATCCTCTTGAATGAAGAAACAGGCTTGAGGGGCCAAATGGCTTTGTCCTGTTCTTAGTTATTATGGTCTTATGACTGTTAATTCTGTCTCTGATTTATAAATCCTGTCCCTCCAAGTGGTAGGCCTATTGTTCATTAATGGATGGCTTAAATGTTAATCCCTAGAAGGGGGGTCAATTAGTCCATCATGGCTGCATTAGCTGTTCCACCAAGCATCATTACCTTGTGCCATTCTCATGCTTTTTCCCCCACACCCTTGCAAACTATTTCTTTCCAAACAATGACCCGATGTCCTTTAGAATACCTGAATTAAACCTGCCTCCATCACACTCCCAGGAAGTGCATTGCGTACCCTAAGTAATCGCTGAGTAAAAAAGGTGTTTCTGACATCACCCTCACTTTTTATTGCACGTTCCTTTAAATCTGTGCCCTCTCATTCTTGTTCTTCCGACAAGCAGTAACAGCTTCTCGCTCTCTACTCTGTCCAGCCCACTCATGATTTCGAAAAACCTATATCATTTCTCTTTCAGTCATCTTCTTTCCAAGGAGAACAGTCCCAACTTCTTCAATCTATCCTCAGACCTGCAGCTTCTGATTCCTGGAGCCATTCTTGTGAGTGGCTTCTGCACTCGCTCCAATACATTCATATCTTTCTTATAATGTGATACCTACAGTGGTATATAGTATTTCACCTGAGTCTAACAATTGTCTTACAAACTCAGCATCACCTCCTTCCTCTATGCCCCAATTAATAAAACCTATAACACTGCATGCTTTGTTAACAGCAATCTCCCCTTGTCCTGCCACTTTTACTAACCTGTGCACATAGGCACCTGGTCCCTCTGTCCCTGCACCCCCTTAACTATTGTACTCTCTATTTTGTATTGTTTTTTAATGCTCTTCTTACAACGCGAAACACCACATACTGCTTTGTAGTGAATCTCATTTGGCACCTGTCTGCCCACTCCACCAACGCATCAATGTCCTTTTGGAGTTCCACAGTGGTCTCCTCACAGTTTACAATTCTTCCAAATTTCATGTCAAACTTTGAAATTGTCCCCTGCAGACCAAGATTCAGATGATTAATATGAAATAACTCTACAGAGATTGGTACCCAATCACCAAGTCACCCTTTCTTTACATGTAAATAGTCCTTGACACTCGTTCGGCTTCCTCAGAGCCGGCTCTCAGAGCAAACAACGGGTTTCCTGGTTATTTCTGTCAGCCAGGACTCCCTGAATGGACCAGGTTAACAACCCCAATCAGGGAACTCATATTCTATGAGGTCCACCTGGCCCTCGTTCCAATCACTACGTCCCTGCCCCTCTAAGTCTGGGGACGTAGGCCTGCTCTTTTCCTTGGAGCCTCACATTGGGTTCAGTTCCTCCAACTCAGCCTTGGATACAGGCAGCATGTACCAGACCGTGGCCTGTCTCTTGCACCCAAAACATCTCAGAAGCAATTCATCCTCTTCTTTAGGTAATAAAGGAGTTGAAACTACAATATTCATCTCAGACTTGGAGGCTCCTTCGATGCTAGATGGAAGGAGAGAACCTGTGCGTTCTGACTGCCTTTCGCTATTCTGAGGGGCTGGGTATGCTTGGCTCCTGCCTCATATGTGAGTTTGCAAAAGTAGACTCATAGTTCCATTCAGCATGGAAACTTCAGTCCAACTAGTCCATGCTGAACATAATCCCAAATTAAACTAGTCCGACCAATCTGCTCCTGGCACATTTCCATCCAAACTTTACCTATTCATGTACTTATCAAAGTGTCTTATAAATGTTGTAATTATGTCTGCATCCAACACTTCCTCAGGAAGTTCCTTCTACATGTGAATCACCCTTTGTGTAAAAAAAATTGCCCCTCAATACTTTTTAAAATCTCCCTCCTTTCACCCTGTAAAGTATATCCCCAGTCTTGAAATCTCTCATCCTATGGAAAAGATACTACCATTAACCCTATCTATACCCCTCCTGATTTTAAAAAACCTCTACAAATCCTCAACCACCCCAATGTCCACAAAGGGAGCTGCATCAGGACATTACTACACACGGCAACACACCAGAACTACACAGGAATGAGGAAGAATACCTATACAAGTTCTTCATAAACAATGGATACTCCAACAGCTTCATCTGGCAATTCCTAATGGACCGACAATACCAGAAGGACACTGTAATCCCCAATACACTGGTCACCCTACCCTATATCAAGAACATATCAGAAATGATGACCAGACTCCTGCGACCACTAGGAATCCTGGTATGGCACCAACCCATAGCCACACTACACCAACTACTCACAGGGCAAAAGACCTCATACCCATACCAAGAAGGGCCAACGTAATATACAAAATCCCATGTAACAACCACCATAAACTACAGACAGACTGAAAGAAAACCAACTGTTCTGGATACTGAACACCAACGAGCAGCAAAACAGCACGACCAACTCTCCTTCACTTCAGTAAACACAGACAAAGAGGGCCACCAATCTGACTGGGACAATTAACCATCCTAGGACAAGCTAAACAGAGACATGCATAGGAATTCTTCGAGACCAGGTTTTCAACCCGCAATGCCATTAACAAGCATGTTGACATCGACCCCATATACAAACCACTGCAAAGGTGAACCAGAAGTGAGACCACCCCAGCTTAACATCCACATCCACAACCCGAACGACAAATCTTTGCAAGAACCTCTAAAGTCACTTTTGCTTTACTAAACCAAACTTTGTACATCACGGGACCTGACCTTGCATCGATCATGCCTCTTACCCATGGAGAGCCATTTCCGTGGTTTCGGCACAAAGCTTTAAACCCGGAAGTAAACAGTCTCTCTTGCTTGGAGGCGTCTGTGTCCACCATTGGAATTCCTGATTCTGTTTCACCATCCCCCTCACCCCCAGGTCCAGGAAGATCAGATTTAACCTGGTGTAGAGTTTTCACTCCATTAGCAACTCTGCTGAAGCTATCCCTGTAGTTGAGTGAGGGGTGGTCCTACAATCAAATAGGAACCAGGGCAGTTTGGTATTGAATGAAGCTGTAGGCTGTTTCCTTAAGTCAGCCTTCAAAGTTTGTACTGCTCTTTCTGCCAAACCATTGGATGATGGATGGTATGGAGTTGTCCTTATCTATCATTCGACTTTAGGAAATATTGTTGGTAACTGTTGGCCCGTTGTCTGTGACCAACACTTCTGGGAGCCCGTGTATTGCAAAAGATGCTTGCAGCCTTTTTAATGTCATTCCCGTATTTGATGAATGAACTCTATGCACATCCAATCACTATGAGTGGACATCCACAATGATGAAAAATGCTGAGTCCATGAAAGAGACAGTATTTTCGACATCTAACCTCATCTGGGGTTTTACCCAGCCATTCCCACAAATGTGGGGGAGCTGCTGGTAGTAAATTTTATCCTTGTTGGCACTCTGGGCTCTGCCCCACCAATGTGGCTATGTCTGCATCCAATCCTGGCCACCAGATATAACTTCAGGAGAACATCTTCATTTTGGACACTTCTGGATAATACTGGTGCAGTTCGGCCAGTAACCGGGGGTGATCTTTGCCTGGGACAATCACTCCTGCTTCCCATAATAAAATGCCATCCTCCACCATGATCTGATCTCACCGGGTCCTGAAAGGTTGTGATGGCCCTTTTGTTTTCGCAATCACCACCAGCTCTTTTAGTTTGGCCAGGACTGGATCTTTTTGTGACCACAGTCTGATATTGAATGAGAATTAGAATCCCTCCTGTGTGGAAACAGGCCCTTCAGCCCAACAAGTTCACAATGATCCTCCAAAGTGTAACCCACCCAGACACATTTCCCTACCCTTTATTTATCCGTGACTAATCCCTGAACACTACGGGCAATTTTAACATGGCCAATTCACTTGGGAGGAAACCGGAGCCCCTGGAGGAAACCCACGCAGACATGGGGAGAATATGCAGACTCCACGCAGACAGTTATCCGAGGCTGGAATCGAGCCCAGGTCCCTGGCGCTGTGTGGCAGCAGGGCTAACCACTACATCACCGTGCCGCCCATTAAAAGTCAGTTTAGAAACCACAACACTGCGATGGCTGGGAGTCGAACCCGGGTCAACTGCTTGGAAGGCAGCTATGCTCACCACTATACCACTATCACCCTGCTGTTTGGCAGTGACCGGAAGGGTGTCCAGAAAGTTTAAAACCAGAACATACTCTTCCAGTGGCAGATACATCGGTCATGTATCTGTCAGAGGGAGGAAGCTTAAGCTAACCACATTTGCTACTTGGTCTCCCGAACAGTGTTCCAACTTGTAATTGTACGCACTTAGAATGAAAGCCCACTGCTGAATTCAACTTGAAGGTATGGATGGCACAGCCTTGTCCCCTTTGAGTAGCCCTAGAAGAGGTTTGTAGTCTGTTACAATCGTAAAATTATGTCTGTAAAGGTATAAGTGGAACTTTCTCACACCAAAGATAGCTGCCAAAACTTCCTTCTCTATCTGTGTGTAGTTGAGCTGTGCATCAGACAAAGTCTGGGAAGCATACACTATTGGGCATTCCCCTCCATTGGGCCATCTGTGAGCCAACATTACTCCGATTCTCGCCGGACTGGGAGACGTTGCATGCCAGCATTACATCTCACTTGGGATCATAGTGTGCCAATACCTTAGACGATGATAGCTGCTTCTTTGCTTCCCTAAAGGCTTCATCTTGGCTATGAGATAATTTCCAAAGCCGACCCATTTTCAATAGTAGATGTAAGATACCAGGATGGACACCAGATTACGTGTGAATTTTCTGTAATAATTCACTGATCCAAGGAAAGACCTAAGCTCCAGTACAGACAAGGGAGCTGAGGCAGCTTTGACCACTTTCACGTTATCTTCCAACTGGTGTAACCCAGTTTTTTAGACTCTGAAGCCCAAGTAGATCACTAGAAACGCACATTTTTCCCTTCTAAGGTGTACACTTGCCTTGGAGACCAAATCCAAGTTCTGTAACTGCCCTTTATTGGTGTTCCATGTTGTTAGCACATCACCCAGAGGAATGGTGACCTGAGGTGAACCTTGTAAAATGTTCTCCATCATGGCACAGGCCATGATACCCCATATGGCAGACTCATATATTGGTATAAACCCTTATGGGTATTAATTGTATCTTACTTCTGGGAATCCTCATATAACCACAAAGGTGAACCAAACCGCTGGACTTCACAATAGGTACAACTGGTACTGCCCTTTCTGCAAGCTGGATTGGTTTGGTGATTCCTTTGCTTTCCTAGCCCCGATTTCTGCCTCTACTTTGGTCCATAAGGCAAATGGACTGGATGGGCCTTGCAGAAGCATGGAATTGTTTTGCAATCAATATGCAGGATGGCCTTGGCTCTTTTGATAATCCCTAGACCTTCCTGAAAAACATCCGGGTATTTAATTAGGACTTCACTCAGGTGGCGATTTTCTCATTGAAAAATATCGAGCCCAGAGGTGAATCTTTCTCAACCAATTTCACCGCATCAGGCTTGGGCCTGAGCATTTTACTACAATCAGTGGTAACTGAACCAGCTGCTTGTCATATGAGACTAGAACCAAAGTTATACCCTTAATCGAGAAAGCTCCCCCAGGATATGTTCTCAATCTAGCTGAGGTCTTATGCAAACTAAAGGGTTGGAATCCAAAGCGAATTTTCTTAGAAGCTGGTATCCATCACTGATACAGCCGGTATCAACCTCAATTAGAATCGGGTGACCATTGAAACCAGACGTTTATTTTGATTGTTTCTGACTTCGATGTTGCTAAGCAGAGCTCTGAAGAAGAGTCACCGAAACTTGAAACGTTAGTTCACTCTCTCTCCATGTATGCTGCCTGATCTGCTGATTTCTAGCACTTTTTGTTTTCAGTTAGGAATAAATGGGTCTTTTGCAGGCTGAGTGGGGGGCCACAGGTGTCAGTGCTGAGGCCCCAACTCTTTACAATTTGCATCATCAAGATGGCGGCAGGGTAGAGCTCCTGAGGCGGAGCTCAACCATCAAATGGCTTTTCTCTTTTCTCTTTTCTCTTTTCTTGTTCTTTTCTTCTTTTCCTTTCCTTTACATACCTCTTGTCCTGAGCTTGGACGGCATTGGCAGCAGTGTGGACTCAAGTGAGCTCCTACTTTCCTTTCCGGGACGGTGGGGGGTGGGGGGAGCATGGGACCTGAAATCAGAATTGGCGGCTACCACTTTGGCGGAGGCGACATTGGAGAGGTGAGCTGATCAGCAAAAAGATGGCAGATAAGGATCAGCGATTTTGTCATCGGTTGGGTCTGGCGCTGGCTGTGAAGTGGTGGCAGAAGGGCGTCACAGCGATATCGATGATGTGGGCACAGCGGCAAGAGATGCGATTCCGACATTGGTAGGTATGGCACAGGTGGCAGCAAGGTGGTATGGAGGAGAATCAGCTCAGCGACAAAAAATGGTGCCTGAAGAATGGCGGCTTCAATGTTGGTTGGGTCCGTTGTAGATGACAGCGAGGCAATGGAGAAGGTGCAGGCGTCGTTGATAATGGTTCAGGACTGATGGATTCTCTTTAAGATATATTTTATGGGCGGCACGGTGGCTCAGTGGTTAGCACTGCTGCCTCACAGCGCCTGAGACCCGGGTTCAATTCCCGCCTCAGGCGACTGACTGTGTGGAGTTTGCACGTTCTCCCCGTGTCTGCGTGGGTTTCCTCCGGGTGCTCCGGTTTCCTCCCACAGTCCAAAAGATGTGCAGGGTCAGGTGAATTGGCCATGCTAAATTGCCCGTAGTGTTAGGTAAGGGGTAAATGTAGGGGTATGGGGTGGGTTTCGCTTCGGCGGGTCGGTGTGGACTTGTTGGGCCGAAGGGCCTGTATCCACACTGTAATGTAATCTAATGTAATCTAATCTGTAATGTAATCTAATCTAATCTATATATTTCTAGTCTTTGTTCTTATTCTTAAACCATTCAAAATGGCAACAGTGGAAAAGTTTTCTATTGTATTTTATTGATTTTTCTCACTTTAAAATGCATGCGCCAATAAAATTATTCATTCATTATGGATGAAAGGCTCAAAGATATGATAGTTACATTTGCAGATGCCACAATGATAGGTAGGAAAATGAGTTGTGAATCCGTTATAAGGAACTGACAAAAGGAAAGAGATGAGTTAAGTGAGTGGGCAAAGATCTGGCAAATGGAGTACAATGTGGAGAAACTTTGAAGGTTTGTGAAGGTTTGTAGCTCAGGTTGAGGTTTAGGGTGTAGGTTTGCTCGCTGAGCTGTAGGTTTGATATCCAGATGTTTTATTACCTGGCTAGGTAACATCATCAGTGGCGACCTCCAAGTGAAGCGAAGCTGTTTTCTCCTGCTTTCTATTTATATGTTTGTCTTTGAAACTTTAAAATTATCCATTTTGGTGGAAAGGATAAAAAAGAAGCATATTATCTAAATGGTGAGATCTGGGTGTCCCTAATGAATGAATCAGATAAGTTCATATACAACTACAGCAAGTAATCAGGATAGTCATAGAAGGCCCATTTTTATTGTAAGAGGAATTGAATGTAAGAGTTGGGAGGGTATGCTTCAGTTCGACAGGGCATTGACAAGACCACATCAGGAGTACAGTACTGGTCACTGTAGACACTGAAGGAGCTTAATGCTATGGAAGCAGTTAGGAGAGGTTTGTTAGATTAGTACCTAGAGTAGGCAGATTTCCTTGTGTGGAAAGACTGGACCTGTGTGCTTCAGAGTTTAGAAGAGTCAAGGAAAACTTTACTGAAACATGTAAGATCCTGAGGAAACCTGACCAGGTGCATATTGAAATGATGTTTCCGTGTGTGTAAAGTTCTAGAACCAGGAGTCATAGTTTTAAAAGTAGCGGTTACCTATTTTGTAAAAAAATGATAAAGAAATACTTTTTTTCTCTCAAATGGTTGAGAATCATTGAAATCCCATTCCTCAAAAGCATCGCAAGCAAAATCTTTGACTATTTTAAGCAATGAATTTGTGATTGTCAAAGGACTGGAGGGTTTGAGTTATAGAGAGAGGTTGGATAGGTTGGGATTTTTTTCACTTGAATGCGGGAGGTTGAAGGCCTTATAGAGTTTTATAAAATCATGGAGGGCATAGAGAGGATGAATAGTTAAGGTATTTTCCTTCAGGTGGGGGAGTTCAAAACTAGGATCATATTTTTAAGGTGAGAGAAGAAAGATTTAAAAGGGACCTAAGAGGCAACTTTTTCACACAGAGGGTGGTTCATACGTAGAATGAACTGCTAGAGGAAGTGATAGATGTAAGTACAGTAACAACATTTGAAAGATATTTGGATAGTTGAATGAATAGGAAGGATTTGGAGGGTTATGGGCCAATGCAGGAAAATGGGATTAGTTTAGCTTGGGGAGCCTGGTCGGCATGGACATGTTGGACCAAAAGCCTGTTTCATGCTGTATGAGTCAAGGGCATGGATAGAGTAAATAGATAAAGTCTTTTCCCCGGGTTGGGGGAGTCCAGAACTAGAGGGCATAGGCTTAAGGTGAAAGGGGAAAGATAAAAAAGAGACCTAAGGAACAACGTTTTCACGCAGAGTGGTACGTGTATGGAATGAGCTGCCAGCGGAAGTGGTGGAGGCAAGTACAATTGCAACATTTAAAAGGCATCTGGATGGGTATATGAATAGGAAGGGTTAAGAGGGATATGGACTGAGTGCTGGCAGATGGGATTAGATTGGGTTGGGATATCTGTTTGGCATGGGCAAGTTGCACCGAAGGGTTTATTTCCGTGATGTACATCTCTATGATTCTATGACTCTATAAATCAAAGATTATTAGAGATACATAGGAATTAAAATCAAATTATTTTATTGAATGGTAGAGTAAACACAAAGTGTCAAGTGGCCTACATTTGATCTTTATCTGTATGTGTGTGTTGTAAATTTTCAATATTGCTCTTCATTCCGAGTTCGAGTTTCTGCTTACACTTGTCATAAGCACATGTTTTTCCTTTCAAATATTAATTTCTACCTCCTTTGTCATCCAAGGATCTCTGGATTTTTTTCCTTACCTTTCCCATTTGAGGAAATATACATTGCCACGACCTGAGCTATCTCCCCTTTGGAAGTAGCCCATGTTCAGTTATTGCTTTTCCTGCCAAAATCTTACTCCCGTTAATCCTGCCCAAATCTGACCTTGCCCATTGAAGTCCACTCCCCACCAAATGATTTTTATCGCTCTGGATTGTTGCACATCACTCTTCACCACCAGTGATACAATGTTCACTGTTTCTTAAATAGCATTTTATCCACTTGGTCCACGTCATTTCCAAGGACTATGTCCAAAGAATGCATCTTTTTTATTGAACCGAGCACTTACTGCTGTTGAAAACTCTCCTGAAAACATTCTAGGAATACTTGTCCCTTGTACTACAAGTATTCTAATCTATATTTGATCAATTGAAGTCTACCATTATAACTTCTTGATAATATTGGCATTCCTCTGTAACACTCCTGAAGATTTGCCCATCTATACTTTTCTAATAGTTAGCAGTGGTCAATAGACTATACCAAGTAATATAGTTGTACTCTTCATTCTGTAGGTCTAACCAAAATTGTTTCTCTCTTTGAATACTCTGAGACATCCTCTTTCTCCACCATTGCCATGTACTCTTTAATCCGTGCTGCTACCTCTCCACCTTTTGTTCCTTTTCTATCTTCCCTGATCAACTCTTATCCAGGAATATTTAACAGCCAGTCCTGCTCTGAAAACACTGAGGTAAGTCAGTATTTTCACCACAATATTGTATTTCCTACTGGCAATCAGTGTGTATAATTCCCCAAACTTATTTTCTGTACTCCGCGCATTAACATTCATGCTCATTAACTCTACTTTGGACTTTGTTTCTTTCCTCCTTACTCTGACTTTTCTTTCAACTTGCTATTCTCTATGATAGTGCCAGCTGTATCAGCAAGTACTTTACAAATCCTGGTATTCCTCTCTATTATTCTCTCCTGGTTGCCATTCTCCTGCCAAGTTAGTGTAAAGCCCACATAGCGACACTTGCGAAACATCATACAAGGGACTCAGTCCCAGTTCAGTTCACTGGTTTCTACACATGCCATCTTTCCAAAAGCCAATTTCAGTGCCCCAGGAACCTAATGCCCTCCCAAAAGCATCATTTTCCCAGCAACACATTCATCTGCCTTATCCTCCTGTTTCTATCCTTATTTGTATACAGTACTGGGAGCTATCCAGAGGTTGCTAGATTCAAGGTCTGTTTGCTAAATTTCTACCTAGATCCCTTGATCTGATTCCGGGGCGATATCTTCTTTCCTACCTAAGTCACTTGGGTCACATTAGAACACATCCACTGGCTGTTCAAGTTTCCCAAAAAGAATGTCCTGTAGCTGTTCTGTGGCATCCTTAACCCTGGCACCGGAGAGGCAACATACCATCCTGGAATCACATTGAAGGCTATAAAAATGCCCGAGTGTTTCCTTAACTAATGAATTCTTTATCACATCGCTCCTCCTTTCTATTCATCTCCTCTTGTACAGTCAAGTCACTTGTAGTGCCAGAAGCTTTGCTCTGACTACGCTCCCTTGAAGAATGTCAAACAGTCTCATCAGCTTCCAAAATGGGAAGACAATTTATGAGTAGCACCCCAGGGGACTCCTCGACTATCTGCCTGTATCTTTTGAACTGCCTAGGGATCACCCATTCCCTTCTTTCCTTTAGTCCCTTCAGCCCACTCTCTAAATGTGTTGTCCGCCTCAATTGCCAGTCCAGGGTCTCAAGAGATTCAGTTGAGGTGGTACCCGAGCACCCTGGTAAACAGGCATGGGCAGCCCAGGCAGGCAGCCTTCGGTCACTAAAGATGAATAGAAAGAGCATCTTGTCAGTGCCATGCTGTTTCTGAATCTCTGGGAAACCCAGCAACTGAAAGGAGGTGAACACTGATCTGTGGAAGAGGTATGTGTATTGTCAGCACTTTTCTTTTGCATGTCAAATACTTCCTTCTACCTCACTAAGCTTATTTCTAAACCTTAACGATGACATAACACTGCTCCCCACTCCCATACCATCCAATATTTTCCCAACATCATATATGATCTTTTGGCAATCCCTTCACCCCCTGTGGTTCTCCAGAGTTTCCCTGAACCTTCTTCTCACCACCTCTCATCGCTGTGTTCCACCCAATCCCCCATCCTCCACTCGCACCCATGGTAGCTCCTCCAACCTCTTACCCCTCCCAGCTCTCAGGCTGGATCCTGGTGTCACTGACCATCTGACCAATAGCCATTTTGATTGCATGCCATCATGAAACAGGGCTCAGAAATGACAACAAGCCCTGGTGTTAATTAAGACAGACAATGAGAGGAACCCATTCTTCTGGGTTCTGCAATTGCAAAATCGCACTCTTTCCCTACCCCGATGTCTCCCTCCCACCCAACTGATATAAAACCCAATCAATTAGCTGATGAGTATTTATGTTAACAGCTTGGCAACAGGAGTAGCTTGTTCTAGTTCCAGTAACTCCTCAGTACTGTTGCAGGAATGTTATTCAGGCCCATAGACTTTGCTGTATCCAGTGTCTTCAGCCATGTCTTGATATCTCAAGGACTGCATTGACTGATGACTGGCATCTGTGATGCCAAAGACCTCAGAGGTGGCCAAGATGATTGATCCAGTCAGGGATGACGCCTCCCAGCTGGATGTTAGTGAAGACACATTGGAGAAAAATAGCGTGAAGAATCATGTCAAAGGTTGCAGGCAGGTCAAGAAGGATGATGAAGAATAGTTTACCACTGTCATTGACACTTAAGATGTCATTTAATACACAAAATTTGGCAAGTTTATGTTAAGAATTAACTAAAACTATAATTACGGAAATCACATTCTAAATGATAGATTTCTTACATTATGACTGGCAAGTAGGTACATTTGAATGGAAAGTCTTGAACACTACATTCCTGAGCCTGTCTGAAAATTCCCTTATGAGATTACATTGGTCATTAATGGTGTAAGGAAAGAGAAGTGGTAAGCAGGTTATATCGACAGCAACAACAGATAAAGGTCATAGTGTCAGCCATGCTCATGTAAAATGTACTAGACTTACTATACAGCCACTCACCAGTGATGGTATCATGTCAGGCTTGCACTTCACACTAACAAACAGACTCAAAAGCATACTTCCAAGTGCATGAAATTGCTGAGAAAAAATTTACACATTTCTGCCTTCGTGAATGTATTAACCTTATGCTGTACTTTCTTTTGTAAAATTCAAAGGAAGAAAAGAGTGGGAAAGGCTGACTGGATAGGACGCATCATTATCTCTTGCAACCACTGCACAAAACACGAGACCCAGTAAACCAAAACCCTGAATCACAGAGCCCTGCGTTCTGTCAGCACTCTGAAACATTGACTTTCTGTAATTAGCTGATAGGTTTAAGAAATTCTCACTTAATATGAAGTGGGTTAATTATGAACTCAACCTTTTCAAGCTTAAGTCTGCTGGTAGCAGAAGTATGTAACTATCAGCATGATCGCAACTCACTGCTCTTCAGGAAATGAAATGAGGCTTATTTACATTTAGAGTGATTCTTGCTTAAAAGTGAAAGTAAGAGAACCCTGTGCTGTTAATCACATCAAAGCTTTTAAAAATTAACTTTTAACAGCAGCTGAAGAGACTTAATAAATCCCAGGAGGGCAAATTCCTCCAATTTTCTGGTTTAGATGTCAATTTTTCCACAATACCACTTAAAAAATCATTTGACAGATTCCTGATGTTTTGTCTCCCATTAAAGCTTTCCTGACAAACTGCAAAGTTATAATTGGTGAACCATGTAGCGTACAGATATTGAGCCTGGATCCACAATGTAACTTGGGAAAATATGTGCAACCAAACTAGTATAAAATATTCCCATGTATTAGGCAACAATTTTGAACATTAGTCTAGCATATGTGTCTCTGACAGTACATTATTCACTGACAATACCTTTCTCACTTGTGTTCTAGGCAATCGCCAACACTTATAGTTCAAACATTGCAGTAGGAGTCACAGCTTCTGATGCAATGAAATTTGTCAGAAAAGGTTTCCATTAGCCCTCTTTAAAAATGAAACACTTCATTTTGATCAAGTCTTAGCTCTGATGAAAATTTTAACCTTAAGGATTTGAAGCTGAATTGATTCAGTAAACACCAGACCACTCAGTGACTTCTCTAATTTTAAAAATGTAACATAAAGTAGGTTGCCTGATATACTACATCATGCCAAGTTAGGGCCAGCGCGGTGACTCAGTGGTTAAGCACTGCTGTCTCACAGCACCAGGGTCCCAGGTTTGATTCCAGCCTCGGGTGACTGTCTGTGTGAAGTTTGCACATTCTCCCTATATCTGCGTGGGATTCTTCCCACAATTCAAAGATGGGGAGGTCGGGTGAATTGACCATGCTAAATTGCCCATAGTGTTAGGTGCAATAGTCAGAGGGAAATGCGTCTGGGTGGCTTACTCTTCGGAGGGTCGGTGTGGACTGGTTGGGCTGAAGGGCTTGTTTCCACACTGTAGGGAATCTAATCTAAACTAATCTTAATCAATAACAGGCAAAGTAGCCGCAGTAGTGATACAGTTAATGACAACACACTTAGATTTGGGACATTAGACCTGGTGGCTAACATATATTTCTACTAGATGGTGTGCTTGCATGAACATTGTGTTGTCCCACATGAGTAAATAGCACATTCACACATGATATCACCATAACGAATAGTCTCTTGAGTGCAAAGCCAAATGAATCTCAGCACTAAGGAATGGCATCCCAGCATCTTCAGGACAGAGGGGAGAAAATGGCAAAATAAATCCTGAGAACAGGGATGTCTCACACACAATTCAATATTCAGGCAGGAATGACCAATTTCCAAAAAAAAATTTTAAAAAAATGGGCAAACCAGTTAATTTTATCAATTCAAAAACACAGGTTGAAATTTTATAACCCACGTCAACACTGTTGAGCATGACCTGCCTGCTTGACATTTTATAGGAGCATGGCAGAAGTGTCAAGTTACCCATCTGCCCTTGAGCCTATTGAGGGTTCTAAGTTGCCAACTAAATAGCAACTTAAGAGCCTCAACCACAAAGTGCCCCCACATCCGCCACCTGCAACCATATTGGCTGCAGCAGGGATTGCAAGAGTCAGGTGGGTAGCCAGTAGCTTTTACAATGTATGCTGGTGCCATGCAGAAGGTGAAGGTATCTTCTTTGAGCACGCCATGTGTCGGTCAGGGAGACAGCCCCACCTTCTAACCCTCCTCTTCAATATCCCTATCCAGCCTCCCAAACCCTAACTCTCTCCTCCATCTTGCTGGATCTTACCAGCCAAGCCATACTAATGCCACAGACTGGCTTCCTTTAAGCTTTTCTTTTCTGAGGACTGACTATAGTCCTAGCAATGTCTACTGTTCAAACCAGGCATTGCTGGAACTATAGAGCTGGAAGGTTTTCCCTGCACCAATTAATGTTAAATGATTTTGGAGCAGGCATTATCAATGGGATATGTTGCCCATTGACCCTTGAGGGGACAGCATGGACAACCTTTAGCTTTAGGTCCTTACCTTGTTTCGCAAATATTCACAGAGCGGTTTCGGGTAACAAAGTATTCAGGAAACAAGATGGGGTGACAGTATTAATTGAGGTGAAACTTGCAGTGTTGGAGAGAGAAAGAGAATGTGTCAGAAAGACCAAAGGCAGGATCTATTTGGCTAAAGCTAATGAATTTCGAGTTTCAAAAGGGGATTGGATTTATTATTTGGAAAGGAAAAATTGCAAGGCCATGGGGAAATGGCCATGGAGTTAGTTCAAATATTCCTGTAGAGGGCCAGCACAGACAAGGTGAGCTGAATAACTTTCCGCATTGTAATCATTCAATGATTTGAGAAGGAATCTGCCAAAGGAACTCTACAGCCTGTACTCATGTGGTGAACATCAGCTGTGTTTCATGTGACTGCCTGTGATTTTATCTTATAAAAGGACAAGGTGCAAGCTGTAAACATCACACAAAAAGCAGCACGAGTGATTACGGTAGCATCACTGGCAATAACTGTCACAGATACAAGCAGCAGCTTATTTATATTTCATTCACACTGCTGCAGAATGTAGCTTCAGACAGGATGCACAAAGTATGCAAAGTGTTGCAAAGAGAGAGTGGTCTATACTTTTCTCTCTCAGACTCGGGAATGGCAACCTGACACATCTGGAAGAATCAAAGCTGCCCTTCTCTTAACACTCCATCCGAAATTCCACTGATTCTAATCCAAAGTAAAATCACTTGGACTCTCAAATGCACTTGCACTCTGACCCTGTCTGTCTCCCATTGGGCAGGTTAGTTATCGGTTATCAACCCAGACATAAGAACTAAAACAAAATGTGGCAAAGGATGGTGACATCGTAAAAGATGTTTGAATCAATCCACAGCTTTTGGAATCAGAAGAAACTTTATTTTGAAACTAGCTGAATTATACTTGACCTCAAAGAAATTGCTGCTGTCAAACATTGTCAGAAATATGGGAATTGTTCTATTTCTTGGTCACTAATGTCATTTACTGTTAATGCCAAACAAACATTCAAAAGCAAAACCTATCGACAGTAAAGCTAAAAATGTTAAAAATAGATGATTTAGAAGATTTAGGGGCACTTTTCCTAATTAATTGCATGCTGTCAGTGGAGACATCTGAAATATGAACAAATATATCTCAAAGACAATATTCTAGTCCACTTGAAAATACTTGGAGCACTGTGTAAGTAAAATTGAAACGCTTATCAAAATATTCAGCATCAGCTGTTGATCAGATAGAACACAATGACTGTAGCTAGGATTTCTTTCAGTTAGTTTGGAAATTTTATCCATGTAGCCTATTTTTATTCTTTGGTGGATAAACTTACAGAGATTTTGCAACTCTGCTTTGTAGGCTTGCCTTATGACTTGTCATTGTTTAACTTCATGTTGAAATTGTAACCAAATCCATGACACAAACGCTATCATTCACCACAAGCTCTAAGTATATATTTACTTTGGTAGCATGTTTTCAGCAGAGGTAAAAGGCAGCTCCTGATCTCATCAACCCGTCTTGGTCCAGCATCAGTCCAAGCCACAAGCCATGTTCTATTTGTGGGGTGAAATAACATTTCATTCTCATTAACTTGAGTCAGTCCTGTCATGTATAACACAGTCGGGTCCTGTAATTGTTCCAAGCTGGGAGTCTAAGGTTTCCTATTCAGCTGCCTGCTGCTAGTTATTATTGAAAGACAGTAGCTGAGAGTCGTTCTACTGCCCTGTGAGACACCATGGGAACGGACATATCCACACACAAGGGCCATCAGAATCTTCAACAAGTTGAAAGGGAGTGGAGGGGCTGTTGGAGTGGGGGAGGAAAGGTGAGTGAGTGGTTAGCTTCAGTAATCCGTAAACACAAAGTCCCTCCAGGAGGGACAGGTTTGGCTAGAGCATGCTAGGCTACGGGCCACTGAAGGTGTTTACAATGGAGATAATTGATTGCAAGAATGTAGCTTTTGCCTGCTCACTAAGGGCTTACAATTTGCAAGACAGGTCCCACCAGAAGGAAGCAGAGGATATCAATTAAATCTAGCCACTGGCTTGGAATCTTAACCTTTCCTTTACAGATCATGTTGCATCTGCACTGATAAGAAAATTTCCTTCATCTGAATTTATTCTGTGCTGCATTTCCCAAGTTTCATCTGTTAACATTCAGATCATTCATGATTCTCTGAATGGGTTCATATCTAGATAAGACAAATTATTCAACTTTGGATAATTTCTTGCAAGAGCAAATAATATTGTTTAAGAAGCAGAGGTAGATTCCCTATAGAGTGGAAACAGCCCCTTCGGCCCAGCAAGTCTACATTGACCCAACCAAACCTATTCCCCTACATTTAGCCTTAACTAACACATCCCTGAACACTATGGACAACTTGGCATGGCCAATTCACCTAACCTGCACATCTTTGGATTGTGGGAAGAAACCAGAGCACCTGGAGGAAACCCACACAGACACGGGGAGAATGTGCAAACTCCACACAGACAGTTGCCCGAGGCTGAAATCGAACCTGGGTCCCTAGTCCTGTGAGGCAGCAGTGTTAACCACTGAGCCACCGTGCCGACCCTCAATATTTTTAGAACAGTCAAAATTAGTGCTACTGCAGATATAAAATTGGCCAATCCTGAATTTTGGCCTGATCAAGCAGCCACCGTGGGCGGCACGGTGGCACAGTGGTTAGCACTGCTGCCTCACAGCGCCAGAGACCCGGCTTTAATTCCTGCCTCAGGCGACTGACTGTGTGGAGTTTGCACATTTTCCCCATGTCTGCGTGGGTTTCCTCCGGGTGCTCCGGTTTCCTCTCACAGTCCAAAGATGTGCAGGTCAGGTGAATTGGCCATGCTAAATTGCCCGCAGTGTTAGGTAAGGGGTAAATGTAGGGGTATGGGTGGGTTGCGCTTCGGCGGGTCGGTGTGGACTTGTTGGGCCGAAAGGCCTGTTTCCACACTGTAATGTAATCTAATAATCTAATCAATCAAAGTAACTTGAATGTTGTATTCCAAAACAAGTATTTTCCTCATTGCTGCTTCAAGCTTGTAGACTGAGTGATTTTTGAAGCTCAATTGAAATGACTTGAAATTGTCCTGTTTTTTAAAAGATTAGAAAGCCAATTCCACTGGACGAATAAGGAAGTTATGTATTCAGGTTTGCAGGTAACACAAAGTTAGGGACAGAGCTTTTGTGCAAATAGCAAATGGAACTCACAATAGGACATTGACAAATAAAGGACTGTATAAAAGTGTCTGGAAGCAGTCAATTATCCACTAGCTCTGGGAGAGTGAAATATTTAGATGAGAGATGAGGAGCTGTATAGAGGAATGAGATTTAAGTGTCCAGGTCCATAAAAAACTAACACTGTAACAAAACCTAAAGTTCAAATTCAAACAAAGTATGGAAATCATTCAATATAAAAGAAATAAGAAAATACATCAGGAATATGTGACTTTGGTGGATTTCTCAATGATTTAATAACATACCTTACATCCATTCAAGTTGACAGAATTCGAAAGACAGTGGAATCTGTGGCAGAAGACCAGCTTCCAATGTGACACGGGGTTCAACATATTAGGAATGAGCAGTCCCTTAGCTACACTGGGGGTTTAGTGAAACGAATTATCACTCAGTCTGATAATTTTTAAACAACAGATTTAGCAGATTCTGAGCTTTAAGGACTGCTAGTTAGGCTACTCTAGAAATGGTACATTTTATATCCAAAAAATAAAAGAAATGAAGTTACATTGCTACCCTACTGTTATTAACACAAACTAAATGACTCTCCTTCAAATCTGTCGTGTTTCTGTTTTCACTCTGCTACTGTAAGGTATCTGCTGTGTAAACAAAGACTCCACAAGCCTCTCTGATAAAATTAAATTGTAAAGTGCAGTAGACTATTCAGTGTGACTGTGAAATGTTTGGCTTCCAGAGGGGATCGTCCCCGAAAACAGATCCAGAGCCCATGATGCATGATGTATCTATGATTAAAATGCAGGCAGCATGCCAACTGAATACAGCAGCCAACCACATTGTAGATTGGCTGCATGTGACAGCCAGTGATGTATTTGACTGGAACAGGTAATATCAGTCATGCAAGAGGTGGCTGTGACCTGGGCAACAATGAAGAATTGCACAATATGGATGAGAACGGCACCAAGGTTTTCAAATACTCTACTGGAGATGTTGGCAGAGGTAGAAAAGAGGTCAGATAAGAGGAGAGAGAATCTTATATCCATTCCCAAAGCAGGTTTAGTTGCACACAGGGCATTTAATCAAGCATGAGAGTGGTGGATAGGGACACCATCACATTCCTACGTACTCTTTGATTACTATGTGCAAGAAGAAATACAAATACATCAGGCACACACACAGAAATACAAGGTGAGTCCAAAACATTAAAAGTATCAAAAGTGTTTGAAGATCAGACTCTGAATTGTTTGTGAAAAGCAGATAAAATGATATTGAGGTCATTACTAGATTGCACTGGTAATATTGACATTTACGGTTGAGAAGTAAATTTTTAGAACTCTGTGGTTCTAATTCTGTTTGATGTATTGAATTCCAGCACTTACGGTGAGAGAGACTCCTTTTGTTGTCCTGTTTCCTTATTGTCTGACTGATAGTTGGCTGATTTGTAGCACTCAAAATGGCTAAGTGCCTTTACTTGTGAAACTGGGGCAGCTTGAGGGTAGTTCTTCAACTGTGACCTTTATAACACATTAATGCTCAAACCTAGCCATACACATAAGAATGGTCAGTCCCACTAGCATGCTTCAGTAGATTTGAAACTGATGAAAGCCAGAGAGTACAGGATGATAGAGATAGATTGCCAAAGCAATCTGAACCTGGGCTGAAGAATGACAAATGGAATTTAATCCTGAGAAGTGTGTCATAGAGTCATAGAGATGTATAGCATGGAAACAGACCCTTTGGTCCAACCCGTCCATGCCGACCAGATATCCCAATCCAATCTAGTCCCACCTGCCAGCACCCGGCCCATATCCCTCCAAACCTTTCCTATTCATATACCCATCCAAATGCCTCTTAAATGTTGCAATTGTACCAGCCTCCACCATTTCCTCTGGCAGCTCATTCCATTCACATACCAACCTCTGTGTGTGGTGATAAATTTTGAGAGAGTAACAAGGCAAGGGAGTAAACATTGATGGTAAGACCCAAGGATATACTGAGGATCAGAAGGACTGTTATATGTCCATCTATGTCCATATATCCCTAAAGGCAGCAGGACAGGTAGATAAGACAGTAGGGAAGACAAATGGAATACTTATCTTTATTGGTCAAGCTTTGAATACAAGAGTAAGGAGATTATAACCATAGGACTACAAGATATAGAAGCAGACACTGGCCATTTGGCCCATAAAGTCTGCTTCATCATTCAATCATGCCTGATATGTTTCTCAACCCCATTCCACTGCATTCTCCCCAAATCCTTGATCCCCTTACCAATCAAGAACTTCTTTTGTTCTGTCTTAAATACACACAATGATTTGACCCCCAAGGCCCTCTGCGGCAATGAGTTCCACAGATTAACCACCCTCTGTCTGAAGAAATACCTCCTCACCTCAGGTCTACAGGGTCACCCCTTCACTCTGAACCTGTGCTCTTAGGTCCCAGTCCCTCCTACTAGTGGAAATACCTTCTCCATGCCTACTCTAACCAGATTTTTCAGTGTGCTGTAAGTTTCAATGAGATCCCCCTCATCCTTCTAAATTCCATCAAGTACAGACCCAAAATCCTCAACTGTTCCTCATATGACAAACCCTTCATCCCCGGGATCATTCTTATAAGCCTCCTCTTGGCTCCCTCCACATCCTTCCTTAGATATAGGGCCCAAAACTGCTCACAATATTCCAAATGCAGTCTGAACACAGCCTTATGCAGCCTTAGCAGTACATGTCTGCTCTTGTATTCCAGCCCTCTTGAAATGATTGCTAACATTGCATTTGCCTTCCTAACTGCTAACTAACCCTATACATTAACCTTAAGAGAACCCTGAACTGGGACTCCCAAGTCCCTTTGTGCTTTAGTTTTCTGAAGTCTTTCCCATTTTGAAAATAGTCTACACCTTTATTCTTTATACCAAACTTTCCCACATTGTATTCTATCTGCCATTTCTTCACCCATTCTTCTAACTTGTCCAAGTCCTTCTGCAGCCTCCCCACTTCCTCAACACTGCCTTTTGTTCTACCTATCTTTGATGATGGAGGAGTTTATAACTTTAGTTAGGCCACAGCTGGAGTACTGTGTGCAGTTATAGTTGTCAAACTGTAGAAAGGATAAGACTGCACTAGAGAAAGTGCAGAAGGAATTCACTAGAATGTTGCCTGGGCTGGAATGATTCAGCTATAAAGAGAGACTAGATAGACTGGAGTTGCTTCTTTAGAGCTGATAACGCTGAGGGGAGACCCAAATGAGGTGTATGAAGTTCTGGGGGATACAGACAGCAGTAGACACTTGCCCTTAGTGGCAGGATTATTGAGCGGGGGCTTAGATTTAAAGTAAGGAGCATAAGTTTAGAAGGATGCAAAGGTTTTTTTTTCACCCAAGGGTGGTGGAAATTGGAATTTCCTGCCTGTAAACATGGTAGTGGCAGAAACCCACTTAACATTGAAGAAGTGCCATACCAGCTTTTCTACCTCCACCAGTAATCTATCTTCCCTTTTTCTTTGTCCGTGTGTGTAACGGTGGATGGGTCATTTAGAGGGAAATGGGTCAAATGCTGGTAAATGGGATTAGGTCAGCTTGGGATGTCTGGTCAGTGTAGATGAGTTGGTCTAAGAGGTCTGTTTCCATGCTGTATGAGTCTATGACTCTAAGATTGTAAGTATTTCAATGTGCACTTGCGATGTTGGTTCAGTGCTGGAAAATGAGATTCGAATAGTCCGCTGCTCGTTTTCGACTAGGGCAATCTCGATAGGTTGAACAGCATTTTTCTATGCTCTAACCTTCTATGGCTCGAAACTTGCTACTGTTTGGTTCAACAGCCATTAACAAGTGGCTCAAGAATTTCGGAGTCCAAATGGCATGACTCGACACTGCTATGACCTGTCCAAGTTGTAAAGATGCTGAGTTCCTTTACGCAGGGAGTCAAGGGAGCCTGCTGGTACCCCTTGACTAAATCAAGCTTGGTAATGTAGATGGCTTTCCCCATCTTATCTTTGCAATCTTCCAGCCAGGGTATCGGGTTTTTTCTGGTCACCACATGAACTTTTCAGTAGTCAACGCAGAGTCTTCTGGAGCTGTCTACATTGAGAGCAAGCACAACTGGAGAACTCCAGGTCTTGCTGCTAGGGATCTCAATTCACTTCTCTGACTTTCCTTGCTATCTTATGTAGACAACTGAATGGGGCCAGAAAGCTGTTTTCATCTGGTGTTTTTGGCAGCACTAATAGATAATCTCCTGGCGGAAAAGTTCACACCCTTTTATTTGCATTTTGATTCACCCCTATTGGGGAGATGTTCAAGTGTCTTTGGGCATTTCACAGGCTCACTGGGGCCGCTCTCAGAACTGTAGTCTAACATGAAGACATCTCAAGCCCCCACACTTGATGCCCGATGGAGACAATGTAACATGATCATTAAGCCCTTCAGAGCCATTACCTGAGAGAACAAATTCCTGCTTTCAGATAAGCAAGACTGTTCCCTGCCCAGAAAAGGAAAGCAGCAGCAGAGAACTAATGAAGAGGCTCTGTTGCTTGACATAACACTTGCAGCCATTAGCTCACCAAGTAGGATTGCACATGCCTTAGAATCTAGTGCAAAGTTGGGACCAACATTTGGTACTGTATTCTCAGAAAGATCACAGGTCATTTGCCAACTCAACAAAGACTGAGATCACAGTCATTGTTGCCTTTCTGTAGGAGGAAGGTGTGACTTAGACCTCTCCATCTACATTCTCCAATCCCTCTCCCTCCCTAACCACTTCCTCTCACCCTCAAACTGCTATGAAAATGCAGCAATGAGCTCTGGCAAGAAATAGGAACACACCACAATACCTGAAACAAGAAAACAGACACTCTTCAACGTGAAATATTCCAAAACGTTATCTTATTTTCAATTTGGCTGCCTGGCACTTTAAATCACATGAGTGTAGCACCCATCTTGTAATTGACACTGTAGTTTGCAAAGTCAGCAATGATGAGACTGACTGCACATTCGTTGCTCAGGTTTGAGTTGCTGGTGTCCATTTCCCAGTTTGGCTGTCTGACATCAGGATAGAGTTGTTCCGATGCCTTCTAACACGTGCAAGGAATGACACATTAAGGCAAGCTACTTTTTAGTCCAAATTGTGTTAAACCTGTTGAAAGGATAGATGTTCAGTTAATGAGAACATTTAGGTTGCAGTTGGAACACCCAAAAATACCATTAAATTGAAGTAAAATAAAGGAAATTGTAAGTGTTAGTTGGGAATTGAGGTGAAGGCAAAAGAGTGAAGTTTGAAGAGGTGCAAGAAATGACTGTCCAAAGGACCGATAAGTAACTGCTTGTCACTTAATCGCATGTTAGTGCTTATTAAGGAGGCTACATGATATTTTGGTGATTAGTGCTTGACCTAACACTCTGTCCTAACACCAGTCAGCTCATTAGGCATAAATAAGTCACCGTTGAGAATTCAATGCTACTTAAAGCCATATGATTTTTGCTGTCTACCTGCCGCTGGAGGATGGAAGAGGATTTTTGAAACACATTGGGGGCATTTCTGGGACACCATGTCAGAACGTCAAACATTCAGTCAATATTTATTGCAATTGTTCTCTCAGGAATTGCCCAAAAATAATGAGTACTGAGGTACTCTAGCCTGTCAGACATCCTATTGATATTAACAGAAGAAAGAGACTGTTTGCTTGTGGGCATCTTATTAAGGTGCCTCCGTCCAAAGGAAAATGGACATGAGGCAGCGCAGAGCAGCACAGCAAATAGAAAGTGAGGCTGATGATCAGAGGCAAAAAGTGTGGTGCTGGAAAAGCACAGCCGGTCAGGCAGCATCCGAGGAGCAGGAGAATCGACGTTTTGAGCATAAGCTCTTCATCAAGAATGTCTCAACGTCAACTCTACTGCTTCTCAGATGCTACCTAACCGGCTGTGCTTTTCCAACACCGCACTTTTTGAGAGCAGCACAGCTGCCAGTTTCAGAGGTAGAAACCGTGTCATGGGATGCTAAAATGATAGCACAATGAGAACAGAGAAGATTAATTTAACCAATTACTTGCCTCATTCTCATCAAGTGGACAGGGTTAAATTCTAATTTTTATTATGTTTGGGCAGAATCCTGTAGGTTTAACACCCAAATAAATGTCATGCAGATTGGGATTAGAATACTTTTGTGAGACTGCAGTTTCCAACTTGTGAAATTGTAAATTACTCTGGATGCCCAATCAGTTGGAACCTGTGGACTGGGCTTTCAATCAAGGTCTGGTCCCCTCCTGACCCCAAACTGCATCAGCAGCATTAATATCTAGTTTGATATGCAAAGGCCCCATTTAGGCGAGAGGTGAATTGAGTGCCTAATTAGAGGCACCAACCTTAGTTGGAAGCAGGAACTGACTGAAGGGAAAACTGAAGAAAGGTCACTGGACCTGAATTATTAACTCTGCTTTCTCTCCTCAGATGCTGCCAGATCTGCTGAGTTTTTTTGAACAATTTCTGTTTATGATTCTCAAAGGCAGAAGGCAGCCGTGACCAGGCTTGTCATTGTGTTGCAGCATGCATGAAAGAGAGTTTACAACCAGCTGCCTCACAGTCCAAACAATTCCTTAAATGCTGACTCATCGGTACTTCATCCAGGCTGCCGAAGCAATTACAACACTCTGTCACCACATGAGCAAATCAGTTTCAAGACTTGAAACTAGCAGTAACAATGAAGCACTCCTGACAGTTGCGTTTTAACATGTCTCAGATCATTCAGTCTTCCCATGATTACCTTTGTAAAGTTCATTGTGGCCCTCTCCAGCTCAAGAACAAGCTCCTCAATGAGTTTAATAGCTAGTTAATGGGAGGTGTACAGGTTGCTGGTTCTCCATGTCAATCTTCAAATCTCTGTTTTTGAAAATTGTATTGTTTTGAATCAGTGCTCCTCTACATTGTATACCAATTAGATGAAGCACTGAAGCTGGTAAGAGCACAGAATGAACTCTGGGTATGGGGATTTCAATGTAGACAAGTAGTTCAGCAGCACCATTATTGACTGAACTGATTGAATCCCAAAAGAGGTAGCTGCTAGGTTGATCAACAGCAGGGAGGGAAAAGCAAGAGGGAAAAGTTAACTTGATCACATCCTCACCAACATACCCAGTTACAGAAGCATCTGTCCATGACAGTATCAATAGGTGTAACCACTACACTATCAGTTCAGTGACAAAGTCCCAACTTCACATTGAGAATATCCTCCATCACATGGTAAGGCTGTTCCACTGTACTCAATTGATCAGACTTCAAACAGGTTTGCTAACTCAAGGTTGGACATCCATGAGGAGCTGTGGCCCATCAGCAGAAGCTGCATCATATTCAACCACAATCTGTAAACTCATGGGCCAGCACTGCCTCAACACAACCTCCTCCATTAGCATCAAGCCAACTGTGGCTCAATGAAAAGTACCGGAGGGCATGCCAGGAGCAGCGCCAGGCATATCTAAAAATGAGATATCAACCTGGTGCACCAAAAAAAACAAGACTGCTTACAGTCAAAGCAGTATGCAAAACACAGAACTAAGCAACTCCACAAGCAACAAATCGCATCTAAACACTGTAGTCCTGCATTTCTGGTTGTGGATGGTGGTGACCAATTGCATTGTAGAAGGGGTCTCCACCGATATCCTGATCTTCAATGATGGGGAACGCCAGCATAGAATGGTAAAAGACAAAACTGAATTATTTACATCCATCTTCAGCCAGAAGTACCCAATGAATGATCCATCTCAGCTTCTTCCTATGATACCCAGCATCACAGGTGCCAGATTTCAGCTTATTCAATTCTTCAAGATGTCATGAAAATGACTTAAGACGCTGGAAACTTCAAAGACACTGAATACATTCTAGCAATAGCGCTGAAGGTTTGCATTCCAGAACTAAATACACCCCTAACCAAGTTATTGCTGCCCAACAACAGCCTGATAGTGTAGAAAAATGTCAAAGTATGTCCAGTGCACAAAAGCCAGGACAAATCCAACCCAGCCAATTACATGCCAATCCTGTTACTCTGCATAATTAGCTTATCAAGAGGCACTTGCAAAGGAATGATCTGCTTCCTCATGCTCAGTTTGATTTCCTTTGGCTCCTGACCTCATTACAGCCTTGGTACTAATATGCACAATTAAACTGAACTCCAAAGGTGAGGGAAGAGTGAACGTCCTTGACTTCAAGGTAGCATTTGACTGAGTGTGGTAACAAGGAACAGTGACAAATTTGGACTCAACGAGATTTACGGGGAAAAACCGCACTGGTTGGAGTCATACCTGTCACAAAGGAAAATGGCTATGGTTATTGGAGGTCAATTATTTCAGCTTCAGGATGTCAATGTGGGAGTTCCTCCGGGTCATTTGTAAGAAACAACCATCTTCAGTCCTTTCATCAATGGCCATTTCATCAGGCAATGACCATCTCCAACTAGTGATAATCTCACCACCTCCCCTTGACACTCAGTAGCATTATCATCACTGAATTTCCCCTTATCAATACCTGGAGGCTTATTATTGACTAGGAACTGAACTGGACCGGTCATATACATGCTGTAGCTACAAAGAGGGGCCAGAGGTTAGATGGTCTTTGGTAAGTAGCTCAGCTCATTTGTCCCAAATATGTCCACCATCTACAAGGCACAAGTCAGGAACATGATGAAATACTCTCCACTTGCCTGAATGGGTGCAGCTCTAACAGCATTCAAGAGGCATCTTTTTAAGATGAAACAGCCCATTTGAATGGTATCCCATCCACCACCTTCAACATTCATTCCTTTCACTATCAATGCAAAGTGGCAGCAGTGTCTCCCAACTACAAGATGCATTGCAGGAATTCATCAAGACTCCTTTGAAAGTACCTTCCAAACCTTCAGCCTCTACCACCTGGAAGGACAAGGGCAGCAGATGTATGAAAACATTCACCTGCCAGCTCCCCTCCAGGCCACACATCAGCCTGACTTGGAAATATATCAGCATTTCTTTCATTGTCACTGGGTCAAACACCCTGGAACTCGTTCCTTAACAGCATTAACAATATTTACCCCTCAAAGGCAACATTAATTCAGGAATGCAGCTCACTAACACGTTCTCCAGGGCAATCAGGGATGCGCAAAGAATCCTGTCCCAGCCAGTGACGCTCACATTCCTTGAGCAAAAAAAAAGGTCAGTGCTGGAACCAGTGCCCATTTTCTTCCCAAATGTGAATGACTTGGATCTGAGAATTTGAAAGAGAATTTACTGACTATACCAAACTTGGAGGAGTGAGAGGCAGTGAGATGATTCAAATTGCCTGCGTCCGGATATAGATAAACCAGTAGGATTAGCAAACAAGTTGGAATTTAATACAGAGAAGTGTGGGTAGAAGAGATGGGGAGAAGCAACATAGACTTAATGGCAGAATTTTGTAAAGCAAGCTGGAAAATCTGGTGATGAAGGTGTCAGACTCAGTGAGAGAGTGGTGAGAAAAGCATGGGATCTTGGGATTCATAAACAGAAGTATTGAGTAAAGCAGCAGGGAGGTTATACTGAACCCTTGTAAAGTCTCTGCTCAGGCCCCAGATGAGTCCAATTCTGGTCACCACAGAGATGCAAAAATCCTTGAAAAGATGCAAAGGAGATTTACCAGAGTTGTTTGTGATGAAATAGAGTGAAGAGTTTGTTCCAAATTTAGTTTCGTGGGGTTCTTTGGAACAAAGGAGATCAAACGGAGGTTGATGGAGGTGTACAAGATTATGGGAGATGTAGATATGGTAGATCAGGAAAAACTGCTCCCATTAGCTGACTGCGCAGGAACTGGAGCACATAGATTTATAATTTCACATAAAAGATATAGGGGGATGTAAGGGAGATAACTATCTGAAATTTGCTGCCCATTAGGATGGTGGCTGTGAACACAATCAATGATCTCAAAGGGGAGTAGTCTGAGCAGCTAAAGAAGAACAAATCTGCTGTCTTACAAGGACCTTTCAGAAATTTACAGGAACTGAGAGTGGGAGTGGGACTGAGTGGTTTACTCTACAGGTTACCAGTAAGGACTTGATAGGCTGAATGAATTCCTTCAGTTCAGCAATGACTTTCTTCCTCATGAAGGAACATTGCTACACACAACCATTGTGATATATTGATATATTGCAGCTTACTGAATTGTAAAACATTAAATGTGGGAACAAAGGATTCAAAATGTTAATTGCAGTTTATTGCTTCGGCAAAAGTAGTAGTTTTTATTATCCAATTTTCTCTTTCTGTATCTTCTCTCCTGAAGGTGGTAATTAATGCTGCATTCAAGTTTATGTAGATACTTGTAATTTTCCTGTTGCTAATACAAGTAGTTGTTTTTTTGCATGCAAACTTTCACAGAAGTATTGGCAGGTAGTACAGCCAAGTCCAACTCACCCCGAACAAATGGCATGATGTGAGCGATTTTCAGCATTGGTCACAGAATGCAGATTAAGAGTTAGAAATCCACCAGTGTTCCCTGGAGGTGTACAACTCTTCAATGTCTCTGAATTGGAACATTTACCCTGGCTACCTCAGTACAGATAGGCCAACAACCAACCTGTAAGACCTAATGTAATCAATGAGATTCATTGAATTAAATTTATTGTTTCTATGCATAGAAATTATTCTGCAATAAATCCCCACAACCAAAAACAATGTCATTTTATTAACAGGGCTGGACTAGTGCAATGCTAAATTTAGAGCACAATGCTGGGGAAGAATAGTTCTGCTGAGCACAGGTCACTTTACAAGTCTCTGAGGTAATGGATATCTGAAGTGATAATACAGCAACAATCATAACAAGGGATTTAGATGACATTGTAAATTGTCACAACAAAACTCAGGCAGCTTTAAACAACCTCTGAGCTCTGAGAATAAAAATATATCTTTAATTCCAAGAGATCCATTAGTTACATAATAATGATGAAGTTGAGTTTTTCCAGGCTTTTTCCCAATCCTCTGCTGTAACTTTGGCACAAAAATCAGCAAATTCTCCATCATGACATTTTTTTTATTGTGTGCTGGATGTTAACTTGCTAGGCCAGCACTTGTTGCCAATTTCTAATTGCCTCCAAAGATGGTGGTGAGGTGCCTTTGTGAATCCCTGCTGTCCATGTGACATGGTTACACTTATAGTGCCTTAAGGGGGAGTTCCATGATTTTGACTAAATAATGTTGAAGGAACAGCAATGCATTTCCAAGTCAGGATGGTGAGTGGTTTGAAGGTGAACATGCAGATAGCGATGTTGTCATGCATCTGCAACCCTTGTCTTTCCAGGAGGTAAGGGTTACTGTTTTGGAAGGTGCGGTCAGAGGATACTGTATTGCATCATGTTGATGGTACACACTGCTGTGACTGTGAGCCAGTGATGAAGGCAATAAATGCCAAAGGTGTTGAATTGGGTACTAATCAAGCAGGCTTCTTTGTTCTAGCCTGTTGCTATTGTTGCCTGCTGTTGGAGCTGCTACGATCCACATAACTGGAGAGTACACAATCACACTCCTGACTTGAATCCTGTTGACTTCCTCTCCCGACATCCCCTCCGTTTCTTCCTCTCCCGACGTCCCTAACAGTACCCTTCCACTGACGCTCTCATTTGTTTGACCGAACTGGTCCTCACCCTTAACAATTTCTCCTTCAAATCCTCCCATTTCCTCCAGACCAAAGGGGTAGCCATGGGCACCCATATGAGCCCCAGCTTTGCCTGTCTCTTTGTTGGCTATGTAGAACAGTCCATCTTCCGTAATTACACTGGCACTACTCCCCACCTCTTTCTCCGCTACATTGATGACTGCATTGGCGCCACCTCATGCTCCTGCGAGGAGGTTGAGTAATTCATTAACTTCACCAACACTTTCCACCCTGACATTAAATTTACCTAGACCATCTCTGACACCTCCCTCCCCTTCCTGGACCTCTCCATCTCCATTACACCGACATTTTTTACAAACCCATTGACTCCCACAGCTACCTGGATTACACCTCTTCCTACCCTACCTCCTGCAAAAATGCCATCCCATATTCCCAATTCATCCTCCTCCACCGTATCTGCTCCCAGGAGGACCAGTTCCACCACAGAACACACCAGATGGTCTCCTTCTTTAGAGACTGCAATTTCCCTTCCCACGTGGTTAAAGATTCCCTCCAACGCATCTTGTCCATATCCCGCACCTCCACCCTCAGACCCCATCCCTCCAACCGTAACATGGACAGAACGCCCCTGGTGCTCACCGTCCACCCTACCAACCTTCGCATAAACCAAATCATCCGCCGACATTTCCGCCACCTCCAAACAGACCCCACCACCAGGGATATATTTCCCTCCCCACCCCTATCCGCTTTCCGCAAAGACCGTTCCCTCTGTGACTACCTGGTCAGGTCCACACCCCCCTACAAGCCACCCTCCCATCCTGGCACCTTCCCCTGTCACCGCAGGAATTGCAAAACCTGCGCCCACACCTCCTCCCTCACCTCCATTCAAGGCCCTAAAGAAGCCTTCCACACCCATCAAAGTTTTACCTGCACATCCACTAATATCATTTATTGTATTCGTTGCTCCCAATGCAGTCTCCTCTATAATGGGGAGACTGGATGCCTCCTAGCAGAGCGCTTTAGGAAACATCTCCGGGACACCCGCACCAATTAATCACACCGCCCTGTGGCCCAACATTTCAACTCCCCTTCCCACTCTTCCGAGGACATGGAGGTCCTGGGCCTCCTCCACCACCACTCCCTCACCACAAGACGCCTTGAGGAAGAATGCCTCATCTTCCGCCTCGGAACATTTCAACCCCAGGGCATCAATGTGGACTTCATCAGTTTCCTCATTTCCTCTTCTCCCACCTCACCCCAGTTCCAAACTTCCAGCTCAGCACTGTCCCCATGACTTGTCCTACCTGCCTATCTTCTTTTCCACCTATCCACTCCACCCTCCCCCCCCACCGACCTATCACCTTCATCCCCTCCCCCACTCACCTATTGTACTCTATGCTACTTTCTCCCCATCCCCACCATCCTCTCATTTATCTCTCCACTCTTTAGGATCCCTGCCTGTATTCCTGATGAAGGGCTTTTGCCCGAAACGTCGATTTTACTGCTCCTCAGATGCTGCCTGAACTGCTGTGCTTTTCCAGCACCACTTTAATCTCGACCCCCCCCCCCCCCATAAGCAGAACGGAGACAGGAGGTGAGTTACATGCCACAGAATTCCTAACTTCTAACCTACTTTTGTAATTACAATATTTATATGGCTGGTCCCATTGTGATTCTGGCCAATGGTGGTCCTAAGATGTCGATTGTGGGGGATTCAGTGATGGAAGTACAATTAAACATTAAGGGCCAATGATAAGATTCTCTCTTGTACAACATGGTCTTTGGTACTTGTGTGGCACAAACATTACTTTCTACATATACTCCCAAGATTGGATGTTGTCCAGGCCTTGGTGTATTTGGACATGGACTACTTCACTAGCTCAGGTATAATGAATAGTGCTGAACATTGTGCAATCATTGGTGAACATCCCTACTTAGAGTCATATAGTCATAGAGCGGTACAGCATGGAAACAAATCCTTCAGTCCAACTCGTCCACACCAACCAGACATCTTAAATCAAACTAGTCCCATTTGCCAGCATTTGGCCCATATCCCTCTGAACCCTTCCTATTCATATACCCATCCAGATGCCTTTTAAATGTTGTAACTGTACCAACCTCAACCACTTCCTATGGCAGCTCATTCCATACATGCACCACCCTCTGCGTGAAAAAGTTGCCCTTAGGTCCAGTTAACTCTTTCCTCTCTCACCCTAAACCTATGCCCTCTAGTTTGGACCCCGCCCCCATCTGACCTTATGATGGATGGAAGATCATTGATGAAGCAATTGAAGACGGTTGGGCCTAAGACCTCCCTCCCTCTACACCCCCCACCCCCACCCCCACCCCCTGATGAACTCTTGATCCATTTCTCTGGGATGTATACCAGGGATTGGATATCAGGAAAATCCCAGCATCGGATCTACAACAATTGACACATATGGAAAGTTTTTACAACATCTCACTGCCAGCACAAAACCCTATTTTCACAAAGTAGGTCTTGGGGTTTGATCTCATGATTTTAATAAAAGATCTGCATGTAATTCATAATAGGCACTCTCATTAAATAAAGGAAATGATTTCATTAAATCATTAACTACAGAAGTGTAAGTGTGATGCATCGATTTTGGTGCTTAGTTGATCACCAAAAATCGCATTGTGTGATTAAAGTTGATGTTAGTCAGAATGTTCATGATAGAATAGATGCCAATCACTGTAGATAAATGCCTATCCTTTCACATGCCATTCCCCATCCCATTATTTTAACAGAAGCATTCACTCATTTAAAACCAAAAAGCTACAATTTTCCTTTCAAACTTGACAGAAATGGAACAAACATTTATTGAGTGTTATCAACAAAAAGTCATTTTTAGCCTCTAACCTTTACATCTGTTTCAAGTGGTGAAAAAGCAGATATCCGAAAAGTCAATATAGTTTACGAAACACTGGCGTGCTTTATCAAACTAAATGAACAATGTACATAGCAACCATCAGAGGTGGGATGCGTACCTGGGGAAAGTATTTGTAAATATTACCCATCCATCATGATAGACATAAGATAAAACATCTGTTCACCCTCTGATTTGGTCCATTGTTCCAATGTTTTATGTTGTTTCTTATGGATCTGGGGAATCTTGCTGAAGTGACATTTTACTGCAAGTTCATACTTTTCCTCAGATATTAGCATTAAAATTTTAATTAAAGTTATTTCAAAGGTTAGAAAATTTAACAACTCCATTAAAACTTAAGTCATGTGAGGACTCCTGCTTGACTGCTGACACAAGAACTAAAAGTTTACTGGTGAATTATTTGGAATAATCTCAACTTTAAATGTTTCATTTTATTCACATCTAACATTGCAATAAATTAGGACAGAGAGATATTTTGACAGGTTATTTTATATTTTAATGTATTTTCCCCAATTCCTTTTCACTCTGTGTCTGTACAATAACTAAGACTCCAAGCACTTTCAGACGTTTAATCACTCAGTCAGATCAGTCGGGGATGTCAAACAGTCAATGCTAATAACAATGTGCATTTTGTAGGAATGTTAACAAACAAAATTGGTCATTGAGTTATATAACCAGCCAGCACAATCAAAAACTTCTTAATGAAGGTAGAGAGGCAGATATGTTTTGTGAGTGAATTCCAATTCATAGGTTTTGCTCGCTGAAAGCTTGGTGGTGAAATAAAATTTTTAAAAGTAGGAAATACTGGAGAAACTTAGTATTTCTGGCAGAATCTGCAAAGAGAGGAAGATAGTTAATGTTTCAAGTTCAAAATGTCATTTCTTTGAAGGACGTCATATTGAACTCAAAACGTTGGGCAGGATTCTCTGTTCCTCAGGATGGCAAGCATGGAGGTGGGAAGGATATTTTATTAGCTGGGGAACTCTACAATGTTCATTCCTTGAATGAAGTTCTGGGCAGTTAGACCTATGGTTTTCTTTCCAAACCACTGTTGACCAAGGCCCTAAAGTGATCCATTAAGGACTACTTAGGGGCCCAAATCCATATCCCCCTCACCCCCAGTACTGCAATCAGCCCCAGTGGCAGGCAGACCTATTTTCATGCAATGTGCATAGCAGGCCACTCATTGCTCTTGATGAGGAGCTGTTTATCAACCAAAGATAAAGAACAGAGTGGAGAGTGTGGTGCTGAAAAAGCACAGCAGGCCAGGCAGCATCCGAGGAGCAGAAGAATCAACATTTCGGGCATAAGCCCTTCATCAGGAATGAATACTTTTCCACGACCACATTCTCGACTCTGATCTCCAGCATCTGCAGTCCTCACTTTCTCCATGAAAAACTGATTAAGGGCCTGGACATTGAAGGTGGGGAATGGGAGTTGAATGTGAGTGACACCCTTGCTTCAAACCCTTTTGCCACCATTTTCTTGTGACCCTCAACAACTGAGCCATTCATTCCCAACCCTCTGGCCTGGGCCCTGCACTTTCCTGGTTCTCTGTGGTGGTGGAAGTGAGATGTATCCATTCAGCCATGGTCTCTGACTAACTGGGTCTCCTGATGCAGACTATGAGCCCCCAGCATCTTGTCTCCAAGGGAAGTCCCTCCAAATTCTTTCTGTGAAGAGTTAATGCGGTCTCTCACAGGCACTGCAAACCAACAGATGAGACCCTTGATGTCACCATAAGACCCCTCAGTTAACTTTCTGTCTGTCTTCAATGATTCTGCTAGGCCAGCTGAACGCATCACCATTCAAACTTGGAGCAAGAGTAGGTCACTCAGCCCTTTAAACATCTTTCTCCACTCGTTAAGAACACAGCTAATCTTATCACTTCACGTTCCCACATATCCCTTATAGCTTTTCATCCACTTTCTTATGAAGAATCTATCAACACCTGCATTAAAACTATTCAAGGACGCTGATTACTTCCTTTACTGTTGAAAAGAATTCCAAAGACACACAACCCTCAATAAGAGAAAAGCAATCTCCTTGTCTTGTTTTAAATGGACGACCCATTATTTTTAGCAGCAATCCCTAGTTCCAGATTCCCCCACAAAAGGAAACATCATTTTCACATCCACTCAGCATCTTTTATATTTAGATCAAGTTGCCCTTTACTCTTATAAATTCCAAAAGATACAAGCCAGGATTTTTCCAGCACTGTTTTGTTTTATATTTCAAATCCCTAACATTCACAGTATTTTCCTTTTATTCGAGTGGCGACATTAAAAATTGGGGATGTTCAAGTGGTTGGAATGGAGGAGCCCAGGGATCTAATCTGAACAAGATCAGAGAGGTAGAGAGGGTGGAGACCGTGAAGGTGATTGAATCCCTAGAGCTGGCGATCTCTCTCTGTCTTGCTCTTGCTCTCTCCCTGACTCCATGCTCCTCCTGTCCTTTGACAGCCATTGCCAAGATTGGCAGTCCTCAGGTGAAGAACTTTAACACAAATATGTGCCCTGTCATTCAGTTGCACAACAAATTGAAGCAATGCAGCACCGCGCTGCCTGCTTTGTTGAAATTGCAGTTTAACATCTGCTGGGTAATGCCTGTGGACAGAAACAATTAATCATGAGTTAGTTAGTTACCAGAAAAAGCAATGAACTGGCTGAACATGCTGAGTGCATTAAAGGGTCACTGAAGCCTGAAGATTTAATGACATTATGGTGGGAACAGACATCCTAGAGTGATGTTATCTGAGGCCCACTGTTTACTGGAGCAAGGGGACAGTCCACGAGATGGATGGCTTCAGAGGTCCTCCATCACCTGATGAGGACAGAAGTTATTTGGTAAAAGCTGGACCTTACTATTATTTGTCTGTGGTGAAAGAATGAGGGTTATTTGTTCTGTCATTCTGTGCGCCTCCGCTTTTGGGCTGTCTTAATATGCCCGAGAACAAGACGGGGAAGGGATTCACCTTTTCCTGTGGGACTCAGCTTTGTGAGCTGTTCAGGTTCAGTGACATTATGTCTTATATGCCCTGAGCAAGGCAGCAGCTTACTGAGTGCAATTACCTTGCATTATACCAAAACCTCATTCTGACCAACATACCTGAGAAGATCCAGAAATGTCATAGGCTTGCTGAGAAGATTTTAATAAAAACAATCACTCCCAAAATCTAATTTGTTTTGTAATTGAATAGTACCAAATTGAGCAACTGTACTACATTGAATGGGTAATTTAAAGGCAGCTCACTTGCCAACTTTCTGAAAGCATCCTAGTAGCTTCAATTTGAACCTGCTGTTTTCTATCTCAATGATACTCCCTTGAAATCTGTCGAGATTATTGTTTTAAAATGCAAACTGGTAACTAATAGAATGCAGATTTTATTCTGGCCTGGGTGAGGAAACTATGTGTGCCCATTGATTATTTGCCTGTGGGGAGGTTTTTTTTCAGCTGGCATTTTATTATACAGCCCCTGAACAGCAGTCTGAAAAGCAAGAAGAGGATCAGAGACCATTTTAAGATGTATTTTCTTCATTGGGAACAGATAGGATTAGGAGCAATGCTATTCTAGGGCCTCAAATGAGAGTTGAGGCCTTTGTTGACCTAGATTCCTGTGGTATTTTGGGGATAAGGACTCTACTTCCTCCTGACTGGGTCTAAGAGTCTATTTTGTTTTCATAGTAGAAAATAAAACAGGACTGTACCTTAATAAGTAGAGGTTCTTGTCTTAACAAGATGTAGTTTATTTACATGATAGCATATAGGTACAAGTTGCACTAGTTGTTGAGGGCTCTTGTGGTGGAGTGGTAGTGTCTCTACCTCTAAGCCAGAAGGCTTCGGTTCAATTCCCACCTGCCCCAGAAGTCATTACACGCCTGAGCACATGAACTAGAAATATCTACATCAGATCATTAGATATTGTCACTAAAACTATCAGGAGACCTGAGGATATAGGTCTGCATTATACATTCTATAGGCCTATAATATCCTGCCTTATCCACACCCAAGACAATGAGACATCATCCAGTTGTATAGAGCTTAATGCCATCTTCAGCATTAACCCTTGAAGAGCCATTATCTTAGTCAACAGATTTCATTGCTCTATCTCACAAGACCCTTCCAGTGACTTGAGTTCTTGTTGACGAGGCATGTTTCCATTAATGCAGCCAGAT
Source organism: Chiloscyllium plagiosum (assembly GCF_037043375.1). Lineage (NCBI taxonomy): Eukaryota > Metazoa > Chordata > Chondrichthyes > Orectolobiformes > Hemiscylliidae > Chiloscyllium > Chiloscyllium plagiosum. The sequence goes on along the minus strand of NW_028270143.1, from coordinate 99,373,187 downwards.
TGATTTTTGACTTTCCCTCCACTGAACAATGCAAGTTTGTTTTTGGTGGACAGCTGACTGACAACATGTTGTTAAGGTCCGAGGAGTAAAAATCACCTGATCTGTATGCTGTCAAGGGCAGTTTAATTAACATTTATCTTTAACTTGTACCACTAAATCAGATTGTTGTTTGTGGGAATTCACTATGATCAAATCGGCTTGCATGTTTCCCACAATGCAACTGTACGCAGGTAACTGACCATTGTCCACAAAGGACCTTGGGCATCTCTCCATCAAGGAGAAAACTACTAGAGCCAGTACAGGGATTAAACTCACACTATTGGCATCATTTTGCACCACACGTTCTTGTTAACTGAGTGCCCCAACCCAACACCAAAAATATTTCATTGGCTGCAGGACAATTGGCCTTTGTTTTAAGATTTTTTTCATTTGTTCAAGAGATGTGTCCATGGCTCATTTCCCTCGAGAAAGTGATGGTGAACAACCTTCTTGAACAACTGAAGAGTTTGACACAATGACTAATGAAGTTTTGGAAGGGAAGTTGTGGGTGGTGGCATTTTCATTTACCTGCTGCCGTTCTCCAAGATGTTAGTGATTGTGGGTTTGAAAGTTGCTGTTCAAACAGCCTTTGTGAATTACTGTAATGCATCTTGTGGATGGTACATATTGTTGCCACTGTGTTGACGTTGATGGGAGTGAATGTTGAAAATGATAGATGGGCTGCAGTAAATCAGTCTGCTTTATTGTTGGTCGTGTTGAGCTTCTTGAATTATTGGAGTTGGACTCATCCAGGCAAGGGGGAATTATTCCACCACACTCCTAACTTGTGTCTTGTAGACAGTGGACAGGCTTTGGGAGTCAGAAAATGACTTAATTACTGCAAAATTCCTAGCATAGAATCATTGAATCATAGGATCGCTACAGTGTGGAAACAGACCATTTGCCCCATTGAGTCCACATTGACCCTCCGAAGAGCATCCCACCCAGATCCACTCCCTATCCTTTCCCTGTAACCCTGCCTTTCCTATAGCTAATTCACCTAGTCTGCACATCCCCGGACACTATAGGGAATTTACCATGGCCGATCCTAACCTGCACACCTTTGGATGTGCGAACAACAAATGTTGGAGATCACAGTGGGTCAGACAGTATCCATGGAGAGAGAGCAAGCTAGCGTTTCAAGTCTCGATGACTTTTTATCACAGCTGAAGTAAAGTGTGGAGGGGACAGCAGCTCTACACTAGAAATGTTAGCTTGCTGTCTCTCCATGAATGCTGTCTGACCCACTGTGATCTCCAACATTTGTTGCTTTCAGCATCTGCAGTCATTTGCCCCTACATCTTTGGATGTGACCTGCTGTTGTAACCATGGTATTTATGTAGCTAGTACAGTGTAAATTACGGTCAATTGTAACCCCCAAGATTTTGACAGTGGGGGGGATTCAGCGAAGGTCATGTCAATAAACATCAAGAAATGACGGTTAGTTTCTCTCTTCTCAGAGATGAGTATTACCTGCATTTGTGTGGCCCGAATGCCACTTGCACATTGTGCAAGACACTACATCCATGCAAATTCTGCCATTTTTCTTGAAAGATGAGAATGCCAATTAACACCAAAATGGTTAAGCTTTTCTAAAGCAGCTGGAACTCTGTCTCTAACCACACTGTGGGTAGGCCCTGAGCATTGCAGCAGTTCAAAAAAGCAGCCAACTTCTCGAAGGCAGTTTCGGAAGGGCAATAAATGCTGGCTTTACCACCATTGCCCCATTCCAAAAGCAACTTCAAAAATGGCAGAGCAATGCGGCATGTCAGAATTGTTATCTTTCAGAGAAAGACACATCAGTTTGTTTGGCTGAGATGTTAAAAAATAGTTGATAGGAAGATGATAGTGTTGATTTTGTAAAGGACAAGATGAAAAATGAGCTTTCTTCATCAAACCTATCATGAGCTCCCTAACTAAAACATTGAAAGGGCTGACAATCCCTGTCAGCTGGAAGTATATCCATTTCATTAATCTTCATTTTTCTCACAGTGTGGAGTCCCAGTGGACTGCATATTCATTTTGGCAACTGAAATATTATCAGCTATTATAGTTGCAGCCTCTATCCTTTTCCTGTGTCTACAAGGTGGAATAGATGACAGCAGCAGTCAAAAGGAACTGTATTCGCATTTCAATGGTCTGTTGAATGTATTGTTCAGAGGTCACTTAGTGGATGTAATATCTGGTTTACAACTGAACCACCCTGCGACACTGAGTTAACTGATCAGAGTGGTAATTGGCAAAGCAGTGCTGACCTCAGAACCTTAGGCTATAGAGACAAAAGATCATCCAGAACTCCAACCCCCAGTCACTGTACTATTATTCATTCCTGCTGGTTAGTACACATATACCGTGCTAGGGAGTCCTAGGTTCAGGTGGGACTCAGCCCCTGACTGTAGATCCCACCAACACATATTGCTGGAGCTCCACTCTGACGTGGCCAACTTGGGAAAGCTATAACTAGACTCCAACTTGAGTCAGCACAGTAGTTAGGAGATCAGTAAAGGAGATTGACCAGGTTTTACATGGTTGTTGCATCAGATAATGTAAAAGGTGCAAGAGAAGATGTGCTCTGAATCAATCCCTTTGTCTCGCTTTGCTGAAACCCAAACTATAAGACCATAAGCTACAGGAGCAGAATTAAGCCATTCAGCCTATCAAGTCTGCTCTGCCGTTTAATCCTGACTGATATGTTTCTCAACCCCATTCTCCCGCCTTCTCCTCATAACCCTTGATCCTCTTACTAGTTAAGAACTTGCCTTTCTCTGTCTTAAATACACTCAATGACTTGCTTCCACAGCCCTCTGTGGCAATGAATTCCACAGATCAACCACCCTCTAGATGAATAAATTCCTGCTCATCTCATTTCTAACGGATCATCTGTGGGAATTCAGGAACACTTCTGATGTTCCTGACTCCTTCACGTGCAGGAAGTGTGTCCAGCTGCAGCTCCTGCCTGACCACTTGTCAGCTCTGGAGATGCAGCCAGCTTCACTTCGGAGCATCCTCAAGGCTGAGGGAATTGTGGATAGCACATTCAGTAAGTTGGTCACACTGCCGATAAAAATTACTGAGGAAGACAGGGAATGGGTGACCAATAGACAGAGGAAGAGTAGGAAAATAGTGCAGGGGTTCCCTGCAGTCATCTCCCTCCAAAACAGATATGCCAGTTTGTATTAATGAGGCAGAAAACTCGGAAAGGCATCATGCTGTAAGGTTGAGTGAAATAAGGGTTGATGGGAAGGGTGAGAGCAGTAACAAATTAAAAATACTATACATGAATGCACGAAGCATTAGACATAAGATGGATGAGCTTGAGGCTCTTTTGGAAATTGGCAGATACGATATTGTGGGGATAACTGAGACGTGGCTTCAAGTGGACAGGGCCAGGGAAATGAATATTCAAGGATACACGTGTTATCGTAAGGACAGACTGACGGGCAGAGGGGGTGGGGTGGCCTTGTTAGTAAGGGATGATATTCAGTTCATTGCGCGGGGGGACCTAGAGTCAGGAGATGTAGAGTCAGTGTGGATAGAGCTTCGAAATACCAAGGGTAAAAAGACCCTCTTGGGAGTCATCTACAGGCCCCCAAACAGTAGTCTGGATGTCGGATGTAAGTTAAATCAGGAGCTGAAATTGGCCTGTCGCAAAGATGTCACTACAGTTGTTATGGGGGATTTTAACATGCAGGTAGACTGGGAGAATCAGGATGGTATTGGACCACAAGAAAGAGACTTTGTGGAGTGCCTCAGAGATGGATTCTTAGAGCAGCTGGTGCTGGAGCCGACCAGGGAGAAGGCAATTCTGGATCTGGTATTGTGTAACGAACCAGAATTGGTCAGAGACCTCGAAGTGAAGGAGCCATTGGGAAGTAGTGACCATAATACAATAAGCTTCAATCTGCAATTTGAGAGAGAGAGGGTACAGTCGGAAGTGACAGTACTTCTGTTGAATAAAGGGAATTATGGAGCTATGAGGGAGGAGCTGGCCAAAGTTCAATGGTACAATACCTTAGCAGGGATGACCATGGAGGAACAATGGCGGATATTTCTGTGTATAATGCAGAAGTTGCAGGATCAGTTCATTCCTAAAAGGAAGAAAGATCCCAGGAGGAGGCATGGGCGGCCGTGGCTGATGAGGAAAGTAAAGAAACACATAAAGTTAAAAGAGAAGAAGTATAACATAGCTAAGATAAGTGGGAAAACTGAGGACTGGGAAGCTTTTAAAGAGCAACAGAGGATTACTAAGAAGGAAATACGCAGAGGAAAAATGAGGTACAAAGGTAAACTGGCCAAGAATATTAAGGAGGATAGTAAAAGCTTTTTTAGGTATGTGCAAGGCAAAAAAATGGTTAGGACAAAAATTGGGCCCTTGAAGACAGAAACAGGGGAATATATTACTAAAAACAAAGAAATGGCAGAGGAATTAAATGGGTACTTCCGATCTGTGTTCACTTGGGAAGACACAAGCAATCTGCCTGAGGTAACAGTGGCTGAAGGACCTGAACTTAAGGGAATTTATATTTGCCAGGATTTGGTGTTGGAGAAGCTGTTAGGTCTGAAGATTGATAAGTCTCTGGGGCCTGATGGTCTGCAGCCCAGGGTACTGAAGGAGGTGGCTCGGGAAATCGTGGATGCGTTGGTGATTATTTTCCAGAGTTCAATAGATTCGGGGTCGGCTCCTGAGGATTGGAGGGTGGCAAATGTTATACCACTTTTTAAGAAAGGTTGGCGAGAGAAAGCAGGTAATTATAGACCAGTTAGTCTGACCTCAGTGGTGGGAAAGAGACTGGAGTCTATTATAAACGATGTAATTACTGCACATCTGGATAGTAGTAACAGGATAGGACAGAGTCAGCATGGATTTATGAAGGGGAAATCATGCTTGACTAATCTTCTTGAATTTTTTGAGGATGTAACTATGAAGTTGGATGAGGGAAATCCAGTAGATGTAGTGTACCTGGACTTTCAGAAAGCTTTTGATAAAGTGATAAACGGCTCCATTTCGGAATGGCAGGCAGTGACCAGTGGGGTACCGCAGGGATCCATGCTGGGACCACAGCTTTTTACAATATATGTTAATGATATAGAAGATGGTATCAGCAATAACATTAGCAAATTTGCTGATGATACTAAGCTGGGTGGCAGGGTGAAAAGTGATGAGGATGTTAGGAGATTACAGGGTGACCTGGACAAGTTAGGTGAGTGGGCAGATGCATGGCAGATGCAGTTTAATGTGGATAAATGTATGGTTATCCACTTTGGTAGCAAGAACAGGAAGGCAGACTACTACCTCAATGGAATCAATTTATGTAAAGGGGCAGTACAGAGAGATCTGGGTGTTCTTGTACACCAGTCAATGAAGGCAAGCATGCAGGTACAGCAGGTAGTGAAGAAGGCTAATAGCATGCTGGCCTTCATAACAAGAGGAATTGAGTATAGAAGCAAAGAGGTGCTGCTGCAGCTGTACAGGGCCCTGGTGAGATCACACCTGGAGTGCTGTGTGCAGTTCTGGTCTCCAAATTTGAGAAAAGACATTCTGGCTATTGAGGGAGTGCAGCGTAGGTTCACGAGATCAATTCTTGGAATGGAAGGATTACCTTACACTGAAAGACTGAAGCGACTGGGCTTGTATACCCTTGAGTTTCGAAGATTGAGAGGGGATCTGATTGAGACGTATAAGATTATGAAAGGATTGGACACTCTGGCAGTAGGAAACATATTTCCACTGATGGGTGAGTGCCGAACCAGAGGACACAGCTTAAAAATACGGGGTAGACCATTTAGGACAGAGATGAGGAGAAACTTCTTCACCCAGAGAGTGGTGGCTGTGTGGAATGCTCTGCCACAGGGGGCAGTGGAGGCCCACTCTCTGGATTCATTTAAGAAGGAGTTGGATAGAGCTCTCAAAGATAGTGGAATCAAGGGTTATGGAGATAAGGCAGGAACAGGATACTGATTAGGAATGATCAGCCATGATTATATTGAATGGCGGTGCAGGCTTGAAGGGCTGAATGGCCTACTCCTGCACCTATTGTCTATTGTCTATTGTCTATTGTCTATTGTCTATACTGCTAGTGGGTTTTGGCTCACCAGGGGAAGGTTTCTGCACCCATGTTCATGGCACCATGGCTACCTCTGCTGCACAGGAGGGCAAGGAAAAGATTGGCAGAGCTTTAGTGATAGGGGATTCAATTGTAAGATGAATTGAATAACACTAGATGTCAACCACAGCCACAAATGAGATCCCAGGGTGGCATTTTGCCTTTCTGGTGAAGGGGCAAGGATGTCTCGGAATGGCTGCAGGACATTCTCCGGTGGGAAGGATGGTGAACAGCCAGCTGTCGTGGTACATATAGGCACCAACAGTATCGCTAAAAATGGGATAATGTCTGACAAACTAGGTTTAGGAGTTAAACTAAAAATTAGGACTCAAAGATGGTAAACATGGGATTGCTATCAGTGCCACATACTAGTCAGAATAGGAATGGCAGGATAGGTAAGGTTAATTTGTGGCTTGAAGGATGGTGCAAGAGGGAGGGATTCAAATTCCTGGGACATTGGAACCAGTTGAAACCAGACAGCCTGCACCTGGGCAGGACTGTTTGCTAGTGCTATTGAGGAGGATTTAAACTAATATGGCAGGGGGTTGGGAACCAATGCAGGAAGTTGGAGAGAAGTAAAGAGGGAACAGAACCAAAATACAGTAAGGGGAAAATTGAAATTAGAAGACGGAGATACTAAATCCAAAAACCAAAAAGGGCCACATTACACCATGATTCTAAAAGGGCAATAAGTGTCAAAAAAAGATCCTGAATCTCTGTGTCTCAATGTGAGGAGCATTTGTAATAAGGTGGACAAATTAACTGTGTAGACAATTATTAATGATTATGATGTAATTTTGATCACAGAGACCTGGCTCCAGGGTGAGCAAGGACGGGAATTCAACATCCAGGGATATTCAATGTTCAGGAAAGATAGATGAAAATGAAGGGGAGTCGGGTTAGCATTGCTGGTTAAGGAGATGATAAGGGAGAACATTAGCCTGGACAATGTGGAATCTGTATGAGTGAAGCAGCAGAACATCAAAGGGGGAAAGACATTAGTGGGAGTTGTATACAGGCTAGTAAACAGGGTAGTCATGAGGTTAGGCATCAAATAGAAAATTAGAGATGTATGCAGTAAGGGTAAAGCAATTATTATGGGTGACTTCAATCTACAAATTAATTGGACTAACCGACCTGGTAGCAATGCAATGGAGAAGGTTTCCTGAAATGTAAGACGAACAGTTTCCTCGACCAATATGTTGACGAACCTACCAGAGAGTGAGACATCCTAGACTGAGTATTCTGTAATGAGAGAGGATTAATTAGCAGCATTGTAGTGCGAGATCCTTTGAAGGAGAGTGACCATATATGGCAGAATTCTTCATTAAGGTGGAGAGAGGCACAGTTAAATCTGAGACTAAGATCCAGAACTTAAAGAAAGCTAACTTTCATGATAGGAAGCATGCATTGGCTAAGATAAACTGGTCAAGGATACTTAAAGGGTTGACGGTGGATAGACAATGGCAGACATTTTAAGAATACATGGATGAATTTCAACAATTGTACATCCCTGTCTGGCATAAGAGTAAAACAGGGAAGGTGGCTCAACCATGGCTAACAAGGGAAATCAGAGATAGTGTTAAAGCTACAGGGGAGGCATATAAATTGGCCAGAAAAAGCAGCAAGCCTGAGGATTGGAAGAAATTTAAAATATATCAGGGGAGGACAAAGAGTTTATTTCAGAACGGGAAAATAAATTATGAAAGGAAGCTTGTCGAAAACATGAAAATTGACTGCAAATCTTCTATAGATCTGTGAAGAGAAAAAGACTGGTGAAGATAAATGTAGGTCACTTGCAGGTAGAATCAGATGAATTCATAATGGACAACAAAAGGATGGCAGACCAACTGAACAAATAATCTGGATTTGTCTTTACTAAGGAGGACACAAATAGCCCTTCCTTATGCTAGGGGACATGGGGTCAAGAATGAAGGAGGAACAGAAGGAACTCCTTATTAGTCAGGAAATGATATTGGGGAAATTGATGGAATTTAAACCCAATAAGTCCCCAGGGCCTGGTGCTCTGCATCCCAGAGTACTTCAGGAAGTGGCATTAGAAATAGCAGATGCATTGGTAATCATTTTCCAGCATTCTATAGACACTGAAAGAGTTCCAATGGACTGGAGGGTTACTAAGGTATGCCCACTCTTTAAAAAAGGAGGGGTCAGAGAAAATAGGCAATTATAGGCTGGTTAGCCTGACATCAGTGGGAGGGAAAATGCTGCAGTCTATTATTAAGGATGTGATAACTGAGCATTTGGAAAGAGGTGACAGAATCGGTTCTAGTCAGCATGGATTCACTAAAAGGAAATCAAGCTTGATAAATCTTCTGGAATTTTTTGAGGATGTGACCAGTAGAGTGGACAAGGGTGAATCAGTAGATGTGGTGCATCTAGAATTTCAAAAGACTTTTGACAAGATTCCACACAAGAGATTAGGAAGGAAAATTAAAGCTCATGGTATCAGGGGTAATGTATTGACACAGATAGAGAATTGGTTAGCAGACAGGAAGTAGAGCATTGGAATAAACAAGTCCTTTTCAGAGTGGCAGGCTGTGATGAATGAGGTGCCGCAGGGTTCAGTGCTGGGACCCCAGCTGTCCACAATATACATTAATGATTTGGATGAAGGAATTGAATGCAGTATCTCCAAATCTGCAGATGACACTCAGCTGGGTGGCAATGTTTGCTGTGAGGAGGAGGCTAAGACATTGCAGGATTTCTTGATGCTGGCTGAGTAGGCAAATACTTGGCCAATGCAATATAATGTGGATAAATGTGAGGTTATCCACTGAGGTCATAAAAACAGGAAAGCAGATTATTTTCTGAATGGTACCGGTTTAAGAAAAAGTGAGGTGCAACGAAACCTGGTGGAATACTCACTGAAGGTTGGCATGCAGGTGCAGCAGGCAGTGAGGAAAGCTAATGGCATGTGAGAGGATTTGAGTAAAGGAGTAGGGACATCTTGCTGCAGTTATACAGGGCCCTGGTGAGGCCACACCTTGAATATCTTGTGCAGTTTTGGTCTCCTAAACTGAGGAAGGACATTCAGGGCCTGGACTGTGTTGTAATGTTCTGTGTTTTATGCAATTGAGGGGGTCCAGCGAAGGATCACCAGATTGATTCCCGGGATGACGGAACTGACATACGAGGAAAGAATGGATCAATTGGGCTTGTGCTCACTGGAATTTTGAAGAATGAGGGGGAATCCCATAGAAACATAGAAAATCCTGATGGGACTTGGACAGGCTAGATGCGGGAAGAATGTTTTTGATGTTGGGGAGGTCAAGGACAAAGGGTCACAGTCTAAGAGTAAGTGGTAAGCCATTCAGGACTGAGATGAGGAAGAATTTCTTCACTCAGAGAGTTGTGAACCTGTGGAATTCTCTCTCACAGGAAGCTGTTGCAGCAAGTTCATTAGAAATATTCAAAAGGGAGCTCGACATGGTCCTTACGGTTATAGTGATCAAAGGGTATGGAGAGAAAGTGGTAATGGGTTATGGAAATTGCATGATCGCCTTCTTGATTTTATTTATTATCACATCTGCCTAACTACATTGAAAAACTTTATTTACAAGCAGTGCAGACAGATCAGAGCAAGCAAGGAACATACAGAGCATAGGGTGAAAGTAAAACTTGGTCAGAGGCATACAGGCTATATCATACAGAACATGCACTAGGCAAGATCAGCAATATTTGAAGTTAGAATGTTCATTCATCAATTTACTAATGGCAGGGAAGAAGCTGTTCTTGAATCTATTGGTGACTGTATGCAAGCTTCTGTGTCTTCTGCCTGACGGAAGAGGTTGGAGGAATTCATTACCGATGTGGGAAGGGTATTTGATGATGTTGACTTTGCAAATGAAGTCATGGATAGGAGCTTGGCTTCCATGATGGTCTATGCCGTGCAAACAGCCTTCTGTATTTTCTTACGGTCCCAGGCAGAGCAGTTGCTGTACCAGGCCTTTATGCACGCAGACAGTATGCTTTCAATGGTAGATCTGTAACAGTTGGTGAGGGTACTTATGGACATGCCAAATTTCCCAAGCAGCCTGAGGAAGAAGAGGCGTTGTTATGTCGTCTTGACAGTTGCATCTACGTGAGAAGTGCAGAACAGGTTGTCAGTTATCATCACTCCTTGGAGCTTGACGCTCCCAACCATCTCAACCTCATCTCCAGTGATGTAGATGGGGGCGTGTTCTTCTCCTCTCTGTCTGAAGTCAATGATCAGTTCTTTAGTTTTGCTGACATTGAGAGAGAGTATGCTGTCATTGCACCACGTGATCAAGCTCTCGATCTCCTTTCTGTATTCGGACTCATCGTTATTTGCTATCCATCTTACCACAGTGGTGTAGTCAACAACCTTGTAGATGGTATTCATTCAGAATTTGACAACACACAGTCATCAGTGTACAGGGAATACAGAAGGCGACTGAAGATGTGTCCTTGGGGGGCTCCAGTGTTGAGTGTTATTGTGGTGCAGTTGCTTATATTCCTTGACTGTGGTCTGTGAGTCAGAAAGCTGAGGTTCCATTTGCAGAGACCAGAACCAAGACCTAGGTCTTGGAGTTTTGAGATCAGTGTAGAAGGCATGATGATGTTGAAGGCAAACTTTAGTCAATGAGCAGGCGTCTAACATAGGTGTCCTTGTTGTCCGGATATTCCATGAATGCGGTAGGACTAGGGATATGGTGTCTACTGTGGACCTGTTATATCAGTAGATAAATTGTAGAGGATCGAGGCAGGCTAGAGTTGATGTGGGCCATGACCAGCCTCTCAAAGCATTCATGATTGTGGAAATCAGAGCTACTGATCATATTGATCCAGCCATGATCGTATTGAAGGGTGGTGCAGCCTCGAAGGACTGAATGGCCTACATCTGAACCTATTTTCTATATTTCTGTGTTTCTATGGCAGGTGTTACACTTTCTGCAGACGTAGGAAATGGTGCAATGGGACTGTGGGCAGTGTTGGGAGTGAAGGAGAAGTGGACCAGGGTGTTCCGGAGGGAACAGTCCTTGCAAGAGGCTGCAAGTCGACCCATAGGAAGAAAATTCCAGAATTTTGACCCAGTGACATTGAAGGAATAGCAATACATTTGCAAGTCAGGATGGTATGTGGCTTGGAGGGGAGCTTGCATGTAATGATCTTCCCATGCATCTATTGGCTTTGTCCTTCTAGACAGAAGAAATTACATCTAAGGACTTTGATTAATTTCTACAGTGCATTTTGTAGATAGTACACACTGCTGCTACTGAGTGTCGGTGATGGAGCGAGTGAATCTTAATGTGGTGCCAATGAAGAAGGCTGTCCTGGATGGTGTCAAGCTTCTTATGTGTGGTTCATTGCACTCATCTAAGTGAGTATTGTATAGAGCAACCCAGTAAAATAAGCCTGCTTTACCATTTACTGAGTGGTAAAGCAGGCTTGAAGGGCTAAATGGCCTATTCCTGTTCCTACTTTCTGTTTCTGTTTCTAACAATGCAAACTCTTTTGCCATGTTACTTTCTGCCCACATCTATGAGTTTGGGTTCAAGACAAACTGGTTGAGGAGAAGGCAAGGTCAACATTCAGCATTGGATTCCTTTAGAACTCTGTTTATTACATATTAGTAATAATTTCTACCATACATGAGATGGAACAGAGAACACTATAGCACATGATGTTGTGCTGGCATGATGCCAAATGAAACGATCCCTTCTGCCTGCCCTTGGTCATATCACTCCATTCCTTCCATATTCATGTGCTTATCTAAAATCCTTTTAATACCCCTGTTGTATCTGCCTCAATCATCACCCTTGGCAGTGTTAGACTCCTAACACTCTCTGTTGAGTGTGTCCCTCATGTCTCAGATTAGATTACCTACAGTATGGAAACAGGCTCTTCAGCCCACAAGTCCATACTGACCCTTCGAAGAGTAACCCACCCAAACCCATTTACCTACCCTATATTTACCCCTGACTAATGCACCTACCTATGGGCAATTGAGCATGACCAATTCACCTGGCCTGCACATCTTCGGATTGTGGGAGGATACCAGACACCTAGAGGAAACCCACACAGACACAGGGAGAATGTGCAAACTCCATACAGAGAGTCGCCCAAGGTGGGAATCGAACCTGGGTCCCTGGTGTTGTGAGGCAGCAGTGCCAACCACTGAACCACCCTGCCACCCTTTTCCCCTTTGAACTTTTCCCCTTTCACCTTAAATGCATGTCCCTGAGTATTAGACATTTCAATTCTGGGAAAAAGATTATGACCATCAACCCTATCTACAAATCTCATAATTTTATAGAGTTCCATCAAGTCTCCCTGCAGCCTCTGCTGCTCCAGAAAAACAACTTGAGTTTTTCTCACCTCTCCTTAAAGTTCATATCCTCTAATCCAGTCAGCATCCTGGTAAATCTCTTCTGCACCCTCTCCAAAGCCTCTACATCCTTCCTGTAATGTGGTGATCAGAATTAAATGCAATAATCTAAGTGTGGCCTACTCAAAGTCTTATAAAGGTGCAACATGACATCCTAACTCTTGTACTCAATTCCCTGACCAATAACGGCAAACATGCCATACTATTTGTTTACCATACTATCTACTTGAGTGGCTATTTACAGGGAGCTATGGATTTGAATCCCAAGGTCCCTCTGTATATCAATGCTATTTAGGGTCTTCCTATTATCTGTAAATTTTTCTTTACTATTTGATCTCCCAAAGTGCAGCACCTCACACGTACCCAGATTAAACTCCATCTTCCATTTCGCTGCCCATATCTGCAACTGAACCCATTGTATCCTTTGAAAACCTCTTACACTATCCACAAATCCACCAATCTTTGTATCATCTGCAAACTTACTAACCCTCCCATCTCCAAATCATTTACATATATCACAAGCAGCAGAAGTCCCAACACAGATCCCTGCAGTACACCGTAGTCATGGATCTCCAGCCTTCCACTACTACCCTCTGTCTTCTCTGAGCAAGCCAATTCTGAATCCACATTGCCAAGTCACTGTGCATCTCAATCTTCTGGATAAGCCTACCATGAGGGACCTTGTCAAAAAACCTATTAAAATCCATGTAGACAATATCCACTGTTGAATAACATACAATCTGCAGGCTGTCAATCCATGTGACATTTCATCAATTCCTACTTTGGAAATAGAACCAGTCTCACCTAAGACTGGAATATAGACAGATTCTAACCTCACACCTTTAAGGGATGTAACCTTCATTTGCTACCTGATGAAGGAGCAATGATCTGAAAGCTTATACTTCCAAATAAATCTCTTGGACTATAACCTGGTGTTATGTGATTTTTAACTTTGCTCACACCTTTAATGCATTGTCTGAGCTGAGATGTCACCTTTTTTTATAAAACCTTAAATTACCTTGGGATTGTGACTTGAAAGAAGTTCTGGGATTTACATATTGCTGAATCGAAACCTACAACCCATTCTAAAAAATGAAAGACTTAATAGCAATCTAGGTTTGTTCAATACAGTACATGACACTTTGATCTTTTGCTATAAATTCTGTGTCCTATAATCCTGCCCCACTAGCTACCTGATGAAGCTAGTGCTTCCAAATAAACCTGTTGGATTATAACCGCGTGTTGTGTAATTTCTAACTTTGTTCAAGATAATGAATGACATTTGCTGTAACCACGGTAAATATATCCAACCCTCCCCCCTGTTGGCATGTAGTAAAATCATCCACTTGGTATAATCCAGTGGGACTAGCCTGGTAGACTCTGAATGCAAATAGTGCAATTTCACTAAGGGCTTTCCTTTCAATCTTGTATGATTACATTGCAGAGTAACCCAAGAAGCTATCGCTGGTCCACTGTCCTCTTCCCTTTGTGCATGCTGTTTGCTCAATGCTATCACCTCATATTGTGAGAGCCCAGATTACGTGAGGCTATGATGGTGGCCAAAGTTGAAGAGCACATTGATAAACACAATGAAACTTAACATGATTATCAATTGTACTGTGAAATTTATTCAGGCTTGTATTACAATCTTCAGAAGAAATAATATGCAGAGGAAGAGTCAACTATATCACTTTATAACATATTAGATGATTTGAGAAAGCAGATGAACTACACTTTTAATAAATGGCCAACTTCTTTAAGTCATTGCAGCAAATGTAATTGTTGTAAGTCGACAGAAACAGATGCTATCTTTGACAAGTAGTGGAAAATTTTAAATATTTGGTATGAGGATGATAAATAATCCAGGACCATATCATTAGCATGTAAGTAGTTTCCTAGCCCAGTTATTATTGAGCAGAAAATTGCTCAATCTCAGGGGTAACGGTAGTTTCAGCAGTTAATTACAACCACACATTGTACAATATGCTTTAACACTTGGCAATCATGTACAGTTGTGAATGAAAGCAACATTTGACCTGCTTTGGAACATTTGATTCTATTCAATTCAGTTAGATAGCCATTCATACACTCCCCATTCTGTACACTAACAACAATGTAAATCAAATTGGAAGTTGATTTTGCTAGCACTGCCAGATTTCACTTGGTGTTTTTATTTTGTTTTAATTAGGTTTATTTTGTCATGGTTAAATAGCAACATAGCAATCTAGAGTGTGTTCAAACTGGAGTGATACTGATGATCTTTCTACTGTTGCTTTATGTTTCACTACATTCAACAAATAATTTAGTGTGTTGTGTCTTTATGACATTCTGCGTGGATGTAAGAAAATCTTATTGTTGCGCAATGATTGCAAAGTTTATATGAGAGACCTGTGCAGTGTTGGGCTAAAGGGTGTGTGTCTGCGCTTTATGGATCTATGACTCTATGATGCTATAAATGCCAAACAGGTACTTACATTGAAATCTGTATGAGAGTTTTCCACCAACTTGCCCAAAGCATGATATGGGCAGTCAAAGCCACATAAACAAAGGTGGTCCTGGCTGATATTATGGCACCTCAGAAGGAGGAGATTGAGAGGCAGGCAGATTACACAGTAATAAAGTTGTTTCTGGATTAGTGGTGCTGGAAGAGCACAGCAGTTCAGGCAGCATCCAAGGAGCTTTGAAATCGACGTTTCGGGCAAAAGCCCTTCATCAGGAATAAAGGCAGTGAGCCTGGAGCGTGGAGAAATAAGCTAGAGGAGGGTGGGGGTGGGGAGAAAGTAGCATAGAGTACAATGGATGAGTGGGAGAGGGGATGAAGGTGATAGGTCAGGGAGGAGAGGATGGAGTGGATAGGTGGAAAAGGAGATAGGCAGGTCGGACAAGTCCGGACAAGTCATGGGGACAGTGCTGAGCTGGAAGTTTAGAACTAGGGTGAGGTGGAGGAAGGGGAAATGAGGAAACTGTTGAAGTCCACATTGATGCCCTGGGGTTGAAGTGTTCCCAGGCGGAAGATGAGGCGTTCTTCCTCCAGGCGTCTGGTGGTGAGGGAGTGGCGGTGAAGGAGGCCCAGGACTTCCGTGTCCTTGGCAGAGTGGGAGAGGGAGTTGAAATGTTGGGCCACGGGGCGGTGTGATTGATTGGTGTTGGTGTCCCAGAGCTGTTCCCTAAAGCGCTCTGCTAGGAGGCGCCCAATCTCCCCAATGTAGAGGAGACCGCATCGGGAGCAACGGATACAATAAATGATATTAGTGGATGTGCAAGTAAAACTTTGATGGATGTGGAAGGCTCCTTTAGGGCCTTGGATAGAGGTGAGGGAGGAGGTGTGGGCGCAGGTTTTACAGTTCTTGCAGTGGCAGGGGAAAGTGCCAGGATGGGAGAGTGTGTTGTAGGGGGGCACGGACCTAACCAGGTAGTCACGGAGGGAACGGTCTTTGCGGAAGGCGGAAAGGGATGGGGAGGGAAATATATCCCTGGTGGTGGGGTCTGTTTGGAGGTGGCGGAAATGTCGGCGGATGATTTGGTTTATGCGAAGGTTGGTAGGGTGGAAGGTGAGCACCAGGGGCGTTCTGTCCTTGTTACGGTTGGAGGGGTGGAGTCTGAAGGCGAGGTGCAGGATGTAGACGAGATGCGTTGGAGGGCATCTCTAACCACGTGGGAAGGGAAATTGCGGTCTCTAAAGAAGGAGGCCATCTGGTGTGTTCTGTGGTGGAACTGGTCCTCCTGGGAGCAGATACGGCGGAGGCAGAGGAATTGGGAATATGGGATGGCATTTTTTCAAGAGATAGGGTGGGAAGAGGTGTAATCCAGGTAGCTGTGGGAGTCGTTGGGTTTGTAAAAGATGTCAGTGTCAAGTCGGTCGTCATTAATGGAGAGGGAGAGGTCCAGGAAGGGGAAGGAGGTGTCAGAGATGGTCCAGGTAAATTTAAGGTCAAGGTGGAATGTGTTGGTGAAGTTGCTGAATTGCTCAACCTCCTCGCAGGAGCACGAGTTGGCGCCAATGCAGTTATCAATGTTGCGGAGGAAGAGGTGGGAAGTGGAGCCGGTGTAATTACGGAAGATCAACTGCTCTACGTAGCCAACAAAGAGACAGGCATAGCTGGGGCCCATACGTGTGCCCATGGCTACCCCTTTGGTGTGGAGGAAGTGGGAGGATTCAAAGGAGAAATTGTTAAGGGTGAGGACCAGTTCGGCCAAACGAATGAGAGTGTCGGTGAAAGGGTACTGTTGGGGACGTCTGGTGAGGAAAAAACAGAGGGCTTGGAGGCCCTGGTCATGGCGGATGGAGGTGTACAGGGATTGGATGTCCATGGTGAAGATGAGGTGTTGGGGGCCGGGGAAACGGAAGTCTTGGAGGAGGTGGAGGGCGTGGGTGGTGTCTCAAAAGTATGTGGGGAGTTCCTGGACTAGGGGGGATAGGACAGTGTCGAGGTAGGTCGAGATGAGTTCAGTGGGGCAGGAGCATGCTGAGACAATAGGTCAGCCAGGGTGGTCAGGCTTGTGGATCTTGGGAAGGAGGTAGAACTGGGCAGTGCGGGGTTCCCGGACTATGAGGTTAGAAGCTATGAGTGGGAGATCTCCTGAGGTGATGAGATTCTGTATGGTCTGGGAGATGATGGTTTGGTGATGGGGGTTGGGGTCATGTCGAGGGGGCAGTAGGAAGAGGTGTCCTCGAGTTGACGTTTGGCTTCAGCGGTATAGAGGTCAGTGCGCCAGACTACCACTGCGCCCCCTTTATCCGCTGGCTTGATGGTGAGGTTGGGATTGGAGCAGAGGGATTGGAGGGCTGCGGGTTGTGAGGGTGAGAGGTTGGAGTGGGGGAGGGAGGTAGCCAGGTTGAGGCGGCTAATGTCCCGGCGGCAGTTGGAAATGAAGAGGTCGAGGCAGGTAATAGGCCAGCACGGGGTGTGTTGGAGGTGGGCAAAGGGGTCCTCGGAAGGTGGGCGGGAGTCCTGATTGTGAAAGTAAGCTCAGAGGCGGAGGCGACGGAAGAATTGTTAAGTTGTAGCAATTTGTGATTGTCTTACCAGGAGTACAGATGAGACTTTCTTTTAAAAAAGCAAGATACTACAGATGCTGGTCATCTGAAATAACAGATAATCTGGAGACACTCAACTGGTCTGGCAACATCTGTGGAGAAAGAAACAGATATAACATTTTGAGTCCAAAGGACTCATCTTCAGAACACAGGTTTTCTTTAATCATGAACAGGACTCCTTATAGTATGTTTCCTCCCTGGATCAACATGGCATTGGTGGGATATTTCTGTAAAGGGATGGAGTGAATTCTAAAGTCACAGGATCCATGACAAAGCTGGAACTATGTTTTAAGGTCTGACAGAGGTTTTTTTTATGAGTTTTCACGTGTTGAAAAACAAATGTACGCATGCCAATCTGAGATCTTTATCTTCATTTTTACAAGTACAGGACAAGAAAAGACAAGACTCATGAGGTGCCTGCAGGAGGGATGGGTTCATATTTTTAAGGCATCAGAATGAATTCTGGAATAATGGAAGGAATATTGAACGGTTAGCCCTAATCTTATCCGAGGTGATACCAATGATCTTGTGGAAAGTAAATAGAGTGATGAAGGAGGATTTATGTGAATATCTTAAAGCCTGGGGAAACTTTATTTTTGAAAAAATCAGGGAATGCAGGAGTGATTAAACCGTATAAATGAAGGCAGAGGTTTAGCTGAAATAAATAGTGCAAGAACACAAAAGAAAGAGTGGTTTTGAAAAACAAAGAAAAAGCCATGAGGTAGGTCAAATGATATCAAAAATGTATAGAAGACAGAGTAAAGAACATGGGCAAAATTTTAAGCCATTAAGATTGATCCGTATGTAAATATTGAAATATAGAAAAGTCACAGTATAGAAAGGAGCCATTCAGCCCATTGTATCTGTGCTGGTTGAACAAAGTAACCACCCATTCTCATCTCACTTTCCAGAATCTCATCTATAAACTTGCTGTTTTCAATTAGAATGCCTACAGTATAGAAACAGGCCATTCAGCCCAAGTCCACACTGACCGTCTGAAGAGTAACCCACCCAGACCCATTTCCCTACATTTACCCCTCATGTACCTAACACGATGACAATTTAGCATGGCCAATTCATCTGACCAGTACATCTTTTGATTGTGGGAGGAAACCCACAGAAACATGGGAAGAATGTGCAAACTCCACACAAACGGTCACCCAAGGTTGGAATCAAACCCAAGTCCCTGGTGCTATGAAGCAGCACTGCTAACCACTGAGCCACCGTCCTGCTCTGTGCTATTTATAGATCTTCAGGTTAAATGTGTTACGGTTTTCATCTCAACCTCCAAACTGGGCAGTGGATTCCAGATACCCCCTCCCCACACTCTCTGAGTGGAATGGATGTCTTCAAGTCCCTTCTAACCTTCTAGGAAAAAGTGAGGACTGGAGATGTTGGAGATTAGAGTCGAAAAGTGTGGTGCTGGAAAAGCATAGCCAGGCAGGCAGCATCCAACGAGCAGGATAGCCAGTGGTTCAAGTATAAGCTCTTCATCGGGAATGGATGAAGAGCTCATAATTGAAACGTCAATTCTCCTGCTCTCGGATGCTGCCTGCCCGGCTGTGCTTTTCCAGCACCACACTTCCCCTCTAACCTTCTATCAATCACCTTATGTTTGTACCCCTCTGCTAACTGACCACTCTGCTAAAGGAAACAGCTGGCCTTTCTATCCAAGACCCTCATTATTTTGTACACCTCAATCTTGAAAGATTTCAGCTTCCTCTTTTCTAAGGAAAACAACCCTACACCATTCAACGTATTCTCATAGGTACAATTTCCAAGCCCTGGCACCATTCTTGTAAATCTCCTCTGTACTGTCTCCAGAATAATTACATCCTAGTGACTAAAACTCTATATAAAATTCCAGCTCTGGCGTAACCAGTATCTTATGTAGTCTCAGAATTGCATCTCTGCTTTTGTATTCAGTGCCTCATCCGGTGAAGGAAAACAACCCATAAGCCCTATTTACCACCTCATCTACCTGTCTTGCCATCCTGAGGGACCTGAGGGCATCCACTCCAATTCTCTAACTTTCTCCATACCTCTCAACAGCTCTCTGTTTATTGAATATGTGATAAATGCATAATCTCACACTTCTCCAGATTAAATTAGATTTGTCGCTTTCCAACAACACTATTGACATCAATCCTGCACTCAACAGCCATCCTCTTCAAGCTATGGTACCACATTTAAGTCTAAATTCCCAAGTCTAAACAGCAAGAGACCCACCACTGAGCCCTGTGAAACACCACTGGAAACTGTGTTCCATTCATAGAAACATCTGTTGACTATTAACTTTGTTTCCTGTCAGTGAGCCAACTTTGGATCCAACTCATTGCATTCTCCTGTATCCCATGGGTTTAATCTTTCTGACAAGTCCAACCAAGTCAGACAAGTGGGACCTTGTCAAACACCTTACTAAAATCCATGTAGACAATGTCCATGTAGACCTTAATCAATTCTCCTTCTAATTTCCTCAGAAAATTAAATCAGTCAGTAAGATATGACCTCTGGTTAGCAAACCATGCTGACTATCTCTGATTAGTCTGTGTCTTTCTAAGTAATAGTTAATCCTATCTCTCAGTAATGAAGCAAGTGTTTGCCCACTATTGAGATCAGACCGACTGACCTTGAATTATTTGGCCAATCCTTACACACTTTCTAAGTAATGAAACAACAGTTGCAGATCTCCAACCGTCTGATACTTCACCTGTATCTAGTGAGGATTGGAAAATGACCTTCATGGCAACTGTTATTTCTTCTCTGACTTCCTTTGGCAGCCTAGGATACAATTCATCCAGTATCTTGGTACAGATACTTATGTATGTGTTCCAGTCTTGAAAGAATCATAAATACAAGTTCAGCATAAAGAATAAAGAATATAGTACTCAAATTTTAGATTTTTTATTAAGTCCGTGCCAGCATCGTGCCTTCAGACCGCCCAGCTTCAAACTTCTAGGCCTCATTTCCAGTCCTCAAGGGCCTCGCCTCCACTCCGGGACTCCAATCCCCCACCCTGGGATTCACATCTCCCACTCTAGGACTCCCAACCTCCACTCCTGGACACCCATCCACCACTCTGGGACTCACATCCCCCACTCTGGGAATCACATCCCCTACTCTGGGACTCACATCCCCCACTCTGGGAATCACTTCCCCCACTCTGGGAATCACATCCCCCACTCTGGGAATCACTTCCCCCACTCTGGGAATCACATCCCCCACTCTGGGACTCACATCCCCCACTCTGGGAATCACATCCCCCACTCTGGGAATCACATCCCCCACTACAAGACTCCCATCACCCACTCCGGGACTCCCATCCTCCACTCTGGGATGCACATCCCCCACTCCGGGACTCACATCCCCCACTCTGGGACTCGCATCCCCCATTCCGGGACTCACATCCCCCATTCTGGGACTCCCATCCACCACTCCGGGACTCACATTCCCCCATTCTGGAACTCCCTTCCCCCACTCCGGGACTCACACTCCCCCACTCCGGTATTCACATTCCCCCACTCCAGGACTCCCATCCCCGACTCTGGGACTCCCATCCCCCACTCCGGGACTCACATTCCCCCATTCTGGGACTCACATACGCCACTCTGGGACTCATATGCCCCACTCCGGGACTCCCATCCTTCGCACTGGGACTCCCATCCTCTGCTCTGGGATTCACGTCCCCCGCTCTGGGACTCACATCCCCCGCTCTGGGACTCCTATCCTCCATTCTGGGACTCCCAATCTCCGCTCTGAGACTCGTATTCCCCACTCCAGAACTCACATCCCCCACACCGGGACTCCTATCCTCCATTCTGGACTCCCAACCTCCACTCTGGGACTCACATCCCCCACTCTGGGAATCACATCCCCCACTCTGGGAATCACATCCCCCACTCTGGGACTCACATCCCCCACTCTGGGAATCACATCCCCCTCTCTGGGACTCACATCCCCCACTCTGGGAATCACATCCCCCACTCTGGGAATCAAATCCCCTACTACAAGACTCCCATCACTCACTCCGGGACTCCCATCCTCCACTCTGGAATGCACATCCCCCACTCTGGGACTCACATCCCCCACTCTGGGACTCACATGCCCCACTCTGGAACTAACATCCCCCATTCTGGGACTCCCATCCCCCACTCCGGTGACTCACATCGCCCACTCCGGGACTCGCATCCCCCACTCTGGGACTCCCATCCCCCACTCTGGGACTCACATCCCCCACTCTGGGACTCGCATCCCCCACTCTGGGACTCGCATCCCCCATTCCGGGACTCACATCACCCATTCCGGGACTCACATCCCCCACTCTGGGACTCACATTCCCCACTCCGGGACTCACATCCCCCATTCTGGGACTCCCATCCACCACTCCGGGACTCACATTCCCCCACTCTGGAACTCCCTTCCCCCACTCCGGGACTCACATTCCCCCACTCCAGGACTCCCATCCCCGACTCCGGGACTCCCATCCCCCACTCCGGGACTCCCATCCTTCGCACTGGGACTCCCATCCTCTGCTCTGGGATTCACGTCCCCTGCTCTGGGACTCACGTCCCCCGCTCTGGGACTCACATCCACCGCTCTGGGACTCCTATCCTCCATTCTGGGACTCCCAACCTCCGCTCTGAGACTCACATTCCCCACTCCAGAACTCACATCCCCCACACCGGGACTCACATCCCCCAATCCTGGACTCACATCCCCTACTCAGGGACTCACATCCCCCACTCTGGGACTCCCAACCTCCGCTCCGGGACTCACATCCCCCATTCTGGGATTCACATCCCCCACTCTGGGACTCACATCCCCCATTCCGGGACTCACATCCCCCTCTCCGGGACTCACATCCCCCACTCCAGGACTCCCAACCTCAGCTCCAGGACTCACATCTTCCACACCGGTTGACACACCCCCTGCTCCAGGACTCCCATCCCCAACTCTCATACTCCCATGCCCCGCTCCGGGAGTCCCATCCCCACTCCGTGACTCGTATCCCTTGCTCCGGGACTCGCATGCCTCATTCCAGAACTTGTACCCCTACTCCAGGACTCGTATTTGCCACTCTGGGACTAATATTGCCCACTCCAGGCCTCACATTCCCTGCTCCGGGACTCACATCTCCCACAGTGGGACTCCCATTCACCACTGTCAGAGTCCCATTCCCTGCTCTGGGACTTGCCACCTCTATGCTTGGTATTCGTTGCCAATACTCACTGCCCCTGTGCTGACCTGTCCTGGCACTCGCCTAGACTAACCGTCCTCGAACTACAATGTTTTCATCATCCCTGTCCTTTGTGAGAACAAAGAAAATAATCATTCAGAATGCTGCCTACATTT
Organism: Chiloscyllium plagiosum; assembly: GCF_037043375.1. Lineage (NCBI taxonomy): Eukaryota > Metazoa > Chordata > Chondrichthyes > Orectolobiformes > Hemiscylliidae > Chiloscyllium > Chiloscyllium plagiosum. Next base: position 99,350,284 of record NW_028270143.1, on the reverse strand, counting down.
TCTACATCTGCACACAAGGTACCATTAACACCTCTGTTAGACCCAGTCATTTCTTTCGTCATCCTCTTGTACTGATGTTCTGATAAAATATCTTTTTTTCTGTTTTATATTACCCTTTTTTAATTCTTCATTCATGGGATGTGGGCGAGGCTGTTTGGGCCAGCATTTATTGTCCATCCTTGTTTGCCCTTGAAAAGGTATTGTATTTGTGAGCTGCCTTCTTGACCTATTACTGTCCATTTGTTGGAATGGAAGAACGTGTCTGCATTTCTGAGGAGATCTGATCAGAATGTCCTCTCAGAAATGTGGAGATCCCTGCTTTCGTAAACATGAAGGGCCAGTTTGGCAAACTCATGCACATTGACACTGTGGAAAATCTGACCCACAATTTCATGTGTAATATTGGATATATATTCCTATGCCCAAAATTCTCTCCCAGTTCAACTTAAGGGCAGCACTGTGGTTCAGTAGTTAGCACTGCTGCCTCACAGCCCCAGGTACCTGGGTTCAATTCCAACATTAGGTGACTGTCTGTGTGGCGTTTTCATATTCTCCCCGTTTCAGCCGCGTGCTCCAGTTTCCTCCCACAGTTGAAAGATGTGCAGGTCAGGTGGATTGCCCACAGTGATAGGTGCAATCGGCAGGGGAATGGGTCTGGGTGGGTGACTCATCAGAGGGTTGGTGTGGGGAATGGGTGTGGGTGGGTGACTCTTTGGAGGGTCAGTGTGGACTTGTTGGGCTGAAGGGCTGATTCCACACTGTGGGGAATCTAATCTAATCTTATAAATTGTACTGCCAACCTGACCACCTTGTGTTTTTAAAATGAAACAGGAGCTCCACCGATGAGTTAAATAAAAATGTAAGAGAAGGAATTCAGTTAATTTGGCTTGCTTTGCTATTTCATTGACCTTGCCATCGTTTTAATATCAATTTCCAGCTTAATCCATATCCCTTCTAGTCTACCTGGGAAGGACTAATCTCCCTTTGGAACATTGTCAATGATTTTGCATCTATGTGCTTCTGTAACATTTGATTCCACTTTCTCACAACTTTTCATGAAAACAGATCCTTTCTAAATGGACTTTAGTGGCTTGATACTTAAATATCCCAGGTATGCAAACTACAAACATGGAAGATCCCATAACTTAAACCTGCAGTCTGTGCTGACTCAGCTGATCTCAATCTCAAGGAATGATAATTGACTATTATCTCTATACAATGGTTGCAATTAATTTGAACATCAAGTAAGAACAGGCTTTAGCTTGACAGTGATGTCCGACGTCAAGAGGAGATTTGATAATGGTAGTCAAATAACATGAATGAATTTGGTAGGTAAATGAGGATAAACTGCTTCCAGAGACAAAACAGCCAGTAAACAGTGGACATAAATTTAGGGTGATTGACAAAAGTACCAGAGGCAGCATGAAGAGATTTTATCTTTTAACACAGCAAGTCATTATAATTTGGAATGAAAAATGGAAGGAACTGCAGATGCTGGAAATCAGAAACAAAAATAGAAATTGCTGGAAAAAAACTCAGCAAGTCTAGCAGCATCTGTGGAGAGAAATCATTGTTAAAGCTTCAGAACCAGTGACCCTTCTTTTGAAGGAGAGTCACGGGACCCAAAATGTTAACCATAATTTGGAATGAATTGCCTGAAAGAGTGACAGACGCAGAAGCAATCATACCCTTCAAAAGGGAATTGGATAAATACTTAAAGGGAAAAACATGCTCGTAGCTCGAAAAGATCAAGGAAATAGGTCTAAGTGAATCAGTACCCCTGAGGAGTTGGCGCTAGCACAATGAGACAAATGATCTCCTTCTGTGCGCTATGACATTGTGATGTCAGGAAGAATGAAGACATGACTGATGTACTCAATGGATGATGCAGCAAAGAGGAAGTGTTAAAATGAGGGTTCAATCTTCCTTCACCAATGAATGTCTGTAGCAGTTGGTACTAGTTACCTTCAGTGTAGTACATGGGTAGTGCATTTTGTCTCTGAGTCAAAAGATTTGTGAGTTCAAGCCTCTCTCTAGCTTGTGAGTACTTAACCTCACTTGATATGTCATTGTAAAACTGGAGCAGCTGCTACCTTCGAGATAAGCTTAGACCCTGTCAGGCTGTTAGATGGGTGTCAAGAATCCTTTACACTTCTTTGAAGAAGCTCAGGAATCCTTCTAATTCCTTGGCTACATATATCTATCAAATCATACCAAGGGAACAGAGCAACTGTTTGCAATTCTCAATGTTGCTATGTGGAAAGTGGTTCCTCCAATTATCGACATGCTTGTGGCAATATTGCAAAAGTAATTAGTTGGCTATGAGGCACTGTGAGGCATTCCAAACATAGAAGGCATAACATAAATTAATTTCATTTTTCACCTTCAGGAGGGAAGAGGACAAAAGTTTGAAATAACAGATCTGGACCATTTTAAAAGTGTAATATTAGTTCAATTCTTTTTAGTTAATGTGTTGAAGCTTGATAGATCAGAATATTGGTTGAAACTGTACTAAAAGGTAAGCCCCAATTAGAATGGTAAACAATCATCATCTCATTCTAATATGACTAATATCATATTAAAATGAGTTGATTTTCCACCTTGTTATTGTTCAATTTTTCAGTTTAAGTGGGTCAGTTAAAACAAAATTCATGTAAAGCAAAACAAATTAACAATGTACCAAGAGAAATTTGCAGGTCTAAATCTTTGGGTGAATTTCAATGCTCAGTGCTCCTGCAGGTAACTGCAAACACCTCATTAATAAACTTAAATATATGACAAATAAGACAGCTAGGATAGAAATATAATTTTGGTTTTTCTCAGTGCTGCTTCTCCAGATTTCTCAGCCATCCCACCAACCATTACCATGGGAGCTGTCCTTTGCTGCACTCGGGATCATGAGCCAAAGTCGGGTAAAACTGGAAGCAGAACATTTAAATTATTAATTTTGAGACCTTGAAGCCTCAAAGCTTGACTTAAATTTAATACCTCACTGTTAGGTATGTGGTCTACATTTCCCTGTCACTCCCATTACGTAGCTTCTATTGACCCAAATGCCCCTTCTCAGTCTTAGACTTCATGTTCTCAAGGATGAATTAACAAGATTAATGCCAGTACTTGGGCAGTCCACTAGGCCCAACCAACAAATTTGACCCATTCTTTCACATCACTTCAATGAGAGAGCCTGCAGAGGTTATAAACCAGGTATGAGAATTGACCAAAACACATTTTGTTTATTTCAGATCAGGAAATGCTGATATTTAATTTATATCTGTGCGCTCATGGAGCAATTAACAAAGCCTATCTGCAAAGTATAGGGCAGTATGGTGGCTCAGTGGTTAATGCTGCTGCCTCACAGCACCAGGAACCTGGGTTTGATTCTGATCTGTTGCAGACATTTGCATTTTCTCCCCATGTCTGTGTGGGTTTCTGCCAGGTGTTCTGGTTTCCTCCCACTGTCCAAAGACGTGCAGGTTAGGTGGATGAGCCATGCTAAATTGCCTGTCATGTCAATAGATGTGCAGGTTAGGTGGATTAGCCATGGGAAATGTGAGGTTATGGGAATAGGGTAGGCAATTGGATCTGGGTGGGAAGCTTTTTGGAGGGTGGGTGCAAACTCAGTGAGCCAAATGGCCTCTTTCTCCACTGTAGGATTCTATTAGCAATTCAAGGTCTAACATCAGCTTCTCCCTTGGATTTAGTGACATGATCTGATCGCAGTGGTCCAGTACCACTGTAAAGAAGCTTTCTGCTTAAGAAAGGAAATGATAATGATTAGATTTATAAACCCTCTTGACAAAGTAGTTATTTGCAATAAATTTGCAAATGTGCACTATGTTATTTTCTTTGTGCATATCTACCCATTTTTAACCTACACGTCTACAGAGATGAAACTATGCTGGAAATCAGAAATATGACAGATAATATTGAACATCATCAAGCATCACGCCAATAACCTTTCATCAGAAGGCCAATAACTCACATTGGACTGGTATTATTTTATGTTGGAGAAGGCATGACACTTCACAGAGCTGATTATCAAACACGTTTTGACACCAAGTCACCTTGTAAAAATCTAGGGGGCTCACAGGGGGACCAAGACCCAGAACCGGGAGGTATGTTAGGGGCCAAGGACTGGGACTGAGGGCTCTAGGGGGCCCACAGTGTTCAGGCTGGGGACAGAGCCCCTTTTTTTTGTACAGGGACAGGGCCACTCAATTCATGTCAGAGTTGTGGGGTCTCCATTTTAGGGCTGGGTGGGTAAAAATGCACTGTTTAGACTTGGGTTAGGGGCAGCAGGGGGGTCAGGAGCACACTGTGTTCGGGCTGGAGCTGGTCTTTTGGCCTCTCCCCGTATGATTTTACATTTTCTGTTCACTTTTAATTGTGGAAGCTGGCACTAAAATTCCAACAAAGCCATTGAATTTTTAAAGAATCTCATAAACATCATCCTTCATGCATTTGGTGAAGGTCTCCCACCCTCAAATTGCCAATTCACTAACAGTGGAAATAGATTGCCAGAGCAGCCACTGAAGACATCAAAGTTTACTGTCAAAACTAACTATTTATATTTGGTCCAGGTCCAAGTTGTCTCAAGAATTGATCAAAAGATGTGAAAGGTTTACTCTTAACATGTCACGTGAGTTTGTTCCATAAATGTAGTTCATATTCAAGTTTGTGTACAATTGTTTTAAACCAGGGTATGTGATAGTCTGGTGGTATTATCACTGGACTGTTAATCCAGGGACCCAGGTAATGTCCTGGTGTCCCAGGTTCACATCCTGAATTCAATGATATCTGGAAGTAAGAATCTGATGATGACCATGAAAGCATTGTTGATTGTCAGGAAAAACACATCTGGTTCTTGCACTTTGGAAAAAAGAATAGAAGCATGGATTACTTTCTAAACGGTGAGAAAATTCATAAAGCCAAAGTACAGAGGGATCTGGGAGTGCTAGTTGAGAATTCTCTAAAGGTAAACATGCAGGTTGAGTCCGTGATTAAGAAAGCGAATGCAATGTTGTGAATTATCTCAAGAAGGTTAGAATATAAAAGCACTGTTGTGCTACTGAGACTTTATAAAGCTCTGGTTAGGCCCCATTTGGAGTACTGTGTCCAGTTTTGGTCCCCACACCTCAGGAAGGACATACTGGCACTGGAGCGTGTCCAGCGGAGATTCACACGGATGATCCCTGGAATGGTAGGTCTAACATATGAGGAGTGGCTGAGGATCCTGGGATTGTATTCATTGGAGTTTAGAAGATTAAGGGGAGATCTAATAGAAACTTACAAGATAATACATGGCTTGGAGAGGGTGGACGCTAGGAAATTGTTTCCGTTAAGCGAGGAGACTAGGACCCGTGGACACAGCCTTAGAATTAGAGGGGGTAAATTCAGAACAGAAATGCGGAGACATTTCTTCAGCCAGAGAGTGGTGGGCCTGTGGAATTCATTGCCGCAGAGTGCAGTGGAGGCTGGGACACTAAATGTCTTCAAGGCAGAAATTGATAAATTCTTGATGTCACAAGGAATTAAGGGCTACAGGGAGAATGCGGGTAAGTGGAGTTGAAATGCTGATCAGCCATGATTGAATGGCGGAGTGGACTCAATGGGCCGATGGCCTTACTTCCGCTCCTATGTCTTATGGTCTTATGGTTCACTAATGTTCTTTAAGGAAAGAATTCTGCCTGCCTTATCGAATCTGGTCTGGTCTACAGACCCACAGCAATGTGGTTGATTCTTAACTGCCCTCTAGGAATTAGAAATGGGCAATAAATACTGGCCCAGCCAATGACACTCACATCCTGTGAGTGAATAAAACAGAAAGGATAAAACAAAAGGAAGGTCGTGAGATTTTTTCGTTCGTGCGTGAAACTATAGAAGGCAAAGAGGCATGTGTGAATGTTCCAGTATATAAATATTATACACAGCCCACAAATGTTGATACATTTTATGACTGAACAGGGTGTACACTTTACAATGCACAATTTATTGTGGACTACAGGAACTCAGTTCACTACTTCCTGCAACATGCAAAAGGAACTGTCTGCACACACTATTAAATAGGATGGAATTGCATTTTATGTTTAAGAAACATTTCATTCTACGGCCATGGATCTACACCTCCTTGACATCCCTTCTGTAACTTTTTTTAAAAGCTCACTATAAAACTATGAACTATTGTTCACAGATATTTAGATTGCATATTGAACAGGAATTCTTCACTCAAGCAGCATATTGTTATGTTGAAAGGGCAGGATATTAGAAAATGTTTTGTCAAGAATATGTTAAAACCTACATATTTTATTCCTCAAGTTCCTTCCGCCTAGTAGGGATGGGGCTCCAAGGATACTGCCAAACTTCCATTACCTCACCCTTTCTTCATGGTTGAGTCCATATTAAGGCATCAATAAATTATATAGTAACATTGTCAATGCAGATAAAATGTTTACTTCACAGAGGCACAGGAAAAAAGACAGATGCTGATGAAAAGAGAGAAATTAGGAAATGTGACCTAAAATATATTCAGAATTAAGTTTTAACAAGGTTCTTTTTTAACAGGAGGAGATGGTGTCAAGTTGCAAGTTTAGGGGAAAGCAATGTCGAGTGTGTGCTATTGATGGCTGAAGGTAAGACCGGCAGTGGCCAGACACTGAGCAGAAATGGGATAGGCAAATGCAGCCACTATCAGAAGAATGGCAAACTCATGAGATGGGTGGTTTGGGGGAGATTTGGCACAGCTAGATGAGGGGGAATAGATAAGCAGAATTTGGTAAGGGGTGGCAAATGAGAGGTTGAGTTTCAAATCAGTGGGAGTGTGCAGAGAGTGGAAGATGACAGGTCACCGAAAAAAATTTCAACATTCGAGCCTGGGCATGACATGTTGGATTTAGCTGAAGCGGAGATGGGGGGGGGGGGGGTAAAGAATCCACTGTAAAGCAGGTGGAAGAAGGCAACATTTGCATGGATCAGGAGCATAGAAACAAATGGCAAAATTGCAAAAAGTCCAACAAAGCCAGAGGGAATCAAGGCAATGGTCAGGGAGGGAGAATAGAGAAAAGGACAACAGCTTATCCTCAGCTTAAGGAGCTTATGCCTCATCCAAAATTAAATTTCAGACAAAAGCAGTCTTATAGCTGATAGGTTGTGCGTTCTGGTGGAGAGGAAGAAATGGGTGTTTTATCTTGCATGTGGAAGCTGATGATATATCAACAAATAATGTTGCTAATGACTGCATGTGGATTTGGAAGAAGAGGGGGTCTTGAACCTCAGGAAACTTCCAGACTGAAGCTTTAAGGCAGCAGAGTAGATATTGCTAGATATGTTCTGACTATGATGGCATTGGTAAGAATTAACCCAAGCGAGAGAAATGCCAATGAGTCAAATAATGGAGATCCTTATGGGTCTGAAAGATTCAACCACTCATTGTTTTAACCAACTGAACCATTAAAGGAGCATGTAAACCTGATGACTTCAGCAGCTGACAGAACATAGGCTGCAAAGTAATGAAACATGGTCACTGTTGTAGTTAGATGCCAGATGTTTTTTTTTTAATTCTCTCGAATTATTTTAGCTCACAAAACATCATTTGAAATCACCTGAGCATTTCGCTGCTGAAATACACAAACAAAATGTCCTCAAAGGACCACATCTGGCAAGTTGTTTGTGATCTTTTTCTCCTAACCCTTGGCCTTTAAAGGAACTCATATAATAACAGGCCATGCCATTTAAAATAAATATTGTCAGTTCTCTTAAAGAGGCTGCATTGTATCTTTTTTTATGGTTTCCACATGCTTTATGTTGGAATGATCAGAAAACAGATCTGTTACATGTACTTTTTTAAATGTCTCAATCCTCTGAAAACATTCAGAATTCTCTCCATCCTTGGTCTGGACTGATGGAATTGATCTAAGTTGGACTGGCCAAAGGGTAGGGCAAACAAAGGAAGGAAAATAATTATGATCACTATTCATTAAACATTGACTGGTAAGTAAATGTATGTGAATTTCATACAATTAAGGAAAGTTTTGTGCCCCATGGTTAAATAGCCATTGCATGATTTAATATCCTAAGGTTGTGCAGATGTGTGCAGTGATGTAATGATGCTGTATGACTGTGTTTTCATGAGTTGCATCTTCAACAGCCAAGTGTATAAAATTAGAGAAACAGCAAATTCAGAATAATTGCTGTAAAAGCTTTCATACAAATAAACTGCACTCCACACTGATTTGTCTTCAAAGTCAACAATTGAATTTATTTATTTATTGTCGTGTGTATTTTGTTACAAAATGCAATGAAAAGTGATGTATAGTGTCACCACTTCCAGTGTCATTTTGAAACAGAGAAAAATAAACCAAAACTAAGAATTTAAAGGTAGAAAATTAAAAAAATAAAGAAAAAGTATGCAACCTTACAATCCTTTTTATTAAGTGCTGTGTCATGGGCTAAGGGGCTGATGGTCAGGAATGAATCTCCCTCACTGTGCTGCTAGGATGATAGTTCCACTATTCAGCACCATCTCACCTCCACCGATACCCTGCCCACTATGAGTCCTTGATAGATCTTCCCAATGCAGATGCCACCAGTGCCTTTGTGTACCGCACCAACCCAAAATCAACTCCACTGCTGCCATTAGTCCACTTCATTCCCACGCTGGTCAGTGCAGCCACAGCTGATGCTACCTGGTCTTGTACTGGGCCCATGCATCTGCACCAGGCGCAGATGCTGCCAGGAACTCAAGCGCACCTCCAGACTGGAACCCAAGCTCACCTCCAGAGCAGCAGCCAGGATTTGGCACTCATCGATACAGAAGCCGACGGGCAATCAAACTGGCCTGTGACAACACCACCATGAGGCCACGCTGCAGGGCCAGCATGAGTCTGTGCTGGGTCGATTTGCCACCGATGCCATCACCGGGACTGAGCTCTTCCAGAAGAGCTAAGTCAAAAAACAGAAAAAAGTCAGACAAGAGAAAAAGAAAGAAATTATAACAAAAGTGGATGGAGCAGATGAACCCAGGGTTCGGAAGCCATACTCCACTACCATCTTACAGGGAGTAAGTACCGAAGGGAACATTTGAGCATTTTGAGAGTCACATCAAAACAGTCTCTCTCTGTCACATGTACTCTTTCTCTCTCGTGGATCCTCAAGCATTGTTTAAGAGTTAATATTCCCACACAAATAGGAAATTTCCCACAGTTACTGTCACTGAAAGAACATGCAGGCTGCCTTAATGAAGCTTTTACAAGTCCTTTGTTTTTATTTTGTTTAACGAAAACATCATTGAAAACCCTTTAATGTGTTTTCTCAGGCATCATTTAAGTAGATTGTACATTATGTAACTTCCTGATTAATAGAAGACGAATAATGCACTCCAATACGTGCAAATGCTTCTTTTGGAAGAGCGCTGGGAATATATGAGTCAATAATTTTGATATTTCAGCATGCACCTAATCTTAAAAACAACTTTTGCCTCACTCTGCGGCAGGCTGAGTCAGTGTTGAAAGTTGTTGCATTGAATTCTGTTGTATTTGGATTTGATTATGTTAATACTGAGGAGTACCATAACACCACCCACCATGATGATGTCATATGGCCTGGAGAGCAGAGTAGCTTAGGATCTCAAAGGAGTGAGTAAGCAAATGTGATTTTCCTCATAGTCTCTGTTATAATGTCTATCATATTAATGAAACCCATAACTAGCTACCAACATACAATAAACTATATCTTGTTAACAACAAGAGAGTCTTCCAGTTAGGCCAGAAAGTGATTTTCCTTTACCACACTAGACCAAGCTGGCCCCAAAGATCAAGTGGATTCTGAAAATTTGACAGTGCTGCTCTCCATGGTGTTGTAAGAGCATTCAAAACAAATTCAAACACTATTGCCTATCCTGTTATATGGCCATGACAACTCACTACACTGTATGAGGTACTGCTCATGATAAATGTTCTGGATTAGTGGTGCTGGAAGAGCACAGCAGTTCAGGCAGCATCCAAGGAGCAGTAAAATCGACGTTTCGGGCAAAAGCCCTACATCAGGAATACAGGTTATCATAAATGTTGCTGATGCAATCGTCTCTAAGTGTAAGGATCTACTAAAGTTAAAATAAATAGGCTTATGCTCAACAAACTACCATTTTTCCTGAGTCCAAAGAAAGCAGGTTCCAGAAAAAGTAAAACCTCCATTTCTCCTGTATTTGGAAAATCAAAGATTAGGATGAGATAAGATACTAGTAACTGCAATTATGTGCACAAATGAATAATGTTAATAATAAAAAGATAGCTGGGAAGATGTTGGACATGCATCAAAAAGTATTAATATAGACGAATACCATAAGCACCACATACTTTGATGATAATCCTGATTTGGATTCAGTGAATTGTTCCTTCACAGTCACTGGGTCAAAATCATGGAAATCCATTCTGAACAACACTGTGGGTGCATCCCAATGACTTCAAGTGTCCAAGAAGACAGCTCACCATCACCTTCGCCAGTGCAATTAGGGGTGAGCAATGAATATTAGCCTAGCCAGTCACACTCACGTCCCATGAACAAATTTAAAAAAGGGTTTCTGGGGAGAACAGCTCAGGGTCTTGATGAGATGGAACCATATCATATCAACGTAATTTGTGACTCATCCGTAACATGCAAGAAACTATTCCTTATTAACCAAAAGGGATTCTTCTGGTTTGACCAAGGAGTGGCTCTGTTACTGCACTAGGCTAAACAGGACATGTAGTTTCCTACACTTAAAGGGGAAAGTGGCAGCAACTTTTATGGTGACCAGTAGCTTCACACAGTGCAATGAGGTGGGCTGCCATACCACAAAGCTGACTAATCTAATTACTCCACAGACTGGGCAGTTTCTCAGCTCATCATCATTGCTCTCCACAAACCATGAGATTAAAAAATCCACCAATTTTAGTGTAATTGGGACAGGAAGACTGGAAAGTTCTGGGAAATGAGACTCTGTCACTCACCATCTTCTTTTTTTATATAATGTATTTTTATTAAGAAAAAATAGATTTTTAAATATTACAACAAATACAAAACAATGCAATTCAAAACAGTACAAAAATAGTACAAAACTAAACCCAAATAATTTTTAAAAATATTCCCCAACCCACCCTCCTATACGAATGTATAAACATATATAGAGAAGTATAAAATTAAAAAAAACCTAAACTAGCTATTTAATTAAATAAATAAATACCTAACAACAAACAAATAAATAATAATAACTCAGCCCAGCCAAACAAAACACTCATACATTCACAGTTCCTCCTCCCTGGATATTGGACTCATGAAACACAATCATTACGTCTATATAAAAGCCCTTCTTAGTGTGGCAGATAAATCTGTGTCCAGGTATTTCAAAATGGGTTGCCATGTCTTGTAAAAATTCTCAGTTTTGTGGTGTACCATATTTGTGAGAAAATCCAGGGGAATATGCTCCATAACAATCTTCTGCCAAACCGACAGGCCTGGGGGGTTTTCTGATATCCAACCTAGCAAGATATTCTTCCATGCACAGAACGTAAGAATATTGAAAAGTTTTTTCTGATGCGCGTCTACAGAAAATACAATGGGTAGGCCCAAAAGGAGAGAAATAGGGTCCTTCTCCACCCCTACACCTAAAATCCTCTCTATTGCACCCACCACAGCACTCCAATATGTTTGAAGCCTGTCACAAGACTAAAGACAATGGGTAAGAGTGCCCGTGCAGACCTACACTTGGGACATGCTGAAGATACCCTTGGTTTAAATTTTGACAAACGGTCTGGGACTAAGTGGACCCTGTGGAGAATCTTCAACTGTAAAGCATGGGTCCTATTGCAAATTGATATCTTCCTTGCATTCTCCCAAATACCCTCCCATGCCTCTGAAGAAACTTCAACACCCAACTCTCTTTCCCACATCTTGCAGAGTCGATCAGACTCATCTGAGGTGGCAGCCCCCAGTTGGTGATATAAAGTACTGACAGAGAGTGTACTCTTAGCCCTTAGTACCCCTCTTTCTATGTCAGAAGATTGTTAGGGATCAGTCAAAAGTGTGTGTTTTTTTTAATAAAATCCCTAACTTGAAAAAAACGAAAGAGGTAACTCGTACTTCCGTACTAACTGATCAAAGGACATCATTACATCTCCCTCAAATAAATCACCCATGCAAGATACACCCCTAGCTGCCCAACGTTTAAATCCTGAATCTATCATACCCAGTTGAAAACCTGGCATACCAACTAAAGGTGTAAACAAAGATGTTTTGCCAATATTACCTTCCCTCTGCCGAATTGCCCTCCATGCTTTAACAGTGTTGATGACTATTGGGTTATGGCAATATTCCCTAACTGTCCTCACCTTGTCCAAAAACAGCAAACTGGTAAGGGGGCACCTTGCCTGGGAGGCTTCAATATCTAGCCATATTGAAAGAGGGTCTCCACAAACCCAATCACTCACGCAGGTCAAAAAGGGGCTTAATTGGTCATTTTTAATTCCGGAAGGTCTACTCCCCCCAATCTGTGAGGCAACTGCAGTTTGGATAATTTAATGAGGGGCCGTTTACGGTGCCAGATAAAGGAGCTGAACCAACTGTTCAGTCTCCTGAGTGTTTGTTTATTGAAAATCAGGGGGAGCATCCGTATAGAGTATAGCAAACGAGGGAGAATATTCATCTTAATAAGCGCTATCCAACCCAACCATGAGTCTGGAAGTGCCTCCCATCTTTGGAGATCTTGTTTAATTTTTTCAAATAATTGAGTAAAATTGGCTTTGAACAGCCAATCCAGAACTGGAGTAATGAATATGCCCAAATACAAAAAGACCCCCTGTGATCACCTAAATGGGAATCTATAGTCACTCTCAAGAGCCAACTCTTTCATAAGACCACCCACAGGCATTGCCTCTGATTTAGCAAAATTAATCTTATACCCTGAAAAAGCGCTAAACGCGTGAATGCATTGTATCAGGCAAGGCACTGAGACTGCTGGATTTGTCAAGAAAATTAGAACATCATCTGCATACAGCGAAATCTTATGTAATTTTGACCCCACTTCTGGAGCTGATATATTGAGATCCCCACGAATGGCCTCTGCCAACGGTTCAATCACCAACGTAAAAAGTATTGGTAAAAGGGGACAGCCCTGCCGGCTGCCCCTAGAAATATTAGAATTGCTTGATCGTACCCCGTTGGTAATGACCGCAGCGAGAGGTACACTGTAGAGAACCTTTACCCATCTTATGAAAACTTCGTCCAGACCAAACCGGTCTAGAGTATAGAAAAGATACGGCCAGTAAACTCGGTCAAATGCCTTCTCTGCATCTAAAGAAATCACCAATCCCTGTATTGACTGCTGTTGGCATGCTTGAATTACGTTAAGCAGCCTCCTAACATTATTGGAGGATCTGCGACCCTTTATGAAGCCCGTCTGATCCTCTTTAATAATAGAGGGTAACACAGTCTTAACGCAAGAGCCGTAGAGAGGATCTTAACGTCCAAATTTAAGAGCGAGATGGGCCTGTATGAAGCACAGTCTTCCGGATCCTTCCCTTTTTTAAGGATAAGTGAAATATTGGCCTCTCTCAGAGATGGTGGGAGACAATCATGACAGTATGAATCATTAAACATATTCAGCATCGGGTCTGACAGTATACTTATAAATTCCTTATAGAATTCACAGGGAAGTCCATCAGAACCAGGCGCCCTTCCACTCTGAAGCTGCCTCACAGCTTCCTGCACTTCTTGCTCTGATAATGGGGCATTGAGAAAGGACTGTTGTTCGGGAGTCACACCCGGGAGCTTCAGATCTCTAAAAAAGGATTCCATTTTGGCCTGCCCCTCCTCACAATTCTCAGACTGATATAACTTAGAGTAGAATCTCTTGAATGCCACATTAATCTTTTTAGAATCACATGTTAGGTTCCCAGACCCTTCCCTAATCGTTGTAATGGTTTGTGGGACACTTCTGTTTCTGGCAAGGTATGCTAAGTATTTGCCTGGCTTGTCACCATGCTCGTATAACCTTTGCTTTGCAAAGGCCAGCTCCTTCTTTGCCATCTGCATGAGCATGGAATTTAGTGCAGACCGCAGTGCCGTAATCCTCTGTAGTTTGACCAATGAGGGTCTAACCAATATAGCCACTCCCCTACTTCTGGTATTAAATGATGAAAAATAAACTTTGTCAAAGCCATTCTGCTGTAATTTCAGATGTTCCTTGTCATCCAAATGTGTCTCCTGTAACAAAGCAATATCCACCTTCTCCTTTCTAAGACTCAAGAGTACTTTCTTCCTCTTAATTAGTGAGTGACTTCCCTTAATATTCCAGTTACACCATTTTATCAAATCATTAGCTATAATCTTCCGCAATTACATTTAAATTCCAGAGAGGAGGAACCCGAACCACAAATTGCTGAGCCTTAGTGTCGCATGGTCCACTAAATATAAAAAACTATATAAACTAAAACCACTACATTTAACAAACATACAAAATTATTAAAAATAACAAACAACAAAAACCAGAAAACAAACCAACATATAAAGCGCTAATAGCGTTGAGTAGGGGAACCACCCCCTGCCCGGAGGGGGCAACTACCCATCCTGAACTGCCCATAAATAGTCATCTAACCATCTCAACCACCTTCACTTCTTCCAGCTAGAGCCACATCACAAGCACAAGCTAAAAAGAATAAACACCCCATAGAATATCAATATGAATTTAAAAAATTATTTTATAAAAAAAAGGGAATAAATACCCACCCATCCTTTGGTATGTCCTCACTTAGAAATTTAAAATGTACATCTTAACCACCGCCAGACATAGTTTGAACCAAATTATTATCAAAGAGGAAAAAAAAGAGGAAAAACAAAGCTCCAACCGGATTTCCTCCATTTCTTTTACAGAATGATAAACGCATACCCAAGCAACAATATTTATACACACTACAATTGTTTAAATTAGGTTAGTTTGTCCACAAAGTCTCTTGCCTTCTCTGATGTGTCAAAGAGATGCATGGATCCATCTAAGGTGATCCAAAGCACTGCCGGATATCTCGGGGAGTACTGAATCCCAAGCTCCTTCAATCTTCTCTTGACACCATCATACGATTTTCGTATCTGGATCACCATCGCTGAAAAGTCCTGAAAAAACATGATCTTAGACCCTTCATAAATTAGGGCCTCTGGAGTCTGGAAGCCTTCATGACTCTTTCCTTATCCCGATAATGATGGAACTGCACCAGGAAAGGACGAGGTCGTTGACCCAGATCCGACCTCCGCGCTGCGACCCGGTGAGCCCTCTCTATCTTCAATCCTCTCATGCCAGCCTCCAAGTCAAGGAATTTCGGAAGTCAATCTTCAACAAATTCCACAGGCCGCTCACCTTCCTTACCCTCAGGCAGACCGATGATCTGAATGTTTTTTCTCCTGCCCCTGTTTTCAAGATCATCCACTTGGTCACGCAAATTACGAACCTGCATCTTCAGGCCTTGGATCTCATCCTTGAATGAAGTGGCATCAGCTTCCACCACTGTGACCCTGTGCTCCACCTCATCCGTCCTCTTCTCCAGGTCTCCCAGCTGCTGCTCATGCTTCTGTAGCATGAGAGAGACTGGAGCCAGCTTCTCTTCAATCTGTTTCCCCAACATCTCGCGAGATTTCAAGAGCTGGTTCACCAGGTCCTGGAGAGTAATCGGCTCCGAGGCTGCTGCAGGCTGAGCTGCAGGCCCGGCCTCAGATGCTCCTCCACCCTTTTTAGGCATTTCTGGATAGCTGAAAATACAGGTAAGTCAATTTTTAAATGTTTCTTGGGGCTCCACAATCTTTCCAATGCCCCAAGAAATCCTAATGACCTGGGTTGGGCGGGTTAAAGGACCGTCCTGCTCCTGCTGCGATGTGAAGCTCTGCAGTGTGATCTTCTCAGATCACCACCATCTTAGATCCCACACTCACCATCTACTAACTCACTTAAAATTAACTCAGTGGTGCAGGGATAGAGGTGGGGAGAGAAAGATTATAAGCACAAAATGAGCACATAAACGTGGAGTGCTCAACGTGCAATCCTGATTGCTAACAGTAGAATGATATCTGGAACACACGTTCTTCCAACTTCCTATTTCTCATTTTCCAACTCCACTTAATTTCCTTCTTTTTTCCTGATAATTAGTTTTGCACTTCTTAATTTCTTTTTCCTTGCATTGTTCAGTGCTTTTGCCTCTTTTGTTTCACACCTAATTTACTGTCTGCTCACATATTTACATTTTCCTCATTTCGACTTTCATCAATTTACCTTTTAAGATCATATGGCCATAAGAAATGGGAACAGTAGTAGGCCATTCGACGTCTCAAGCCTGCTCCACCATTCAATAACTAATCCAATATTTCTCATGTCCACTTTCCTGCTTTTCCACCTATCCCTTATTTCCCTATGGATCATGAATCTATCTATCTCGGCATTAAATATACAAAAGGACTCTGCCCTCACAGTGGCAGGGAGTTCCAAAGACTTACAATCCGCTGAGAGAAGAAATTCCTCCGAATCTCAGTCTTAAATTGGTGCCTTTTTATTCTAAGACATTGTCCTTTGGTTTTAGATTCTACCGTGAGGGGAAACATCCCTTCAGTATTTATCCTGTCAAGTGTCTTAAGAATGCTATATGTTTAAATGTGATCTCCTTTCATTCTTCTTAACTCCAATGAGTAGAAGCCCAACTTGTTTTGCCTTTGCTCATTAGACAATCCTTCCATGCTGGGGATCAGCCCAGTGAATCTTTTGCAACTATTTGTTTCTTACTCAATGTTATAGGTATTACAGCTATCACACAGAGAGATGATAGGCAAAGTGGGAAGCAATAAGTGGTGGGTAGAACTTTAAACACAGTCAGTGACAATCCCTGTAATTTAATTGACAACAGGCTCGTGCTAAGTGTTAATTGGGATTTTGCTAACCACCCCAGCAGTGTTCAGGATTTAGTTTTCCTTTAATGTTTATATTCTTATGTAAATCTTTGAAGAGCTGTCTCAAGTGTTGCTTTTCACAAAGAAAATCCTAAATTTTCCAATCTGCTTAAAATTAAAATAGTCACTGGACTCCAAAAATATATTAATTGATGAAGGAATTTGAAACATTTTGACAATGGCTATGACAAAGTGGAAGTGATTTTATTAGCACTTTTGTGGCAACAGACATTATTTCACCGCTCTTTAATCTTTTGATGGCAAGTATCAATCTGATGGGTTCTCCACAGTATCTCTAGTGTTTGAATATCTCAGTTATTTCAGTCAGCAGTACAAGAGGAAAATCAAAACTTAGTGTGACATAAACAATGTAGACTTTAAGCATGGTTTAAGCAGCAACCATTAAGCATGTTGTTGACTACTTCAGCAGGGTTAAACCGGTTAAAAGGAAAATCTTGTCAGTTGAATTCTATTGATTTCTCCTTTTAATGGGCCTGCCTTCAAAAGCAAAGTCAGTTGCAGAAAGAGGAATGATTGCTCAATCTGCCAAGTCTTTCTTGCATCAGGATTCCAATTTACAGAAGCAGTGACTCTACAAGGTCTTTACTCATTCACCACCCCCCCCAATCAGAGCTGAAGACCCCAAGTTTGCCTGTGAAGCAAAAAGTTACTGACAAGTAATTTTGTTTACAGCTATAATGCCCAATCTCTCTCTATCGCTCCAGTGCAACCTTTAACTGTGTTTCAGTTTCATCAAGATTTTCTAAGGTTAATGCCCCTTGGAACATTCCCCTTTGTTTATCTTTAATAGCGTATGCATCATTCTTCCCTTTATTCTCCTGGCAATCTTGCTTTGTTTAAACTGAGACTTATCATGTAGCCTCATTAACCTATTTCTTTCTCAGGACCTCTCTCTGTCTTCCTATCGGACTAAATGCATCAGGCTTTTAAATTCTTAGCTGGGTGACATCTACTCACCACTTTCTGATTTACCTACTCACTGTTATTCTTCTCAGCCTTGTTGCTCTCTTGTACTCAGAGCACTGGCATTTTACATTGGCTTCTCAGGAATGTAATCCTGCCAGTAGGCAATGTATTCTAAACTATTGAACATAGAACATAGAACATAGAAGAATACAGCGCAGTACAGGCCCTTGGGCCCTCGATGTTGCGCCGATCCAAGCCCACCTAAACTACACTAACCCACTATCCTCCATATACCTATCCAATGCCCTCTTAAATGCCCATAAAGAGGGAGAGTCCACCACTGTTACTGGCAGGGCATTCCATGAACTAACGACTCGCTGAGTGAAGAACCTACCCCTAACATCTGTCCTATATCTACCCCCCCTTAATTTAAAGCTATGCCCCCTTGTAATACCCGACTCAATACACGGGAAAAGGTTCATACTGTCGACCCTATCTAACCCCCTAATCATCTTGTACACCTCAATCAAGTCACCCCTAAACCTTCTTTTCTCTAGTGAAAACAGCCCCAAGTGCCTCAGTCTTTCCTCATACGATTTTCCTTCCATACCAGGCAACATCCTGGTAAACCTCCTCTGCACCCGTTCCAATGCCTCCACATCCTTCCTATAGTATGGCGACCAAAACTGCACACAATATTCCAGATGCGGCCGTACCAGAGTCTTATACAACTGCATCATGACCTCAGGACTCCGGAACTCAATTCCTCTACCAATAAAAGCCAGTACGCCATATGCCTTCCTCACCGCACTATTTACCTGGGTGGCAACATTCAGAGATCTGTGTACATGGACACCAAGATCCCTCTGCTCATCCACACTACCAAGTATCCGACCATTAGCCCAGTACCCCATCTTTTTGTTATTCTTCCCAAAGTGAATCACCTCGCACTTAGCTACATTGAATTCCATCTGCCACCTTTCTGCCCAGCTCTGCAGCTTCTCTATATCCTGCTGTAACCTGCAACATCCTTCCTCACTGTCAACAACTCCTCCGACTTTCGTATCATCCGCAAACTTGCTCACCCAACCTTCTAACCCCTCTTCCAGGTCATTTATAAAAATGACAAACAGCAATGGTCCCAAAACAGATCCTTGCGGAACACCGCTAGTGACGGCACTCCATGAAGAAACTTTGCCATCAACTACTACCCTCTGTCTTCTTCCATCCAGCCAATTCCTAATCCAAACCTCCAACTCACCCTCAATGCCATATCTCCGTATTTTCTGCAGTAGCCTACCATGGGGAACCTTATCAAACGCCTTACTAAAATCCATATATACCACATCTACCGCTTTCCCCTCATCAACCTCCTTCGTCACCTTTTCAAAGAATTCAATAAGGTTTGTGAGGCACGACCTGCCCTTCACAAAACCATGCTGACTATCCTTGATCACATTATTCCTATCCAGATGTGCATAAATCCTATCCCTTACAATTCTCTCTAAGACTTTGCCCACAACAGAAGTGAGACTCACCGGCCTATAGTTATTAGGGCTATCCCTACTCCCCTTTTTGAACAAGGGAACCACATTTGCTATCCTCCAGTCTTCTGGGACTACTCCTGTAGACAAAGAGGACATAAAAATCAAGGCCAATGGCTCTGCAATCTCCTCCCTTGCTTCCCAGAGAATCCTAGGATAAATGCCATCAGGCCCAGGGGACTTATCTATTTTCACCTTTTCCAGGATTTCCAACACCTCTTCTCTACATACCTCAAAGCCATCCATTCTACTTATTTGTGCCTCAGTATTCTCATCGACAACAATGCCCTGTTCCTGAGTGAATACTGAAGAAAAGTATTCATTCAGTGTCTCCCCAATCTCTTCCGCCTCCACACGCAACTTCCCCCTACTATCCTTGACTGGACCTATTCCTACCCTAGTCATTCTTTTATTCCTAACATACCTATAGAAAGCCTTAGGGTTTTCCCTAATCCTATCTACTAAGGACCTTTCATGTCCCCTCCTTGCTGCTTTTAGCTCTCTCTTCAGGTCCTTCCTGGCTACCCTATAACTCTCAATCGCCCCAATTGAACCTTCACGTCTCATCTTGAGGTAGGCCGCCCTCTTCCATTTAACAAGGGATTCCAATTCCTTATTAAACCACGGCTCCCTCACACGACCCTTTCCTTCCTGCCTGACAGGTACATAATTATCAAGGACACTCAATAGTTGCCCCTTGAACAAGTTCCACATATCATTTACACTCTTGCCTTGGAGTCTACTTTTCCAAGCCACACATCCTAAGTCATGCCTCACCGCATCATAATTTCCCTTACCCCAGCTATAATTCTTGCCCTGTAGTACACACTTATCCCTCTCCATCACGAGTGTAAAAATCACCGAATTATGGTCACTATCCCCAAAGTGCTCACCTACCTCTAATTCTAACACCTGGCCTGGTTCGTTACCCAGAACCAAATCCAGTATGGCCTCACCTCTTGTTGGCCTGTCTACATATTGTGTCAGGAAACTCTCCTGCACACATTGAACAAACACTGACCCATCTAACGAACTTGAGCTATAGCTTTCCCAATCAATATCAGGAAAGTTAAAGTCCCCCATAACAACCACCCTATTACTGTCACTCATCTCCTGAATCACCTTCCCAATCCTTTCTTCAATGATTCTAGGACTATTAGGAGGCCTGTAAAAGACTCCTAACAGGGTGACCTCACCTTTCCTATTCCTAACCTCAGCCCAAACTACCTCAGATGGCAAGTCCTCATCCATCGTCCTTTCCACCGCTGTAATACTATCTTTGACAAGCAATGCCACACCTCCCCCTCTTTTACCCCCACCTCTGACCCTACTAAAACATTTAAATCCCGGAACCTGCAACAGCCAATCCTGTCCCTGTTCTAGCCATGTCTCCGTAATAGCCACAACATCGAAGTCCCAGGTACCAACCAACGCTGCAAGTTCACCTACCTTATTTCGTATACTTCTTGCATTGAAGTATACACACTTCAAGCCACTTCCCTGTTTACAGGCACCCTCCTTGGAAATTGATCCCATGTTCCTCACCTCCCTACACTCCAGGCCCTGCACCCTGAAGCTACAATCTGGGTTCCCATGCCCCTGCCGAGTTAGTTTAAACCCCCCCCAAGAGCACTAGCAAACCTCCCCCCAAGGATACTGGTTCCCCTCAGGTTCAGGTGTAGACCATCCTGTTTATAGAGGTCCCACCGTCCCCAGAAAGAACCCCAGTTATCCAAAAACTGGAACCCCTCCCTCCTGCACCATCCCTGAAGCCACGCATTTAATTGTTCTCTCTCCCTATTCCTCGAATCTCTATCACGTGGCACGGGTAACAAACCAGAGACAACAACTCTGTTTGTTCTAACTCCAAGCTTCCAACCTAGCTCCCTGAAAGCCTGTCTAACATCCTCAGCACTCCTCCTACCTATGTCGTTGGTGCCAATGTGGACCACGACTTCGGGTTGCTCCCCCTCCCCCTCCAGGACCCGGAAAACACGATCAGAGACATCACGTACCCTTGCACCTGGGAGGCAACATACCAAACGTGAGTCTCTCTCGTTCCCACAAAACCGCCTATCTGTGCCACGAACTATCGAGTCCCCAATTACTACTGCTCTGCTCTTCTTCACCCTTCCCTTCTGAGTAACGGGGACAGGCTCCGTGCCAGAGACCTGAGCCCCGTTACTTACCCCTGGTAAGTCATCCCCCCCACAAGTATCCAAAACGGTATACTTGTTCTTGAGGGGAATGGCCGCAGGAGGTCCCTGCACTGGCTGCTTCCTCCCAGTCCCCCTCACTGTAACCCATCTATCTGCCATCTTGGGAGTTACTACTTCCCTATAACTCTGATCTATGACCCCCTCTGCCTCCCGAATGATCCGAAGTTCATCCAACTCCAGCTCCAGTTCCCTAACACGGTCTTGGAGGAGCTGGAGATGGGTGCACTTCCTGCAAGTGTAATCGGCAGGGACGTCGATGGCATCCCTCACCTCATACATGTTGCAGGAGGAACATTGCACTGCCTTCACTGCCATCCCTCTAAAGCTAACTGTTTAAACAAAAACTGTGTCTAAATAATACAAGCAAAATTCAGCACTTACCTGCTTGCCACAACAGATGTTATTATTAGGTTAGAGGAGGAGGGCGGGTGGGAGGCACTACCTGTGTAGTGCCTCGGGTTCCTCTCCTTCACGCTTTTGAAGGGGGAAAAAAACTAACCCAGCTAAGCTTACACTAACTGCTTCCGGGTCTCGGCTGCCCCTCTGCTTGCCGTCACTTCCTCTGCTGCTCCCGCTCTTTCTGTGAAGGAGAGAGAAAACAAAACACCGATGCCCGCTACAGGTAAGTAATTTTGAAAAAAACTCTTACCTTAGCTGTAGTCTCCCGGGTTCACCTCAACTCGGCCGCTGCTCCCACTCAAATGACCGTTGGTGGTGAAACAGTGAGTATTTATACTCACAGTTCTCCTTCCCGGCTGCCCCTCTGCTTGCCGTCACTTCCTCTGCTGCTCCCGCTCTTTCTGTGAAGGAGAGAGAAAACAAAACACCGATGCCCGCTACAGGTAAGTAATTTTGAAAAAAACTCTTACCTTAGCTGTAGTCTCCCGGGTTCACCTCAACTCGGCCGCTGCTCCCACTCAAAAAAAAAAAAAAAAAAAAATAATAATAATAATGTCTGAATAACAGTATGTATATAATCTAAACTAACTTACTACAGCATTAAATTTAAAAAAAAAACACTGATTAATTAATTATTAGCTTGTAACTATGGGATAGATCTTGACATTGATTGGTACTGTAACAAGCTTTCAAGATTTCACATCTTGAATTTTTATTTGCTATGAAATCAATGGTAATAAAAATTGGGAAAGATTAAAACTAGGCTACTGACTTGCAAATCACCTATTTTACAATTACGCAAAATGCAAAAATCGGCTTTAATACAATCAATAACTATTGTATTACATAAAGAATCAATCCTAACTTCTTGAGATTACAGTCACTGAAATCCACCGTGCATTTGGATGGGCTTTTTGTTAGACACTTTGTGTCACAGGTTCACTGTGTATTTTCTGAATGATCTTTACCTTTTCTCCAGATCCTTTTCATGTTCTATCTATGAAATTGACTTTTCAGGATGCATAACCTTGTATCAATATCAGTGATGGGGCTCATACTTACTATCCGCACACTGAAACCTCCAAGATGCTCCAGAATAATAGCTTCTGCAAAATGTTCTATCATCTCACCCAGTTTCACCTGCAAATATCTTTTTTATTGGAGAAAGCAAGAGAATAGGGTTAAGAAACTTATCAGCCATGATTAAATGGCAGAGCAGATGCCATGGGCTGAATGGCCTAATTTCTGCTCCTATGTCTTATGGTCTATTATTTCCCTTTTGCTCCATTATCCTCCCAAATTAAAATCACTGAGAACAGATTTTTAAAAAGACCAAAAAGTTAGCATTTTGTAAATGGTCTACTGTTGTAATCTGTTGCGCCATAGTAAAAATGTGTTTAGTTTCTTTCAATATTTATTGAGAGTTTAACTCCAACTCTCTCTATCAGTTTATGAATACTTATAACAATCACCACTTAAAATGTTTACGATGATTTATCAGCGATAAAACTGTCAACACCACAAATTCACTGACTCAAGTCTCCTTTCTTGCATTCCTTCAATTTAAATAATGCATTTATGAGAACTTAGCATTGATAAGTACCTGCAAAAATACTGTTAGGCTATAATAGTAGTGATCAACTTTTCATTGGAGGGGGAGCAGGCTTACGGTATCTATTTTATGCTTAATAATTTGCCAAATTTCTTTCAAACTTATTAAACTTGGTGTAAACCAGAATAGTAGCATTAAGTATTGAATCACTAGTTGTCATTAAGTTACTTAATTGCTGAAGATGTGGCGGTAGGACTAGTACATTTGATTTTAGCTCAACAAGGAAAACAATTCAGAAATTAAAAGCTTCTGTTTACTATCTAATTATTCCTACTGGTAAATGGAGATTGAATGAGATAAAAAACAAACAAACAGTTCTTGCCGTCTGTCATTTTCAAGCACTCTCTCAATAACTTACTACCACAAGTTCAAATAAGGATTGGCTCTTCTGTAGATGACTGCTGACGTATTGAAACATAAGTCAATAACCTCAGGAATGGATGAGAAAAAAATTGGAAATGAGAGAAGGGAACCAAAAATACTTCAAAATAATTTGGTGGTGTATACAAAATAGCTTGTTGAGCAAAAGAAAGCTTTTCAAAATATAATTTGTAATGTTTGCCATTCCCAATGATGCTCGGTTGATTTGAAGTCAATTGACTTCTTGAAATGTTGGGTCAACATTTGTTGAAAAAGAAGTTTAAGAATTATAAAGATATTGAATAATGTTGTTTCTATTTTTGGGGTATGTTGAAAATGTAAAATCTTGGTCTTTATGGAAGAAAATTAAGAGATGATGTGAGGTGGAATTTTATGAATAGGTCATCAGAGTAAGCTTCATTGAACAGAGTAAGCTTCATTGCTTGAGTGCTTTGCATGTTCTTTTGTGTTCAACTTGATTTTGACATATTACCCCATTATCCAAAAAAGGAGTCGCAGTCAGATTAATTATTTTTTCACCTGACACAAAGGCAGCAAGCGCATGGTCTGTAAGGGAGAGAGAGAAAGAAACCCACACTGCTAATTGACCCAGCAGTGAATCTGTGCAGTTATTGCCTTTGCTGTTTGAATTCATGTATCTCTGGACATCGGAGTGTGTCTAGGAAAACTTTACAAACAGCAAAATTCACAACTGATCTTGGAGGAACCCGTTTGGGAGAAGTCACAGCACAGAAAACAGATAAGTGAATAGTTTTAAGTTTAGCCTTGCTGTAAATCTACAATAGTCAAGTGGGCTCTTTCTTGATTATATCTTTTCATTGGGATCTGTTCCTTGATTAAATTTTAAAAATATAAGCCATAAGTATAGCCTGGAGCAGCGTCCTAGGCAAAAATGAGGACTGCAGATGACTGCAGAAACGTCAATTTTCCTGCCCCTCGGATGCTGCCTGACCTGCTGTGCCTTTCCAGCACCACTCTAATCTAGACTCTGGAGCAACGTTCTGTAGAGCAATAAGATGGTGCTATTTTCTGGGTCTGTACATTGGAAGGAGCAAAATGGCCTTTAGTAGAGTGATATGCTCTTCTTGTCAGATATGGGAGTTTCAGGAGAGTTTAAGGGTTACTGAGGATTATATATGAAATACATGTCATTGGTTGTCAGATCAAATGGATCAGTTGGAGCAGAAGTTAGAGGCAATGAGGAATTTACAAGAGCTAGGGGTGTGATGGGTGGCAGTTATAGGAAGGGCAAAAAGTCACAGATACAGTTAAGTGGATAGGTTAACTGCAGGAAATGTAGGAGAGGTAGATGGTGGTACAGGAGTCTTCTGTGGCTATCCCCATTTCAAACAAGAATGCTGTTTTGGAAAATGTAGGGAGTGATGGACTTTCAGGGGAATGTAACACGAACAATCAAGTTTCTGGCATCAAGACTGGCTCAAATGTAATGAGGGGTACATTAGGTTCCAAGCAATCAATTGTGTTAGGGCACTCTCTAGTCTGAGGCACCGATGTTTATGTGGCCAGTAGTGAAAAAGCGGAATGGTATGTTGTCTCCCTGGTGCTAGGACCAATGATGTCTCAGACAGGGTGCAGAATGTTCTCAAAGGGGAGAGGGACATTAGTACCAATAACATAGAAAGGGAAAAGGATAAGATTCTGAAAGGAGAAGATAGAAGGCTAGGCAGGAATTTAAAAAGGAGGTCCTCAAGGGTAGTAATATCAGGATTACTCCCGGTGCTACAAACTAGTGAGGGCAGGAATAGGAGGATAGAGCAGATGAATGCATGGCTGTGGAGCTGGTGCATAGGAGAAGAATTCGCATTTTTGGATCATTGGAATCTCTTTTGGGGTAGAAGTGACTTGTACAGGAAGAATGGATTACACCTGAATTGGAAGGGGACTAATATACTGGTAGGGAGATATGCACGAGCTGCTCGGGAGGATTTAAACCAGTAAGGAGGGAGGTGGGACCCAGGGAGATAGTCAGGAAAGAGATCAATCTGAGACTGGTACAGTTGAGAAAAGTAGCAAGTCAAATAGTTAGGCCAGGCAGGAACAAAGCAGAAAATAAAGTAGGACTGATAAGTTAAGCTGCATTTATTTCAACTCAAGAGACCTAACAGGGAAGGCAGATGAACTCAGGGCATGGTTAGGAACATGGGACTGGAATATCTAGCAATTACAGAAATGTGGCTCAGGGATGGAGAGAACAAGCAGCTTAATGTTCCAGGATACAAATGCTGCAGGAAGGATAGAAAGGGAGGCAAGAGAAGAGTTTTTGATAAAGGACATCATTACAGCTGTATTTAGGGAGGATATTCCAGAAATACATCCAGGGAAGTATTTTGGGTGGAACTGAGAAATAAGAAAGGGATGATCGCCTTATTGAGATTGTATTATAGACCCCCAAATAATAAGTGCGAAATTATAAAACAAATTTGTAAGGAGATTTCAATTGTCTGCAAGAATAATAGGATGGCTATGGTAGAGGATTTTAACTTTCCAAACATAGACTGGGATTGCCATAGTGTTAAGGGTTTAGATGGAGAGGAATTTATTAAGTGTGTACAAGAAAATGTTCTGAGTCAGTATGTGGATGTACCTACTAAAGAAGTTGCAAAACCTGACCTACTCTTGGGAAATAAGGCAGGGCAGGTGACTGAGGTGTCACTGGGGGAGTACTTTGGGGCCAGCGACTATAATTCAATCAGTTTTAAAATAGTGTTGGGAAAAGATAGACCAAATCTAAAAGTTGAAGTTCTAAATTGGAGGAAGGCTAATTTTGACAGTATTAGGCAAGAACTTTCAAAAGCTGATTGGGGGCAGATGTTTGCAGGTAAAGGGACGGCTGGAAAGTGTGAAGCCTTCAGAAAAGAGATAACGAGAATCCAGAGAAAGTATATTCCTGTTAGGGTGAAAGGAAAGGCTGGTTGGTGTAGGGAATGCTGGATGACTAGAGGAATTGAAGGTTTGTGTAAGAAAAAGAAGGAAGCATATGTCAGGTGTCGACAGGATAGATCAAGTGAATTCTTAGAAGTGTATAAAGGCAATAGGAGTATACTTAAGAGGGAAATCAGGAGGGCATAAAGGTAATATGAGATAGCTTTGGCAAATAGAGTTAAGGAGAATCCAAAGAATTTTTTACAAATATATTAAGGACAAAAAGGTAATGAGGGAGAGAATAAGACCCCTCAAAGATCAGCAAGGCAGCCTTTGTGTGGAACTGCAGAAGATGGGGGAGATACTAAATGAGTACTTTGCACCAGTGTTTACTGTAGAGAATGTCAGGAAATAGATGGTAACATCTTGAAAAATGTCCATATTACAGAGGAGGAAATGCTGGTATAAAGCTTGATAAATCCCCAGGACCTGATCAGGTGTACCCTCGAACTCTGTGGGAAGCTAAGGAAGTGATTGCTGAGCCCCTTGCTGAGATATTTGTAACATCGATAGTCATAGGTGAGGTGTCAGAAGACTGGAGGTTGACTAACGTGGTACCATTGTTTTGGGAAAGGTGGTTAGGACAAGCCAGGGAACAATGGACTGGTGAGCCCTGACGTCGGTGGTGGGCAAGTTGTTGGAGGGAATCCTGAGGGACAGGATTTACACACATTTGGAAAGGCAAGTACTGATTAGGAATAGTCAACATGGCTTTATGCTTGCAATAAAGTGTCTCACGAAATTGATTGAGTTTTTTGAAGAAGTAACAAAGAGGGTTGATGAGGGCAGAGTGGTGGAGTGATCTATATGGACCTCAGTAAGGCGTTCGAAGGACTCCCCATGGGAGACTGGTTAGTAAGGTTACATCTCATGGAATACACAGAGAACTAGCCATTTGGATACAGAGCTCGCTCAGACCAGATGATGGTGGAGGGTTGTTTTTCAGATTGGAGACCTGTGACCAGTGGAGTGCCACAAGGATCGGTGCTAGGTCCACTACTTTTTGTCATTTAATTTGCCTATTTACCCTATCCATGCCCCTCATAATTTTGTAAACCTCTATAAGGTCACCCCTCAGCCTCCGATGCTCCAGGGAAAACAGCCCCAGCCTGTTCAGCCTCTCCCTATAGCTCAAATCCTCCAGCCCCGGCAACATCCTTGTAAATCTTTCCTGAACCCTTTCGAGTTTCATAACATCTTTCCGATAGGAAGGAGACCAGAATTGCATGCAATATTCAAGCAGTGGCCTAACCAATGTCCTGTACAGCCGCAACATGACCTCCCAGCTCCTGTACTCAATACTCTGACCAATAAAGGAAAGCATACTAAATGCCTTCTTCAATATCCTATCTACCTGCAACTCCACTTTCAAGGAGCTATGAATCTGCACTCCAAGGTCTCTTTGTTCAGCAACACTCCCTAGGACCTCACCATTAAGTGTATAAGTCCTGCTAATATTTGCTTTCCCAAAATGCAGCACCTCTCATTTATCTGAATTAAATTCCATCTGCCACTTCGCAGCCAATTGACCCATCTGGTCAAGATCCTGTTGTAATCTGAGGTAAACCTCTTCGCTGTCCACTATACGTCCAATTTTGGTGTCATCTGCAAACTTACTAACTGTACCTCTTATGCTCGCATCCAAATCATTTATGTAAATAACAAAAAATAGAGGACCCAGCACTGATCCTTGTGGCACTCCACTGGTCACAGGCCTCCAGTCTGAAAAACAACCCTCCTCCACCACCCTCTGTCTTCTACCTTTGAGCCAGTTCTGTATCCAAATGACTAGTTCTCCCTGTATTCCATGAGATCTAACTTTTCTAATCAGTCTCCAATGGAGAACCTTGTCAAACGCCTTACTGAAGTCCATATAGATCACATCTACTGCTCTGCCCTCATCAATCCTCTTTGTTACTTCTTCAAAAAACTCAATCAAGTTTGTGAGATATGATTTCCCACGCACAAAGCCATGTTGACTATCCCTAATGGCTGATGGTGAAGTTAACCTGAGGGTCATGGCACCTCAGGCATAGGGCAAGGTTGTAAAAGCAGGGCCTTCATCGTGACCCCAGCCAGTACAGAAATTGAAGCCATGCTGTTGGTGGTAGTCCACATCACAAACGCAGCTGTACAGCCAATGGACCTAACTTCAACCTGTGCTAAATAAGTTTGAGCTTAGTCACTGTTAAGTGGATAAATACCAATTAGAATAATGTCTTAATGATTAATGACATGTTCTAATTGCCCTTTCAACTGTGAGAAAACAAATCATAATTCACTAGTACAAGTATTACTCATGAGTTATGGATCAACTGTGGTTGTTAAAAAAGGTAACACATAGTCAGACCTGCAGCAGCCAATGTCAGTACTTTAGAAGTCCTATTTATAGTGTCAAAGACGTATGGAACATTTAGAATGGACAACTATCCTAATATATTAATGTTAGTCCTGACTGACTGACTATTCTTGATGAACAACAAATATTGAGAGTCAATAGCTTATTTCCTTCACTGAAATGTACTGTTATGATGGGTTAATGCATTCAGGACACACAGTTATGTTTTGTGCTTTTAATCAATTAACACTGAAGTGCAAGGAACAAATTGAAGTTTATATGAGTTAGAATTTTTCATTCTCTATCCTCTGATCCATTTCTGAAGAGAAATAGCCTGGAAATGATGCCTACATCTTGGACATTGGAAGATATAGAGACCAATTATGCATAAGTGCTTATCATAAAAATGTCCATTAGACAAGGGTTGATTTATTACAAGGTGTGCACGTCATGGGCCAATTTGTATTCCAATAGACAGAATTCCATTCTACAGCCAGCTTGCTAAGAAAAGAACATTATTTTCCCCACCATCATTAAGTGGAGGTGCCACTGTTGTACCTGGGTGGACAAAGTCAGAAAGTCACACGACATCAGGTTATTGTCCAACAGGTTTATTTAAAATTGCGAAGTTTTGGAGCGCCGCTCCATCGTCAGGTGAGGCGACAAAGGAGCAGCAATCCAGAAGCTTGTGATTTTAAATAAACCTGTTGGACCATAACCTGATGTCATGTGACCTCTGACTTTGTCTATTTAGGAGCATTTCTATTTCGTGCATTCATTAAGGACTCCAAAATAATGTCAATGTGGTCAAAGCAGACAAATCCTCCACTTTCTTTTTTTACTAATTTCCAGTTCCCTTCCTAACAGCTTGTGGATATACCTGCAGTGTTTCAGGAAGGAAGCTCACTACTACCTTCTCCAGGGCAGTTAGGGATTGGCAACATATGCTGGCTCAGCCAGAGATGCCCACATCCTGCGAAAGAGAAAGATTTTGCGAAGCACCGACAGAAAGCCTTCTTGTAAGCTTTTGCTTGCTTTCTCTAGTATGAAGGTCTCCTCGGATTCACACTTTGTTCTTGCCTGTGATGAATTAATAACTTTCAGCCGCATGGAAAAATATCACAATTTCCTCACCAATTCCTTTAGACAGGCAAGGTGTACACCACTGTCCACTGCCCACGCAACATACGTTTCAAATGGAAAATGTCCACAATGAATCAAGTCCACCCTCTACATATTTTATACCCTGTGCATTAACATATATTCAGTTTTCTTTGAATTCCCCTAGTTTCAAAATTTCTCAATCTTTTTTCCTTCCTCATCTGAATATTCGCTTTTTTTGAAATGACAGCTTGTCGTGCTTTCCTCTTTCAACCTCTTGCATCGCTTAATTCCTTGATGAAGCTCTTGTGGAATATCTTCCCGCAGGCAGTGTGGAGCACTGGAAGGAAGTGTGAAGCTCAACAGGGGCCCCTCTGGGTCCTGCAGAAATCCAACTTCATTTTTCCTTTGGTTGTTCCATTGGCATGGATCGGGCTTATCGTAATCCCAAAATTCATGCGATTCAATTAAGTGTGTCCCGGGATGAATTCCGAACATTTTCTCACCATTCACTTCTGCATGTGCTGCCTGTTCATGTGAAACAGGTGTTTGGCAGTTTCATGTGGTGTTTGCTGAAGAATGCCACTTCCTAAAGTGAGATTTGCTGTTTTATTGTGAATGCTGCATTTTTTTGTTACTTTTTCAACTGAAACGTACCACTGTTCAACATTTATTGACTCACTCTGATGGCTTATCAGGAGGTTGACTCATCGCAAACAACTTCTGCCCCCACTTACAGTCTCAATGCCCACATCCTTAACAATCTAAAGGGCTTTTTGCTGATGGAGAGAGGGTCAAAGCAGATTTATTGGTACTCTCAACACTTGGAAGTATTTTCGTCCTTTAGTATGACAGAGCTTGAAGGTAGCTTTGGACACTAAACTCTCCCCATTCCCTCTGTGGCCTCTATCCTCAGAATCTGCAGACCACTTATCTTTAAGAACTCATCAGTGTACGAGTCTCCTCTAATTCACACTTTGCCCCACCTATGGGTTTATCTCTTCCCGTCAAAAGGTGAAAAAATGTGTTTCAGTTAGAATTTGGCACAGTATAGGCTCAAATGGCAAAGAGTCTAGATTAGAGTGGTGATGGAGCTCTATTCCTGATGAAGGGCTTTTGCCCGAAACGTCGATTTTCCTGCTCCTCAGATGCTGCCTGACCTGCTGTGCTTTTCCAGCACCATTCTAATCTAGACTCTGGTTTCCAGCATCTGCAGTCCTTGTTTTTACCTCATATGGCAAAGAGCCCAGTCAGTCTACAGCACCTTTGTGTGAATCCACTGACATACAGCACTCAAGAAACTTTGATGGCAATATTCTCTCTGTTGTGACTTGCAAGGTTTATGTGTGACATCGGAAGCATGTCTGTGTGCAAGAAGCAGACAATGTCCTAGAGGAATATAGACAGGTATGTGCATGTGTCAGCTGAAGCTTTGTGCAATTGCTCTGCATGTTATGTCAGTGAAGCAGTATCAAGGTAAAAATGAGTTGTTAATCACAGACATCATAAATTCATATGTTAAAAGTAAACAAACCATGGGTATTCATAGCTTGGTAAGCATCATGAGTTCAGGAAATATCTTTTTCACCTCAATTCACAACCTTAGCATTCACCTGAATGATCATTTCTATACATGTATTTGAAAGACTGTTCCCAATTCAGGATGGGTGCACCCAATTTCCTAAGAGATTAAAGTTCATTTGCAGTAGTTACATGTATTCCATGTGCATATGCTTGGGGTTTCATCAGGGACAGGACTTTACCATTGACCTCAACAGATTCTACTTCTCTCTGAGAAAACTTTGTTTCCTGTAGTATAAAATGGACCAGTGAATAATGAGGATACTCCACATCAGGGCATCACTCGGGAGTTTTACCTCAATTCTTTAACCTCAATGTATAAGCTACAAAATTTGATAAAAGTTTCCTTTCTTATCACTATCTATGGCTAGTTAAAAGTGATTTGAATCCTAGCCAGTTCAACCAATTACAATGTTAATCGGCAGGGTTTTGTTAATTGGCAGGAAGGTGAGCAAAAAACATAAAAACTCACCTCGAGCGTCAGGGCCAGCCATTTTACATAAGCAGAGGCAGAGGTGAACATTGGGGGCTGCCGGCAATATATTTGGGCAGCAACTGATCACAGTATGGTTGGATTTAGAATACCGATGGAGAGTGTGAAGATAAAATCCAATACCAGGTCCTGTGCTTGAATAAGGGGGACTATGATAGAATGAGGAGGACCTGACTAAAGTAGACTGGAAACAGACTTTATGGCGCGACAGTTGATGAGCAGTGGAGGACCCTCAAATAAATTTTTCAAAGTGCTCAGCAAAAGTATATTCCGGTGAGAAGGAAGGACTGTAAGAGGAGGGGTAATCTGCCATGGGTGTCGAACGAAATAAGGGAAGCTATCAAAGTGACAGAGAAGGCATACTAAGTGGCCAAAAACAGCATGAAATTAGAAGATTGGAAAAACTTTAAAGGTCAGCAGATAGCCACAAAAAGAGCTATAAAGAAAAATAAGATAGAGTGTAAGAAAAAAAAACTAGCATAGAATATAAAGACAGATAGCAAAAGTTTCTATAAATATATAAAACGAAGAAGAGTGGCTAAAGTAAATGTTGGTCCTTTACAGAATGAGAAGGGGCAGTTAGTTATGGGACATGATGAAATGGCTGAGGCATTGAACAGGTACTTTGCATTGGTATTCATAGTGGAGGATACTAATAACATGCCAGTAAGTGACAAAGAGACAAAGGTAGGTGAGGCCCTGGATACAATTATTACTACGGAAGAGTTAGTGTTGGGTAAGCTAATGGAGCGAAGGATAGCTAAGTCTCCTGGCCCTGATGGAATGCATCCCAGGGTACTAAAAGAGATACCTGGAAAAAAAGCAGGTGGACTGGTGACAATTTTCCAAAATTCGCTGGACTCTTGGGCAGGCCCAGCAGATTGGGAAATAGCAAATGTGATGCCACTATTTAAAAATGGAAGTAAACAAAAGATGGAGAATTATAGAGAAGTGAGCTTAACTTCTGTAGTGGGGAAAATGCTTGAGTCTATTATCAAAGAAGAAATAGCAAGGCATCTCGAAAGAAATTGTTCCATTGTACAGACGCAACATGGGTCCATGAAGGGCAGGTCATGCTTCACAGATCTTTTGGAATTCTATGAAAACATTTCAAGTAAGATGGACCACAGGGACCCAGTGGAAGTGGTGTACTTGGATTTCCAAATGGCCTTGGACAAGGTGCCACACAAGAGGCTGCTGCATAAGATAAGGATGCATAGTGTTACGGTAGAGTATTATTGTGGATAGAGGATTGGTGGCCTTGTGCATGAATCGCAGAAGGTTGGTCTGCAGGTACAACAACTAATTAGGAAGACAAATGGAATTTTGTCTTTCATTGCTAAAGGGGTTGAGTTTAAAAGCAGAGAGGTAATGTTACAATTGTACAAGATGCTGGTGAGTCCACACCTGGAGTACTGTGTGCAGATTTGGTCTTCTTACTTGAGAAAGGATGTACTGGCACTGGAGGAGGTGCAGAGGAGGTTCACGAGTTTGATTCCGGAGTTAAGGGGATGAGGAGGGATCTTATAGAAACATAAAATTATGAAGGGAATCGATAAAATAGAAATAGATAGGATGTTTCCACTGGTAAGTGAGACTAGGACAAGGGGGCATGGCCTCAAGATTAGTGGAATCAGGTGTAAAACTGACCAGAGAAAGAACCTCTTCGCCCAGAGAGTTGTTAATCTGTGGAATTCCTTGCCCAGTGAAGTAGTTGACGCTACTTCAGTAATCGCTTTTAAAGCTAAGGTAGATACTTTTTTGAAAAACAAAGAAATTAAGGGATATGATGAAAACGTGGGTAAGTGGAGCTAAGTCCATGAAGAGATTGGCCATGATCTTATTGAGTGGCAGAGCAGGCTCGAAGGGCCAGATGGCCTACTCCTGCTCCTAGTTCTTAAGCTCTGATGTTCTTTTAAAGTGGTTGAGATGTCCCTAAAGATTTGACTAATTAAATGAAACAACTTGGTCTTTTGGCTGCTCATAACAGGTACCTTACTTGAGATGAAATTGGTACTTTTCAAATCTGGATGTGGTAACCTTTGTGCCATTTGCATGTTTGCATGATACACAGGGAGAAATTCGCCAATCAGGACACCCATTGTTCTGTTGTTAGCTTTGATGCACTTTATTGCTGCAAGGTACGTGTATGGAATGAGCTGCCAGAGGATGTGGTGGAGGCTGGTACAATTGCAATATTTAAGAGGCATTTGGATGGGTATATGAATAGGAAGGGTTTGGAGAGATATGGGCCGGGTGCTGGCAGGTGGGACTAGATTGGATTGGGATATCTGGGTTGGCATGGACGAGTTGGACCGAAGGGTCTGTTTCCATGCTGTACATCTCTATGACTCTAAGGTTAACAAATTGTTAAGTTTTCAATTGCACTAATAGCTACACTAATAACTGATTTAAGATAATCCGTCAAGCCTATGGTATTGCTCATTTACACTTGCCAGAAGCAACATACATTCATACAGAGGGAGTCATTCTCTGCAATAAAAAAAAGTTCAAACCTGGTTCCATTTTTGAATTACATGGAAGCATGGGGAAACATAGTTCCTTATTCCTTACTGCATGGCAATATCTGAGTCAATTAGAGTTGAGTTATTAACCAAATAGCATCCTTTTCTTCTGTATTTATAAATTGCCATTATTTGAAATTTGGCATTCTTACATTTGTGCTAATGAGTGCAAGACATAAAGCTTAACCACATATTTTTCTTTTCAGCAAAGTTCCTTGCAAGCTCATATATGATTAGATGAGGTATTGGGTATGTTTCACTAAAGTCCAGAGGAAGGGAGGACCTTAATGGAACAGTGCAATCTGAAATGGATGATCACAGGCATTAAATGTTACATCAAGTTTTCCAGTAAATCAGTAAAATCTAACATTATACTTTTTTTTGCCTTTCCCACGTCTTCCAGGATTATGCAACACACAGAAGTAGTCATCCTCCTATGTCTCTTGTTATAAGCAAGCCCCTGAAAGTTATACAAGAAAAGTTAAAGAAGAATTTTTCCTCTTATTTTCATTAATTCCCTGAGGATATGTGTTGTGCCTCTTCTTAGCTTGTCCTCATGATCAAGAATTCGATGTATAAATAATCAGTGTTGCAAAGTTCAAGCACCACGCAACTGTGAAATATATTAAAGATCATGGAAAGAATAGTCCTCCTCCTCTTTATTCTTTTCAAAAACCCACATGCAAGATCCCAGACCAATCATTCGCCAGAGAAAAACTAATTATCAATCATAGGTAAAGCATAACTGAATTTGCAAGGACCAACACCCTTGTTATTACTAGATGTCAAACCAAACCATCTATAAGTCAGTATTTTTTCGGAGAAGGAACAAAAAAGAACATTTTACCAACTGCATTAAACTGAGTGAAAATGTTTGCATGCTATACCTATCCTAATTATTCACTTCACAAACAGTTTCTGGCCACAGCTTTTGTGATTCTGTTTCAAGCATTTTAAAATAAATATAAACTCGTTCCACACAGCTCTGGCTGTGGTATAAACAGAGCTTAAACAGGAAGCTGTCAAAGGTACAATTTGTACTACTTATCTGCACTGTTTACACGTTGCGGAGAGGGAAGTGGATATGCAGCAGATTCCCCTTGTTCCACATATTCAATTCATTTTTCACAATGTCACTGTCTGATTACTGTTTGGATTATTTGCTGATGATTGGCACCAGATGTTGTTTTCTGTCTCATGGTCAGTGTGTATGCATGCTTTTAAGAGACATATTCATGATATCGTCATTTAATCATGACATGCTTTGAAGGTGTAAAGGATTCATTGGCCAACTTAGAGAGATCATTTGAAGCATGACACAACGAAGCAAGCATTCAATGTTATTCCAATATAATCTAACAGTTTGATATCAATCCAAACACTAATGCGCTTGTGGGTAGAACGTCTATATATAATAGCCTGCAGTAATAAATGTCTGTCGGTTCCTTCAATATTATAATAATATTATATTTTTACCTATTATAATAATCATGCCTATTATCTTACATCACAAGCGATAACATAAACATTGCTGCATCAGGTAAAATACCCTGCCGGTGGCAAAACTCATGTCATGACCAGAAACAGTGACTACTTATATAGAAGGCTCCAATATTTCAGTAGTAGATATTTGGAAAACTAATTGAAGACCAGGTGAAGAGCAGTTCTGACCATCCATGAATTCAGACAATCAGCAGCATCAGTTTCCATGTGGACAGACAGCCATACAAATCTGTAGCTAGGGGATTAATTAGCTTAAAGACAGACTTGAATCAAAAGGAATTTCGCTGTATGTACTTTCAAGATGCAAGAACTTTTTATGAGTCACTTTAATTAAGAATAAAAATGCTGCAAAACATTTGTAAAAGAAAGTACAGTTTAAAAAGCATCAATAATGTGACTTTCTACATTAAGGAAACTTATCTGAATCCAGAGACCAGTTGGCTCCTCTATTATCTTACTCCAATTTGGCACAAAAGTAGAGGGAAGCCCCATATATCATCATTCTATATTGGTGTGATCACGACCTACAGGTAAAATCTACATCTAAAAGCCTGCAATCATGATACTATATAGCTGTAGTTGTTAAAACAACAGTCTTAGTCAGAACAAGTCCTGTCAAGGAACAGACACAGGGGAAACAGAAATAAAATGGGGAAAAATATAAAAGAGAGAAAAGCAAAACTAGTCAAAGAAATAAGAAATGGTTCAGATGGGGCGATGGAGAGTTACAGATTATCTAGGAAGGATTTAAAGAGAGAGTTAAGAAGAGAAATAGGGAACGTGAGCAATCTTTAGCAGGTAGAATAAAGGAGAATCCTAAAGCTTTCTAAGGGTATGTGAGGAAAAAAAGGATGACGAAGGTAGGAATAGGGCCAGTCAAAGACAGAAGTGGGAAGTTGTGTGTGGGCCCTGTGGAGATCAGAGAGGTGCTAAATGAATATTTCTCATCTGTTTTCACTCAGGAAAAGGAGAATATTGTAGAGGAGAAGACTGAGATACAGGCTAATAGACTATAAAGAATTGAAGTTAGTAAGGAGGAGGTGTTATCAATTCCAGAAGGACTGAAAATAGATAAGTCCACTGCGCCTGATAGGATTTATCTGAGGATTCTCTGGGAAGCTACAGAGGAGACGGCAGAGCCTTTGGCCTTGATCTATGAGTCGCCATTGTCTACAGATTTAGTACCAGAGGACTGGAGGATTGCAAATGTTGTGCCCTTGTTCAAGAAGGTCATTACAGACCAGTGAGCCTTGCATCTATTGTTGGAAAAGTTTTGGAAAGGATTATAAGAGATAGGATTTATAATCATCTAGCAAGCAA
Source organism: Chiloscyllium plagiosum (assembly GCF_037043375.1). Lineage (NCBI taxonomy): Eukaryota > Metazoa > Chordata > Chondrichthyes > Orectolobiformes > Hemiscylliidae > Chiloscyllium > Chiloscyllium plagiosum. Next base: position 99,312,448 of record NW_028270143.1, on the reverse strand, counting down.
CAATTTAATTGGAGATAGTCAACATGGTTTCATCAAGGGCAGGTCATGTCTCACAAACCTCATTGAGTTTTTTGAGAAGGTGACCAAGCATGTGGATGAGGGTAGGGCAGTTGATGTGGCGTACATGGAATTCAGTAAAGCCTTTGGTAAGGTTCCACATGGTAAGCGTTTGGAGAAAATTCAGAGGCATGGGATTGAGGGTGATTTAACAGTTTGGATTATAAACTGGCTTTCTGTAAGAAGGCAGAAAGTGGTGGTTGATGGAAAATATTTAGCCTGGAGTCCAGTTACTAGTGGTATGCCACAGGGATCTGTTTTGAGACCACTGCTGTTTGTCATTTTCATAAATTACTTGGAAGCAGGCATAGCTGGTCAGGTCAGTAAGTTTGCAGATGACACTGAAGTCGATGGAGTAGTGGACAGTGTGGAAGAATGTTGCAGGTTGCATGGGGACTTGGGAAATTCAGAATTGGGCTGAGGGGTAGCGAATTGAGTTCAATGCAGCTACATGTGAGGTGATTCATTATGGGAAGAATAACAGAAAGGCAGAATACTGGGTCAATGGAAAAGTTCTTGGTAGTGTGATTGTGCAGAGGGATCTTGGTGTCCATGTACATAGATCCCTGAAAGTTGCCATCCAGGTTGATAATACTGGTAAGAAAGCATATGATGTATTAGGTTTTAGTGGTAGAGGATTGATTTCCGGAGCCGTGATGTCATGCTGCAACTATACAAAACGCTAATGCAGCCACACTTGGAATATTGTGTACAGTGCTGTTCGCCCCATTACAGGAAGGATGTGGAAGCATTGGAAAAGGTGCAGAGGAGATTTACCAGGATGTTGCCTGGTCTGGAGCAAAGGTCTTATGAGGAAAGGCTGAAGGACTTGGTACTGTTCTCATTGGAGACAAGAAGGCTAAGAGAGAATTTAATAGAGACATAAAAGATGATCGGAGGATATAATAGAGTGGACAGTGAGAGTCTTTTTCCAAGGATGATGACTCCAGCTTGTATGAGGGAACATAGCTGCAAATTGAGAGGTGATAGATTTAAGACAGATGTCAGAGGCAGGTTCTTTACTCAGAGAGTGATAAGGGTGTGGAATGCCCTGCCTGCTAATGTAGTTCACTCAGCCACATTAGGGGCATTTAAAGGGTCCTTGAATAAGCATATGGATGATGATGGGATAGTGAAGGGGGATGGGCATAGATTAGTTCACAGGTCAGTGCAACATCAAGGGCTGAAGGGCCTGTACTGCACTGTATTGTTCTATGTTCTATACACAAACACTGAACTACATTCTATTTCTAAAAGAAAGCAAAAACGTGCAAAGAGAAATGCAAGGCAAACATTAAGTTTTGAATCGGATATCCAGTGGCACGTTTACTGAATTACAATTGTACAAACATGATAAGCAGTTCTATTTCACAGGTAAAGTAATGAATGATCCAGAGAAAAGTGTTCTAATATTCTTGCTTGCCATTGGTACAAATTGAATTCTCAGAATGTATCCTGGAAAATTTGCAAAGACCAGCTAAAGGTAAGAATAGCAAACATGTAGTGTTTTGTACAGTTGCAGTATGACATGACTATCAATGTGCATAGATCTCAGTATAATCACAATCCCTAAGATTCAAAATAATGATGGAACATAGCGGACTCAATGAAATCAGTCAATGACATCAAATGTCTGCATCCAGACTGATTCAATGCAGAAAATGTGTTGCTGGAAAAGCGCAGCAGGTCAGGCAGCATCCAAGGAGCAGGAGAATCGACGTTTCGGGCATGATTCAATGCAATCAACATTTTGAAGCTTGCTGCAGTATTGCACCGTAACAATAAAGCAAACTCATTTAACAATCTTCCAGGAATATGTGGATTCAGGATAAGTTTCAAGTTTTACATTAATGTTTGAAATTTGTCTTTCAAACTTTGTTTGTTTGTATTCTTTCTGAATTATTGAAAGCAGTCTGCATTCATATGCAGCAAGACCAGGACAACATCCAGGCTTGTTCAGTGGCAAGTGACATTCACACCACACAAGTGTCAGGTAAAGGTCATCGCCAATAAGAGGGAATCTAACTATCAACTTTCACCCCCTGACATTTAACGATATTACCATTGCTGGATACCCCACTATCAACATCCTGGGGTTATTATTGACCAGTCATATAAATACTGTGACTAAAAAGAGCATGTCAGAGGTTAGAAATTCTATAGTGAGTAAGTTAGCTCCTGCATTTTCAATTCCTGTCCACCGTGTACAAGTCAGAAGTCAGGAATGTGACAGAACACTCCTTGTTTGCCTGGATGAGCCCAGTTCCAACAGCAATTAGGATGCTTGACAATATCCAGAACAAAGCAGGACCACTGAATCAGCACCTCATCCATCACCTTCAGAGTGGCAGTAGAGTGTACCAATTGCAAGATGCATTGCAGTGGCTCACAAAGTTTCGTCTGATAGCACCTTCCAAACTGCAACCTCTACCACCCAGAAGGACAAGGATAGCAGCTGTGTAGGAACACTACGCTAATAGGTTCTCTATCAAGCCATGCAGCATCCTGATTACAAAATGCATTGCAGTGTATTTCCACCATCACTAGATAAAAATCCTGGAACTCCCTTTCTCACAGTACTGTGGATGTTAAAGAAGGAGCTGCCCACCTTCTCCAGGGAAATTAGGGATGAACAATAGAGGCTGGCTTAACCAGTCATGTCCATGACCCATGAATAGATCAAAATTAACATTTGCACTTATACAAATTTTTTTCTGTTTGGGACACATTACTATATTTGGGAAAAAGGAGGATGTTGTGTAATGTATTAGGACCAGTATGTCAGGGTACCTTTAAGAAGCATGCTTATGATACCATTACTGTGTTACAGCATGTAAGCTAAGGGTATAACAATCTCATATACCATCCTACCAGTCATCACTTGAAGCATGACCCAATACTGGAAGCATGCTGCTCAATGTTGTTTTGTTGCAATCAAACAACTTTTAATTAGACCAGACACTTATGTGCCTGTGGATATAATGTTGTATATAATAGTTAGTTATAACAAATGTCTGTTGGATTCTTCACTACCATAATATCCATGCCAAGATTCTTATATTACAAGGGATAACATAAGCATCGCTACATTATTTTTTAAATTCCTCTGCTGAAGACAAAGCCCACATCACCAGATGTGATTACAAGAATCATAAACCACTGGTTATTCTTCAGTCTGTTTTAGGTTTTCTGTCTTACTGCTCCATCCTGAATGTCTTTCTGTTGCTTTGTATCTCCTCGGTTGTCTGTTTTCTCATATTCCATTCAATATTTCGAACAGTTTTCTAATACAAAGACATCTGCCTCTTGCAACTCGTATGAACCTGACCTGCTCTCACTTGCAATGATCAAAGAGTAATATTCAAATACACCTTTCTGAGGTTGAGCTAAACAATCAAAGAGTACAATAGTTCTGCTATAGCTTATAAATTCACTTCCTTGAGTTAAGAGTTAAAAGGAAATATTTCACAGAATACCTTCACATTTTCATTATAAACAGATATGAAGTCAGCTTCCATTAATATGTTGGTGACATCCACAAACTCTCTTAATCTCTCCACAGTCTGTGCTATCAATCTTGGGTGAGCTACAATGTCCACTTTTATGCATAGGAAAGACTGAATCCTTCATCTTTGACCTCCACCTCAATACTCAGTTTGAAGGGCACCGGTCCACACCTCCAGCCACAGTCTCAGACTCATGTGATCATTCACCACCACCAGCATTCTGCATAACTGAGAGGCCATTCCTCTTCTCCATCACCAAGATAGTCCGTGCCTAAATATTCCAATCTGGACATTCAAGTCTTTTCATGGCTTTGATTTTCCCCATTTCTGTAACTTACCCCAGCTCTCTAAATCCCCTCACAATTCCCTAAATTTTCTCTGCTAACTCCATCTTTTTTTATTCACTAATGGAATCAGGTGTCACAGGCTAGGCCAGCATTTAGTGCCAATCCCTATTTGCTCAAACAGCAGTTAAGAGACAACCACGTTGCTGTGGGTCTGGAGTCATATGTAGGCTACATAAAGATAGCAGTTTATTTCCCAAAAAGGACTTAGTAGACATCCTTTCCCCTTTAACACACCAAATGGCGTGTTCTCCAGAATTCCTTCTCTTAAACCCACCTACTATGCCACTTCTCTCTTCTCTCAACTACACTGTTTGCCTGGATTTTATTTGCAGTGCTGTTGGTTACTGACACAAAGGAACATCTGCTTCCTTCAAGCACTGTGACCAAAACTTATCTCACCTGCAAGGATACTCAGATCAAAGAAGAAAATTTATTTGGTTTCTTCAAAATTTGAATCAAAGACTTTAAAACCCACCTCTTCGATTGAGATTTAATGTTTGTTTGTCCATTGCTCCTTTAGTTTTAGAACTACTCAATGAAATGTTTAAGATGCGTTCCTCAGGGCTTTCTGTAAGTGCTCGGAGGCTGCGTCTCTTGTTTTGTGTTGAAAAGTGTGGCGCTGGAAAAACACAGAGAGTCAGGCAGCATCCAAAGAGCAGGAGAATCAACATTTTGGGCATAAACCCTTCATCAGGCTTCTGCTCGAAATGTCAATTTTCCTGCTCCTCAGATGCTGCCTGACCTGCTGTGCTTTTCCAGCGCCACACTTTTCAACTCTGATCTCCAGCATCTGCAGTCCTCACTTTCTCTTGTTTTGTGGAACGCCCACAGCAAAGTTTACTAATTGACACCAGCACCTATCTTCTTCCTTTTCCATTTCAATTGGAGACAGCTGCAATATGAGTAAACCGCTGATGCTGTAGCTTTGTTGAATAAGAGCTGCTGCTTCAAGTGGTAATATAAGCTTTGCTGCCAGTTGTATGTGGTCTTGTTGTTTGAGGCTACTGCAGGCTAACATGCTTATGCCAAGCTGAGCAATATAGAGATGTGGTTCCTCTCCAACCAGAAACAAATTACAAGCTGAAAACAATTGCTGTTTAAGTGTTGTGGAATCTGGCCCAGAAATTAAACAAGCTGAAATCTACAGTAGCATAAACAACTTACATTTTTATCTAAAAACCTACAGAATATCATTATATTAAGATGGAGGCACTGGAGAGGTAGGCAGTGTTGAGTCTCCTGCCCTCATCCACTCCAGACAGTTGCTTCCACCTTTCTTTCCTTGCTCTTTTTGTCTCCTTTCTGTTTTTTTTCCTTTTCCTTCATCTTCCTCTAGCAAAACAGGTGACATCACTGAGGAGACGGGCTAGAGCAGGACACTTGGCGATGGCGAGCCAGGGACTCTTGGTTGTGGTAGGCCATGAGCCGGCATCTCCTAGTCATCGGTGAGGCAGCAGCAGCTGTAGCAGCTGAGCCGGGGTCTCCTGGTTGCGTGGTGAGTGCGGATCCAGCATTGGCAGGATGGGCCCATCAATGAAGAGATGGCCCTGAAGAGGGCAACTCCAACGTTGGTGGGTCTGGCATAGGTGTACATGGGTGTGTTGGTTTGTGCGCTCAGTGCTCAGGGCTCCCAGTGGAGGCAGTGGAGTGAAGATGCACTTTCTTTCAGCTTTGTCTTTTTATTCTTAAAGTAAAAGAATGTGGCAGATTTTGGCAATGGTTCACGATTTTCTCTGCATGCTACCATGTAACTCATTATAGAGCACAAGTGACAATAAATCATCATTCATTCATCCCACCCCAAAGTGCTTCACAGATAGATAATCAGACAATAATAGACAGCAACAGGCAATGCTGCAAAACTGTAAATGCAACAGAAGCCTAGGTACAGTATAAGGGAAGCTCCTATGCATCTAACAGCCATTAGGAATATTTTGCACTTTTTCAATTGATATTGTCGACTTCGTGGGGAATAGGTAGCTCGATCATTGAAGCAACAGCATCTCCAACACAATGCAACACCTCCTCAGTGAGGAAATAGGTTTAACCAACAAATGTTAATAACTGTCCTACAAACAAGCATTAGTTCTTTGGCTGCATACCTGCCTTCGTCATTCCCACATCCCTTTATTTTCCTTTTCTGCAATGCTGACATGCGGCAAGAAGTTCCTCAGATTTGACTTTTCGAACTGACTACCTTAACTTCAATGGAAGCTCAGCAGAAACAGTGAATAAATCTTTCAAATCATTTCTCTGCCAAAATGACAATAGCTGATCCAGAAAAGATGGCTGACAATGGTCTGTATATCATGTTCTAATCATGGTCTATTTTACAACCGCATTACATCCTGTGTAAAAAGACGTCTGCTGCTTTACTCTTAATCTTTTTCATTTAATCAGATGTATATTTCCATATTCTGAACCTTCCAATCACTGACAACATTCTGGAACTCCAAGGAGGTTTCTTTGACTAGTCCTCTCAATCATTGGAAGAGCTGTGGAAACCCTGGACATGATATTTGTTTTTCTTGATTCTTTTCTCAAAGAAACAGGGCAACACAGTGGCTCAGTGGTTAGCATGGTTGCCTCGCAGCGCCAGGGACCCAGGTTCAGTTCCAGCCTCGAGCGAATGTCGGCATGGAGTTTGCACATTCTTCCCGTGTCTGCGTGGGTTTCCTCAGGGTGCTCCAGTTTCCTTCCACAGTCCAAAGATGTGCGGGTTAGGTGAATTGGTCATGCTAAATTGCCCGTAGTGATAGGTGCATTAGTAGAGAGTAGGTGAATGGGTCTGGGTGGGTTACTCTTCGGAGAGTCAGTGTGGACTTGTTGGGCCAAAGGGCCTGTTTCTGCACTATAGAGAATCTAATCTAATCATCTAATATGGTGGATGGGCAAAACGTCAAGCGCTGCTGCAATCAAAGAACTGTGATTTATTTCCTCACAATGAATTCCATCAGTTACATTTTTTTGCCCTTTCAGCCACCTGATTAATATCTTCTTGCAGCCTCCTTTGATCCTCGTAATTATATGCGATGGTTCTGATTTATCCTAATCTCCATAAATTCGCTCTAGTTCTATATCCAAATCATTGTTGTTCACAGTAAGTGTTGCAGAGCAGAACTTTAACAAAACTAACCACCACTCTGGAAACTGCCTTCAGGTTCCATTTCCCGTTTCCTGCCTTCCAATTTGGTTTTAGCACAATTGGCAACTCTCCTCCAATGCTCTTCTACAGCATAGAAGGTCAGGTTCTAGTATATCCACTGAGTATATCATCTTCTGGCAAAGAAGCAAGCATGTTACTAAATGAAACAAATTGGCATGTATGGCCTGATATCAGGGTTAGCTTTTTTTTTAATTCATTGATAGGGTGAGGCCATTGCCAACATTTATTGCCCATCCTTAATTGCCCAGAAGGCGGTTAAAAGTCAACCACATTGCTGTGGATCTAGAGTCACATGGAGGCCAGACCAGGTAAGGATGGTTGTTTCCTTTAGTATATAGCAAGCATTGGGTGGCACAGTGGCTCAGTGGTTAGCACTGCTGTCTCACAGCGCCAAACACCCAGGTTTGATTCTAGCCTTGGGCAACTATCTGTGTGAAGTTTGTACATTCTCCCTGTGTCTGTGTGTGTTTCCTCCTACAATCCAAGGATGTGCAGGTCAAGTGAATTTGCCATGCTAAGTTGCCCACACTGTTGAGTGCATTGATCAGGGGCAAATGTAGCAGAATGGGTCTGGGTGAGTTACTCTTCAGAAGGTTGGTGTGGACTTGTTGGGCCAGAAGGCCTGTTTTCATACTGTAGGGAATCTAATCAAACCAGATGGGTTTTTCCAACAATTGACAATGGAACTATGGTCATCATTAGACCCTTAGTTCCTGATTTTTATAGAATTCAAATTTCACTATTTGCTATGGTGGGATTTGAACCCAGGTCTCCAGAATGTTACCTGGATCTCCGGGTTAATAGTCCAGCAGTAATACCACCAGGCCATCCCTCGCCTAAGCAGGCATTTCAGCTATAGGGCCATGTTTATGTCTGGAAATTTTTTGGGGGTGGGGAACCAGTTATAAATACTCAAGATGTGAGCAATTGTTATAAAGTTAAACTTTGATACAAGTAAACAATAAATCTTTATTGATATGACCATTATTTCATCATAGGGACACTTTGCAAAAAATACAAATCTGCCTTATTTTTCATGTCACCTTGACTTGATTTGAATAATACAGTTGGTTGAATAATATATCTTTATATTGGTGTCAAAGTCTAGTGTCACTCTCTTACCCTGTCCATAGATGCTTCCGACTGACTGAGTTGTTGCTACAAATCTAAGTGTTAAATTGAGTGAAGATTGAAATTACAGTGCACTTACTTGCAAAGGCAAAACAAGCAAATCAGTACTGCAGAGCAGTCCACTAAGTAAAGCTTGTCTTTGGCATCTGATCATTGGCATATTGTAAACTTGGCCCCTGAGTTCTTCCAATGGGTTCAAAGTACTTCCCTTGATGCTGTATGAGATCTGCCTTTTATTTTCACAACTCCTATGCCAATAGACCTGGGGTACCTACCGCCAGTTGCCACACATGCACTTTCAGTCACCTTGCAGTTGCCAGAACAATTTGCATGCTTTCCTTGGCACAGAAATGCAGTCCAGTTTTGGCCAACAGGTTGCACTTTAATAAGGTCTGCCTTAAATGCAGATGAAAACATTTTTTTCAGCACCTTTAATGACCTGAGGACATCTCAAAGTGCATTACAACAATAAGGTGCTTTTGTGATGTTACTGTTGTAATGTAGGAATGAGAGAAACCTACCAGCAAACAGCAAATTCCAAAAACAGCATCAATATTGGCTGGGTCAGAGTGGTGTTGGAAAAGCACAGCAGGTCAGGCAGCATCTGAGGAGCAGGAAAATCGACGTTTCAGGCAAAAGCCCTTCATCAGGAATAGAGGCAGGAAGCTTCCAGGGTGGAGAGATAAATGGGGGGTGGTGGGACTGGGGAGCAGGTAGCAAAGCTTCCTTTTGCCCGAAACGTCGATTTTCCTGCTCCTCAGATGCTGCCTGACCTGCTGTGCTTTTCCAGTACCATTCTGATCTAAACTGTGGTTTCCAGCATCTGCAGTCCTCACTTTTACCTAGTCAATATTGGTTGAGTCTGTTTGGCAGAATCATACATGCACATTGCTGTATGATTCAGGCAGGAGACTGGAAGAACACAGCAAACCAGGCAGTGTCGGGAGGTGGAGAAGTCGACGTTTCAGGTGTAACTCTTCTTCAGGATTACATCCAAAACGTCGACTTCTCCACCTCCTGATGCTGCCTGGCTTGCTGGGTTCTTCCAGCCTCCTGCCTGTCTACTTTGGATTCCATTATCTGCAGTTTTTTTGTCTCTAACCAAGTTTTACAGGTTCAGGCAGAGACTTCGATAAATTTATTAAGAATCTGTCAAAGTTATACAAGTTCTAAGAGCCTAAAGAAAAGCTTTCCAGTACATCAGTTTTCCAGTTTTTCATTCAGTTCTGTTCATGTTTTTGTGCCATTTCTTTGGAATGAATTTACTCAGCGAACATGTTCAGACTACCTTAGCAAAAGCAAGAAATCCCCGGTGATTAGTTTGGAATGTGGAAGCAGCGGAAACCATCTGGTACTGAATTACTTCTCTCCGTGATGTTAACAAGTGTTTTGGCAAATTATTACCTGGCAACATCCTGGTAACACATTACAATTTTCCATTTGGCATACTTGTTCAGAGGCTGACCTTTTGTTCACCGACACAGCATTTCCTCTTACATATGATCATGAGTTCCTTCTACACTCATGCAAAGGTTGATTCATTTTAGCAATGGGGGGGGGGGGCAAGGGGGCTGAGAGATAAGTGGGAAGGGAGTAGGGCTGGAGGTAAGGTAACTGGGAATAAAATAAATAGATGACGGTGGGGGCGTGATGGTGATAGATCAGAGTGGAGGGTGGAGCAGATAGGTGGAAAGGAAGATGGACAGGTAGGACAGGTCAAGAGGGCGGTGCTGAGTTGGAGGGTTGGATCTAGGATATGGTGGGGAGAAGGGAGATCAGGAAACTGGTGAAATCGACACTGGTCCCATATGATTGGAGGATCCCGAAGCGGAAGTTGAGGTGTTCTTCTTCCAGGTATTGAATAGCTAGAATTTAGCAATCGAGGAGGCCCAGGACTTGCATGTCCTTGGTGGAGTGGGAGGGGGATGGGGGAATAAAGTGTTCGGCCACAGGGCAGTGGAGTTGATTTGTGTGTGTGTTATAAAACAAACTGCTGACTCACGATCAGCCTGCACTGCTGGTGGTCATTTTCACCCTGCTGCCTCAGACAATGATGTCTTATCACTAACACTGGATACTCTTCAGTGGGTGACCTTATAAAGGTTTATAAAAATCTTGAGGGGCACAGATAAGGTGAATAGCAAAGGTCTTTCCCTTAGGGTTAGAGATTTCAAAACTAGAGGGTGCAAGTTTAAGGTGAGAGTAGAAAGATTCAAAAGAGACCTGAGGGTAAACTTGCTCACACAGAGTTTCTATATGGAAATGAATTGCCAGAAAAAATGGTACATGCAGGTACAGTTACAACATTTAAATGACATGAATAGGAAAGTTTTACAAGGATATGGGCCAACTGCAGGCAAACAGGACTAGCTTAGTTTGGGAAACTACTTCAGCATGGATGAGTTGGACCGATGGGTCTGTTTCCGCGCCTTTGACATGATGATTCTATCTGAGGACCAGTTCTCAAACCCATGGCTCAGCTCATGGTTTAGCAGGCTGCAATGATCTCCATGTTCCTTTCAGTTTTGGAAATTTGAGCAACTTAAAGAGGGCACCTTAACAGACTGGAGAAATGGGACCTTCATAAAGTCTTCCAAGGAAGTGGCAGGAACAGTGGTCAAACAATAGTATTCTCTGTGAAATGAACCTGACCAGTGGCAAGCTGCTAATAGCTGTAAATAACGTAGAATCCCTACAATGTGGAAACAAGCCTTTCAGCCCAGCAAGCCCACACCAACTGTCCAAAGAGTATCCCACACAGACGCATTTCCCTATTATTCTACACTTACCCCTGACTAATGCACCTAATCCACACATCTCTGAACACTATAGGCAACTTACTAACTTGCACATCTTTGCATTGTGGGAGGAAACCCATGTAGACACCAGAGAACATGCAAACTCCACACAGACAGTCACCCAAGGTGGGAATCAAACCCAGGTCCCTGGTGCTGTGAGGCAGCAGTGCTAACAACTGAGCCATCCCAACTCTGCTGGGCGGGACATGCTGTTCTTTCACTTAATACCAGACTTCCAAAGCAACTTCTTGCCTCAGTATCCGGTCATGATAGGGTATTCCCAAAGAACAGCAAAACACTTTAAGGATGCCCTCAAGGCAGGTAGACAATATGACTGTGACCACTCAAAATGGAGAAGGTTCATTTAGGCCAGCCCTGAACACATTCGAAGTCTTCAGCGAGAATACACAGAAGTAAAGTCAAACTGTGGGAGACAACATACAAACCCCCAAACAATTCACCCACTCAACCTTCCAAGGACCACCTGCTCCTCATATGGTAGAGTCTGCATCACAAACAGCGAGCCAATGAATAAGGACAAGGAGGATGAGGCGGCCATAGCTGACAAGAGAAGTCAGGAACAGCATAAAAGCAAAAGCTTACAATATGGTGAAGATTAACCTTAAAAAACCGGCAGAGGATAACTCAAAAAGCAATGAGGGGAGCAAATGAAAAATGAGAGTAAGCCAGCTAATACTATAAAAGGAGGTCACAAGAGTTTTTTTTTGGATGTCTAAAAAAGAGAAATAAAAGCGTGAACATTGAACCACTGAAAAGTTAGGCTGGAGAAGTAGTAATGGGCAACAATGAAATGACAGATGAATAGAATAGGTACTTCACAACTGTCTTCACAGTGAAAGACATCAGCAAAATACCAGAACTTCAAGAGATTGAGGGGCAGATGTGAGTGCAGTGGCCATCATTAAGAAGAAGGTCCTGGGGACACTGAAAGGTTCGAGGGTGGATAAATCACCAGAACAGATGGACGACATCCCAGAGTTGGCGTGGAGTTAGGGAATGTGCCAGAGGACTGGAAAATGGCAAATCTATTCCCCTGTTTAAGAAGGGAGGGAGGTGGAAGACATGAAATTATAGACCTGTTAGCCTCAGTCATCGGTAAGATTTTATGGTGAGATTGTGGAGTACTTGGAAGTGCATGGGTTAAATAAGGTTGAGTCAACACGGTTTTGTCAATGGGAATTTATGCCTGACCAATCTGCTAGAATTCTTTGAGGAGGCAATGAACAAGTTAAACAAAAGAAAGCCGACGGACGTGATCTGTTTGATTTCCAAAGGGCTTTTGACAAGGTGCCACACAGGAGACTGCTCAAAATGATGAGAGCCTGTAGTATTTGGGGCAACATGCTCGCATGCTTAGAGGATTAGCTGACTGTTAGAAGGCAGAAAGTAGAGAAAAGGGGTCTTTTTCAAGATGGCAGCCAAGGACTAGTGGAGTTCCACAGGGATCCATGTTGGGATAACAACTGTTTACATTATGCATTAACAATCTGGATGAACAAGCTGAGGACATTGTTGCTAAGTTTACAGAATGACACAAAAGTTCAGGGGCAGGTAGAGTTGAGGAAGCAGGCAGACGTGGACAGGGTAGGAAAGTGGGCAAAGAAGTGGCAGATGGAATAGAATGTGGGAACGTATGAGGCTATGCATTTTGACAAGGAAGAATAGAGCCAAAGACTATCTCCTAAATGGGGAAAGGCCTTAGAAATCTGAAGCACAATTGGACTGAATAGTCCCAGTTCAGGATTCTACTAAAGTTAACATACAGGTTCATTTGGCAGTTAGGAAGGCAAATGCAATGTTGGCATTCATTTCAAGAGGAGAATGTGAGGACTGCAGATGGTGGAGATCAGAGTTAAGTGGTCATAGAGTCATAGAGAGATGTACAGCATGGAAACAGACCCTTCGATCCAACCCGTCCATGCCGACCAGATATCCCAACCCAATATAGTCCCACCTGCCAGCATCCAGCCTATATCCCTCCAAACCCTTCCTATTCATATAACCATCCAAATGCTTTTTAAATGTTGCAATTGTACCAGCCTCCACCACTTCCTCTGGCAGCTCATTCCATACACATACCACCCTCTGCATGAAAAAGTTGTCCCTTAGGTCTCTTTTATATCTTTGCCCTCTCACCCTAAACCCATGCCCTCTAGTTCTGGACTCCCCCACCCCAGGGAAAAGACTTTGTCTATTTATCCTATCCATGCCCCTCATAATTTTGTAAACCTCTCTAAGGTCACCCCTCAGCCTCCGACGCTCCAGGGAAAACAGCCCCAGCCTGTTCAGCCTCTCCCTAAAGTTAAAATCTTCCAACCCTGGCAATATCCTTGTAAATCTTTTCTAAACCCTTTCAAGTTTCACAACATCTTTCTGATAGGAAGGAGACCAGAATTGCAAACAATATTTTAAATAATGTCCTGTACAGTTGCAACATGACCTCCCAACTCCTGTACTTGCTAGAAAAGCACAGCAGGTCAGGCAGCATCCGAGGAGTAGGAGAATCGATGTTTCGGATATAAGCCCTTCATCAGCACTGTGTTATTTCCAGAGGGCTAGAATACAATAATGGGGATGTACTGCTGAGGCTGTATAAGGCTGGGTCAGATGGTATTTGGAATGTTGTGAACAGTTTTAGACCCCTGTATCTGAGGAAGGATATGCTGGCCTTGCAGAGACTGCAGAGGAGGTTTACAAGAGTGATCCTGGAGATGAAGGCTTGTCATATGAGGAACAACTAAAGGCACTGGGTCTGTCCTCAGTGTTTAGAAGGATGAGGTTGGGTCTCATTGAAAGTTAGAGAAAACTGAGAGGTCTGGATAGAGTGGACATAAAGAAGATGTTTCCACTAGTGGGACACACAAGGACCCGAGGGCACAGCCTCAGATTGAAAGGATGACCCTTTAGAACTGAGATGAGCAGGAATATCTTCAGCCAGAGGGTAGTGAATCTGTGGAACTCATTGCTGCAGAAGGCTGTATAGGCCAAATCATTGAATGCATTTAAGTCAGGTTCTTGATTAATAAGGGGATCAACAGTTACACGGAGAAGGCAGGAGAATGGGGTTGAGAAACATAACAGCCATGATCAAATGGTGGAGCAGGTTTGAAAGGCTGAATGGCCGAATTCTGCTCCAATGTTTTATGGTCTACGTCATCTCTAAGAAATGTGTTTATGGGGTAATTCCACAATCTACTGCTGCTTGGAGAAAACAATGCTTGTGACAAGAATAGTTCAGGAAATCACAGGTCTAGTCCCTTTATTAAAATTAATGGACAGAATCAGTCACTCTATACCAACACTATCTCAGAAAACAAATCAATCGTCAATTGGTGAACTAAAAAGAGAATCGCCTGCCTTCTCTCTCTCACCTTTGATCCCCTTACTCACCAAGAACCTATTTATTCCTTCTTAAATATACTCTCCTGAGCCTTGCTCCCCATTTTCCATAACTTTCCATGCAACTGAACTCCCCAGTTATTTAGGTTAAAGCCCTATCCACTACCCTAGTTTTGCCATGCACCAGGATTCTGGTCCCAGCATGATTCAGGTAGAGCCCATCCCATTGAAACAGCTCCCTTCTTGAAGAGTTATGGTGCCAATATCCCATGAATTTGAACCTGTTTTTCCCAGGCCAATCTTTTAGCCACAAGTTTACCCCTTTAATCTTGTTAACCCTATGCCAATTTGTTCATTGCGCAGGTCATAATCCAGGCATCCAGTGTGGAAACAGGCCCTCCAGCCCAACAAGTTCACACCAACCCTCTAAAGAGTAATGCACCCAGACCGGCATGGTGGCACAGTGGTTAGCACTGCTGCCTCACAGCGCCTGAGACCCGGGTTCAATTCCCACCTCAGGCAACTGACTGTGTGGAGTTTGCACGTTCTCCCCGTGTCTGCGTGGATTTCCTCCGGGTGCTCCGGTTTCCTCCCACAGTCCAAAGATGTGCAGGTCAGGTGAATTGGCCACGCTAAATTGCCCATAGTATTAGGTAAGGGGTAAATGTAGGGGTATGGCTGGGTTGCGCTTCGGCGGGTCGGTGTAGACTTGTTGGGCCGAAGGGCCTGTTTCTACACTGTAATCTAATCTAATCTAATTACCCATTCCCCCATATTTGCCCCTGACGAATGCACCTAACCTACACACCTCTAAACACTATGGGCAATTTAACATGGCCAATTCACCTAAGTTGCACATCCTTGGATTGTAGGAGGATGCAGAGTGCCCGGAGGAAACCCACACAGACAGTGGGTGAATGTGCAAACTCTCCACAGACAGTCGCCCAAGGCTGGAATGGAGCCCGGATCCCTGGCACTGTGAGGCAGCAATGCTAACCACTGAGCCACTGTGCCGCCTTCACCTTGCTTAGCAAAGAATAATACTAACTTGATAGGAATTGTGAGTTGACAATGCAATTAAGACAGGCATCAGGAATAAAACAATACATTTAAATTAAATAATCTGCAAAGATGGATTGTGCTGCCCTTCATTTTCTTCTGTCCATGTTCCATTTTTGAAAGTCACTTTCGAGTTCTGCAACGTAAAATTCAAAAAGGACAAAATCACTAAAGTTGGAACAGTTGGATAGCAGAGATGTACAAGATCAATTCCCAGTTTGTTCTGAGTTGAATAAATGCAATAGGCTTTGTATCAAGAAAGGTATGACTAGTTTTGCAGTCCAAGGAATTTGAAAAGAATTATCATCTTGAGTTCCCTGCCTTAATTTTCATCCAGTGAGCTCTATTGTGAAGGACTCTGGGAACACTGAGGGTGATTTTCGAGATGCATCCAAACTGTACATGAATTTAGTGGATTTACACCTTGCCATCTAGATTGAAAGGTGGAGCCGAGGTCCAGTGATTTTCTTCCCAGTGTGGAGATGATTAGTGTAGGCAGTATGTCCTATTCAGTTGTACGGAGGTGCAGTGAGTTGAACATTGGGAGTGAGCTGCTGCGGAATTGAAGCGAAAGTTGCAGTTTTACAGATATACCTGATCATTAAGGTATAGTGGGCAAGTGAGGAAAAGGTCATTTCTTATTTTTGTCTGGTAATTAGTGAACATTACCTACTGGCTATATGATATATGGCAGCAATGTATTGCATTGAACATAGTGCCAGATTGCACAGCTAAGCTCTAGAAATGTAAGAGCTTCTAAAATAACTACTGTTCTGTAGGCTGACTTCTTCATCAAAACTATTTCCTACTACAAACATTTCAGGCGTGAGAAAGTTTTGCTTCAATTGCAAGCTAACTGAAATTCGACTTGAGAATATCTGTTCACACTGGATCTTCAGCTGTTTCACTAACTACCACAGCTGCTTAATTGTAGCGGGAGGTACACATAAGGTATTAATGCCAAACTCCACCTATTTGCTTTACCTGAATGTCTATGTGGGAGTTCATTTAGTAAGTGTTTAGATGTTAAAAAGCCAGCCACATCTCTACAAGGTATACTTCTTCCAATTAATGGGAAAGGGAAAGGTCAGACTATTGGAGCCTTATGTAATGTTAATTGGGCCCTCACTCTATTCAATGGGTCACATAACATGACCCTCACAGCACAGCCTGCAGGCACAAAAGCAAGGAACTATTAAAGAAATGCAACGTCTTTCATACACAAGAGAGGGATATTGCTGGCATGTTGAAAAACTAATCTGAAATATGTGCTAGGCAAAAAAAATTGAGTGGCAATTTATTCTCAAAACTATTATCTTTAGTGCATTTAAAATATTTAATTTTCCCTATAATGCAGAATATGCAATGTAATATCATAAAATCTTACAGCACTGAAGCAGGCCCTTTGGTCTATAGTGTCTACGCTGATACTTTCTAAGAACTGTTCAGTTAACCCCCTTTCCTCCGCTTTTCTTTCCCATAGCTTTGTAAACTTTTAATTGCCAGCTATCTACTCATCTTTTCTTGTAAAAGTTATGATCCGATCTACTTCCATCACCTTTTCAGGCAATATATTCCACTTACACTCTACTAGTATAACTGTGCTATTAATAAGAAGTACAGAAGTGTATTTAAGCACTACAGTTAGAAATTATTTCAATTTTTTTCCCTTAGTCATTCATAGGACATGGGTATCACTGGAATGGTCAACATTTATTACCCATATCAAATTGACCTTATGGCAACATTACTGAAAGTATCTTTCAATACAAAATATATTCATTTCAGTAACTATTGAACTTGCTTCAACAGAACATTAGTATGGTGTTTTCAATAAGTAGTCTAGTGATATTATTATTCTACTACTGCTGCCTCAACTCTGGAAAATATTCCCCGAACCTCTGTACCACTTTCTTCTCCTTCATGACACTTCTTAAAATCTATCTGCTTGACCGAGATGTTTTCCATCTGTCTGAGTAGTGTATTATGTCACTCAGTGTGTAAAGTCCTTGGGATATTTATCACATGAAGGACTTTCTAAATGCAAGTTGTTGTCGGTGTACAATGGGACAAAGAGCGTTACATTTTGTGTGAAGCTGCTTACTCTGTTATGTTCATCCATTTTAAATAGGTTGACAGATCAGTTTCGACAGAAGAGAAATCTAAAGGAAAGTGTGCCACATTTCACCTAACTGTGCCCCACACCGTAAGTTAAGTACCTCCATGGTGCAATGGCGCAATGGGTTACTGAGATATTGAGTACTCACAGTTATAGAGTGTAGAGGTTGCACTCTTATCATACTTTTGAATGAACAATATCAAACAGTAGAACTCAAAAGCAGGTGTAAAAGAATGAAATACAAATAAGAGCAGCAACTGGCAGCATCATAAAATGCAATATTTTTTCATATTTCCTGTGCATTAAAAACTATTTACATTTAGCACCATACTCAAGATCAGAATACCAATGAACTACTTCTGAATAGTCACTGTTGTAACATAGAGAAACACAATAGCTATAAAATGGGGACTAACACTTCAGCGCAGCACACCCTCCTGGTATTGCCCTAAAATGTCAGCAGAGATTATGTCTTTAACTCTCTGGAGAAGAGCTCACAGCCACAACTTTAAAAAATTCAGCATGCTATCCTGGCCTTATATCTGTAACTGGATTATTAGAAAGTAGTGAATAACTTGCATTTGCTGTTCCCAGAATAAATTGTACTTCCTCTATGATTGATTGTTTGTAAATAAGCTGACCTTGCATTATTGCATAAGATGAACAAATGGCAATGCAAGAACCCTAATGATCAGATTACAGACAATGTCATATCTGACACTAGTATTTCCTATATAAATACGTGTAAGAACCCTCATTTCATCTCCTTCCTGAAGAAATTATGCGTCACAAATATTTAATAATCACCGGATTATTGAAATTTAAGGCATCAACTTGTAACAATAATAGTAATTTTGCAGAATGGGCATAGCAAGCAGAGACAGGTTCAAAAGAAGCCAAAGCTGAGGAGGAATTTGATCTTTGAACTTCTTGACCCCAGAGAACAGTGGAAGCTCAGAAATTAAACATACTCATGATTAATTGGACAAACTTTTGATCTGCAAGACAGCTATGGAAATGGTGGTATGACCCTGATCAGATCAGCCATGCTATTGACTGATGTAGCAGACTCCAAAAAGCCAACTGGTCTACTCCTGCTCCCATTTCTTGTCATCAGCCACCAGTTGTGTATATCTTACCACTGACTTGCTGACTCAGTTGAAAACTCCATCAATTCAAATCTGGCTCGAGAAGCAAAAGAGTAACATGCAAGTTCACCAGCATGCAAACATCATGAATGTCAGGCCAGAGGGAATACTTTATAAAAATCGGAAGAACTGTGGATGCTGTAAATTAGAAACAAAAACAGAAGCTGCTGGAAAAGCACAGCAAATCTGGCAACATCTGTAAAGAGAAATCAAAGTTAACATTTCGGGTCAGGTGACCCTTGCTCAGAACTGGGGAACTCAGCGGTCACCAGACCCAAAACGTTAACTCCGATTTCTCTCCACAGATGCTGCCAGATCTGCTGAGCTTTTCCAGCAGCTTCTGTTTTTGTTAGAGGGAGTACTTTGGACAAGACTGTAAAAGCTGTGTTGTTGGAACAAAGCTGCAGCCTGTGGGATCCTCCAGCACTGCCAGCAACTGTTTATATTTGCAGCTGCTATTTCTTTGGGATACAATATCTCATGAGATACCTCCGCCCCATATTATAACACTGCATCTGCAGTTAAGAGCGCCTGCAGAGACAATGATGTAACATAAATGCAGCTTGTGAAAGCAATGTTATTTCATTGCGTGGTTATTAGCTCCGTATTAAACCATTTGTAACAATCTTCAAATCTGCACAGCCAGGGCTGGATGTTATATAATGTGGAATAGGGTACACACATAAACAGCACATAAAACCCTCAGCCTTGATTAGATTACACTGCTCTAGGAAATCTGTAGCTGTTTCCTTCGGTATTAGATCTTGTACCTAACTTTATCTTGAACATGCTGCAACTGAAAGAACTAACTAAAATCAGTATTTACTAGACAGCTATTGACAATGCCCTGCTTCAGTGAAACAAACTAATACTACTACAATTTGGGGGTGTATATTTCCAAGTGAGTTTCATGCACTTGAAAGAGAATATAAAATCTCATGAGTTTTGCAACGTAATTTCACTACTCTGTAAAAATTCTCCTAATGTGTCTTGGCTCGTTGCAGAGTGTTGTTTTTTCTCAGCTTCTCTGACTAAATTTCGGGAAAATTCTAAAGTTTCTCAATTCTGCAACTGCATTCCTATGTGATGACCTATTCCTTTCTATCGTCTTTCATTGTGTATTCTTTGTCAATTTCTGGTCCCGGATTAGGTAATATAGTTTTCCTGTATGGTGCTCTGACAGCTTTATGCTGACAACAACCCTGCCTTCGGGCAGCAACAGCACTGTGGGAGAGAAACTGTGCAGCTATTCGATAGATACTGAAACTGGCTCTCGAGACTGATAAGGCTGCAATGCCAGATCATATTTAGTGAATTTCTCGTGTAAGCTAAATGCTCAAGATGGGAGAGGAATAAAACCGTCAATGGTCTTGTGTCCTTTCCACTGAGTGACCTTGCATGGATTGCATGGAATGATCAAAATGATGTTAGGATCATATTTGCCCATGATAAACCCCACTGTAGTGACACACACATAAAGAATGGAAGGTAGGCTGAAATAGAGGGTGGAAGAAGTCGCTGCCTTCAGGAGATTAGAAAGAGTTAGGGAAGGAACATTTATCATTTATAAATTGCAACAAATGTGCATTTAAAAGGATATTTGAAGAGAAGCAAAACAACTAACATATTGCAGTCAGGTTGTCGGTTTGCTTGCTAAGCTGGCGGGTTTGTTCTCAGACGTTTCATCACCAGGCTAGGTAACATCATCAGTGAGTCTCTGGTGAGCGTTGGTGTTCTGTCCCGCTTGCTGTTTATGTGTCTTGGTCTGTTGTGGTGGGTGATATCATTTCCGGTTCTGTTTCTGAGTGGTTGGCAAATGGGGTCCAGATCTATATGTTTGTTAATGGTGTTCCGGCTGGAATGCCAGGCCTCTAGGAATTCCCTTGCATGTCTTTGTTTAGCCTGTCCCAAGATAGATGCATTATCTCAGTTGAGCTAGTGACCCTCTTCGTCTGTGCGTATGGATAATAGTGATAGTCGGTCATGTCTTTTGGTGGCTAGTTGGTGCTCATGTATCTTGGTAGCTAGTTTCCTGCCAGTCTGTCCAATGTAATGTTGGTTGTAGTCCTTTCAGGATATTTTGCAGATTATGTTCATTCTGGCCGTGGGTATGGGCTCCTTTAAACTTGCCAACAGTTGTTTTAGTGTGTGGGCTACCATGATGCCATGGGGCCGAAGTGGTCAAGTGGTCATCTCTGAAATATGGTTGATGTATGGTTGGGTGACTAGAGTCTCTGGGCATGCTGTGTCTTCCTGTTTAGGTCCGTAGTGCAGACCAGCATTTACAGGAAAGCCAAACATACAGACCAGATACTCAACTACAGAAGCAACCATCTCAACACCCATGAACTGAGCTGCATCAGGACACTATTTAAATGAGCTATGGTACACTATAGCACCCCAAAACTATGAGAAGCTGAGGAGAAACATTTATACAATGTATTCAGGAACAATGGTTACTCAATAAGAGCAAACAACAACAGCAGACCTAAACAGGATGACACAACACCCCAAAGACTCTAGCCAACCTCCCAAACCACTATCAAAGACATTTCAGAGATGACTGCCAGGTTACCCTGGCCCCTAGGCATCATGCTACCACACAAACCTATTACCCCACTAAACAACTACTGATGGATTTAAAGGACCCCATACCCACAATCACAGAACGGACATGATATACAAAATACCCTGCAAGGACTGCAACAAACATTACATTAAACAAATGGGCAGGAAGCTAGCCATCAGGATACATGAGCACCAACTAACCACCAAAAGCTAACTTTTACTGATATCCAAACACACGGACAAAGAGGGACATCAGTTCAACTGGGACAATATATCCATCCTGTGCCAGGTCAAACAAAGACACACACAGCAATTCTTGGAGGCCTGGCTTTCAAGCCGGAACTCCATTAACAAACATATAAATCTGGACCCCATTTAACAACCTCTCAGAAACAGAACCTGAAATGATATCACTCACCACAACAAACTGAGACACATAATTAGCAAGCGGGACAGAGCACCAGCACTTCACCGGAGGCTCACTGATGATGTCACCTTGCATGATGACGAAATGTCTGAGAACAGACCCATCAGCTCAGTGAACAAACTTACAACCTGATCCACAACCTGAGCTACAAATCTTTTCCACAATCTCAGATATTACAATCTCCATTAAAACTAATAACCTTTGAAAAGAAATTCAAGCTTCCAGTTAATATCGGGAAGGGATGATACAAGAAGATTTCACCTTATTAAAATATTACAGCATCATTGACTAAATATTGTTTTGTAGGCAACTTACAGTTTTGTTATGAACCAGACTACACCCCTTCCAAATATATTAAGAAGATAGCCTAGCTCCTGACTTTTTCTTATTTTAAAGGTATGTGTAACGCATTGCATTCCAGATGTAATTAGGTTGGTTAAAGTACTCAACTTTAAGCAAAATACACATTATTTTTACACTATAGTTAAAATACAGACTAAATAAAAATAAAAGAAAATATTTGTCTTAACTGTAATTCTATTGAAATGCCTAACAAAATAAAATATGTAGATTAACTACTACTAATTAACTGTTCCAATATAGTAACATCCCTTGGCAATGGCAAATTCAGTAAAATATATTGTCTCACATACAATTCTAGTAGCAGGAAGAAAATTCTAGCTTTTAGCTGTAACAGAGAGGAATAAGAGCTCCCACATCCAGCTTCAAGACCCCAACAATTGCTGAAAGCTAAAACTAAAATTCCTGGTTGTATGGGAGCTTGACCCCACCCATTCAGGCTGCTTCTATTGTTCCAACTTTTAAAAAAGTCCAAAGTCTCACAAGCTGTTTACTTTATTGGCTTTGAATAGTCTGCACATAAGCTCTGTCTCAACCTTTCTTCATAAAAAAGGACAAAATTCACCTTTAAAAGCCATAGCATTGTCACACTTTAAACTTTAGAGCTGAATGCCCCCCTTTATTTTTAAAACAGCCAAGTATACACTCTGCGGCCTTTAAGTGGATATTCAGTGGTCTCAAATACAGTCCAAATTGATTTTGAGCTTCTATGGATTTATCTCTGTGCTTTTCCTCTCTCAGCCTGGTAACTTTAACTCCAGGATTGTCTTTCATGTTGAATATTTTCCTAGAAATTCTCATTGCAGTTAGAGCAAGGTGAATATTCAAGCCTCTTTTTAACAGCTTATTTAGAATTTAATCTTTTGCTTCTAAGTGTGAACACCCACCACATTTTTGGTTGGTGAAATATTTTCAAGATTTTCAGCCTACAGCAACTTTCTCTGCTGGATCCAAACAGACTAGTAATTGTCTGTTTCAGAAATATTGGAGAAAGCAAGTCCTAATGAAGATCCATGTTTATGGCAATATACATCACATGGGCATTATATCCAGATTAAAATGCCGATTAGCAATTCTTGAGACTACAATTCTCTTTTATCTTAGAAGTAAATTGTGAATTTAAAGCCTAATTATTTATAACCTGACATTCTCAATACCTTCATGGAAATTTGGAGACCAGAACAGTCTAATCTCTGCTAACACAAATACTCATGCTATTATCTCCAAGTATGAACTCTTTACACTTTCCTCCTTGCAAAACCATCTGGTACTTCCTTTAATCTCATTACTTCCTCCCCCAAAACTATTGTCAGGCAGATTTCAGAGTGAGTCGCCTGAACCACTTCATTTTTGCCCTAAATAAAGGCACAATCCCAAGACATATCTAACTTTTAAATTTCAGAAAGTTGATAAGTAGTTCATTAACTGTAAAAGTCATCATGCAGTCATAGGGAACATATTAGAGAAAGTAATCCAAGAGCAAAGCTTGGAACATCTAAATATTCCATTGACCAGATCTGAAAGGACTTCACATTTATTTATATTTGATCTTGGGGCATGAGTGAAACTAGAAACATTTATTGTCTATTCCTCATTATCCTGAGAGTCATAGGTCAACATCTTTAATAAGATTCCTTCCTCCTCTCTCTTTCTCTGTTCTTCCAAAGCTTTATTTTCAACTTAAAACAATCAAATTAGAATGGGGTAAGTAATTGTCGACACAAACTTTCCTCTATTTATGTGTTCCTCTCTTTGTCTTATGGTAGTTAGAATTTAGAATAGAAAAAACAGCTAGGTGGGCCTGGCTGAGGTCTGAAGAAGGGTCACTGGGCTCGAACCGTTAACTCTGCTTTCTCTCTCCACAGATGCTGTCAGACTTATTGAGTTTCTCCATCAACTTCTGTTTCTGTTTCAGATTTCTGCAGCTGTTTGTTTCATTTTTGAAATCAGTATATCTGTACAATTGGAGCAAATTAATGGCATCAGCCTGTTAATAAATTACAGGGAAAATGATCAATTAGCATCAAAATACAGCTGTTTTAAAAAAGATTATGTTAAATAAAAATCAAATATTGGGGCAAAAATTGTAACAGACAGGAAGATTTCATGTGGAAATTAAGACTGATTATATCCCCTCTCCCCATTCTTTTCATTAATCCCAGTTTCTTGCCGCTCCAGCCAGAACTCCTCTTCTCTGTCTCTTCTTTTTCTTTCTTTGCTTTTTCTCTCTCTCTTTTTAGCAGCTTTGGAGCAGCGTGCGAAGAAGTGAGTCCTGGAGCGGTGTGTGGGGAAGTGAGTCCTGGAGTGGTGTGTGGGGAAGTGAGTCCCAGAGTAGCATGAGAGTAAGTGTTACGACACTGGGTAAACCCCTCTGCTAATTTAAACCAGCAACACAGAAAAGATTCACCCCATGCTATAATCTGTTAAAATTCAAGAGGCAAATAATTATCCCATAAGTCACTACATAAAGTAAAAATTAACAGCTTTTTTTAAAGTCTAAGAGAGAATAATTAACTAACAACTATTTACAATTCCTTTCTCTAAACCTATCTTTTACCTTCCCCTCCATAATACTGGTCTGATAAAACAAAATCCCGATTCTGCTTTACAAAAAAATCACATTTCAAAACCAGTCAGCTTAGCCGAGTGTCCTCCGTAGATTTTCTTCTGTCTTTTTTTCTTCTTAGGGATTCTGCTTCACAGGTCTTTGATAGGTAAAGGTACCTTTATGAGAGCAGTTTTGCGGACAGTCTGTATTCCTCTGCTTTTGTTGATGCTCTTTGCCACTCTGGGTAACTGTTCAAAATGTCTGATAGTTATACTCCAAAGCATTGGTTTGTTTCTTTGGTTGTAATATTGTCAAAATACTAAATTCAAACTTGATTGGAATTTGGTATCTTGGGGTCATAATCTAAACTGATTGGCCGAATTTGAATTTGTTTTTTTGTATCCAGGCAACACAGCTCTTAGCTAGTTGTGTGACCAAATGTTACATTGTTACCTTGTTCAGAACACTGAGCTAGCCAGAAATGTCAGCTCCCTTAAAAGTACAGTACACCCACATCTTCATAACAAAAGTCCTTGAGCAGCCTGTAGGGAATTGAGTCCCAGAGTAGCATGAGAGAAATCTGCCCTGGAGCAATGTGCAGGGAAACGTGTCCCGGAGTAACACGAGGGGAAATTATTCCAGGAGCAGCATGCAGAGAAACAAGTCCCAGAGCAGCACAAGGGGAAACAGGTCCCAGAGTAGCACAAGAGGAAATGAGCCTCGGAGCATGAGAGGGAAAGCAGTCCCTGAGCAGTCTGTGGGGAAACGAGTCACTGAGCCATGTGTGGGGAAACGAGTCACTGAGCAGTGTGTGGGGAAACAAGTCCTGGAGTAGTGTGAGGGGAAATGAGTCCCTGAGTAGCACGAGGAGGAATGACTCCCAGAGCAATGTAAGGGAAAGCAATCCCTGAGCAGTGTGCAGGGAAATGAGTCCTGGAGCAGCACAAGGGGAAACGAATCCCAGAGTAGCACGAGGGAAAGCAGTCCTGACCAGTATGTGGGAAAACGAGTTCCACAGCAGCGTGAGGGAAAGCAGTCCCTGAGCTGTGTGTGGGGAAACAGGTCCCAGAGTAACAAGAGGGGATATGAGTCCCAGAGTAGTGCAAGGGAAAGCAGTCCCTGAACAGTGTGTGGGGAAACAAGTCCCGGAGCAGCGCAAGGGGAAACAAGGTCCAGAACAGCGCGAGGGGAAATGGGTCACAGGGTAGATGGAGGAAAAGCAGTCCCTGAGCAGCGTGAGGGGAAACGAATCCCGGAGCAGCGTGAAGGGATCGAACTCTGGAGCAGCACAACTTGCCTTGGTGCAGCTGAGTGCTGGCAAGGAACAGTCAGACCACATGCTGAGCTACTGCTATTTGAAATTCTTCACCAGACTGTAATGTCAATACTTTAACTAAGTTATAATTATCTTATTTCTAAGTCTTTTTTAGACACTGTAAGTAATGATACTACTTTTCCGTTTATTCCTCTTTTGTATCCAAGATTTGTACCTCTTTACTTGTACTTATGATGGTGCTATTAGAAGGCAGCCATTTTAAAAACTTTACATTGTACTCCTCTACATCTGTACTGGAGTACGTGACAATAAAGGATATTCTATTCAAAAAATTCTCAAACTCTCTTAAAGTCTACTCTCGTGCTATCTCCCACAAATTAATACATAATTAAAGTATTTAGGACACATAAGGAAAGCTGCAACAAATATTGTATTGACCAAGATGGGAGAAGTGCCCTATATCGCTTTAGTCCCACTACTTCAAAGGACTTTTAGTTATTTTACCCAGTGTCTGACATAGCCAACCGTATGCTTTCTCTATTCTAGATTTAGAATAAATGGATCTATCAACCAGTTCCGAAATCAATAACAAATCATTGATTTATTATCAAGCAGAATATATTCTGCAAAACAGCAGAATTGGTTGGTGTGCATACTTTGTAATATGAAATTATGAGAAATCTTTACCTCTTTGAATAATCCAAAACACACATACAAACATGCATATACTGGTTAAAGGGAATAAAATAGATTTCTCTTTGCGGATATTCATTTTGGGGAAGAAAACGTCTTTGGGTAATAATGATGATTTCTTGAAGGAAAGAAAAGGATGAAATGTGGAATGTTCATTTGGCTACCAATCTAGCATTCTTCCAATGAGGTTGTTTTCTCTGGGATCTTAACTAATGCAGCTCGCTCAAGAAATACAATATTAACATATTTTCCAACCACACTACAAGAGGACAATCAGGTTTCACCCTGGATTCACATCAAGGGTGTATCAGCAACAAGCAAGATATGCAGAGTTGAGAGTGTGTTGCTGGAAAAGGACAGCAGGTCAGGCAGCATCTGAGGAGCAGGAGTATCGACATTTCGGCCAGAGCCCTTCATCAGGAATCATTCCTGATGAAGGGGTCCGGGCCGAAACATCGATTCTCCTCCTCCTCGGATGCTGCCTGACCTGCTGTGTTTTTCCAGCAACACACTCTCAACTCTGATTTCCAGCATCTACAGACCTCACTTTCGCCAAGATGAGCAGAGTTGCCTATTATTCAGCAAGATTCCACAATGAATTTTGAAAGCATACAAAACAGGTGACCTCAGCAAACACGTCCAGCAATCT
Organism: Chiloscyllium plagiosum; assembly: GCF_037043375.1. Lineage (NCBI taxonomy): Eukaryota > Metazoa > Chordata > Chondrichthyes > Orectolobiformes > Hemiscylliidae > Chiloscyllium > Chiloscyllium plagiosum. Next base: position 99,285,236 of record NW_028270143.1, on the reverse strand, counting down.
GCTGAAACCATATGTTTTCTAAAAATGCCTTGATTAAAAAGAAGTTCTAATGTACATTTTTATTGACTTTTTTAGAAAAACATTCTAGGTATTTCCACAGAAAGTGAAATAAGTCCATTTTCTTACAATTCTCCAAAACTCACGTTCTCAAAAATATTAAACATGAAGCCTTCATAATAATGCCAATTTAAACATTAGAACACCATCTTATATTCTCTTTCTTATATTGCAGTGAACATCGAATTTCATGATTCATGTGTTTTAGAGGAGTAACTTTAGTTTTAGGAATTAAAGTACGATATGTAAGATAAGTAGAAACATTTGGATTTGAGAAATGAGTAAGCACCCCTAAGGACAGTTCATTTTTACTTCACGTGGTCAGAGGTGAAAATGGAAATAAAATAAGCTCAAGCTTTTTTTGCTCAAATTTCTTTCTAATGGTGAGATATCTATGTTGCCTTAATAATGATTTTAAATTAGATATGCAGTTCCCAGACTAAAGAAGTTTGAACACTTTCATAAATTTAGGAGAATTTTGGGGAAACCAGCAAATCTTAAGGAAAGGGCCATTAATTCCATTAGGGATTTATATTTGTCATGATGGTGAAAGATCATTTGTTTTGTATATTATTGCTCGGTGAAGCAGCTAGAGACATTTGGCAACCACTGCTTGTGCTATTTGTCATTTCACTGAATTGACAGAACAGAATAAGATCTTAATAAAATGAAATTTAAAAACTGCAGATGCTGATGATCTGAAACAAAAACAGAAACTTCTAGAGAAACTCAGCATGTCTGTCAGCATCTGTGGACAGAAAGCAGAGTTAACATTTGAAGTCCAGGGACTATTCTTGAGAACTAGATGACACTTGTTCAGAAAAGAAATAGATGTGAGCTAGGCCTGCATTTTAAATAGAGAAGATTCTAACTTCATCATTCATTGCATGGAATGTAGGTGGGAGCTTGCCCACATTTCAAAGGTAGATGATGGTGGAAAAGATTTGCCTAGTTTGGAGCAGGAGGAAGCAATCAGCAGTAAGCTGCATGATAAATACAAGCTGTTTACTTGGAGACAGCACAGAGAGAGGTGAGCATCTGCTGGGAGCCGTAAAGCAGCCTGTGGCTATCCAAAACCAGGACAAGGAGCACAGAGTGAAACCTAAGCTTGAGCTGAGAAGTCTTAAAGTGTGTGGGACTGAAAAATGTTTGGAGGATTCCTTAGCTTTATGCTTAGTCAAAAAACTAATTAAGGGTCCTCACGAAATCTCACACATCGAAGATCAGCTGAAACACTGAAGAGAAATTAAACATGGGAATAAGATCAGGCCATTCAGCCTATTGAGCCTACTCTGGCATTTAATACAATTGTGGGCAATTAAACACTCCAATGTCTTTTATGTACACTATCCTCATAACCATTTGTGCCATTGTTAATCAAAAATTTACCAACCTCAGAGACCGATTTTCCACAGCCCTTTGGGGTTCAGAATTCCCAAGGTCATCACCCTCTGAGTAAAGATATTTTTCCTCATCTCAGTCCTTATTTTTACATTGTGTCCCCTGGTTCTACATTCCCTGACCAGGCGAGTCATCTTCTCTGCATCTGCCTTGTCTATCCCCTTAAGTATTTTGTACATTTCAGTGAGATTGCCTCTCATTCTTTGAAATGTGAGAAAATACAGTCCCAATTTGCCAAATCTCTCTTCGTAGTAGAATCCCACCATCCCAGGAACAAGTCCGGTGAACCCCCATTTCTCTTCCACTATGGCAACAATATCTTTCCCATGACAACAAGACTAAAACTGTAGACAATACTCCAGGGGCAGTTTAATTCAGCTCTGATACATGGAAGCAAGACATCACTATTCCTGTACGCATACTCCTCTTGCAATAAAAGTTAACTTCCCATTTGCCTTCTTAATAGCTTGCTACACCTACATGTTAGGCTTCGGTGACTTACTTAATCCATGGCAGTACCTTATCTCCTGTACCATGTTCTTTAATTTTGCTAACCAACTTCTTGTAGGGTATATTTTAAAAGCCGTCTGAATGTCCAAATGCATGTAAACATCTCTTTAACAATTTTGATAGCAGCATCCTCAAAAACAGTGAATTCTAAAGAGTTGTTCCATATTTGGTTGAATTCCACAAGGAGAAGTGAATGAATCCTTAAGGTTTCGTGATGGACAATGCAACTGAGACTGCAGACTGCATGTTGGTCATCTTTGCTTTCTTGTTATCCACGGCAAAGGTTGTTTTGTTCAAAAGCATGAAATCTGTGGTGCAATTTCTTTCAGACAATCACTGAGTGTTTATATTTCTTTTAAATGTTAATGGTCTCTATGAGGACTATACTATTATGCATGCAAAAGAAGTTGTTTTATAACTTTGTGCATCTTATATTTTAATTCTCAGTCAGAAGCTTAACCTAGCAAGACTTTGCTTGAAATTCATCAATTAGTTTTTCACAATTGTTAAAAGAAAAGCTATTAAGCAGGAAAAAAAGTAAGGAGACATATTTCACCAGTTTGGGAAATTAGGTACATTTCATAATTACCGATGAGAGCATCTACAATCCTGTCATTGTACCATAGCTCTATAAAAGATGTCAATTTCAACTCCCAGGGTTAGGAAGAAGCTGATGTTTTCCAACAAAAACATGAAGGTACTAAAGAAAAGGACAAATAATTTGCTGGATAAATTCAACATAAAATATGTACTTTTTGAATTTATTGCCTTGGGCCAACAATCTTCAGTTCCTTCCCCAATGTACTTCCTCTCATCATAAGGTCAGAGTGGGGTATTCACTAATGTTTGCACAAAGTTCACTACCATTTTCAATTACTCAGATACTGAAGCAGACTGCCAATCTATATGAAGACCTGGACAACATTTAGTACATGTGGCAAATAACATCACACCACACAAAGGCAAAGTAATAACCATCTGCATCAAGAAAGAATGTAACCATCTCCCCCTAACACTTACTGACATTATCAATGTTAAAGCACTGATCATCAATAGAGTGAGGGGTCCTCATTCTTATGCAGTTTTTTTCAGATGGAGGATGACTTGCTTTCACTTTGGTTCCATGGATTCTGAGATGGTTGTTTAGACCAATGTGTTATGTACAGAAACAAAAACTGAAATTGCTGGAAAAGTTCAGTAGGTCTGGCAGCATTGGTGAAGAGAAATCAGAGTTAACGTTTCAGGTCTGATGACCCTCCCTCAGTGCTTCTTTCTGAATGGGCTTATTCATTTTGCTCAGTCGAACGTCAGGCTCCCTTACCATTGAATCTCTTAGGAGATGTTTTTAGGACATCCCAAAATCATTTCCAAATTTCTTTCCATGAGTTTCATAAGCTCATGAGTTGAGCACTTCTCCAGTGTAATGAGGTTCCGTCTGTAAGTCAAGTCTCTGAAATGTATAAGACTTCTGCCCAGTAAATCATGACTTAAGACACAGATTGAGATCTTAGTTCTCAAACTCTCTTTTGCTCAATCTGGCACATTGGAAGTGGTGATGAACATCATCAAACTATAAGACATAGGAGGAGAATTAGAGGGGAAGAATGGTCTGCTCCACCATTCAATGAGACCATTGTTGATCTGATAATTTTCAATTCCACATTCCTGTCTATTCCTCATAAGCTGATTCCCTTTCTGATTAAATATCTTAGAGTCAAACAACACAGAGACAGGCCCTTTAGCACAAACTGGTCCATGCCGACCAAAATGTCCATCCACGATAACCCCATTTTCCTGCACTTGGCCCATATCCTTCTAATCCTTTCCTATCCATGTATTTGTCCAAATGTCTTTTAAATGTTGTTAATGTACTCACCTCAACCACTTCCACTGGGAACTCATTCCATATGCGTACCACCCTCTGTGTAAAAAGTTGTCCCTCAGGTTCCCTTTTATTCTTTCCTCTCTAGCCTTAAACTGATGCCCTCTAATCCTCGATTCCTCAATTGTGGGAAAAAAGGACTGAGTGCATTCACCCAATCTATGCCTCTCATGATCTTATACACTTCGATACCTGAGGAATGTGCCAGGACAAGTGGTAGAAATTGCGGTCGGGGATTACTTTGGGAACAGTGACCACAATTCTGTAAGTTTTAGAATACTCATAGATAAAGATGAGAGTGGTCCGAAGGGAAGAGCACTAAACTGGCCAATTATATCAAAATTAGGCAGGAGCTCGAAAATGTGGATTGGACTTAGCTATTTGAAGGGAGGTCCACATTTGATATGTGGGAGGCTTTCAAAGATGGGTTAAAGATAGTGCAGGACAGGCGTGTCCCGTTGAAGGCAAAGGATAGGAAGGGCAAGATTCGTGAACCATGAATGACAGAAGAAATTGCACGACTAGCCAAGAGGAAAAGGGAAGTGGACATAAAGTCTAGGCAGCTAAGAACAGAACGGGCACTGGAGGAACATCAGAAGAGTAGGACAAGTTTTAAACGAGGTGGCACAGTGGCACAATGGTTAGCACTGCTGCCTCACAGCGCCAGAGACCCAGGTTCAATTCCCGCCTCAGGCAACTGTCTGTGTGGAGTTTGCACATTCTCCCTGTGTCTGCGTGAGTTTCCTCCGGGTGCTCCGGTTTCCTACCACAGTCCAAAAATGTGCAAGTTAGGTGAATTGGCCATGCTAAATTGCCCCGAGTCATAGAGATGTACAGCATGGAAACAGACCCTTCGATCCAACCCGTCCAAGCCGACCAGATATCCCAACCCAATCTAGTCCCACCTGCCAGCACCCGGCCCATATCCCTCCAAACCCTTCCTATTCATATACCCATCCAAATGCCTCTTAAATGTTGCAATTGTACCAGCCTCCACCACATCCTCTGGCAGTTCATTCCATACATATACCACCCTCTGCATGAAAAAGTTGCCCCTTAGGTCTCTTTTATATCTTTCCCCTCTCACCCTAAACCTATGCCCTCTAGTTCTGGATTCCCCGACCCCAGGGAAAAGACTTTGTCTATTTATCCTATCTATGCCCCTCATAATTTTGTAAACCTCTATAAAGTCACCCCTCAGCCTCTGACGCTCCAGGGAAAACAGCCCCAGCCTGTTCAGCCTCTCCCTGTAGCTCAGATCCTCCAATCCCGGCAACATCCTTGTAAATCTTTTCTGAACCCTTTCAAGTTTCACAACATCTTTCCGATAGGAAGGAGACCAGAATTGCTCAGTGTTAGGTGAAGGGGTAAATGTAGGGGAATGGGTCTGGATGGGTCGCTCTTCAGAGGGTCGGTGTGGACTTGTAAGGCCAAATGGCCTGTTTCCACACTGTAAGTAATCTAATCTAAAAAATGGGCTAAAAGGGGCCATGAAATAGCTTTAACAAGCAGAATTAAGGAGAATCCCAAAGCATTTTATTCTTATATAAGAAGCAAGCGGCTAACGAGAGAAAGGATTGGTCCACTAAAGGATAATGAAGGAAGGCTGTGAGTCGAACCTGAGAGAATGGATGAGATTCTGAATGATTATTTTGCATCAGTGTTTACTGAGGAGAGGAACATGATGAATCTTGAGATTAGATATAGAAATTTGATTAGTCTGGATCACGTTGACTTAAGTATGGAAGATGTGTTGGGTAGGCTAGAGGTTATTAAGGTGGACAAATTCCCAGGACTGGATGGGATCTATCCCAGGTTGCTGAGGGAGGCAAGAGAAGAAAAGCTGGGGTCCTAACAGAGACCTTTGTGGCATCCTTAAATACAGGTGAGGTACCGGAGGACTGGAAGGTTGCTAATGTTGTCCCCTGTACAAGAAGGATAGTAGGGATATTCCGGGTAACTACAGACCAGTGAGCCTGACCTCGGTGGTGGGAAAAATGCTGGAGAGGGTACTGAGAGATAGGATCTATTTATATTTAGAAAAGAATGGACTTATCAGTGATAGGCAACATGGTTTTGTGCGGGGGAGATTGTGCCTTACCAACTTAACAGAGTTCTTTGAGGAAGTGACCAAGTTGATAGATGAAGGGAGGGCTGTAGATGTCATATACATGGACTTTAGTAAGGCGTTTGATAAGGTTCCCCATGGTAGACTAATGGAGAACATGAAGTCACATGGTGTGCAGGGTGTTCTCGCTATGTGGATAAAGAACTGGTTGAGCAACAGGAGACAGAGAGTAGTAATTGAAGGGAGTTTCTCAAAATGGAGAAAGGTGACCAGTGGTGTTCCACAGGGGTCAGTGTTGGGGCCATTGTCATTTGTGATATACATAAATTATCTGGAAGAGGGCATTGTTGGTATGGTCAGCAAGTTTGCAGATGATGGATCAGCAGAAAGCATAACGGGCTGTCAAAGAATACAGGAGGATATAGATAGACTGGAGAATTGGGTGGAAAAGTGGCAGATGGATTTCAATCCAGACATTGATTGAGGTGGTGCATTTAGGCAAGACTAATTCTAGAGGGAATTATTTAATGAACAGACGAGCCTTGAGAAAAGTTAATGGACAGAGAGATCTGGGAGTGCAGGTCCATTATACCCTGAAGGTTGCTGCACAGGTGGATAGAGTGGTCAAGAAGGCATATAGTATTGGATGGGGTATTGAGTATAAGAGCTGGCAAGTCATGTTAAAATTTTACAAGACATTGGTTCAGCCGCATTTAGAATACTGTGTACAGTTCTGGTCGCCACATTACCAAAAAGATGTGGACCCTTTGGAGAAGGTACAGAGAAGGTTTACAAGGATATTGCCTGGTATGGAAGGTGCTAGCTATGAAGAGAGGTTGAGTAGGTTAGGTTTGTTTTCATTAGATAAAGGAGATTGAGGGGGGACCTAATTGAGGTTTACAAAATCATGAAGGGTATAGACAGGATGGATAGAGACAAGCTTTTTCCCAGGGTAAAGGATTCAATAACAAGAGGTCACACTTTCAAGGTGAGAGGTGGAAAGTTTAAGGGGGATACACACGGCATGTACTTCACACAGAGGGTGGTGGGCATTAGGAACACGTTGCCAGCAGAGGTGGTAGAGGCAAGCACAGTAGATTCATTTAAGATGCTTCTGGACAGATGCATGAGGAGTTGGGGAACTGAGGGGTACAGATGCTTAGGAATTGGGTGACAGGTTTAGACAGTAGATTTGGATCAGCTCAGGCTTGGAGGGCCGAAGGGCCTGTTCCTGGGATGTAAATTTTCTTCGTTCTTTATTCTTTGATAAGGTCCATTCTCTCCCATGTTCTAAAGAAAAATGTTCTAACTAGTCTAACCTCTTCCTATAACTCAGGTCATTGAGTCCAGGCAATGTCCTTGTATATTTCTTCTGCACTCTTTCCACTTTAATAATATCCTTCTTATAACAAAGTGACCAAACTGAACACAATACTCAAAGTGTGACCTCACCAATGTCCTACATAACTGCAACATAACTTACCAACTTCTGTACTCAGTGCCCTGATTGATGAAGGCCAGTGTGTCTAAAACCTTCTTCATTGCCCTGTCTACCTATGACTCCACTTGCAGAGAACTGTGAGCCTGAACTTCAAGATCCCTTTGTTCTACTACACTCCTTAAAGCCCTACCATTCACCATGAAACTCCTACCTTGATTTGACTTTCCAAAATGCAAGGCCTCACACTTATCTATATTAAACTCCATTTACTATTTCTCAGTCTAATTCCCCAGTTGAACCTTGAATATACATAATGACCCAACCTCAACAGTAGCCTGCAGTAAAGGATTTCACAGATTTACAATCCTCTGAGGGAAGAAATTCACCCTCATCTGTGTCTTAAATTTGTGATTCATTACTCTGAGATTATGCACTCCAGTCCTGGATTCTCACACAAGAAAAACAATCTCTCAGCAAGTACATTGTCCAGTTCAATAAGAATCTTATATGTTTCAATGAGGTCTCCTCTCATTCTTCTAAACCCCAATTAATACAGATCTAACCAATTCAACCTCTCCTCATAAGTAAATCCCTTTATGCCTGTAATCAACTTAGCGAAACTTCTCTGGGCTACTTCTAATTCCAGTTTACATTTCCTAAGATCAGGGTGCAAAATTGCTCAGTTTTGGTCCAACTAGTGCATTATATAATTTGAGCTAAACCTTTATGCTCCATGCCTTTTGAAATGAAGACTAACATTCTACTTGCCTTCCCTATTATCCACTGAACTTGAATTCTGTTTTTTTTTGTGATTTATACTGACAAATCTCTCTGTGGTGTAGCTTTTTGTGGTTATTATCCATACAAGTGATAGTCAGCCCCTCTTATCTTTACTGCCATTTTGCACAGCCTGATATTTTCCCACATTATTTCTGTATGCTAAATTTTTCGCCATTCACATAACCTGACTATATACCTCTGTGGAATCTTTGTCGTCCTCACTTCTTGATTTCCAACATATGTTTGCATGACCTGCAATCCTTGCTATAGTACATTCACTACCCACATTCAAGTACATTAGTATATTAAAAATAATTATGGCCCCAGCACTGCTCCCCTGCAGCACTCCACAAGTTGCCATCCTAAAAATGCCTTCACGGGAGATTCAAGATGGCGGCGAACCAGCAAGTCTGAGTCTGTAGTGCTCTGCCTAAGGCTCGGGCAAAGTGGGGCACCCTACTTCACCACACCTTTTAAATCATTTAAAATAGCTCTTACCCAGCATAGTTTAGTCATTTTACATCAAAATTGGACAGTTTGGTGTTGTTTTTAAAGTGACTAAGGGCAAAAATTCCCGTAATTCGCAACAAGCAAGGACCCCTCCCCCAACCCCTCCGGCAGCAGTAGAGACGCCCGCGGCCACCTCAGGGGACTTACCTGCATAGACGAGCCTGATCACCATGATCAACAAGCTGCAGGAGAGGATCGAAGTCTTTATCGAGGAATCCAGGTCCAGGTGGGAGTCATCGAAAAACTTGAACAGCGTGTTGGAGGGGTGGAGCAAAGGGCCGTAGCCTTGGAGACTGCTGCCGAGTCATCCGTGGGCCGGGTCCAGGCTCTCGAGCAGCGAATCTGGAACTTGGAGGAGCAAATCGACGACCTCGAACGGGAAGAGGAAGGCCACCTTGTAGACTTTCTGGAGCAATGGCTCCCACAAATATTAAAGTTGGAGTCGGGACCAGGCCAGGTGCGGGTGGAGTAGGCCCACCGGGTTGCTGAACGCAGGCCCAGGTCGGACCAGCGCCCCCACCCAGTTCTATTCCGGCACCAATGTTATAGAGCGAGGCAGATGCTCCTGGAAGCCTCCAGAATCCTGGGGAAGGATCCCCAGGCAATGGTGCACAAAGGTTCCAGGATAATGTTATTCCAGGACTTTTCTCCAGCAGTGATCTGCAAGAGGATGGCATTCGAGGAGGTGAAGAAGGGTCTAAGAGACCTAAATATCCAATACCCTATGCATTACCAGGCAATGCTGCGCTTCAGCCATGAAGGATCCCGATATAACTTTGGATCACCGGAAAAGGCTAAAGAATTCTTGGATTCTCTTAAATAGACTATGGGACTTAAACCTTATGGATAACGATTTTACTTTGCCCCCTCCATTGGTTTTCCCTTTCCTCCTTTTTCATCTTTTTTTCATTATCCTTTCCGGGGGGCGAGAAGGGGGGCTTATTTGTTACTCGCTATTTGATTTTTTTTTTACAGGTCGTGTGGCTTATTCGATTTGTGTGGGAGGGGGGTTTTGTTTTGTTCTACCTTTATCTTTAGAGCAGGGTTTTCTTCTGACATTTTACTTAGTTATCTAATACTTGCTGGGATTGTAACTTTGTAGTTTTATATATTTATATTTTGGATTGTGCTTGCTAAACGCACCTAGGTGTTGGTGTGGAGGGGGGGAGGGGGTCACTCACTTTTAACTTTGGTTTCATAGTACACTTGAATTTGTCTATCCTATTCTATAACACCTGAGCCGAGGACGAGGCACCAGTTAGGCGAGTTTATGGTGAGGTTATTGACAGGTAGTTACGCCCCCTGGGAGCAAGGGGGAAAGTCTCCTTTTAAATGTGTTTTGCTTTTATTTTTTACTTAGGAATTGTTTTTAGTTGTGTTGGTAAATATCTTAAAGAATTTTTGCTTTTGTGAATTTTCTATGGTCTTTATTCAAGGTGTTTTGGGTGGGGTTCTTCCTCCTGCGGGGTCTTGGGCCTGCCTGGACGATCATGGCTAGCCATTCGCTTAGGTGGGGCACCTGGAATGTCAAGGGGAGTCATTCACCAATCAAAAGGAAGAAGGTATTATCAAATCTCAAAAAAGAAAGAGTTGACATAGCTCTTTTAAAGGAGACACGTTTACTTGATAAAGAGCACTTAAAGTTACAACAGGGTGGGTTTGATCAGGCTTTTTTTCTCATCTTTCAGTTCCAAAAGTAGGGGAGTAGTCACTCTCATTCGCAAGAATCTTCCTTCCCAAATCTTAAGCCAGATAAAAGATGAGTCTGGACAGTATATACTGATCAAAGCCCTAATATGGAGGGGAGTATGGAATTTTGAATCTTTACTGCCCCCCCCCTCCCCCCACTACACCCCTTCAAATATGTAACAGAAGTGTTCTCTAAGTTGATGGCTTTTGGGGCCCGCCATATAATTATAGGAGGAGATTTTAACTGTATTATGGACTCAGAGACAGATAGGATACCTAAGAGTGCTATGAGTATATCTCTTAGATCTAGACAATTGGCAGTCTGAATAAGGAGCCAAGATATGTGGAGGTGCCTTCTCCCCCAGGGCAGAGACTTTCCTTTCTACTCTAATCCACACAAGTGTCATACTAGAATTGATATGTTCTTTGCTCCCTCGACCCTTTTAAATTCCATATTGTCCTGCAAAGTAGGTAATATAGCAATTTCTGGTCATTGCTGCAATATATATATGGAAGTCAAGACTAGGGACGATGGGACAGGCCCCCGACATTGGCATATGGATTCCTTCTTAATGAAGGATAGCAAATTTATAAAATATTTTTCTCAGGAATTCAAAACCTTTTTGGAAATTAATTCAGGTACGGCCAGTAACCCGTCAATGATGTGAGAGACCATTAAGGCTTATGTGCGAGGTTTGGTCATCTCGTATTCTGCAACCTAGAAAAGACATAAGGGAGAACTACAGCACCTGCTCGAGGCTCGCTTGAAGGCAGCTGAGACAGCGTCTGTTGATAGGCCCTCTATTACTCAGCTACAAAGGATCACAGCCCTTAGGGCAGCCTTGAATACCGCACTTACCCAAACAGCAAAGAGGGAAATATTATTTGCAAAGCAAAGATTATATGAATATGGAGACAAGTCTGGCAGATACTTAACATATTTTGCTAGGAAAAAAAAGACTCCTCAAGCTATTACGTCCATTAGAGAAAGTGTTGGTACTCTAACTTGTGATTGTAACTTTTGGTACTCTAACTTTTTTATTGTAAAAGGATCAATACAGCCTTTAGAAAGTTCTATTTTGAATTGTATAAATCACAGGACTGTAAGAATAGAACTAAGAAGGTGGAGTCCATCTTTAAAAACATGGCCTTTCCGGACTTAACCTCAGAACAGGTGTCCATCCTGAATGTTCCCTGACAACCCAGGAAGCATTAGATGCAATTAGACAGCTTCAGAGTGGCAAAGCGCCTGGACCAGACAGATTCCAGGTTGAGTTTTATAAAGAATTTATAGGGGAACTGGCTGCTCCACTTATAGACGTGTATAATTACTCACATAGTCAGGGCTCTTTCCCGCCTTCATTGAGGGAAGCAAATATTGCTCTCATTCTTAAAAAAGTAAAGGCCCCAGATGACTGCTCATCATATAGACCAATATCCTTTCTAAAATGTTAGCATTAAGATTGGAAAGGGTCTTACCATATATCATAAAAGAGGACCAGACAGGGCCGTAGATCAATTAACAATATTTATCAAGGGCCGTAGATCAATTAACAATATTAGAAGGGTCTTAAATATGATACAAGCCTGTCAACAGGGAAGAATACCAGGGCTAGTTGTCTCCTTGGATGCAGAGAAGACATTTGATCGGGTAGAATGGTCATATCTTTTTTATAGGTAAAAACGAGGACTGCAGATGCTGGAAACCCAAGTCTGGATTAGAGTGGTGCTGGAAAAGCACAGCAGGTCAGGCAGCAGCCAAGGAGCAGGAAAATCTTTTTTATACACTGGAAAGGTTCGGTGTCGGAGAGGTATTTTCTAAATGGGTCTCAATATTATACAATCATCCCAAAGCAGCTGTGATCACCAATGGTTTAGGTTCAGATAGCTTCAGTGTTGGTAAGGGCTATCATCAGGGATGTCCTCTCTCACCATTACTATTCACGCTAGTAACCGAATCACTAGCGGAAGCTATACGAACTGACCCTAATATAGCGGCTCTGAGGATTGGTTAGGGTAAACATAAAATCACTCTCTATGCAGATGATGTCCTCCTTTTCTTAAGTAATCCTTGGATATCCATGCCCGCCTAATTAAAGTAATCAATCTATTTAGTATGTTCTCAAGCTATAAAATCAATTTGATGAAATTGGAGGCCATGCCGTTGGGTGGTCTCGCCAGTATATCCAACTTAGCGGACGGATCTTGCTTTCCCTTTCGGTGGTCACTGGAGGGTTTTCTATACTCAGGTATTTTTATCACCCCAGTATTTGGTCAGCTGTATAAAGCCAATTTTGTGCACCTACAAGAGAAAATAAGGCAGGACCTACAACGCTGGGGAGATCTCCCAATATCTTGGCTAGGCAGAGTAGCCCTAGTTAAAATGAATATTCTACTTCGTCTCCCATATCCTCTGATGTTGCTGAGACTGGCATTGCGTAAGCTACACAGCTGGCTTGGTTCCTTTATTTGGTGTCATAGACGGCCCCTTATCAAATTAGAAAAGCCGCATCTTCCACAGGCAAGGGGAGGACTGGACTTCCCAGTCTTTAGGAGGTACCAGTTGAACTCTTTATTATGCTATGTAGCTGATTGGGTCTCTTGTGACCCACAATCAATTTGGTTAGACATTGAGACCTCCCAAGCAAAGTGTCCCCTCATCAATCTTTTATTTTTAGATAAGATGAGAGCTATTATGGACTATTGTAAAAACCCTATTGTATTTAATACAATTAAAGCCTGGAGGATAATGCAGCAAGATGAGGGTAACTTACAAAAAACTTCTCCTTATACTCCTATAGTGGGAGCATCGGGTTTTCAGCCAGGGCTGACAGATGCTACATTTAAAACCTCGAGGTCCAGAGATATCTCTTGCTTGGGGGACCTGTTCGATGGAGAGGTTACGATGTCTTTTGACCAGTTGCACCAGACGTTTGGACTGCCTAACAGGGACCTTTTTCGGTATTTCCAAATACGAGATTATATACAGAAGAAGACCACATTAATAGACGGTCCCTACAAATCGGATAGGGAAAGAAGAGTGCTTCGGCCAATGCGGTCACCCTCGGTCAGTACTCTTTATCACTCATTATATAATGTGTTATTGAAAGACATGTAACAACTATTTAAAACATGGAACCAAAAATTGAGGTTAGAAATCCCTTTAGAAATGTGGGAGGACATCTGGGAAAATGCCAGAAAGATCTCTATTTGTAATAGAACTCAAGCTATTCAATTAAAGATACTCCATAGGGCTGATATAGCACCTGAACGATGCACAAAATTTAAGGTAGGAGCATCCCCAATGTGTCCTAAATGCAAAATAGAAGTGGGCAGTCTCACGCACTGTCTATGGACATGTCACAAGGTCTGCAGATACTGGGACAGAGTAGCGAATGCCCTGACAGAGACCTTAGGTACGGAGTTTAGATTGGATCCAGTGCTTCTTCTCCTGGGCTTTTCAGAATTTCCCTCCCTGGACGTGCATGGAAAGAAACTATTTTCCATTCTCTCCTTTTGTGCAAGGAAAAATATTTTAGTGAACTGGGCAGCTGAGTGCCCTCCAGGACTTTTGAATTGGCACAGGTTAATCATGGAATATATTCCCCTTGACTTCCTCACAAATATGGTGCACCAAAAAACTGAATTATTCTATAAAATATGGGAGCCCTTTTTGAACTATATCGACACTATATCGAGCCCTCATCTTGCCACATTATCCTCCAAGCTTTTGTCTGGTTGTGGTAGTTGTTCTGGCTGGTCCGGGAGCTCCCGGGAGGAGGAATCCTATATAAATATGAGTTTTATTATGACTTGATGTAAATCCATTTTGAGCATGCGCTTAGTTATTTAATTATTCCGTTATTTTTCGCTAGTAATGTATGATATTCTATTTTATGTTTTGGTTGTTTGTAGGATAGATTAGTATGAGTTGGGCTTTTCCCTTTTTTTGTGTTTTAGTTATTATTTATTTCATTTTTCTTATCTATTTAATTTTATACTGGTGTTTATACTTTTTATATTACTTTGTAATTTGGTAAAAAATGTTTTAAAATTTTTTTTCAATAAAAATACCTATAAAAAAAAGAACAAAAAGGAAAAAAAAGCCTTCACTTATCCCAACTCTTGTATTAGTTAGCCAATCCTCTTCCAAACTAACCACCAACCTACTACTAACACCATGGGCTCTCGTCTTATTAAGTTGCTGAATGTGCAACCCCATACTGAATGCCTTTTGAAAATCGACATATATTGCAACCATTGGTTCCTTTTATCTATCCTGTTTGTTACATCCTCAAAGAATTCTAATAAATTTCTGAATTATGCCGTCCCCTTCATGAAGCCATGCTGACTCTGCTGGATTATATGTTGCATTTCTAAATGCTTTGCAATAACATCCTGTATAATAGATTATAATATTTCCTCAATGATTGATGTTAACCTAACCAGCTGATAGTTAACTGTGATTTTCTTCTCCCTCCTGTTTCAAATAAGGGTGCTACATTGACTGTTTTCTAATTCTCTGGGACTTTATGAGAAACTAATAATTCTTGGAAGATAGCTACCAATCATCAAGTATCTTAGGTACTTCTTCCTTTAATATCTGAGGACTCAATCCAACAAGTCTAAGGAACTCACTTTTAGCCCCATTAGTTTCTCTAGTACTTTATCTTTCATGATGGCTACAGTGTTTATTTCCTTTCCCCAATTTTTTTTGAATATTTTGTACTTTTGGAATACTATTAATGTATTCTATTAAAATATTTATTCAACTCCTCTATCATGTCTTGGTTCCCTATTATTCTTTCCCTGGCCTCATTCTCTAAGGGGCTGATATCCAATTTGGCCACTGACTTCCTTTCCATGCACTTACAAAAACTCTTGCTATTCTTTTTTATATGTCTAACTAATGTACGCTTTAAGATTATTTTCTCTTCTTTTTTTGGTCTTCTTTAGTTGTTTTATTTCCAATCCTCTGCCTGACCACTAAGCTTTTCACATTGTATACTTTTTCTTTCAAACTGAACCTCAATGGCTGGTTTGTCCCCTTCCTAGTATCCTTCTTCCTCACTGGAATATAGCTTTGTTGTGATTCATGAGCTACTTTTGGAAATATATACTGTGTTTGCACAACACAATACAGCACATGAACAGGCAGTATTCAGCCCATCAATCCTGCGCTGATTCCTAGCCCTAATTTAAACCATGCGTGGTATCTATCCTCCTGTTCACCTCCCATTCATGTGTTTAAGTAGATATGCCTTAAACATTGCTAATGTGCCTGTTTCCACCATTTCCACTGGCAGTATGTTCCAAGTAGCCACCACCCTCTATGTGAAAAATTTTCCCCATACTTCATTCCTAAACTATCCCCCTTACCTTGAGCCTATGCCCTCCTGTGGTTGACCTTTCCACGCTCGGGAAAACACCTCTGACGATCCACCCTATTTATGACTCTCATAATTTTATAGACCTCAGCCCAATGAAAACAATCTGAGTTTATCCAATGTTTCCTCATAATTAAAGCCCTCCAAGACCAGGCAACATCCTGATAAAGCCTCATTGTATCCTTCACAAAGCATCCACAACCTTCTGGTAATATGGCGACCAGAACTGCACGCAATATTCCAAAAGTGGCCAAACCAAAGTTTTATATAGCTGTAACATAAAACTTGCCTAATTTTATATCCAAAGCCCCAACTGATCAAAGCAAGTGTGCTATAGGCCTTCCTGACCACCTCATCCACCTGCAAAGCAACATTTTGTGATTCATGTACAAGGACACCCAGGCACCTCTGCACAACAGCATGCTGCAATTTTTCACTATTTAAATAATAGTCCATTTTACTGTTATTCCTACTAAAATGCATGACCTCACATTTTCCAACATTGTAATCCATCTGCCAGGCCCTTGCCCACTCACATATCTATACCTGTTTGTAAACTTTCAGTGTCCTCTGCATACATTGCTCTATCACTCATCTTAGTGTCATCTGTTAACTTTGACAGACCACACTTAGTCCCAAACTCTAAATAATACTGATCCAACACTGATCCCTGAGACTGCAATTGTTTACAATTTACACAGATGATTTAGAGTTGGGGATCAAGTGTATGTAATGCTTTATACAATACTACCATATCCTTTTGTTCTATAAATTTATATATGCCCTCTCCAGAATACTCCCTCCACCACCTCATTAGCTTAAAGCCCTTCCTATAGTGAAACCCTCCCACCAGAATAGCTCCCTTCTACCTAGTACTGATGCCAATACCCCATGAACTGAAACCCATTCCTCCCACACCGATCTTTAAGTCACACATTTAACTCAACTTTATTTACCCGATACTAGCTAGCCTGTGGCTCAGGGAGTAATGCTGAAGTTATTATCTTGCAGGTTCTACTTTTTAATTTAGTTTCTAATTGTTAAAATTCTTTCAACACAAACTTCCTACTAGTCCCATCAAATTACATCATCCCCATATGGGTGTCGCTCAGTGTGACCTTTAACACTGAAAGACGTATCAAATTTTCCTCTGTTTGTAATCTATAGATATCTATAATCAAACCTAATCTATAACCTATTGATATAAGATACAGGTATCCCTGTAGTTGTGTATGTGCTTGCCAATTTATGTAATAAATTGTATTTTGAATAAATTGATTATTGTATTTTCAACTGAAGGAACCCATTGAGGTACCTCATCACTTTTGTCCAGTGCAGTAGAAACTCTTGGCCACAAGCTAAAGCTGCTGTGCAGAAAAATGAAAAGTGTTTCTAATTGCAATAAACAATTGTTAAAGTTTTGGCATGTACAGTAAAGTGTGCCAAGCAAGAACAAATGATCTCACTTAAGTTTTCACATTTTTAAAGTGTTTCATTTTCTGTTTAAAAGTTAGAAATTAGGCCTTGACATTTTATTTGAGCCATTTCTGAGTTATGAACATTAAGGTAGTCTATCAAACTGTCACACACACTTCACAAGACACTTACTGCACACACAGTGTTTTCATTCAAATTAATTTGTCCTTCAGGCAATTTATAAAATATTCTCCATGAGAAGGGAATGTAAACTGTTCTCCTGTTGCTTCCGTGGCTGACTTTCTTGGGATTATTTAACCAGTGATAAAAACAAAGAAATCTATATTCTTCCAAAACCGCAGAAAGGAAGTCTGGGTGGAGCTTTCTGTCAAACATACAGACAAATTGTCGAAATGTGGGCATGTATATAATTTCATAAAAGAGATCATGAATCCACTTGTTTAATATTTGGGGAAAATATTCTTCATAAATTTGCACCGTTCACTCCAACACACCCCGCCCCCCCCAACTCCATGCACACACACACACTGTAAAATGAATTAAAGTTTCATTTTCCACCTGGGTTTGGAGATGCAGTGATAGTTATGTCATGCAGTTGGCATATCACAGAGTGGCTGAATTATCCAATACTCCATCATTTACACATTCTTGAGACACATGGCTGTCAACATGATATGATGTGTGCACTTTAAGTCATGGGCTATACTTCACTCAGAACAGCACGAAAGGCACTGCAATTCACCTCAATGTTTCTTAGCTGTAGAGATGGATTCCTGCTCCTGACCCCCTACTAATGTGACATGGTGTTGTAGTTTATGAGACCTGGGAGTCATTTATTGATAAAGGACCACTGCTGTTCACCAAGGTCTGCTGTGCCCTCATGATCTCTTGTAAATGTCATAACAGGCTTTTTATCTTCAGTTAGGTATTCATACTGAATGAGATGATATTTATGTTAGCTCCCACAACACCAGAACATGACATAAGTGATGTAGTACCATTGAAGCATTCAGTAGACTTTTATTGCAGTCCCTGGTATCCACTTGTACATACAATCACGGGTACTTGCCTATCTGGACTCAAAATAAATCATTAGGATGCAAGTGATATCAAGCTTCCCTCAGTATATCATGCTGTAAGATGGAGACTGAGTTCACATGCTATGATATAATGATGAAATTACAAGCATGCCCCTTGAAGGTGTATTGCACATTAGCTGTGAGACATAACAAGACGCTAACAGTTGCTCTTTACAGATTGTCAGGGTTGTCAGGTAAAGCTAGGATGTAGCTCGGGTGTGATGCTTCTAGGGTTGAATTGCATCTCACTGTTTGGGCTCACCCCATAAAGAATGCTCACTGGAGAGTGATTGACACCTGTGAAACTACATGTGAGTAAAGAAGGGAAGAAGGAGATTCTTCCATTGTGAACAGATGTTGGAAAAGGCCATTAAAGTGTCTTGCTAGCCATGACATGGGACAGGACCAAAGGCAAAAACAAACTGGAAGGTCAATGTTCTTAAATTCTTATCACAAGTCTCAACCCTGAACAGCAGCATTGTTGGAATAAAAGAACAATGCAGAACAATATCTAATCATCCAAATAGTGATAGCAGTAAAGAATTTTGCCACGGATATATCGTTTTGTTTTCTCTTATATTTCTATTTTGTTGATCTATTATTTATGCATTCATGCAAAGTGGATGTCACCGCTTGGATCAGTATTTGTTGGGCACCTCGACTTGCCTTTATGAAATTTGATGGTGACCCACCTCTTGCAGTTCTTCTGGTGTGGGTGCTACAAGAATGCAGTTAAGAAGGGAGTTTCATGACTGTGGCCATGTGACAGCGGAGAAATGTGATATTAGTTCCAAGTCAGGAAAGTGTGTTCCTCTTGCAGACATGGTGTCCCTGTGCATCTGCTATCATTGTCCTTCTGGGTGTTAGAGGCTTTAGGTTTGAAAGGAGCCTCAGTGAATTGTTACAGTGCATCTTGTAAATGGTACAAACTGCTGCCACATTGTGCCAATGAAAAAGAGAATATTGTTTAAGATTTTAAAGTGTCCTCATCCAGACAAGCAGACTATTGGACTCTGGACCACTGCTTTCCAAATGGTGAAAAGAATTTGGAAAGTAAGGAGATGAATTACTCCTGACAGAATTCCAGCCCACAGAAAATGCCTGGTCACACCTGCCAAATCTGTTAGAACTCTTTAAGGAGATACTGAACAAGTTAGAGAAAGGAGGAACAATGGATAAGATCTATGGGGATTTCCAGAAGATCTTTGACAAGGCGCCACACAAGAGACTGCTATATCAGACAATGGCATGTGGTGTTAGTGTTGAGAGTGTGGTGCTGGAAAAACACAGCAGGTCAGGCAGCACCCAAGGAGTAGGAGAATCAAAGTTTTGGGCAAGAGCCCTTCAGGCATTGATATGGATAGAAGAATGGCTTACTGGCGGAAGGCAGACAGGAGGGGTAAAGGGGTCTTTTTCAGGCTGACAGCTGGTGACTAATGGAGTTTCCTAGGGGTCCATGTTGGAACCACAACTATTACATTACACATTAACGATCTGGATGAAGGAACTGAGGGCATTGTTGCTAAATTTGTCATAAAGATATGTGGAGGGGCAGGTAATGTTCAGGAAACGGAGAGGTTGCAGAAGGACTTGGACACTGCTTGGAGAGTAGGCAAACGGGTATATAAGTAACATATGGAATACAATGTGAGAAAGTGTGAAACTCTGCACTTTGATAGAAAGAAGAGAGGCATAGACAATTTTCTAAGTGCGGGAAGACTTCAGAAATCTGATGAATGAAACGACTTAGGAGTTCTAGTTTAGAATTGGTTTAAGGTTAATATAGGGTCAGTTGGCTTTTAGGAAGGCAAATGCAGTGTTAGCATTCATTTCAAGAGGGCTAGAATACAAAAGCAGAAGTATATAGCTGTATGAGAATTTGGCCAGACTGGATTTGGAATAGTGTGAGCAGATGTGGGCCTCAATTCTAAGGAAGAACATGTTTGCCTTGGAGCGGGAGGGGGGGGCGGGGGGGGGGGGGGTCCAGCAGAGGTTCGCAAGAGTGATTCCGGTCATATGAATAGCAGTTGAGGACTGTGTGTCCGTACTCAATACAGTTTAAAAGCATGAGGGGGGGGGGCGGGGGGATCCCATTGAAACTTACAGAATACTGAGAGGCCTGATAGAGCAGATGTGGAGAAGATGTTTCCACTAGTAGACTAAGACTTGAGGACACAGCCTCAGAGTGAAGGGACAACCTTTTAGAATTGAGATGAGGAAAACTTTATTCAGCCAGGAAGTGGCGAATCTGTGGAACTGATTGCCACAGAAGACTGTGAAGGGAATCAAGGGTTACGGGGAGAAGGCAAGAGAATGGGGTTGAGAAACATGTCAGACATGATTGAATGGTGGACCATATTCAATTGGGCCAATTAGCCTAATTCTGCTGCGATAACTTATGATTTTCTGGTCTAAATGTTGTCTTGGTGTGAACACACTCTCAACACACCTCAGGAATTCAGGTTGTTTGTTCAAGTTTGGATCAATTCAGAGTGAAATGGCTTTTGGTTAAATCCAAACTGAACATCAGGGACAATATTATTGTTGAGTAAATGCTGCCTATTAGCACTCATAGTGACTGATGGTGATAAATGTGATAGGACTTAGCTGGTTTGGATTAATGCTGTTTCTTTTCTGGGCAATTTTCCATCTTGTCAGTAGATGCCAGGGTTGGAACAGTACCGGAGCAGCTTGCGTAGTAATACAGCTTGCTCTGGAATACAGGTCATCCTAGAAACATAGAACCTAGGAGTAGGAGTAGGCCATTTGGCCCCTTGAGCTTGCTCCCTTATTTAATGTGATCATTGCTGATCCTCTATCACAGTACCATAACTCCCCTTTCACCCTCCATTCTCCTTGATGTATTTAATCTCCAAAAATGTATCTATTTATTTATTGATATGTTCAGTGACTTGACCTCCTTTGTCTTCAGTGGTAGAGAATTTCTCAGGTTTAATACCATTTGAGTGAAAAAAATCTTTCTCCGTAGAGGTTGATAAAATCTTGAGGGACATGGATAGGGTAAATAGACAAGGCCTTTTCCCTGGAATGGAGGACTCTAGAGCTAGAGAGCATAGGTTGAAAGTGAGAAGGGAAAAATTTAAAAGGGACCGAAGGGGCAACGTTTTCACTCAAAAGGTGATGCGTGTGTGGAAGGAGCTGCTAGAGGACGTGCTGGAGCCTCATACAACTGCAATATTTAAAAGGCATCTGGATGGGTATATGAATAGGAAGGGTTTAGAAGGATATGGGCCAAGTGCTGGCAAAAAGAACGAGATTAAGTTAGGCTATCTGGTCAGCGTGGACGTGTTGGACCAAAGGATCTGTTTCCATGCTGTACATCTCCATGATTCTATGACTCCAACTCAGTCCTAAATAGTCTACTAATTCCTGAGACCCAGTTTGAGGCTCCCTATCCAGGAAAAACATCCTCCATGCAGCTAGTCTGTCCAGCCCCCCTCAGACTTCCTCTCATCCTTCTGAACTCTAGTGAATGCAGGCCCAATTGAACCAATCTCTCCATATATGATGTCTTGCTATCACCGGTGTCAGCCTAGTGAACCTCCACTGATCTTGCTCTATGACAAATATATCCCTTCTTAGGTAGGGAGATGAAAGCTGCATGTAATGCTTTAGGTGTGGTCTCACCAAGGCCCTGTATAACTGCATTAAGGTATCTCTTATTTCTGATCTCAAATCCTCTTCCAATGAAACCCAATATATCCTTTGCTTTCCTAATTGCTTGCAGCACCTGCCTGTCGATTTTCATTGACATTTGTACAAGGACAGCCAGATCCTTTTGTACATCCATACTTCCTAATATATCATTAGACGAAAACTCTTTCTCGGTTTTTCACACTTATCAACAGCCTTCTGAAAATCCAAATGCACCACATCCACTGGTTCTCCCTTATCTAGTCTACAAGTTGTATTCTCCAGCAAATTTGTGGGGCATACTTTGCTTTTCATAAACCCATGCTGGCTTTGGTCCATCCTGCTAATTCTTTCCAAATGCCTACATGTTATATCATAAACTAGTATTTTCCTCACAACTGATGTTAGACTAATAATCATTAATCTCAATTTATTTCTCTCCCATCTTTTTGAAGTAGCTCACCTGCACCTTCCAATCTGTAGAAACTACTAAAGTTACAGAATTTTGGAAGATGGCCACCAATGCATCCAATATTTCTTGTGCCACTTCCTTTGATGCTCTGGCATGTCGATGATCAGGCTCTAGTGATTCGTCAGCCTTGAACCCCATTAATCTCCCCAGCACCATTTTTACTAATCCTTCAATTCCTCCCTCTCACTTGACCGTTGGTTTCCTAACATTTCTGGGAAATTCTTTCTGCCCTCTTTGTGAAGACAGAACCAAAGTATGTGTTTGATTCTTCTGCCATTTCATTGGCCCGCATTATAATTTTCCCATCTACAATTGTCTACACTAATACTTTTCTCTTCACATATTTATAGAAATTTTACCAGCAGTTTCTATGCTCCCTACAATCTTACCCTCACTCTATTTTACACTTCTCAAACAAACCTTTTGCCTTCTTTTGTTGATTTCTCAAATGCTTTGAATCCTCAGTCTTGCTGCTTTTTCTGGAAATTGTATATCTCTTCGTTGGATCGAATACTAATCTAAATTATTTTGTAAGCCATGGTTGAACCACTTTTCCTCTTTTTAATTGTAATTTATATCCACGTTCTTTGAATACGAATTATTGCCTATTGTCAACATGTCAGTCATGTGCTCCAATCTATCATTGCCAATTTGCTCCTTAAACTTTATTTAAATATGGGATCCTAGTTCTGAATTCTTGTACTTCACCCTCAATTTTAACGAAAACTTCTATTTTATTAGGGTCACTCTTCTCCAAAGGTCCTCACAGAACAAGATCATTAATTAATCCTTTCTCGTTGCATAGCACCAAGTCCACAATAAACTGTCCTCTAGTTGGTTCTCAACATATTGATCTAAAAAAAAATCACCATATATATACTCCAGGAAATCCTCCTCCACAATTCTATTAAGATTTGGTTTGTCTAGTCGCAACTGACACCCCCATGAAGGACGCCCTCATAAGAACAGGATACGATGCTCAACTTATCAATCGCCAGATCCAATGTGCCACAGCGAGAAACCATAATGATCTCCTCAGGAGACAGACAAAGGCATGCAACTGATAGGGTACCCATCGCTGTTCAATACTTCCCGGGAGCGGAGAAATTACATCACGTTCTTTGCAGCCTGCAAGGCATTATGAAGGAGGATGAGCACCTTGCCAAGATCTTCCTGACACCTCCACTTCTCACCTTTAGACAACCACCAAACCTAAAGCAGACCATTGTTCTCAGCAAACTGCCCAGCCTTCAGGACAACATTGACCACAACACCATACAACCTTGTCATGGCAACCACTGCAAAACATGTCAGAGTGTCAACATAGATACCACCATTACACATGGGGACACCACCTGCCATGTACGCGGCATGTACTCATGTGACTCAGCCAACGTTGTATATCTCATACGCTACAGGCAAGGATGCCCTGAAGCAAGGTACATGGGTGAGACCAAGCAGAGGGTACACCAAAGGATAAATGGACACCACGCAACAATCACTAGACAGGTGTGTTCCTTCCCAGTCGGGGAACACTTCAGCAGTCAGGGCCATTCGGCCTCGGATCTTCGGGTGACCATCCTCCAAGGCAAAACAACACAGAGTGGCTGATGAGAGGCTGAAAGCCAAGTCTGGCATCCACAAAGATAGCCTCAACCAGGATCTTGGGTTCACACTACAGGTGACCCCACCACACCATACACTCTCACACACATACCTACGTATAAGCACACACACATGCATACATAGACACTCTTATACATGATCACACTCACACAGACCCTCTCTCTCAGATACACACCCACCCTCACACCCTCTCACAGACACGTTCTCTGCCATGAGAGATCTTGTCAAAGACTTTACTGAAGTCCACATAGACAACATCAATTGTTTTTCCCTCATCAGTCATCTTCTTCACCTTCTCAAAATACTCATCAAGTCAATGAGGCATGACCTCCCCTGCACAAAACTATGCTGTCTATCACTAATAAGTCAATTTGCTTCTAAATTCAAACAGATGTTGTCCCTGAGAATCTTTTCTAACAATTTCCTTACCACCAACATGAGACTCACAGGTCTGTAATTTCCAGGATTATCCCTGCTATTCTTCTTAAACAATAGGACAAGATTGGCTATTCTCCAGTCCTCTGGGACCTCACCTGTGGCCAAATAAGATTCAAAGATGTATGTCAATGCTGCAGCAATTTGTTGTCTTGCCTTCCTCAATATCCTGGGATAGATCCTATCAGGACCCGGGGGCCCATCCACCTTAATACATTTTAAGACAGACACCACCTCTTCCTTTTTAGTAGCAACTTGGCTTAGAAACTTAAAACTCCCTTCCCTGAGATCATCCTCCACCAATTCCTTCTCTTTGGTGAATACTAGAACAAAGTATTCATTTAAGACCTCACCTACCTGTTCTGGCTCCACACATAGATTCCCTCCTTTGCCCTTGAGTGGGCCAACCCTTTCCCTGGGTACCCGCTTGCTTATTATGTATGTATAAAAAACTTTGGGATTCTCCTTAATCCTGTTTGCTAATGACTTTTCATGACCCCTTTTATCCATTTTAATTCCTTGTTTAAGTTCTTTCCTACTTTCCTTATTTACTTCAAGGCCTTCATCAGTTCCCATTGCCTGAGACCTTACATATGCTTTCTATTTCTTTCTGACCAAGGTCATAACATCCCTGGTCATCCAAGGTTCACATAACATGCCATACTTATCTTTCATTCTCACAGGAACATACTGCTCCTGAACTCTTATCAACTGCCAATAGAAATACTCCCATATGTCCAATGTAGATTTACCCTCAAGCTGCTGTCTCCAATCAAATTTCTCCAGTTCCTGACTAATATTATTGTAGTTCATCTTCCCCCGGTTTTAGATTAGATTAGATTCCCTACAATGTGGAAACAGGCCCTTTGGCCCAACAAGTCACACTGACCCTCCGAAGAGCAATCCACCCTGACTAACACAATGGGCAATTTAGCTTGGCCAATTCACCCAACCTGCACATCTTTGGACTGTGGAAGGAAACTGGAGCACCCGGAGGAAACCCACAAAGACACGAGGAGAATGTGCAAACTCCACACAGACAGTTGTCCGAGGTGGGAATTGAACACGGGTCCCTGGCGCTGTGAGGCAGCAGTGCTAACCACTGAGCCACCAAGCCGCTCCCAGCTTCACCCAAGGACTGCTGTTATCCCTATCCAATAATATCTTAAACCTCATGGTGTTATAGTCACTACTCCCGAAATGCTCCCCCACTGAAATTTCACTCACTGGGCCAGACTGATTTCCCAAAACCAAATCCAATATAACCTGTTCTCTGGTTGTACTGTTGAGATATCGTGTCAAGAATCAGTCTGTCTTTCCACAACAATGAATACCTTTTGATATTCAATTCCCATCCGTTTTTACCTCCCATGCATGGTGATACAATGGCGAGCACTGCTGCCTTGCAGCACCAGGGACCCGTGTTCGACTCCATCCTCGGGTGAGAGTCTGCATGAAGATTACAAATTTTTTCACCTCTGAATCAGTTTCCTCCCCAAGTCCAAAGATGTGCAGGTTAGTTGGATTGAACATGCTAAATTGCCAATAGTGTCCAGGGGTGGATTAACCATGGGAAATGTGGGGGTGGGCTGATTTTTGGAGGGTCACTGTGGACTCAAGGGGCCAAATGGCCAGCTTCCACACTGTTGGGATCCTATGTCACTGTGATTTCAACAATGTAATTATAAATGCTCTGTGTAATAAACAACAAAGTCTTTAAAGCTGTGTTTTTAATCTTGTTAGTTAGCTTTGTTGTGCACAATGCCCCCATTTATTTCTCGCCCTTGCTTTTTCTGGCTTCCACTTTCCCCTCGTATCTTTCAGTCTTTTATTTCTACTAATTTAAACTGTAAGTTAAGCTTCCTCAACTTTGTCCCCATTAAACACTCCCAGGGCAGGTAGACTACAGGGTAAGATATAGAGTTAACCTCCCATTACACTGCTCTTAGCAAACATTCCTAGATCAGGACCAATTGTATCTTTACTCTTTTATGTTGGAAATAAAGCCCCCTCGACACTGACCCCATCAAATATTCCCAGGACAGGGACAGTCAGGGTTAAATACAGAGGTAAAGCTCTCTCTACTCTTTTAACCTAAATATAAATAGAAAGTTATGCCTCCCTGATGTTGCCCCCATCAAACATTCCCTGGACAGGAACAGCACAGGGTGAGACACTGAGTAAATCTTCCTCTTCCTAGCTTTGCTTCTCTCTCCTCTGTCTCACTGCTCAGGTTCCCAATCCCCCTTCCTAGTTTAAACCCTCCACAACAAGAATTTACAAAAAGCCCCCATTAAGACAGTGATCCCAATCTCACACAGAAGCAACAGGTCTTGTTTGCGCCAGTCCTACCTTCCCCAGAACTGGTCTCATTTCCCAGGAACTAGAATCCTTTCCTAGTAGCCATTGCTGCAGTCACATATCCATCTGATATAGCCTATTATTTTTACTTTCACAAGCACAAAGCACAGTAGTAATTTTGAAATTGCTACTTTTAAAGTCCTACTTTTCAAATTAAGCCCTAATTCCATATATTCTGCTTTTAGACGTTATGGACAAGAGCAGAGCCTCTCAAAATATATTAAGAAGGTAGCCGAGACCCTAACCTTTTCTTATTTTAGAGGTAAATGTGAAATGCTGTGTTCCAGATAGAATTCAATAGGTCAAACTGCTCAACATTATGCAAAGCACAATTTATTCAAACACTGCAGGTAAAATACAATGAAACAAAGAATAAAGGAAAGAATTGGCTTCGCCGTAACTGTATTGGAAAACTTAACAGAATAATAGATTAGCTAGCTACTAAACAGTAGCTGCTGCAATGTTGTAACATGCCACAAACACACTCTTGGCAAAAAAGCAAATTTAGAAAAATGTGCAATCCTATCAGCAAGGAGGCGATACATGCAGCAGTTCCCCAGAGAGAATGTAGAAGCTGGGAGAGATTCACTGCCTTCCAGCCCAGCAGTGACCCCAGCAACAACTTCCGAAAGCTATCTAAAAATCCTGGATTGTGAGAGCTTGACCACACCCACTCAGGCTACTTCTATTGTTCCAACTTTAAAAAAAACTCCAAGCACTCATAGCTTTTCTTTTCTCATAAGCTGCTTGTCACCTGTCCACTAACCTCTTTCTAAAAGAAACCAGGAATAAATCTACCTCTTAAAGCCATAACATTCTCACAAGGACCTCATCCTTTCTTTTCACCTTTGTTATTGATGGCAACATGTAACATGAACACTAGTTGTTTATCCGCTCATTCAGAATGCCCTCTCTCAGGCATCTTTGACCCTCATATACTTGAGGCTCCATACCATCCTGAAGTCTTTTTTGCAGCCATAGAAATGCCTGTCCGTTTCTCTTACTGTTGAATCCCCTATTACTAAAGCCGTGGTATTCTTCAACCCCAATTCTTGTGCACCAGAGCCAGTCATGGGGTCACATAGTTGACTTCCATTGTGATCCCCAAATAATAACCACGACCCCCCCTCCTCCTCCAACAGTATCCAAAATGATATATCTGTTAGAGAAGGGGCCAGCCACAGGGCATTCCTGAACGACCTACCTTTCTTTACTCTGCCTGCTGATCACTCATCCCATTCCTGCCTGTTCAATCTGTACTTCTGGTGTGGCCACCTCACCAAACGTGCTGTACACAACAATCACAGCAGCTCTGATGGATGCTTCACAGTGAGTTGCTCCACCATCTCCAGCTCCAAAGCACATATAGCCAGCAGCTGAACACACATCCTGAACACGTGGTGACCAGCAATGCTGACTTGCCAGATGGTGCAGGAGGAACACATCAGGGGTGTGAGCTCCACAGCCATGACTTCTGTTCAGATTAAACTTATTAGTTACTCCCTTTAAAGAACACTAATCATGCTAGGGATCTTGTTTCATTCTAGGCATTCACACTGCAATGCAAAGACCTTACTTCATTGAACTCTTTAAGTTTATTTCCCTTGTGTTACTTGTATTACTTTATTATATTGGCCCTAACTTTCTTGGATAAATCCAGATAAAGACACTTGTTTTAGGAATTATACTTCTCTAATTTACAGCAGTTTGTAGACAATCCTTAACAGCAATTTCTTACCAAGCAATGACCTTACTGTTTTCCTGTGATGTAACGCTATTTTTTCATGTTGTTTGGGAGCAGCAGCTGCTCACTCTCAGGTCCCAGTACCTCTCTGACCCGTTGGGTAAGTGGTCTCTCTGACTCCTTCAGTTAATATTAGTCAGGCAGCTATAGCCTTTACTATATCCACTGCTCTCAGACGTTCACAAAAAGAAAGAACGAGACAGTACAGGAACAGACCATTTGGCCCTCCAAGCCTGCACCAACACATTTTGCCCTTCCATACTAAAACTACCTTCACTAACAGTCCCTATCTCTCCCTATTCCCTTCCTATTCATGATCTGTCCAGGTGCTTCTTGAATGCTGCTATTGTGTCTGCTTCCACCACCTCCCTGGCAGCACGTTGCAGGCACTCACTACCTTTTGTGTCACGTGGACTGAATCAAATTGGCTGAGGACTATGAAAATCAAGAGCGTGGTGCTGGAAAAACACAGCGGGTCAGGCAGCATCCAAGGAGCAGGAGAATTAAAATTTTGAGCACAAGCCCTTCATCAGGAAGAAAGGGCTTATACCCGAAACATCAATTGACCTGCTCCCCGGATGTTGCCTGATCTGCTGTGCTTTTCCAGCACCCACTGTCGACTCTGATATCCAGCATCTGCAGACCTCACTTTCTCCTGAGGTCTATGAAACTATACTGTGGAGGACTGCAGGAGGAGACCAAGATGGATCATCCATTCGGTATTTCTGATTAAAGACAATGCTTCAGCTTAGAATTTACGTTGAACTCCCTTATCATTGAGTATGGGGATATTCACACTGCCTGTTCCATTGGTGAATTGTTTAGATGTACACCACCAATTATGACTGACTGTGACAGGACTCCATCGCTTTGTTATGATTCATTGGTTTATGGGATTACTTAGCCATGTCTCACATAAGAACTAGGATCAAAAGTAGTCAATTCAGCCCCGCAAACCTGCTCTGGCATTCGGTACAATTATGGTTGATCTAATCTTGGCCTCAACCCTGCTTTCCTGCTCCCTCTCTGCAACTCTTTAACCAAATAATTAAAAATCTGTCCATCCCCTTCTCATACCTACTGAATGTTCCAGCTTCAGCTGCATATTATGCATTCAGTACTTTGTCGTAGCTTTACCAGGTTGACACCTAATTTTAAGCTGTGCCTGCTGCTCTGCTACACTACTTATTGAACCAAGTTGAACCACAGGCTTAATGTTCTAGAATCATTGAGTCATACAGCATAGAAACGGACCCTTCAGTCCAACTAATCCATGCCAACCATGTTCCCAAACTAAACTAGTCCCACCTGCCTGTATTTGCCCCATGCCCTTCCAAACCTTTCCTATTCATGTAACTATCTAAATGCTTTTTAAGTGATGTAACTATACCTGCATCTACCATTTCCTCAGTTCATGCTACAAAAAACCACTCTCTGTGTAAATATGTTGCCACTCATGTTAAAAAAAACATTCTCCGCTCACTTAAAATATGCCCCCTAATTTTGAATGCCCCCATCCTAGGGACAAGAAACCCTTGGCTATTCACCTTATCCATGCCGCTCATAATTTTATAATACTCTATAAGATCACTCCTCAACCGTCTACGCTCCAGTGAAAAGAGTCCCAACTTATGCAGCCTATTTTTATAACACAATTCTTCTATTAATAGCAGCATCCTGGTAAATCATTTCTGAACCCTCTCCAATTTAATCATATCCTTCCTATAACAGGGCGACCATAACTGCACATAGGCCTCACCATCGTCCTGTACAACCTCAACATGAGGTTCTAAACTCCTATACTCAAAGATCTGAGCAATGAAGACAAGCATGCTAAATGCCTTCTTAACCACCCTGTCTACCTGTGACGCAAATTTCAAAGAATTATGTACCTGTGCGACTAGGTCTCTCTGTTCTACAACACTACCCAGGGCCCTACCTTAATTGTATAAGTCTTACTCCTTTTTGTGTTTCACCAAAAGGCAATGCCAAAATTAAATTCGCCTGCCACTCCTCAGGCCATTAACCCAATTGATCAAGATCTCTTCGTAATCTTAAATAACTTTATTCACTGTGCACCATACCACCAATTTTGGTGGCATCCGAAAACTTACTAACCATACCTTCTATATTCTCATCCAAATCATTTATAAAAATTACAAACAAAATTGAACCAAGTCCATATCTACTCTGTCAAACACCACTTCTGTACAATCCTGTACCCAACACCCTGACCCCACCAGCAAACCAATTTTGAATCCAATTGGCAAGCTGTCCCTGAATCCCATGTGAGCTAACTGTATTAATTAGTCTATCACGTAGAATCTCGTCATAGATTTTACTAATGTCAGTATAAATGTCCACCATTCTGCCCTCATCAGTCTTTTTGGTTACTTCCTCAAATAACTCAATCAAGTTTGTGAGATACAATTCCCTCACAAATAACCATGCTGACTATCCCTGATCAGTCTTTGCCTCTATAAATGCATGTAAATCCTATCTTTCAGAATCATCACCAACAACTCTTACCCACCACCGATGTCACACTTACAGGTTTATAGTTCCTGAGCTTCTCCGCACAGCCTTTCTTAAATAGCCACATTTAGCCACCCTTAAGTCCTCTGGAACCTCACCCATGGTTATAGATGATACAAATATTTCTGCAAGGTCCCCTCCAAATTCTTCCCAAACTTTCCATAGTGTCCTGGGATACACTTGATCAGGTCGCGGAGATTTATCCACCTTTGTGCTTTTTAAGATGTCCAGCACTTCCTCTTCTCTAATCTAAACTGTTTTCAAAGCATCAATATTTGTTTCCCTGAGTTCTGCAGCCTTCATTTCTTTTTCTACAGTAAAAATTGATGCAAATATTCATTTAGTATCTCTCCCATCCATGTGAAGTTCAACACATAGATGACCTTGTCGATCTTTAATGGGCCCCACTCTCTCTCTAGTTGTTCTTTTGCTCTTAATGTACTTGTAGAATCACCTCTTTGTCCTCCTGAATTCCCTCTCACAAATGCCCTTACAATCTTTTTTTACTCTTCAAGAGATTCATTTGATTCTAGTCATCCATATCTAATATATGAATCCTTCTTATTCCTGACTAGAAGTTCAATATCTTTATTCATCCATTATTCCATACTCCTCCCAGCCTTACATTTCACTCTAACACAAACATAACGCCTCCGAATCTCATTATCACACTTTTGAAAGCCTCCCACCTGTCAATGATTCCTTTACCTGCGAACAGTCTACTCCAATCAACTTTTGACAGTTCTTGTCTCATACCATTAATATTTGCCTTACTCCAATTAAAAACTTTAATTTTGATGGAAGGCTTATCCTTTTCCATAGCTATTTTAAAACTAGTAGACCTATGGTCATGAGACCCAAAGTGTTGCCCTACTATCACTTCAGACACTTGCCCTGTCAAGAGAATGTCACATTTAACTTCTTCTCTGGTAGGAACATGTACAGATTGATAAAGAATGTTTTCTTGAACACATTTAACAAATTCACCATTCAAACCTTCAACACTGGGGCAGTCACAGTGGATGTTTGGAAATTGGAAACCATACTATTACAACTCTATTATTCTTACATATATTTGAGATATCTCTATATATTTGCTCCTCAATTTCCCTCTGACTAATGGGGGGCCTACAGCACAATCCCATCAAGGTGAACATCCTTTTCTTATTCCTAATTTTTACTTATATAGTTTCACTGGACAATCACTCAGGAATTCCTCTCTAATTACAGAAGTAATACTTTCCTTAATCAAAAACACCACTCCCCCTCCTTTTTTGCCTCCCTTTCTATCCTTCCTGTAGAATTTAAAGCCCAGAACATTGAGCTGCCAGTCCTGTCCTTTCCTCTGCGAAGTTTCTGTAACAGCTATATTGTCTCAGTCCCATGTTCCCATAATGCCTTGAGTTCATCAACCTTACCTGTAAGGCCCCTTGCATTAAAATAAATGCAATTTAATTCTTCAGAGTTACTTCGTTCTCTGACTTGCTCTTGTCTGCCTTTTCAAACTAAATTGCACTTTTCTGATTCAGAATATTCTCATAGAATCCCTATAGTGTAGAAGCAGGCCATTCAGCCCATTGATTCCACAGCGACCCTCCAAAGAGCATCCCACCCAAACCCACCACCTCCCTACCTTATCCTTGTAATCCTGCATTTCCCATGGCTGATTCACCTAGCCTGCACATTCCTGGACACTATGGGCAATTTAGCATGGCCAATTCACCCCACCCTTGGTGTTCTGAGATAGCAGTGCTAACCACTGAGCCATTGTGCTTCCCCATTTGTCTTTCTGTTTTTACTGCTACTTAGGAACTACAACCCCCAGTTCACCACGACACCACTACCTCCACCTAAATCCCCTCCACCGCCACCATCTCCCTCCCATACTAATTTATAGGCTCCTGAAATAAAACTAGCAAAACTTCCCACCAGGCATTGGTCCCTTTCCAGTTCAGGTGAAACCCATTCCTTTTAAGCAGGTCTTTTCTGCCCCAAAAGAGACAGCATTGATCCAAAAATCTGAAACCTTGCACATTGCACCATCTCTTCAGCCATTGATTTATCTGCCCTTTTTTTTATTCCTACTTTCATTAAAACATGGCATTCGGACAAAATCAGATGTTACTACCTCTGCTTTTAACCTTCTACCTTTATATTCACTCTGCAAAGCCTTAACGTTTTTCCGAACTGTCGTCTCTACCTTGTGTTTAACAACTTTCAGCTTCTCACTCCCCTCCTTTGACAATATGATTCAACTGTTTTGAGGCATCCTTAATCCTGGCACCAAGAAGCCATTGTACTTTCCTAGAATCACACTGACAGCCACAGAATCTCCTGTCTGCACTCCTGAAAGGAGAGTCCCTTATAACAATTATTCATTTAAATCTTGACAAACCCTGTTTAACATAGAATTCATTCTTTGTGTCCAAGATCTGACTGCCACTTCTGTTTTCCTCTGAGAGACTATCCCCTTCAACAGCACCCAAAACAGAATATCTGTTTGAGAGAGGAATAGCCACTGAACTACCTTCTTGTATTTCCTGACAATCATCCATCTGTCTGACTGATCCTGCTGTGTGGAGAGAGTGAGGACAGCAGATGCTGGAGAGTCAGAGTCGCAAAGTGTGGCACTGGAAAAGCACAGCAGGTCAGGTAGCATCCAAGGAGCAGGAGAGTCGACGTTTTGGGCATAAGTCTTTATTAGGAATGTGGAGGGAAGGGAATAGGATGATGGGGGTGGGGCTGGGGTGGGTAGGCAGCTGGGAAGGTGATAGGTGGATGCAAATAGGGGATGATTGTGATAGGTCATTGGGGAGGGTGGAGCAGATAAGTGGGAAGGAAGATGGACAGGTAGGAAGATGACCTGTCCCAACTGTCCATTTTCCTTCTCACCTACCTGTGCCACCCTCCCTACTGACCTAACACAATCACCCCCCAACTGCATCCACCTATCGCCATCCCAGTTACCTTTCCCCCAGCCCCAGCCCCCATTCATCTCTCAGCTCCCTTCCCCCTCCACAATGCTGATGAAGGGCTTATGCCCTAAATGTCAACTCTCCTGCTCCTCGGATGCTGCCTTTCCAGCACCACACTGATCGACACTGACCCTGCTGTGTAACTACTTCTCTAAATCTACTAACCTCTCTCTGTCTCTCGAATGCCCTCAGTGACATTAAGCCGAAAAAGAAGAAGCTCTTAAAAGCACCTGATACATAAAAATAAGCTACCCTTCCTTACATGCAGATTTTAATCTTATGTAATTGTAATTTTAATTTATTTTTAATGCAGCAAACACTAAAGATGTTTCACAAGAGAATAATCTGACAAGAATTTGATGTCAAGCCAAAAGTTAAATGTTTTTAGGAGAAGCGACTGGAAAGGGATGGTTTAAGTTTTGATTAGTCTTAAGACTGGTCTGACAATGATGGAAAAATCTCGGGTAATATCGGGCCCAGTCCCTAAATGACGAGAAAGTTGGGAGAATTGCATGAGATGGCTAGCGAGCAGCTACCCGCCATGGAGAACAAACACTCCCATTTTCCAACCAAATGTTGAATGGTAAGACAAGATTCTTGCTAGGCCCTTATTTCCCTACATTAATATGCATTATTATCCTCATTATTATGTCATCTCTCCTCAATGATATTCAGCTTCTCATTCTCCTACTCTGCATGTTGAAACAATGACAGTTCCCAACGTGAAGGTCAAAGTGAGCACCATATACTCTTGCATGTATGATTTACGAAATTTTCATTCTTCTTCATGGAGGATTAAGTTGGTTTCCAATATTTTTGACCTGATTAAGCAAGCGAGGAATTAAATCATTATCCTCTTTAATTGGGGCTAGTTGTAAAATATTTTCTGTACAGAAGAATAGACATATTAGGGGGAGGTGATAGCCTAGTTGTATTACCACTGCTTTGATAATCCACAGACCCAGGTAATGTTTTGGAGATCCAAGTTTGAATCCCACCACAGCAGATGGTGGAATTTGAATTTGATAAGAATCCGGAGTTAAGATTTTAATGATGACTATGAGTCCATCGTCGATTGTTGGAAAACCCCACCTGGTTCACTCATGCCCTTTAGGAAAAGAAACTGCCATCCTCACCTGGTCTGACCAACATGTGACTCTAGCAAGGTGGTTGACTCTTAACTGCCCTCTGGGCGATTAGGGATGGGTAATAAATGCTGGCCTAACCAGTGATGTCCACATTGTGTGAATGATTTTTTTAAAAGACTGAGATAAAAAGTAAGGTAATGTGTTTGCAGTTTTATATCTGTTTCTGCGGCCCAAGCTAAGTTAAACATAAGCCAACATATGTAAAAAGAATTTTACTTTTACTCAAAGACACTGGTGTGTTTTAAAATTTATTCATTTTATAACTTAAAGTATGTACAGGACCATTTGGAAAACAACAAAAGCCTGTACAGTCTTTCAATTAACTTCAGGGAATTTGTTTCAAGCATCAACAGCTACTGTGGAATCACACAGACAGTTCTTATAGTTAAAGGGTATTGATAGCATTTGGAATTTTTCAAAATGCTTACATGTATTACATTAGACTTTGGGATGATAATGAAGTAATTATGGGTGTGACACTACATACTCTGAAAGAAGCGCACAAATTACTATACTGGTATCACACTATCTTGGTAAAGCTCTAGAAATTTGGTAAACTAAGAGGGACAAGCTGTTGTAAATGAGATGTGATTGATATTTCAGGAGCAAATCAGGAAGTAACAGGAAGTGATATCAATAAGGTGACTATCACTTTCAAAGACAGCAATGAGGAAGTGGGCATATGCATTTTGTTGAACCTGAGATTAATTGTATACTGCCCATGAACTACAAAACCGTTAGAGTTCAGATGTCTATGAATATGCACAGAGTGGGTAGTAACTAGCAAGTGTTAATAAGTAGTGATTCTTGTAGTTTGGTGTACAAAGAAAACTCATGATTTGGAGATGCCGGTGTTGGACTGGGGTGTACAAAGTTAAAAATCACACAACACCAGGTTATAGTCCAACAGGTTTAACTAGTGTGCTTCCAATTAAACCTGTTGGACTATAACCTGGTGTTGTGTGATTTTTAAAAGAAAACTCAAGTTAAGAGGACAACTTTTGTCGACAGAACAGAACAGCAGACATGAGCCCAGTCAGCCAGAAATGTGAGTTGCTGTATTGAAGTCAATCAATTCAAAACCAATGTTTTTACTGAATATCAATTCTTTTGTACTAATTTTGGTGATTCTGTAAAACTTGTGAAAACATATTTGTACCTGGAATTGGTGCTTGCAATTAATCAAGACTAGCAGATATGTTACACTGGCTCTCCCAACTGTAATTATCGCAAGTCTTACAATAAAAGTGAACCCCCAGAATCTAACACTCATTTTTGACTTCCCTGCTTCCAACCGTCTATCTATATTATGATAAAAACCATAATAGCAGACTGAAGGGTAACTCGTATCACAAGGTTACAGAATGTGCATGAATACACTTATGAATAAATAAAAT
Organism: Chiloscyllium plagiosum; assembly: GCF_037043375.1. NCBI lineage: Eukaryota > Metazoa > Chordata > Chondrichthyes > Orectolobiformes > Hemiscylliidae > Chiloscyllium > Chiloscyllium plagiosum. The sequence continues at coordinate 99,248,648 of NW_028270143.1, read as the reverse complement.
GGTTTCCCCACCAAGTGTCCTTTATTGCATGTCAGAGCTTCAATGCAATAAAAAACACTGTCAATGATTAAATATGCTCAATATGTTTTAAATTTGCCAGTACATGCCTTTAACCAATTTAATGAATGTAAGAGGTGGTCACTCATCACACTAGAAAGTTGATAATTAACCTCCAGCAGTAATTTCTTTCTTCGGATCCAAAGCGGATCTGCAGTTGCAGGCAGGTATGCCATGTGCATACAGAATGAAATAATAAATATAACTCTGTTCCAAAAGATCAAAGTACTTATCAATTTAATATCTTAAAGAGGAAGCAAACTACAATGAAAACTTGTCATTTCGTTGCATTAGTCACTTTTATCTATCAATTTAATTCCTCTGATCTTTTCACAACCATTACTTAATCTTTGTTTAAAATGCCCTACCTGTGCTTACTTATGCAGGCCACCTGGGGTTGGTGAAAACGTAAGGTTGAAAAGATGCCAAAAATCCAAATAGCTACCTGTCAATGTTTCCAGTTATCCCTGCACTTATTCAAATGTGTTGGAGCAAGCTAGTGAATTTGCATTCCCAACTTGGCAGAAGTATTATATTAGACTTGAATCTACAATAGTTTCTTGACCCACTGTCAATACTTGGGAGTTTACATGTGCAAAGTGAAGCCACAGAAAGCAATCTCCACTATTTCACTGAGATGACAAATCTTTAGTACCTCACTCATCTAGCCATTCTTTCAATATGTCAGTTGTTACAATCCTCTGAGACCAACAATGTTATAAAAAGAGATTAATTTCCCAGTGACCAAAGTATGCTATCCAATTGCCTGGATCAGTTCGGCTCCAAGAAAATTTGAGAAGTTCAATGCCATATAGAATAAAGAAACCCATTTAACTAGCAACCCATCTGCCAGCTTAAACATTTATTTCCTCCACTACTAAGAAATACGCAAAGGTTCTCCTGACAGTATCTTAAGAACCCATGATCTCGACCATCTGGAAAGACAAGGATAGTAGATACATGGGAACACTGCCTTTTGTAAGATTTCCTCTCCAAGCCCCGAATCATTCTGATTTCAAATGATATTCCCATGCCTTTACTGTTTGGGGTTAAACTCCTGGAATTCCCTTCCTAACAGCACTGGGCATGTCCATATGCCACTTGGACTGCAGTAATTCAAGATGGCGGCTCACCACCACCTTCGCAAAGACAATTAGTAATGAACAATAAGCGCTGACCTAGCCAGCAATGCCCATATCCTATGAAAGAAGAAATACAACCTTGCTGACAACTGTTTGTGTGCTATAGCCCACTCCCATTTGATGTCTCTTTTGTCAGATCACATCGGCAGTATGTAACATAGTAAGATCAGGTCTGAAGTGACTATAGTATAAGATGATTTCTAGCAAACTTTGGATTTCCTCACATTTGTAGGATCCATTGCATTTCCAACTTTCCATGGATCAGGTTTTACTCCTTCACTGCTGAATACCTGACTAAAGAACTCAATTCTGAAAATGTGTTGCTGGAAAAGCGCAGCAGGTCAGGCAGCATCCAAGGAGCAGGAGAATCGACGTTTCGGGCATGAGCCCTTCTTCAGGAATGAACTCAATTCTACTCGCATCAAACACTTGTCATTGTTCAAAGTGAGATTACCTCCTATAACAAACAAAGTCACTATAGTCCCACTCTCTCAATAGAGAGAGAGATAAACAACTGGTGGTGAATTCAACCTGAGGGTCATCCTGCCTCAGGTGAGGGTGAGATTGGGAAGGCAGGATTTTTATGGTAACCTCAGCGGTACAGGAATTGCACCCATACCATTGGTGTCACTCTGTAAACCAGCCATCCAGCAACACCGATGCCACCTTTCAGGTACTAACTTATATAACAGCAAGTTTAGCACAGATTTAACATCATCTAGGCAAAAGTGAGGACTACAGATGCTGGAGATCAGAGTCTAAATTAGAGTGGTGCTGGAAAAGCACAGCAGGTCAGGCAGGATCTGTGGAGTAGGAAAATCAACATAAAAGCCATGCATCAGGAATTCAGATTTAACATCACTCAATTTCTCTATATCATTAGTTGTCAGCCTTAGGTATGTCTCTCAATTTATGTCTTGGTTTGGAGCCCACATGTCAATACAGATCCTAACTTAGCTCTATTCTTGAATTTCTTGACAACTGTGTGGGTAAAAGGCTGGGGTAGGCTCATCCCCAACTTTCTCAATACCATCAATGCCAAGTAAATACTCCTGCTCTGCCTGCTTTCTGACATGAAATCGTATCCATCACAATTGATGCTTGGCTGGGGGCACATTGGGGTCTACCTACAAACTGCATGGAACATCTTTCAATTTGGTATCAATGAAGCAGTCAGCATACAACTTACAAATGCTGTTGGTATGCATATAAACCATTTCTCTAACTACAGTTATGAACACATTATTTTCATTTGGAAGATAATAATTGCGACACATTCTCCAGCCATGATCCAAAATGCAACATTCATTCCAGTGCTTTTGAATGAGACTGACGTTTCAAATCCTTTGGTGGTTTGTCAGTGTTGTAAGGGAAGATTTTCAGTTTCCCTGGTTTGTAGAGAATAGGATAATCCTGAAATGTGGTGAATGTTTTGTCTCCTATGACATTGACAAATGGCCTTATTTCTATGAGAGTGTCAACATTCAAGCAGCCAATGGGCATTGTTACATATGGCTGATTGTTTTGTCTGAAAGTGAGTGCACAAGTATATTCAGAGCCATTTGCCTCAACATTGGTTCCTTTCTTTTATGTATTTACTATGGTTCACACACATAGCACCCTTCAGCTGTAATCATTGTATATGGCAGTAAGTACCCTAAAAGGTTCCAATAACATTGTGAGATAAGTTCTGTCCATCAGGACATTAAGGACTTTTCCTGTGAGGGAGTAACCTGTTTTAGGTTCAGTAACAGTTCCAGTTCCGCTTGCACATTCAGTGTTAAGTTCTATGTAATAAACAATAAACATACTCTTTAATTTAGCCTGAGGTCTCACAAAGCACACCAATTTAACACAGGTGAGACATAACTAGCTTTGAAGTGCTATGTGATAAACCTACTCTATCAACAAGACTAAGCTGTTCTTCTGCAAAAGACTTTGTGTGGCTATCTTTCCTTGTCGAAGGCCTTTTCGAGCTCTAGGTACACCACATCCACTGGGTCGCTGTTGTCCACCTTGCTTGTAATGTCTTCATAGAATTTCAAAAGATTTGTTAAGCATGACCTGCCCTTCATGAACCCATGCTACATCTGCCCAATGGGGTGTTTTCTATCTAGATGCCTTGCTATTTATTCCTTGATAATAGATTTAAGCATCTTCCCCACTACAGAGGTTAAGCTAACCGGTCTATAATCCCCCATCTTTTGTCTACCTCCCTTTTTAAATAGTGGCATCACATTTGCTGTTTTCCAATCTGCTGGTACTGCCCCAGAGTCCAGCGAATTTTGGAAAATTACCATCAGTGCACTTGCTGTTTCTCCTGCCATCTCTTTTAGTACCCTGGGATGCATTCCATCAGGGCCAGGAGACTTGTTTATCCTGACCTCCATTAGCCTGCCCAACATTACCTCTTCTGTAATAATAATTGTTTCCAGGTCCTCACCTACCTTCATCTCTTTGTCAATTTCTGGCATATTATTAGTGCCCCCCATTGTGAAGACTAATGCAAAATACCAGTTCAATGCCGCAGCTATTTCATCATATCCCATAACTAATCACCTCTTCTCATCCTCTAAAGAACCAATGTTTACTTTAGCCACTCTTTTTCCTTTTATCCATTAATATAAACTTTTGTTATCTGTCTTTATATTCTGTGCTAGTTTTTTTTCATGTTCTATCTTACTTTTCTTTATAGCTCTCTTTGTGGCTTTCTGTTGCCCTTTAAAGTTTTTCCAATCTTGTCATTTCCTGCTGTTCTTGGCTACTTTTTATGCCTTCTCTTTCAATTTGATAGCCTCCTTTTATTTCCTTAGATACCCGTGGCAGATTACCTTTTTTCTTACAGTCCTTCCTTTTCACTGGAATATACTTTTGCTGAGCATTTTGAAAAATTGCTTTGAAAGTCCTCCATGCTCATCAATTGTCCCACCATCAAATCTTTGTTTCCAGTCTGCTTTAGCCAAGTCCTCCTTCATTCTATTACAGTCTCCCTTGTTTAAGCACAAGACCGTGGTATTGGATTTAACCTTCACAATCCACCTGTATTCTAAATTCGACGATACTGTGATCATTCCTTCCAAAAGGATTCTTATCTGTGAGATCATTAATTATTCCTGTCTCATTACATGGATGAATTACAAGGATGAGATCTAGGATAGCTTGCTCCCTCGTTGGTTCCATTACATACTGTTCAAGAAAGCTATCACAGATACACTCAACAAATTCCTCCTCAAGGCCACCCTGACCAAGCTGGTTCGACCAATTTACATGCAGATTAAAAGCCCCCATGATAATCTCCATATCATTTTTACAGGCATTAGTTATTTCTTTGTTTATTGCCCGTCCCAATGTGATGTTATTATTTGATGGCCTATAGACTACGCCTATCAGTGACATTTTTCTTCTTAGAATTTCTAATGTCCACTCAACTGGATTCAACCTTTTTCTGCATAGAACCTATATCATCTCTCAGCACTGCTCTGATGTTGCCCTTGAATATCAGAGCTACACCACCTCCCTTACATTCCTCTCTGTCCTTCCAAATACCCCGGGATATTTAACTCTCAATTGTGACCATCCTGTAACCATGTCTTGGTAATGGCTACTAAATCATGTTCATTCATGATGATTTGTGCAGTTAACTCATCAACCTTGTTACGAATGCTACAAGCATTCAGGTAAAGTGCCTTTAATGCTAGTTTGCTTACCCTCATGATTTCCCACATTTCTAATAATGCCTCCTGAGTTATCCTTCCTTTTCACTTCTTTCACAGTCTGCCTTGGACCTAAACCCTGGCGGCTGGAAAGAAACTCCAAGCTGGCCTGGCAACTTCCCCAAATATAATATCCTCGACATAGGATCATAGGTATAAGATTTAGTCATAGATTTCCATGTAAAATGATAAAACTTGAAAAGAGAAATAGAATACTAATAGAATTATATTCCTTTGCACATTCCTCTTTTCAGTCTGGTGAACTTTGGAATTCTCCATCCTTGAGGGCTATAGAGTCTCAGCTGCTGTTGAAGACAGAACTTGACAGAATTCTATGTATAAAAACCAAGAGATACAAAGATTGTGCAGGAAAAGGTGCTCCTGTGGGAGATGTTTGTGTCATGATAGTAGTCACTGGAGTAGGTGCCTGTGGCCCAAGGCTAAAGCTGTCAGAACATGATTCAAATTCCATCAGGGCAGCTGGAGGAAGTTAAATGTTAAATTTGGAATTGAAAAGCTGTTCTCAGTAATAGTGACCATGAAACTGCTATCAGTTGGTGTAAAAACCCATTTGGTTCACTGAAACCCAGTCAAGAAGGAATTATTCCGCACTGACTTGAACAGGCCAACATGTGACTTCTGCCCCATAGCAATGTGGTTGACTTCTAACTACTCTTTGAAATGGCACAGCCAGCCACTCAGTTCAAGGAAAATTCTTGATGGGTAATAAATACTAAACTTGCTATTGATGACCACAGCCTATGAAAGAATTTTTAAAAGCCTGGACAAAGTTATGAAATGGGGCAGCACGGTGGCTCAGTGGTTAGCACTGCTGCCTCACAGGTCCAGGGTCCCGGGTTCGATTCCAGCCTCGGGTGACTGCCTGTGTGGAGTTTGCACATTCTCCTCGTGTCTGTGTGGGTTTCCTCCACAATCCAAAGATGTGCAGGTCTGGTGAATTGGCTGTGCTAAATTGTCCAAAGTGTTCAGGGATATGCAGGTTAGGTGCACGAGTCAAGGGGTAAATGTAAGAATGGGTCTTGGTGGGATACTCTACTGAGAATCAGTGTGGATTTGTTGGGCCAAAGGGCCTGTTTCCACACAGTGGGGATTCTAATTCTAATTCTAAATCAGTGTTTCTCCTCATTCCAGAGCCAAACATGGCTGCGCTGACTCAGCCATTTGCATGTTGTATGTTGGCCATGCTCAAATACTTTCTGTATGATCAACTAGGCACAGAGTCACAACATCCCATATGTCCACTACAAGGGCATTTTAAAAAAAAATAATTCAGGCCACCAGGCCATCATTTATTTCCCATTCCTAATTGCCCAGAGTGCATTTAAGTGTCAACCACACTGCTGGTGAGTCTGGAGTCTACATGTAAGTAGTTTCCTTCCCAAAAGGACATTAGTGATCCAGGTGGGTTTTTTTTTCCCTGACAATTGACAATAGTTTCATGGTCATCATTAGACTCTTAATTCCAGATATTTATTGAATTCAAATTCCACTATCTGCCACGGCAGGATTCAAACTTCAATTGCCAAAACCTTACCAAGATCTCTGGATTGATAGTCTTATGCCATCATCTCCCCTCTGCAAAAGAATAGTGGATGAGAACAATGACAATGGAGAGACTGTTGCTGATTGGCATGACCTCAAGGGGCTTACTGTTTTGAAGGGCTTTGGAAAAGGCAAGCAGAAATGAAGAGGCCAACTAACTAAGAGAGCCCAGAGAAAACAGAGTCCAATGAATTGTGTGCAATCTCAACCTGTTGTCTTTCTCTGCAGAAAATTTGGAAGGGACTTTCCACGTTAGAGTAAGACTCCTAAACCACACCCAGCAGGTCAATCGGAGCACAAAGTTCGCAACCACAGTGCAAACCTTCGTTGTATGAGACAGAAGGCTGCCATCATTTTATGTGCATCAATTTTCAGCTCTGATTATTATTTGTCTGCCAATTGTATAACCCACCAAAATCTGCCTTCAAGCCTTCTGTTGTATTCTCATGCTGCTTAATATTGCCAGCAAATTTGCCAAGCTTGCACTTTGGTATCCCAATGTGTGCAGATTAAAAGCACATTTTCCTTGTAGTTAACTGTCATTAAATGTGTTCCATATGTTGAAAGCGTTATATTGTGATTTTCACACATAATGTAAAATGTGTCTACTCAGAATATTTACCAATATTTTTGCGTTTATAATTTCTCACTGAAGATGTGAAAAAACATGCTTCCGAGAACTATTCATCCAGATGCTCCCCGTACCTGAATAGCTGCATCTGGTTTACCACAATTGGCCTCAATTCAAAACTACAGGAACCTCAGCCAAAAATGCAAACTGATAATCCAAGTCAATATCATTTTCTGCAGGTTTTCCAGGGCAGAACTTTCACTGATTCGAAGAAGAGTAGCACTACCACTAAGGGAAGCTACTAAGTAATAGCAAGAAACAGTTTAACTCAGAAGATCAAGTTAAAAATCACACAACACCAAGAGATTATCCAAGAGATGTATTTGGAAGTACTGGCTTTCAGAGCGCTGTTCTTCATCAGGTAACTAGTAGGCACCGATGTTGTGTGATTTTTAACTTTATCTACCCCAGTCCAAAACTGGCACTTCCACATCAGAAGACCAAAACACACAATCATTCTAGGTGGAGTTTAGGAATAACAGGGATCAGCAGACATTAGAGTCATAGAGATATACAGCACAGAAGCAGACCTTTCAGTCCAACTTATCCATGCCAACCAGATTTCCCAACTTATTCTAGTCCCACCTGCCAGCACCCAGCCCATATTCCTCCAAACCCTTCCTACTCATGTACCCATCCAAATGCCTTTTAAATGTTGTAATTGTACCAGCCTCCATCACTTCCTCTGGCAGCTCATTCCACACACGAACCACCCTCTGCATAAAAAAGTTGCCACTTAGGTCCCTTTTATACCTTTCCCTTCTCACCCTAAACTGATGCCCCCTCGTTCTGCACTCCCCCACCCCAGGAAAAAACTATTTATCCTATCCATGCCTCTCATGATTTTATAAATCTATATGAAATCACCCCTCAGCCTTCCAGAGAAAGCAGCCCCAGCCTATTCAGCCGCTCCCTATAGCTCAAATCCTCCAACCCTGGCAACATCCTTGTAAATCTTTTTTGAACCCTTTCAAGTTTCACAACATCTTTCCAAAAGGAAGGAGACCAGAATTGTGCACAATATTCCCAATGTGGCCTAACCAATGTCCTGTACAGCTGTGACATGACCTCCCATCTCTTATACTCAATGCTCTGACCAATAAATGAAAGCATGCCAAACTCTGCCTTCACTATCCTATCTACCTGCGACTCTACTTTCAAGAGCTATGAACATGCACTCCAAGGTCTCTTTGTTCAGCAACACTCCATAGGATTTTACCATTAAGTGTATAAGTCCTGCTAAGATTTCCTTTCCCAAACTGCAGCCCCACGCATTTATCTAAATTAAACTCCATCTGCCACTCCTCAGCCCATCTGATCAAGATCCCTTTGTAATCTGAGGTAACCTTCTTCACTACACCTCCAATTTTGGTGTAATCTGTAAACTTACTAACTGTATCTCCTATGTTCATATCAAAATCATTTATATAAAGGACGAAAAGTAATGGACCCAGCACCAACCTTTGAGGCACTCCGCTGGTCACAGGCTTCCAGTCTGAAAAACAACCCTCCATGATCATACTCTGTCTTCTACCTTCAAGCCAGTTCTGTATCCAAATGGCTAGTTCTCCCTGCATTCCATGTGATCTAACCTTGTGAACCAGTCTCCCATGGGGAACCTTGACAAATGGCTACTGAAGTCCATATAGATCACATCCACCACTCTGTTCTCATCAATCCTCTTTGTTACTTTTGCAACAAACTCAATCAACTTTGTGAGACATGATTTCCTATGCACAAAGCAATGTTGACTATCCCTAATCAGTCCTTGCCTTTCCAAATACATGTACATCCTGTCCCTCAGGATTCCCTCCAACAACTTGCCCACCACCGACGCCAGGCTCACTGGTCTATAGTTCCTTGGCTTGACCTTACCACCATTCTTAAAAAGCCTTCAGAAATGGGATGACGAGAGCCCAGAGACAGTATATTCCTGTTAAGGTGAAAGGAAAGGCTGGTAGGTGTAGGGAATACTGGTTGACTAGAGAAATTGAGGGTTTGGTTAAGAAAAAGAAGGAAGCATATGTAAGGTATAGACAGGAAAGTCATAGCAGTTTATAAGTCCCCTAAAAGTATTTATAACATTGGACAGAATATTAAACAAGAATTTATTGGTGCTTGTAACAATTGTAATGTAATAATTAGGGAGAACTTAAATCTCCAGACTTCTAACGCATTTGAATCTTTCTATAATTAAGGAGAGCAAATCTGCACACAGTGTTCAAGATGTGGTCACTACAATATACCCTGTATAACTGAAAAAATAACATAATTACTTTGATATTCCATTCCTCTTCCTGAGTGAAGTTCAGGTCTGTCACTCCAAGGGCTGTCTGGGACAGGCTGTTCCTTACTCTTTGAGGTTCTGCCCATGTTTCAGGATTTTGGCTTCCCCCTCTCATAATGGGCTAGTTCTGGTCTTCAGGTTTTCTCACCAAGGTGGCCTACTGGATTTGGCCATTCTGATGATGCTCACCTCGAGGTACAAGGAGCTGGAGTTATCAATGAAGAAGATACATAAAGCAAAAAGAGCTGGGGATCCTTTGATTCCCCTTCTTTTCCACACCCTTCTCAAAGATGCTGTGGCCTGTGTCAATGCTAGAAGCGGGCGGAGGCAGGCGAATCCAATGAAGTGACTACATTTCATATTCAGAGCTGACAGAAGCATGGTTTTGAACCTTCAACTGTCACGTGCCAAGCTTGTCACGCTATGCCTTCTGCTGAGCTGGGCACCACAAAGTCAGCATAGCATTCCTCTAACAAAGCAGGTTCACTGGAGGTGGAAATAATGGCTTGTTAATACATGGCCAGGCTGTTCCAGGCCTGTGTGGTTTTGATGGGAAGCTGATTGTCCAAAGCCTAAGCCAGTTATTCTGTTTGTAAACTGCAGAGTCCAACTAGCTTTAAATTTGGCTTCTACATTTCGACTTTTAGTCATCCAAGCTGATGAAAAAAATGTCAATATTTCTGTAACAACCCTGGAGGTGATGAGTCATCTGACTACAGGAACGCAAGCTCAAGGAAGACACAAACAGAAGTCTGGTCAAGTGATTGGCCAACAAGTTGCCCAATCGTATGGTACATGGGAATGTGAGGTTCACTCTGGTAGCCAGAACAGAATGGCAAAATATATTTTAAAAGGTGTGAATAGTGTAGCTATGGATGCTCAGAGACATCGTTGTACAAGGTGTGCAGAAGGTTGGCATGCAGGTATACCATGCGATTAGAAAGCCAAAGACATGGTGCCTTTCATTGCAAGGTGATTGGAGTACAAGAATAAGGAAATCTTGCTCCAATTGTGTGGTGTTAAGTGAGACCACAAATGTTTGTAACATACTGAAATTAATGGGGCTGAATGTTGATAAATCCTTGGGACCTGATGGTCTTCATTCCAGAAGTTGAAGGCGGTACCTATGGTGATAGTCAGAACATGGCCATTATCTTCCAAAATTTTATAGATTCTGGAATGATTCCTGGAGATTTCAAGGTACTGGATGTCACCCCACTATTTAAGAAAAGAGTGAGATAGTAAGCAGGGAGCTGCAGGCCTTAATCTTACATTAGAACTGCAACTTGAGATGTAATCAATCTTTGTGAGCCTGATGTGATGTTTTAGAGTTCTGAAGAAGGGTAAGTGGACCTGAAACATTAACTCTGCTTTCTCTCCATGGATGCTGCCAGATCGGCTGAGTTTCTCCAGTAATTTCTGTTTTTGTGTCTTTTGGACAAATAGACACCTGGTTAGCAATGATCTGATTGGGCACAGTCGGCATGGATTTGAGAATGTGAAATTGTGTTTGACAAACTTGCTGGAGATTTTGAAGATGCTACAAATAAAGCTACAAACGCTACATTGGACAAACAGGCAGAAAACTAGCCACCAGGATACATGAACACCAACTAGCCACAAAAAGACATGACCCTCTCTCACTAGTATCCTCACATACGGATGAGGAAGGACACCACTTCGACTGGGACAATACATCAATCCTAGGACAAGCCAAACAAAGAAACGCAGGAGAATTCCTAGAAGCATAGCATTCCAACCGGAACTCTATCAACAAACACATTGAGTTAGACCCCATCTACCACCCCCTGAGAAAAGGAACAGGAAGTGATTTCACCAAAGGAAATAACATCACCACAGGAAATGACATCACCAACCCAAACAAACCCAAACATATAAATAGGAAGCAGGAATTTTTTAGCATCGCTTCACATGAGGTTCACTGAAGAGGTTACCTAGTAAGGTATAGAAACATCTGGAAATGAACCTTGCAGCTCAGTGAGCAAACCTACATCCAAAACCTCAACCTGAGCCACAAATCTTCTCAAACCTCGCTAAATAAAGCTAATAAAGGAAAGCCAATGGACTCAGATTTTCAGAGGGTTTTTGATAGAGACCCCACAGAAGGCTGGTTAGAAATGTTTAAACACATGGAATAGGAGATAATGTGTTGGCATGGATTAATAATTGGCTGATGGACAGTAAACAGAGAGTATGAATAAATAGGTCATTCTTGAATTGAGAATCTGCGATTAGTGGTGAACTGCAAGGATCAGTACTTAGGTCTCAGCTGTTCACAATAAATATCAATGATTTGGACATGAGGACCAAATGTTGTATTTCTCAATTTATAGATCATTAAAAGCTAAGTGGGAATATGTTCTGAGCATGATGTAAAGTGGCTTCAGGAGGATTTAGGTAGGCTTAGTGAGTGGACAAGAACATGGCAGATGGAAATAAAATGTGAAAAAATGTGAGGTTATCCACTTTTGTAGGAGAAACAGATGTACAGAGTATTGCTTGGAGAGTAGGAAGTTGCCAAGTATGAATGCATAAAGTGACCTAGGGTGAGCTTGTCGATAAATCACTGAAATTTAATCTGAAGATGTAGCGAGCTATTAGGATGACTCACAGAATATTCACCTTTAATGCAAGTGGATTTGAGTATAGGAATAGTAAAATCTAGCTTCACTGTTTAGGAGCCTGGTTTGGCCACTGATGGAGCACTGTGTGCCATTTTGGTCTCCTTAATTCAGGAACAAAATTGTTACCATAGAAAGGAGTGCAATTAAGGTACACCAGATTTGTTCCTGAGATAAAAACAGAAGTTGCTGGAAAAACTCGGCAGGTCTGGCCGCATCAGTGAAGAGAAATCAAAGTTAACATTTTGGGTCTGGTGACCCTTTCTCAGCACTAGGATGATGGGTAAGTCCTGTGAGGAGAAATTGGGCAAACTCGGCATATGTCCTCCAGAATTTCAAAGAATGCAGTGTGATCTCAGTGAAACTTACAAAGTACTTGAAAGGATAATCAGGATAGATGCTGTTAAGATTTTTCTTTGTTGGGAAGTCCAGAACCAAAAGGCACAATTTAAAAATATGGGGATGTAATTTAGGTTTGAGATGAGGATAAATGTATTTCCTCAGTGGGCTGTTAACTTTTGGAATTTTCTGCCATAGAGGGCTGAGGAGGCTCAGTGCTTGAGTATGTTGAAGGTAGAGATTGACAGATTTCTGATTACAATTGGCATACCATTAGCAGGGTTTGGGGTGGTGAAAGGTACTGAAGTGTATTGATCATGATTAGAACCAGCTGAAGCTCAATGACTGAGATCCTTGATTGAGGTTGTTAACCTGGGTCAAAAGGTGTAGCACTGGAAAAGCACAGTAGGTCAAACAGCATCTGAGGAGCAGGAGAGTTGATGATTTGGGCATAAACCCTTCATCAGGAATGTGGAGGGGGAAGGGGGCTAAGAGATAAATATGGGTGGGGTGGGGAAGAAGGTAGGTAGGAAGGCAATAGGTGGGTGCAGGTGGGGATTAATTGTGATACTCAATGGAGAGGTTGGAGCTGATTGGTGGGAAGACAAATGGACAAGTAGGACAGGTCAAGAGGGTGGTGCCAGGTTGGAGGATTGGCTCTGGAATGAGGGGGGGGGGAGGGGAGATATGGAAACTAGCGAAATTGATGTTGATGCCATGTAGTTGAAAGGTCCCAAGGCAGAAGATGAGGCATTCTTCCTCCAGTTGTTGTGTGGCTTGGATTTGTTGGTAGAGGAGACCCAGGACTTGCATGTCCTTGGGGGATTAGGAAGGGGAGTTGAAGTGGTTGGCCACAGGGCAGTGGGATTGTTTAGTGCATGTATCATAGAGACATTCCCTGAAATGCTCTGTGTGTTGGCGTCCCGTCTCCCTGATGTAGAGGAGACCGCATCAAGAGCAATAGATGCAGTAGGTGAGGTAGCTGGATGTTCAGGAAAATCTCTACTGAATGAGAAAACATCCTTTGGGACCTTGGACTCTGATTCTCCACCGTCTGCAGTCTTCACTTTCTCCTAGTTGTTAACTTGGGCCAACCAGGAAGCCCTGACTGACCAACATAACCAGGAGATCACATGCATGCACACAACATGGGTGCTGGGGAAAAATATAAACATCAAAACTGTTAGGTGGTAGTTGGGGGTGAATTTTTTTAAAAAAAGGAAAAAGTATAACCAGGAAATTTAGTGTCTCCTCAGTTTAGGGGACTGACTCTGCTGGCTGGGCCACAGTCAGTGTGTTACTACTACTGTTGATTTCAGCTTTTTTTTGGAGGAAACCTGATTCCTGAACTGGCTGGATTATGTAGCCAGTTTGTTAACTGGTATTCCTTTTTTATTGGGGATTGATTTCTAACTCTCTGATCTATACAATGTGTTTCAGATGTAATTCAGTTCTCATTAGGAAACTGTTATTTCACTGGCTGGTTGCAGCCTGTGTGTTAGTCTTTTTTCTTTTACTTTGAGAAAACGACAATGTAAAAAAAAAGCAAAAGAAAATATAAAAAGGGATTGAAATGAATGCCATTTGCAGCCTTCACAAAACACAATATATCTTTTATTCTGTGCACTGCCTGTAAAAATAAATAAATAGAAAAGTGTAAATCTAAAATGGAGAAAAAAAATTGACAGGGATTTAGAATCTGCTCAGTTCAGGAGACTGACTCTGAGCTGTCTGGCCACAACCAGTGCACGGTGCACATGTAAGTAAAGGAGAAAGTGGGGACTGCAGATGCTGGAGATCAGGGTCGAGAAGTGTGGTGCTGGAAAAGCGCAGCAGGGTCAGGCAGCATTTGAGGAGCAGGACAGTCAACGCTTTTCCAGCACCACACTTTTCGACATGTAAATATCAGCTTTTGTGCAGTAATTTCAGTTTTGAAGTATTGATCAGTCATGATCATATTGAATCATCAATGGGTTGAGTGGTGTACTCAAGTTCCTATGCACAGTTTCAGTCTCCATTTTTAAGAAAGATGTATTTGGATTGGAGGCAGTGTAGTGAAGCTTTGTTTCTTATTTGAGACAATTGTCCTACATTGAGAAACTGGGAGAACTGTGTCTACAATCTCTGGGCTTTAGAAGGAGAAGACAATCACATTAAAATGTTCAAAATTATGAACAGGCTTGAGAGGGCAAGTTAAAAGAATGATCACAGTGTCAGGATAAGGGACCATTAATTACGGATCTGATGAAAAATTTCACCATTCAAAAGAAATCTTTGGGATTCTCTGCCCAGAGGGTTAAATACAGTGCTGAATATATTTAAGGCTGAGGTGGACAGATTTTTAAACATTTAGGAAACATTGGATGTGGGGTTGAGCTGGAAAATGAAATTGAGGCTAAGGAGCAGTCATGATCATATTGAATGATAGAGCAGGCTGGAGGAACCACATGGGCTATTCATGTTCCGATTTGCTATCATTTTTATGATGTCCCGGCCATTGTGATATGGATGTACTGCTGAAGTGAGCCTGCAGTATGAGGCAGAGTAGATGAACTAAGTTGCTTCTGCATAAATCCAGCATAGGCACAGTATACAGTATTACTTTGCCTCTGCCATATGATTGTATGATTCTAATTGTTTTAAGAGAAACCCTCAAGAAATATTAACTCATCAGGATAACATACCTAATCAAAAACTAAAATTCAACTATTTTGGTATACACATTTCTTCTCTATTTCACATTGGAGCTCCGAGATCTTTTTCAAAATTTATATAAAATCTGGAGTAAATTTGGATACAGCTCAATCAGCTACAATATTTTTGACAAGGATTAGGAAGGGATTTAATGTGAAGTGTAATGTGGCAGACAGCAAATGTATGCGAGGTATTTTTATTATATCGTCAGTGATGTCCTATGGCATAGCCCGCAATGAGTTGACAAGTATTGAGTGTGGCAATATGGATGTTATGCAACACAAAAACAAGGCAGCCCCCACCCTCTCCCAATCCCAGCATGAGGTAGCTCACCGGAGTAGGCTCAAGGGGTTGAATTGCCTTCTGCTAATCCTAGTTCTCATGTAGTTTATATTGGCCAATGTATGGTAGTAAAATGAAGCCAGTTAGGAATACCACACAAGATCTATGATTTACATTTGGGACAATGGGTTAGCAGAGAAGTGTTTAAATCTTCAAGGTTTGGGACATGGGCATCAGGGAGTGAAATGTAGATGTGTTTATGATAAGTGGTCTTGCTATTCTTTTATGTATATGATGTCTGCACTTGTTTTTCCTGAAGCAGTCAACACTAGTCTTGGCAGCCTAAAAACAAACCAAGATTGGAAAGTAGTGCCTGCAACAGGCAGAAGCCACCTTATGAAAGGTGTAATAGTTGTGTAAGGCATAGGTAAGGGACAGCTTTTATTGGATTGTCCATAGGCTGGCACAGTGCCTGGGTGGTTAGTACTGCTGTCCCATAGCACCAGGGATCCAGGTTTGATTCCACCGTCGAGTGGGTTTACGCATTTTCCCTGTGTCTGTGTCAGTTTCCTCTGGGTACTCCAGTGCAGATTAGGTGGATTGGCCATGTTAAATTATCCAGTGTCCATGGATGTGCAGGTTAGGTGGATTAGCCATGGGAAATGTAGGGTTACAGGAGTAGGAATACAGGAATGTGGATCAGGGTGGGATGCTCTTCGGAGGGTCAGTGGCGACTCAATAGGCTGAATGGTCTGCTTCCACACAACGGATTTTATGATTATGGTGAGTGGCACACTTTTTGTCAGACATTCAGAGACATTCCAACTGTTTGCCATTTTGGAACTCTTACAGAGCAGCATCAGTGCCCAAAACAGTACTTAACTGTTCCCATTGAGACTCCACTTTGAAGCTTATAAAAGGCCATAACCGTAGATGAGGGTTGAAGTGGTGGTGGGGTCAGAAAATGGGCGTGGAGAGCCAAGAGATCAGGTATTGCTGTCTATCCGGAGGAGAAAGTGAGGTCTGCAGATGCTGGAGATCAGAGCTGGAAATGTGTTGCTGGAAAAACGCAGCAGGTCAGGCAGCATCCAGGGAACGGGAGAATCGACTTTTCGGGCATAAGCCCTTCTTCAGGAATGAGGAAAGTTTGTCCAGCAGGCTAAGATAAAAGGTAGGGAGGAGGGACTTGGGGGAGGGGCGTCGGAAATGTGATAGGTGGAAAGAGGTCAAGGTGAGGTTGATAGGTCAGACTGGGGTGGGGGGCGGAGAGGTCGGGAAGAAGATCTCAGGTTAGGAAGGCGGTGCTGAATTTGATGGATTTGACTGAGACAGGGTGGGGGGAGGGGAAATGAGGAAACTGGTGAAATCCGAGTTCATCCCTTGTGGTTGGAGGGTTCCTAGCCAGAAGATGAGGCGTTCTTCCTCCAACCGTCATTTCCTAGCCGGAAGATGAGACTCCTCCATCATCAGAACTACACTGCCCCCACCCCCACCTTTTCCTCCGCTACATCGATGACTGTATCGGCGCCGCCTCGTGCTCCCACGAGGAGGTTGAACAGTTCATCCACTTCACCAACACCTTCCACCCCGACCTCAAATTCACCTGGACAGTCTCAGATTCCTCCCTCCCCTTCCTCGACCTTTCTATTTCTATCTCAGGCGACCGAATCAACACGGACATCTACTACAAACCGACCGACTCCCACAGCTACCTGGACTACACCTCCTCCCACCCTGCCCCCTGTAAAAACGCCATCCCATTCTCCCAATTCCTTTGACTCCGCCGCATCTGCTCCCAGGAGGACCAGTTCCAAAAACGCACAACCCAGATGGCCTCCTTCTTCAAGGACCGCAATTTCCCTCCCGACGTGGTCGACGATGCCCTCCACCGCATCTCTTCCACTTCCCGCTCCTCCGCCCTTGAACCCCGCCCCTCCAACCGCCACCAGGACAGAACCCCACTGGTCCTCACCTACCACCCCACCAATCTCCATGTACAGCGCATCATCCGCCGTCATTTCCGCTACCTCCAAACGGACCCCACCACCAAGGATATATTTCCCTCCCCTCCCCTATCAGCATTCCGTAAAGACCACTCCCTCCGTGATTCCCTCGTCAGATCCACACCCCCCACCAACCCAACCTCCACTCCCGGCACCTTCCCCTGCAACCGCAGAAGGTGCAAGACTTGCGCCCACACCTCCCCCCTCACCTCCTTCCAAAGCCCCAAAGGAAACTTCCATATCCGCCACAGATTCACCTGCACCTCCACACATATCAGCTATTGCATCCTCTGCACCCGATGTGGCCTCCTCTATATTGGGGAGACAGGCCGGCTACTTGCGGAGCGTTTCAGAGAACACCTCTGGGACACCCGGACCAACCAACCCAACCACCCTGTAGCTCAACATTTCAATTCCCCCTCCCACTCCACCAAGGATATGCAGGTCTTTGGACTCCTCCATCGTCAGACCACAACAAAACGATGGTTGGAGGAAGAACGCCTCATCTTCCGGCTAGGAACCCTCCAACCACAAGGGATGAACTCGGATTTCACCAGTTTCCTCATTTCCCCTCCCCCCACCCTGTCTCAGTCAAATCCATCAAATTCAGCACCGCCTTCCTAACCTGAGATCTTCTTCCTGACCTCTCCGCCCCCACCCCAGTCTGACCTATCACCCTCACCTTGACCTCTTTCCACCTATCACATTTCCGACGCCCCTCCCCCAAGTCCCTCCTCCCTACCTTTTATCTTAGCCTGCTGGACAAACTTTCCTCATTCCTGAAGAAGGGCTTATGCCCGAAACATCGATTCTCCTGTTCCCTGGATGCTGCCTGACCTGCTGCGCTTTTCCAGCAACACATTTCCAGCTATTGCTGTCTATCCTGAAGGCTTTTTAAATTAAAAACACTGGGCTTCTCAGGACATGAATCAGACTTCAGAAATTGGCCAGTTAGGACAGACATATTGTGAGGAGATAAAGTGGCCTTGAGCTTGGTCAGAGTTCAGTGGCAATCACTGCTGCATCGGAGCCTGTGATTGCAACATTCCAGGCTACAATCCCACATGGAGTAGCAACCCACATTTTAGGAAGCTGTGGCTTGGAATTGGGGCTGACTCGAGCAGAATTTAAACCCTCAAAGTGTTTTGCAATTATTCAAATAATAATTGAAATAAGCCAAAGTTTCAGTGTATGACATTGTAGCATTTTTTACTGATGTCTTGGAGCATTTTTTCAATTCAGCTATTATTTTTACTAAATTGAGTCACAAGCTCGACACTGGACTGCACTGCACCCATTAAAAGAGATCCAACATGATATCACCTGTATGATCATTCTGTGCCAGAAGTCCATGCTCATCATGGTAGAAACAATTCTTCCAAAAACATCAGAAGCATAGACCTAAAGCAGGCATTAGGTGTAATACATAAGTGTCAAGATTGGAGTGGTGCTGGGAAAGCACAGCAGGTCGGGCAGCATCCGAGGAGCAGGAAAATCGACGCTTCAGGTAAAAGCCCTTCATCAGGAATGAGTAGGTCATACATAAGTGGTCTAGCTTTGGTTTGAAAGTCCCCTGTGTGAATTAAGCTTTGTTGCTTTTGCTGAATGCCAGCATAAAGGTACATCTGATCTGATAACTTACTATGGAAGCTAGAGGAGTGAGAATCTTGCTTCACATAAAACGTCTGAACTACAGTGAGTCACCATTTCACTGACCACACCAACTCTGGGCTTTCTTAAGAATCTCAGTTGCCACCTCAGCTAATCAATCTTGATGTAACTTGCCCCCACCCACCCCCCAAACCGAGTAGGGGGCCACTTGAACTTGATATATTGAGGGCATGTTCCTAGGCTATTAGCTAAGCTAGAGATAGCTCAGAAGTTTAAGTTCATTATCAATGAGCAGAGGGTTCCACTGAGTAACACTGACACAAAGGCCAATGGTTTTGTTACATCAGGGGTAGAGTTTCAGAGTGGGTCAGCACAGAAAGACTCCTTTGGTACATCCTGGCTCAGTGCCAGGGCAAATATCATTGCTCTATGAAGTTTCCAATATATCTGGCCCACTGTAATTCTGGAATTTTAATGTGATAAATCCAATTTTACTTGCCAGTTGTTTGGAAAAGTGGACTTTGGAAAGTAAATTTAAACAACTTGACTGGTAAGTGTTTTTTTTTATTCTGCAAGGTTGCAAGTGAATTGGGAAAATTAATAGTTGTGGCATAATTTTTAAGTATTTTCCCTCCTGTATCCATTCAGCAATATTTGAAGTTTGGCCTCATCAAAGTATTCTGCTTTTTCTTTTTCGTTGACTTCCAATGCTTTACACCATTTTTTCTTGCATTTTCCCAATCCTCTGGAAGATATTCTTTATAAATGCTGCATAAGTTCTCTGTTACAGCTACCTGACACAATGCTCATCTGCTGTTCCTTCAGCTTACTATTGCATTGCTTAAAGCCTTTAGGCTTGCAAATTGATAACTTCCGAACCCTACCCTCAGCGCAGCAACCTTTCTTACATTTGAGTTGTACTCAATGTCAAGTGGTATGTGATAGTTTAGATGCAATCAAGCCGATATGTAGTTAGAACTTAGAAAATAGAACATTACAGTGCAGTACAGGTCCTCCGGCCCTGGCTATTGTGCCAACCTGTGAAATTAATCTGATGCCTATCTGAGCTACACCGTACCTTTATTATCTATATGTATGCTCAATGTCCATTTAAATGTCCTAATGTCATCAAGTCTACTACTGTTGTAGGCAAGCCATTCCACACCCCTGCTACTTTGAGTAAAGAAACTACCTCTGACATCTGTCCTATATCTATCACCCCTCAATTTAAAGAAACATACCCTCATGTCAGCCTTCACCATCTGAGGAAAAAGGCTCTCACTGTCCACCCTATCTCTGAAAGTTGCCACCCAGGTAAATAGTGCGGTGAGGAAGGCATATGGCGTACTGGCTTTTATTGGTAGAGGAATTGAGTTCCGGAGTCCTGAGGTCATGATGCAGTTGTATAAGACTCTGGTACGGCCGCATCTGGAATATTGTGTGCAGTTTTGGTCGCCATACTATAGGAAGGATGTGGAGGCATTGGAACGGGTGCAGAGGAGGTTTACCAGGATGTTGCCTGGTATGGAAGGAAAATCGTATGAGGAAAGACTGAGGCACTTGGGGCTGTTTTCACTAGAGAAAAGAAGGTTTAGGGGTGACTTGATTGAGGTGTACAAGATGATTAGGGGGTTAGATAGGGTCGACAGTATGAACCTTTTCCCGCGTATTGAGTCGGGTATTACAAGGGGGCATAGCTTTAAATTAAGGGGGGGTAGATATAGGACTGATGTTAGGGGTAGGTTCTTCACTCAGCGAGTCGTTAGTTCATGGAATGCCCTGCCAGTAACAGTGGTGGACTCTCCCTCTTTATGGGCATTTAAGAGGGCATTGGATAGGTATATGGAGGATAGTGGGTTAGTGTAGTTTAGGTGGGCTTGGATCGGCGCAACATCGAGGGCCCAAGGGCCTGTACTGCGCTGTATTCTTCTATGTTCTATGTTCTATGTTCTATCTAACCCTTTGATTATCTTATTTGTCTCAATTAAGCCACCTCTCAACCTTCCTCTCTCCAATGAAAACAGCCTCAGTTCCCTCAGCCTTCCCTCGTAAGACCTTTCTCCCATACCAGGCAACATCCTAGTAAATCTCCTCTGAACCCTTTCCAAAGCCTCCACATCCTTCCTATAATGCGATGACCAGAACTGTACACAATATTCCAGGTATGGCCTTACCAGTGTCTTGGACATCTGAAGCATGACCTTCTGGCTCCGAAACTCAATCCCCCTAACAATAAACACCAACACACCATATGCCTTCTTAACAATCCTATCAACCTGGGTGGTAATTTTCAGAGATTTATGCATGTGGGCACTGAGATCTCTCAGTTCATCAACACTGCCAAGAGGTTTACCATTAGCCCAGTACTCTGCATTCCTGTTATTTTTTCTGAAGTGAACTACGTCACACTTTTCCGCATTAAACTCCATTTGCCACTTTCCCACCCAGCTCTACATCTTATATATGTCCCTCTGTAACCTATAACGTCCTTCTGCACTACCCACAATTCTGCCTACCTTAGTGTCATCCACAAATTTACTAACCAATCCTTCTACGCTCACATCCAGATCATTTATAAAAATGACAAACAGCAGTGGCCCCAAAACAGATCCTTATAGCACACCACTGGTAACTGAGCTCCAGGATGAACATTTCCCATCAACCACCACCCTCTGTCTTCTTTTAGCTAGCCAGTTTCTGATCCAAATCGCTAATTCACCTTTAATCGCAAAACTCTGTATTTTGTGTAATAGTCTATCATGTGGAACATTATCAAATGCCTTACTGGTGTCCAGATACACCACATCAACCTCTTTACCTTTATCCACTTGTTTTGTCACCTTTTCGAAGAACTCAATAAGGTGAGTTAGGCATGACCTATTCTCCACAAAACTGTATATACTATCTCTAATAAAATTATTCCATTCCACATGATTATAAATCCTATTTCTTCTAACCTTTTCCAACACCTCCCGCAGCAGCTGTTCCTTAAAAAAACTCCACATTTCAAGTGTGTCCATCCCCTGAGGTTTCCTTCCCCATCCTTTGCATCCTAAATCTTGCCTAATTGCATCATAATTGCCTTTTCCCCAGTTATCTCTATTTCCTTGTGGTATATAGTAAACATAACTGAATTGTGGTCACTATCGCCAAAGTGTTCACCTACCTCCAAATCTAACGCCTGGCCGGGTTAATTGCCCAGTACCAAATCAAATATGGCATCAGACCATGTTGGCCGGTCTACATTCTGTTAGAAAACCCTCTTTACCGTATTGAACAAAAACTGATCCATCTGGACTACTTGAACTATAGTATTCCCAGTCAATATTGGGGAAGTTAAAGTCTTCCATAACAACTACCCCTGTTACTCTCGCTCCTATCAAGAATCATCTTTGCTATCCTTTCCTCTACATCCCTGGAACAATTCTGAGGCCTATAGCAAACTCCCAACAGGGTGACCTCCCCTTTCCTGTTTCTAACCTCAGCCCAAACCATGCCCCCCTCCCCTTTTACCATCTTCTCTGTTCTTGCTGAAACATTTAAATCCCGGAACCTGCAATAATCATTCCTGTTCCTCCTATAGCCATGTCTCTGAAATGGCTATAACATCGAAATCCCAGGTACCAACCCATGCTGCAAGTTCACAAATCTTATTCCGGATGCTCCTGGCATTGAAGTACACACATTTCAAACCAACATCCTGATTGCCGGTGACCTCCTGCGACCTTGTAAACCTATCCCTGATCTCACAGAAATGAAATGAACACTCATTAGGGTGATTGATTAGCTCTTAGTTTATTAAAGACATTAAGACACAAGTTCTGAAACAGAAGTTTCAACACAATAGATTTTTCTGTTAACCAAAGCAGACTAACCGCCAGGCAGAGTCATAGCACTGTATACAGTACACGCAGCACATGAAGTCTTTAAAGGTGAACTCTCTTTAAGACAAGTATACATAAGACAAAAGCACACTAAAATGAAGGATTCTTACAGTTCATGATTTAGATGTTTCAGCAAGAACAGAGAAGATGGTAAATCTAACCTGAGACGTTAAAACCTAGAGATGATATGTACCTTATGGGAAGTAATAGTTGTACTTATCATTGTTATGTACTCAAGTTATTTAAATCTGATTAACAATACACCAGACTGCTGCAATTGACGTGCCTGTAATGTGTTCTTACTGACTGAGAAATTGCCAAAAATCCCCGGATCTTAGAAGGAGTTGTACAGATGGTCAACATGGAATTGAAGACCCCTGTATCGAACACAGCCTCGACATTCCTGACTACAATATACTTCTCGCTAAATCATTGATGAAAATTCCAATTAAACAATTAATCCCTTGGAGGATTTAAATGCTTGGTTTCAATGACATTCATTATTTTCTCTATTTTCTTCCTTCCTAGTTTTCGAAAGCTCATAAGCTTATGCCTACTCTTGGCCAGTAAAGTAATCAAAAATCTGCATGCCCTCATTCTCATCCCTGCATCAGTATTGCATTATGATGTTCTGCACAAGTTATTTTCTCACTCGTGGATTGTCCCATGGATAATGATGTAGTTATTTACACCTGTGGTTCACACTGTGACTAAGAACCCAAGAAAACTAGCAAAGAGTATCACAGACCAGGCTGGCGTTCTTAATTTCCGAAGAAAATTTATAACATAACTTGTTTGATTTTAAAGTTGCCAGGCACCTTGCTGTGAACTTCCAGCATTTTCTATATTTAAATCAGATCTCCAACACTTGAAACTCATGTTTTTAATTTTACTCTTCAAATTTCCATTAGCCTGTGTCCATGAGGAATTAAACTGAAACTTTAACATATATTCCAAACTTAATATCATCCAAAACTCTGCTGTCCACGTCTTAGCTCACACCAATAATGTTCCAGACTCCTCTCACCCTTATGTTTTTCAGCCTATATTAGCTCCCAGTCCAGATTATCTTGATTTTAAAACTCTCATCCTTTTATTCAAATCCTCCACAAGCCTCACGTCCTCCCTATATCTGTAACTTCCTCCAGCCTCACAATTATCCAGAATATCCACACTGGTGTATTTCTGGAATTTCATGCATCCCCAGTTTTAACCACTCAAATACAACATACGTCTGACTTCTGGAATTATCTTATAATCATCTCTCACTTTGGTTCTTTGTAGTGCAACAGTTTTCCATTCTCTGTTAAAACCTTTAAGTTTATTTCACTGAGGTTGTCATCCAACTTCCTTTAAAAATTCTTCATTGCCTCCACTTCCACCACCCACATAGGTAACAAGTTCCAGGTCATTATCAGTAAATGCATAAAAGGTTCTCCATGCAATTCTCAATCAAAATCTAAAGTTTGTGCCTCTTAGCCTTTTGACCTTCAGCTAATAGGAACAGCTTTTCTTTTTCAATTCTTTATAAAATCCTACCACTTGGCTAACTCTCACCTTCCTCCAAACTTACGTCAAGATTGAGCTTTCAAGCTCATTACCTAATTTTTATCTTCCTCTTGCCCATGCCCTGTGGTTTTCTTGTAAAACACCTTCAAAACATTCAGCTACATGTTCTACATGTTCGTATAAAAGGACAAGTTGGTGTTGCAATTATTTCTTAGCTTTGTTTACACTCGGCTTCAATTGTAGTCCCTGGTAACTTATTCCATAAATCAATTAGCCTTTTCCTTTATATTTTTTGCTTGATTTCCCTTCTAAGTGCCAACTTTCTAATTTTTAACTTCTGTCCCATAACGTTAAAACACGAAACTGTGAAAAATTTGCCCGAATCACTTTGTTTGACCTCTTTTAGTTAAATCACCTCAGAATTTCCTCTTTAACCTTTCCTTACAAATTCAATGCTTACAACTTCCTCACCCAATTTTTCTGCAAGGCAGTAATGTACTCCCCTATATTTCCCATCACTAAATAGCCAGAACGGTGTTCAGAAAGTGTAATTAGACTTATTTTACTGACAAGTTCTCTTTTTCCTTTCTGAAACTGCATCAAATCAAATATGACCCAATGTTTCTGAATGAAAAAACAGGATGTTCAAAAAGAAAAGCATTTTGTGTGGCCCACATGTGATTCCAGTCCTACACCAACGTGATTGATTCTTAACTTGATCTCCCAAGTGACTTAGCAAGCTATCCAGTTGCACAAGAGACATGTAACAAATGTCAGCCTTGCCAACAATGCAAATTCATTAAAAAATGAAACATTGGAAAATTATATTAAATTGAAAGAAATCTAAACACTCTATGTAACAAGCAGGCAACGATCTGCATTTAGGGATGGGAAACTACTTCATAGTGCACCAGAACACAGGCATGGGAAAGTCTTTGTGTTAATATTTTTGTTTAGTTTGAAGACAACAACCATGATATCAATGTGGAGCTGGCAAAGGTGTAGGAGAGCCTGGTAACAAGTGAAGAACCTGGCTAGGTGATTGGCCCAAAAATTGATGACAATATTTGCATCTTTGGAGTTTTTCATTCTTCATCTGAATTTTGAAATTTATCTTTCATTCATCGCAACACAATAAATAATAATTCCATTGCTCGGTCTGGTTAAAATCTATGTCAACTGGCCAGCTCTTACAGTAATGACATGATTTCCAATCATTGGATCTGTCCTGAAGCAAGAGATGAGGATAGGTTAATCAACAAGAAGGATTGAAGGATATGTTCTTCCAGGGCCTTGGAGAGTAATGGTATAGTGTTACTGATGCCACTAGTGGAGTGGTACCATCAAGGAAGTGGAATTATAATGAGACTATTTAATCCAGAAACCCAGGTAATGTTATAAGGACTTGGTTTTGAATCTCACCATGGCAGATGGTGGAATTTGAGTTCAATTTTTAAAAATCGAATTAAGGGCAGCACAGTGGCTCAGTGTTTAGCACCGCTGCCTTAAAGCACTAGGGACCCAAATTCCATTCCAGTCTTGGGTGACTGTGTCAAGTTTATATGCTCTCCTTGTGGATTTCCACTTGGTGCTCCAGTTTCCTCCCATACTCCAGAGAGTATGGGCCCCAGCTATGCCTGTCTCTTTGTTGGCTACATAGAACAGAGTCGATCTTCCGTAATTATACTGGCACCGCTCCCCACCTCTTCCTCCACTACATTGATGACTGCATTGACGCCACCTCGTGGTCCCAAGAGGAGGTTGAGCAATTCATCAACTTCACCAACACATTCCACCCTGACCTTAAATTTACCTGGACCATCTCTGACACCTCCCTGCCCTTCCTGGACCTCTCCATCTCCATTAATGACGACCGACTTGATACTGACATTTTTTACAAACCCACCGACTCCCACAGCTACCTGGATTACACCTCTTCCCACCCTATCTCTTGCAAAAATGCCATCCCATATTCCCAATTCCTCCACCGTATCTGCTCCAAGGAGGACCAGTTCCACCACAGAACACACCAGATGGCCGCTTCCTTTAGAGACCGCAATTTCCCTTCCCACGTGGTTAAAGATGCCTTCCAACGCATCTCGTCCACGTTCCGCACCTCCACCCTCAGACCCCACCCCTCCAACCATAACAAGGACAGAACGCCCCTGGTGCTCACCTTCCACCCTACCAACCTTCGCATAAACCAAATCATCAGCCGACATTTCCGCCGCCTCCAAACGGACCCCACCACCAGGGATATATTTCCCTCCCCACCCCTTTCCGCCTTCCGCAAAGACCGTTCCCTCCGTGACTACCTGGTCAGGTCCACGCCCCCCCTAAACCCACCCTCCCATCCTCGCACCTTCCCCTGCCACCGCAGGAATTGCAAAACCTGCGCCCACACCTCCTCCTTCACCTCTATCCAAGGCCCTAAAGGAGCCTTCCACATCCATCAACGTTTTACCTGCACATCCACTAATATCATTTATTTTATCCGTTGCTCCAGATATGGCATTGAGGGTGAGTTGGAGGTATGGCATTGAGGGTGAGTTGGAGGTTTGGATTAGGAGTTGGCTGGCTGGAAGAAGACAGAGGGTAGTAGTTGATGGCAAAGGTTCATCTTGGAGTGCCGTCACTAGCGATGTTCCGCAAGGATCTGTTTTGGGACCATTGCTGTTTGTCATTTTTATAAATGACCTGGAGGAGGGGTTAGAAGGTTGGGTGAGCAAGTTTGCGGATGATACGAAAGTCGGAGGAGTTGTTGACAGTGAGGAAGGATGTGGCAGGTTACAGCGGGATATAGATAAGCTGCAGAACTGGGCAGAAAGGTGGCAAATGGAGTTCAATGTAGCTAAGTGTGAGGTGATTCACTTTGGTAAGAGTAACAAAAAGATGGGGTACTGGGCTAATGGTCGGATACTTGGTAGTGTGGATGATCAGACGGATCTTGGTGTCCATGTACACAGATCTTTGAAAATTGCCACCCAGGTAAATAGTGCGGTGAAGAAGGCATATGGCGTACTGGCTTTTATTGGTAGAGGAATTGAGTTCCGGAGCCCTGAGGTCATGTTGCAGTTGTATAAGACTCTGGTACGGCCACATCTGGAGTATTGTGTGCAGTTTTGGTCGCCATACTATAGGAAGGATGTGGAGGCACTGGAACGGATGCAGAGGAGGTTTACCAGGATGTTGCCTGGTAGGGTAGGAAGGTCGTATGAGGAAAGGCTGAGGCACTTGGGGTTGTTTTCATTGGAGAAAAGAAGGTTTAGGGGTGACTTGATAGAGGTGTACAAGATGATTAGGGGTTTAGATAGGGTCGACAGTGAGAATCTTTTTCCACGTATGGAGTCAGCTATTACAAGGGGGCATAGCTTTAAATTAAGGGAGGTAGGTATAGGACAGATGTTAGGGGTAGGTTCTTTACTCAGCGAGTCGTGAGTTCATGGAATGCCCTGCCAGGAGCAATGGTGGACTCTCCCTCATTATGGGCATTTAAGCGGGCATTGGATAGGCATATGGAGGATAGTGGGCTAGTGTAGGTTAGGTGGGCTTGGATCAGCGCAACATCGAGGGCCGAAGGGCCTGTACGATGCTGTATTCTTCTATGTTCTATGTTCTATGTAGATGCAGTCTCCTCTACATTGGGGAGACTGGATGCCTCCTAGCAGAGCGCTTTAGGGAACATCTCCGGGACACCCGCACCAATCAACCACACCGCCCTGTGGCCCAACAGTTTAACTCCCCCTCCCACTCTGCTGAGGACATGGAGGTCCTGGGCCTCCTTCACCGCCGCTCCCTCACCACCAGACACCTGGAGGAAGAACGCCTCATCTTCCACCTCGGAACACTTCAACCCCAGGGCATCAATGTGGACTTCAACAGTTTCCTCATTTCCCCTTCCCCCACCTCACCCTAGTTCCAAACTTCCAGCTCAGCACTGTCCCCATGACTTGTCCTTCCTGCCTATCTTCTTTTCCACCTATCCACTCCATCCTCCTCCCTGACCTATCACCTTCATCCCCTCCCCCACTCATCTGTAGTACTCTATGCTACTTTCTCCCCACCCCCACCCTCCTCGAGCTTATCTCTCCACGCTTCAGGCTCTCTGCCTTTATTCCTGATGAAGGGCTTTTGCCCAAAACGTCAATTTTACTGATCCTCCAATACTGCCTGAACTGCTGTGCTCTTCCAGCACCACTCATCCAGAATCTGGTTTCCAGCATCTGCAGTCATTGTTTTTACCTAAGTTGTTCATAGTGTCCAGGGATGTGCAGGCTAGGTGGATTAGCCATAGAAAATGCAAGATTGTAGAGATAGGGAAAGGGGCTGGTCTGGGTGAAATGCTGTTTGATAGGTTGGTGCAGACTTGATGGGCTCAATGGCCTCTTTCCTCACTGTAGGGATTATAAGAGTCTAATGATGACCATCATTCTTGAAAAAGCCCATCTGGTTCACTGATGTCCTTACCTGATCTGCCCAACATATGACCCCAAACTCACAGCATTGTGGTTGACTGCCCTCTGGGAAATTAGGGATGAACAATAAATACTGGCTTAGCTGGTGATTTCCACATCCTGCAAGTAAATTTTGAAAATGCTCAGTGTTGGTTATTTCAACAATCAGAGCTTTGGCTCTGAGAAAGGAAATGTCCTGGAGTTTTGCACGCAATAAAAATGTAACCATTTTGGAGTCTTGAAATTGTTTGGTGATTAACATGAGAACATTTCTTCATGGTCTGGAGAAACAAACCAACAATATTCGACACAAACCTGGCAGCAGTTTACAATTACAACATTTAAAAGGCATCTCAATGGGTAGATGAATAAAAAGGGTTCAGAGGGATATGGGCCAAATGCTGGCAAATGGGACTAGGTCAGATTGGGATGTCTCATCAGCGTGGATGAATTGTACCAAAGGGTCTGTTTCTGTGCTGTATGACTCCATGACTCAGTGAAAGCATCAACCAGGAATTCGCTGAGTGAAGCCAAGTATTTTCTACTCAAACTTTCCCCTTTAGGCTATTGTAAATACTACGTTTAATGCCTAATGCCTTCTTAAGAACGTGAGATGGCACACACATTCCAAATTTCTGCAGGACCATGCATTGCAGTCCTGTTTAAATAAATTGTCATTTTCCTCACATTACAGTAACAGGCATTTAACTCTGAACTTGCCAATCACAACCCCACTTTCAGGTGTAATAGAGTGCAGGTAAACTTGTGCATATTTTAAATGAGTAAAAGCCAAAAGGAGTGCATAGCCAAGGTGAATCAGAAACTGGGCACGTGGGAGTGATGCACCAGCTTCATTGTAAATAACTTGGCCGTTAGGTATGAAGCACTCTTAATGTTGCCTAATATGTCACAGATCTGACTTATAACCTACCTTTACGTCTTGCACTCACCCAAACCATTTTCACTTTAACTGGAGACAGAAAATGAACTATGTCTGGAGGGAAGCAATGTGCAAACCTCTAGATATCCTCCAGTATCCACATTTCCCTCATCCTGATTGCCACCTTTCTAGATGCACCACAGGACAGATTTTGTGGTCCTTAAACAACACCAAGGAAGGAGATGGTGAAAAAAAAGCTGCTCAGCTTTGAAAGCTCTCTGGGACCTCACAGCATATACAGATGCAGAAATAGCCACAGAGCTGGGAGAAAAAGTATTGGATGTAATTTAATTGGGTGGCACGGTGGCTCAGTGGTTAGCACTGGTGCCTCACAGCATCAGGGACAGAGGTTCGATTCCAGCCTCAGGCTACTGTCTGTGTGGAGTTTGCACATTCTCCTCGTGTCTGTGTGGGTTTTCTCCAGGTGCTCCGGTTTCCTCACACAGTCCAGAGATGTGCCAGTCAGGTGAATTGGCCATGCTAAATTGCCTGTAGTGTGAGGTGCACTAGTCAGAGGGCAATGGAACTGTGTAGATTACTCTTCGGAGGGTCAGTGTGGACTTGTTGGGCCGAAGGGTCTGGAGGGAATCTAATCTAACCTTAAAAATAATACTAAGGAAGAGCAAGATTAGGGGCAAAAATTGTCTTCATATAAGGACCAAATTTTAAACAGTCATTAATTTGATGGGGTCAGTTTTGATGCTGAGGCCCTGGATTCCAACATTAACTTTGCTTTTCTTTCTACAGATGCTGCCACATCTGTTGAGATTCTCCAGCACTTTCTACTTTTCTTTCAGATGTCCACCATCTGCAGTTCTTTGTTTTTATTGGATGGATTTGATGGGCATTCTCTGATTCAGGAAGCTTGAATCTGCAATGTTAGCAGCGGAAGTTCAGACCCACCAATGTACCTTCTCAGGACATTTAGGAATAACCAATAAATGCTTCTTTTACCAGCAACATCAACATCCAAAAACTGAAGAACAAACAGCAGGGATTTTGACTACAGTATTTGATCGGGGCCATGAATAAAATGTGAGTATGGCAGAGAGAAGAAGGTGAGCGAAATTCAATTTGTTTCCACTGTTCTCCTCCTCTGTCCATAACAGAGGTAGTTTTGAATTTATTTTCTTCTATTTTTCTTTTCCCTTTTAAAAATCGGCAGTGGTATATATCCCAAACTTTATTTGTGAAGGAGAGTTCTGGAGAAAAGTCATACCACACTTGAAACATTAACTCTATTTCTTCAGCATTCTCTGTGTTTGTTCCTGTTTGTGAAGTCCGATTTTAAAATGGCTTACTGCAAATTATTTAGGACTTTAAAAAAAGGATTTATTGCTGTATTCAAAACCATAACTGGGACAATGATTTGCAACAATTGTCCACACGCAGGCACACACAGAGACATGAGAAAAGAGAGAAGTTATACATTACAAAATACTTAAAGTCAAATGTTTTGGAATTACGTCAATTAAAGATTACAATAGGTCAATGTCCAGTGGTGCTTCTTTCAGTGAACTCTGCATATTGGTCACGTTCACAAGGACTCAGATGCAGTCGAATTGCTGGTGATGGTGCAGTAATTGTAAACTGGGGATTGGTTCACTTCACAAGTAAAATACAGTATTCTTTCCAGAAATTAGACTCTTGAGTGAGATTAAGATCAAAGGCAGCTATTAGCTAAGCATGGATCTACTGTCTGTTTTCTCTTTTTGTGTTACAAGCAGATTGAGAAAGAAGTCATAAACTGTAGATGATTGAAATAAACCACCAGTTTCAGTCAAGTGACTCCAACTTCTAGCTTAGCCATTCAATCAAATCGGGTGGTTTTTGATGTCCTAGCTGAAACATATCATGTTTTATGACAGATATCTACAGACTTATTAGCCATTTCATATGTAATGTGCTTCAATGGTTTCCTTTGGTCAGAACTCGCTGAGATAGATGTCTCGCCCACTATATATTTTATGTTGGCATAGTTGGAATTGTCATACAAATGATATGACATTCCAGAGTAGTCATGAGTTAGCATTTGTCCTGGTAGTTGCCAGAAACTTCTTGAAGCAGCCTACCTGCCCATTCTTTGTTCGACAGCAGACATCTTTTTTTTAATCTAGCAAGAGTCAATCCTTTTCAAAATAATTATATAAGATAATGTTAACTTTAAAGAAAACAATTCAGGACATGTCTGTCCTCTGGGCAATACATATTGATTAATTCATGAGATGTATAAAACATGTGCTGGTATATTCTTTCCTTAACATACATCCGCTCAACTAACAATTAGATTGCTCTCACGTTACAGTAAAACTGAAAGAATATGAATTATGATCTTTGAGTTGGCTTCTGACACATCCTGCTTCCACCAAAGCACTAACAAAATGAAACGTAAGCAATTTCTTGACTGTTTAATGTGTTCTGTTGGATAAATTACTATGAATTAATAAGATTGACATTCTCTAAAGTTTTACATAAACTTTGATTTATGTTTCTACTGCTGGCCACCATTTTCTGTGCAAAAGTTATTTATTAACTTTTCAGCCCATTAAGGTTCATGACCTCCACTCTCTACAAAATGTTCGACAACCACGTCACACATTGCATCAGCATTGCTCCCATCCTAACAACCTCAATATTCTTAAATCAACACAATATGAACTTGAATGGTGTCAGGGCCTTTAAAGGTGAAAACAACCTGATCGAATTCTTTAAAGACTATTTCCTGAACTTTAGGGTGGGTCATGGGGAGGACAAAATGGCAGATCAAAGACCTGACCCATGATTGCACAAACCTGAACAGAACTGTAGAATTTCTGGATCAGTGGTGCTCGAAGAGCACAGCAGTTCAGGCAGCATCCAACGAACAGCGAAATCGACGTTTCGGGTAAAAGCCATTCATCAGGAATAAAGGCAGTGAGCCTGAGGCGTGGAGAGATAAGCTAGGGGAGGGTGGGGGTGGGGAGAGAGTAGCATAGAGTACAATGGGTGAGTGGGGGAGGAGATGAAGGTGATAGGTCAGGGAGGAGAGGGTGGAGTGGATAGGTGGAAAAGGAGCTAGGCAGGTCGGACAAGTCCGGACAAGTCATGGGGACAGTGCTGAGCTGGAAGTTTGAAACTAGGATGAGGTGGGGAAAGGGGAAATGAGGAAGCTGTTGAAGTCCACATTGATGCGCTGGGGTTGAAGTGTTCCGAGGCGGAAGATGAGGCGTTCTTCCTCCAGGCGTCTGGTGGTGAGGGAACAGCGGTGAAGGAGGCCCAGGACCTCCATGCCCTTGGCAGAGTGGGAGGGGGAGTTGAAGTGTTGGGCCACGGGGCGGTGTGGTTGATTGGTGTGGGTGTCTCGGAGATGTTCCCTAAAACGCTCTGCTAGGAGGCGCCCAGTCTCCACAATGTAGAGGAGACCGCATCGGGAGCAACGGATACAATAAATCATATTAGTGGATGTGCAGGTAAAACTTTGATGGATGTGGAAGGCTCCTTTAGGGCCTTGGATAGAGGTGAGGGAGGAGGTGTGGGCACAGGTTTTACAGTTCCTGTGGTGGCAGGGGAAAGTGCCAGGATGGGAGGGTTGGTCGTAGGGGGGCGTGGACCTGACCAGGTAGTCACAGAGGGAACGGTCTTTGCGGAAGGCGGAAAGGGGTGGGGAGGGAAATATATCCCTGGTGGTGCTGGCCTGGTTCTATCTGATTCATGTACTTACTGCTTCACCAAAGTCTCAAGTGATTGAACAGTACAGAGAATGTTCAAAGTTGTCCGTGTATTCTTAGCATGAATACTGCAAAGAGTATGGGCATTGACAACATTCAGTAGTAGTACTGAAGATAGATGCTCCAGAACTAGCTGCCATTTGCTCTTCTTGTACATAGAGTCATAAAGTAATAGAGATGTATAGCATGGAAACAGAGCCTTCAGTCCAACTCATCCATGCCAACCAGATATCTTAAACTAATCAAGCTCCATTTGCCAACACTTGGCCCAAATCCTTCTAAACCCTTTCTATTCATAACCTTATTCAAATGCCTTTTACATGTTTCAAATGTACCAGTCTCCACCACTTCCTCTGGCAGCTCATTCCATATACGCACCATAAACTCTGAGAAAATGTTGCCCCATAGGTCCCTTTTAAATCTTTCCCCTCTCACCCTAAACCTCCGCCCTCTAGTTCTGGACTCCCCTACCCTGGGAAAAGATTTTGTCTATTTAGCCTATCCATGCCTGTCATGATTTGATAAACCTCAATAAAGTTACTTCTCAGCCTCTGATGCATCTTTAAAACACTCGCATCTACTAAACATGTAGAAAATCACTCAGGTACACCCAAAAAGCAAGATAATCCAATCAGACCATCTACCACACCATCAGACTACAGTCAATAATCAGCAAAGTGATGGGGGCAGCCTTCAACAGTGCTATATAATGATAGTGACTCAATACTAAACTGCTCTTTGACAATCATTTTGGGTTCTCCCTGAGTATTTTAAATTCTGACTCCATTACAGCCTTGTTCAAATATGGATAAAGGAACTGAACTTAAGGTAGGGCTGAAAGTGACTGCCCATGATACCAAGGCATCATTTCACCAAGTGTGGCATCAAGAAGTCCTCGTAAAACTGAGATCAATGGGAATCATGGAGAAACTTTCCAATAATTGGAATCATACCTGGCACAAAGGAAGATGGATGTAATTGTTGGAGGGCAATTGTCTTCATCCTAAGATATCAATGCAGGAGTTCCTCTTGATAATGTCTTAGAATTAATCATCTTTAGCAGCTCCCACCATCATAATGTCAGAGCGGAGATGTTCTCTGATCATCGCCCAATGTTCAGTACAGTCATAACTCCTCAAATATGGAAGCAATCTGTGTCAATATGAGCCTTCAACATTCATTCTCTCTCATCACCATCACCACAGTGCCAGCAGTATGAACCTTCCACAAGATGCACAGCGTAAACTCACCAAGATTCTTTAGACAGCACCTTCCAAACCCCTGATCTCTATCAATGAGAAGAGCGAGCTCAGGATATGCATAGGAACACCATTAACTCCAAGCCTGTCTTCAAGCCACAAATTATCCTGACTTGGAGATTGATAGCCTTCTGCAGTGAAGAATTTCACAGATTCATTGCAATCTGAAAGAAGAAATATCTCTTTACCTCTGTGTTAAATGGGTGAACTCTTATCCTGACATTATGCCCTCTGATCCTAAGAGCCTCCCTCACATCTTCCTTCTCGAAAAAGAACAACCTCTCCACATCTATTCTGTCAAGCTCTCCATGAATCTTGTACTTTCAATGAGTCAACTTTCATTCTTCTAAACTACAATGAGTATAGGCTCAACCTACTCAACCACAGCTCATGGGACAATCCCTTTATACCCAGGATCAGCTTAGTGAACCTTCTCTGAACTGCCTCCGATCAGAATATCTTCCCTTAGGTAAGTGGAACAAAACTGTTTGCAGTATTCAAACTTGCCTTCTCTATATTTTTTATCCATTCATGAGATGAGGGCAATGCTGCCTGGGCCAGCATTTATTGCTGATTCCAAATTGCCTAAGGTAGCTAAGAGTCAACCACATTGCTGTGGTTCTGGAGTCATGTGTAAGCCAGGTGAGCTGAAAATGTGTTGCTGGAAAAGCGCAGCAGGTCAGGCAGCATCCAAGGAACAGGAGAATCGATATTTCGGGCATAAGCCCTTCTTCAGGAAAGAAGGGCTTATGCCCGAAACGTCGATTCTCCTGTTCCTTGGATGCTGCCTGACCTGCTGCGCTTTTCCAGCAACACATTTTCAGCTCTGATTTCCAGCATCTGCAGTCCTCACTTTCTCCACTTAAGCCAGATGAGGGCAGGATAGCAGTTTTCCTTCTCTAAAGGGCATTTTAATTAAACAGGTGGATTGTTCCTGACAATCTTAATTCCAGATTGTTTTGTTGACTTCAATTTCCACCATCTTCCAGAACAAGATTTGAACCTGTGTCCCCAGACCATTACTTGGGTCACTGAATTAATGGGTCTAGTCATAATATCACTAGGCCATCACCATCACTTTATGATTTATGCATTAGGACCCCAAATTCATCAGTACTGTAGCTTTCTGCAGTCTTTCTCTATTTAAATAATATTTAGCTCCTCTATTGTTCCAGTCAAAATGGAGAACCTCACAAAATGGACAGCAAGATTTTCTTTAAATATATAAAAAAGAGAGTAGCAAAACTGAACATGGGCCCCTCACAGAACAAGGCAGGGGGAATAATAATGGACGATCAGGAAATGCCAGAAGGGTTGAATAAATGCTTCAGTCTTCACTATAAAATACACTAATAACATTCCAATGTTACTAAATGATCGAGGGGCTTAAAGAGGAGAGGAAATGACAATAACTATCACTGAGCAAAAGTGCTAGGGAAACTAATGGAGCTGAATACCAATAAGGCACATGAACTTGATGGGATACATCCTAAGTTATGAAAGGAAGTAGCTACAGAGATAATGGATGAATTAATATGAATCTTGCATGAATCTTTCAATTCCGGGAAAGTCGCAGAGGATGAGAAAACTGACAATTTAACGCTATTATTTAAAAGAAAGGAAGTACACAAAAACAACAGTTAACTACAGGCCATTTAACTTAACATCTGTCATTGTCAATGTTAGAATCTATTATAAAGGATGTAATAGCAGAACATTTAGAAACATATAATACGTGCTGAAAATGTGTTGCTGGAAAAGCGCAGCAGGTCAGGCAGCATCCAGGGAACAGAAGAATCGACGTTTCGGGCATAAGCCCTTCTTCAGGAATTCCTGAAGAAGGGCTTATGCCCGAAACGTCGATTCTCCTGTTCCCTGGATGCTGCCTGACCTGCTGCACTTTTCCAGCAACACATTTTCAGCTCTGATCTCCAGCATCTGCAGACCTCACTTTCTCCTCAAACATATAATACGACCTAACAGAGTCCGCAAAGAAAGGAGTAGCATATGGATATAATACACTTGGATTTTCAGAAGGCATTTAATAAGATACAACACATTAAGCAATTTAATAAGATAAGAGCCCATGGTTTTTGAGGTAATATACTTATATGGATTGTGGATTAGCTAAATTGTAGAAGACACAGAGTTGAGATAAGGAAGGGTCACTTTTTTTAGCCACTCGTGAGACATGGGCATCACTGGCTGGCCAGCATTTATTGTCTGGTCCTGGCTGCTATTGAACTGAGCAGCTTGCTAGGTCATTTCAGAAAGCAGTTGAAAGTCAACCATGTTGCTGTGGATCTGGAGTCACATGTAAATCAGACCAGCTCAGAATGGCAGATTTACTTTCCTGAAGGACATTAGTGAGCCAGATGGATTTTTTCCTGACAACCAGCAATGGTTTCCACTGTCATGTGTAGATTCTTAATCTCAGATTTTTTTCACTGAATTCCAATTTCACAATCTATCATGGTCGGATATGGGCCTGGGTCCCCAGTTTCTGGATTAATAGTCTTAAAAAATACCACTAGGCCATTGCCTCCCCAACTTTCAGTTTGGCAACAAGTAACTAGTGGAGTGCCACAGCTACTGTTTACAATTACCAATAATTATCACAATTATTAATGACTTAGATGAGGAAATTGAATGTACAGTAGCCAGGTTTGTAGATAACTCAAAAGTATGTGAGAAGGCAATGGTCTACAAAGAGTCTGCAGAGGATTATAGATAGGTTAAGTGAGTGGAGAAAAACTTAAGAGGTGGAATTTAATGTAGGAAAATAATGAGAAACATACCATAAGAGTTAGGAGCAGAAGAAGACCCATCAGGTCTGCTTCACTATTCACTGAGATTGTGGCTGATCTCATAACCCCCATCGACAAAACTACTTCAGCCAGAGGATAGTGAATATTTGGAATTCTTTTCTTTAACATTTCCAAATATTTATTTCTGTATTTCTACAAACACAAATGCTGCTTCTCAAATCCAGATTTGTTTTAAAATATAAATAGTTACTGCAGGCAATGGTCTGTGGTAATGATGCTTCACCACAGAACCATCTCTAACCATGATTAGGAAATGATTCTTAGAGTGAATACATTTTCCATGAACCTTCCTGCATTTCGAATTGGTTGGACCTTCACGGACACAAGGCCTGGGATACATGAGCCATTAACTCAGCTCTCCTCTATTAGTTGGCACAACATGATAAAAACATATGTGGAATTTTTTACTGCAGAGGCTATACAGGTTGGGTTGTTAAGTATATTAAGGGTTGGGATAGACTGATTTCTGATCAGTAAGAGAGTAAAGGGTTGTCAGGAAAAGGCAAGAAAGTGAAGTTGAAGATTATCAGATCAACAATGATCTCATTGAATGGTGAAATAGATTTGATGACCCAAATGGCCTAGTTTGACCAAATGGCTAACAGGTCTCTGGGTTCAGATGAATTTCATCCTAGGCTCTTAAAGGAAGTTGTTAATGAAGTCATAGATGCATTGGTGTTGATTTTCCAAAATTGACTAAATTCTGAAAAGGTGCTATCAGACTGGAATGTAGCAAATATAACACCTCCATTTAAGAAGGGTGGGAGGCAGAAAACATGAAGTTATAGGGAGGTTAGCTTGATGTCTGTTGTAGGGAAGACATTCAAATTGATCATTACAGAGATTATGTCTATCCAAATGGACAAACTCAAGGTATTCAGGAAGAGTCAGCATAATTCAAGTTAGGCATTCTTGCAAGGTAGACATCCTTGCCTCCCTTGAAGACGTTCTCCTCCTCTCTCCTCAAGAATCTCAATGAGTCTCTCTCTCTCTCACTGCAACTCCCAGGTACTCTTTGCTACCTTTGCCCCAGCCTCACCCCTCTCCCGTTTATCTCTCCACCCTGGAGGCTCCCTACCTTCAGTCCTAATGAAGGGCTTTAGCCCATAACATTGATTTTCCTGCTCCTCGGATGCTGCCTGACCTGTTGTGCTTTTCCAGTACCACTCTAATCTAGACTCTGATTTCCAGCATCTGCAGTCCTCACTTTTGCCTCCATTCTGGGTCCTCAGCTTGGCATAATTTATAACAATCATTTATATGAGGGGAGTGAGGGCATGGTAGTTCAATTCACCGATGACACGAAGATAAAAACAATATCAAAGAACTGCTGAGGGTTGAAATCAGAAACATAAACAGAGATTGCTATGAAAATTCAGCAGGTCTGACCGCATCTGCGGAGAAGAAAACAGAGTCAACATTTTGGGTCCAGTGATTGTAGCTAGGAAAAGATTTGTATATATGTT
Organism: Chiloscyllium plagiosum; assembly: GCF_037043375.1. Taxonomy (NCBI): domain Eukaryota; kingdom Metazoa; phylum Chordata; class Chondrichthyes; order Orectolobiformes; family Hemiscylliidae; genus Chiloscyllium; species Chiloscyllium plagiosum. The sequence continues at coordinate 99,209,637 of NW_028270143.1, read as the reverse complement.
GAAGAAGGGTGGTTAGAGGGGAGGAGTGAACAATAGGTGGAGATGGAGCCCAGAGAGGAAGAACAATAGTTGGGCAGACAAAGGACTGAGTAAAGGTCAGCCTAAGAGAATCGATAGCTGCTAATGGGGACCATCAGTGGCTGAGTTAGTTGTGGTAGCAACTGATGTGATGACAAGGACTCAAGTGTAAGGGTTCAGGTAAGGACATGGGAGCAGGTGCTGAGGCTCAGAAATTATTGAACTCAATATTGAGCTCCAGAAAGTTGCAGGGTCCCCAAGCGGAAAATGACATGCAGTTCTTTCAGCTTGTGCTGAGCTTCACTGGAGCATTGCAGCAGCCCTAAGACAGAGATGTTGGCAAAGGAACACGGTGGTGTGTTGAACAGGTAGGCAACTGGAAGCTCATTTTTGTGAAAAGAACATAGGTGTCCTGCAAAGCAGTTGCCCAGTCTGCGCTTTATTTCCCCAGTGTACAGTAGAACACAAAGTGAGCACCAAATACAGTAGACTACATTGACTACATTGAGGGAAGTGAAGGTAAAACACTTTGATGTGTCTGGGGGCCTTGGATAGTTGAGGTGAAGGAAGTAAACGGACAGGAATTACACCTTCTGCAATTCCATGGCAAGGTGCCATAGGGGTGTGGGGCCATGTTTGGAGTGAGGGAACAGTGGACTGGGTTGTCTCAGAGGGAACGATCTCTGCGGAATACTAACAAGGAAAGGGACGGGAATATGTATCTGGTGTTGGCATCCCAATGGAGGTGGTGAAATTTCAGCTAATGATACTTTGGAAGTGAATGCTGGTGGAGTAGCTTGTGAGGGTTAGCGGACCCTATTGTAGGAGGGAAGAGAAGGGGTAAAGCTGACGTGCTGAAGGTATGGGAGCTGAGGGCCCTGTCAACCATGGTGGTTAAGAATTCACAGTTGAGGAAGGAAGTGGATATTTCAGAGGTCACTTGTCAAAGTTAGCACCATCGAAACAGAGGCGATGCAAATGGAGGATGTGGGAGAATGGAATAGAGGAAGCAGAATTTATAGTCAAAGTAACTGTGGGAGTTGATGGGTTTGTAGTAAATATTGGTGGTCAGCTTATCTTCAGGTATGGAAACAAAGATGCCGGGGAAAGGAAGGGAGGAGTCAGAGGTAGACCAGATGAAGGTGAAAGCAGGGTGGAAATCGGAAGCAAAACAGATAAACTTTTCCAGTTCCGATTGAGAGAGGGAAGCAACACTGTCAATATCATTAATATACCAGAGAGTCTTGGAAGGGTCTCAAGCAAGATTGGAACAAGTAATGTTCCATGTACTCCACAAAGAGAGAGATATAACTGGGACCATTGCGGATACCCATCACCACAGCTTTGGTCTGGAAATCTGCCAGACCTGCTGAGTTTCTGTCTCTGTTTCTGTGATATTAGATTAGATTAGATTAGATTAGATTACTTACAGTGTGGAAACAGGCCCTTCGGCCCAACAAGTCCACACCGCCCCGCCGAAGCACAACCCACCCATACCCCTACATTTACTGATTAGATTACTTAGATTAGATATGTTGTGAAATAAATGTAAACAAGTTGCAGACAAATATAAATAGTTTGAGAAAGTTGGCAAAAATCTGTCAGATGGAGTTTAGAGGTGGAAAAATGTGAAGTTGTTCACTTTGGCCGGAAGAATATAAAATCAGTGTATTGCTTAAAAGGGGAACGGCTGCAAAATTCTAACGTGCAGAGGGATATAGGTGATTTGGTGCTAGTGTCACGAAAAGTTTGTCCAGCATGTAATCAAGCAGGCTAATGGGATGCTATTCTTGATAACAAGAGGATTGAACATAAAAGTAAGATTGTAATGTTTCAGTTATACATGGCATTGGTGAGACCACTTTTCAAATACTGTGCATAGTCTTGGTCTCCTTATTAAAGGAAGGATGTATATAAATTGGAGACGGTTCAAAGCAGGTTTACTAGATTGGCAATGGAAAGAGTGAATTGTTTTATGATAGGTTGGGCAGGCTGGACTTGTTTCCACTGGAGTTTTCAAGGATGAGCAGTGACTTGTTTGGTGTAGGGTAATTAGTGAGGTACAACAATTGCTGGTGTAGCCAATGAAGTCATATCCCACTAATGAGGGAATTTTAAAAAAGATGTCTAACACACATAAAAGTCATTAATTGTGCAAAACCAAACTATGCAGCATTGGTCAGCTTTCAAACTATTTCTGCTGGGTTTAAAGTGAGTACTTTAGTTCCATGTTATCACATATGCATTGGGAGGAGTTCTTCTGGTATTTCTGGTGAAATTGGAGAAGTTTGCTCTTTCAGAACATGTAATTTTGTTACAATTGCAACAGAGGATTGTTTTACAAATGCATTTATGAAGATGTTACCACTTTACAAACTGAGGAGCTGTTTGTAAACTACAAATATAACAGATTTCAGTCAAGTCAATGTTGCTGTAAATTTGAGTCCAAATGTTTTAGTGATAAATGACATTTGAAATTTGATGATTGCCTACTGTAGCAAAATTAAAAGCATACTACATTTCAAAGTGTGGTTTGAAGATGTTTTTCTGAGAATCAGTTTTGACAGAAGTTAAATAATAACCACATACCACAGGGCGTACAAATTTGTGTTAATATTTAACTAGGCACTTGGAGTGTAAATAATTCTGTCAGCCTTACCACAATGTGGACTTTATTCTTCACGCTATCACAAAAGAAAAGCCTGCATTTTATGGTTCTGTTTTGCATAGGTACAACATTTGGCAAAGCATTTTAGATATGTTTATCCACCAGATTAGATAACATATGTTTAAATCTACTATATACCACTACGTGCAATTAGTGAAATGAGTCATTTCTATTTCTAGTGATTTAACTTTGCAGGACAATTCTTATCATGACAAGAAAACTTTACTCAGCATGCAAGTGAAATGCATAGCTGGAGTTTTAATTGTGTTTCAATATGAAAACAAGTGACAGAGGAAACACAGCAGATTACAAAAATTACAAACACTGATTAGACAGTTTCCCAACCCCCTTTATGGTTGGCAACTTTCTGATGACCAATGGCAAGGTGTTTGTGCTTAATGATTTCTCCAACAAAATGTGTTCACTTAAAATACATAAGCCTCCCCCAGAATCACCACAGTAGGTTTTCCTGCTAATGAAAAAGTATCACACTATCAGCCAACACAATGCATCTATTAGCAAGACAATTCAATCTGTTTGCAGAACAGCACTTCATCTACTTGGTAGCGAACACGTGTTAATTATTCTTGTTAGTAAGGTGTAAAATAATCATTATCACCTAACAACTAAGTTTAAACTCCTGCAGTTTCGTTTTTCCCCTTTGTGGGAAAGCTGTCCATGCTTTGTGACAGAAATCGTATCCTTTTAATGTTTATATAATGTATGGCTAATTGTAAGGTGCTCTGTGTTGATTAATTGTTTCAGGAGATTTTCTCGGGAGTTCTTATACTTCTGTTTGAGTGAATGCCATGCTCACTAGTTTAGCATGCCAATGCCCAAAGGATATATAATTGACTGACTGTTTATAATGGGGAAATACATTAAGCTAAAGCAATTCCCTAATATCTTAGGGTTTCTGGTGCTTTGGCTTTGCTCCTGGGTCAGTGGTGCTGGAAGAACACAGCAGTTCAGGCAGCATCCAAGGAGCTTCGAAATCGACGTTTCGGGCAAAAGCCCTTCATCAGGAATAAAGGCTTTATTCCTGATGAAGGGCTTTTGCCCGAAACGTCGATTTCGAAGCTCCTTGGATGCTGCCTGAACTGCTGTGCTCTTCCAGCACCACTAATCCAGAATCTGGTTTCCAGCATCTGCAGTCATTGTTTTTACCTCTTTGCTCCTGGGTCATGCAATGAAAAGAAGTGAAATGCCTGTATTTGCAGAACACCTTTTTCTGAGTCTCCTAATTAAACATACATAATTCCTCTTAATTTTCATACATACAAGATGATTAGGGGTTTAGATAGGGTCGACAGTGAGAATCTTTTTCCACGTATGGAGTCAGCTATTACAAGGGGGCATAGCTTTAAATTAAGGGGGGGTAGGTATAGGACAGATGTTAGGGGTAGGTTCTTTACTCAGCGAGTCGTGAGTTCATGGAATGCCCTGCCAGTAGCAGTGGTGGACTCTCCCTCATTATGGGCATTTAAGCGGGCATTGGACAGGCATATGGAGGATAGTGGGCTAGTGTAGGTTAGGTGGACTTGGATCGGCGCAACATCGAGGGCCGAAGGGCCGGTACTGCGCTGTATTCTTCTATATGTTCTATGTTCATTCCCAGTGCAGGGATTAGTCTGTATGAAGGTCTGTACACACCCAGTGGAAAGAAAGGAACTGTCTTGATATCGTTGTCTCCTGCCCCTAAATTCAATGATACTGTTTGTTCAGGGTTGAAAGTTCCTGCCGTGCTCTTCATGTGACAGGCCAAATCTTGGCTTGTGATCTTCAGGCACATGGAACAGGCCATCCCACGAAGTAATGGGCGGCACAGTGGTTAGGACTGCTGCCTCACAGCGCCAGAGACCCGGGTTCAATTCCTGCCTCAGATGATTGTCTATGTGGAGTTTGCACATTCTCTGTGTGGGTTTCCTCCCACAGTCCAAACATATGCAGGTTAGGTGAATTGGCCATGCTAAATTGCCAGTAGTGTTAGGTGTAAGGGAATGAGTCTGGGTGGGTTGCGGCTCGGTGTGGACTTGTTGGGCTGGAGGACCTGTTTCCACACTGTAATTAATCTAATGGGACCAGAGTTCAGGACTTTCTTTTCTTTCCTTCTCTGCTACTGCTCCACTTCGAAATTAAGCCATTTGGAGTCAAAGCATGATGCAACCAAGATTGTCACAATTCTGAATGATTTGTGCCAAATGCTTTCCAGCCATTCATGTCAATTCTGCTATTCTTCAAGGTGAATTTCAGAGTGTTTATGTAGCATGTTGTTTACCAACCCCAGAATGCTTGCGGTTTGGAGTTGAGAAGGGGGGGAGATACTTTCCAACCATTTGGACACAGTGTCCTGTTGAACACAGTTGGTTTTGCAGGATTTTTTGCCTTAATGGTTATAGAACTGGCTTCAAAACAAATACTAGCATTTGTTTGACAGTCTTCCCATTTAATCCAAATAAGTAATGCAACAGAACAATATGTTGGCTATTAGTTTTGGGAATATCCTGCATTAATATAGCATTATTCACAAAGTCAGAACTGCCCAAGATACTAAATAACTTTTGAAGTCACCAGAGTAATCATTCAGGTAACAATATGGAAACTGTGTTGCTGCTCTTTGAGAGTTCAGGCCACTTTACAGACCTTGAGTACCTGTAAAATAGAGAATGTGGCAGTCAATTTGTGCACAGCAAAGACTCATACACAACAGTGAGAAAACAACCACAGAATCCCTACAGTGTGGAAACAGGCCCTTTGGCACAACAAATCCACACCAACCCTCTGAAGAATGACCCACCCCCCTACATTTACTCCTGACTAACACACCTGATCTACACATTCCTGAAACATTCTGGGCAATTTAGCATGGCCAATTCACCTAATTTGCACATCTTCAGATTGTGGGAGGAAACCAGAGCACCCAGAAGAAACCCATGCAGAGGGAGAATGTGCAAACTCCGCACAGACAGTTACCTGAGGCTGGAATAGAACCCAGGTCCCTGCTGCTGTGAGCCACTATGCCATCTTAAGAAATGAGAGTTCGTCCAGGATTTGAACTCGGGACCTCTTGCATAGATCCACCATTGAACGGCCAAAGCGAGCACTAAACCCTAGACCAACGAGCCCCAGATAATCTGTTTAATTGAATTGAATTAGCTTTCAGCGTTAAAATTTCAGGTTGAGTGACCCTTCCTCGAAACTGTAAAGTTTACAAGTTGCGACTTATGGCACCATCTTAGGTACAAAGTACCTAGGTATAGATTCTTCAGTACAATTCCTATTTTTAAAAAAATTAAAAAATAAAGAAATAAAAAGTGCAGTATGACAGATCATAGGAATAAATTAGAAAATAGAGAAGTAAAAAGTTCAGAACAATAGGCCTTCCATTCCAGTCCACACTAGCACCTACCCTCCTGTCTGCACCAGGCCTTAATTCAGGTGCCAGGCTTCACCTCGGGGCTGAAGGTCCACACTGAGGCCACGTCAGGCCAAGAGATCACCATAGACCTCGAGAGACCATCGTGCTGGGCTAAGAGACCGTCAGGAGCCGCTGAGAGACCACCAAACCGAGCAGCTGATGAGAGACCACCACACTAAACTGCCAAGAGACCACCACACCAGGTTGGGAGATCGCCTGGCCAGGTTGAGTGACTGCCATGCAGGGCTGAAAGACTGCCCACACCAGGCTGAGAGACCACTGGGCTATGCCGAGAGGATGCCTCGCCGGGTCCTTGCTGAGGCTGAGGGTCTGAGTCCATGGGGAGGCAGGAGTTCAGGCAGGATACCACTGAGAAGAAAGAAGATAGAAAGATAGCCACAAAGAGAAGAAATTAGAAAAAAAGAAAAAGAAATGGACAGAGCAAACGAACTTCAGCTGAAGCGTCCTACTCTGCCACCATCTTGGAATTTTAGTGGTGCTACTTGAGAGTTAATTGTTGATCAAGGCAGAAAGAAGGACTCCCCTGCTTTGCTTCGAAACAGTGCCTTGGAATCTATTAATCCACCTCAGAAGGCGTCGACAAAAAGTCACATTCAAAAACAGAAATTGAGAGAGAAATTCAATAGCTCTGGCACATCTGTGGAGAGAAAGCAGAGTTAATGTTTTGAGTCCAGCAACCTTTCTGCAGAAGTTCTTCAGTTAGCATTTTGTGTCCAGTGACCCTTCTTCAGAACATCTGATGAAAGATCACTGGACTTCCTGATGAAGGGCTTTTGCCCGAAACGTCGATTTTCCTGCTCCTCGGATGCTGCCTGAACTGCTGTGCTTTTCCAGCACCACTCTAATCTAGACTCAAAACATTAACGCTATTTTCTCTCCACAAATGGTGCCAGACCTATTGAATTCCTGTTTTTGACTTCCTCAAAACTGCACGAGGTGGGGATTATAATCTCATCGTTTTCTGACTCAGAGCTAAGCAACACTTGATAAGCTGATGTCAAAACAAAATGATCCACTTTCAGTACCTTTTTGTTGTTAGTACTCACCAAGCTTTTTATCCTTAAAGAGTGAAGGCTAAATTATTTTGAGAGGGTTGCAGTTGTACCTCTTTTGTAGCTGCAGTGTTGTCCCCAATTGCAGCACCATATCCAATAGGGTACCGCACACATGTACTCATGCATGTATTCACAGACACAGATGTTAACATGCAATTTCAAGATGGCAAACAAGCAACTATTAGTTGAATGATATCAAAAACAGCAAAAAGCCAATCAAATAAAACAGTAAAAGGTGAAAATAGGTTTGAATCTGAGAACCGACATAAAATGGTAAATATTCTCAATTATTGTTTAATCCAAATGAAGGTATGAGGAACAGGTCCTTTCAAGCAACGATATTAGTTAACTGAACATTATGGCTCAAAGCAAATAAATCTGAGGAGAAAGTGAGGACTGCAGATGCTGGAGGTCAGAATCAAATCCTCTTGGATAGGAAGTATTTATCCAATGAAAGGGATGGGGGAAGGGATTTGTGAAGCTGACACTATGATGGCATAATTGGATGGATCTGCCAAAAGATTGGAAGCAGCCTAATGTGGTGAACATAATCAAAAGAGATGATAAGACAGACAACAGGCAATTACAGACCCATTCTTTGTAAAATCTTTGAATGAGTTGTCAGGAGTATACCTGAGAACTGAGTATTATAAACAGTAGTTAGCTTGTAATTCAAGCAGAGGATCTTGCCTGGCTGACTTCTTCAAGGTAATGGACTCAAGTGAACTATTGCAACCCTATGGCTTGGTGTACATTGACTTCCAAAGGCCTGTAACAGTCTTTGAAATGAATGATAATTAACGAGGTTTGGAGCTGTCAGAACTCAAGATAAAACTGGAAATGGACGAGAAATGAGGGAGGAGAAAACAAAGAGCAGTTGTAAAGACAACGGTGTCTAATTAGTAGAAGATTCCCTCAGGGCTCAGCACTGGAATCACTACTCTTTCCAATTTACATAAAGCATTTGGGCTTAGAAACGCAACACAAAATGGACAAATCAACAAATAATTCAGTTTTAGAAAGTGCAGTAGGGCTAGCATGTACTTTTCCATTTTAGCAACATGTGGACGACTTCCTCTCATTAGTCATTGCAACACAGCATCTTCCTTATTTCAGTTCACATTTTGTGACATTAATGCAATGTGAACAAGGAATGGAGGTTAAAATAAGTTAAACTACAATAATCACCTGCAAAAGCAAAATGTTGTAGAGGCTGGAAATCTGAAAAACAAAGACAAAATGCTTGAAATACTCAGGAAGGTCTGGGAACATATCTGCAGAGAGGAACAGAGTTCACACTTCAGGTCAACGACCTATTATCAGAGCTGTGAGAAAAAGAAAAGCACATGCCTAAAATATTGGATTGTAAAGTCTGAGGAACAGACATGGAATGGAAGATGAAGAGGTGAGTCAATATAGGGAGGAAAGGTTCTTAAAAATAATTCCCTATAATATTCCCACCACCAGGATCTTTTCCACAGTCAGGCAGGGAATGTGATTGACCACCATTCAATCAGGATTATCAACCAATAATGATGGTTAAAGCCCGATCTGGGGCTGATTATACAGTCTTACTGGTATTTTACCAACAGCAGAGCACCACGTAAGGAGGTCACTTTCCCATCTCCTGTGACAGGCAAGGTCTATTTGAGACAAACATTCCATGTCTAAAATGTGGTTGGTGCTGGGAATACAAAATGGGTCACTGCAAAAATATTTCTCCTGGTGGACTTTCCCTTCTGCTCTGCTCTGTTGCTCTGTTTCAGCTCTCGTAATTTTTAAATTGGATCTCAACCAACAAGGATGCCTCTGTTTATCATACCCTCTCAACCCACAGCCTGGCTCACAGTGCTCACATCTCCCAGCAATGGGTGCTGAGCCTTCTGTTTGGACCAGCATTATCCAGAACCCTCCCACTGTCTTTAACAGGATAGGGAAACTGACAATTAAGAAATCATCTCTAGAAACTACTAAAGCAAATACATTTTACCTGTTCCTCTTTGCATCGTTAGCGCTGAACCTGCTATGTATTTCCAGCATTGTCTGTAATTGACCAAGAGTGCTACATTTTGTTTCACATCAGAAATGGTAAAAATGTCTCAATGAAGTAAAACTGAGGTTTAGTGGACTCCTTCCCTAACATCCCTACAATATTCTAAAGTGCTCTCTTTCCCCACCCAAGTCCTTATGATATCACCAGATTGGACGGAGCTTAATACTCTCTCCAACATTAACCCTTCTAGCACCATTATTTTATGCACAATTGCCTTCACGTGAGACAAAAATGGCTATACAGGAAGCAACTAAATGCAATATAAAGGAATAAAGAAAGAAACAAATTAACATGGGTAACAGAAAAGGATAAAACATATGGAACAAAATGAAGGCGGAAGTTACAATCTAAAATTGCTGAACTTTGCTTTGAATTCCAAAGGCTTTGGAGTGCCAAATCGAAAGGTGGGGTGCTGTACCTCAAACTTCATGATGCCTTACTGGAACAGGCCAACACTAACAATTTCAGCGAAATGGAGAATTAAAATGACAAGCAGCCAGAAGCTCTGGGTCATGCTTGTGGACTGGACTGAGGTGCACTAGCAAATGACTCAACCATTTTCTCAGACCTTTTGCATGGTCTCCCCACGTAGAGGAAGCCACATTGTAAACAGAGAATCACAGGAATCTAAATTGATGAAAACACACAGAATTTGCTTCATCACTTGGAAGGAGTGTTTAAGGATGTGGTCATTGAGAAGTAGGGTTTTAAAAGGCCAAGGGTATGGGTCTTCTGCACTGGCATGGGAAGGGACTGAAGGGAAAAGAGGAGACGTCAGAGGTGACTTTGGAGTGGGTTATGGTGGAAGTGGTCTCTTCACAATGCTGAATTCGAGGAGGGGGGAAGGTATGTTTGATGGTGATGAGATTGTAAGCAATCTTATTTAGATAAAGACAAAGGCGGTGGAAGGGAATGGAATTGGTGATGAATCTACAGCTTTTGTGGCAAGAACTGAGGACAATAGCTTTGCTTTTCACAATCTATAACTGATGGCAGTGTGGATCACCAAATTTTGACAAACAGTTGATGGCACCAAGATGGTGATTTGAGCAGGTGAAATGATGAAGAGGTCAATCTGATGGTCAACAGGGTGGATATAAATTCAGCCGGTGGGTGATAATGGCCAAAGAGTAGCGTGTCAATGAAGAAAAGTAGGGAACAAGGATGAATCCTGAAATCTGAAAATATTGGCAAATGTGAAGGAGGTTAATAGGTGGAGAATATATTGTAAAGAAGAGTCATATTCAAACTTGAAATGTTAACTTTACTCTCTCTCTCTGTAGATGATGCCAAACTTGCTGATTATTTCCACCATTATTTTTATTTAAGTTTCCAGCATTCACTGTATTTTGCCTTGATTTTTGTTTCTTTCTTTAGGATGTGAATGATTGTAATAATTATGAATGGAATGGGTACAATACATGTTAATTAGCATGGGAGCTCAAGGGGAAATAGGGAGTCAGTCAGCAAACTTACTGGGATGGACTCAAGAGAGCAGAGGATCACCATAGCAGGGAATGAAAAGAGGAGTGAGAGGAGACAATCTATTGGTGGAAGCAGCTTCAGGCCAAGGGCAGTAAGGAAACACTTATGGGAGATTTTTTGGAGGCAAACCAAGAGGTTGGAGGTGTCAGTGTGAGAGAGAGAGAGAGAGAGAGAGAGGCTGAAGTTCCACAGCAGAGATATTGGAAGTCATGGACTAAATTTTTCTGATAAGAAAGCCTATAGGCTGAGCCTTTTATCAGCTAGGTGAGAGCCACATCAAATATTTTGAAGAGATTTCAGTACAACAGTGATTGGCAATGTGCCAGGGACACAGGTTCAATTCCAGCCTTGGGTGACTGTTTGTGTTGAGCTTGCACATTCTCCCCATGTCTGCGTGGGTTTCCTCCGGGCACTCCAATTTCCTTCCACAGTCCAAAGATTTGCAGGTTAGGTGGATTGGCAATGCTAAATTGTCCCATAGTGTCCAAGGATGTGCAGGCAAGGTGGGTTAGCCAGGGGAAATGCAGGGTTACATGGATATGGTGGGGGAACCAGGTCTGTGTGCACCTCGGATGGTTGGTGTGGCTTCAATGGGCTGAATGGCCTGTCCTTGCACTCTAGGGGTTGCATGATTTCTACAATGAGGTAGGGTGAGCTTTCATGCCATATCTTACCAAGTTTGCCTTATTAACAAATTATGGTATCTCTCACATCCAATTGCAGTTTCATCATACCATTCCTAGAAAACTCGCTACTGCCAGGATATCTCAGAATTAACAAAGATCCCTTGCTCACAATATTTTTAAAAAACTGTTGTGCACCCAGGCAAGCACCCAGTCTGGAGGCTGCCTGCATGGTTCATTACATTTGCCCCAGACATGGCAGACAGGAGGTTGTAAGCACCCCACAGTGTGGACAGGGACCTCCTGGATCGGATGTTGCAGAGTGATGTTTGCTGTTCCTCCCCTGGATTATGCGGAGGAGGTCACAAAACCAAACTATGCCAGCCTGGTTGAGGTTGCCACCTGGGTCAAGCCATTCTCAGCAATCGGGGGGATGACTGGCCCTGTAGGAGGACGACCAATGTCCCTTTCACTGCATCAGTGTAAATGTCGCCATCTTCTCTCTGGTACTTCACATTCACTCTATTTCTGCTATAGTAGGCACCTTCCATCTGCAATCGAGGATCATCTCAACTATTGCCTGCAGCTCTTTCCCTCACGCTCTCATCTACATCTAGGAGCAAACAGTCCCCATTAGGGTGGAAAGAGTCAAGACTGGTGGTGAACTATCCAACATTTGGCTCCTCTCTCCTTTTGCGGAGAACATCTTGTTTTTGACTGCCAGTGACTGCCAATGGCTGCTAGTGGCTGCCTGACTGTTCCAAGTCTACAGACCGTTATTGGAGATTGCCCTTGACTTACTATGATGGGACTCTCTGAGTAAAGGCTATCCCCCCTTACTTGACTGAGGCCTGTAGACAACCATGGCAAGTTTCTACTTTGGATGGCATGAAAAGCAGAAGTTATACCAATCTGGTATCTCTGCCTGGGGGACAAAGTAGCACAAAGGTAAGACAAGCCAATGCAAGGCAGGGGTGCTCTGAGCTTCCAGGTAGGCCCAAAATGACTGAAAACAATGTCAGCAAGTGAAGATCCCCAGGATGTAGTCTGGTCCAGACCATGAGCTGATTGCGTGTTTCCCTGAGTGCACAATGCCTTTGCTGTGGCATTACAGTTTTAGTTACCAGTGCAGCCTGAGGTATACTGAAATGCAGAAGCGTCTATAACTGTCATGTGTGTCATGTGGGATCTCAGAGGCTGGCACAGGTTGGATGCTAATAATCATGGAGTGAGTTTGGCCAGTGACCATGGAGTGTGCCTGAAGATTTGGTACCCAGTGTCCAACGTACAAGTCCTTCACAGCAAGTCTATAGGTACCTGCTCTGTCTTCTGGGTAAATGTCTACCTTGATTGGCATTTGATAAGATAGAATGCTGAATATTAATGTAGTGTACTGGGCCATGAATAAGGCATTTAGCAAGCAATAATTCCCCCTTAATTGGCAAATCATCACTGCCATGCCACATGTCAAAAGAGTAAAAAATGGAGAGAACTGCTCCCGAACCTGTCACAATTCCCAGTATAGCCCACATCACTCAGACTCTGCCCTTTAACTTTTTTATACTTGCTGGAGATGTGGATTATAAATTGTAAGAGAATGGGATTTTCATTGTTTTATTCAGTGATGTGTGGACCAGCAACATTATAACATGAATGCAAGCCTCTTTAATGAATTCAGACAGTGTAAAATTATTTCATTTTCTTGTTTCATTCAATAAGAAGTTATATCTTATGCATTTAGCACAAGTTTTTTCTCCTTCAATAATACTCAAAATATCAGCACCATAAAACAAATGGCTTTTTAAATTTTTCAAGTTTGATTAACCCTCAAAAAGACTAAAGAAGCAGATTGGATCTACCTTCGTAAAACGTAATAACTTGTCGGCCACACACCGTTTTATCTAGCTTTGTAGAATAATGTTTGGAAGTTTCGTTAAAAATTTGGAAACAGTAAGCAACCTGTGGGTAATGCGGGAGTGACACAATTCCTGACTTTAACAAAATGACTGAGGGGGTTAATTGAAAAGAAAAAGTGGAACACAAAATTTTATCCAAGGCTTAGAGATCTTTACTCTTAGGAATAAAAGCATGTGGAAATCCTCAGGAGTTTGTAAATACAAATCCAAAAGCATTAAAGAAGGAATCTACCAAACACAAGGCTAAACTAAAGTCTCATCAATTTACTCCTGCCAGGGAAGCCTTAGTTTAAGCTTCTATGCATGCATTCTTAGTGCTTGTGACAATAGCAACACTTCCTTTTTGGCTAATGGCTCCTGAGCCTTGTCTATTGTTCACTGATTAACTGGCCCATTCATTGCTGAGACCACTAATGGCACACTCTTTATAGCTTTCCTGCATTACTGTAACTATTAATGAGACATAATTATAGCTCACACCAATTCTCTGGCCAAAGAAGTTCTAAAGTGCTTTTTGCCAAATGAGTTCCTTCAGAATAGTGCGTAAATTTACTTTATTATTACACGCAGACAAAGAGTTCTTGTTTGGGAAAAAAAATGTATATACAGTATTTGAGCTGCCTAATAATTAGAATCTAATAGAAAAAAAGATTATAGTTGGGAACCAGTTTTTAACTGAGATAGATTTGAGACACAAGAATGATTGTGCAGTTTATTTGTGAGGAAAATTAGGATATTGCTGTCAAGAGAAGATTTGAGAAAGGAACAGGGTAGAGAGAACACAAGGCAGTTATCCTGAATTAACACATCTCAGAATTAGGGACAGAATTTAAAAGTTGTTAAAGATCTAAAAAGATGAAAAGTCCTGAACAAACTGGGACTGATATCTACCTGGTGCTAATGGAGATCCTAATTGTTTCACACTCAATGAAATACTTTTTATGCATGGTCACCATTATAATGCAGCAATATATTCAAATTTCACAATGTTGATGGGTAGTTACTCCTGAAGTAAAAGTTCAAGAACAATCAGATGGGAGAGTGACAAGAACAAGGTATTCTTGAGAGAAAAGTAAAGGCCATAAGACCAGATTAATGGTCATCAACAAAATTTACTTTGATGAATTCAAATGACCATTGATTCTCCAGAAATCAGAAAAAAAACAGGCATAAATCCAGCAAATGCACTGCTTGCTGACTTTTAGCATTGCTATTGGGCCAGAACTTCCTGGGATCTTCCTTTATTAATTCGCGACTGTGAGGTTCCAAGCCCATTTGGAGCATTTTCAGAGGCCATGACAGAAATCTCCACACACCTGAAGTCTTAAAAGCGCTGTTGGTAAAATTAATCAAATGCAACCATTTTAACATCAAGGATGATCAAAGATTAGCTTTGAGAAAAGTCTCTGAATATTCACTGCATTTTTTAGTTTTTCCACAAACTCTTGGTAAGTGGAAACATGGCAGTCTGGGTAAATGCATAAGCAAAAAAGATAATCTGTGTAAAAGATGTGGAATTGACAAAAGACTCACAACCCTATTTGAGATGGCAGGCAGATTGCCTTGTTACTCTGATCAATAAAGGAAAGCATACCAAACGCCTTTTTCACTATCCTATCTACCTGCGACTCCACTTTCAAGGAGCTATGAACCTGCACTCCAAGGTCTCTTTGTTCAGCAACACTCCCTAGGACCTTACCATTAAGTGTATAAGTCCTGCTAAGACTTGCTTTCCCAAAATGCAGCACCTTGCATTTATCTGAATTAAACTCCATCTGCCACTTCTCAGCCCATTGGCCCATCTGGTCCAGATCCTGTTGTAATCTGAGGTAACCCTCTTCGCTGTCCTCTACACCTCCAATTTTGGTGTCATCTGCAAACTTACTAACTGTACCTTTTATGCTTGCATCCAAATCATTTATGTAAATGACAAAAAGTAGAGGGCCCAGCACCAATCCCTGTGACACTCCACTGGTCACAGGCCTCCATGTTGTAACATGATGGAATTCTTGCCCGCAGAAAGCTGTGGATGCCCAGTCACCGAGATCACTAGATTTTTGGACACTAGGGTGAATCAGTGGATATAAGGGGAAGTTGGGATGGGAATGTGGAACTGAGAAAGAAGTTCAGAGTTTGCAAGGCCTTATGGCTTATGCCCTCTTCTTGTTCTCATGTGGCGCCAACCACACCACACAATGCACAGAAACAGCAGTGATTTTCAATCACGGCATTATGAACATCTGGGGTTGGTGAGACATGGGGCCCCAAACAGATAGTTCATTGTCATTCAATCAATGCAGATCCATCTAGTTAATAAAAAAGGGTCATGATCATACTTTGTGGAAGTGGTCTTAAAGGAGCAGAGCCGCACTTTCATCCAGCCTTCAGCCCTCACATAAACTGACTATCTTCATCCACTGGAGGAATTTGTATTTTCTTATTTTAGCTGCTCAGAGTTGAAAGTCCAGCCCTTTAAAATTACCTTAATTGTCAATCACCTGTTATTGCAATTTGAAAATTGACAGGAAGCATTAATTGACTGAAACCCAATTGCGCCTGCATTCTCCAGTCCCATTTCACTTCTAGTATGTGCTGAGGCGTGGTCATGGTTCGACTTGTTGTTGCTACGGCTGAGTGTTTTACAGCAGTCATAATAGGCTTGGAGTGTTCACAGATGTAATGCTTTTCACAAACTTCAAGTTTTTTGAGAATTATATGCATCATATAATAAGAAATAAATTAGCACACACAATTCATATTGCTAATGCTAATGGAGATTCTGTAACTTAACTTACAAAAATTATTTACACATCTTCATTTATTTATTCAATATCTCAAACAATCAATCTCTGATGTTGAACTTCTGTTGTCATAATGGTCATCATGTTTTCATCTGAGAATAGAAATAGATCGAAAGTGTCACATGCTCCAGAAGTTGTTGAGACATTTTAATTCTTGGAATGACATGAATCGAACACCCACATGTTGACTTGTAAGCAGTAGGTAGCTATTCTCTAAGAGCGTAACATTCCAAACATAATGAGACAGTGGAAAATAAGTGAACATGAACGTTAGGGGAAGATACATTTGCTAAATTAGCACATTGGGCAACTGTGCTACCAACCAAGCGAATGAAGATTTGCATGTAAACACAATAACCCATTTGTTACAAATTTTGCTGTAAGTAATTCAACTTCTAAGCTGCAAAAAAAATATGATTTAAAATTTGGAAAGAGATACAAAAGAATTAGGGTGGCACGGTGGCTCAGTGGTTCATACTGCTGCCTCACAGCGCCAGGGACCCGGGTTCAATTCCAGCCTCGGGTGACTGTCTGTGTGGAGTTTGCACATTCTCCCCATGTCTACATGGGTTTTCTCAGGGTGCTCCGGTTTCCTCTGCAATCCAAAGATGTACAGGTCAGGTGAATTGGCCATGCTAAGTTGCCCATAGTATTAGGTGCATTGGTCAGGGGGAATGGGTCTGGGTGGGTTACTCTTTGGAGGGTCGGTGTGGACTTGTTGGGCTGAAGGGCCTGTTTCCATACTGTAAGAAATCTAATCTAATTGGGCTGCAGGTTCATAGTTCCTTGAAGGTAGAATCACATGTAGATAAGGTCATGAAGAAGCTTTTTGGTACACTTGCCTTTATTGGTCAGTGCACTGAGTACAGGAGTCGGGTTGTCATGTTGCAGTTGTACAGGACATTGGTTAGGCCACTCTTGGAATATTGTGTTCAAATCTGGTCTCCCGGCCAAAGGAAAGATGTTGTTAAACTTGAAAGGGTGCAGAAAAGATTTACAAGGATATTGCTAGGGTGAAGGGCTTGAGCTTTAGGGAGAGGCTGAATAAGCTGGGTTATTTTCCCTGGAGCATCAAAGGCTGACTACATAAAGGTTTATAAAATCAGAAGGGGAATGGATAGGGTAAATTATCGCAGTCTTTTCCCCAGGGTAGGGGAGTCCAAAACTAGAGCACATAGCTTTGAAGTAAGAGGGGAAAGAGAGAAAGGGACCTGACGGACAACGTTTTCATGCAGAGGGTGGTGCACATATGGAAAGAGCTACCAGAGGAAGTGGTGGAGGCTGATACAATTACAATATTTAGAAGGCATCTGGATGGGTACATGAATAGGAAGGGCTTAGAGGGATATGGGCAAATGGTCTGTTTATGTGCTGTACATCTCTATGACTCTAATCCTGAAAATGCCCAGTAGGTTGGAACAGTGGCTCATTTGGTTAGCACTGCTGCCTTACAGTGCCAGGGAGCTAGATTCAATCCTCGCCTCGAGCGACTGTCTGTGTGGAGTTTGCACATTCTCCCCGTGTCTGTGTGGGTTTCCTCCGGGTGGTCCAGTTTCCTCCCACAATCCAAAGATGAGCAGGTTAGGTTATTTGGCCATGCTAAATTGCCCATAGTGTCCAGGGATGTGTAGGTTAGGTGCATTAGTCAGGGGTTAAAATGTAGGGGAATGGGTCAGCGTGGGATAGTCTTTGGAGGATCGGTGTGAATTTGTTGAGCCGAAGGGCCTGTTTCTACGCTGTAGGGATTCTACCTAGGTCAATCAGTATTTGAAAAGGAAACATCACTTAATGGAAATCTAAGACTAGATTTCCATAATCCAGTACCCTCCACTGATGCTCAACACACCCCACACCTCCCTACCTGCCAAATTCCCAGAATTATTTGAAAACCTGTCAAAAACCATCCTTGGTGAGTGCTACTCCCCATCCAAAGGCCTTGCTCTTTCTATTGCTCACGCAGCTGCTGCACATTTCCAGCAGTAGTTAAAAGGGAGAGTATAGAGGAGAAGTTTCTGCAGTGAAGCTGGTGTTTGGTAGGTGTGTATTTTGAGAGTTGATCTGATTCAGCAATAACTGAAGTGGGTGGGAATTCCACAGTTTAAGAGCACAGCTGAAAGTGGAGTATTTGGTGAGGCTGATCCTGTCAAAGGGGAGGGGGAAGAAACACAAGAGCTGTCAGTTACATCAGAGAAACCGCAGGAGGTGATAAATAAGAAATAGAAACGAGTTCAAATTACGCTGCTGGCTGGCTCCTCTTAAGCAACCGGTGATATTTTATTTCTGAATGTTGCTACTCATTTTATTTGAGAAGAGTGTTCATATAACAGATGCAATGCAGAGCTATTTTCAATGGTGTTCAAAAATGGCAACTGATAATCTGAGACAAATAAGACTCCCACCTACACTGCAATCAGAAATATGTTGATAAGAATTTTACAGAAACTACAATTAGACAGTGATTTGTTTAATTCTTGAAATTAAATATTGGGTGGAATTTTATAAAGGCCTGAGCAATGTGGGCTATGGCAAGAAGTCTGGGAGAATTGTGGGAGAAGTTCTGCAAGGCCTATGTCAACATTGGGAGCAGCAACATGCATTTTCCAATAGAGTTCCAGGTGTCAAGACAAGACTCACACTTGGCAGAGGTGAGATGCTTGTTATGGGGAATTGTTGATTTTGTCAACTTATTTGACTGCACACTCCTACTAATATGCACACTCCTATCCCACCATCTGCTCCACACAAACATGGGCATCTGAGTGGGAACCTGGTGATTCCAGTTTGCTGCTTACTGTGAACGACCTCCCTCTTAGACATCTTAGTACCAGTATCTCAGGGAGTAGTCCATGGGTAGTGTTATGCATGTAACCCATGTTCACAGCATTGGACACTTCTCAGCCCCTCCACATCACCAATCCATTCACATTGAGCTTCAAAACTGCAACTTGGGACACTTCAGCAGCTTTAATCATTGCAAAGTGGCTGCAAGGGCACGTTGTGCATACACAGGCACCCAGAGTGGGTCAAATTGTATCCCAGAGCTGTTTGTTTGGTTTCTTCGGGAACACTTATTTTAGCTGACCTGGGTGCGTCCCTGCCTTGCCTTTTTGTGCTTTTGGCCCCTCAGCCAGAACTACCAGGGTCACAGTGCATCCATCTTGCCTCCTTGCCATTTTAGGTGAAACTGAGTACTGCAGATGCTGGAGGTTAGAGTCAAGAGTGTGATGCTGGAAAAGCACAGCTGGTCAGGCAGCAGTCGAGAAGCAGGAGAATCGACATTTCGGGCAAAAGCCTGAATGAAGGGCTGGTGA
Source organism: Chiloscyllium plagiosum (assembly GCF_037043375.1). Classification (NCBI taxonomy): domain Eukaryota; kingdom Metazoa; phylum Chordata; class Chondrichthyes; order Orectolobiformes; family Hemiscylliidae; genus Chiloscyllium; species Chiloscyllium plagiosum. The sequence continues at coordinate 99,190,268 of NW_028270143.1, read as the reverse complement.
AGAGCTTTTGCCTGAAATGTCGATTTTCCTGCTCCTTGGATGCTGCCTGACCTGTGCTTTTCCAGCACCACAATCCTTGTCATTTTAGCAGAGACACAAGTCAGGAAGCTTGTTATGGCTGTCAGTGGTCCCTTGTGAAGAGAGCCTTCAGTCAGGGGTTCTGACACAAAAGGTGAAAGGCAGCCCTGATACTAGTCCACGAGCTTGGGAACACTCAGTCAGCCACTAGGGATGGCGAGAGTCCAGATTGCCTCCTCACCAGAGGTAAAGCTCTAAATGCTGGGCAGCCCACCAGCCATGTCCCCTTTCTGCCCTACTATGGCAAGTAACAAATTTCCCTCCTCAACCATGAGAAAGTGAGGACTGCAGATGCTGGGGATCAGAGTCAAAAAGTGTGGCGCTGGAAAAGCACAGCTGGTTAGGTGGTATCCGAGGAGCAGGAGAGTCAACGTTTTGAGCACAGGCCCTTCAGCAGGAAGAGCTCTTCTATCACGTCTGGAGGAGTGATAATGAACTGTGCAGGGCAGATCCGGACTGACAGCGCTTGCCCAAGTATGCAGCAGCCTTTTAAAGATGGCAGCAGTGCCAGGGATGTTGGTCTTTTCTGAGTTATCCAGGCAGGGGCTTGGATAAGGTATGGGAAGTGGCAGAAGTGGGCTAGCACCAAACGACAGGAATGCTAGAGAAATAGAGTAGATCGCTAATGAGATAAGCTTGGGACAATAGCATGAGAAAACTTGCTAGGCCTCACAGAGAGAAAGCTAACTTGATAAAGTGAACACTTAACCAAAAAAATCATAAGATTCAGCCCATTGTTTTCAATATTGATGCATTGGATACAGTTCTGGGGTGCCATGCTGCAGGAAAGATTGAAAAGTTTTGGGCAGAGTACAGAAAATAATCATGGAAATGATTCTGAGGATGAGAATGTTAGATAGTTTAGAAAAGCTGTGACTGAGAATAAATGGCTGAGAGGAGATTTGATAGAGGTGTCCCCAAAGTCATGAGAGACCTGGTCAGAGTAGAAGGGGAAAAACTACTCCTCGAAAAAGTGAGGACTGCAGATGCTGGAGATCAGAGCTGAAAATGTGTTGCTGGAAAAGCGCAGCAGGTCAGACAGCATCCAAGGAACAGGAGAATCGACGTTTCGGGCATTCTCGATTCTCCTATTCCTTGGATGCTGCCTGACCTGCTGCGCTTTTCCAAAAAGTACTCCTGTTCTTGAAATGAGGAATAAGAGGGCACAGATTAAAATGAATTTGTAAAATGAGAATAAGTGATCTGAAAAAAATATCCTTTTTACACAGTGAATGTACACCTTGAGAATGTAGTGGAGTCAGGTTCAATTGAAGTACTCAGAAGGGAATTCGATAGTTATTTTAAAAAGGAGAATGTAGAGACATTGACATTTTTCCCACTTGGAGAGCTGATGCAGACATAATGGACTGAATGGCCTTCTTGTAAAAGTTCTATGATTCAGTGAATGTTTTTATATTTCTTTTTCTCCTTTTCCCTTGAAGTCTCTTTTGGGAACAAACTTAGAGGTCCACTGTCACCATCTTAATAATGTTACATTTCAAATGGCCACTGGTGAACCTGTAGGAGGACTCAATTCTGGTTAACCAACTTGCTTGTCCCTCCTCTACTGTCACTGTAGATTAGATTAGATTAGATTACATTACATTACAGTGTGGAAACAGGCCCTTCGGCCCAACAAGTCCACACCGACCCGCCGAAGCGAAACCCACCCATACCCCTACATTTACCCCTTACCTAACACTACGGGCAATTTAGCATGGCCAATTCACCTGACCCTGCACATCTTTTGGACTGTGGGAGGAAACCGGAGCACCCGGAGGAAACCCACGCAGACACGGGGAGAACGTGCAAACTCCACACAGTCAGTCGCCTGAGGCGGGAATTGAACCCAGGTCTCAGGCGCTGCGAGGCAGCAGTGCTAACCACTGTGCCACCGTGCCGCCCACCGTGCCGTGTAGAGAAAGCTAGACTTTGTTCAAAGCCTTCTCGGGGTGGCATGTTGAAGATACAAGATCGCAGGTATGCTGAAGTCACACCAGTCAATTTCCTTCTTTGTTCTGGTCGGCTGGCAGATGGGTACTAGTGGAAAAGTTGCATTAATACTCAGTAAATGGTAAGTCTGCTTTCCAAGCCCAGCTTGCCTGCAGGGTTACCCCAACTGGGCATTTTTGGCCACATTAAAAAAAGTAAAATAGTGCATTTGAACCTTTTTTAGCACTGATTTAGAGTCACAGAGTTATACAGCATGAAATAGGCCATTTGGTCCAACTCGTCCATGCTGACCAGGGTTCCCAAACTAAACTAGTCCCACTTTCCTGTGGTGGCCCATATCCCTCTAAACTTTTCCTGTTCATGTACCTGCCCAAATATTTCTTAAATAGTGTAACTCTACTTGCCTCAACCACTTCCTCTGGCAGTTCATTTCATCCCATCCTCCGTGGGAAAAGTTGCCCCTCAGGTCCCTTTCAAATCTTACTCCTCTCACCTTAAACCTGTGCCTTCTCGTATTGAACTCCTCTGTCCTGGCAGAAAGCTCTTTGCTATTCACATTATTTATGTCCCCCATGATTTTATAAACCTCTATAAGGTCACTCTTCAACCTCTTACACTCCAGGGAAATCCAGCTTCTCCTTATAATTCAAACCCTCCAGTCTCAGCAACATCCTTTCCAGTGTAATAACATCCTTCCTCTAGCACAGCAATCAGAACTGTACACAGTACTCCAAAAGTGGCCTCACCAATGTCCTGTGCATCTACAACATGGTGTCCCGACTCAGTGCTTGAACCAATGAAGGAAAGCATGCCGAACCCCTTCTTCACCGCCCTGAGTACCTGTGATGCTACTTTCAAGGAACTATGTACCTGCACTCCTAGTTCTCTCTATTCACCAACATTCCCCAAGGCTTTCCTATTAACTTGATAAGCTCTTCCTTTGTTTGTTTTACCAAAATGCAACACCTCGCATTGACCTAAATTATCACGCCCGCAATGTGAAATCCATTGATACCCATCATTCAGACAATGAAGTTAAAACTGCATTTGAAAGACTCTCTTGTTTTATTTTAATTATCTTTTTTGTTGAAAGATCCTGGAGGTGCAGGAACTAAAAGTAGCTAGTTACTCCCATGCTTATTAAATACGTATTCAGCCATAGCAATTGAGGAATTCACATCTGAGTCCGTCTTGGCATTCATGCAAGTTCCACACATTTTTTTTCAGAATAAAACACAGGATAGCAATCAGAAGTGAGAATCCAAACTGATTCTTTTCCTCCCAACCCATCTGGTATAAATTGGCCAGTGCTTTGTGGCATTGTATCCCATCGGAGTAAAATTGAGTCTCCCATTTCAATTAATTTTTGCACAACTTGATGTACAGTAGTATTCATAGTCACCAGTTTCAGAAGTGACTGCCTGATTTCAGAAATATTTCTGCTGCTCTTTTTTACAGACCTACAAAACACAAAGTCTGCAAAGTTTGAAGTTTGCTAACAATCTCTTTACTGATCTTTTGATCTGAAAGGACCGGCTGGAATCATGAAGGTTTATTTTTATTGGTGGTATTCTATTTGAAGGAACCTAGTGGGCAGGTAAAAGGACAATGACATAGGAAACATGTTGCTGTGACTTCCATGCATACAGAATTCAACAGAAATGTTACACATTGGAGCTTCCCATCTATGTCTAAGGTTCCTGGGAAAGTCTCTTTAAACAGAAGTGATTTTTCAGTTTAAGCAATCTCTGGTGTTTCTTTCCCTCTGAATTTCACCTCAGAAAATGAGTCTGTGGATTACAATGGAGAGAATAAACAGTTCCACTGAGATCAATAGTCAAATGATGCCTGAGGCATCATTTGTTGACCTAAGAACAAACAATAATCTGCAAACATTTGCTCTGTGCAGTTTATCTTACGTGAACTCAGTGTTCACATGTATCTTGTCAATATATTTTGGCCTCAACCTGTCCCTATGTTAACTTTTCTTACCTCTTTCAAACATTTGGTCTAAGGTGAAATGCAGTGTATAAGGTAACATTAGGGGTGTTCAAAAGCATTGATTCTCACCTTTTTCCATCATTTAATTATTGCTTGTCACGTCGGTGAGTGTGACATTCTTTCACACACTATTTTATGAGCGGTGTTAGCCAATTTACTTTGAAGAGCTTAACTGTTGACTTAGCCGAGTTGGAATGTCATGTTAAACATTTGTACATTGATATCCTTAATAGCAATTTCTAGACTATTCTTTACTTCCAGCTTTGATGCAATAGGTTTATTCAATCTTGAAAGCAATATTCCTGAAAGAGTGGGACATGTTAGACATGTAAGTGATATTAGTGAACTGCTAAATAGTATTGTGTGTGTGTGTCAAACCTCTCAAGTATCAACTCATCACTGCGATAAACAGCTTTCAATAGAAGAGGGCTATTTTCAGTTAATACAAAGAGATGATACTGTACTCGCTGGCCAGGTTCCAAAGGTGTAGTGAGAAGGGGACTTTCATACTAATACGATCTGATACTGATGCCCATTAGAAATCCTGGGATCAGCTTTTTTATGTATAATGCTTGATAGGCTGAGGGTAGCAAACATACCAATTACTGATTACCTATGCTTTTGCTAACCAGGAAAATGCATGAATGGTGGAATGAAATGCAAAGGACTCTACGCCTATTTAATTGGATTAGCTAACTGGGAAGGAATTAGAAATAATATCAAAGAAGGGAGAGAAACTGAGGAAAGCAAATCTCACCAAAAACTGATATGGAAAGTTACAAACCACCAGCAGAGATCTTGGTCTGACTCATTTTTAAAAAATCTCATTGTATGGGGAGAGGCTGATTCTAAGTTTCTAAGAATCACATCTTCATTGGTAAAACTATGCACTGAGCGCTCACAAAATGGCCATTTTCCAAGAGGAACAGTTGCTTGTGGCTATAAAAAGAGTCTGATTTGCACTTAAGCTATATGTTTTGTTTGGGAAATATCAATTTACTCAAAATTGGACATGATTACCAGGAACATTTATTATTAGTATTAGTATTAATATTTAGGATTTTGTTTGCCTGTGACATCTCTTATATGCTAACTTGCTATGTCTGCAACAGACGGTAAATGATTTAAAATCTGCATGTATTGCATGACTTCCAAATAACTGTTGCTTATGATTGCATATATGTGCAGAAATTATACGTAAGTCATTAATCCTCCCTGGTGGAAGCCATTAGTAATCAATAACACCGAGGGCCAAATTTTCAATCAGGGTCAGGATTTGGATGAGGCCGATAATTTGGTGAAGTCAACCATTGAGTCAGTTTCCCAGCATCATCCCAACCCCAAGCTTTTTTTCAAAGAGGCTGTGCCATGGTTCATTGATTGCCTTCCAACAAGTAGTGGCAACAAGCAGAATTATCTGCAAGTTAGTTCAGTTAAGGAGACATGACAACTGTGGTTTCCCAGCAGTGGGATAAGAATAGAACGATGATTGTTCAAGCATTGGAGCTCTCTGACTGTAATCAGTGATAGCTGCCTGACCATAGCAACTGGAGGGGCTCCGCTGCAGGTAGCTGTGGCTGTTTCAGAAACAAAACTAAACTTGCCTGACCATTCCTCTAGCCATTGTCAGATGTGAGTGGTGGAGGGCTTCTCATTGGCCCTCCACCATTGAGACCTGTCTGACATTGGATGATCTAGACTTTGAATTGAAATGAATTAAATTTATTCCCATTTCAAAATACCATTGAGCATGTCTATAACACATATAGGGTCCATTTCCCTATTCTTTTTGGGAAGTTAGCATCCCTGGCTTGACTAGTTTCTAATTGCCCTGGCAAAGGATGTAAGCTTCCCCCTTGAACCACCAGCAGTCCACCTAGTGCAGGTAAATCAACAGCATTATTACGAAAAGGGTTCCAGGATTTGACACTGCCACAGTGAGGGAACAGCAAAATATTTTCAAGTCAGGATGGTACGTGTGGTACGTGTCTTGGAGGGGATCTTTTGGGTGGTGACATTCCCATACACTTGTCCTGCCAGATGGTAGAGATATGAAGTTTGAAAGAAGCAGATTTAGTGCATCGATGTGGTGCACATTGTAGATAATAAACATTTCTGCCACTGTGCATCAATGGTAGAGGGAGTGAGTGTTGCCAATCAAGTGGGCTGCTTTGTGGTGTCAAGCTTGAGCATTTTGGAAGAAAATGCTGGAAAATCTCAGCAAGTCTGGCAGCATCTGTCAGGAGAGAAAAGAGCTGACGTTTCGAATCTAACTGACCCTTTGTCAAAGCTTTGTCGAGCTTTGACAAAGGGTCAGTTAGACTCGAAACATCAGCTCTTTTCTCTCCTTACAGATGCTGCCAGACTTGCTGAGATTTTCCAGCATTTTCTCTTTTTTGGTTTCAGATTCCAGCATCTGCAGTAATTTGCTTTTATTTATTGGGCATTTTGGAACCAGCCTCAACCAGGAAAGTGGAGAAGTTTCCATCATATCCCTGGCTTTCAAATTGCATTTGGTGGAGAAGTTGAGGAGTGACCTTGTAGAGGTTATAAAATCATGAGGGGTATAGATAAGGAGAATAGCAAACTTCTTTTCCTTACGGTTGAGGAGTTCAAAACTAGGAGACATATTTTTAAGGTGGGAGGAGAAAGGTTTAAAAAGTACCTGAGGGGTACCTTTTTCACACAGTGTGGTTCATATGTGGAATGAACTGGCAGAGGAAGTAGGTACAGGTACAGTTACATCATTTTAAATACATTTGGACAGGTATGTGATTGGAATGATTTAAAGGGATATGGGCCAAACGCAGGCAAGTGGGATTAGGTCGGCATGGATGAGTTGGATGGAATACACTTCAACTGCCAAGTTTTTACTCACTTAATCCATTTGTAGCTACCTGAAGACACTTTATATCATTCTCACTACTTGCCTTCCCACCCATTTCTGTTTCATCAGCAAACTTTGTAATGGTACATTCACTTCCGTCATCCAAGACATGAATATATATATAGTAAATAATTGTGGCATCAGGACTGCTTATAGTGGCACTTTACGAGTTACGGGTTGCCATCTTGAAAATGCCCAGCTTATCCCAATTTTCAGTCTTCCTTTAGTCAATCCTCTGTCCACACTCATATACTATAGCTAACAACGTGCTCTTGTCTTATTAAATTGCCTTATCAAACACCCTTTGGAAAGATAAATATGTTATATCTACCAGTTCCCCTTTAGCTATTCTGCTTCTTTCCTCCTCAAACAACTTGCATATATGTATCAGGTATGATTTCCCCTTCGTGAAGCAATTCTGACTCTTTTTATATATATTATGTACGTTGAAATGCTCTATTATTACATCCTTTATGGTACATCACAGCATTTCGCCAATGACCGATGTTAAACTAACTGGTCTATAGTTACTGGGTTTTTTTGTCTCTGTCCATTTTGGAATAAGGGTGTTAGGCTGGCAATTTTCCAGTCCTCTGGGCCTTTTCAGCAATCTATGATTCTTGGAAGATTATTGCCAGCTAATTGCTTTTTTTTAATAGATATTTTTATTGAAAATTTAACATGTTTTTACAAGGTTACAAATAATTTTAAAAACTCAAGTACAAACACTAATATACAATTAAATCTTAAATAAATAATAGCCAAAGTCTGTCAAACAAAAAGAAGAGATACAGAGAAAAAAAAAGACAAAACTCAACTAACTACTAATCTAACCTATAACTAACCAGAGTGTATGATCAAATATCTTACATTACTCAAGAGAAAAACAAAGTATAGCATAGTAATTAAACAGTGAAGTACATGTTTGGAATGAATTAACATCAACTCGTAATAAAACCCGTATTCATGCGGGATTCCTCCCCCAAGGGCCCCCAGACCAGCCAGAACCGTTACCCCAACCGGACAAAAGCCCTTGACAAAATGGCCGAAATATCTGTATCTATGTAATTCAAGAAGGGCTGCCATATTTTATAGAATAATTCCATTTTTTGGTGCACCATATTTGTAAGGAGGTCAAGGGGAATACATTCCATGATTAATCTGTGTCAATTCGGAAGTCCTAGAGGGCCCTCAGCCACCCAGTTTACTAAGATATTTTTCCTTGCACAAAAGGAGAGAATGGAAAATAATTTCCCCCTGTGCACATCCAGCGAAGGTAAGCTCGAGAAGCCCAGGAGAAGAGATACTGGATCTACTCTAATTTCCATTCCCAAGATTTCTGTCAAAGCATTTGCTACTTTGGTCCAGTATTTACGGATCTTATGGCATGTCCTTAAGCGGTGTGTAAGAGTGCCCACCACTGTTTTACATTTGGGACACATCGGAGATGCTCCTGCCTAAATTTTGCCAATCGTTTCGGTGCCATATGAGCCCTACGGCGTATCTTTAACTGAATGGCCTGGGTTCTATTACAAATGGAGATTTTTCTGGCATTTTCCAAGATGTCATCCCACATTTCTGCAGAAATTTCCAGCCACTGATCCCATGTTCTAAGCAGGTGGTCCATGTCTTCCAACACTTCATTATGTAACAAATGATAAAGAGTGATGACCAAGAGTACACCTATTGGCCACAACACTCTACGTTCTCTACCTGATTTATAAAGGCGATCAAATAGCATAGTCTTCTTTTGTATGTAATCTCGAATTTGGAAGTATCGAAAGAGGTCTCCATTAGGTAGTCCAAATTTCTGATGCAGCTGTTCAAAAGACATCAGGACCCCTTCCTCAAACAGATCCCCTAAACAGGAGATACCCCTGGACCTCCAGGATTTGAATGTGGTGTCTGTGAGCCCCGGTTGAAAACCCCATGCCCCCACTATAGAAGTATAGGGGGATGTTTTATGTGATATACCCTTGTTTTGCCGCATTATATTCCAGGCTTTAATTGTGTTTAATACTATAGGGTTTTTACAGTGGTCCATAATGATTTTCATCTTATCTAAAAATAAGAAGGCACTTTACTTGAGAAGCCTCGATGTCCAGCCAGATTGGGTCGCGTCTGACTCGCAATGTAGCTTAATAGGGAACTCAGCTGATACTTCCTAAAGTCTGGAAAATCCAGCCCTCCCCTTAGCTGTGGAAGCTGTTGCTTCCTTAACTTAATGAGGGGCCGTCTATGATTCCAGATGAAAGAACCCAGCCAACCATGCAATTTGCACAGTGTCGGCCTCGGCAGCATCACTCGGAGCATTCTCATAGGGTATGAGAGACGGGGCAAGACATTCATTTTAATTAGGGCTATTCTACGTAGCCACGAAATTGGAGGATCCCCCAGCATTGAAGGTCCTGCCTTATCCTTTCCAGTAGATGCACAAAATTGACCTTGGCCAAATACTGGGGTGATAAAAAATGCCTAAATATAAGAAACCCTCCAGAGACTACCCAAAGGGAAAGTGAGATCCATCCAATAAGTAGGACATACTAGCGAGGCCACCCATTTGCACGGCCTCCAATTTTGAGAAATTAATAGTGCCTGAGAATGCAGTAAATATATTAACAATTTGGATTAAGGGAGGCATGGACATCAGGTGATTACTAAGAAAAAGGAGAACATCATCTGCATAAAGGGTAATTTTATGTTTACCTGTACCAACCCTCGGGGCTGTTATATTAGAGTCCGCCCGTATAGCTTCCACTAGTGGCTCAATTGTTAGAATGAATAGCAACGGTGAGAGAGGACATCCCTGACGGCAGCCCCTACCCACACTGAAGCTATCCGAGCCTAATCCATTGGTGATCACAACTGCTTTGGGATCATTATACAATGTTGAGACCCATTTAGCAAATACCTTTCCAACACCAAACCTTTCCAATGTATAGACCAGGTATGACCATTCAACCCGGTCAAATGCCTTCTCCGCATCCAATGAGACTACTATTCCCGGTATTTTTTCCTGATGACAGACTTGAATCACATTCAAAACCCTTCTAATATTATTAGATGATCTACAGCCCTTGATAAACCCCATCTGATCCTCTTTTATGATATATGGCAATACCCTCTCCAGCCTCAATGCTAATGCTTTAGAAAGAATTTTAAAATCTACATTTAGCAAGGATATTGGTCCATATGATGCGCAATCTTCTGGGTCCTTTCCTTTTTTGAGAATAAGAGAGATATTCACCTCTTTCAGCGAAGGCGGGAGGCAGCCCTGACTATATGAGTAGTTGTACATGTCCATAAGCGGACCAGCTAATATTCCTGTAAACTCTTTGTAGAATTCAACCTGAAATCCATCTGGGCCAGGTGTTTTACCGCTCTCAAGCTGCTTGATTGTGTCAAGTATTTCCTGGGTTGTTCAGGGAGCATTCAGGACCGATACCTGTTCCGGGGTTAAGTCCAGAAAGGCCAGGCTTTTAAAAAAGGACTGCATCTTCCTGGCTCTATCTTCACAATCCTGCGATTTATACAAATCAGAATAAAACTTGCTGAAGATTGTGTTGATCCTTTTATGATCGTGAGTCAGAGTACTAGCACTTTCCCTGATGGACGTGCTTGAGGGGTCTTTTATTTCCTTGCAAGAAATGCTAAGTATCTACCAGGTTTATTGCCAAATTCATATAATTACTTTGCAAATAATATTTCCCTCTTTGCCATTTGGGTAAGCGCGATATTCAAGGCTATCCTAAGGGCCGTAATCCTTTGTAATTTAGCAATAGAAGGTCTATCAACGTACGCTGTATCAGCTGCCTTTATGTGAGCCTCAAGTAGACGCTATTGTTCTCCCTTTAGTTTTTTCTGGATCGCCGAGTATGAAATGATCAGACCTCGCGCATAAGCCTTAATGGTCTCCCACATCATTGACGGGTTACTAGCTGTACCTGGATTAATTTCCAAAAAAGTTTTAAATTCTTGAGAAAAATATTTTACAAATTTACTATCCTTCATTAAAAAGGAATCCATACGCCAATGTCGGGGGGATGCCTCATTGTTCCTAGCCTTGATTTCCATATACACAGCAGCGTGATCAGAAATTATTATATCACCTATTTTGCAGGATGATATGGAATTCAAAAAGGTCGAGAGGGCAAAAAGCATATCAATTCTAGTATGACATTAATGTGGATTAGAGTGAAAAAAGAAATCTCTGCCTTGCGGGTGGAGGCACCTCCACACATCTACTAATCCTAACTCTTTATTCAAATCCCCCAATTGCCTGAATGTGGGGGATACACTTGCAGTACTCTTGGGTATCCTGTCTACCCCCGGGTCCATAATGTAATGAAAGTCTCCCCTATAATTGTATGATGAGCCCCAAGAGCCATCAGTTTGAAGAAGGCTTCCCTTATAAATTTGAAAGGATACGCCGGGAGACAATACAGATTAAAAATCCCATATTCCTCTCCATTTATAAGGGCTTTAATCAGTATATATCATCCAGATTCATCCTTTATCTGACTTAGGATTTTAAAAGGGAGATTCTTCCGAATAAGAATGACTACTCCCCTACTTTTTGAGCTGAAAGAAGAAAAGAAGGCCTGATCAAATCCACCCTGTTGTAATTTCAAGTGTCCTTTACCCAGTAAATGTGTCTTCTGTAGGAGAGCTATATCAACCCTTTCTTTTTTGAGGTTTGATCGTATTTTCTTCCTTTTGGCTGGTGAATTACTCCCCTTGACATTCCAGGTGCACCATTTAATCCATAATTGTCCAGGCAAGTCCAAGACCCCCCAGGAGGAGAAACCCCATCCAAAACATCCCGAGCACAGACCATAGAAAATTCACAAAAATAGAGATTCTTTAATGCACTCACACCAATATAATAAAAAAAATTTCTAAATAGAAAAAATATAAAACATATTTAAACGGAGATTTTCCCCCTTGTTTCCAGGGAACATCACTTGCTTTCCGAAAACCCATCATAACCTCTCCCAACCAGTGCCCCACCCTCAACCCAGGCACCCCATAATAAAATAAAGAAAATTCAAGTGTACTATAAAGCTAAAGTTAACAGTGAGTACCCTATCCAACCCCCCCCCTCCCCACCCACACCAACACCTAGATATATTTGGTAACGTTAATACCACATATAAACATATAAAACTATAAAATTACAGTCTCAGCAGATAATAATTAAATATAGTAACACAAAATAATAAGGGGAAACAAACCCGCTCTAAAAGAGAGATAAGGTAGGACAAGGCAAGCACACCTCCTCACCTGAATCAACTCGACCACCCAGCTTATACATAGAAAAAAAGGGAAAATCGCAAAGTGGAGAACAAATAAGTCCCCCTCTCTACCCCCTGGAGATAGTATTAAGCAATAAAGGTAATAAGAGAAAAAAAGGATAAACCAGGGAAAGTGGGGGGGGGGGGGGGCAGAACAACATTATTCACCACACAAGTGAACTCTTACAATTTATTTAAGAGAGTCCAAAAATTCCGGCAATCTGAAGTTATAGACAGATCCTTCGTGGTTAAAACGCAGCGTCGCTGGGTAGCGCAGGGAGTATTGAATGTTTAAATCCTTTAAACGCTTCTTCGTTTCATCAAACACCCTCCTCTTGCGGACCAAAGCTGGGGAAAAACCCTGAAACAGCATAATCTTGTATCCTTTGTAAGTCATGACTTGGGGATCGTTCCCAAGATTTCTGGAGGCTTCCAGGAGCATTTGCTTCTCTCTGTAACACTGAAGCCAGAACAGGACCGGGCGGGGGCACTGGTCGGACCCAGGCCTGTGTGTTGCAACCTGGTGGGCCCATTCTACCCTTACCTGGCCTGATCCAGCCTCCAGCTTCAACATCTGAGGGAGCCACTGCTCCAGAAACACTGCAAGCTGGCCTTCCTCTTCCTGTTCGGGAAGGCCCAGCAAACAAATATTTGTTTGATGATCTCGAGAATCGAGGTCGTCGATGTGATCTTCTAAGGCCCGGACTCGCTGTTTGAGAGTCCGGACCCGACCCACGGCCGATTCTGCAGCAGCCTCGGAGGTCGCAGCCTTTAGCTCCGTTCGATTTTTTTCTATGTCTCGGTCGTGCTTTCGCAGCGTGACCGACAACGATTCCCACCTGCTCCTGGACTCTTCTATAAAGGCGTTGATTTTCTCTTCAAGCTTGGAAATCACTGCAACAAGGCTCGCCACCATAGGTAAGTCCCCCAGGGCGGCTGCGGACACCTCTGCTGCAGCTGGGGACGGTGGGGGAGGGGTTCCTGTGTGCTGCGAGCTGCGGGCATTCTTTCCCTTAGTCATTGAACAGAGCACTAAACTACTCAAGTTTGGTGTAAAATGACTAGCTGTATTAAATAAAAGTTAGTTTAAATGATTTGGCAGGTGTGGTGGAGGCGGGCAGCCCACTTTGCCTGAGTCTTGGGCAGAACACTACAGACTCAGACTTGCTGGGTTGCCGCCATCTTGGATCCCCCGCCAGTTAGTTCCTTTAATACCCCAGAATGCAACTCATCAGGTCCAGGGACTTTGTCAGACTTTAGTCCCATTAGTTTCCTTTGTACTTTTTCTTTAGTGATAGTTATTATATTTATTTCCTCCACAACTTTTGCCCCTTGATTATTTGGTATTTCAGAATGCTTTTAGACTCTTTTACCATGAAGACTAATGAAAAGTTTTATTCATCACCATTTTGTGGTCCCCATTATTATTTCCCAAGCCTCATTATCTATGTTCACTTTGGCTTTTCTTTCTCTTTGTGTATTTAAAGAAGACCTTATTATCCCTTTTTATATTACTTGCTAGTTAACCCTCAAATTTTATCTTCTCTTTCTTTTTTTTTCGGATCGTCATTAGCTGGTTTACAAAACTTTCCCAATCATCCGGCACTAATCTTTGCCACGTTATATGTTTTTTCTTTCAATTCAATATTGTTCTTAACCTCCTTGGTTAATCCTGCTTGAGTTATCCTCATCCTAAAATTTTTATTCCTCACTGGGATATATCATTGTTGTGAGTCATACATGGTTTTCTTAAACATGTACCACTGTTGCTCAACTGCATTTTCTTCCAACTCCTTTCCCAGTCCATTCCAGCCAACTCTCCATTCATGCCTCTGTAATGACTCTGATTTAAGGTTATCACAGTTGATTAAAGTCACCCATGATTAATGTACTGCCTCTTTTAGCTGTCCTCAATATCTTCTGATTTACTCTCTGTTCTGCAGCATAGCAACTGTTAGGGGTCTATAAACTCCACCCACTGGTGTCTTCTTTCTCTGGTTATTATTTACCTCCACCCAAATGGATTCACATTCTCTAATCCAATCATTGTATTTAATTCCATCTCATGGCTTCAAAGTCACCCCACCATCCTTTTTCCCTGGTCTTTCAAAAGCCACATAGACCTGATTATTTAGTTCCCAGTTTTGATTTCCTTGTAAACATCTCTGTGTAATGCCGATAACATTAGACCCATTAACATCTATTTATCCTGTTAAATTACTTATTTTGCTCTGAATACTATTTATATTTAAGTAAAGAGCCAATATTTTTGCCTTTTTACTACCTTTTTCCCCTTTGCCATTTTCTTTAGTACTTGCACACTGCGTTCCTTCCAGTCAGCCTGACTAAATAGTTGCCCTGCAATGCTCCATAATCTTTTTTGTTGTAAACCTAAGTGTACCCATACCCCTCTCCAGAACCCTCTTATCTTTGATTTAATTAATGCCTTTTATACATTCTTGCCATTCTTAATTGTATATATCATCTAATCGTATCTATTGTGGGAATGTGGCATGGGATAGGAGAGGCACGGGAGAAGTTGATTTAAGCATTTTGATCAGATTTTCAAGCCTTTTTTTCTGCTATGTTAACTGTAATGTTTGATTGCTTTTAAAAATTGTCATCAGTGTGATCTGCTTTACATTTTCTCTCTCATCGAATGCATCTTAATGGCATAAATATAAACCAGGACAAAAGTTGAAAAGCTTCCTGATTCTTGATTGAATATGTCTGCATAATGAGCAAGGATGATGTGAACAGGAATTTTAAGACTTAACAAAGAAAGATATAGAGTGATCTTAGTACCTGCATCTCCTTTCTCACATCCATTGTAAGAATTGGCATCCACTGATGAAGGTAGATGGCTGTAACTTGATATCAGAAAATATGACCAATATCTGACAAGTGTTTGGACTGCATTTCAGGACTGCACTAAGGAGATAACTCCAAAACCATTCATTTTGAAAATAAAAATAAAAGTGGTAGTCAATAAAATTGCAACAATTTATACTTACACAACAGAGGTATGTAATAAAATGTCCTAAAGCACTTCACAGAAACATTGAATGGAGGAAAGATAATGGCGCTGATCAAAGTCAAGATTGAAGAAGTTAATTTTTGAACACATTTTTTTCAAGGAGGTAAGTAGGAATACAGAGGAGATTAGACTGAAGGTTCAATCCTGCAAGGCTGAAATGGCTAAAGAGTCTTCAGTGAACAGAACAATGGGAGCAGGCACTATAAGGAGCAGAGCAGGGGGAATATAAAGAATATCACAACTGATTGAGGTTGTACAGGTAGGAAAGGGTGAGGTACTGGAGAAATTTGAAGATGTGTGCAAGAAGATTTTTAATTAGTATATATGACTTCAATGAATAGCTACACAGGAGCATTTTGGGGAAAAAAGAGAGTAGTTGTGTGTTGGATAAGTTGTCATTTGCAAAGGATTGAACTCCTCCAGAGCTAAGGACAACACTAGGATAATTGGGTCTGGAGGTGGTGAAAGTTGTGGATAGCATTAAAACTCAAGTGCAGATCAGCCAAGGACAATATTACTATGAAAGCATGAATAGGTGGTGCTCGTGGTTTCAGAGATTACATTTAACTAGCAAATGGTTATGGTTACCCTTGCACAATTTCATGAAATCTGCCATCCTTGCAGGATGATCTTCAGGGAAAGGTTAAATCATTGTGTCATTATTTCTGTGAAGTAGCCGTCCCAAGCACAATGCCTTAAATTATGTCCTGAATGTCATTACTCTTATTAATACACAATCTTCCAGTAATTTGGATGTTTACCATGCATCTTCATCCAATTACAAAGTGAAACATACATTTGAAACTGTTACAAGCATTGAAATTTTAGGGGACTTTGCATAGGAAATTCTTCCAACATTATTGAAGACATATTATTGAAAAAGATAATGGGTTGCTGGTTAGACATCTTTATGAGCTTCTTGTAACTTCTCAGGACAATTTCTCTGCCATCATGACACTTTGGCACATAACAAATAGCAACAGACCCAAATAGAAGCCAAGTCCAGATAGTTAAAACCCTCAAATTAATTTAAGATTTAACATCATTGACTTATGAAGGAAGAGGTAGGAAATAGAGAAACCAGATGCATCCTCAACTCAAGGGATAGTGTTCTCAGGCGAGTTCACCCTTTACTCACAAGCAGAAACACAAACATAATGCTTATATTATATTTAAAATGAAAACATGTTTTGAAAATGCATCTCTTATAGTGAACCCACTAACTTTTATTCATCTTCTCAGAGACATGGATTGCCAGTAACCCAGAGACCATCAGTGTCTCATCCCATCGAAAATAACTCTAATGCTCTAAGCAACTTTGCAAGCACTAGACTACCATCAAAATGCAGAGGATCTAAATTGTTAGCAGAAGGATGTGGCACTGCATGAGTTACAGTAGAAGAGTGAAGTGCTGGTGGCATAAAAAGAGCAGGAAGTCTTCTTTGCAGCACTGAGCATTTAATACCATGTTGAACAACCATCTCATAAGGTATTTTTAAGTTTATTCACAGAATGCAGGCATCACTAGCTAAGTCTCCCTTTATTGCCCCTCTCTAATTGCCCTCAAGATGATAGTGGTATGCTGCCTTCTTGAATTGCTACAGTCCATGTGGTATAGATACACCCACAATGTTGTAAAGAGAAAGATTTTGACCGAGCAGCAGCAAATGATTGTTTGAAGGGGAGCTTGCAAATGGTGGTGTTCACATCCATCTGCTTCTCTTGCCCTTCTGGGAGGTAGTGGTGTGCATGGCTCATGTGGGAAGAATACCCTGGAGCTCCAAATTTCATCTCACTCCTGAAGAAGCATCTAAATATACAATCTGTAAAAAGGTTATTTTTCAATAATCTCTACAAGAAAATTCTCTGACCAACAATTTTACTTTTTTTAAAACAAAAAACCTCCCCAGAGGAATATATATATATATATATATATGTGTGTGTGTGTAGGTATATATAGTGTGTGTGTTTGGAGGATCGAATCAGCCTAACATGGTTATCATTGCTCAAAGGGCAAAGGAAAAGATGAAGATTGTTTTAAAAATAATGTTCGGCAGACTGGTAAGTCTTTACTTTTAGGAAGTAACTGTATTCCTTTAAGTGTGCACGCTATTTCTGAACCCCCACTGGCCATGAGCTCCCACCAAAAGGTTCAATCCAGGCCAGAAGCTTACTTTAAGTATCAATTAGGCTGGCCTTGGGAAATTTGCGAGGTCAGTCATGCATAATTTTAACACATGCAGAGCTCAGTTGGCTGTATTCTGACACTTCAGTGCCAAGATGGAAAATACACCCTACGACATCCTTATGTTACACTCTTGGAACTAGAATCTTCATTGGTCTAATTGGAGCAATGCAGAGAAAGCTTTAATCTGAATTTAACTTGATTTACACCTGGTATCAAAGTGATTGATGCTATGACTGGGTGCCAAAGCTGGAACCGTGTTCCACTTGCCAACAGTGAGACATCTTACCTTAACATTCCACAACCGGTGCAGGAATAAATATGCATTGATAAAGTCCATACCAATGTACAACCCTCAATTAGTATAAAATTGATGTTTCTCTCATGCAAGAATTTGTGAGTTTGTTAAACTCTCTGAGGAAGTTCAAACAACATTCAAAATGTTTCCTCAGAACGCAGTGATAAATTAAGTGTGGTAAATTGGATAGTTCTTTCAAAATTGCTGGCAGAGGGCTGATGAGCCAAGTGGCCTCCTCCTGTGCTATAAAATTCTATGAATTGATAGTTAAATTTGCAGAAACACAGAGAAGCATTTTGTGTTTGTTGAAGTAATGAGCTGAAGGTGGATTACCATACAAGGTGTACACATCCAAAGCTCATAGTGCTAACACTGCAAGGGGCCAGACAACAGGCTGTTAGAAGGCCCAGCTGCACCCAGTTCCACCTGTGACTGATTATTAGAAAAGCCATAAGCAAATAAGTACCAGGGTTGGGTAATGGAAAAGGTGGCTATGAACGGAAAGGATTTTCTCTATAATTTGAAATAGTGTAATGTGATTAAAGTTGTGCAGAGACTTCCTTCGACTTAACCATAAGTATATTTGTGCTTGGTTTTTAAATGGAGAAATTAAGTTGAAAGGAGCCAGGTTTCTGATTGTCTTGCTATAATCTTAGAAGCAATCTAACATTTGCTTTGATGATATAAGTAACCAGATAAACTTTGACTCAAAGTTTAGCCAGTTGAATAAACAGCAGTCAGCAAATTGAATTGTAATTTTACTTAAAAGGAAATAGAATCTGTGACCTGATTTCTTTTCATTTTGCCAATAGTGGTTTGTCCAAACAATTAATTACTATTGAATGCAACTGGCATTTGTGTTTAATCGACATTCTGGTTGAATTAGTAGCACAACATATGATTGAGAGATTTTTCTCCATGGGCTACAAGGTAATTGCAAACTTAGTTATAAAAACACATTTACAATTTTGCTACAAATAGTGCACACAAATCTTTCTCTTGATGTTTTGTCACCATAGAGCTGATGATTTCAGATGGACTAACACTCTAGACAAGTTCTGTGTCTTTTCACAAAACATCTTACAGAAAATGAGGATGCCAATTTCTGAGTGGATTTATACAATAATAAATCACTTCCCATTGTCTCCACCATTCATTCATATCACAGTTTCTAGAGATTCTCAATTACATTTGGAATGCTAACAAGACCTTCTGAAAAAAATACACGTCTAGTTTAAATAGCAACCAGCGAAGATATCAGAAAACAGAATCATCTGAATTTTTTTATTCATTCATGAATCGGGGCATCAATGGGTGAACCAGTATTTATTGCCTCATTTCTAAATGTCCAGAGGACAGTTAAGATTTAACCACATTGCTGTGGATTTGAAGTCATGTGTAGGCCAGACCAAGTAAGGAAAGCAGATTTCCTTCCTAAAGGTCATTATTAAACCAGAAATTTTTTTTTTAGCACAATTGACAATGATTACATGGTCACCATTAGACTGTCCTTTATTTCCAGATTTTTGTTGAATTAAAATTTCACCATCTGCTGTAATGGCATCCACAGCTACATCCCTTAGAATATTTGCCTGAGGGGGGAGGGGGGGGGGAAGCGAGATTACTAACCCAGTGAATCTACACCCTCTACATTACTGCCTTTCCTTGGTAAATTGAAGTAAATTTATTTCAATAAATTCCTTGGGCCTTAGTCCGTTATATAGAATTACATATGACATTTGGGGAAGAAATAGACCATTCAGCACAACTAGCCCATAGCAACCTGCATACTCACACAAGTCTCCTCTCATGGAATCTACCTTAACTCATCCTTTCAGCATATCTTTCTATTCTCTTTTTCCTCAAACTTATCTAGTTTTCTTCTGAAAGTATCTAAGCAGTTTTGCCTCTATCACAATCATTGGAAGTGATTCCCAATTTGTGATCACTTCTGAGTAAATAAACTTTTCCTTTTCTTAATAGATCTATTGACAACTGTCTTGTATTTAGGTCTTTAATAAAAGCATTCTCTTCACATTTACCACATATGAACAATTCACAATTTTAAAGATCTCTTTGGTGCTCTTATAACGTCTTCTTTTTCTAAAGAAAAAAATCCCCAAATTGTTCAATCTTTCCTGAAAGTTATAATTTTACAGTTCTGGTTCTAAACTTCTAAATCATTTTGTGTGTTCTTTTGTGCCTTAATAATCTCTGCATAGTGTAGAAATTAGAACTGTGCACAGTAAGTTCAGCCTGACTAGAGTTCAATTCAAGTCTAGTAAAACTTCATTACTTCAAATTGCATATTACTAGAAATATGTATTCCTATGCAAAATTATCAGTGTAAAGAATGGAATAACAGTGGCCCCAACACTGTTCCTTGTAGGACATTACATATCAATTTTCCTTCAATCCAAATAACTGCCTTTGACCCCTCATAGTCTGCTTTCTATTTTGTAGCAAATTGGTTATCTATTCAATTACTTGACTCTTGATTCCACATGTCCTGATTTTTTTTGTTATGCGCTTACTGTGAGTTTACCTTAACAAATGCCATTGGAAAATATTCACTGTATTAAAAGAGTTTGTAGAAAAATCCACTTCATTAGTTTTCATGAAGCATGCAGACAATAAACAAATCGATAGACCTATATGATTGTACAATTTTCAACTTTTCTTCAGATTTCCAGTAATTGAGATTTCTTTTTTTATAAAAATTCCAGTCAAACAACCATACCATATCATGGCAAGTAATCTGCTCACTGAGAAATCTAATCATCACTCATCTCTAAGGGTAAACATAGCTGCTTAACCACATGTAAAACCAATTTTTACTGTTGCTTCCATCTAGAAAGACCAAATAACTTAAGTGATTAAATCTATTAAATTAAGCTGTACTGACAATAGGAAACAAGGTACAAGATTTGATTCCTGATCTTTTTTGAGTTAACCAACGTCCTGAAGTGCAAACGGAGTGTCCTTGAAACTGGAAACAGCATTTCCAAGTGAAGAGAGAAAGAACAAATTTCATCTTAACAGTGCTGGAAATGTGAACCTGGATATTATCTGAATGTCATCCCATAGTTGAATTGCCAATGGATCTGCACCTCTGGCACAGTGACCTTAGCCAGTGTTGGAGCATTAATTTGATAAGGGTTCAAATTAAATTCCTGGTCTATACTGAGCTCCAATTTAAGTTGAGGTGACAACAAACAAAGAAAGACTTCCATTGATACGATGATTTTTACAGCCCAAGTTGCCTTAAACCATTTTTAAATGTCTGTCACTGTAGATGTGATCCTGTTTATTTTGGCACTTCTGAGGAGGAAATCAGCAAGGGTAAATTGTCCTGGTTACTATGCGGCAATTGCCATTCGAAGTGTGGACATTGAGTGAGGATATGATTGGGTGCAGCATACATTGCGAAGGTTCATGCATGAATAATAACTATTTGGGGAAGTAACGGATGCAAATGGTAATGCATCCAGTTGGTAGTGCCATGCTTAGTAATGATGCTATGTGCCCTTAGTAACCAAATGGTTCCTTTCCACAACCTTTTATACTTCAGCTAAAATGAAAAATTATTGGAAAACAGTAGTTACTTCTCTAAGTAGTTTTTTCACACATGCACAGGATTACAAACCTGTATATTGTATGCTTTACAAAATCATAAACATAAATACTTCTGCCCTTGACAATCTTTAATTGTTTGTATTTGTGCAGGAAACTTTGCACAAATGGCTAATAGTCGAATGATTAAAATAAAACCACTGATGAGCTGTATGTCAACAAGAATCACATCTATGAAGCTTCCAAAAATCAATCTTAGGAATTCCCAAAACTAAAGGATTTTCCTCATATAATGCACATGAAAGAATTTGGGGATAACTTTGTATGTTCTTTTTGAACATATTACACTGAATAGACATAGTTTAAAGACTGGCTTTGTGACATGTTACAAATGAGTCATAATGTATAGTCTTTTCAAACTGCCATTTCTTCTTTCAATTCTCATTGTATGTGACAACACATGCACACTAAAATCTTGTAATTGTAAATATAAAACATCAAGATTTATTCTAAAACAAGAAAGAGAACGTAGATCTTGCAAGGGAGCCAAGAAACAACTCCAATTAGTTCTGCTTGGTTTAGTCCATCATCTGATCTGTTGAAATCAATGTCATGGAAATTAAAGCCATAACAGATAGAGCCGTCATTGTCTTTTTTCAGTGCAAGTCTCACTTCAATTGGCCATTGTTTATATATAGAATGCCTCAGACCCTTTCAGTCAATGGCATTCAGGTCAATTGTCAACTACAAAAATCTTGTCAAGTCACATCGGCAGCAGCAAAGCATGTGTAGAGTTTTGAGGTTTGTTACTCACAGTCAAATATGTTTCACCAGTTTGGCGGGCAATTGTGTCGTTCTTTCTTAATGTCACAGTTATTGTGTTTTCAATTTATTTATTCAAGGGATGTTGGAGCCACTGGCTCGCCACCATTTGTTGCCTAACCCTAATTCCACTTGAGAAGTTAGTGGTGAGCTGTGTTGTTGAACCCCTGCAGTCCATGGGGTGTAGAGACACCCACAGTGCTGTTAGGCAGGGAGTTCCAGGATTTTAACCCTTAACAATGAACAGCAATATATGTCCAAGTCAAGATGATTGTGAATTGGAGAGGAACTCTTATCTCATGCATCTGTAAGCCATGGTTTCCTAGGCGTTAGAGTTTCCAGGTTTGGAAAGTCCTGTTGAATTCCTGTTAGTGAGTTGCTGCAGTGCATCTTGTAGATGCTGCACTCTGCCAGCACTGTGCTCAAGGCAGTGAATGTCTAAAGGAATGCATGGAGTGTAAATCAAGTAGGGTGATTTTTCAATTCATAGGGGACTGGCACTCAGTGTTAAAGGAAGTTGTACAGATGGGACATTCTTTACCTTAATTATTCTGGAACCTGTGTTCTGGTGACTCATGATTTTAGAGGAGTAGCAAAGGCTTTAAACTAAATTGTGGGCAAGGGATCAATTAACGGAAAACAGTCATAGAGTCATAGAGATATACAGCACAGAAACAGACTCTTCAGTCCAACTCATCCATGCCAACTAGATAGCCTAAACAAATCTAGTCTCATTTGCCTGCATTTGGCCCATATCCCTCTAAACCTTTCATACTGACATACCCATCCAGATGCCTTCAAAATATTATAATTATACCAGCTTCCAACAATTCCCCTGGCAGCTCATTCAATACATGCATTACCCTCTGTGAAAAAGATTGCCCCTTCAGTCCTTTTTAAATCTTTCCCTTCTCAGCCTAAACCTATGCCCTCTAGTTTTGGACACCCCCACCCTCATCCTATCCATGCACCTCATGATTTTCTAAACTTCTGTAAGATTGATCCTCAGCCTCCAACATTC
Source organism: Chiloscyllium plagiosum (assembly GCF_037043375.1). Taxonomy (NCBI): domain Eukaryota; kingdom Metazoa; phylum Chordata; class Chondrichthyes; order Orectolobiformes; family Hemiscylliidae; genus Chiloscyllium; species Chiloscyllium plagiosum. Next base: position 99,167,119 of record NW_028270143.1, on the reverse strand, counting down.
CAGGGAAAATAGTCCCAGTCTATTCAGCCTCTCCCTAAAGTTCAAACCCTCCAAACCCGGCAACATCCTGGTAAATCTTTTCTGAACCCTTTCTAGTTTCACAACATTCCTCCTCCTATAGTACAATACTCCAGAAGTGACCTCCCAACTCTTATACCCAGTGCACTGACCAATAAAGGCAAGCATACCAAACGCCTTCTTCACTGTCCTACCTAGCTTTGACTCTACTTTCAAGGAACTATGAACCTACACTCCAAGGTCTTTTACTTCAGCAACACTCCCCAGGACCTTACCATTAAGTGTACAAGTCCTGCCCTCATTTGCCTTTCCAAAATGCAGCACCTCACATTTATTTAAATTAAACTCTAACTGCCATTCTACGGCCCATTGGCTCATCTGATCAAGATCCTGTTGTTCTCTGAGGTAACAATTTCCGCTGTCCACTACACCCCCAATTTTGATGTCATCTGCAAATTTATTATATTAAAGAGGAAGGAAAAGTAAAGAGAGCAAAATAGCTATAAAAATGTAAATAATCCAAATATGGCAGAATTGACAAAACATACAAACACAATAATGTGCCAGCAGATAGGGTTATTAGTTGTGAAATTATTAAAAAGCTAGAATTTAATACACTCCAACTGAATGCAGGCAACTTTGACAAAGGGAGATGATTTAATGGTGTAAGCATATATTTTTATCCCTTATCTCATGTTCTCTCTCACTATCTGATTTGAACGAATATGTGCAGTTGCTCTGTCTTGATATTTAATATGTTAATGATTTAGATGAGGGAATTAAAGTGTAATACATCAAAATTTATTGATGACTCAAAGCTGGGTGGAAGAATGAGGTGTGAGGAAGATGCAGTCATGCTTCAGTGTGATTTGAACAGGCTAAGAGAGTGGGCAAATGCATCGCAAACTTATCCATTTTGGTAGCAAAAATGGGAAAGCGGATTATCATTTGAATGACTGTAAATTGAACGAGGGGAATGTTCAACAAGACTGGCTGCCCTCAAGCACCAGTCACTGAAAGTAAGCGTGCAAGTGCTGCAGGCAGTACAGAAGACAAACTGTATGTTGGCCTTCATAGCGATAGGATTCGAGTACAGGAATAAGGATGTCTTGCTGCAATCGTACAGAGCATTAGTGAAGCCACACCTGCACGCAGTTTTGTTCTCCTTATCTGAGGAAGGATATTCTTGTTATAGAGTGAGTGCAATTAAGGTTTACCAAATTGATTCCTAAAATGGCACAACTGACACATGAGGAGAGAATGAGGCGGTTAGGATTGTATTCTCTGGAATTTAGAACAATGAGAAGAATCTCATAGAAACCTATAAAATTCTAACAGGTTAGATACAGGAAGAATGTTCCCAATGATGGCAGAGTCCAAAACCAGGGATTATAGTTTAAGGATGAGGGATTTCTTAACCAAGAGAAGGATAAGCCTGTGGAATTCATGACCACAGAATGTAGCTGAGGCCAAAACATTGTATATTTTCAAGAAGGAGATAGAAGTAGCTCTTGTGACTAAAGGGAGGGCAGGATAAGAGTATTGAGCTCAATGATCAGTCTGGTCATATTGAATGACGGAGCAGGCTTGAGGGGTCAATGGCCTACTTCTGCTCCTATCTTCTGCAGGAGAGAAGTGTGGAGAGACTTTAAGCATGGAAACATAAGTACGTTGCCTGTATTGATAAGTTGCATGCAGAGTGGTGACAGAAGGAACATTTTCAGGTGAAAGTTGAAGGGAAAGGTTACTATGATTTGTCTTGAACACTGATGACTTTGTCAATTTAACAAAGAGGCAAAGTAAGTGGTAACCCCTTATTGTCGTTGTCGTTCCCACAAAATGCTGCTTACGCCTTTATTTTGCTTGAGACATTGAGTTGTTCAAGCGATGTGGTCCTGTTGGCATTCACTCTGCTGGACACTTCCTGCTATTGTTATTGTGTGCTGTTTTCTTTTGGGCTGATGCCTCTCCAGTGCATCAATACTGCAGATTTTGTTTTGCTTACTTAGTGAATTCACTACTTTCTTGCCTAAACTGTAGGCTTTTAACCCTCCTGCAAGACTTCAGAAACATCTGAGATGTTTAATAAAGGGGTCCCTGATTTACAAACATCCAAGCTATGAACATCCATACTTACAAACACAGCTCCACGAAGAGATGTAATTTTAAAGATCTAACAAATGAACATTGATTGTACTTATGAAAAGCTATTTCATATTGTCCTATGTGCACAAATCAACTTGTGAACTGACTCAAGACAGAACCAGTGTGCAACCCAGACACTGCCTATAAATAAATAAGTTGTACAGATATGACATTTTTTTGTTGGAATTGCCTCTTAAGCTGCTGCCAACCTTTAAACTTTGGTGCATCTAATAGCAAGATCACAGTGAATTGCATTCTGCAGTTTGCAATGCTCATGCATGTTTTGCTGATGCTCGGAACTCTGGCAAAATCAGCATTCATGTCAGCAAACAGACACAAAGTGTGCTTCTCCATTATACACGCTGTGATTCCACCCAAGCAGAAAATCCAGTCTACTCTCTTAATCAGTGACAGTTCAGGACATCTGAAATAAAACAGAAAATGTTGAAAATCATTCAGCAGTCCAAGTAGCATCTGTGGCAAGAGAAGGAGTCAACTTTTCAAAGTCAGCAACCTTACATCAGAGTTAGAGATGTGAGCAGGTTTCATAGAAGAATCATAGTATCCCTATGGTGTGGAAGCTGACCATTTGGCCTATCAAGTCCACGCTAACCCACTGAAGAGTATCCTACCCAGACCCACCCCATTAATCCTGCATTTCCCATGGCTAACACACCTAGCCTGCACAAACCTGGACTCCATGGGCAATCTTAGCATAGCCAATCCACTTAACTTGCACATCTTTGGATTGTGGGAGGAAACCCATTCAGGGACAATGTGCAAACTCCACACAGACAGCCGCCCAAGGGTGGAATTGAACCTAGGTTCCTGACACTGTGAGGCAGCAGTGCTAACTACTGAGCTGCCATACCACCCCTATGTTTAAAGTGAGTACAGAGGCAGGTGAAAGGTTAAGAAATGAAAGGGAAGAAACTGAATGGTTTGTGACAATGTGGAAAGTAAAAGAAGAGATGACATATGTGTCTGGAGGAACTAAATATGACAAAATCAGAACCATTACCACAATAACTGCTGTTCCAAAAAAAAAGAAGCAATGTTTACTGAAGTTTTTAATAAACATTAAAAACTAAGCAAGTGTTTGTTTCTCTACTAGTTTTAAAATCTGCAGCCTAAAATATTCACTACATGCAAACATAATTCTCGACCAAGTATATTGTGTTGTATTTTGTAATGTTAATGAAATATGTTAAGGTTAAATTAAGAACTAAAAGATAAGTAAAGAAAAATAAAATGTTCTGATGAAGAATCAAAAGACTCAAAATTAAGTTAATTCTTCCAGACCATTGGGATTTTCTTGCAATTTCTGTGTTTAAACTAAAAGATAAACTTATACTTCTATAGCACCTTTCATGACTTCAGGCTGTTAAAGGGTTTTACATCAATTAAGTACTTTTAAAATGCAGTCACAACTGTAATGAAGGAAACTTGGCAATCAATTTTGAACACATTGAGGTGCCAGGAACAACACAGTAATAATAACCAAATAATCTATTTTAGTGATCCTGAGTGAGCAACAAATATTGAGAGAGTTCCACTGTTCCTTTTCAAAATATGGAATGCCATAGAATCTTTCATATCAATATGAAACAGCAGATAGGATCACCATTTAATGTCTCCAATGCAGCACTTCCTCAGTACTGTATTCAAGTTTCAGTAGATTCTATGCACAAGTCTCAAGTGGGATTTGAACCCACAAACATTTGTTTTAAAGATGACAGTGCTACAATTTGACCACAATTAACATCTAGGTAAATACTTACTCACCGATTAATGTTAAATTAAGTGATATTGTCATCATGAAGAGCTAATGATTTTGTCCTGATGAAGGGCTCTTGCCCGAAACGTTGATTCTCCTGCTCCTCGGATGCTGCCTGACCTGTTGTGACTTTCCAGTACCCCACTCTTGACTCTGATTTCCAGCATCTGTAGTCCTCACTTCATCCTCCTGATTTTATCATCAGCCAGCTGCCAAACCCAACTAACTGTAGGTGAATCATTTGTTTCTTCCCTATCTTCTTGGCCTGCCAACTAAGGTTTGATACACTCAGTTAACACAGGGATAGTACTGCACCATTGCAAACAATTACTTTGAAACCTACCAAAATGTATCAAAACATTTAGATTTCTCAAAAGCTTTCATTCATGTCCCTGTGAACATGATACATTTTTGCTTTGTTTTTATCACAGAAATTACAGAATAAACAATTTCAATATGGACAGTAGTATTTTGTAGATGTAGACTCCACATTAACATCTTTTCACTCGTACTGATATAATTGCCAGTTAAACTTTGTGATTGTCTCAGATTCAATCGTCACCTTTAGTTGAGCCTTCTACGTTCCAATAATACAATAAGTTAGGGTAATCTGTGATATCAAATATCAGCTAAATCACCTCCTTTAATCATTAAGTGCTCGTATCAGCATAACGAAAGTTGATGAAGCAATTTCATTACTGCATTAAGAGGATTGTGAGTTTAAATGCCACTCATAAATCTGAACATATGACTCTAGGAGAAGGTATTTTGCGGTGCAATGGTAGTATCCCAGCGTTTGGGCCAGATGCCTGGATTCAAGTCCACCTGCTCTCAAGGCATGTTATAGCATGTCTTCACAAGTTAAAGTATGTACAGCAGCCTAGGAGGGCTCTTATGGTGCAGTGGATATGTCCCTACCTCTGATCCAGGATTCAAATCCCAGTGATTTCAGAACTGTGTAATATCTCTGAATGGTTTGATTAGGAAAATATCCATAATTCTACAGTGTTTTATTACAGGATTCTCAGATGTTTTGTCCTTTGGGTGAAATGTGAAAATCATGCGTGTTCTGTTTAAGTGAATATCATAGAGCCATGAAAGGATTAAGAAAATGCAGTGATTTCTCCAATAACAAATGAATGAATTATTTATTTATTTGTCACATATATAGATATATGTCTTGAAGATACAGTGAAGTGTTTTGTAAACCAATCTTCTACACTGAAACAAAATAGAACTACTAAATGTTCAGGTCATAACTGTTTGTAGGATCCTTCCTGTAAACAAACAACTACTGTAGAGATAGAAGGCACTATATATTCATTTTATTACTTTATTTTTGTAAGGTAGTTGCCATGTGTCACTATAAACAAGGAGGTTGACAAAACTGCTGATATAATGTCTCTCTACTACAGTAGACGGCATTTTTCTGAAGCCAGGAGTATGATACATATTCAGTCTGGGACAACAGAGACGGCACTCCCTAATTTTTGTCTGCTTCACCTGAGCATGAAGTCCTTTCCATTCTAAACATTCTCACTTACATTCCTGAAAGTGGCATGAGAGGTGATGGAGGATATTCCATATCACAACTGACATCCAACTGTCTCGGATTAATGCCTAGCAATCAGGAGTCTCCCCCGCTCCGTCACAAAGGTACTGAAGCCAAATGGGTTGTATGGTGGCTCACTAGTGCCAGGGACCCAGTTTTGATTCCACCCTTGGAAAATGGTGTGGTGTTTGCATATTCTCCCAGTGTCTGTGTGGGCTTTCTCCAGGTGCTCTGGTTTCCACCCACAGTCTAAAGATGTGCAGGTTAGATGGATTAGCCATAGGAAATACAGGATAAAATTGCCCGAAACGTCGATTTCACTGCTCATTGGATGCTGCCTGAACTGCTGTGCTCTTCCAGCACCACTGATACAGAATCTGGTTTCCAGCATCTGCAGTCATTGTTTTTACCTTGCTAACATGATACGGAAGACCCTGTCTTTGACATGAATCTTTAACAAAGTTTCTTAAGTTTTTTTTTTACCATCAATATAGTTAGGTTTGTTGTACTTAGACCAGACCATGGCAAAAGATTATAACATAGGCGGATGGTGGGGCTGTAACTATCTATTGAATAAGCATCATTTTTCAAAGAAGCTAACATTATTGCATGTGAATGGAAGCTAATTGAAATATGATCACTGTATTGCATTTTTAGTAACTCCTTCACTAAAAACCACATTAACCAGCGAATTCACTTTGCACCCAATGTCATCAGTCTATTAGAATAAGGATTTGTTAAATGTGGTGCTTCAAAGATTTAATTGGAGGGAAACCGGAGGCGACCAGTCTTCAGATACTCAAGCGGTCTCTAATCCCTGTACTATTTCAGAGCTGCTACTAACGTTACTCACTGTGTAATAACACAGGGTATATACATGAACAGTATGGCTCCCATTAATCATGTGTAAATCCATTTCACAGAATTCAAAAGCATCGCGTCTGAATGCCTTACGATATTTCTGTGAGAATGAAATACTGAAGGAGTCCTTGTGGTTCGGTCACTTGAGTTTCGGGTAGGGTGTGGCGAGGCAGGAGACAAAAATGGAGAAAATTTGGATTGCACTTCGAGGCTACGGACCCTCAACCCAGCTCAAAAAAATGCACACACCACGATGAGGGTCCTCCCGTTTTGCATTTTCAGAAATAAGGCGAGAAAATAAACGCCAACATTCACTGGCGAAGTGCAAATTGCTGAAATACACAGACGGGTGTGATCAAACGACACGGGCAGTACTGAAATGAACAAAAGAAAAAAATAGAAAGTTTATATCAGTTAAACTTCATCCGAAACGGCACACGTGTACAATCGTTAAACTTACTACAGCGCGGCTAAAACTTGCCCAATAGTTAAACTGTTAGAAGGACACGCGCATCAGCAATCATTTATTTACAATCCCTCGCTCAGCTCCCGTCCTTTTTTCGCGCTGTTTGTATTTCCCTCCACTGCACAAAAGGATCTAGCGAAACCCACCACCTGCACTCTTGTTTCGAGACAGAAAAATGCTGGGAAATACCCAGCAGGAGATGTCGACATTGTTCTTTAATGTATTTATCTCTAAAATGCCCATCGCCTTTAACTAACTCGAGTTTCCGTTCTTAAAGATGCAGCAAACCCAGCTTCTGCGTGAATCCCTGGTCGAATGAAACATCAATTCAAACACGAAAAAAAACCCAAACAATTCCTGTTCGAGGAGGCGGGAGCTTTAAAGACAGCCCCCTGCGATGAACTAACAAGCGAAAATTAACCTGCTAACCGCCCAACCCCTCTGGAAGCTGTCACTGTGGGATTCTTCATTGAGGCGAGAATGGACTGACAGACACTGTGTCCCCCCACCCCCATCTCCCTCCGCCCCTGTCACCGTGTGATTGGTAACCCGGGCCAGGGAAGGGGTGGGATTTGGCTTGTCTCACATTATAAATATACAACAGTATTAGGTTCTCAGCACTCGGTGATCATTTCATGGGACGCGGCGCTGAAATTCAGTCCTGGAGAATTTGTTTTTATTTGGGGAAGAGGAGGGCCACAGCGGGATCGGTAGTCAGACTGAAAGGAATCCACCTTCCAAAACCCAGGACCGCTTTCCCCTTTGACCAGCCAAAACAAAAAGGAAGAAACCCGTGTCCTTTCAAAGAAGAGGGGAAAAGAAAAAAAGTTAGGAGGAACTTGGATGAAGTTTTGTTTTGGGGAGGGGTGAGAGAAAGGTGCAGTTGTGGGCATCTTAAGTCAGACAGACCTGCGAGAGAGGGGGAGGCTAACGTTTCACTGCTCGCCCTCTGCATGAAGTGCTGCGCAGCGCCGATGCCCAGGCTAAATGAGTGTCGGCTGCTGATCCGCATGCTGTTCTGAGATCCGGAGGTGGAGGGTTGGGGTGGGGGGCGAGAGGCTGGCTGCTCCTGGAAGGAGGAGGAGGAGTGGAGCAGGAGCAGCAGGAGAAGGAGACAATCTGCACTTTGCTGCTGGACCCTAGGATTTTACCTTGGCGTTTGTTGAAAAAGAAAGTGTAAAGGAAGAAGAGGAGGCGGTGTGCTCGGTGCTGGTTGCGAGAATCTTTATTCCCCCCGCCCCCCCAAATAAATAACCAAGCCTGGAGGGTGTGCAATGGAGTGCTGCTACCTGCTGGAGCTGCTGCTGGTCGTGGCGTGGCTGCAGAGGTCGAGGGGAGCCTCGGCCGCCAAGGAATTGTCCTGCCAGGAGATCACCGTGCCCCTGTGCAAAGGCATCGGCTACAACTACACCTACATGCCCAACCAGTTCAACCACGACTCGCAGGACGAAGCGGGCCTGGAGGTGCACCAGTTCTGGCCGCTGGTGGAGATCCAGTGCTCGGCCGACCTGCGGTTCTTCCTGTGCAGCATGTACACGCCGATCTGCCTGGAGGACTACAAGAAGCCGCTGCCGCCGTGCCGCAGCGTGTGCGAGCGGGCCAAGGCCGGCTGCGCGCCCCTCATGCGCCAGTACGGCTTCGCCTGGCCGGACAGGATGAAGTGCGAGCGGCTGCCCCGCCAGGGACAGCCCGAGACCCTGTGCATGGACTACAACCGCACCGAGGCCACCACGGCGGCGCCGCTGTTCCCGCACCGGCCCCGGGCTCCAGCCGCTCCGCCCGCCGCTCCCCCTCCCGGAGCCAGCCGCCGGCCCCCTGCCGCCGCCGGCCCGCCCCTGCCGCCGCTCCCTCCTCGGCCTCCGGGCCGCTGCGAGCCCGCCTGCCAGTGCCGGGCGCCGATGGTGCCGGTGCGCAGCGAGCGGCACCCGCTGTACAACCGGGTGCGGACGGGCGAGGCGGCCAACTGCGCGGTGCCGTGCCACGACCCGTACTTCACGGCGGACGAGCGCAGCTTCACCGCCTTCTGGCTCGGCCTGTGGTCGGTGCTGTGCTTCGTCTCCACCCTGGCGACCGTCGCCACCTTCCTGATCGACATGGAGCGCTTCCAGTACCCGGAGCGGCCCATCATCTTCCTGTCCGCCTGCTACCTGTTCGTGTCCGCCGGCTTCCTGGTGCGCCTGGTGGCGGGCCACGAGAGCGTGGCGTGCAGCCGCCCGGCGGCGCCCTCGGAGCCGCACGTCCACTACGAGACCACGGGGCCGGCCCTGTGCACCCTGGTCTTCCTGCTGGTCTACTTCTTCGGCATGGCGAGCTCCATCTGGTGGGTCATCCTGTCCCTCACCTGGTTCCTCGCCGCCGGCATGAAGTGGGGCAACGAGGCGATCGCCGGCTACTCGCAGTACTTCCACCTGGCGGCCTGGCTGGTGCCCAGCGTCAAGTCCATCGCGGTGCTGGCGCTCAGCTCGGTGGACGGGGACCCGGTGGCGGGCATCTGCTACGTGGGCAACCAGAACCTGGACAACCTGCGCGGCTTCGTGCTGGCGCCGCTGGTCATCTACCTGTTCATCGGCACCATGTTCCTGCTGGCCGGCTTCGTCTCGCTGTTCCGCATCCGCAGCGTCATCCTGAAGCAGGGCGGCACCAAGACCGACAAGCTGGAGAAGCTCATGATCCGCATCGGCGTCTTCACCGTGCTCTACACCGTGCCCGCCACCATCGTGGTCGCCTGCTACTTCTACGAGCAGCACAACCGCCCGCACTGGGAGCTCACCCACAACTGCTCCTGCCTGGGCGAGCAGGAGGCCCGCCGGCCGGACTACGCCGTCTTCATGCTCAAGTACTTCATGTGCCTGCTGGTCGGCATCACCTCAGGCGTGTGGATCTGGTCGGGCAAGACCCTGGAGTCCTGGAAGGCCTTCTGGACGCGCTGCTGCTGGGGCAGCAAAGGCACCGGCGGCTCCATGTACAGCGACGCCAGCACCGGACTCACCTGGAGATCTGGCACCGCCAGCTCGGTGTCTTACCCCAAACAAGTGCCGTTATCCCAAGTTTAACACTCGGGATGGTTCTCTCAACCCGGCGTCTCGTCAGCGGACTTCTAATGGTATCCATTAGTCAGAAGTGAAGGACTGACCGCAACTATGTACCTGGGCGCTGATACTTCTTGACTCTTAACCGTTTGGTATGCACACGCTGTCAGAAATGTGAGAGGGAAAGGAGTTAAGTCGTGTCCCTGACCAGGAACCTTTTCAGCCGGTCGCGATTTTATGATCATGCCAGGAGTCGGTTCTTCATTTTTTAATTGTTGACATTAATTCAAATAGAGGAACGAATGGAGTACTTGACACAGGTCGTAATGGTTATAAGCCTGGGTGCATCAACCTGCCTTAAAAATCCTGTTTTTTTAGTATCCCCAAGTAATACGGGTTTCTTGCAAAGTTGTATTTATATAATTATTTGTACTATGAACACAAATCTGTAAATTGTGTACATAACAAAAGCGTTTTTTGAAGTATATTCAGAGTATGTACATTTTTTTGTATATAAAAAAAAGTTTAGTGGTTGCCTTGCAGGAGCACCAGAATTATTTGAAACAATTATTCTATTTTGGCAATAAAACAACTTTGATTTTAATTACGTTTGGAACACGCTCGGCAAATCTTGCTATTTTCTGGGAGGGGTGAGGGGTGGGAAGAGAAATGTGCATTTTACTGGTGGGGTAGTTTGTTGAGATGTTAGTTTAGGAGCAACTGAACATTTTGGTAATTGTTGAACTTTTTACCTGGCTGCCTACTGGTTGAGTACATAATTTCTTAAACGAGGCTCAATTCAATAGGGTTAATCTGTGGGAGTGAGCCTTTTGAATCGAGTAACTTTGATGTCTCGTTTCCAAGCTTGAAGTACTTCTCTCTCTTTCTCCTCCTCCCACCTACCCCTTCCCCCTTCATTTCTAGCTTCCCTTGTTTTCAAGGACGTCGGCCGCCATCATGGTGCCTAAAAAAATGAATTAAAAGGGACGTTTCTGAGACTTAACTCGTTTAAACGGGGGGGGGGGGGGGGGAGAACGACTTGTAACAGTTAGTGAGCATGAAGGGAACGGAGAACAGTATTTTAAACAGCTTTTTCTGCATTGTTGCCCAGACTGCAGGCAGCAAGGCATAGGCCTGAACACAGAGAAATGCCCATGAATGCCCTACAGGTGGTCCAGCTCGCATAATCCCCCAATTTAAGGCGCTCTCCTTTGCAAGACAATTGCATTACAAAGCCCTCTCTCTTTTTTGCTCCTAATTGAAGCAATAGGCAAGAATTATAGAATACAAGCTGTTTTTTTTTAAAAAAAAACTGCATGGCAATTGCCTGGACTATAGTTGCAAGCAGATCAACGGAATGGCAGCGTTGTTCAGGCGAGTGTGCGCTCCTCATAAAAGGGCATTTCACTCTTTTTAGCAGTTTGGCGGACATAAAGAGAATCTATGCTCAGCACACACGCAATTTTATGGCAGATTAGTGATAATTTAAAAGTAATTGGGAAGGCTGCGCATTAGTACGAAAAAAAATGCCCCCGGGTCCAACGTTTGTCAATCAAGATAAGAGAGGGACAGTCCCATCACTGGGATCAGTCCTGCTAGTGACCAAACCAACACTAATGCAAGCCAGCACTTACTAAAGTTTTATAGATTCAAGTTCATCAAGTTTAACATGATGATGTTAATCTAAAGTTTGCATTTCTCCATTCCACCTGGATGATGCAAAATTATTTCCAAAGTATTAATTTTGTGAACAGGTGCTGTATGAATTCAGTCATGCAATGCACTTTTATATTACTGGACGTTTGGCTTACACGAAACAGATAATTTACAACTTGAAAGGGATCACTTCTTAAAACCATGTCAAGAATTCCCAATAAAATGTATGACACTTTATTTCTCCCTGGTTATTACCATTTTTCTTTATGGAGACCTGTAGAACCATCAGGGGCCAGGGCTCAGTGGGTGGCGTGTGTACATTTTATCACTGAATTTAATCAGAAAATGTCAACAGATTCAGTAAATAAACCGGCTGGAGGATGCCAAACACGAGCCGTCCCGCAGCAGCGAGGCGAGATTTGGCAGCCCTGTTGATGTGAAGTAAAGGGTTCATCCCAATGTATTTATAATAATGATTTGGAGATGCCGGTGTTGGACTGGGGTGTACAAAGTTAAAAATCACACAACACCAGGTTAATGTCCAACAGGTTTAATTGGAAGCACACTAGTAACTTGAAAGCTAGTGCGCTTCCAATTAAACCTGTTGGACTATAACCTGGTGTTGTGTGATTTTTAACTATTTATAATAAAACTTCCTCAGCAGCCCTTTCAGAGGTCCTGGTCTCTGGGAATTGCAGCAACCCACTGTGGTTATTTTTGCTGAGGTCGTGTTAATAGGTAAAACTGCTAGGACAGGGCCCAAGTTGAGTTTCAGTGTAGTTAAAGGATTGACCAGAAACGGATATTTATCTGAAGGACAAGCTTTTAATTGAATACAAGGCAGGAGTGTGGACCTTTATGGAGTTAAGCACAAATGGGTGCAGTACAACTCGACAGTGCCCTATGTTGTTTTCTGCCTGTAGATTAGAATAAATAGGACACCATTGAAACCTTTGCCACAGATTTATAAACGCATGTTCGTTTTCTTTGCCTGGTGTACAAAGATCTTCCATTTTCACAGATGCATATTGCAAGGCGCCAGGAGACAGGTAGATTGGTGAAATAAAATGTTGAAAATATCCCTCCTGCCAAGCGCTACCACCGACACAAAGAGAACGAAAATCAAAAGAATTGCTGTAAATCAGAAACAAAACCAGAAATTGCTGGAAAAGCTCAGCTGTGCACAGATGCTGCCAGACCTGCTGAGCTTTTCCAGCAATTTCGGGTTTTGGGCGGAGCAATATCCCATGTAAGCGGTGGGGAGTTTTCCAAATCTCCGTCCCAATGAAGACCAACCCCAGTACAGTATTTACATTCCTTTAGCGACTTGGCTTGACGGCATTAGCTGGTGCAATGCGGGGAATCTTGGGAATGGAGCCCTTGACAAAATCGTGGTCCAGCCCGCTGGATTCTTAAAATACTGCGATGCTATTTCCTTGTGCGAAAAAAAAACGGTCATAGCAACGGGCAACTCTATTGGAAGTGCCCACTGCAAGGCCTCCAGAGACCTGCGGGGTAATTAATAAAGGGGCTGAAACCCGAGGAGGAGAGATACACGCTGTCTCTTTATCGAGTGCCTGCTCACAGAAAGATGTCAGTTCAACAATGGGAATTTCTTAAAGCTGCCGCGTCATTTGCTCTGGGCGAACTTGTCTGACAGACCTATTCAATAACAATCATAAATTCAATCTTTCACTGAATCCTCTGTGAGATTTTCTGCGCCGTTATGGTTATTGACCGTCCTTTGCACTGGGTCAGATAAACATCGCGCCAATTATTTTTGTTACTTACAGTATTATCCTTGGTTCCTTTTGCCAGGGTTGTTTTGCAAGCTTTCACACGTCTTAGTGTCACCGAGTTTTTTTTTAACCTCAGGCACCTCCTGTTTCAATCGTAACTTACTGCCCTCACATTAATCTATAACTGCTGTCCTCCCCACAAACCCCCTCTCTCCTGGTCTATCTCTCTACCCCTGGAGAACTGAAAACTCAGCAACATAATATATTTCCTCCCAGATCTTAGGTTAGAGCCTTGGAGTTTTACAGCACGGAGCAGATCCTTCGGTCCAACTTCTTCATATCCTAACCTATCCTGGTCGCATTTGCCAGCACTTGGCCCATATCCCTTTAAACCCTTCCTATTCATATACCCATCCAGATGCCTTTTAAATGTTGTAATTGCACCAGTCTCCACCACTTCCTCTGGCAGTTCATTCTATATACACACCACTCTCTGCGTGATAAAGTTGCCCCTTGGGTCCCTTTTAAATCTTTCCCCTCTCTCCCGAAACCTATGCCCTCTAGTTCTGGATCCCCTCATCCCAGGGAAATGACCTTGTCTATTTACCATATCCAAATCCCTTTTGATTTTGTAAACCTCTATAAGGTCACCCTTAAGCCTCCGACGCCCCAAGGAAAACAGCCCCAGCCTATTCAGCCTCTCCCTCTAGCTCAAATCCTCCAACCCTGGCAACATCCTTGTAAATCTTTTCTGAACCTTTTCAAGTGACCTTGGACAGCAAATTGCCAGATGCCGCTTACAAATCATTTCACACTAATGTACAAGAGACACATTCGCAACACTTTTTTTTATGGCCAAGCAGTAGGAGCTTTAAAGATAATTGTGCGCGATGTACCTTCCGATTACCACTTCTTAACATAAACCATTAATACGTTGGGTGCTTCCTTCAATGACCTGTACGTTGGATGAACCGATCAATCTATATTAGTGTTGAAAGATTTGAGTCCTATGGAATAATGCGAGCAATTGTACAACATGGCATTGGGTAACTGATGTGGGGAAATTAACTTTCCAATATCTGGCTGGGGCTGTATTCCCTGTTGCGCCAGAGGCTGAGGGGTGACTTTATAGAGGTTTATAAAATCATGAGGGGCATGGATAGGATAAATAGACAAGGTTTTTTCCTTGGAGTGGGGTAAGTCCAAAACTAGAGGGCATAGGTTAAGGGTGAGAGGGGAAAGATTTAAAAGGGACCAAAGGGGCAACTTTTTCACGCAGAGGGTGGTGCGTGTATGGATTGAGCTGCCAGAGAGGTGGAGGCTGATACAATTACAACATATAAAAGACACCTGATTGGGTATATGAATAGGAAGGGGTTATAGGGCTTTGGGCCAAGAGCTGGCAAATGGGAATAGATTAATTTGGGATAGCTGGTGGACATGGACGAGTTGGGCCGAAGGGTCTGTTTCCGTGCTGTACAGCTCTGTGACTGTATGCCTCCTATCTCGATATGTTACATAATTCTATGTACTCAGGGCAAAAACTGAAGAGGCTTGAATCAGTACAAGAGTTCAGTGTTGCTGGGGACATCATCATTTCTGGCTTTCAATGGTTCGTGGCATTGGCCTGTAGTTTGTAGGTACAGCCAACAGAACTGAACCTTCTCTTGAAAGAAAGGGTTTATATTCCAAGGAACACAGTTCTGAACGCCAGCTCCAAAAATAAATCACTGGTAGGATGCCCCGTGTAATCGAAGCAGCGGCTAACTTCCTCATTCCGCGATGATTTATGTTCATAGACTTTCCAAACCCTGTAACCCAAAATGTCAAACATATAATGGACAGCACAGTTCACGAAGGACCCGGATTATGTGCTGCTCAGATACACCTTTGTGTATAAAAAAAAGCGGTGATAAATCACATTTTATGATCCCGGCTTTCATCCTCCTAATCACCTCGTTTAACGTCTTAAAGCAGGAGTTGGTTAATACTTTAATTTCTCGATGTATAAACACCCACATCAAAACGTCTGACAAAGGGTCACTTAGACTCCAAACGTCAGCTCTTTTCTCTCCTTGTAGATGCTGCCAGACCTGCTGAGATTTTCCAGCATTCTCTCTTTTGGTTTCAAAACGTCTGATTCGAGTGTATTACTGTCACGTCCCGAACAAACGGCCGATAAATAAAGACGTTTTTTTGGCACACGAGCGACGCAATTTTGTTTAAACAAGTTACAGCTACTGTCAAAATTAATCGTGAAAAAATGTAGTCGCTGTAAACATATTCTTGACAAATTTATCACTCAACAATGATGCAATTCTTTTTTCTGTCCTACATGGACGCCTTGGAGACATTGGCTTCTGGCGATGTGCTTGTACAACAAGGGGCTAATTGTACTGTCTGCCTTAACACTGCAAGACCCGCTGGTAACACTATCTCCTGGCTTTAGCGTATCCACGTATTTACCACGGCCGTCTCTCCCAGCAAATTATCTTCACACTATATAGCTAAAGGTTGGTCGATGTGTGTGTATGTGTGTTTCAGAGGGAAGGGGTTGACATGGGAAAACAGGACGACAGTGTTCGTTCTTCCCTTCGTATTGTGAGGTTCCCAGACACACACACAGTAACAACTGATTTATTTAGGAATAAAATATTTCCTGTTTAGGACAACCTCTATATAAATTGATGGACGCTCCTGGTGCAGAAACTGGCATATGTGAATGTGAAATGATTATTTTGCCAACTCTGTTGGCATTCTGCCACCCCTAATACAAGACATAATTGTTGAGTGGGTTTGCAAAAAGGCCCCAGACTTAACAGTAGACTTCCTCTCTTAGTTTTACACGTTATTAACGACATCCATTCCTGTATTATAAAACATACTTGTCAAAACAAAATAAATGAACCCATTTCCTAAATCGATTGTTTTTTTCAACTTCTCCCTATGGACTCGCTCCTTTCAGCAATGAAGTGGTTAAGAACGTGCTTCCAAGAAAGTCAGTGGAAAGCCTCCCGATTTGACCTTTAAGATGAAGTTTGTTGGGTTGCAGCCAGTACTTTCTAAATTTAAGGTTACATCGTCCATAAACTTTTCATGACTACAAATAGACAGAGGTATCTTGAAATGGTCTTCTCTTGGAAGTCAACATCCATATAATACACCTTCCGCCAGAGTTCAGTGTGAAACGATGTCTACGGCGCCTCACACAATATTGGCAGCTTTGAAGCGAGCAAAATGATGGACCAGTAACTGGTTACAATGAAAAAGAAAACTCGATCGTACAGTATCATTATCCAAGAAAGCGTCGCTGTAAGAATCTGTGGGAAAATCTATCTCGAGCGGTCAGGATTCACTGTTTAGTCGCTGCTGCCATCAGGTGGCTATGGGAAGTCATACTCTCCCCTGGCGCAAAATTACTTTGTGCGTGTTACTGGTTCATGCGTCCGGAGAAATTCTCAGCGAAATGCAGAGCTGTTGGGACTCAAATTAGTGCGCCGACTATTAATTGTCATCATTATAATGATACAGTGGTATCCTTCAGGGGTGAACCGTAGGACGTGCCCCCAACCTGAATAATAAAGGATATAAAATAATAGGCATGGAGGGATTTAAAGAGTGGAAGAGGAGCTGCAAAGCATGGGTCGATATAAATGTGTCTCTAGAGAATTGCCTGGACTGGGCTGTCCTTAAGGTAAAAACAATGAAAAGACTGACCAGGCCCCTAAGCCCTCCAAAACGCACACACTACACACACACACACAGGAGAGTGCAGGCAATGTAATTTCCAGGAATTTGTGTGGATGATTGTGAGGATGATCGAAACTACCATACAAGGAAGATGACATACTTCAAATCGTTTTGCATCATTAAAAATACTTTATAAGTGTTCTGTTCTTGAGTGGTCCATTCTGTGAGTTGGGTGCTGTCTAAACATTTTGCCACACTGTGGATTAAACCAGTTGTCCAGTGGTTTCTCATTGTGATTTTAACCAGCGGAGCAAATCTGGTGAATTAGGGGTTTAACTAATCCACAAGTTGGATGATAGCATTGGTACTAATTTTAGAGTTTGTTTACTTATTAATTTTAATTTGATAATTATGTTTATAAGGTGCCCTGATTCTATCCAAGTAACATGCAGCTCAGTTTGCATTTTGTTTGCCTAAAACAAATAATAGATTTAAAAGGGAGACATACTTTACTACCATGAATGACTCCTTGGCAACCTGTGCTTCTGCTTATCAAGACCAAACTAAGCAGCATTAATTTATGTTTTAGATCAATTCTTCTGCACATTCATAATGATCTCATGTGTCTAATGATAAATCCCATTACACCCATATGACTTATTTCAAGTCCTAACACATATTCCACAAGCACTAATTATTTATTGACATTTCATAACACCATTGTTGTACATGATTTTGTGTATAAACATTTCTTTTTTATTATTATTTTAGGGACCCTTATACTAAAGGAGATGATTTTATCTTAAAGATCAGCCTAGAGGTAAGCACTATGAATGTTAAGTGACACAGGTAAAATATTTTCAAATTATCCCTACATTAATTTCTAAAATATCCCTGTTAATAAGACTCCTTTCTGAAGAGCTTCATAACTTCCATCTGTGTCAGGCACAGTGTGGTACATGAATGCCAATTTGTCTGCAGCACATAAACATGCAAAAATATTTTAATGGTATCAAGTATCTCATTTAGTTAGAGTTTTAATTCCCACTAGTGGTTATGTAAAGACAAAATATTACTCTGCTAGTTACATCTCTTGTTCTGATGGATTGGAGGATATTAATGTAACCCCACTCCTTAGAAATAGGAGGTAGAGAGAAAACAAGGAATTACAAGCCAGTTACCTTGATATCGGTAGTGGAGGAAACGTGAGAATTCCATTATAAAAGATTTAGTAGTAGATTATTAAAGATTTAATAACTGTGATAGGATTGGAAAGAGTCAGCATTGATATATGAAAGGGAAATCATGCTTGACATATCTACTGCAATTTTTTTGAGGATGAAACTAGTAGAGTTGATAAGGGGGAGCCAGTGGATGGGGTTTACTTGCACTTTCAGAAGGCTTTTGACAAGATCCCAATGGATGATGAAATTAAAGCACATGGGATTGAGAGCAGACTACTGACGTGGATAGAGAACTGGTTGGCAGACTGGAAACAAAGAGTACAAATAAATGGATCTTTTTCTAAATGGTAGGCAGCAACTGATGAGATGTCAGAGATAAATGAGACCCCATCCATTCATAACATACATTAATGATTTAGATGAGGGATCTAAGTATAATATCTATAAATTTGCAGATGACACAAAGCTGGGTGGGAGAATGAGCTGTGAGGATGATGCAGAGATGCTTCAGTGTGATTTGGACAGGCTGAGTGAGTGAGTAAATGACATGACAGACACAGTGCAATGTGGATAAATATGAAGTTATCCAATATGGTCGCAAAAACACAAAGGCAGATTATTACCTGAATGATGACAGATTGACAAAAGAGGAGATGCAATGAGACCTGGACGTCCTTGTACATGAGTCACTGAAAGTAAGCACACAGCTGCAGCAGGAGGTGAAGAAAGCAAATGGCATGTTGTAGATGTCTCTAGCACAGGAAAAGGCCCTTCAGCCCACATTGTCCTCACCGGTTAAGAACAACCATTTCATTGTTCTAATCCAATTTTCCAACACTTCGTCTTTAGTCTCGATATTATAAATAAACATCTAAGAACTTCTTAAATATTATAAGGGTGTCTGCTTCAACTATCCTTTCACCATGTTGGCCTTCCTAGCAAGATATTTTGAGTACAGGAGCAGGAATGTCCTGTTATATAGGGCCTCAGCGAGACCACACCCAAAGCATTGTGTGCTGATTTGATCTCCTCACCAGAAGAATAATCTTCTGGTTATGGAAGGAGTATAACATAGATTTCCCAGACTGATTCCTGGGATGGCAGGACTGACATAGTAAGAGAGACTGAACCAGCTAAGACTATATGTGTTGGTGTTTAGAAGAATATAAAACCATCACAGAACAAAGGATGTTCCTGATGACCAGGGAATCCAGAATCAGGGATCACAGTTTAAGGATATGGAGAAGGCCATTTAGGACTGAAATGATGGCAATTCTCTTCACCAAAGAATGGTGAGCCTGTGCAATTGTCAGGCAGAGAAAGTTGCTGAGGCCAATACAATGAATGTTTCCAAAAGAAGTTAGAGCTAAAGGGATCGAACAGAATGAGGAGAAAGCAGTAAAAGGGTAATGAACTTGATGATCAGCCGTCATAATATTGAATGATAGAACAGACTCAAAGGGCTGAATGACCTACGTCTGCTCCTATCTGCTATGTCTGTATAATTTCCGTTCTGTACTGAAAGGGCACAGTTGCAACAGCAGTCATTGGTTACCTTCCCTCAGTAGACACCAATCTAACCTGCTTAAAAATGTGTTGCTGGAACAGCGCAGCAGGTCAGGCAGCATCAAAGGAGAAGGAGAATCGACATTTCGGGCATAAGCCCTTCTTCAGGAATCTAACCTGTCAGATTACTTACTGCTGATTGCTGAGGGTTATGATGGTATCTTTGAAAAGTACCACCGAAGGAGTATGAACTGTCGGGCCAAAGAAAGGAAGTTAAATAGTCAGGGCTTTAGTGGTAATGCAGTCAAGAAGCAGCGTATCAAAATGAACTTGCAGAGGTCATTGGACAAGATGGGAAAGATATGAGATAATAATGCAGGTCAAGAAGTAGGGCTGGGCTTTCAGGGGGTGCATTGAAAAGTAGTTTTGACAAGACAAAAAGAAAATCAGGAATTGAATCAGATTACGCTGGAAGTGTTTCCAGAATAAGAACACTTGTGTTTGTGCTGAGTTAGCTGTTTATAGCTTGACAGGTCATAAAACACGAGGTAGATTGAAAAAAATGTGAATACACATCTGTTCAGTGTGTTTAGTATTTCACAATCAACTCAGTCCAAAGTAGGAATCAAATAGCGCACACAACTATTTTCAAATCGACTTATTGTACTTTGATGGAAAGTCTTATCAATACTAGGAAAATTGGATTCCCAAAGGGGTCAGCGAGTTTATCCAGCATATCCACCTGATCCACACAGAACAGGACAATCCCATGTTTAGCCCCAAGCCTGTGCTATTGCTTTTTTTCTTAGTACAGCCATGCACTTGGCTTTGTATCCCTGGTTTAGAGGTCAACTGAGTTTCCTACTCCCAGTCACTATTCAATAAACTATACTGGACAAGGACATTTATCAATGTCACATCAGAATAGGATTAAAACGATATTTAAATACTCACCAGCACTGACTGACAAAGTTTGCTGATTAGAGATGATCACTTTGACAGAAGATCAGGACATTGAAGAGAGGATTTAAGTAGAAGACTATACCCACAGAATCCATAGCTGTGACCCGTTCTTCACTCAGCCATTGCTGCCCCCTTGTGAGTAATATTATCATTACAGAATGAAATTCAGCAGGTATACAGAGCAGGTACTTTATATAACAATGAGAAAAGTTATTCAGATCATATTAAGTAATCCATCTCATGGTGCCCTGCACTCACCCATTGCTGCATGTATGTTTTTCTAAATGATTTCATCTCTTCTACTTTGCCTGAAAGTATCATTCCAAGTCCCAAGTGTTTTGAGCACTCTCCAGATGAAGATGAACTTCCTGATATCAATCCTAAAGTTTGTCTTTGTCACTTTGAATCTGTGACCTTATATCTTCTGCCACAGTTTCATTTAAAAGTTTTTCAGATTAATGTTTAGCATGACAATTATTATCTTTTATACCCTCTGTTGGATCTCATCTTTGACATCCCTTCTGTGGGCCAAAAGGTTCAGATCCCTTGAGGTTTTGTTGTCATTACCATTAACTCAAATCCATGACACCAGGGATCAGCTTTGAATATGTGTGCGTATCTTCCATGCCAACACATGCACAACATGCTAGAGAATATACTCCTCTGTCTCTACAGCCTTCAGTGTACACTTTCTTTCACTCCCCCACTCCAGGGAAAAGATTTTGTCTATTTATCCTACTCATGCCCCTCATAATTTTATAAACCTCTATAAGGTCACCCGTCAGCCTCCGACGCTCCAGGGAGGTGGGGGAGACCAGAACTAGAGGGGATAGGTTTAGGGTGAGAGGGGAAAGATATAAAAGAGACCTAAGGGGCAACTTTTTTATGCAGAGGGTGGTACGTGTATGGAATGACTGCCAGAGGAAGTGGTGGGGGCTAGTACAATTGCAACATTTAAAGAGGATCTGGATGGGTGTATGAAAGGATGGGTTTGGAGAGATATGGGCCAAGTGCTGGCAGGTGGGACTAGATTTAGGTTGGGATATCTGGTCGGCATGAACGGGTTGGACCAAAAGGTCTGTTTCCGTGCTGTACATCTCTATTCAACCTCTCCCTATAGCTCAAATCCTCCAAACCTGGCAACAGCTTGTAAATCTTTTCTGAATCCTTTCAAGTTCCACAACACCCTTCCAATAGGAAGGAAATTCTGTCTCTTGCCTCAGTTCTTTCCTTTTACACAGGAGCTGTTGTGATGAGTCGGGTAGAGAGAACATAAATGATGCAGCCTACAATTTCACACAATCACAGAATTGTTATGGTGCAAATGGAGACCATTTGGCCCAATTTTCCTGCATCAGGTATAGAGTCATAGAGTCGTACAGCTGTGCGGCACGGAACAGACCCTTCAGTCCAACTTGCCCATGCCAATCAGATATTCTAAATGTTTGCCAGCATTTGGCCCATATCGCTCTAAACCCTTCCTATTCTTGTACCAATCCAGAAACCTTTTAGATGTTGTAACTGTACCAGCCTCCACCACTTCCTCTAGCAGCTCATTCCATACACGCACCACTCTCCTGTGTGAAAAAGTTGCCCTTAGGTTCCTTTGATATCTTTCCCCTCTCACCCTAAGCCGATGCACTATAGATTTGGACTCACCCATCCTGTATAAAAGACCTTGCTACCTGTTCCCCTCATGATTTTATAAACCTCTTTCAGGTCACTCCTCAGCCACAGACGCTCCAAGGAAAACAGCCCCAGCCTATTCAGACTCAAACCCTCCAACCATGGCAACATCCTTGCAAATATCTTCTGTACCCTTTCAAGTTTCACAACATTTTACATATAGCAGGGAGAACAGAATTGAACACAATATTCCAAAAGTGGTCTAACTAATGTCCTGTACAGCCACAACATGACCTCCCAACTTCTTTATTCAATGCAGTGTACCAAATATCAGCTTCACTCTCCTGTCTATCTGCAACTCTACTTTCAAGGAAATATAAACAAGGTCTCTTTGTTCGGCAATATTCCCTCGGACCATACCATTAAGTGTATAGGTCTTGCCATGATTTGCCCTTACAAAATGCAACACCTCACATTTATCAAAATTAAACTCCATCTGCCACTCCTCAACCCGTTAGCCCATCTGACCAAGGTCGTATGTACTCTGAGTTCTCATACCTAGTGCCGATTTCCTACCATTTCCCCATATACTGGCACACCATTTTGACCCAAATAATCATCTATTGTCCTCTTGAATGCCTAAACAAAACTGTCTCCATCACACTTCCAGACATTGCATTCCATATTCTAACTACTCACTGAATGAAGACACTTCTTCTCACATCACCTTGGTTTCTTTTGCACAATGTTTTAAATCTATGCCCCTTTGTTGTTTTCTCTTTTACAAGTGGGAACTGCTTTTTCCTATCTACTCAGTCCAGCTCGTTCATGATTTTGAAAACCGGTATTAGATCGCCTCTTAGCCTTCTTCTCTCCAAGGAGAACATTCCAAACGTCTTCAATCTTTCCTCATAACTGAAGTACCTCATTCCTGGAACCATTCTTGTAAATTGCATCTGCACTCTCTTCAAAGCTCACCTATGATGCGCACAACTATACACAATACTCCAGTAGAGTGTTATTGAACAGAGAGACCAAGAGATTCAGGTGCATAACGCCTTGAAAGTAGCATCACAGGTAGACATGGTGGTGATGAAGGCATTTGGCATGCTTGCCTTCATTAGTCAGAGCATTGAGTATAGGAGTTGGAAGGTCATGTTACAACTGTGCAGAGCATTGGTGAGGCTACTCTTGGAATACTGCGTACTGTTCTGGTCACCCTGCCATTGGAAGGAGATTATGAAATGAGAAAGGGTGCAAAAAAGTTTCACAAGGACGTTATCGGGACTGGAGGGTTTAAGTTATAAGGAGAGGCTAGAGAGGCTGGGACTTTTCTCCCTGGAAAGTCAGAGGTTGAGGGGTGACTGTATCAAGGTTTATAAAATCATGAGTGGCATAGATTTGGTGAATAGTAAAGGTCTTTTCCCCAGGGTAGGGGAGTTTAAAACTAGAGGGCACAGGTTTAAGTTGACAGGGGAAAGATTTAAAAACCTGAGGGGCAACTGAGGGCCAAGGAGCTCTGGATTGAAGTTACACTCCAGATTACCAACTTGTAAATCCTGCAAATACATGCCAATAATTGTGGTAAAAACATGAGAAATTGCTGGCCAACCATGTGATGGAAAGAATTTGGAGCCTCTACTTTCACTTTCCATAGGTCCATGTATTTGGATGTGTTGGCACAGAGCAGCACAGCACGTATTCCTTGGAAAGGCGATGGATTGAATGACCTGTGTGGACCTGATTCATGCTAACAACACAGGGTTTGACCTCCTTCTGAGTGGCCTGGATTGAGGGCCCGCCTCCTTGCCCTTCCCATGGTGGAGATCATGGTTGGACCTGACTTCAAGGAGAAGAAGAGAAATAGACAAGAAGAGGAGATATGGAGAGGTTAATTGTTTGAATGCTGTTCATCAAAGTCAGTTAATTTTTGTCAGACAGGGAATTGGATCTTAGACCTATCAAGCATTTTACTAAGTAATTGGGGATTCAATTACATATTTCCAATCAATGCTGAAGCAAAGAATGGAAGTCAAATCAAACTCCTACTCCCTGCGCTAGCTTCTTACAGCTCACTGTTTGGTTTTGGACTTAACAAACCATGACAATGTAGAATATAAAGGGAAAGGGAGAACAAGGGAGGGAGCATATTGCCAAACATATTTTTTTGACCCCATGAATACACTTTTGCATTTGTTATGAATGAGTTCACACAGCACAAATAAGGCCATTCAGTGTGGTCTGCCTGTGCCAGTCTTTGACAGAGCAACATGATGAGACGCACTCCCCATTTCCATCCACTGCCCTGAAAATCATAAACAATAAGTTCAATTTCACACATTTCTGCAGTCTCATCTGTGCCAGTGAGCATGCACCAGTGGGAAGATAGATTTTGCTAATTTTGCTGTGTAAATGATCACATATATTTCCTTTTTGGGACTATAAGTTGAAATGGAAGCCAGACTGCTATATCATTTAAACACTAGGCAAGTTTTGCCACTTAGAAAAATCAAGTGCTGAACATTTTTAGATGTGCAAGTTAACATTGCTTTTAAAAGCAGTGAGGGAGACATTTTGTGGCACTTGGAGTCTTTAAGTTGAGGAAAGTCTGTCTGATGACAGCTTTCTGGTTGAGTTGCAGTATGTTACAAAGCTGCAAGTGCAAGGGAGGCCAGAGACATTCAGACCCAGCAGTCTGAAAACATCTCTCTCTCCCCCACTTTCTATCCATGTGGATAAACAGCTGGAAAATGCAAGAAATCTTAAGAAAAAGAATATTAATGAGAAGACCTAGGGTCAGTAGATCAAGTATTGAAGAAGAAAATTACCATCATTTTATATATGAAAGTGCCATCATTGCTGAAATCAAATGTCATTGTGAGACAACTTACCCATCCTAAAGATCTGGCCTTTTGATCTTCAGAATTACGTTTTCCCTGTCAGTGGATTTCTTTCCTACCATAATACCTGAGGCAAACCATCTTAATGGTGAACGAGTGTGTGCATTTGTGAGGATTTCTTTTCTTCAGTTACTTTGAGGGACATGAGTGTCATTGGCTGAGTCAGCACTTATTGCCCATCTCTAGTTTCCTTTGGAATGTTGGTGGTAAACTGCCTTCTTGAACCACTGCAACTTATTTGTGGTAGGTCCACCCAAAAAGCCCACAAGCAAGGCCTAAAATCAATTACTTTTTTTTAAAACAACTTCTACCGTAACATCCAGTATTAACATGATGTAAATATGGCTTGACAGATACACATAGATGGATCACCACGCAGAGCGCGGCAAGTAATGGAGGTGGTAAGCCAGATGCCTTTAGCAACCCACTCAAATGAACACAAGCAATGTCACCCTCACCTTTGTGTATGGCTGCATTAAGTTGTGCATAAACCCTCGGTATGCAAGCACCAAGTGTCACCAAGTATTGAGGTTCTACTTGTCCCTGGTGTTTCAAAGGATGGGACTCTAGTTGGACTTTTTCCTCACACCTGTCTTTCATGGAGAAATTTGCAAAGAAAACCACCTTTGATCACAAGTCCATCAGGAAGTGGTCAGCAGGTAGCATCCTTGAGACCCTGCGGGAAAAGGAGAGAGTGAATCCTGTAGTGTGGTTCCCTGAGCAGAATGTCAAAGTCATTTGGCAGAATTCCTCATCACCAGAATTTTCCAACAAGCATCAAGATATTGTTTGGCTGCTGGTGAGAAGGGCAGTACCTGTGAGATCCTTCATATACACCCAATGGATCTGTTCCAATGGTCACTGCCCTCAAAGGGATTGATACTATCACACATCCCCTTCTGGAGTGTGCCTTTCAAAAGAAGTCTGGAATAAGATACATGGGCTTTTGTCGAGGTTTTTCCTCAGTAGCTCTGTGAGGCTGGATTCTGTGCTCTACAGTCTGTTCCCCAGGGTCAAACTCCAATGTTCATTTGTTTCCTTGATATGCTACTGTGCTGTATGGGGCGGTTCACACACCAAGACAAATATCGACTGGAGGACCATCAACTCAGTGAAAATGCTCTTTGCTCTGCCCAAAACCTGTTGGTCTTCCAGAACAAGGGGAATTGACTTTAACTGAGGGTTGCAACCTGACACATTCCAAAGTCCAGGACTATGTGCGGAGGGACGTCCTAAAGCTTGGGGTAGCTACTGCCAAGGCACAGAGGGGAAAGACCACCATCTGAGATCGTTCTGCTGAAGGTAAATGGGGGTATGTTCTGTTATCCCCAAACCTTCCACCCGTGCCTCAAACACATGCAACTATAATTTTGTACAAAGTTAGAGATGATCTTGGTCTGTTTAGATAAACTCCAATGTTCGTTTCTTTCCTTGATATGCTACTGTGTAGAACCATACTGCATTTATGACTATGTATAAATGCAAAGACATTTTTATTAATAAAGTTATTTCTAAAATTTAAAAAATTTCAAATGCAGATGGTCATGAAATTTCATAAAAACCTCCGCACTTTCAAAAGCTTTATCAACACTTGAATTTCAAAGATCATTTCTCACAAACTTGATTGAGTTTTTCGAAGAGGTAACAAAGAAGATTTGTGAGGGCAGAGCAGTAGAAGTGATCTATATGGACTTCAGTAAGGCGTTCGACAAGGTTCCCCACGGGAGACTGGTTAGCAAGGTTAGATCTCATGGAATAAAGGGAGAACTAGCCATTTGGATACAGAATTGGCTCAAAGGTAGAAGACAGAGGATGGTGGTGGAGGGTTGTTTTTCAGACTGGAGGCCTGTGACCAGTGGAGTGCCACAAGGATCGGTGCTGGGTCCTCTACTTTTTGTCATTTACATAAATGATTTAGATGCGAGCATAAGAGGTACAGTTAGTAAGTTTGCAGATGACACCAAAATTGGAGGTTAGTGGACAGCGAAGAGGGTTACCTCAGATTACAACAGGATCTGGACCAGATGGGCCAATGGGCTGAGAAGTGGCAGATGGAGTTTAAATCAGATAAATGCGAGGTACTGCATTTTGGGAAAGCAAATCTTAGCAGGACTTATACACTTAATGGTAAGGTCCTAGGGAGTGTTGCTGAACAAAGAGACCTTGGAGTGCAGGTTCATAGCTCCTTGAAAGTGGAGTTGCAGGTAGATAGGATAGTGAAGAAGGCGTTTGGTATGCTTTCCTTTATTGGTCAGAGTATTGAGTACAGGAGTTGGGAGGTCATGTTGCGGCTGTACAGGACATTGATTAGGCCACTGTTGAAATATTGCATGCAATTCTGGTCTCCTTCGTATCGGAAAGATGTTGTGAAACTTGAAAGGGTTCAGAAAAGATTTACAAGGATGTTGCCAGGGTTGGAGGATTTGAGCTACAGGGAGAGTCTGAACAGGCTGGGGCTGTTTTCCCTGGAGCATCGGAGGCTGAGGGGTGACCTTATAGAAGTTTACAAAATTATGAGGGGCGTGAATACGATAAATAGACAAAGTATTTTCCCTGGGATCGGGGAGTCTAGACCTAGAGGTCATAGGTTTAGGGTGAGAGGGGAAAGATATAAAAGAGACCTAAGGGGCAACTTTTTCACGCTGAGGGTGGTACGTGTA
Organism: Chiloscyllium plagiosum; assembly: GCF_037043375.1. Taxonomy (NCBI): domain Eukaryota; kingdom Metazoa; phylum Chordata; class Chondrichthyes; order Orectolobiformes; family Hemiscylliidae; genus Chiloscyllium; species Chiloscyllium plagiosum. Next base: position 99,139,347 of record NW_028270143.1, on the reverse strand, counting down.
TAGAATGAGCTGCCAGAGGATGTGGTGGAGGCTGGTACAATTGCAACATTTAAGAGGTATTTGGATGGGTATGTGAATAGGAAGGGTTTGGAGGGATATGGGCTGGGTGCTGGCAGGTGGGACTAGATTGGGTTGGGATATCTGGTTGGCATGGACAGGTTGGACCAAAGGGTCTGTTTCATGCTGTACATCTCTATGACTCTATGACTCTATCTAGCCTTTGAATTTTATCAAAAGCAATTCCTTTTCACCTTGGAGTCAATCCCGTTTTTCTTTGGCCGACAAGTAATTTTCAGGCCAAGGGACTCAATCTTGGAATGCGCTCATTCCATGGCCAGAGGCCCGACAGGAAGGTACATTTTAAAAGATATAAAAGCTTACTTCAGGAATTCAGCATTCTTCATTTTTCTTCAGAGGCAGTTGGAGTGGGAGGAGCTACAGCAATGACCAGCGGCCTGATGTGTATAGGAGGACTGCACAGGGAGCAGGAGCAGACGCGGGTCTGCTGGGTAAGTGATTTTATTTGGGTCGTCGCTTTACCCGAACCACTATTCAGGTAGTGTCTCCCAGCTGTCCTCCTCCTCTAACCAAAATACAAGGTTCTATGCATCGATTAGTAAGGTGACTGGTTTCTTTTCTTTTTGTTAGTTTTTCAGTAGTCTCACAATTCCCACAATTTAGAATTGTGGGAATGGAGGTTAGGGCAGTTGAATGTTCCTTCCTGCAGAACGTGGGAGGTAGGGGTCACCACTAGTGTCCCTGCTGATTGCATCTGCAGGAAGTACATCCAACTCCAGCTCCTCAAAAATCACATTAGGGACCTGCGGCTGGAGTTGGATGAACTTCGGATCATTTGGGAGGCAGAGGGGGTTATTGAGAGGAGTTACAGGGTGGTAGTCACACCTCAGGTAAAAGATGAAGGTAGATGGGTAACCGCCAGGGGATGGAAAGGGAACCGGCAGGAATCCCCCTGTGGCCGTTCCCCTCAACAACAAATAAACCATTTTGGATACTGTTGGGGGTGAACGACAGACTTGGGGGAAGCAATGGGGAACAGGTCACTGGCATAAGTCTGTCCCTGTTGCTCAGAAGGGAAGGGGAAAGAGTATTAATCATTGGAGACTCCATTGTTAGGGGGACAGATAGGAGTTTCTGTGGAAATGAGAGAGACTCACGGTTGGTGTGTTGCCTCCGAGGTGCCAGGGTTCGTGATGTCTCTGATCGTGTTTTCGGGATCCTTAATGGGGAAGGATGCAGCACCAAGTCCTGGTTCACCTAGGTACCAATGACTTAGGTAGGAAGAGAGATGAGGATTTAAAGCAGAAATTCAGGGAGCTGATGTGGAAGCTTAGAGCTAGAACAAGCAGACTTGTCATCTCTGGTTTATTGCCAATGCCACGTACTAGTTGGGACTGAGATAAGGTGGGGGGAGGGAAAATGAGAAAGCTGGAGAAATCTGCATTCATCCCTTGTGGTTGGAGGGTTCCTAGGTGGAAGATGAGGTGCTCTTCCTTTAGGCGTCGTGTTGCCATGGTCTGGCGATGGAGGAGGCCAAGGACCTGCATGTTCTTGGCGGAGTGGGAGGGGGAGTTAAAGTCCCAATCCTCGGACTCAGCACCACCTTCTTGACCTGAAATCTTCTTCCTGACATCTCTGCCCCCACCCCCTCTCCAGCCTATCACCCTCACCTTAACCTCCTTCCACCTATCACATTCCCAATGCCCCTCCCCCAAGTCCCTCCTCTCTACCTTTTATCTTAGCCTGCTTGGCACATCTTCCTCAGTCCTGAAGAAGGGCTTATGCCCGAAACGTCGATTCTCCTGCTCTTTGCATGCTGCCTGACCTGCTGCGCTTTTCCAGCAACACATTTTTCAGCTCTGATCTCCAGCATCTGCAGTCCTCACTTTCTCTGAGAGAGAGGCGTTGAACAGGTGCCTACAGGGATGGTGCTGGAGGGAGGGTTTCAGCCACCTGGATAATTGGGGCTCATTCTGAGGTAGGTGGGACCTCTACAAATGGAGTGATCTTCACCTGAACCAGAGGGATACCAATATCCTGGGAAGGAAATTTGGTAATGCTCTTCATGTGTGTTTAAACTAATTCAGCAGAGGGATGGCATCCGAAATTGTAGTCCAAGTATACGGGAGGATGAGAGTAGTGAAGTCAGAACTAAGATTTCAAGATTGCAAGAAGGCACCGACAGGCAAGAAGTTGGTTTGAATTGTGTCTACTTCAATGCCAGGAGCATCCAGAATAAGGTGGGTGAACTTGCAGCATGGGTTAGTACCTGGGACTTCGATGTTGTGGCCATTTCAGAGACATGGGTAGAGCAGGGACAGGAATGGTTATTGCAGGTTCTGGGATTTAGATGTTTCAGTAAGAACAGAGAAAATGGTAAAAGAGGGGGTGGTGTGGCACAGTTAGTCACGGACAGTATTACGGTTGCAGAAAGGACATTTGAAGACACCTCCACTGAGGTAGTGTGAGCTGAGATTAGAAACAGGAAAGGAGAAGTTACCCTTTTGGGGGTTTTCTATAGACCTCCAAATAGTTCCAGAGATTTTGAGGAAAGGATAGCAAAGATGATCCTCGATAGGAACAAGAGTGACAGAGTAGTTGTTATGAGAGACTTTAATTTCCAAATATTGCCTGGGAATGCTATAGTTCAAATACTTTAGATGGGTCAGTTTTTGTCCAATGTGTGCAGGACGGTTTCCTGACACAGTATGTAGACAGACCAACAAGCAGCGAGGCCACAATAGATTTGGTACTGGGTAATGAACCCGGCCAGGTGTTAGATTTGGAGGTAGGTGAGCACTTTGATGATAGTGACCACAACTCAGTTATTTTTACTTTTGTGTTGGAAAGGGATAGGTATATACTGCAGGGCAAGAGTTATAGCTGGGGGAAAGGTAATTATGATGCGATTAGGCAAGATTTAGCATGCATAGGATAGGGAAGGAAATTGCAGGGGTGGGCACAATTGAAATGTGGAGCTTATTCAAGTATCAGCTACTGCACGTCCTTGATAAGTATGTACTGGTCAGGCAGGGAGGAAGCTGTTGAGCGCCAGAGCTGTTGTTTACTAAGGAAGTTGAATCTCTTGTCAAGAGGAAGAAGAAGGTTTATGTTAATATGAGATGTGAAGGCTCATTTAGGGCGCTTGAGAATTACAAGTTAGCCAGGAAAGACCTAAAGAGCAAGTTAAGAAGAGTCAGGAGGAGACATGAGAAGCTAGATCAGGAATAAAAGAATGACTAGAATAAGATTAGAGCCAATCAAGCATAGTACTGGGAAGTTGTGCATGGAGTTAGAGGAGATAGGGGAGGTGCTAAATGAATACTTTTTGTCAGTATTCATATTAGAAAAAGACAATGTGGTCAAGGAGAATACTGAGATACAGGCTGCTAGACTAGATGGGATTGAGGTGCATAAGGAGGAGGTGTTAGCAATTCTGGAAAGTTTAAAAATAGGTAAGTCCCATGGGCCGGATGGGATTTATCCTATGATTCTCTGGGAAGTCTGGGAGGAGATTGCCAAGCCTTTGGCTTTGATCTTTATGTCGTCATTGTCTACAGGAATCGTGCCAGAAGACCAGAGGATAGCAAATGTTGTTCCCTTGTTCAAGAAGGGGAGTAGAGACAACCCTGGAAATTATAGATCTGTGAGCCTTACTTCGGTTGTGGGTAAAGTGTTGGAAGGGATTATAAGAGATAGGGTTTATAATCATCTAGAGAGGGATAAGTTGTTAAGTGATAGTCAACACAGTTTTGTGAAAGGTAGGTAGTGCCTCACAAACCTTACTGAGTTCTTTGAGAAGGTGACCAATCAGGTGGGTGAGGGTAAAGCAGTTGATGTGGTGTAAATGCATTTCAGTAAGTTTTTAATAAGATTCCCCATGGTAGGCTATTGTAAAAAATATGGAGGCATGGGATTGAGGGTGATTTAGCTGTTTGGATGAGGAATTGGATCGCCAAAAGAAGACAGATGGTGGTGGTTGATGGGAAATATTCAAACTGGAGTTCAGTTACTAGTGGGATACCCCAAGAATCCACTGTTTTGGTCCACTGTTGTTTGCCTTTTGTGTAAATGACCTGGATGAGGGCATAGAAGGATACGTTAGTAAATATGCGGTTGACACTAAGGTCATCGGAGTTGTGGACAGTGTCGAAGGATGTTGTAGGTTACAGAGAGACATAGATAAGCTGCAAAGGTGGCAAATAGAGTTTAATGTGGAAACGTGTGAGGTGATTCACTTTGAAAGGAGTGACAGGAATGCAGAGTACTGGGCTACTGAACGCCACGTCCAAAGCCCTGATGGAAACGGTAAAAGATGCCAAGCTGCACGACGTCTTCAGCACCCCTGCAGATGGAGCGCAGCGTAGATACACCTGGTCACGGGCAGACGGGTCTATCCGCTCAAGGATAGATTACCTGTTTGTGTCCCGAAGTCTCTCGGTCAGATCCACTGATGTCAAGCCGGTGTTCTTCTCTGGCCAATGCCTCCTGCTGGCCGACTGTCACCTACAGGACGAGCAGCGGGCTGGTAAGGGAACGTGGAAGCTGAACACAACAGTGTAAGCTGTTGACCCCTGGAAACATTGAGGAGCTCAAGAGGGACTACGCAGGTTGGAGAACCATGAAGCCCCTCTTTGAGTCCCCAGCGGACTGGTGGGAAACAGTAAAAGGGAACATCAAGAGGTTCTTCATCCTCAAAGGTGTTCAGGAGGTGAGAGAGAGGCGGGGAAAACTGTCCCAGCTCCAGGAAAGTATGCAGAACCTGCTCCTGCTACAGACGATGGGGGTCGATGTCACGGAGGACCTCCAGGAGGTGAAGGGCCAGCAAGCCTCGCTCTTTACCTCGGAGGCCTCCAAGATAATCTTCCGATCCAGGGTCCGCTCGGTGGAGCAGGACAAGACGTGCTCACGTTTCTTCTTCCAGAAGGTGCACAAAGAGAGCTCCGTGCTCAGCAGCCTGAAGGAAGAAGATGGCTCGATAACATCATCTCCGGCTGACGTCATGAGGATCAGTAAATCCTTCTATGCCAGTCTGTATGACGCGAAGCCGACCGACAGCGCGGCCTCCCAGTCGTTCCTGTCCTCTATCACGGAGATCTTAGACGACAGAACACGGGAGAGGCTGGACCAGCCGCTATCTCTGGACGAGCTGACCAAGGCCCTCGAGTCCTTCGAAAAGAATAAAACTTCTGGAAGCGACAGCTTACCAATTGAGCTCTATTCTGCTCTGTGGGAATTGATTGGCCAGGACCTGCTGGAGGTGTATGTCAGTATGCTTCGGGCAGGTACCATGAGTGAATCCATGAGGAAAGGCATCATCACCCTCATCTACAAGCGGAAGGGGGAGAAGGAGGAACTCAGAAATTGGAGACCAATCTCACTGTTGAATGCAGATTACAAAATTCTGTCAAAGGTTATCGCCAACCGGGTTAGGTCTGCTCTGGGGTCGGTGATTCACCCTGACCAAACCTGTGCTGTACCAAGCAGGAAGATCGCTGAGAGTCTCGCACTCCTCAGCGATATGATCACCTACGTGTAGGACAGAGGGTTGGACACGTGCCTGATCAGCCTGGACCAGGAGAAAGCCTTTGACAGGATATCACACACGTATATGAGAGATGTTCTCTCCAAAATGGGCTTTGGGGAGGGAATCTGCAATTGGATCAGACTGCTCTACACCAACATTGTCAGTGCAGTCTCAATCAATGGGTGGGAATCAGATAGCTTCCCAGTCAGATCTGGAGTCAGGCAGGGCGGCCCTCTCTCTCCTGCCTTGTTTGTGTGCTACATAGAACCATTTGCCGAGTCCATCAGGAAGGATGCGATTCTGAGAGGGGTGACTATTCCTGGCAGCAGGGGCCTGCAGGTTGAGGCCTCCCTGTACATGGATGACATCGCCGTTTTCTGCTCGGATCCGCTGTCCGTGCACAGACTCATGCGCATATGTGACCAGTTCGAACGGGCCTCGGGGGCCAAGGTAAACCGAGGCAAGAGCGAGGCCACGCTCTTCGGGAACTGGGCCGACCAATCCTCGATCCCCTTCACCGTCAGGACTGACCACCTGAAGGTGCTGGGTATTTGGTTCGGGGGGGTTGGGGCGTGCGCCAAGTCTTGGGAGGAGCGTATCAGCAAAGTGAGGCAGAAACTGGGCCGATGGAAGCTACGGTCGCTCTCCATCACGGGAAAAAACCTGGTCATCAGGTGTGAGGCACTGTCATTGGTGTTATACGTGGCACAGGTCTGGCCTATTTATATGGAGATCAAACATGAACCGGATCCGAAGGGACTCGCTGTATAAAGATCTGGGCAACAGGGGAAAACATACACCCAATGCCACCCTCACCCTGATGGCCACCTTTGCGTGTGGTTGCATCAGTCTGCGCGTGGATCCCCGGTACGCAAACACCAAGTGTCACTACATATTGAGGTTCTACCTGTCCCCGGTGTTGCGAAGGATGGGCCTGGCCTCACTGCCTCGGAACGCGCCGAGTAGTTGGACCGTTCCATATCACCTGTCCTTCGTGGAGAAGTTTATGAAGAAAAAATCCTTTGACCACAAGTCCATCAGGAAGTGGCCAGCACGTAGTGTCCTTGAGACCCTTCGGGAAAAGGAGAGGGCGGATCCTATCAAGCGGTTCCCTGAGCAGACTGTGAAAGCCATTTGGCAGAATGCCTCATCGCCAGAACTTTCCAACAAGCACGAGGACATGGCTTGGCTGGTGGTGAGAAGGTCTCTGCCTGTGAGATCCTTTATACACACCCGGACTCAGCCACACTGCATGCTGCCCTCAAAGCGGCTACGGGGGGGACGTTTACCTGGACCATCTCTGACACCCTTTCCTGGACCTCTCCATCTCCATTAATGATGACCGACTTGACACTGACATTTTTTACAAACCCACTGACTCCCACAGCTACCTGGATTACACCTCTTCCCACCCTACCTCTTGCAAAAATGCCATTCCGTATTGCCAATTCCTCCGCCTCCGCCGTATCTGCTCCCAGGAGGACCAGTTCCACCACAGAACACACCAGATGGCCTCCTTCTTTAGAGACCGCAATTTCCCTTCCCACGCGGTTAAAGATGCCCTCCAAAGCATCTCGTCCACATCCCGCACCTCTGCCCTCAAACCCCACCCCTCCAACCGTAACAAGGACAGAACGCCCCTGGTGCTCACCTTCCACCCTACCAACCTTCACATAAACCAAATCATCCGCCGATATTTCCGCCACCTCCAAAAAGACCCCACCACCAGGCACATACTTCCCTCCCCACCCCTTTCCGCCTTCCGCAAAGACCGTTCCCTCTGTAACTACCTGGTCAGGTCCACGCTCTCCCTACAACCCACCCTCCCATCCTGGCACCTTCCCCTGCCACCACAGGAACTGTAAACCTGTGCCCACACCTCCTCCCTCACCTCTATCCAAGGCCCTAAAGGAGCCTTCAACATCCATCAAAGTTTTACCTGCACATCCACTAATATCGTTAATTGTATCCATTGCTCCCGATGCGGTCTCCTGTACATTGGGGCGACTGGGCGCCTCCTAGCAGAGCGCTTTAGGGAACATCTCCGGGACACCCGCACCAATCAACCAAACCGCCCCCTGGCTCAACATTTCAACTCCCCCTCCCACTCTGCCGAGGACATGGAGGTCCTGGGCCTCCTTCACCGCCTCTCCCTCACCACCAGACGCCTGGAGGAAGAACGCCTCATCTTCCGCCTCGGAACACTTCAACCCCAGGGCATCAATGTGGACTTCAACAGTTTCCTCATTTCCCCTTCCCCCACCTCACCCTAGTTCCAAACTTCCAGCTCAGCACTGTCCCCATGACTTGTCCTACCTGCCTATCTCCTTTTCCACCTATCCACTCCACCCTCTCCTCCCTGACCTATCACCTTCATCCCCTCCCCCACTCACCCATTGTACTCCATGTTACTTTCTCCCCACCCCCACCCTCCTCTAGCTTATCTCTCCACGCTTCAGGCTCTCTGCCTTTATTCCTGATGAAGGGCTTTTGCCCGAAACGTCAATTTCGCTGCTTCTTGGATGCTGCCTGAACTGCTGTGCTCCTCCGCACCACTAATCCAGAATCCGGGGGGTGACAAGACTGTCACACACCTCCTTCAGAAGAAGTCTGGAGAGGAATGCAGTGATGTTTGTTGAGGTTCATCCCGAGCAGCGCTGTGATGTAGGACTCCATGCTCTACGGCCTGTTCCCCGGGACGCACACCGAGACGAACATCAACTGTGTCTAGAGGATCATCAACTCGGTGAAGGACGCTCTCTGGGCGGTACGAAACCTGTTGATCTTCCAGCTGAAGGAGTTGACCCCGACTGAGTGTTGCAGACTGGCACATTCCAAGGTCCAGGACTACGTGTTGAGGGATGTGCTGAAGCTTGGGGCAGGTGCTGCCAAGGTGCGGTGGGGAAAGACCACCGTGTAACATCTGCCTGCCTAAGAAGAACAGGGGACCCATGCAGTCTTTTGGGCTCTGCTGACACCTCAGCTAAATATACGGACATATAATTGATAAACGTACAGACCTGTATATACAAATGATAAATTCTGATCTCTGTATGCAAATGTTTACATATGTACGGCATGACCAACTGTACAGACCATCAAATTATTTTATGAATAAAGTATATTTTTGAAATTTAAAACAAAGTAGATAAGCAGAGAGATCTCGGTGTCCAGGTACATAGATCCTTGAAAGTTGCCACCCAGGGTGATAGGTTTGTTCAGAAGGCATACGGTGTATTAGCTTTTATTGGTAGAGGGATTGAGTTTTGTAACCATGAGATCATGCTGCAGCTGTACAAAACTCTGGTGTGGCCACACTTGGAGTATTGTGTACAGTTCTGGTCACTGCATTATAGGAAGGTTGTGGAAGCTTTGGAAAGGGTTCAGAGGAGATTTACTAGGATGTTGCCTGGTATTGAGGGAAAGTCTTACGAGAAAAGGCTGAGGGACTTGAGGCTGTTTTTGTTCGAGTGAAGAAAGTTGAGAGGTGACTTAATTGAGACATATGAGATAATCAGAGGGTTAGGTAGGTTGGACAGTGAGAGTCTTTTTCCTCGGATGACAACGGCTAGCACAGGGGAACATAGCTTTAAATTGAGGAGTGATAGATATAGGACAGATGTCAGAGGTAGTTTCTTTACTCAGAGAGTAGTAAGGACATGGGACGCATTGCCTGTAACAGTAGTAGACTCGCCAACGTTAAGGGCATTTAAATGGTCATTGAATAGGCATAGGGACAAGGATGGAATAGTGTAGAGTAGATGGGCTTCAGATTGGTTCCACAGGTCGGTGCAACATTGAGGTCCAAAGGGCCTGTACTGCGCTGTAATGTTCTTTGTTCTAAGTTCTATCACTGGATTCATCAGATAGCACCCCAGCTCTACTCAGTAGACAAACAATTCAGCTTCCCTATGTTCTCACTGCTTTTGGGTTTCTCTGAATTTTAGGCTCCTGATCAGTACCAACTGAATAATGTATTTCCTTGATGATTGTTCTCAGTGAACTGCCATCTTTTCTGGCAGACAGCTTTCTTTCAGTTCCACTGAGCTGACATATGCCAAAGGGATTTTGTTAGCTATACCTACAGAAAGTTAACAGCAGCATGTTAACAGGATAGAGTCTCTCTGACTGTACCTCACCTTGTCCCTGACTAAAACTGACTGACCCTTGGACTGTTCTTCACTAAAACTGATCTGGATGATCTATCAAACCTTTCCAAAAGAGCTCCATCCTTGTAACTAGGCAAGAACAAATGTTTGAAGTATTTGAACATCCTCTACCCTGCATGTTAGAATTTTCACAGCTAACCATCTCTCCACAACTGCCAACTTCAGAACACAGAAAATAGATTTAACCACAATGAAGCATAGAATCCCAACAGTGTGGAATCAGGTCTATTGGTCCAATGAGTCCACACTGACCCTCTGAAGAGCATCCCACCCAGCGCCACCACCCTCTCTCTAAACCTGCATTTCCCATGGCTCATCCATCCAGCCTGCACACTATGGGCAATTTGGCATGGCCCATCCATCTAATCAGCACATTTTTACATGGTGGGAGTAAACTGGAGCACCCAAAGTAAACTCATGCAGACACAGAAAAAATGTGCAAACTCTACACAGCCACTCTCGGGTTGGAGGATTTGAGCTATAGGGAGAGGTTGAACAGATTGGGGCTGTTTTTCCTGGAGTGTCAGAGGCTGTGGGGTGACCTTATAGAGGTTTGTAAAAATCATGATGGGTATAGATAGGATAAATAGACAAAGCCTTTTTGCTGGGGTTGTGGAGTCCAGAACTAGAGGGCATTAGGTTTAGGGTGAGAGGGGAAAGATATAAAAGAGACCTAAGAGACAACTTTTTCACTCAGAGGATGGTACATGTATGGAACGGGCTATCAGAGGAAGTGATGAAGGCTGGTATAATTGCAACATTTAAAAGGCATCTGGATGGGTATATGAATAGATAGAGTTTGGAGGGATACAGGCGGGGTGCTGGCAGGTGGGACTAGATTGGGTTTAGATATCTGGTCAGCATGGACGGGTTGGACTGAAGGGTCTGTTTCCATGCTGTACATCTCTATGACTCTATGACTCTATGTCCTGTGTAAGAGATGTCATCAGTATAAGAACGGAAGGATAGGTAAACAGCACTGCTATTGTGATTATTGTTTTTGATTGACTTTCAGGATGGCAGGGGTAACTGGCATGACCAGTATTCATTAAGGTGATGGTAATAGGCCTCTTTCTTATGAAATAACAATTAGCAAACAGTCAATAATTGGAGTTATATGTAGGTTAGGAAGAGACATTCAGGCAGAATCATACATCTTACATGACTCTGAGCAATGTGGGCTTTGGCAAAAATTGTGATAGAATTGGATGAGAAGTCCACCAAATCCATCTCAATGTCAGGAACATTTTGCATTACTTCTATCATTTAGTGTACTTGGTGATTTCAACTCACCAGTTGATCCAAAAGATCTCTATGTTAGACATTGGGCACCAATATCTCAGGGCTCACTCTATGGGCAGGGGACACTATGTCCATGATCATTGGTGTTTGACATGTGTCTGCCTCTAAGAACCCTCAGGGTATATCCCCAATCCATTTACAGGACACTTCTGCTTTTAAGTACTGCTGTAAGGACACTCGTGCTCTCTGGAGAAAGTGAAGGGCTTATGTCCGAAACGAGATTCTCCTGCTCCTTGGATGCTGTCTGACCTGCTGTGCTTTTCCAGTTCCACACTTTTCCATACCGTGTTCTCAGGGTCAGACTCCTCCTCCTGGACTGGATCAGACTACGTCTGCAAGCTGTTGACTTGTGGTCATAGCATTGTCTCATTTTGATCCTACCTAAATGTTCACAGCATCCCTGTGTTGCTTTGTCTTTGTACGCTTAGCTACCACAGCCAGAGATACCAGACTGATTTACTTCTGCCTTGCCTTGTTGTTTCACACAAATAGTTGACAGGAAGTTGTCATGGTTGTCAGCAAGGCCTGGTCAAGAAAAGAGGGATAGCCTTAGGTCAGGAGGTCCCAGTACAGAAGTCAAGGGGTGAGAAACCAAAGGTTCGGCAGCCCACCACCCAACTGTCTCTTTCTTGTCTATTGTGGGCTGTTTTGCTCATAGAATGAGAGAAAGACTGGTGGGGAGGTGTTCTGAATGAGTGAGTAGGTGCAGCAGAGGATAATGCTGGGTGAATGCTGTCAGGCATTGGGTGAGTGAGAGCAGGTGACAGTAAATGTTGCAGGCAATAGTGAGAGTGGGAGCGCGTGAGCCTTGGTGGGAGGTGGGTGCAGTAATAGCGATATATAACGGTGAGGCTTTGGAGAGAAGATGGTAGCGCTTAGACTGTGGAGTGGAGGAAGTCATTGCCATTCTTCCTGTTGTATTGGACATTCCTCCAGGCGGCTGAGACTGCTTTAACCCAGATGACAAGCTTGAACCAGGTTGATATGATCTGGTTTGGTGACCTCTATTGCTGGTCCTGGGAGAAGTGGAAGGAAGTCTTGTATTTGTACCAGCCTTTCCAACAGCATCTCCACATCACCAGTCTTCCCTCTCTGTCTGTAATGTGTGGGGCAAATGTCAGGAACTATGCAGGGCAGCTCCAGGTTGACAGCATTTGTCTAAGTGCACAATGGGTTTTTAAAGGTGGTGCGGGTGCCAGTCTTCGGGCAGATTTCTGCAGCGTGGTGAGTTGCATGGTAAAACTAGGCTAGAATTGGATGTGAGAGATGCCATAGGGTGGGGTAGTTGGTTAATAGGACATATTTGGTAAGATACAATGGCAAATCTTACTGGACCGAGCAGGGAGATTTCCTCTAAAAGAATTGACGCAACCCACAGGTTGATATAAATGATAAGGTTCAGCCTCAGCTTTCAATTCCTTAAGGACATTTGCAGCCTGTTGATTTTTAGAGAAAAGTAAAAACATAATTTAATAACCAATAATTTAAAAATTCAACTCTTATTGATTAGCAACAGGATTGTCTCAAGCTCCATTTTAGAGCACAGAATGTTATCGTGCAGGAGGAAGCCATTCAGCCCATTGTGCCTGGACTCGTGAATCTAGGCTGACCATTCAGTATGAGGGTAAGAAGGTACTGCACTATCAGAGATGCTGTTCCGCCAGGTGAGATATTCAAACAGAGCCCTGTTTATTGTAACATTAAAAGTCATATATCTCTATTCAAAGGGACCGTGAATAGTTTTCTTGGAGTTTTAACTATCATCTTACCTCCAATTAACACCATCAAAAAATCAGTCACTTATTTGATTTTTATTCTTGGGATCTTGCTATGTAGATCATGATATCCTAAACAACAACAGCAGTGAAAGATAATTTAGTTTGTCAAACTTTCTGAACAGTTTGATAAGCTGGTCTCTCATTGGAATTTCTTCTTTTCTAACTATTAAACCTGCAATTTTGTATAATTATCACACTGAACTGAACAAACTTTAAAAAAAGGGTAAAGGAATCTTATTTTTCAATAACCCAAAGCAAAAAAAAATTGTTTATGTGGGTTTGAGATAGGATTTGAGCTATAGGGAGAGGTTGAATAGGCTAGGGCTGTTTTCCTTGAAGCATTGGGTGACCTTATAGAGGTTTATAAAATCATGAGTGGCTTGGTTAGGATAAATAGACAAAATCTTTTCCCTGAGGTGGGGGTGTCCAGAATTAGAGGGCTTAGGTTTAGGCTGAGAGGGGAAAGATACAAAAGAGACCTAAGGGACAACTTTTTCACAAGGTGGTACATGTATCAAATGAACTGCCAGAGGAAGTGGTGGAGGCTAATACAATTACAACATTTAAAAGGCATCTGGATGGGTATATGATTAGGAATGGTTTGGAGGGATATGGGCCGGGTGCTGGCAGGTGGGACTAGGTTGGGTTGGGATATCTAGTCGGCATAGACGGGTTGGACTGAAGGGTCTGTTTCCGTGCTGTACATCTCTATGACTCTATAAGATTAGTTTGGATTTTACGTGGCACACTCCATAGTCAGATAGTTTGCCGATATGCATTCTTTGTCTCTTCCGAGATTCCCAAGTAAAGGCTGGCCACTTGGACAAAGTGACAGATTTTCATACAAAAAGTCCTATTATCAGGCTATACTCACAAACGTTACACACGCAGATGATTATTTTTAATTTCATAAGGTTCAGTGAAAATTAAAGCTTTCCAGGTTTGTAAAGATAGTGTACAGAAACACAAAAACACTGTTGCAAACCTCAGTTTCACTGCCACTTTTACAGTTTCCATAAAATCATTTCATCAACAAACAAAGTGAAGGGTTCCTCAGGAGACTGTCTCCCCTCTGTCAACATCACAGAACAATGGAATATTCTTATTTTTCAACAGTTTGATTCAGTGCATAGGTTTCGTTCACTCCCTTTCGCTAATGGCCCTTTGAGGATTAACTTCCTTTGCTGTCTTCCTTTTCTATCCCGTCACATCTGCAGAAATGATTTCTTTTTTTTTTGTTTTTGCTTTTTGGATCCCGGATGATGAGAATGGTTATAAATTATACTGGTACTGATAAAGTAATTTGAAGGATTTCCTCTCCCTCCTTTGGCCAGTGAGGCCTTCCTCAACCTTTGTGACACGATACTTCATTGACCTTGTTGCTTTTCTCAAAAAATCAGTCCCAAAGCTCCAATATAAATGCATTAGTCTGTCAGGCACCAGAACCCACTTAAGCCATTGCCAGCAGAGAGTTAATCTGGTAAGCATTCATCAGGAAAAGAAAGAAGAAGGAGCTGGTCTATCTTCTACAGTGGTTTGGCCACAATAAAGAAAATCTTTGAGAGAAAGTGAGGGCTGCAGATGCTGGAGATCAGAGCTGAAAATGTGTTGCTGGAAAAGCACAGCAGGTCAAGCAGCATCCAAGGAACAGGAGAATCGACGTTTCGGGCATAAACTGAAGAAGGGCTTATGCCCGAAATGTCGATTCTCCTGTTCCTTGTATGCTGCCTGGCCTGCTGCGCTTTTCCAGCAACACATTTTCAGCTCACAATAAAGAAAAGCAATGACTTCTTTGTCATTTCCAACAACCAGTAATGAGAACTGACTCTTCTGTATAAAAACAATCAACCTGTTAAGATATGGTTTGACACACTTCTGGGGAAGGTGGGATTTGAACCTGGACCTTCTAGTCCAGATGTAGGAATAGAGTCAAGATTAGAGTGGTGCTGAAAAAGCACAGCAGGTCAGGCAGCATCCGAGGAGCAGGAAAATCAACGTTTCGGACAAAAGGCCTTTGTCTGAAATGTCGATTTTCTTGCTCCTCAGAGGCTGCCTAACCTGCTATGCTTTTCCAGCACCACTCTAATCTTGACTCTAATCTCTAGCATCTGTAGTACCCACTTCCACCCAGATGTAGGAATATTAACCAAAAGAATCCTCAAATGGAAAGTGATGTTTGCAGTGTTGACATATATATCTTTATCTTTCACCAATTGGTATCAACAGCTCTTAATCACAACTAGAGTAAGCACCTATACCTACTCAATTGACATAGCATTTGCAAGGTTAGCACATCATTTCTGTGCCAAATTAGTGGAGACCATTTCCATTATGACATGGGACAAGCAATTAATGCACACTCAGTTGGTATCACACTTATTTCTATGTTAAAAGGTTGTGTGTTTATGTCCCACTCCAAAAACATGAGCGTAAAAATCCAGTGATGCACTGTGAGAGCTGTTTCCTCTTGAAAGCAATGTGAAAGAGATAGCTCTGCAAGGAGGGTGTAAACAATTTCATTGTGGAATTCCACCCAGTATTCTGACAAATGATTACCCCTCCAACATCATCACAAAAAAACAGATTATCTGGGCCATTATCACGTTGCTGCTTTTCAGAGTTTATTGCATGCAAATTGACTGTCACATTTCCTACAACTTTGACTGCATTTCAAAAGTAATTTATTGGCTGTAAGTATTTTGAGGTGGCCTGAAGTGAATTTTTTGTCTTTAGTAGATAGTAAATAGTTGTAATCATTATCTTTCGAATCCAGGGTGATTTTATAGCTCTTCTTTTGAATGTGCAAATCTCGCAGTTGTACCTGCTCCCTGAGCCGTTTCTGATTTGTTACTCTGCTCCTCGGGGGGTCACTTATCTCAATGAGGTGTGTGGTTAATCCTAATAGTGCTGGTTTGATTCCTGCTCTGACTGAGGTAGAGTTTGGGCTTGCTCTGCATGTGGAAGGCAGGCCATCATTGATTTTAAGAAAAGCAGCCACAGAAAGGGTTCAGGAGACAATGAGCTGAGGACCTGTCTTTGGAAAGAGGGGAACAGCATGTGAAAATTATTGCATTTCGCTTCCTGTCCCTCACACTTTCAATCCTCTATTCATTTTTGCTGGATCTGCTTATGCGTGTTACTCGTGAATCAGGCTTTGTATGGACAGTGAGATCTACAATTATTGCAAACACCATTAGATATATTGCAGTACCAGTGAGACATTGCTATAGGTCCATAGGCACATTGTATATTATAACCATAGGCACATTGTAATATAAGTGACATCAACCTCCTGAAATGGAGACCAAAAGATATATTTAAAATGGCAACAAAACTGAGAAATATTACCCAATATTAATATAGAGGAAACTCTGTCAGCACATTGGAAGGCTATGTATTTATAGATCTAATACTTATGTGTTACATGACGTTGTTTCCCTGATTAATATTGAAGGTGAGTCCTCAACAGCTGTAGTCTCAATTAATTCCCTCCAAGGCTGCACAGTGAAGTATGTTTTACATGTTGAGTGAAATAATGGATGGTCATTGGTGAATTACAGACCCACACCAATTTATTTTTGTGGTGCAACGTCCAACAAGGGACCCATGCACATCTGTAATTCATCCGCTTCTGTCAATGATCACAGCTTTCACTTAAGAATTTCTAACTATAATAAAAGCAGCAACGCTTTGCAATTATGTTAGGTGCCTGGGTAACCTCAGTGACAAGCAGACTCTAATGTATGTTATAATGAGTACACACCCGATGCATTAGTGTAATTTTTCGCTTTTCAGATTCTCAAGGAATCTGCTTTTTTTTATTTTTTATGGAATTGTACAAATTGCAGCAGGGAGGGAAGTACATCAGACCATTATGTCAAAAAAGGAGCAAACTCTTCAATGTCAGCAGCATGGTGGCTCGGTGGTTAGCACTGCTGCCTCACAGATCCAGGGGTCCGGTTTGATCCCAGCCTCGGGTCACTGTCTGTGTGGAGTTGGTCATGCTAAATTGCCCATTGTAGCCAGGGATGTGTAGGTTAGGTGGATTAGCCATAGAAAATACAGAGTTACAGGGATAGGTTTGGGGGGTGCATCTGGGTGGGATGCTCATTGGAGAATCACGGTGGCTCAGTGGTTAGCACTGCTGTCTCACAGCACCAGGGTCCCAGGTTTGATTCCAGCCTCGGGCGACTGGCTGTGTGGAGTTTGCACATTCTCCCTGTGTGCGCGTGGGTTTCCTCCGGATGGTCCGGTTTCCTCCCACAGTCCAAAGACATGCCGGGCAGGTGAATTGGCCATGCTAAATTGTCCATAGTGATAGATGCATTCGTCAGAGGGAAATGGAACTGGGTGGGTTACTCTCCAGAGGGTTAGTGTGGGCTTGTTGGGCTGAAGGGCCTGTTTCCACACTGTAAGGAATTTAATCTAATCTAAATCAGTGTAGATTTGTTGAGTCAAATGGCCTGTTTTTGCACTGTAGGAATTCTATAGATATCCTTTTACATTCTTTCTTTCTCACACTTAAAAATCACACAACACCAGGTCATAATCCAACAGGTTTATTTGGAAGCATTAGTTTTCGGAATGCTGCTCCTTCATCAGGTGGTTGTGCAGTATAAGATTGTATGACACAGAATTTATAGCATAAGTTTACAGGGTGATGTAACAGAAATTATATATTGAAAAAGACCTGGATTGCTTGTTAAGTCATGTTGGTTTCAGTTGTTTCATATGTAAATCCCAGAACTTTCTTAAAGTTACATTCTCAAGTGAACTTTAACAATAGGTACCATGTTAGCACAGATAATACATTGAAGGTGTAAGGTGCCCTGTCTGAGGTGTGCCCCAATGTTCAGACTGATCCCAATTCTGTAAATTGGGATTTACAGAATCTAACATGAATTCATGTAGGTTTTGAGCATAAAAATGTAATTCTGCAAGTATAAATTCACCCCTCAAACTTATATGCATATATGTGCAAGTAGGTGTGTGTGTAGGGGGTTTGAGTGTCTCAGAGAGAGTGGGTGTATGTGCATGAGTGTGAGTGTAAAGGGGTATAGGTCTATGAGAGGTTGCATATGTGAGTGTGGGAGTGTATGTGTGAGCATATGAGAGAGATAGCTTGTGTGTGTGTGTCTATAGGAGTGTCTGTGTGTGTGTGTCTGTCTGTCTGTCTGTCTATCTGTGAAGAGAAAATGAGGTCTGCAGATGCTGGAGATCAGAGATGGAAATGTGTTGCTGGAGAAGCGCAGCAGGTCAGGCAGCATCTAGGGAACAGGAGAATCGACGTTTCGGGCATTAACCCTTCTTCAGGAATGTCTATCTGTGAGTGACCATACAACCTTGTCACAGTAGACGCTGTAAGACGTGTCAGAATGTCGACACGGTTACCACCATTGCATGTGGGGACACCACCCACCATGTACGTGGCAGATAGTCATGTTGTCTATCTCATACATTGCAGGCAAGGATGCCCTGAGTTGAAAAATGTGGTGCTGGAAAAACACAGCAGGCCAGGCTGCATCCAAGGAGCAGGAGAATCGACGTTTCGGGCATTTTTCAACTCTGGCACTCCAGTATCTGCAGTCCTCACTTTCTCCAAGGATGCCCTGAGGCATGGTACATTGGTGAAACCAAACAGAGGGTACAGCAATGGATGAATGGACACCACACAACAATTAACAGGCAGGAGTGTTCCCTCCCAGTCAGAGAACACTTCAGTGGTCCAGGACATTTTAGATTTAGATTAGATTAGATTAGATTCCCTACAGTGTGGAAACAGGCCCTTCGGCCCAACAAGTCCACACCGACCCGCCGAAGCGTAACCCACCCAGACCCATTCTCCTAGATTTACCCCTTTCACCTAACACTACAGACAATTTAGCGTGGCCAATTCACCTGACCTGCACATTTTTGGATTGTGGGAGGAAACCGGAGCACCCGGAAGAAACCCACGCAGACATAGGGAGAATGTGCAAACTCCACACAGAGAGTTGCCTGAGGTGAAAATTGAACCCGGGTCTCTGGTGCTGTGAGGCAGCAGTGCTAACCACTGTGCCACCGTGCCGCCCACGATTTGACCTTAGACCTTCAGGTGACCAGGCGGACTCCAGGACAGGTAACAACGCAAAGTGGCTGAGCAGAGGCTGATAGCCAAGTTCAGTACCTATGGGGATGGCCTCAACCGGGTCCTGGGATTCATGTCACACTATAGGTGATCCCATTACACTTTGCAAACACACACACACTCCTACACTCACACAAGTACACTCTCACAGACTTATACCCCTTTATACTCACAAACATACATATACACACACTCTCTCACAGACACTCATACCCTCTCTCCCCCCACCCCTGCACACATACAAACCCACATGCACACATACGCATATAAGTTTGTGGGGTGAATTTGTACTTTCAAAATTATATTTTATTCTGCTCAAAAACTACATGAATCCATGTTAGATTTTGTAAATCCCTTTTTTAGGTTAAAATCAGTCTGAACATTGGGGCACAGACAGCCTCACGCAGGGCACCTCACACCTTCAATGCATTAACTGGGTCAACATGGCACCTATTGTTAAAGTTCACTTGAGAATTCAATGTTAAGAAAGTTCTGGGATTTACATATGAAAGAACTGAAACCAACATGCCCGTTCTAAAAAATGAGAGACTCAACAGACAATCCAGGTCTTTTTCAATATATAATTTCAGTTACATTACACTGCAAACTTATGCTATAAATTTTGTATCCTACGATCTTAAACTCCACAACCACCTGATGAAGGAGCAGCGGTCCGAAACCTAGTGCTTCCAAATAAACCTGTTGGACTATCATTTGGTGTTGTGTGATTTTTAACTTTTTACAGCCCAGTCCGAAACTGGCACCTCCAAATCATCCCTTTTTCTAATATTTGTCTAATTTCCCTTCAAATTAGCAGCATTTACTCATAGTCACTAGCGCAAAAGTATTCTTTGTTTTAATAACTCTCTATCTGAACATATGTTAGCCTTGACTTTTGTAGTGGTATGGATGATAAATCTGTCCATGTTTGCTGTCATTCCTCCACTTAAACTGACAATGACATGATAGTGCACATATTCGTATTTAGATGCAGTAATGAGATCCAAGTTTCTGGTATTGAGACCGGCTCTAATGCAACGAGGGGTACATCAGGTTCCAAGAGATCAATTGTGTTAGGGGATTCTGTGGTCTGACGTTTCTGTGGCCAGCAGCGAAAAAGCAGAATGGTGTGTTGCTTCCCTGGTGCCAGGATCAAGGATGTCTCAGAGAGAGTGCAGAATGTTCTCACGGGGGAGAGGGGCCAGCAAGAGGTCATTGTTCACATTGGAACCAATGATATAAGAAGGAAAATGTTGAGATTCTGAAGGGAGATTACAGAGAGTTAGGCAGAAATTTAAAAAGGAAGCCCTTGAGAGTAGTAATGTCTGGATTACTCGCAGTGCGACGAGCTAGTGAGGGCATGAATAGGAGGATAGAGAAGATGAGTGCATGACTGAGGAGCTGGTGTAAGGGAGAATGATTCACATTTTTGGATCATTGGAATCTCTTTCGGGGTAGAAGTGACCTCTACAAGAAGGACGGTGTGCACCTAAATTGGAAGGGAACTAATATACTGGCAGGGAAATTTGCTAGAGCTGCTCGGGAGGATTTAAACTAGTAAGGTGGGGGTGGGACCCAAGGTCAATCTGAGACTGGTGCAGTTGAGAACAGACGCGAGTCAAACAGTCAGGGCAGGCAGGGACAAGTTTGGACTAATAAATTAAACTGCATTTATTTCAATGCAAGGGGCTAACAGGGAAGGCAGATGAACTCAGGGCATGGTTAGGAACATGGGACTGGAATATCATAGCAATTACGGAAACATGGCTCAGGGAGGGGCAGGACTGGCAGCTTAATGTTCCAGGATACAAATGCTACAGGAAGGATAGAAAGGGAGGCAAGAGAGAAGGGGGAGTGGCATTTTTGATAAGGGATAGCATTACAGCTGTGCTGAGGAAGGATAATCCTGGAAATACATCCAGGGAAGTTATTTGGGTGGAACTGAGAAATAAGAAAGAGATGAACACTTTATTGGGATTGTATTATAGATCTCTTAACAGTCAGAGGGAAATTGAGAAACAAACTTGTAAACAGACTCTCGCCCACCCTCTGACGACCCCTTCTCCCACCTCCAACACACCTCGTCCACCTGGACACCCCGTGCTGGCCTCCTACCTGCCCTCGACCTCTTCATAGCAAACTGCCGCCGCGATATTAACCGCTACCTGAACTCCCACACCCCTCCCACCCACTCCAACCTCCCACCCTCGGAACGCGCAGCCCTCCACTCCCTCCGTTCCAACCCCAACCTCACCATCAAACCGGCAGACAAGGGGGGCGCGGTAGTAGTTTGGCGCACTGACCTTTACACCGCTGAGGCCAAACGCCAGCTCGCAGATACCTCCTCCTACCGTCCCCTTGACCATGACCCCACCCCCCACCACCAAACCATCATCTCCCAGACCATCCATAACCTCATCATCTCAGGGGACCTCCCATCCACCGCCTCCAACCTCATAGTCCCACAACCCCGCACCGCCCGTTTCTACCTCCTGCCCAAAATCCACAAACTTGACTGCCCCGGACAACCCATCGTCTCAGCCTGCTCCTGCCCAACCGAACTCATCTCGGCATACCTCGACACAGTCCTGTCCCCATTAGTCCAAGAACTCCCCACCTACGTTCGTGACACCACCCACGCCCTCCACCTCCTCCAGGAATACCGCTTCCCCGGTCCCCAACGCCTCATCTTCACCATGGACATCCAGTCCCTGTACACCTCCATCCCCCATCACGAAGGACTCAAAGCACTCCGCTTCTTCCTTTCCCGCCGTACCACCCAGTACCCTTCCACCGACACCCTCCTTCGACTGACCGAACTGGTCCTCACCCTGAACAACTTTTCTTTCAAATCCTCCCACTTTCTCCAAACAAAAGGAGTAGCCATGGGCACCCGCATGGGCCCCAGCTATGCCTGCCTCTTCGTAGGGTATGTGGAACAATCCATCTTCCGCAACTACACTGGCCCCACCCCCCATCTTTTCCTTCACTACATTGATGACTGTATCAGCGCTACCTCGTGCTCCCACGAGGAGGTTGAACAGTTCATCCACTACACTAACACCTTCCACCCCGACCTCAAATTCACCTGGACAGTCTCGGACTCCTCCCTCCCCTTCCTAGACCTTTCTGTTTCTATCTCAGGCGACCGAATCAACACGGACATCTACTACAAACCAACCGACTCCCACAGCTACCTGGACTACACCTCCTCCCATCCTGCCCCCTGTAAAAACGCCATCCCATTCTCCCAATTCCTTCGTCTCCGCCGCATCTGCTCCCAGGAGGACCAGTTCAAAATACGTACAACACAGATGGCCTCCTTCTTCAAGGACCGCAATTTCCCCCCCGACGTGGTCGACGGTGCCCTCCACCGCATCTCCTCCACTTCCCGCTCCTCCGCCCTTAAGCCCCGCCCCTCCAACCGCCACCAGGACAGAACCCCACTGGTCCTCACCTACCACACCACCAATCTCCATGTACAGCGCATCATCCGCCGTCACTTCCGCCACCTCCAAACAGACCCCAGCACCAAGGATATATTTCCCTCCCCTCCCCTATCAGTTTTCCGTAGAGACCACTCCCTCCGCGACTCCCTTGTCAGATCCACACCCCCCACCGACCCAACCTCCACTCCCGGCACCTTCCCTTGCAACCGCAGGAGGTGCAGCACTTGCGCCCACACCTCCCCCCTCACTTCTCTCCAAGGCCCCAAAGGAAACTTCCATATCCGCCACAGATTCACCTGCACCTCCACCCACATCATCTACTGCATCCGCTGCAGCCGGTGTGGCCTCCTCTATATTGGGGAGACAGGCCGCCTACTTGCGGAGCGATTCAGAGAGCACCTCTGGGCCACCCGGACGAACCAACCCAACCACCCTGTAGCACAGCATTTCAACTCCCCCTCCCACTCCACCGAGGATATGCAGGTCATTGGACTCATCCACCGCCAAACCACAACAACGCGACGGTCGGAGGAGGAGCATCTTATCTTCCGACTGGGAACCCTCCAACCACAGGGGATGAACTTGGACTTCACCAGTTTCTTCATCCCCCCTCCCCCCACCTTGTCTCAGCCGAATCCCTCCAGCCCGGCACCGCCTTCCTGACCTGCAGTCTTCTTCTTGACCTCTCCGCCTCCATCCTACTCCGACCTATCACCCTCACCTTGACCTCTTTCCACCTATCACATTTCCAACCCCCCTCCTCCAAGTCCCTCCTCCCTACCTTTTATCTTCTCCTGCTGAACACTCTCTGCTCATTCCTGAAGAAGGGCCTGTGCCCGAAACGTCGAATCTCCCGTTCCCTGGATGCTGCCTGACCTGCTGTGCTGTTCCAGCAATAAAGTTTCAACCTCAAACAAACTTGTAAGGAAATCTCAGCTATCTGTAAGAATAATAGGGTGGTTATGGTAGGGGATTTTAACTTTCCAAACATAGACTGGGATTGCCATAGTGTTAAGGGTTTAGATGGAGAGGAATTTGTTAATGTGTACAAGAAAATTTTCTGATTCAGTATGTGGATGTACCTACGAGAGAAGGTTCAAAACTTGACCTACTCTTGGGAAATAAGGCAGGGCAGGTGACTGAGGTGTCAGTGGGGGAGCACTTTGGGGCCAGCGACCATAATTCTATTAGATTTAAAATAGTGATGGAAAAGGATAGACCAGATCTAAAAGTTGAAGTTCTAAATTGAAGAAAGGCCAATTTTGACGGTATTAGGCAAGAACGTTTGAAAGCTGATTGGAGGCAGATGTTCGCAGGTAAAGAGACGGCTGGAAAATGGGAACCCTTCAGAAATGAGATAACGAGAATCCAGAGAAAGTATATTCCTGTCAGGGTGAAAGGGAAGGCTGGTAGGTATAGGGAATACAGGATGACTAAAGATATTGAGGGTTTGGTTAAGAAAAAGAAGGAAGCATATGTAAGGTATAGGCAGGATAGATCGAGTGAATCCTTCAAAGAGTATAAAGGCAGTAGGAGTATACTTAAGAGGGAAATCAGGAGGGCAAAAAGGGGACATGAGATAGCTTTGGCAAATAGAATTAAGGATAATGCAAAGGGTTTTACAAATATATTATGGACAAAAGGGTAACTAGGGAGAGAAGAGGGCCCCTCAAAGATCAGTAAGGCAGCCTTTGTGTGGAGCCGCAGAAAATGGGGGAGATACTAAATGAGTATTTTGCATCAGTATTTACTGTAGAAAAGGATATGGAAGATATAGACTGTAGGGAAATTGATGGTGACACCTTGCAAAATGTCCATATTACAGAGAAGAAAGTGCTGAATGTCTTGAAATTCATAAAGGTGGATAAATCCCCAGGACCTGATCAGGTGTACCTTAGAACTCTGTGGGAAGCTAGAGAAGTGATTGCTGGACCTCTTACTGAGAAATTTGTATCAGCGATAGTCACAGGTGAGGTGCCGGAAGACTGGAGGTTGGCTAACGTGATGCCACTGTTTAAGAAGGGTGGTAAGGACAAGCCAGGGAACTATAGACCAGTGAGCCTGACCTCAGTGGTGGGCAAGTTGTTGGAGGGAATCCTGAGAGACAGGATGTACATGTATTTGGAAAGGCAAGGACTAATTAGGGATAGTCAACATGGTTTTGTGCATGGGAAATCATGTCTCATAAACTTGATTGAGTTTTTTGAAGAAGTAACAAAGAGGATCGATGAGGGCAGAGCGGTAGATGTAATCTATATGGACATTAGTAAGGCGTTCGACAAGGTTCCCCATGGGAGACTGATTAGCAAGGTTAGATCTCATGGAACACAGGCAGAACTAGCCATTTGGATACAGAACTGGTTCAAAGGTAGAAGACAGAGGGTGGTGGTGGAGGGTTGTTTTTCAGACTGGAGGCCTTGTGGAGTGCCACAAGGATCAGTGCTGGGTCCTCTACTTTTTGTCATTTACATAAATGATTTGGATGCAAACATAAGAAGTACAGTTAGTAAGTTTGCAGATGACACCAAAATTGGAGGTGTAGTGGACAGCGAAGAGGGTTACCTCAGATTACAGCAGAATCTTGACCAGATGGGCCAATGGGCTGAGAAGTGGCAGATGGAGTTTAATTCAGATAAATGGGTGGGGGTTGCATTTTGGGAAAGCAAACCTTAGCAGGACTTATACACTTAATGGTAAGGTCCTAGAGAGTGTTGCTGAACAAAGAGACCTTGGAGTACAGGTTCATAGCTCCTTGAAAGTGGAGTTGCAGGTAGATAGGATAGTGAAGAAGGCCTTTGGTATGCTTTCTTTAATAGGTCAGAGTATTGAGTACAGGGGTTGGGAGGTCATGTTGAGGCTGTACAGGACATTCGTTAGGCCACTGTTGGAATATTGCGTGCAATTCTGGTCTCCTTCCTATCGGAAAGATGTTGTGAAACTTGAAAGGATTCAGAAAAGATTTACAAGGATGTTGCCAGGATTGGAGGATTTGAGTTATAGGGAGAGGCTGAACAGGCTGGGGCTGTTTTCCCTGGAGTGTCAGAGGCTGAGGGATGACCTTATAGAGGTTTACAAAATTATGCGGAGCATGGATAGGGTAAATAGACAAAGTCTTTTCCCTGGGGTCAGGGAGTCCAGAACTAGAGGGCATAGATATAAAAGAGACCTAAGAGACAACTTTTTCACACAGAGGATGGTACATGTATGGAATGAGCTGCCAGAGGAAGTGGTGGAGGCTAGTACAATTGCAATACTTAAGAGACATTCAGATGGGTTTCTGAATAGGAAGGGTTTGGAGGGATATGGGCCGGGTGCTGGCAGGTGGGACTAGATTGGGTTGGGATATCTGGTCGGCATGGACGGGTTGGACCAAAGAGTCTGTTTCCATGCTGTACCTCTTTATGACTCTGTGGCTTTAAGACTAGTGCTGAACTTTTTAACTTTTTTTATTTTTCAGTAACTAAGATTTTGTACCAAGGTACTTTGTAGCTGTAATGTATGATTTTCACTACACTCTTGTATCCTGCACTTGAGTACTTGTGACTGTAAAACCTAAATCTGAATCTAAATCTAAACCTTTTAGATCTTCATTGATAGTTTTGAAGAAGGTAGCTATTTGGCAATGGAGTGTACCAATTTGTTAAAGTTCGCATCTGAAGACAGGCAGAGTTATGAGTTCCTCAGTTCAGTAGCTCTATGTTGAGCAGAGGTGAAACATTTCTTCAGAGGCACCGTAAGAGGGAGAAGATGGATGACTTAATCCACAACAATCTCATGGGTTTTGAATTTAGACAGCATTTTGCTAATTGAGAGCAAGTCACTCAATCCCCTCTCCTAAACAAATAAATTCTTCAGATTGATGTGAAAGAAGGAGTAAGTAACAAAGAAAAATATGAAAAGATAATTAACGAGCAGACATTGTCATCCTTAATCTCCACAGAGCTCTTTTCATTTCATTAGCTGCATTATATATTCTGTTTTGTGCTTTTTTTTCACATCTGCTTTAAGTTTGTAAGTTTGTTGTTGGACCAGAGGATTCATTATTACCCATTACCAGCCTTGCACAATGCTGGACCAAAGGGTCTATTTCCGTGTTGTTTGACTCTATGACTTTATGAGGTGAACAAGGGAGCAAAGGAAAAAGAATGGCCAATTTAACTGCTCAAGCCTATTCTACCTTCCAAATTTTAGTATTGCTTCAAGGGAAAGTGAGCATCTTGAGCAAGGCTAATTCTTCCTTAATCACCCATGGAAAAGTGGTGCTGAGCTGCCATCTCAAACAGGTGCAGATTTTGTTCCAGTAACACTAAGGGAATGCTGATGTAAGTCCAAGTCAAGCTGATGCCTGCCTTGGAGGGAAACTTGCTAGTGGTGGTGTTCCCATGCTTTTGCTGCCCTTCACCTTCCATGTTGTTGAGTTCGTGGATGTGGAGGTTTCTTTTGAAAGAGTCTTGTAGAGCTGCTATAGTGCATTTTGAAGATAGTACACATTGCAGTCACAACAGAGCAGTTAATGGAAGGAGTGAATGTTGAAGGAATTGGACTGCATGCTGATCTTTGTTCTTTGCTGAAGAACAAAGAACAGTACAGCACAGCAACAGGCTCTTCAGCCCACCATGACTGTGCTAACACATGATACTTTTCTAACCTAAAACCCTTTTGCCTCTACACAGTCTGTACCTATCTATTCCCTCCCTTTCATTTATCTGTCAAGATGCCTCTTAACCACTGTTATTTATCTACCACCTCCTGTGGCAGAGCATTCCAGGCACTTATCACCCAATGTGTGAAAAGTCTTGCCTCTCACATTTCCTTTAAACCTTTACCATAAAATTATGTCTCCTGGCAATTGACTTTTCTAACCTGGTTAAAAGACTCTGACTGTCCATTCTATCCAGGCATCTCAGAATTTTGTAAATTTCTATCAGGTCACCCCCTCATCCTTCAATGTTCAAGTAAAAAGAAACCAAGTTTGTCCATTTCCTCCTCATAGCTAATACCCTCCAAACCAGGCAACATCCTGGTAAACTGTTCTGTACCCTTTCTAAATCCTCCACAGTCTTTTGGGAGTGTGGTGACCAGAACAATATTCCAAATGTGCTGAAAATGTGTTGCTGGAAAAGCGCAGCAGGTCAGGCAGCATCCAAGGAACAGGAGAATCGACGTTTCGGGCATAAGCCCTTCTTCAGGAATGAGGAAAGTGTGTCCAGCAGGCTAAGATAAAAGGTAGGGAGGAGGGACTTGGGGGAGGGGCGTTGGAATTGCGATAGGTGGAGGGAGGTCAAGGTGAGGGTGATAGGCCGGAGTGGGGTGGGGGCAGAGAGGTCAGGAAGAAGATTGCAGGTTAGGAAGGCGGTGCTGAGTTCGAGGGATTTGACTGAGACAAGGTGGGGGGAGGGGAAATGAGGAAACTGGAGAAATCTGAGTTCATCCCTTGTGGTTGGAGGGTTCCCAGGCAGAAGATGAGGCACTCTTCCTCCAACCGTCGTGTTGCCATGGTCTGGCAATGGAGGAGTCCAAGGACCTGCATGTCCTTGGTGGAATGGGAGGGGGAGTTAAAGTGTTGGGCTACAGGGTGGTTGGGTTGGTTGGTTCGGGTGTCCCAGAGGTGTTCTCTGAAACGTTCCGCAAGTAGGCGGCCTGTCTCCCCAATATAGAGGAAGCCACATAGGGTGCAGCGGATGCAATAGATGATGTGTGTGGAGGTTCAGGTGAATTTGTGGCGGATATGAAAGTGTCCCTTGGGGCCTTGGAGGGAAGTAAGGGGGGAGGTGTGGGCACAAGTTTTGCATTTCTTGCGGTTGCAGGGGAAGGTGCTGGGAGTGGAGGTTGGGTTGGTGGGGGGTGTGGACCTGACGAGGGAGTCACGGAGGGAGTGGTCTTTTCGGAACGCTGATAGGGGAGGGGAGGGAAATATATCCCTGGTGGTGGGGTCCGTTTGGCGGTGACGGAAATGACGGCAGATGATACTTTGTACATGGAGGTTGGTGGGGTGGTAGGTGAGGACCAGTGGGGTTCTGTCCTGGTGGCGGTTGGAGGGGTGGGGCTCAAGGGCGGAGGAGCGGGAAGTGGAAGAGATGCGGTGGAGGGCATCATCGACTACGTCTGGGGGGAAATTGCGGTCCTTGAAGAAGGAGGCCATCTGGGTTGTACGATATTGGAACTGGTCCTCCTGGGAGCAGATGCGGCGGAGACGAAGGAATTGGGAATATGGGATGGTGTTTATACAGGGGGCAGGGTGGGAGGAGGTGTAGTCTAGGTAGCTGTGAGAGTCGGTCTGTTTATAGTAGATGTCCGTGTCGATTCGGTCACCCGAGATAGAAATGGAAAGGTCTAGGAAGGGGAGGGAGGGGTCTGAGTCTAGGTAGCTGTGAGACCAGCTAGGACCAGCTCGGACCAGCTTGGACCAGTTCCAAAACCGTACAACCCAGATGGCCTCCTTCTTCAAGGACCGCAATTCCCCCCCAGACGTAGTCGATGATGCCCTCCACCGCATCTCTTCCACTTCCCGCTCCTCCGCCCTTGAGCCCCGCCCCTCCAACCGCCACCAGGACAGAACCCCACTGGCCCTCACCTACCACCCCACCAATCTCCATGTACAATGTATCATCCGCCGTCATTTCCGCCACCTCCAAACTGACCCCACCACCAGGGATATATTTCCCTCCCCTCCCCTATCAGCATTCCGAAAAGACCACTCCCTCCGTGACTCCCTTGTCAGGTCCACACCCCCCACCAACCCAACCTCCACTCCCGGCACCTTCTCCTGCAACCGCAAGAAATGCAAAACTTGCGCCCACACCTCCCCCCTTACTTCCCTCCAAGGCCCCAAGGGACACTTTCATATCCGCCACAAATTCACCTGCACCTCCACACACATCATCTATTGCATCCGCTGCACCCGATGTGGCCTCCTCTATATTGGGGAGACAGGTCGCCTACTTGCGGAACGTTTCAGAGAACACCTCTGGGACACCCGGACCAACCAACCCAACCACCCCGTAGCCCAACACTTTAACTCCCCCTCCCACTCCACCAAGGACATGCAGGTCCTTGGACTCCTCCATTGCCAGACCATGGCAACACGACGGTTGGAGGAAGAGCGCCTCATCTTCTGCCTGGGAACCCTCCAACCACAAGGGATGAACTCAGATTTCTCCAGTTTCCTCATTTCCTCTCCCCCCACCTTGCCTCAGTCAAATCCCTCGAACTCAGCACCGCCTTTCTAACCTGCAATCTTCTTCCTGACCTCTCCGCCCTCACCCCACTCCGGCCTATCACCCTCACCTTGACCTCCGTCCACCTATCGCAATTCCAATGCCCCTCCCCCAAGTCCCTCCTCCCTACCTTTTATCTTAGCCTGCTGGACACACTTTCCTCATTCCTGAAGAAGGGCTTATGCCCGAAACGTCGATTCTCCTGCTCCTTGGATGCCTGACCTGCTGCGCTTTTCCAGCAACACATTTTCAGCTCTGATCTCCAGCATCTGCAGTCCTCACTTTCTCCTCGAATATTCCAAATGTGGCCTAACTAAAATCTTAGACAGTTGTCACATGACTTGACAATTTTTAAACTCTATGCCCTGACGGATGAAGGCGAAGTTTTGGTCAAGATATGCCTTTTTGACTTCCTTATCTGCAAGTGTTGCCACTCTCAGGAGACTATGGACCTCTCTGTCTAGATCCCTCTGTATGTTGATACTACTCAGGGTTCTGCTGTTTACTGTATACTTCCTTCCTACATTAGATCTTCGAAAATCCATCACCTCACATTTGTCCAGATTCAACTCCATCTGTCATTTCTCCACCTAAGTCTTTATATCCTTTGTATCTGCTGGAAATCCTGCTGACTATCCGCAGCTCCCCCAATCTTTGCACCATCTGCAAACTTACTAATCGGGCCACCTACATTTTCCTCCAAATCATTTATGAACAATGCAAACAACAGGGGTCACAGCACTGATCTCTGTGGACTACCACTAGGCATGCTTTCACCGCTACTCTCTGACCTAATGACCAAGCCAGTTCTGTATCCATCTTATCAACTCACCACGTGAATTCACATTTTGTATCATCCTGCCATGAGGCACCTTGTCAATGGCTTTGCTAAAGACCATATAGACATCTACCACCCTACAAATCTTCTCCAATAATTTCCCTATGACTGACATGGGAGTCACTGGCCTGTAATTTCCCAGATTGCCCCCGTTGCCCTACTTAAACAAAGGAAAAACATTGTCTATTCTCCAGTCCTCTGGGACTAAAGAGGAGGCAAGTATTTCATTAAAAGACCGCAGCAATTCCCTCGCCTGCCTCCCTTAGCATGCTGGGACAGATCCCATCAGGTCATGGAGTCATAGAATCATATAGTATGGCAACAGATCCTTCAAACCAACTGGTCCACGCTGATCAGACATTTCCCTCTAAACCCTTCCAATTCATGTTCCCAAGAAGATGCCTTTCAAATGTTGCAGTTGTACTCCACCATTTTCTCTGGCAGCTCATTCCATACACACACCATCCTCTGCTTGAAAAAGTTATCCAGGTACTGGACACTTATCTACCTTAATGCTTTTCAAAGTACCCAGCAGCGCCTCCTTTTTTGACTGAATACCCTAGAATACCTTTCCTGAGACTCATCATCTAATATATCCGTCTTTTTTGTGAATACTGAGGTAAAGTGTTCGTTAAGGATCTCACCTACTTCCCCCAGCTCCACACAAAAATTCTTTCCCTAGCTAACATTGTATAACTTTTTGTAATGCTTTTTACATGGTATAAAACACCTTGGAATTCTCCTTAATCCTGCTTGATAAGGGCATTTCATGGCCTTTTTTCACCCTCCTAATTCCCTTTTTCAGTTCTTTCCTGCTGTCTTTCTATTTTTCGAGAGCTGTGCCTTTCTTTAGTTTCATAAACCTTACAATTGCTTCCTTTTTCTTTTTGACTGGGCTCTCAATTTTTCTTGTCATCCAAGGTTTCCAAATCTTGCCATCCTTTCTCCTTCACTTTCACAGGAACATGCTGGTCCTGAACACTAATCAAATGGCCTTTAACAGATTCTCACATGCCAGATGTGGATTTATTCACAAACAGCTACTCCCAGTCTACATTTCCCAATTCCTGCCTAATTATCTGGTAGCTAGCCTTCCCCCAATTTAGTACTTTCACCCTAGGACTACTCTTACCTTATCCATAAGTGACTTAAAACACACACAATTATGGTCACTGTTTCTAAATTATTCCCGCACTGATCACCTGGCAGGGTTCATACCCCAAAACCAGGTCTATTAAGAGTACTAAACTGGGCCAAGGCCAATTATACCAAAATTAGGTAGGAGCTGGGAAATGTGGAATAGACAGCCTATTTGAAGGGAAGTCCACATTTGATATGTGGGAGGCTTTCAAAGATATGTCAAAGATAGTGCAGAATAGGCATGTCCAGTTGAAAGCAAAGAATAGGAAAGGCAAGATTTGTGAATTGTGGATGACAGGAGGAATTGTACCACTAGCCAAGAGGAAAAGGGAAGGGTACATAAAGTCCAAGCAGCTAAGAGCAGAACGGGCCCCGGAGGAATATCAGGAGAGTAGGACCAGTCTTTGATGAGAAATCAAGCAGGCTAAAAGAGGTCATGAAATAGCTTTAGCAAGCAGAATTAAGGAGAATCCCAAAGCCTTTTATTCATATGTAAGAAGCAAGCGGGTAACTAGAGGAAGGATTAGTCCACTCAAGGATAATGAAGGAAAGCTGTGTGTCAAACCTGAGAGAATGGGTGAGATTCTGAATGATTACTTTGCATCAGTGTTCACTGAGGAGAGGGACATGATGAATGTTGAGATTAGAGATAGAAGTTTGATTACTTTGGATCATGTTGACACAAGTAGGGAAGATGTGTTGGGTAGGCTAGAGGTTAATAACGTGGACAAATCCCCAGAACCGGATGGGATCTATCCCAGGTTGCTGAGGGAGGCGAGAGAGGAAATAGATGGAACCCTGACAGATATATTTGTAGCATCTTTAAACACAGGTGAAGTGCCGGAGGACTGAAGGGTTGCTCATGTTGTCCCCCTGTACAAGAGAGTAGTAACGATATTCCTCTTAACTACAGACCAGTGAGCCTGATGTCAGTGGTGAGAAAGTTGCTAGAGAAGTTACTGAGGGATAAAATCTATTTATATTTGGAAAAGAATGTGCTTATCAGTGATAGGCAACATGGTTTTGTGTGGGGTAGATTGTGCCTTACTAACTTAATAGAGTTCTTTGAGGAAGTGACCAAGTGGATAGATGAAGGAAGAGCTGTAGATTTCATATACATGGACTTTAGCAAGGCGTTTGATAAGGTTCCCCATGGTAAACTAATGGACAAAGTGAAGTCATATAGTGT
Source organism: Chiloscyllium plagiosum (assembly GCF_037043375.1). Classification (NCBI taxonomy): domain Eukaryota; kingdom Metazoa; phylum Chordata; class Chondrichthyes; order Orectolobiformes; family Hemiscylliidae; genus Chiloscyllium; species Chiloscyllium plagiosum. The sequence continues at coordinate 99,106,593 of NW_028270143.1, read as the reverse complement.
GCAGGGTGTTCTAGCTAGGTGGATAAAGAACTGGTCTGATCAGTAAGTTTGCAGACGACATGAAGATTGGTGGAGTAGCAGAAAGCATAGATGGCTGTCAAAGAAAACAGGAGAATATAGATAGACTGGAGAGTTGGGTGGAGAAGTGGCAGGTGGAGTTCAATCCAGGCAAATGTAAGGTGAAGCATTTTGGGAAGTCTAATTCTAGACTGAATTATACAGTAAATGGAAGAGCCTTAAGAAAAGTTGATGAGCAGAGAGATCTGGGAGTTCAGGTCAATTGTACCCTGAAGGTCGCTGCACAGGTGGATAGAGTGGTCAAGAAGGCATATGGTATGCTTGCCTTCATTGGGCAGGATATTGAACATAAGAGCGCAGGTCATGTTCAAATTGTACAAGACATTGGTTTGGCTGCATTTAGAATGTTGTGTACAGTTCTGGTCACCACATTGCCAAAAGGATGTGGACACTTTGGAGAGGATGCAGAGAATTAGTGGGCAGCACGGTGGCACAGTGGTTAGCACTGCTGCCTCACAGCGCCTGAGACCCGGGTTCAATTCCCGCCTCAGGCGACTGACTGTGTGGAGTTTGCACGTTCTCCCCGTGTCTGCGTGGGTTTCCTCCGGGTGCTCCGGTTTCCTCCCACAGTCACAAAAGATGTGCAGGGTCAGGTGAATTGGCCATGCTAAATTGCCCGTAGTGTTAGGTAAGGGGTAAATGTAGGGGTATGGGTGGGTTTCGCTTCGGCGGGTCGGTGTGGACTTGTTGGGCCGAAGGGCCTGTTTCCACACTGTAATGTAATCTAATCTAATCTAATCTAAACCTTTACAAGATGTACCTGGTATGGACGGGGCAAGCAATGAAGAGAGGTTGAGTAGGTTAGGGTTGTTTTATTAGAAAAAAGGAGATTGAGGGGGGACCTGATTGAGGTCTACAAAATCATGAAGGGTATAGACAGGATAGATAGAGATAAGCTTTTTTCCCAGAGTGAAGGATTCGATACCGAGAGGTCATGCTTTCAAGGTGAGAGGTGGAAAGTTTAAGGGGGATGCACATGGCAAGTACTTTACACAGAAGGTGGTAGGTGCCTGGAACTTGTTGTCAGCAGAGATGGTAGAGGCAGGCACAGTAGATTCATTTAAGAAGCATTTGGACAGATGCATTTGGACAGATGCATTGAGCAGAGGGATACAGATGCTTAGGAATTGGGTGACAGGTTTAGACAGTGGATTTGGATCTGCTCAGGCTTGGAGGGCCGAAGGGCCTGTTCCTGGGCTGTAAATTTTCTTTGTTCTTCGTTCTTTGTTTTTTGTATTATGATCTGTTCCCTCAGTGGACTATTTACATATTGTTTCAAAAAAATCATCCTGGACATATCTAACAAATTCACCCCATCAAGCCCCTGGCACTAAGCGAGTTCCTGTCAACATAGGGAACGTTAAAATGATCCATCACAGCAACCCTGTTGCTTTTACAGTTTTCCATAGTCTGTCCACGTATCAGTTTCTCTATCATCTGCTGGCTGTTGGGACACCTGTAATGGAACCCCATCAACGGGATTGCTCCTTCCCATTTCAAGCTCTACCTGAATGGCTTCACTGGATGAGGCCTCCAAGGTGTCCTCCCTCAGTACAGCTGTGATATTCTCCCTTATCAGTATCGGAACTCCTCCACCTCTTTTACATCCCTCTCTATTTCATCTAAATCCCAGAACATTAAGCTGCCAGCTTTGTCCCTCTCTTAATCAAGACTCTGTAATAGCTACAATAAGTGAACTCTTATTCCTGCTCGGTGTTGACTTTCTTGAGAGTTCGTGCATCCTCTCATCCAGGAAAGTGGAAAATATTTCACAACACCCTTTATTTGTTCCTTGTAGATAATGGACAGGCTTAAGGAGCCTTAAAGTGAATTACTTGCCACAGAATTCGTCGTCTCTGAGCTGCTTCTGTGGCCATTATATTTCTATGGTTAGTCTAATTTAATTTCTTATCAATGTTAACTGAGAATTCCAAGGATGTTGATGGTGGTGGGGGGGGGAGCTGTTCAGCAATGATAATGCCATTGAATGTGAATGTGCAATGGATGGATTCGCTCATATTGGAGATGGTCATTGCTTGGTACCTGTGTTATGCAAATGTTACTTGCCACTGCTCAGCCCAAACCTGAATACTGTCCAGGTTTTGTGAGCATTTGGACACAGAGTGCTTCAGTATCTGAGGAGTCACAGATGGTTCTGAACATTCTGAAGCAGTTGAAGATGGCAGAGCAATGCCCTGTAGCTAGTTTGATTGACCTCCAAAAATCACAATCATCTTCCTTTGTTCTAGCTATGAGTTCATCAATTGGACAGTCTTCCCTCTGATTCTGACTGATTCTGGTTTTGCTAAGATTCCTTGAAGTTCCACTTGGTAAAATACCGCCGTGATGGAAAGGCCAGTCAATATTATCATTACCTTCCAAAGTCAGCTCATTCGTCCATGTATGGATTGAAGCTGTAATGTGGTCAGGAATCAAGTGGCTCTGGCAGAGTCCAAACTGAAAGTCAGTGAGCAGTTTTTGCAGTGTCAATGCACTGTCAGCTGTCCCTTCCATCATTCTGCTGATGATCAAAATGTAGACTGATGGGGTGGTAAATGTCCACAATAGATTAATGCTGCATTTTCGTGGACATGACATATTTGGACAGGTGAAGTAAGAGTAATTGGTTTCCATCAATGCAACACTTCAAAATGTGTGACATCAAGGACCCCACGTAAATATTTAAGTTGGGGAAATCCTCCACTGGTTGGAGTCATACCAAACACAAAGTTAAATGTTGTTGTTGCTCACGGTCAATAACTTCAGCCCCAGGAATTCTCCAGAGTTCCTCAGAGCAGTGTCTTAGACTCACCACCTTCAGCTGCTTCATCGGTGATCTTCCCTCCATCAACAGGCCAGAGTTGGAGAATTTTCTGATGTTTTCTGATGATCACACAAGGTTCAGATGATGAAGCAGTCCCTGCCTGTATGCAGTAAGACCAAGGTTCCTCTAATAGACCGTCCCAAACCTGTGACCTCTGCCTCCTGGAAGAACAAGGGCAGTGATTCATTGAGATGCCTCCACCTGTAAGTTCACTTCTAAGCCACATAACACCCTGACTGAGAACTATATTACCATTGCTTCACTGTTACTGGGTCAATATTTGGCCCTCCCTTCCTACAGCACTATAGGCTTACCCTCAGAAAGGGAGCTCACCACCAACTTTCCAAAGATAGTTACAAAAACAAACAGAGGATAACAAAGACAGAAATAAGGAAGGAGAGGATCAAATATGAAGGTGGGCTAGCCAGTAATATTAGAAATGATAGTAAAAGTTTCTTTCAATACATAAGAAACAAACGACAGGCAAAAGTAGACATTGGCCCACTTCAAACTGATGCTGAAAGGCTAGTGATGGGAGATAAGGAAATGGCTGGAGAACTTAATAAGTACTTTGCGTCAGTCTTCACAGTGGAAGACATGAGTAATATCCCAACAATTAAAGGGAGTCAGGGGGCTGAGTTGAGTATGGTTGCCATTACAAAAGAGACAGTGCTAGAAAAGCTAAAAGGTCTTAAAATTGATAAATCTCCTGGCCCCGATGGGCTACATCCTAGAGGTCTGAGGGAGGTGGCTGGGGAACTAGCGGAGGCGTTGGTTGAGATCTTTCAAAAGTCACTGGAGTCAGGGAAAGTCCCGGATAATTGGAATATTGCTGTTGTAACCCCCTTGTTCAAGAAAGGATCAAGACGAAAGATGGAAAATTATAGGCCAATTAGCCTAACCTCGGTTGTTGGTAAAATTCTAGAATCCATCGTGAAGGATGAGGTTTCTAAATTCTTCGAAGAGCAGGGTCGGATTAGAACAAGTCAACATGGATTTAGTAAGGGGAGGTCGTGCCTGCCAAACCTGTTAGAATTCTTTGAAGAGGTGCCAAGTAGGTTAGACCAGGGAAACCCAGTGGATGTGGTCTATCTAGACTTCCAAAAGGCCTTTGATAAGGTGCCACACGGGAGGCTGCTGAGTAAGGTGAGGGCCCATGGTGTTCGAGGTGAGCTACTGGCATAGATTGAGGATTGGCTGTCTGACAGAAGGCAGAGAGTTGGGATAAAAGGTTCTTTTTCGGAATGGCAGCTGGTGACAATCGGTGTCCCACAGAGTTCAGTGTTGGGGCCACAGCTGTTCACGTTATATATTAATGATCTGGATGAAGGGACTGGGGGCATTCTAGTGAAGTTTGCTGATGATACGAAGTTAGGTGGACAGGCAGGTAGTACTGAGGAAGTGGGGAGGCTGCAGAAGGATCTAGACAGCTTGGGAGAGTGGTCCAGGAAATGGCTGATGAAATTCAACGTGAGCAAATGTGAGGTCTTGCACTTTGGAAAAAAGAATACAAGCATGGACTACTTTCTAAACGGTGAGAAAATTCATAAAGCCAAAGTACAAAGGGATCTGGGAGTGCTAGTCGAGGATTCTCTAAAGGTAAACATGCAGGTTGAATCCGTGATTAAGAAAGCGAATGCAATGTTGTCATTTATCTCAAGACCCCCGGAATGGCAGGTCTAACATACGAGGAATGGCTGAGGATCCTGGGATTGTATTCATTGGAGTTTAGAAGGTTAAGGGGAGATCTAATAGAAACTTACAAGATAATACATGGCTTGGAAAGGGTGGACGCTAAGAAATTGTTTCCATTAGGCAAGGAGACTAGGACCCGTGGGCACAGCCTTAGAATTAGAGGGGGGTAAATTCAGAACAGAAATGCGGAGACATTTCTTCAGCCAGAGAGTGGTGGGCCTGTAGAATTCATTGCCGCGGAGTGCAGTGGAGGCCGGGATGCTCAATGGCTTCAAGGCAGAGATTGGTAAATTCTTGATGTCACAAGGAAGTAAGGGCTACAGGTAGAATGCTGGTAAATGGAGTTGAAATGCCCATCAGCCATGATTAAATGGCGGAGTGGACTCGATGGCCCGAATGGCCTTACTTCCACTCCTATGTCTTATGGAATGAGCAATATATGTTGGCCTTGACTGTATCCTACAATACTGGATTAGTGTGGAGCTGGAAAAGCACAGAAGTTCAGGCAGCATCCGAGGAGCAGGATAATCAACGTTTCCGGCAAAAGCCCTTCATCAGGAATAGAGGCAGAGTGCCTGAAGGGTGGAGAGATAAATGAGAGGAGGGTGGGGGTGGAGAGAAAGTAGCATAGAGTACAATAGGTGAATGGGTGATTTTCTTGCTCCTCGGATGCTGCCTGAACTGCTGTGCTTTTCCAGTACCACTCTAATCTAGAATCTGGTTTCCAGCATCTGCAGTCATTATTTTTACCTGCATCCTACATTACATAAACAAATAAAATGAAACGACAGAAAACCTTGGTCAGGGAACCTTAACTTGTGTCTGTTATCCAGTTTAAGGAAGGCATCCATTGTGAAGGTGCAGCACAGTGTCTCAGTGGTTAACACTGCTGCCAGAGACCCTAGTTCAATTCCAGCTTCAGGTGACTGTTTGTGTGGAGTTTGCACATTGAATTGAATTGAATTGAATTTATTGTCACGTGTACCGAGGCACAGTGAAAAGTCTTGCGAGCAATACAGGCAGATCACAGAGTTAAGTAGCATAGATAGTAAATAATAGCCAAACAGTGGCAAAAACAAAAACACAGGTACAGGTGAATGTTAAAAGTTTGTAAGTCCATTCAGTATTCTAACAATAGTTGGGTAGAAACTGTTGCGAAACTGGCTGATGCGTGTGTTCAGGCTTCTGTACCTTCTCCCCAATGGTAGAGGTTGTAGAAAAATATTGCCGGGGTGGGGTGGATCCTTAAGAATGCCGGCGGCCTTTCCTTGACAGCGGGCCTGGTAGATGGATTCTATAGATGGGAGGATGGCCTGTGTGATTGTCCGGGTCGAGTTCACCACTTTCTGTAACCGTCTCCGATCTTGAATGGTACAGTTACCGTACCAGGTAGTGATACATCCAGACATAATGCTCTCGATGGTGCACCTATAAAAGTTGGCAAGAGTATTCGCTGTCATGCTAAATTTCCTCAGCTGCCTGAGGAAGAAGAGACGCTGTTGGGCCTTTGTAACCAGTGCGTCCACATGAAGAGACCAAGAAAGCTTGTTGTGGATGACTACACCCAGGATCTTGACACTCTCTACTTGTTCCACCTCAATGCTGTGAATGTATAGGGGAGCATGAGTAACATCCCACCGAAAGTCAATAAAGAGTTCCTTGGTTTGCCGGCATTGAGAGTTAGGTTATTCTCGGTGCACCATTTTTCCAGGTCTTCCACCTCTCATCTGTAGTCTGTTTTGTCACCATCTGAGATTCGACTGACAATGGTGGTGCCATCAGCGAACATGTAAATGGCATTAGTCTGGTATTTGGTGACGCGGTCATAGGTATACAGTGAGTACAGTAGGGGGTTGAGAATGCATCCCTGGGGAGCTCCAGTGTTGAGTGTTTGTGAGGATGAAATATTGTCCCCAATCTTCACAGATTGTGGCCTGTGGGTCAGGAAGCTGAGGATCCAGTTGCAGAGAGTGGGGTTTAGTCTGAGATCACTAAGTTAATTGAGGGGACACATTCTCCCCGTGCGTGCGTGGATTTCCTTCGGATGCTCCAGTTTCCTCCCACAATCCAAAGATGTGCAGGTTAGGTGAATTGACCATGCTAAATTGCCAATAGTGTTTGAGGATGTATAGGCTGGGTGCACTAGTGAGGGGTAACTGTACAGTAATAGGGTAGGAGAATGGGTCTGGGTGGGTTACTCTTTCGGAGGGTCGGAGTGGACTTGATTCGCCTGTTTCCACACTGTAGGGATTCTATGATCATATCAGGCCAATACACAGGCTATCAATTGGTCTGTGATTTCCCAACTGGCATTTCTCCAACACATTGGAATCATGGAATCAGCCCAATTTAGAAATTGAAAACATATCTATGTTTTGTTCCACCTAATCTCTTTTGAGACTCACCCCTCCTAATCCACTATCACCTGAAACCAATAAAAAAGATGGCTGAGTTATTAATATAAAAACAAAATACTGCAAATGCTAGATATCCAAAATAAAACAGGAAGTGCTAGAGAAATGAAGAGGTCTGGCAGAATCTGCAGAGCGAGAAACAGGTTAATGTTTTGAGTCTGATATGACTTTTCTTCCCAACACATTAACATATTGATGAGAAATATGTGGGGAAATGTTCACACTTACAGAAAGAATACTGGACTAAGGATTAAATGTTTGGACATATATTTAATTCCATTGATGGACACTCAGAGGAATACTCATATTATCTATAGCATTAAGCCAACCTTCTATGAAAACAGTATCAATTTATTTTATAGTACAAGGCAACAAATCATTTGAATAATTAGTTGTTATTTTTAATGTGAATTTGTTCATGTCTACACAATCCATCTTATCATAACTTTACAGAACTTCACCTACATTGTATAAGCGATGTCACTACAGTCATCTCAAGATGTTTGATATCCTAACATATAAGCATTAATTCGCCAGACTACCTTTTGAATTTTGCTCTTTTACATACCACACATCCAAAATGTCAGAAAGATACTGGAGATGGCTGGGAGGAGATCATTAAGGATTGGTCTAAGATGTAGAAGCGATCCATCTAAGAATCATAAAATTACATTCGTGTTGGGAGGAAAATAAAGGAGGCGCACAATCAAGAATGTTGAAATGCTAGTGAGCACCATCAGCTCAGATCGTGACAACTTAACTTTAGGAAACAGGTTTAGAATTAAAAAGCCTCATGCACAAAGGCTTATTTTTAAACAACATATTATCAAATGTCCCAAAGTACATCGCAGTCAGTTAATAACTTTTGTAAAGTTACTGTTTTGTAGGCAGAACAGTGAATATGTAAAACAGGCTTCTATCAAAATTGTTAATTTCTTCAAAAAAAACTACATAAGCATTAAGTTGAAAATGAGACAGAAAATTACATGAATCAATGCAAATTAAGATGATCTAATGGTCCATGGGGTTTGATGGTTCCTGTGTAGCTGGGTTTGCGGAAGAAGGGAGTTGCCTATGGAGGTCAGCAAGTCAAAGTTAAATAGTTGAAGTGTGGGGGTGAATAAGACATTCTATGAATACAAGAACAAGACAAGGCTATTTAGCCCCTTGAGAATATTTCACCAGTCATTGAGATTTTTACTTATCTGTGACCTAACCCCATGTCCCCACCTTTGCCCCATATCTCTTATTTCCTTTGGTTAACAAGTATTTACTAATCCCAGATTTTAAAATGAACAATTGATTTAGTATCAATTCCTGCTTGAGGAAGAGAATTCTGAACTTCTACCATTTCCTATGTTTATTACAGTTTCTTAATGTCACTCCTGAAAACTCTGACTCTATTTTATAATGAGCCTTTCATGACTTTTTAATCAATTGCTTTTGGAGATTAGACAGTATTAATGTGGAATTTTTGGACAGAATGGGTTGCTAGGGTTGGTTGGAAATAGGATACAGTTTACCTTAGGCGTATCCAGATAACAGAGTGTGCTGTAAAAGCCATTTTGGTTATGCAAAACCTAATCTATTTCAGGATACTCCAGAGCCATCTGTACTAGTGAATTACTATTGAAATGCTTCAGTACTATTGTTATTTAGGGTACTGAAAAAGAATACACTAAGCATCTGACCAAGAAGAACAGAGGAAATATTTTAATATGTTTTAACTTGAGTTCTGTGGCATTTTTTCAAATCTTTTCTTTTGTTAACTCTCAAGCTGATATAAGATTTGCAAAGAGACAGGATGTAAAAACTGCTTGAAGAGGGCAGTGGTGAATTTAAAAGAGACCTTTGGGATGGCAATAAAAAATACTAGAACAGCAGCAGAAAGGAGATAGAAAGAAGGGTGCAGTAAGAGTGAATAACAAAACTCTACAGACTTTGCCAAAAGATCGAATGTAGCTCCATGCAAAAGTAGGCAAGTTATCTCTATCTGAAGGGTATCTGACATTGCCCAAGTCCTGACCTAAGAAATAAGAGCAGGAGTAGATCATCAGGCCCTTTGGACATGCTCTGGAATTCAACAGCATCATATCTGACCTTCTACTTAGAGCATAAGGAACAGAAGCCTACATTGGCCATCCTGTGCAAAAAGTAGGCACAATGAGCCAATGCCATTCTATTCTTAGCTTTCTCATGGCCTTGCAATCTTAAATCCCACAGAGCTGTTAGAAATCAAAATTTTAAATATTGCAACAGCCACCTTTTCAGAAAGCAGGCAGGCAATCTGTGTAATACAATATGCAGCAAGTAAATTTCAAAAGTCTACACTATCCTGCTCTGATGTTGTATGTATGTTTATTTAGCACCTATAAAATGGATCCAGACTTGTGGCAACGTCAGTTACATTAACTCAAATAAAATATTTGAGTATGCATTCCTTGATATTTCACAAATAAATACACTTCTTTTTCTAACTGTTCTTTTTAAATCACTTCTCTATTGTCTACTGAAAAAAAACTAACTTATGTGAAAAGCAGCCTACTTGCCTAAGTGTCTATTCTTCAGGTTTGAAACTCAACAGTTGAGTATCTCATGTAATGCAATAAAGTGGACCGGGGGCACATGATAGCTAAGAGTACTCCCATTTCCTTACTCTATCCCTTTTATCCCCATCTGATGACCAACCACACATCAGCATTTTCCAGTAGAATTCACAACATCGGGAACAGGAGCACAGTTTGATTTCACCTACCTAGCAGCAAACCAATGGGGCTTTCCCTCTACATCCTCCCTCACTGGCACCATGGGCCAAGCATCATATCATGGACTTTCATGAAATGAATAATGCTACATATAATGCTTTCATTGCAGATGGAGAAGGGTCATATCTAATATTTTAGAATTCAACTATGATTGAACATTCGCCTTTTTCATCTTAATTTTGCAGTACCCAAACAAAAATGATTCATTTCTCAAAAGGCTTTACATAATCTAAATTAAAGAAGATGCCTCACTATCAGAATCTCCTTTTAAAACTTAAAGTTGTGACAAGAATGAGAGAAAATATCAAAGGCAAGGAAAGATCATGAGCCTAATGTCTCACTATATTTTGAATTTCCCTTCATAATTTTTACTCTAAAGGTTATCAAGTTAAATCTGTCGTTCAGACCGAAAATGGATACCTGAGTAACTGAGTATATCCATAATTTCTGTTTTTACTTCCTTGCTTACTCTTTCTGTTAGATTATTCCAAACATTTCATCGCAATTTAAATGTATGGAATTTTGATTAGATTCCCTACAGTGTGGAAACATGCCCTTCGGCCCAACAAGTCCACACCGACCCTCCGAAGAGTAACCCACACACACCCATTTCCCTCTGACTAATGCACTGAACACTATGGGTAATTTAGCATGGCCAATTCACCTGACCTGCACGTCTTTGGACTGTGGGAGGAAACCAGAGCACCCGGAGGAAACCCACACAGACACAGGGAGAATATGCAAACTCAACACAGACAGTCACCTGAGTCTGGAATCGAACCTGGGACCCTGGTGCTGTGCGGCAGCAGTGCTAACCACTGAGCCACCATGCCATGAGAATGTGGGAGTGTTTGTGAGAACTTGTTCCCTCGATTCTTCTGCCAAGTCACACACTCACGTCAAGTAAGTGCAAGGGAAGACCAACATCCCACAGTTCTCCATCTCTCACTTATGATTCCAAGTAACTGGTTGTACACACTAGGGCCACACCTTAGGACTGCAAATTAGGGAGCTGTACCAACTTAAGTGAGGAGAGCCAATGAGTTTTGGCTACTGTGATATCTGGATCAGATCACCATTTCTGATGTGCATGAAGACTAGTACCAGCAGGTCAGACAGAAAGATCCAAACAAGACAATAGGAAAATGGCTCAGAAGGTGAGGACCAGCAAGATGTGGGACAGACCTCAGTGCACAGTCATGAAGTTCAGTCAGTCAATGTGACTAGTGAATCACTTGTTAAAAGTCTAGTACCTCACATAGTATAATTCCCACAGTCAGCACTGAAAAGTCACAATTGAAAAATAAACAATACAGAAAAGGTTGGTCACCAGCAACTGATTCTGTTGTAACTCATGACAGGGAAAGAAAATCATACCTAACAAAGTGACCAACAAACTTAGGACAGGATTGTCACAAATTCACAAGAAAGGTCAGCTTCTGAGTTTCTTGAACTCAATGAAGGGAAAACTATGTGAGACAGAAACAAGAACATAAGGATCGTCTGCAAGGCAGGAATGTTTAGTAACTGTAAATGGAAACCTATGCTGGGATTTGCTGATGTATGGTGGTCAGAAACTGGGTCTGGAATAGGAAATAGAAGAAGATTGTACTTGAATTTTAACCAGCATTGTTTCTTCTACCATTTATCACAGAATCCTGTCTGGACGTATTCGCAGGATAGATGCGGACTTCCATCCTTTACGCTCCTTAAAAAGTCTTTGTGGAGCTCGTGGCTTGTACAACTACATGGCCAGTTCCCCTCATCTTACTATTAAAAGGGATAATAAGATTGATGACATCAATTTAACCATTAAAGAGTCCCTTTGGAAGCATAGGGTGTCTGTCACACAGGAAGGCCTTTGGTGTCTTTCTAGAAGAATGGCTTTGCTCACACTCCCTTCCAAAGTAGAGCCTCTGATACATCTGTCACACTTATAGCACTGTCCATAGAACAGGTTGTCAGCCTTTGGTTGGATGCATCTTGGACTTTTCTATAGGCTCTGAGAGAGAGAGAGGCTTCACAACTGTGGGTCCTAAGTGCCATTATTTGGGCATGATAGAGTTTGATATTAAACTTTGAACTTATCAGATTCACTAATGGGACATACAAAATGTTGAGTATCATAATTAAAATGGTGGCTTTACATTGGTATTCAAATCCACTCTTCACAACCATTCAGGATGTCTGGATTAGAATGTGCTTAGCAGGTTACCATTCAACCAATCACTTCTATCAAAAGGCTGTTACTGCAGTCCGATACACTTCTCAAAATGGAGGGAAACAGTGCCACCTACTGTCTCCCAAGCCTGATACACATTTAGTAACAAATAAGTTAAAACATTCCCATTCTTATATCTGACACTGCACACTACTGATCACAGTACTTTTAAGGTTTTTTCAAATGCATAAAGTATTTCAGCAAAGGGTGGTTGCTCTTTGAGGCATGCTCAGGATTTTATTTTTGGTTTGCTGCTGCTAAACCCACTCAGATTTCTTTCTCCTACTGCCTATGCTGCAATTCGACTGGCTGTCTGTGACCCGCATATGAACAAGCCTGTACTCATCTATCAGCTGACTGTTGCTCGGTGGAGCTTGGGTGGGTTTCAGTAGTGTGTGCTGCCGTAATCTGGAGCCTTGCTGACCTGGCAGGCGGGCTGCGCAGCTGCTGAAGGCAGGAGGAGAGGTCCCCTGCACCTTCTCAAAGAGGGCCAACTTCCTGTCAGGGGGTTCTCTCATAGAAGCAGGGCTGGACATGAGCACGGTGAGATGTGTGTTGTTGCTGTTGGTGTTAGAGAGAGCCACATCCTCTGACAGCACCCCTGAGTGCACACAAGTGCCTTCCTCCTGCCCTGACTTGCAAGATTTTGCTTCACTGCCTGCACTTGCCCCACTCTCTCGCCTTTCTGTCACATGCATTTCATGCTCTTGGACTACACTGTGCTCAGGAAGCTCACGGGGTTCACTTGGGATGTCATGATAGGACTCTGCTTGATAAAAGTGTTTCATCTGCAACTTATTCTTCTTATTTTGCTTGACAGCCTGCTTAATTACATAAATCAGATCCACAAAGTTCAGGAGAAAGGAGAGTGCAGTGGCCCCAAACATAAAATTAACCAGCAATGTCTTCTCAGTGGGTCGGGAGGGATAACAGGTCACTCTGTTGGCACATGGATAACTGGAGCAGACAAACCTATTTGGGACTAAAAATCCAAACAAATAATATTGGCCAACACCAAATCCTGCCTCCAATAAAGTCCTCAAAAGTAACTGAAGCACATATGCCTCGCAGAAATTAAGAGTTCTTTGCCTTATTCTGAGGTCTTCATTTACAGCCTTGGCTTCATCGGGGATGTCCATCAAATGGAGATTTAACTCCTGGCTTTTCCTAGTCGTGGAAGCACTTCTCACAGGCTCTTTTCTGATGGACGAAGTTTCAGCCGGATTCTGCAGGCACTGGAGGGAACTCGCTTTTGCATTTTGCATTGGCATTCTGTGGGCCACATGTAGGATGAAAAAAGCTACAGGCAAGCAGAGCACGATGGCCTGTACAAACCAAAATCTGCAGTGGGATACAGGAAAGAAAGCATCGTAGCATACATTGGAGCATCCTGGCTGCATGGTGTCACAAGTGAATTTTGTTTGTTCATCCTGGTACAGAGGATAGCCAACACCAATGACCACCAGTAGCCTGAATACTATCATCACTGTTATCCAGATCTTCCCTGAAAGAAGCACACAGCAAGTATTACATGTAGAGTACCGTACACATATTCATCATTTTAAAATCAAAACAAACATTTTAGGGAAACAGTCATCACAATAGGAATAAAAAGCATCTCGAGATCACAGACTTGAAACCACATTGATTATAATATGTAGGCAAGTTATTCTTTGTAAAACAATGAATATTTTGCATCAGTATTTAATGTGGAAAAGGATCTGGAAGATATAGACTGTAGGGAAATAGATGGTGACATCTTGCAAAATGTCCAGATTACAGAGGAGGAAGTGCTGGATGTCTTGAAACGGTTAAAGGAGGATAAATCCCCAGGACCTAATCAGGTGTACCTTAGAACTCTCTGGGAAGCTAGAGAAGTGATTGCTGGGCTTCTTACAGAGATATTTGTATCATCGATAGTCATAGGTGAGGTGCCGGAAGACTGGAGGTTGGCTAACGTGGTGCCACTGTTTAAGAAGGGTGGTAAGGACAAGCCAGGGAACTATAGACCAGTGAGCCTGACCTCGGTGGTGGGCAAGTTGTTGGAGGGAATCCTGAGGGACAGGGTGTACATGTATTTGGAAAGGCAAGGACTGATTCGGGATAGTCAACATGGCTTTGTGTGTGGGAAATCATGTCTCACAAACTTGATTGAGTTTTTTGATGAAGTAACAAAGAAGATTGATGAGGGCAGAGCAGTAGATGTGATCTATATGGACTTCAGTAAGGCGTTCGACAAGGTTCCCCATGGGAGACTGATTAGCAAGGTTAGATCTCATGGAATACAGGGAGAACTAACCATTTGGATACAGAACTGGCTCAAAGGTAGAAGACAGAGGGTGGTGGTGAGGGTTGTTTTTCAGACTGGAGGCCTGTGACCAGTGGAGTACCACAAGGATCGGTGCTGGGCCCTATACTTTTTGTCATTTATATAAATGATTTGGATGCGAGCATAAGAGGTACAGTTAGTAAGTTTACTGATGACACCAAAATTGGAGGTATAGTGAACAGCGAAGAGGGTTACCTCAGATTACAACAGGATCTTGACCAGATGGGCCAATGGGCTGTGAAGTGACAGATGGAGTTTAATTCAGATAAGTGCGAGGTGCTGCATTTTGGGAAAGCAAATCTTAGCAGGACTTATACACTTAATGGTAAGGTCCTAGGGAGTGTTGCTGAACAAAGGGACCTTGGAGTGCAGGTTCATAGCTCCTTGAAAGTGGAGTTGCAGGTAGATAGGATAGTGAAGAAGGCGTTTGGTATGCTTTCCTTTATTGGTCAGAGTATTGAGTACAGGAGTTGGAAGGTCATGTTGTGGCTGTACAGGACATTGGTTAGGCCACTGTTGAAATATTGCATGCAATTCTGGTCTCCTTCCTATCGGAAAGATGTTGTGAAACTTGAAAGGGTTCAGAAAAAAATTTACAAGGATGTTGCCAGGGTTGGAGGATCTGAGCTACAGGGAGAGGCTGAACAGGCTGGGGCTGTTTTCCCTGGAGCGTCCGAGGCTGTGGGGTGACCTTATAGAGGTTTACAAAATTATGAGGGGCATGGATAGGATAAATAGGCAAAGTCTTTTCCCTGGGGTTGGGGAGTCCAGAACTAGAGGGCATAGGTTTAGGGTGAGAGGGGCAAGATATAAAAGAGACCTAAGGGGCAACTTTTTCACACAGGGGGTGGTATGTGTATGGAATGAGCTGCCAGAGGATGGGTGGAAGCTGGTACAATTGCAACATTTAAAAGGCATTTGGAAGGGTATATGAATAGGAAGGGTTTGGAGGGATATGGGCCGGGTGCTGGCAGGTGGGACAAGATTGGGTTGGGATATCTGGTCGGTATGGATGAGTTGGACCGAAGGGTCTGTTTCCATGCTATATATCTCTATGACTCTATGACTCTAAGTGGGTTATAAGTTGATAGATGCCATTTGGATAGCTGTTTCAAAGAGCTAGCACAAGCACAATGGGCTGAATACCTTCCTTCAATGAGTTAAAATTCAATACGTTCTCAGTGAAATGCTCACTATTCTTGATTTGGAGGCACACAAAAACTCGGCAACCACATCTGGTGCGGCATTGGAAAATAAAACAGCTTCGGATTTATGGCTTATTACAAGAAAGAACTTGCAATTAAATAGTGCCTTTTGCAAACTCAGACTTTTCCCAAATGCTTGCAGGTAATGAGCCATTTTTGTTCTCTGTTTTGTCAGAAAGTTGGCTTGGAATTGAAAAAAGATCCGGCCCAAAAAACCTCTGATCAATTTTCAGCGGCAAATGTTCAAATATTTTAAAAGCAAGTGCAACATTTTATATTCGGGTCACGTGAGGTAAGGGGTCAGAATGTTTATGGGGAGGTGGAGATGGCACAGAACGAAGTGAGGTAAGAAACAACCTAAGAACCCAGCAAGCCTGGAGACACAGAGGTCCTGACACCAAGACATCTCATAGCTCCATTCTCCTGCTATGCACTATAGCTGATCAAATAAGAAGCTGGCTGGAGAGTAGAAGGCAATACAAGCAGCAGACAACAGAAGCTATAAATCTTTGGGTTGGTGCCTGTCAGTTGTGGGAGAGGTTTCGCTGAAATTCAGTGTGAGAAAGTTTGCAACTGGGGGACCTGGGGGAGATTCAGAGAGACCATGGGGTTCCTTGTAAATCTGGTGAGTCTCATGGTGAGAGGAAGGAAGCTGCCGCTCCCCTGGATCCACATGGAATAATGAAAAAGTCACTTACCTTTTATTTTAAAAAAGCCTTTTATAAGTATGTTAACAAGTGCCCTTCCCCCTGTCCATGGCAGGGTAAAGTCTGGGCTGAAAGTTCAACTCATTCAAACACCGTTTCCTCACACACAATCATGTTGTCTGACTCAATGGTCTTCTGACAGCACAGAAAGGGCAAAGGTGAGTGCACAGTGGGTCGTGGTCACATTCCACACATTCACCTTATAAACCGCATGCCCTCCACCCAGCTCCAGAGTCTACCCTGTCCATTGTGAAGAGAATGTAATATCAAGGTTCCCAAACACTATTTGGGAATGTATTTAAGTAGGTTACAAACTATCAAAGTGCATCTGAGAAAGTAAACCAAGCAAGCTTGAGAGTGGAGAGCCTGTGGAAACCACGATCATAGAATGTGGCTGAGGACAAATCATTCAGTGTTTTCAAGAGAAAGGTAGATATGGCTCTTGCAGCGAAAGGGATCAAGAGACATGGGGGAAGAGCAGGTTCAGGGCCTTGAGCTCGACGATCAGCCATGATCATACTGAACGGGGGAGCAGGCTCGAGGGGTCGAATGGCCAACTCCTGTTCCTACCTTCTATGTTTCTATGCTTGTGGAGGCCAAAGTTCCTCTGTCTATTCCATAGCTTGACATTTAGGTTTTGTGTGAGTTCCCTTATTTTGGTGCTTCAGATGTTTATTCAGCTGTTAAGAATGTTCCTTCTATATACTGTGGTACTCTACTACTCCCACTTATTTTTGTGACTATTACACATAAGTACTCCCAGATATCAAGAAAGTCTTTACAATACATACCTACTCCTAGCAACCCTTCAGTTAAACTGCATTCTTATAAATAAAGCTGGATTGTTCTGATATCACATGGTGAGTACCAAGCTCAAAGGCTTTCTGCACATCCAGAGGTTTCAAGTATTCCCTGTTTCCTGTAGATGTGGATTATTGGGCACAGTAGCTACTAAATTTTCAATGCATTCCCAAGCCCAAATCTGTCTTCATTCTACAATTGCTGGACGGGATGGAGAACTGGCTCATTCCCTACGTCTCTACAATGCAGCTAAATGGACCTTGGATGCTACAGAATGATGTCAAGATATTGAATGCTTTCAAGAAGGAGTTAGTTATAGTTCCGAGGGCTAGAAGGACCAAATAGTTTGGGGAGAAAGTGGGAATAGTGAAGAAGCGCACATGATTAGTGTTCTTCTTGTTTTTGCATAATTTCCGATGTTGGATTATCTGTTGAATGTTGCAAAATTTTGAAAAGAGCTTTCTCACACCTGATTTTGCAGACAGTACTCCCAGATCAGCCATTATGAGTACAATATTACAGCCATGCTTGCTGTCATTTCCTCAAACTTTGCTATGGCTTCCACAGAAGAAGCTATGTTGCAACTCCTACCTATGGTACAAACTGAATCTCATCTGGGCTCTCTCAGTTCTAAGTAACACTTCAATGTGCCATCAGCAATTCCTTTACCACAGAATCACAGAAATCTTATGATGCACAAGAAGGCCATTCAGCCCATTGTGTCTGCATTGGCCCTACAAATGAGCATCATTACATTATGCCAATCTCCTGTATTCTCTCCATATCCTTGCACATTATTTTGATCCACATAACCACTCAATGCCTTTTTGAATGCCTCAAATACTTCTGCCTCCACCACACTTTCAGAACAGTGCATTCCACACTCTAACTACTCACTATGTGCAAATGTTTTTTTTCTTATATCACCCTTACAATTTATACAAATCACTACAAATTTATGGCCTCTCATTCTTGTCCCTTTTACAATTGAGAACAATTTCTCCCTGTCTCCTCTATCCAGCCCACTCATGACTTTTAAAACTCTCTTCTGATTTCATTTCTCTGAGGAGAGTGGTTCCAAATCCTTCACTCTATCCTCATAACTGAGGTTTGCATCATCTGCAAACTTTGAAATTTTTCCCTATACATCAAAATCAACAAAATTAAAATATATATATAAAAAAGAGGATCCTAATACCATCATCTTGGGAACACCACTGCAAACCTTCCTTCAACCTGAAAAATCTCCTTCAATCTTTATTGTCTGTTTCCTATCACTCAGTCAATGTTGTATTCACATTATCACTGACTCTTTTATTCCATGTCCTATAACTTTCCTCACTGCTGTGTGGCACTACATCAAATACCTTCTGAAAGTCCATGCATAAGACATAAGCAGCATTACCTTCATCAAGCCTTTCTGATTCCCCTTCAAAAAAATTCCAGCAAGTTAATTAAACATGATTTCCCCATTAAAAATCCAAGCTGATGTTTCCTAATCAACACACCTTTTTCCATTTGACTCATAATTCTAATCTGAAAAATAATCGCTCGAAACTTCCCCACCACTGAACTTTCGCCAACTGTTCTATAATTGCCTGGACTATCTTCTCAAACAAGGCCAGAATATTTGCTATTTTTCAGTGTTCTGGCAAGTCCAAGGAAGACTGAGTGATGATGGCCAGTGCCCCTATACTTTATGCCTTCACTTCCTTCAAAATGCTTGGATTAATCTCAACTGGTCTTGGTGCCTTGTCAACTTTAAGTACCAAAGGTCTATCCAACACTTCTGCCTGATCAAATTTTGAGCCCTTGTAGTGACTGAGATCTCTCCTCTGTCACCTAGGTAGCATCTCCTTCTTTGGTAAGGACAGATGCAATGTATTAATTTAACATCTAAGCTCGTCCCCTGACTCCAAATTTAAATCCCCTTTTTGATTCATAATCAGTCCTTTAACCACTCTTCAACTATTTATATGCCTATAGAAACCTTCCACACAGCCCTTCATGTTGGTTGCCAGTCTTTTATCATTGTTTCTCTTTGCTTCTCTTATTTACAATTTCACCTCTGAAATATTTCTATATTCTTCTTGATTCTCTGTTTCATTTTCTACCTGACACCTGTCAGAAGCAGACTTTCTCTTCTTAATGTCTATCTCTTTTGTCATCCTGGGAGCACTAGATTTGTTTGTTTAACAATTCCCATTTGACTGGACCAAAATCATTTACTCTTTGAAGGTAACCCATTTAGTTAATGTTTTTCCCACCAACTTTTTGTTCCAGTCAACACTGTCAAGGTCTTTTCTTGAAAGAAGATGTAATTTGCTTCTTTCCATGGTATTGCAATTCCAACTTGACATTTTGGGTGTGAACCTTGCTTTCTCACAAGTTGAGCTGATGACAGCAGCTTTTGGGAAAGACTGGGGAGGTTAAATGGAATTATCAGTTCTAGGAGAGATCGCTTAGGGTTGGTATTTGCAGGACTATATCAACTGTACAAGCTGGCAACTAAATAGGATTACTTTTAAATAAGAGTGGGTATCTTATCTTAGTGTGAAGTCAAGCTAGCTATAAAATAGAATCTTATTTTTGCTATTGATATTGCTTCCAAGGGCCAGCATTAACTTCGAAAAAGGTGATTTAGCCAAACTTTCATGGCTGAATTAGAGCCAAATATGTAATTATTGTGGTTTTCATGAGATTTCTGAAATGTCCAAACTTTAAATGGTCCAAGTGTGCACCGACGTATGACAGCATTCCCATCTTTATACCACTCCCAGTGTTATTGTAATCTTCTCCTTCAATAAAACCATCTCAAATTGGGATTAGAGATTTGGACTTTGTGAATGTTTGCACTGAGGCTTTGGGCATCAGTAAAAGGATACAGTCTGGTCCACTGAACATGGATATGGTCATGGATGTGGATATGGACATGGATATAGACATGGGCATAGATATGGACATGGATATGGTCATGGATATGGACATGTATATGGACATGGACATGGAATGACAGCTTGGGTTCAGGCTCAGACTAATATGAAATGAAGTAAGGACAGTTTTATTTTGTTCAGAAAAAGTATTTATTTTGAGGAGGAAGATTTTGTTCTAACTGAATTTACGATAGGAGGGATCTGTTAGATAGTAACACAGAAGATAGGAAGAAGAGTAGGCTATTCAAACTCTCAAGCCTGCTCCACCATTCAATATGAGCATGACTGATCATTGAGCTCAATACCCTAATCCCATCATCTACCCATATCCCTGGATTTCTTTAAACAAAAGAACTTTATCTATCTCCTTCTTGAAAACACATAATGATTTGTCTGCAGCCACTTTCTGTGAGTGAATTCCACAGGTTCACCACTGTCTGGGTGAAGAAATTTCTCCTCATCTCAGCCCTAAATTGTTTCCTCTTTGTCCTTAAACTATGACCCCTGGTTGTGACCACCAGGTACATCCTTCCTGCATCTAATGTGTTTAGTCTTATTAGAATTAGGTTTGTATGAGATCCCCACTCATATTTTTGAACTCCAGTGAATACAACCTAACTGACTCAATCTCTCCTCATAACATCAGTTGTGCCATCCCAGGAATCAACTTGGTAAACCTTCATTGCACTCATCCTATAGCAAAACCATTCTCCCTCAGATAATGAGACCAAAACTGCGCAAAATATTCCAGATGTGGCTTCACCAGTGCCTTGTATATTTGCAGCAAGCCGTCCTTATTTCTGGATTCAAATCCTCTTGCTGTAAAGGCCAACGTACAGTTTGCCTTCTTTATTGCTTGTTGCACCTGTGCATAACCTCACATTTATCCACATTAATCTGCATCTGTTATGTATTTGTCCACCCGTTCAACCTATCTAAATCACACTGCAACATCTCTGCATTGTCCTCACAGCTCACCCTCACATCCAGCTTTGTGTCATCTGCAAATTTTGAAATATTACATTTAGTTCCTTCATAGAGTCATAGAGATGTACAGCACAGAAATAGACCCATTGGTCCAACTCGTCCATACCGGCCAGCTATCCTAATTTAATTTAGTCCCATTTGCCAGCATTTGGCCCACATTCCTCAAAACCCTTCCTAATCATGTACCCATCCAGGTGCCTTTTAAATGTTATAATTGAACCAAACTCCATCACTTCCTCTGGCAGCTCATTCAATGCACACACCACCCTCTGAAAAAAATTACCCCTTATGTCCCTTTTAAATCTTTCCCCTCTCACTTAAACCTATGCCCTCTAGTTTTGGACTTCGCTACCCTGGGGAAAATACCTTGATTATTCACTCTATCCATGACCCCATGATTTCATAAACTTCTATAAAGGTCACCCCTCAGCCTCTGACACTCCAGGAAAAATAGCCCCAGCCTTTCAGACTCTCCCTACCGCTCAAACCCTCCAAACCTGGCAAAATCCTTGTAAACCTTTGTGTACCCTTTCAAGTTTCACAGATCTTTCCTATAGCAGGGAGAACAGAATTGAATACATACCCCAAAAGTGGCCAAACTAATGTCCAGTACAGCGACAACATGACCTCCTAATACTCGAAGCACTGCACAATAAAAGCAAGCATACCAAACCTTATTCACCATCCTGTCTACCTGTGACTCTATTTCATCTAATGTGATACCCCACTAATCACTGCCTGCCATTCAGAAAAAGACTCATTTATTCCTATGCTTTATTTCCTGTCAGCTAACCATTTATCTATCCCTCTCAATACATTAGCCCCAATCCTATATGCTTTAATTTTACTGCAGACACGCTAATATCACACATCCTGCTTCCTATTGGTGCTTCTCGATGTGTCTCTCTAGAGGTTTACAAAATTATGAGGGCCATGGATAGGGTAAATAGGCAAAGTCTTTTCCCTGGGATTGGGGAGTCCAAAACTAGAGGGCATAGGTTTAGGGTGAGAGGGGAAAGATATAAAAGGGACCTAAGGGGCAACTTTTTCATGTAGAGGGTGGTACAGGTATGGAATAAGCTGCCAGAGAAAGTGGTGGAGGCTAGTACAATTGCAACATTTAAGGGGCATTTGGATGGGTATATGAATAGGAAGGGTTTGGAGGGATATGGGTCGGGTGCTGGCAGGTGGGACTAGATTGGGTTGGGATATCTGGTCGGCATGGACGGGTTGGACCGAAGGGTCTGGTCCCATGCTGTACATCTCTATGACTCTATGACAATGACTCTCTCTCTGTTCACATCCTGAGGGTAAAAAATAATTGGCTCAGGGGTTATAAATTTCCATTAGGTTCCATGACACACAAGTTATGTTGAGATAGTAGGTGGCAGAGGCATGAGTAACACTACTTCATACTTTATTCAACTTTAAATATGCATGTGATTGAGTGGAGTGAGATAACACAGATATACAGAAGCAACCAGTGAGTATGAAAGCTGGAGATAGAGAAGAGGAACATAAAAAGACAGAGGGGGTCCCAGAATTTCTTTTCCACTTGCACACAGAGATACTCAATCCGATCAGAAACAAATCAATTGGTTAAAATGTCAGAGAATTTTGGGCATATTTGAGTTACCTTCACAACTACAATAGAATCAGAAAGCTATTTGGCACATTATGTCGACACAAACTCTCTGAATGAGAATCACAGTTATGTATTATTCTCTCATCTTTTCTCTATAACCCTGCACAATATTTCTATTTTAAATAATAAACTAATGCACCTTTAAATACTTTGATTGAACCAGCCTCCACCATGCATTCCAGACCCGAATCGCTTGTTGCGTGAATAAGTTTCTTTTCACATCACATTTACTTGGATTGAAAATCACTTTAAATCTGTACCTTCTCCTTCTTAATCTGTTTACAAGTGGGAACAGTTTGTTGATTCTGTCCAGGCCTCTGATAATTTGAAAACTTTGATCAAATTTCCTCCTCGTCTTTTTCCCTCCAAGGAAAACAGTCACAGATTCACCAATCTATCTTCATACTGAGGTTCTTGACCCCGGATCCATTCTGATAAAACTCTCTTGCCTTCTGTCTATTGAGTTCACATCTCTTCAAAACATGACCCCCAGAACTGTTCACAATATGGCAGCTGAGGTCTATCTATTGTCTTGTACAGTTCAGCATCACCTCCTTGTGCTTGTACCTATGTCCCTACCAAAAAAAGCCGAGGAATCTGAATGCTTTATGAACCATTCTCTCCACCTGCCCTGCCTTATGACTTATGCACATAATTCTGACACCCTTCTGCTCCTGCACACCATTTCGACTAATACCTTTGGAGCAAAAGTGTATTTTAAAATGTCTTTGCGTAATTTTCTATCAAAATGCATAACCTCACATGTATCCACACTGATCTTCTTTTGCCACTTATCTGCCCACTCCATCAATTTGTCAATGGCCTTTTGAATTTCTGAGCTCCTCACAGTTTGCTGTGTGTTCAGATTTGTACCATCTTCAAACTTTGAAATTTTCTCCTGGACTCCAAGTTCTAAACCATTAATATAAATTTGGAAAATAAAGGGTCCCAATACGACCCATTACAAATCTTCTTCCAGCCTGAAAAATATTCATTATGCTCTCAGATTAAAGTCTCATTGATCTTTGGTGATTGTCCATTAAACCTTTTGTCCAATGAAATCTCATAAATAAAACGGGTCATAGCTCAAATCTCAAATGTTTCCCATCTTCCAACTATGCTTTATTCTCAGTTAGAGGAGGGATTGTCTCAACATTATAATCAACACTTCAGGTTTAGATAGAAATATTCATCTTTCTGCTCTTTTAATTGCATTTTGGGTGGGTTTTTTTTGCATGTACTGACTGAGACTTGGTTTTCTGTTCCTTTTGAATGGATTTTTCTGGCATTAGCAGAAACCACATCAAAAATTGGAAAGCTGCACCAGCTAAAGGTTTCCAAATTTCCTCTGCATGAATAATGGCTAAATAAGTCCAAACTTAAATGTTCACACTACAGGAAGGAATAGGTGTTTTCCTGGACTTCAGTTGTTCACACAGATTGATGTCCATTTTAGATTAAGTTGTTTATTTTGAGTTTGGTAAAATATTCAAGTACATTTTAATTTCAACATGGCACAACTTTGGATACATTTTCAGCTCAAACTTTTGAATTTTGCACTAAAGAGGAATTGCCAAACCAGAGACATGGAAAATTTTGGGAGGTGGAGAGTAGTAAAATATATTCAGAAAAAGGGACACAAAATTCAAAAGTTTGTACAGGTACTGCATATATTTATTATAAAATGCTAGCACTTGCCTAAGAGTTGTATACTTTCTACATAATTAGTTCCAACAGCTGAATACATTGTACTGCTAAACGGACTTTCGACTGTTCTTTATTCGTACATAGAACACTTTGTTGTACTTTCAACATAATAAACGTGAAGGTGCGATGACCACCAAGCTATATTTGAAATTATTGGAGGGATTGTCTCAGGAATGTTTTATCTGTACGTTCAACAGTCACAACACATGATTGTAAGACAGGAGACAGTTTCATCAATTTTCTAGCATTCACTCATATATCTCACTCACCGATTATTGTAAGGTTGTAGTTGAGGGCGAGAGTCACTAAATTCAGACTGTTCAACCTCCCCATCTCAAAAGAAGCAGAGGCGCCTCCAAGACGAAGACCAGTCAAAATAATCTTTCCAGTCAAAATAATGTCAAAACGCTGAAAGAAAAAGTAGATTATAATAAAGGTAGGACTCTGAATATTAGCATAATAATTAAGCAATTAAAAGTTGTTATTATTGAAATGATTCCCTCAGCATGAAATGTAAAGATTACACAGTTGTTGTCCCTGATGCGGGTCTCCGGAAAGTTAGCTGTTCACTTCAGAGGCTCTCACCTCGCTGGCTGTGACTGTTCATCAACTCTCTCCCCCCGTGACAACTGCACAGACAATAGAGTCTCCGTGCATCACTCCCACTGAGGGCTATTCTTACCGACCAAAGGCATTCCAGCATCCTGACAGATCCCAGATATTTTGGTGCAAGCCATTTCGGGAAAATAATAGAAGCTGCGAAGTTAGGTCGAATCACTAGGGTGTTCCCTTTGACCGTCGCATAGTCAGGAATGATCTTAGCTCCCACCGTTTCAGAAGGAGCAGAATCCAGTGGAGTGAAGTCTTGTTTGATTTATTTAAATAAGTATCGAAGGTAGAGGGTGAAATTTATGAATAAAGAGGGCAGGCTTAATTAGCTATGGAACTTGTCTTTGTTTACCAACTGGGGTCTACTAACAGTGATGTCTCTGGAAGTGGTCCCAAAAGGTCTGACCACCCGATTTCTTTGCGACCAAGGCCAATTATACTTCAGGCTAGAGGCTACCCTTATATGTTCCACAAAGCAGTATTTTGGAATGCAGTGGATTTAAAACATCACATATGGGTCAGTGTAGATTAGAATGGTGCTGGAAAAGCACAGCAGGCCAGGCAGCATCTGAGGAGGAGGAAAATCGACGTTTCAGGCAAAAGCCCTTCATCAGGAATTCCTGATCAGGTTTCCTGATGAAGGGCTTTTGCCCGAAACGTCAATTTTTCCTGCTCCTCGGATGCTGCCTGACCTGCTGTGCTTTCCCATCGCCACTCTAATCTTGACTCTAATCTCCAGCATCTGCAGTACCCACCTCTGCCTGTGGGTCAGTGTAGCTTACTTAGGAAAAGAAGGTGATTGTGGACCAATCCCCAAGCTTTCTGATACTGTAAATTATCCTCACCTAATGGTTGTGGCTGTTGTAGACTAATTGTCGGAGATTGATAGCAGCAATCAGTCAACAAGTCCATTATCAATGCATTTTGTTTGGCCTTTTGGCCTTTTGTTTTGGCCTTTTATTTTGGTCCAGGAATTCTAACATTCCGATTGCTTCTCATGGATACAGACAAACATTCAAATCAGAACCAGAAGTAATCCTGCTCCAATATTACAGTGCAGTACAGGCCCTTAAGCCCTCAATGTTGCACTGACCTGTGAAACCAATCTGAAGCCCATCGAACCTACACTATTCCAGTCTCGTCCATATGCCTAACCAATGACCATTTAAATGCCCTTAAAATTGGTGAGTCTATTACTGTTGAAGGCAATGCATTCCATGCCCGTACTACTCTCTGAGTAAAGAAACTACCTCTGACATCTGTCCTATATCTATCATTCCTCAATTTAAATCTATGTCCCCTCGTGCTAGCCATCGCCATCTGAGGAAAAAGGCTCTCACTGTCCAACCTACCTAATCCTCTGATTATTTTATATGTCTCAAGTCATCTCTCAACCTTCTTCTCTTGAATGAAAACAGTTTCAAGTTCCTCAGCCTTTCCTTGTAAGACTTTCCCTCCAGACCAGGCAACATCCTAGTAAATCCCCTCTGAACTCTTTCCAAAGCTTCCACATCCTTCCTATAATGCAGTGACCAGAACTATATGCAATACTCCAAATTTGGCTACACCAGAGTTTTGTACAGCTGCAGCATGATCTCAGGTTCCGAAACTCAATCCCTCTACCAATAAAAGCTAACACACTGTATGCCTTCTTAACAACCCTATCAGCCTGGGTGGCAACATTCAAGGATCTATGTACCTGGACACCAAGATCTCTCTGCTCATCTACATTACCAAGGATCTTACCATCAGCCCAATACACTGCGTTCCTGTCACTCCTTCCAAAGTGAATCACCTCACACTTTTCCACATTAAATTCCATTTGCTACCTCTCAGCCCAGCTCTGCATCTCATCTATGTCTCCCTGTAACTGACAACATTCTTCGTCACTATCCACAACTCTACCAACCTTAGTGTCATCCGCAAATTTACAAACCTGTCCTTCTATGCCCTCATCCAGGTCATTTATATAAATGACAAACAACAGTGGACCCAAAACAGATCCACGTGTAACTGAACTCCAGGATGAATATTTCCCATTAACCATTACCCTCAGTCTTCTTTCAGCTAGCCAATTACTGATTCAAACCACTAAATCACCCTCAATCCTATGTCTCTATGTGCAATAGCCTAACATGGCAAACGCCTTATTAAAATCCATATACACCACATCAACTGCTTTATCCTCATCGACCTGTTTGGACACCATCTCAAAGAATTCAATAAGGTTTGTGAGGCACGACCTACCCTTCACAAAACCGTGTTGACTATCCCTAATCAAAGTATTCCTTTCTCGGTGATTCTAAATCCTATCACTTATAACCCTTTCCAACACTTTACCCACAACCGAAGTAAGGCTCACAGGTCTAAAATTTCCAAGGTTGGCTCTATTCCCCTTCTTGAATAGGGGAACAACATTTAGTATCCTTCAATCTTCTGACACTATTACTGTAGACAAAGGCAATATAAAGATCAAAGCCAAAAGCTCAACAATCTCCTCCCTGGCTTCCCAGAGAATCCCAGGATAAATTGCACCCAGCCCAGGGACTTATCTATTTTTACACTTTCTAGAACTGGTCATTTGGATACAGAACTGGCTCAAAGGTGGATGACAGAGGGTGGTGAAGGAGAGTTGTTTTTCAGACTGGAAACCTGTGACCAGTGAAGTGCCACAAGGATCGGTGCTCGGTCCACTACTTTTCATCATTTATATAAATGATTTGGATCTAAACATAGGAGGTATAGTTAGTACATTTGCAGATGACACCAAAATTGGAGGTGTAGTGGACAGCGAAGAAGGTGAGCTCAGATTACAACATGATCTTGACTAGATGGGCCAATGGGCAGATGGAGTTTAATTCAAATAAGTGCGAGGTGCTGCATTTTGGGAAAGCAATTTTATCAGGACTTATACACTTAATGGTAAGGTCCTGGGGAGTGTTGCTGAACAAAGAGACTTTGGAGTGCAGGTTCACATCTCCTTGAAAGTAGAGTCGCAGGTAGTTAGGACAGTGAAGAAGGCATTTAGTATGCTTTCTTTTATTGATCACAGCATTGAGTATAAGAGTTGGGAGGTCATGTTGCGGCTGTATAGGACATTGGTTAGGCCACCTTTGGAATATTGTGTGCAATTCTGGTCTCCTTCCTTTCGGAAGGATGTTGTGAAACTTGAAAGGATTCAGAAAAGATTTACAAGGATGTTGCCAGGGTTGGAGGATTTGAGCTATAGGGAGAGGCTGAATAGGCTGGGGCTGTTTTCCCTGGAACGTCAAAGGCTGCGGGGTGATCTCTTAGAGGTTTACTAAATCATGAGGGGCATGGATAGAGTAAATAGACAAAGTCTTTTCCCTGGTGTGGGGGAGTTCAGCACGAGACGGCATATGTTTAGGGGGAGAGGGGAAAGATATAAAAGGGACCTAAGGGGCAATTTTTTACACAGAGGGTGGTGTGTGTGTATGGAATGAGCTGCCAGAGGAAGTGATGGTACAATTACATCATTTGAAAGGCATCTGGATGGGTATATGAATAGGAAGGGATGTGAAACCAAAGCTCAGCTTTGACAAAGGGTCAGTTTGACTCAAAATGTCAGCTCTTTTCTTTCCTTACACATGCTGCCAGACCTGCTAAGATTTTCCAGCATTTTCTCTTTTGGTTTCAGACTCCAGCATCCGCAGTAATCTGTTTTTATATTAGAGGGATGTGGGCCAGGTGCTGGCAGGTGAGACTAGATTAGGTTATCTAGATTAAATATCTGGTCAGCATGGACAAGTTGGACCGAAGAGTCTGTTTCCGTGCTGTACATCTCTATGACTCTATGACTCTATAATTGCTAACACCTCCTCCTTATGCACCTCAATCCCATCTAATCTAGTAGCCTGTATCTCAGTATTCTCATTGACCACATTGTTTTTTTCTAGTGTAAATACTGATGAAAAGTATTCATTTAGCACTTCCCCATCTCCTCTGGCTCCATGCACAACTTTCCATTATTATGCTTGATTGGCCCTTCTTTCTTTTATTCCTGATATACCTATAGAAAGCTTTAGGGTTTTCCTTTATCCTATCTGCCAATGACTTCTCATTTCCCTCCTGGCTCTTCTTAGCTCTCTCTTTAGTCCTTCCTGCCTAACTTGTAACTCTCAAGTGCCCTGACTGAGCCATCGCATCTCATCCTAACATAAGCCTTCTTCTTTCTCTTGACAAGAGATTCAACTTCCTTAGTAAACCACAGTTCCCGCGCTCGGCAACTTCCTTCCTGCCTGATCGAAGTAGTTGGTCCTTGAATAAGTTCTATATTTCAATTGTGCCCATCCCCTGCAGTTTACTTCCCCATCCTATGCATCCTAAATCTTGCCTAATCACATCGTAATTGCTTTTCTCCCAGCTATAACTTCTGTCCTGCGGTATATACCTATCCCTCCCCATCACTAAAGTAAACATAACTGCATCGTGGTCACTATCACCAAAGTGTTCACCTCCCTCCAAGTCTAACATGTGGTCAGGTTCATTTCCCAGTGCCAAATTTAATGTGGCCTCACCCCTTGTTGGCCTGTCTACATACTGTGTCAGGAAAATTTCCTGCACACATTGGACAAAAACTGACCTATCTAAAGTACTTGAACTATAGCACTCCTAGTCAATATTTGGAAAGTTAATTCTCTCATAACAACTACTCTTGTCACCCATGCTCCTATCATCTACATCGCTGGAACTACTCGGAGGCCTATAGAAAACTCCCAACAGGGTAACCTCTCCTTTCCTGTTTCTAATCTCAGCCCATACTACCTCAATAGACAAGTCCTCAAACGTCCTTTCTGCAACCGTACTACTGTCCTTGACGAACAGAGCCACTCCACCCGCTCTTTAACCGTTTTCTCTGTTCTTACTGAAATATCTAAATCCCAGAAACTGTAATAACCACCCCGTCCGTGGTCTACCCATATCTCTGAAATGGCTACAACATCGAAATTCCAGGGACCAACCCATGCTGCAAGCTCACCCACCTTATTTTGGATGCTCCTGGCGTTGAAGTAGACACACTTCAACCAACTTCTTGCCTACCAGTGCCTTCTTGCATTCTTGAAATCTTAGTTCTGACTTCACTACTCTCAACTTCCTGCTCGAACTACAATTTGGGTTCCCATCCCTCTGCTGAATTAGTTTAATTAGCAAATTTCCCCCCAGGATATTGGTGCCCCTCTGGTTCAGGTGAAGACCATCCTGTTTGTAGAGGTCACACCTACGCCAGAAAGAGCCCCAATTATCCAGGTATCTGAACCCCCCCACCCTCCTGCCACGTGTTCAATTCCTCTCTCTCTCTCTATTCCTTGCCTCGCTAGCACATGGCACGGGCAGAGACAACAACTCAGTTTGTTCTAGCTTTAAGCTTCCATCCTAGTTCCCTGAATTTTTGCTTTAAATCCCCAACTCTCTTCCAAACTATGGCATTGGTACCTATGAGGACTGTGACTTGGGGCTGCTTCCCCTCCCATCAAGGATCCTGCAAACACGATCAGGGACATCACGAACGCCTTCACCTGGGAGGCAACAACCATGACTCTATCATTCTACAGAACCTCCTATCTGTCCCCTAACTATGGAGTCCCCAAAGACTAATGATCTGCTCATTCTCCCCGTTCCCTTCTGAGCAACAAGGACAGACTCTGTGCCAGAGACTTGCTTCCCCCTGGTTAATTGTCCCCCCCCAAAAGTATCCAAAATGGTATACTTGTTGAGGGGAACAGCCACAGGGGATCCCTGCACTGCCTGCTGGTTCCCTTTCTATCCCCTGACAGTAACCCATCTACCTTCATCTTTTACCTACGATGTGACTGTAACTCCTCTCAATAACTCCCTCTGCCTCTCGAATGATCTGAAGTTCATCCAGCTCCAGCTCCAGTTCCCTAACGTGGTTTTTGAGGTGCTGGAGTTGGGTGCACTTCTCACAGATCCAGTTAGCAAGGACATTACTGGTGACCCTTACATCCTACATTCTGCAGGAGGAACATTCAACTGCCCTAACCTTAATTCTCACTATTCTAAATTTCCAATGGGATTACTGATAAACTGAAAAAAAGAAACTAGTCAATAAGATCATGGTTGATCTGTTGATGCTTCAAATTTCACGTTCCCATCGACCCCCGATAACCTTTGATTCCACTGCTTCAAATGACTCTATCTACCTCTGCCTTGACAATATTCCATGACCACTCCCTCCAATCTCCGCCACTTACTGAGGCAGGAAGTTCTAAAGTTGCATAATTTATCTCTGCCTTAAAAGGATGACCCCTAATTTTCTACCAGTGCTCCCTGGTTCTGAACTCACTCACATGAACTCTCTGCACTAAAGACATAGATTGGCATTGCCAGCAAGGTAAATCATTTTTGATGAATTTGTTGGAGTGCTTTGAAGATGTTGTTGACAAAATTAACAGAGGAGTGTCAATGGGCAATGGATGTATACTTGGATTTTCAGAAGCTATTTGGTAAATGTCCCCCACGAGAGGTCAGTTGGCAAAACTAAAGAATGTTGGATAGTGAGTAATGTACTAACATGGATTAGTGATTGACTACCAGACAAAAAATGGAAAGTAGGAATAAATGAATCATAGAGGAGAAAGTGAGGTCTGCAGATGCTGGAGATCAGAGCTGGAAATGTGTTGCTGGAAAAGCGCAGCAGGTCAGGCAGCATCCAGGGAACAGGAGAATCGACGTTTCGGGCATAAGCCCTTCTTCAGGAATGGGGAAAGTTTGTCCAGTAGGCTAAGATAAAAGGTAGGGAGGAGGGACTTGGGGGAGGGGCGTCGGAAATGTGATAGGTGGAAAGAGGTCAAGGTGAGGGTGATAGGTCAGATTGGGGTGGGGGCGGAGAGGTCGGGAAGAAGATCTCAGGTTAGGAAGGCGGTGCTGAATTTGATGGATTTGACTGAGACAGGGTGGGGGGAGGGGAAATGAGGAAACTGGTGAAATCCGAGTTCATCCCTTGTGGTTGGAGGGTTCCTAGCCGGAAGATGAGGCGTTCTTCCTCTAACCGTCGTTTTGTTGTGGTCTGACGATGGAGGAGTCCAAAGACCTGCATATCCTTGGTGGAGTGGGAGGGGGAATTGAAATGTTGAGCTACAGGGTGGTTGGGTTGGTTGGTCCGGGTGTCCCAGAGGTGTTCTCTGAAACGCTCCGCAAGTAGCCGGCCTGTCTCCCCAATATAGAGGAGGCCACATCGGGTGCAGAGGATGCAATAGATGATATGTGTGGAGGTGCAGGTGAATCTGTGGCAGATATGGAAGTTTCCTTTGGGGCCTTGGAGGGAGGTGAGGGGGGAGGTGTGGGCGTAAGTCTTGCACCTCCTGCGGTTGCAGGGGAAGGTGCCGGGAGTGGAGGTTGGGTTGGTGGGGGGTGTGGATCTGACGAGGGAGTCACGGAGGGAGTGGTCTTTACGGAATGCTGATAGGGGAGGGAAATATATCCTTGGTGGTGGGGTCCGTTTGGAGGTAGCGGAAATGACGGCGGATGATGCGCTGTACATGGAGATTTGTGGGGTGGTAGGTGAGGACCAGTGGGGTTCTGTCCTGGTGGCGGTTGGAGGGGCGGGGTTCAAGGGCGGAGGAGCGGGAAGTGGAAGAGATGCGGTGGAGGGCATCGTCGACCACGTCGGGGGGGGGGAAATTGCGGTCCTTGAAGAAGGAGGCCATCTGGGTTGTGCGTTTTTGGAACTGGTCCTCCTGGGAGCAGATGCGGCGGAGTCGAAGGAATTGGGAGAATGGGATGGCGTTTTTACAGGGAGCAGGATGGGAGGAGGTGTAGTCCAGGTAGCTGTGGGAGTCGGTCGGTTTGTAGTAGATGTCCGTGTTGATTCGGTCGCCTGAGATGGAAATAGAAAGGTCGAGGAAGGGGAGGGAGGAATCTGAGACTGTCCAGGTGAATTTGAGGTCGGGGTGGAAGGTGTTGGTGAAGTGGATGAACTGTTCAACTTCCTCGTGGGAGCACGAGGCGGCGTCGATACAGTCATCGATGTAGCGGAGGAAAAGGTGGGGGGTGGGGCCAGTGTAGTTGCGGAAGATGGATTGTTCCACATATCCATAAATGAATCATACTCATGTTAGTAGACTATGACTAGCTCACCAGATGTGTTCACAGGATGGGGAGACTGAAGAGAGAATGAGCAAACTGAGCCTGTATTCTCTAGAGTTCAGAGGATTGCTGTCAGAAATCAACTGAACACCAAGTGATGACCAGCTGAATGATTTCCCCAAGAGTGGAAAAAGTAAAGTACTATCATCTGCTCTCTCCCATACCTGTCCTAGTGACTATCCAAGGTGCAATACTGTCTTGAAATTATTTACTTGACCTGTAGGCCTCAGCACTAACTAGTGGTTATGCATCTGGACCAGTAATTCAGAAGCATGGGGGTAATAGTCTAGATAAAGCAAGTTCAAATTTTGCTGTGGTAGTTTAAGCACTTGTATTCAGTTTTTAAAAAGCTTTTGCCAACAAAAGTAATGCAAACACAACTGCTTCCTTAATACCCTCCTGGCATCCTTACCCCGTCTGGCCTGTAAGTACTCATACTATTAAGCCATTCATCTGTGGCAACCAGAGATGGGGAGCAAATGTCCACATCTTGAGATTGACTATTAAATAAACATATGGTGATGATCTATTTCCAAATGTTAAAATGTGACAACTCTGCCTACAATCCCAGACACCTTAATCCCATTCTCAGTTGCATGTTCTACTTTCTGTTTGTCCATATTGTATGTTTGGAGGCTTGAAATGCAATAGTTTCCTCTCTGATATAGACTGTGTCGATCATATATATATTTAATATAATTTGAATTAGTGCTATATATTTCCTTTTCTGTATGTCTGAAGGAATTAATAACTAACGTGTATGTTTCTGTAACTTTTTAAACAAAACAGATGGTGTAGGCTAATTTTTTTTTATTTATCATAGGAGAGTTTATGATCAGCAAGGTAATCAACTGTGTCTCAAGGTTTCCATTAGAACCTTCTGGACTTGGCTTTTTGTTAAGCTTTAGTGAGACACCCATTGCTTGAAGAGAGAATCCTTTGCGGATTTACTTCCAATTTTGGGCAGTTCTGCAAATAATTTTCATGTATAAGGTTGCTCTTAAGAAGGGGAGAAGATAGTGAGATTTGTTAACTTCAGAGTAATGAGTTATAGCGAGACTGGGTGTCTGTTCTGAAGAGGTTATTTGAAGATAATTACATTTAACCTCAGTTGTATGACAGCTCCAGGCAGAAGTTATCAGATTTTTCAGATTGGGAGTTGAAGTCAAATTAAACTCATCAATGTGTTAGTGAAAGGGATTTTTTGGTGTGGCGATTGTATCAAGAGTGTTTTTAGGTACCACACAAAGGTGTTTCAGGATCAATAGGAATATAATTCATTGAGTGTTTCAAATTCTAAATAAATAGTTTTCTTTATTCTATTTTATCCTCAGTTTTTTTTTGCATAATAAACTTCTGTTTTATTGTTAAAGCAAAGCCGATAACAGTACATGCACATATTTCTATGAGAGACCATCTCATTTGAACCAAAACTAAACAAAATATGATCTATCCAGCGAAATTTCAGTCTGGGATCTAACAAGCCAAGTAATAACATTAACTGGGATCATAACACCTTATTAATGGATAAAATCTAAATTAGAATATTAAAATCAAATACTATTTAATGAGAACATGAATTTTAATTAAATATGTGATCCTCAATGTTTCATGTTTATCCATTAAACAGCTTACAAAGACAAAATGCTTGGATTTTTCCATTAGAGTCATTGAGTAATACTGCATGGAACAGACCGTTTGGTCCAACCAGTCCATGCTGAACATAATCCCAAACTAAATTAGTTCCACCTGCCTGCTCCTGGCCCAGGTCCCTCCAAACCTTTCCTATGCATGTATCTATCCAAATGTCTTTTAAACATTGTAATTGTACCTGTGCCCACCACTTTCTGAGGACTTCCATTACACATGCGAACCACCCTCTGTGTAAAAGATTTGCCTCTTATGTCTTTTTAAAATCTTTCTCCCCTTACCTTAAAAATGTGCTCCCTGGTCTTAAAATCACCCAACTTACTGAAAAGACAACTACCATAACTCTATCTATACCTCTCATTATTTTTTAAACTTCTATCAGATCCTACGCTCCAGTGAAAAAATCCCAGCCTATCCAGCCTTTCTTTATAACTCAAACCTTCCACACCTAGTAAATCTCTTCCTGAATTCTGTCCAGTTTAAGAATATCTTTCCGCTATCCAGGTGACCAGAACTGGATACAGTATTCCAGAAGATGGCAGCACAGTGGATCAGTAGTTAGCACTGCTGCCTCACAGCACCAGGGACCTGGATTCGATTCCAGCCTCAGGTGACTGTGTGGAGTTTGCACATTCTCCCAGTGTTTGTATGGGTTTCCTTCAGGTGCTCCAGTTCCCTCCCACAATCCAAAGATGGGCAGATTAGATGAAATGGCCACACTAAATTGTCCATGTGTTCAGAGGTGTGTAGGTTAGGTGCATTCGTCAGGGATAAATGTAATAGGGTAGGGTATTGGGTCTGGATGGGTTACTCTTCGGATGGCTGGTATGGACTTGTTGAGTCAAATCGCCTTTTCCACACTGTAGGGATTCTATTTAAAAAAGAGGCCTCACCAATGTCCTATACAACGTCAACATGTCTTCCCAACTCCTATACTCAAAGGACTGAGCAATGAAGGTAAGCATGCTAAATGCCTTTTTAACTGCCCTGTTTTTATGTAAACTTCAAAGAATTATGTAGCTGCACCCTATTTCCTTCTGTTATACAACACTACCCAAGGCCATACCGTTATTTGTTAAGCCCTATCCTTATTTGTTGGACCAACATGCAATACCTCGCATTTATCCAGATTGAACTCCATCTGCCATTTATCGGCCCATTAACCCATTTGATCAAGATACCTCTGTAATCTTAGATTACCTTCTTCACTGTCGACTTTGCCACCAATTTTGGTGTCATCACAAACTTACTAACGATGCC
Source organism: Chiloscyllium plagiosum (assembly GCF_037043375.1). Taxonomy (NCBI): domain Eukaryota; kingdom Metazoa; phylum Chordata; class Chondrichthyes; order Orectolobiformes; family Hemiscylliidae; genus Chiloscyllium; species Chiloscyllium plagiosum. The sequence goes on along the minus strand of NW_028270143.1, from coordinate 99,070,636 downwards.
TTCTATATTCTCATTCAAATCATTTGTATAAATGACAAGCAAAGAGGACCCAGAACCGATCCCTGTGGAACACCACTGGTCACAGACCTCCAGTCCGAAAAGCAACCCTCCACCATTACCTTCTGTCTCCTGCCATTAAGCCAATTATGTATCCAATTGGCAAGTTCTTATGGATTGATAATGAAAATTAAGTTTTGAATCTGTTTACTATAACATATAATCCACAAATAACTCGTGACGATAGAAAGGAAACAGAAAAATGGGAAAACACTCAGCAGGTTAAGTTGGAGAGAGAAACAAAAATAACATTTCAAGTCAATTTCTTTTCAAATACCTGGCGGGGTCTGATGGAATCTGAAGGCGATCTCTATTCTTCTCAATGAAGATGTTGTTTGATCTGCTGAGGAATTCCAGCACTTTCAGAATTCCGCATTGACAATATTTTGCTTCTTTTTAGTTATGATGAATTCTGACTTCTCTTTACCAAACTTTACAATGGAGCCAATCATCCCAGCCAGGCTTTTAATCTTCAGATGACCCAGGAGACAAAGGGTGGTTCCCTTTGTTGATCAACTGATTGGTCCTTTGAATGACAATGCATATTTTCGGTACAAACTTTGAACCACTCTGACAGACATTGGAATGACTTCAATTGCGGTCAAGCATATGTGAGCTAACAGAAGAATGTATTTCATCCTAAGTATCTGAACTATTAAGACAGCTATGACCTAAAGCAAGTTCAGGTTGTACATTGTTTCAAAGCATATATAAACAGTGGAGACCTATGGAAAAGAGCATTAAACAGGTGTTAACAGAAGGACGTATTTTCACGTCAAAGGTCATCAATCAGAAAAAAATGTCCAGCATAAATTACAGTTCTTATGATGGCTTCCGTTCCCACTTGCACGCTGGCGCTGCCATATGAGGTACCTAAGAGAGGTATGCAAACACCATCTCTTATGAAATGCACTCCAGTCTCCAAATGGAAGATGAACCCTAAAGTATTTGTAGAGCTTTTCCAAAGAGTGCAACTGAAAATGTAATGTATCCAAATTTGCTTGGCAAGAATATATGTTTGGAGAAAGAAAAATAGAAAGATGAAGTGAATGTGAAACTAGCTAATGGAGTGTAATGTGCACTAAGCAATATTATGCTCACGGATGCAAAAATAGAAGTTGCTGGAAAAGCTCATCAAGTCTGGCAGCATCTGTGAAGAGTAATCAAAGTTAATGTTTTGGGTCAGGTGACCCTTCCTCAAAACTGATGGTAGCTAGGAAAAGTCAGTTTGTATGCAGAAGGTAGGGTGGGGGAGGGGGGTAAGGAGTAAAAGATAAAGTTAAAAATCACACAACACCAGGTTATAGTCCAACAGGTTTAATTGGAAGCACACCAGCTTTCGGAGTGACGCTCCTTCATCAGGTGATAGGAGCGTCGCTCCGAAAGCTAGTGTGCTTCCAATTAAACCTGTTGGACTATAACCTGGTGTTGTGTGATTTTTAACTTTGTACACCCCAGTCCAACACCGGCATCTCTGCATCATGAGTAAAAGATAGGTAGGGATAGAGCCCAAAATGAGAGAAGAATGTATTTCATCCTAAGTATCTGACAGACAAAGGAGTTGATCACAATCTGGCTGGGAGAGTGAAAAGCTGTTAATGGAGACTATTAGTGGCTAACAATAGGCAGTTTGTAATGGTAGACTATGTGATAACAAGACCTGGTGTCTGGGGTAGGGGACTGGGATATGGGGGTGTTCAGGTCCTAAAATTATTGAACTTGATATTGAGTCCAGAGGGCTGCAGGAATGTAAGTTTCGACCAGACTGGTGCTGGAAAAGCACAGCAGGTCAGACAGCATTCGAGAAGCAGGAAAGTCGACGTTTTGAGTATCAGGATTCCTGATGAAGGGCTTTTGCCTGAAATGTCAATTTTCCTGCTCTTGGATGCTGCCTGACCTGCTGTGCTTTTCCAGCACCACTCTGATCCAAACTCTGGTTTCCAGCATCTGCAGTCCTCACTTTTGCCGGGTTGAATGTAAGTGTTCAGTGAAGAGATCACCCAGTCTACACTTTGTTTCCCAAATGTAGAGGAGACCACATTGTGAGCAGCGAATGCAGTGGACTCGATTGTGAGAAATGCAGGTAAAGCACTGCTTCCCCTGGAAAGTGTATTTGAGGTGGAGTTAGGTAAATGGGCTGCTCACAATGTGGTCTCCTCTACACTGGGGAAACGAAGCGTAGACTGGGTGACTGCTTCGCAGAATATCTACATTCTGTCAACAAAAAATGACCCTGAGTTTCACATTGCCTGCCACTTTAACACACCACTCTGTTCCCTGGCCAACATCTCTGTCTCAAAGCTCAGCACAAGTTGGAAGAGCAACACCTCATTTTCCGTTTGAGGACCCTGCAGTCCTTCAGACTCAATATCGACTTCAATATTTTTAGAGTCTGAACTCTCCATGTCCAGGACCCCTACCCCACACACCAGGCCTCATTATCACATAGTCTGCCATTACACACTACCCATTATTAGCCACTAACAATTTCCTTTAACAGCTATTCACCCGCCCAGCCAAATCGTTATCAACTCTCTTGTGTGCCCTACTGTTCTTCTCTCTCTTTGAGCTCTATTCCTACCTTTGATTTACTCCTTACTTCCTCCACCCAACCCCCTCCCCTCCCCCACCACCCCACACCACAACCACCCCACCCCCCGACCCTTTCTTCTGCATATAAACCAACATTTTTCTAGCTATCATCAGTTCTGAGGAAGGGTTACTGGAACTAAAACGTTGACTTTGATTTCTCTTCATAGATGCTGCCAGATTTGCTGAGCTTTTCCAGCAACTTCTAGTTTTGTTTCTGATTTACACCATTCACAATTCTTTTGGTTTTTATGCTCACAGATGCTCAGCTTGGATTCAAGTAGGGCCACTTAGCTCCTGACCTTATTATTCCCTTGTTTCAAACATGGAGAAAACAGTTGGATTCTAACTGACTGCCCTCAACATCAAGGCAATATTTAATTGAATGTAACATCAAGGAGCCATGAAAAAAATTGAAATCAATGCAGATGAAGTGCAACCATCTTCACTTGTATCAGACTCACACAAAGGAAGATGGTTGCAGTTTATGGAAGCCAATCACTTCAGCCCCAGGAAATTGATGCAGGAGGTGATCAGATTAGTGTCCTCGCCCTAACCATCTTACTTTTCTTCATTAATGACTATCTCACCATTATAAGGTTAGAAGTGAGGATGTTCACTGGTAATTGTACAATCTCAGTACCATTTGCAACCGCTCAAACATTGAAGCAATGTATACTAATATGCGCCAAGACTTGGACAACATTCAGACTTTGGCTGACAAATTAAAAACAATATTTACATCATACATTGCAGGCAATGGCCATATCCCACAAAAGAAAGGATCTAACCATTCCCCTTGATCTTTAAAGACATTATCATCACTGAACTCCCCACTGTTAATGCCCTCAGATTTACCATTAACCAAAAAACATTTACTATTAACCAAAGACTGAACTGGATCAGTTACTTAACTACTGTGTGATCTACAAGAGTAGCTTCTTTATTACTAAGGGGATGAAAAATCAACAGGAATTAACAGGTTAGCAGGAATGCAGAGGTTAGGTTAAAATCAGATCAGCCATCATCTTATTAGTTGGTGGATCAGGTTTGAAAGGCTGAGTGACCTATTCTTGTTCCATGTTTGCATGTTCATACATAAGTCAAAGGCTGGGAATACTGCAGCGAGAAACTAACTTCCTCACTTCACAAAACCTGCCCATTATCTACAAGACTCAGGTCAGCATGGACTACACCCACCCGTCTGGATGATTCATGGAACAAAATGCAGTGGGTGAAGGACATACTGGCACTGGAGTGTGTCCAGCAGAGATTCACACGGATGATCTCTAGAATGGTAGGCCTAACATACAATGAATGGCTGAGGATCCTGGGATTGTATTCATTAGAGTTTAGAAGGTTGAGGGGAGATCTAATAGAATCTTACAAGATAATGCATGGCCTAGAAAGGGCAGATGCTGGGAACTTGTTTCCATTAGGCGGGGAGGTTAGAACCCATGGGCACAGCCTTAGAATTAGTGGCGTTCAATTTAGAACAGAAATGAGGGGACATTTCTTCAGCCAGAGAGTGGTGCGCTTGTGGAATTCATTGCCATGGAGCAGTGGAGGCCGGGACGTTGAATGTCTTCAAGGCAGAGATTAATAAATTCTTAATATTGCAGGAATTAAGGGCTACGGGGACAGTGCGGGTTGTGGAGTTGAAATCCCCATCAGCCATGATTGAATGGCAGAGTGGACTCGATGGGCCAAATGGCCTTGCTCCTATGTCTCTCCTATGCCATTCCTATGTCTTATGGTCTTATGATCTTAAGATAGATTGCCAAGAAATTTCGCTCGGCCTCAGGGTGAGAATCCATCCAAAACAAATTGACACAAATCACAGTCAATCATAAAAGCCTAACATTTAGCCCAATATTTTTAGGTATGGGTGCCTATATGTATGAAGTTCCAATATTAGTAGACACAGCATGCATTATAAATTGAATATGTTTTTAAACAATGATTTTTAAAAAGAAACTTGCTCGAATCCAAGAGATCAATGTTCCCAAAGTGAAAAACATATGACATGCTCTTTTCTGCAGCAGCCAAAAATTATTGAAATGGAGTAGTTCCAACTTTGTGAGTTTTAATAGTGGGCCTCTCATATTTTTAAAGAATTTTTGGAGCCATTAAGCTGTTTTCTGTAGTTCCCCAGTTTCCTTCTTCTATTTTTCAATTTGAAGTTATGTTTTTGGAACCTATTTCTTTTTAGCAAATTCCTCCACTAAAAAGTGTGGTCTACAATTTGTTTCAAATATTAACTTAGTTTATGCACCTGGGGGAAAGAGGTGCTCTCCGTAGCAAAATCATCAGCATGTATTTTTTGAATACAATTATATTGTCACTGCAAATAGTGACAGAACAATCCTTATTCACTGCCCTATTATTCTTTATTTAACATTAATGGAAATTGAATTACATTTCCCGAGAAAGGTAAGTTGAGTCATAGAATGCTATGGAATTATTTTATATAATTCTATGAGTCATTTCTCTTTGTGAGTCTTGATAGTTTGCATTTTTCCATTTCACATTATGATGGATGATTTCAGTCATCATTAGCAGGACAGAAATGTGAAGAACTGAAAAATATACATTCTAACCCTATAGTTAAAAACTAAAGGGCATAATAATTATCCCTTAATGGATAATTAAATGAAAATGCCTTTAACAATCATCCATTACAAATCACAGTGGGTTATGTTGTTTTGCTAAAATTCTTCAAGTTTCACCATTTTTAGAAGGATAGCAAGATGTTGGACATAGTCATAGTGACCCTTTCACAGAACCCAAGCAAAGGAAAGGAACCTATGTGGTGCATCTGAAGGGAATGTCAGTCAGGAAAATCAGAGGGACACTTTGCCATTTGGTCAGAGGTTCACCCAATACTCATTTAAACATCAGATCCACTGGGGCAACATGTACAAAAGCATACTTTTATGTTTTAAAGTGAAGACAGATTGTTGGTTTTTCTCATGGATACTTGTGAGTTTACTAACATACTGGCCCAATTGACTGTATAATCAGAGAGTAGAGAGTAGAGGGAGCCACAAGATAGCTTTGGGATCTGTCAAGAGTCCTGACACAAGAAATTTAAACTTTCTTTGGGCAATTACCCCAGGTCTGAAACCCTCCAAATGGATCGTCAGTTCTGAACTTGAGTTCAAGACTTCAAAGGGTTTTGGAACTTCAAAGGGTTCTGGCATTTGACCCAGGAAATGTTAGAAGATAAAAGAAACAGTTCCAATACTTCAATAACAATTGTACCAATGCTTCCTCCCCACCCAGAATCTCACTGAAATATGTGATCTTTCCCTGACCCAAGCCAACTACCCTAACTTAACTGCCCCAACCCAACTTATCCTTGCCCCGTCAGCCACAAACAACTTGAATCATCCATCTTCCCTGTCAAGGGGTAAGAGCAAATTACTGGTCCTGAAAACAGACAATGCTGGAGATCATGGCAGGTTGGACAGCATTCACAGAGAGAGAGCAAGATAATGTTTTGAGTCTAGATTCTCTTCATCAGACCTGAACTGATTCAGCTATCACCCCCATTCTGACATGATTCAATTATCCCCTCAACCTGACATGACCTAACTATCTGAAAGTGAGGACTGCAGATGCTGGAGATTAGAGTCAAGACTGTGGTGCTGGAAAAGCACAGCAGGTCAGGCAGCATTTTAAGAGCAGGAGAATCAACGTTTCAGGCAAAAGCCCTTCATCAAGAATGAGGCTGTGAGCCAAGTGTGTGGAGAGATAAATGGGATGGGGGTGGGGCTGGCCGGAAGGTAGCTGAGAGTGCAATAGGTAGATAGAGATGGGGGTAATGGTGATAGGTTGGAGAGAAGAGTAGAGCAGATAGGTGGGAAGGAAGATGGACAGGTAGGACAGGTCATGAGGTTAGTGCTGAGTTGGAAGGTTGGAATTGGGATAAAGAATTGGAAGGGGAAATGAGGAAAAGGTGAAATCCACATTGATGCCATGGGGTGGAAGGTCTCTAGACGGAAGATGAGGTGTTTTTCCTCCAATTGTCTGTTAGCTATGGAGTAGCGATGGAGGAGACCCAGGACCTGCATGTACTTGGCGGAGTGGGAGGGGGACTTGAAGCGTTCGGCCATGGAGCGGTGGGGTTGGTTGGTGCAGGAGTACTGAGGATGTTCTCTGAAGCACTCTGGAAGTAGGTGTCCTGTCTCCCCAATGTAGAGGAGACAGCGTTGGGAACAACGGATACAGTAAATGACATGTGTGGAAACGACATCATCAACCAATATGAGGGGAAATTGCGGCCTTTAAAGAAGGAAGCCATCTGGTGTGTTCTGTGGTGGAACTGATCCTCTTGGGAGCAGATGTGGCAGAGGAATTGGGAATAAGGAATAGCATTTTTACAGGAGACAGGGTGGAGGATGTATATCTCCCTTGCATCTCATCCACTTCCCACACCTCCGCCCTCGAACCCCATCCCTCCAACCATAACAAGGACAGAACCCCCCTGGTCCTCACCTTGCACCCCACCTTACACCGCATCATCCTCTGCCATTTCTGTCACCTACAAAGAGACCCCACCCACCAGAGATAAACTTCCCTCCCCACCCATATCCTGATGAAGGGCTTTTGCCTGAAACGTTGATTCTCCTGCTCCTAGGTTGCTGCATGACCTAACTATGCCCCCAACCTGAACTGACTTGTCCTCCAACTGTTTGAACTTCCTACTCCCCACATGGCCCAACCTAACTCCTCCATAAACCAATATACCATCCCATCCCCTCACCCACCAGCCAGCCACCTACTTACCTTCTTACCACCCAATCCCCTCATCCACCTGGCACCCGATTCCCTCACTGACCTGTCACACTAACCTCTCACCCACTTATTGTGTGTGTGTGTGTGTGTGTGTGTGTTGTGAGGGGTGGAATACAGAATCAGAAGTCACAGTCTGAGGATATGGGGCATACCATTTAGGACTGAGATGAGGAGAAATTTATTCACCCAGAGAGTGGGGTGCCTGTGGAATTCACTACCATAGAAAGCAGTCAAGGCCAAAATATTTTTGGAGTTGAACTTAATACTTGGGGCCGCAAAGGATATGGGAGAAAATAGGGACCAGGCTAGTCAGTTGGATGAGCAGCCATCATTGTATTGATTGGCAGAGCAGGCTCAAAGGGCCAAATAGCCCTATTCCAATTCCTGGTTTCTATGTTTCTTCCCTTACGCACTTATTTTATCTCCATAGACTTTCAAAGAGGCTTTGGACATTTAAAATGTGTTTACTTACCAAAGCAAACCAGTTCAACCCAAGTAGCCTGTATCTCCATTGTATAATAATAAATTTTAGTTTTAAACCATTCTGGCTGAAAAATAGCAATTGAGCATCCAACAGAATTACAGCAGCTCGTGCCGTAAAAAGCTCATGCGGCTTTCAGAAGGGTTTCAGTGCTTCTCTCTGCAAGGATTTCTATGCTTGGAAACTTCTGCAGGATCTTCTACAGGAAGGGCCCTGAAACTTTGCAGATAGGGAACTGTGAAACGTTTCCCCTGATCTGCATCAGGATTCCCATTCAGGTTGAAACATATTGGGCTATTGTATTTGAGGAATAGTTCCTCTCCCTGAAGTGAACTGTCTGACTCACAAGGAATGCAATCCTGTCATTTTCATCCCTTTCAATTATCTCAGTCAGAATTGGTCATGAATTAGCCAAAATAACTGACAGCATGTGACTGATGTACATTGTTATTAATGGGTCCAACTTGTGGTGAGGAACAGATGCTCCATGAATTATGAGTCAAATAAACAGAAATTTGTTTTGATTGTGGTAAGGATAGAAATACCAGGTATTGAGTTCTTTTATTGACCCATAAAGAGAGTTGTGCCTGTCCACCACTACCTTCTGTAACTGACAGAATCCAAAGAGAACTGCAAAGTTGATACACTTTCCCTTACTACAGTAATCAGTGCACTGTTTCTGAAAAGGGAGATGTGTGTATTTCTTAGCCCCCACATTGCATGTAGTTAAATTAACTGGCAAGAGCAAACTTTCATGGGTTTAAGAGGGTAAGTTATTCACATATTCACCCAGAGGTCTCAACCCTTTGTCACTCACATTAAAAAGATGCAGTTCAAGAAACTAGAGTATATTTCCAAGTTGTAAATAAGAAAACAAGTCATTGTTCAGACGCTTGGTTTGTTGTATGAAAAATACTCTTTTCAGGGCATTTGAAGATGGTATTTTCACTCCAAAAGAGTAATGTTGGTAGCTGGAGTCATATATCAGAGATATATGAGATATATCATATATTCCCTTGAAAACATAAATGGTCAGCAGGTTACAAACACTATATAGTTATTCCAGCAGGAGTTCAAGCTTCTTTGCATGAGACCTTCGAAATCATGCTGGCAGGTGTTTTTGTTTAAAAGATATAGCAGCCTCCAGGTGTTAGAAGGTTTCAGTGTCACTGCCTTCATCTGCTTTAACCTTTATTCTTCTGTTGGGTTTTCCCACCTGGTTGTTTCTCTCTCGCTCTCTGGATAATATGGGATTTCAGTACCACAAGACAGTTTTGGTTATATGATCAACAGCTATTGTTCAACCAAGATGGTTTAAAGGTAAAATTCATTGCCTCACAATGGAGGTACAGAGTTGCCTTCTTGTGATTAATTGGTTTTCTGAAGTTCTTCTTTTGGTAAAAAGTGAATTTGGTGACAAGAAGTCTGGAAGTCCAATGAATTTGAGTTTAGAGTAAATGCCGTGATTTCCACAAAGGGGTGCTGTCTAAATTAGGCTATTCAAGGCAGTGGCCACCACCCAGGGTTACTTAATTAAGAACTTGCCAGAAACTTCAAGTAGTCATTGTTGAATTTTCAAAATTCACCTGACCCTTGACAGCTGTTTCACAGTCTTAATAGTGGTAATGTTTAAAACATAAAATAGTGAATGCAATTGCAACATTTAAAAGGCATCTGGATAGGTATATGAATAGGAAGGGTTTGGAGGGATATGGGCCAGGTGCTGGCAGGTGGGACTAGATTGGGTTGGGATATCTGGTCGGCATGGACGGGTTGGACTGAAGGATCTATTTCCATGCTGTACATCTCTATGACTCTATGACTCTACTTATATCCACATTATTTGGAGATGCCGGTGTTGGACTGGGGTGTACAAAGTTCCAAATCACACAACACCAGGTTATAGTCCAACAGGTTTAATTGGAAGCACTAGCTTTTGGAGTGCCAGCCCTTCATCAGGTGCCAGCCCTTCATCAGGTGTTGTGTGATTTGGAACTTTATCCACATTATGTTCACAGGTCATGTGTGAAGTTATCAATAGGACAAGTTATCAATAGGAAGCTATCAATAGGACACTTTACAAAAATGATCATTTATCCTCAATATCCTGTGAGTTTTAAGACTTTACTGCATTTCCTCAATTTTTTGCCCATTCTATGTGCAACAGATAGCTCAATCTAATCACTAATAGTGAAAGTACCATTTCAACAATATGATCATCATTAATGACTGTCAATAAATTTATTGCTCAGCAAGTGAACAATTAAAAGTGTGAAATCTCAATACTGCAGCTAGTGAAGTGTTGTTGAAGATTTTAAAATGTGCTAAATATTCAGTTCTTACTTTCTTTTCTACTTCCTTTCAATTTCTTCTTTATCTCTCCAATCCAATTTTTATTGCACTCTCTTTATTTAGTTTATGCATGAATTCGTTCGCGAGAACTTACCCTCCTCGCTCCTTGTGATACTTTTACTATCCTTGAACCTCATTGGTTAAGAAGATGGGGTTCTTTCTGGGGACGGTGGGACCTCTATAAACAGGATGGTCTACACCTGAACCTGAGGGGCACCAGTATCCTTGGGGGGAGGTTTGCTAGTGCTCTTGGGGGGGGTTTAAACTAACTCTGCAGGGGCATGGGAACCCAGATTGTAGCTTCAGGGTGCAGGGCCTGGAGTGTAGGGAGGTTAGGAACATGGCATCAATTTCCAAGGAGGGTGTCTGTAAACAGGAAAGTGGCTTGAAGTGTGTATACTTCAATGCAAGAAGTATACGAAATAAGGTAGGTGAACTTGCAGCGTGGGTTGGTACCTGGGACTTCGATGTTGTGGCTATTACGGAGACATGGCTAGAACAGGGACAGGATTGGCTGTTGCAGGTTCCAGGATTTAAATGTTTTAGTAGGGTCAGAGGTGGGGGTAAAAGAGGGGGAGGTGTGGCATTGCTTGTCAAAGATAGTATTACAGTGGTGGAAAGGACGATGGATGAGGACTTGCCATCTGAGGTAGTTTGGGCTGAGGTTCGGAATAGGAAAGGTGAGGTCACCCTGTTAGGAGTCTTTTACAGGCCTCCCAATAGTCCTAGAAATGTAGAAGAAAGGATAGGGAAGGTGATTCAGGAGATGAGTGACAGTAATAGGGTGGTGGTTATGGGGGACTTTAACTTTCCTGATATTGATTGGGAAAGCTATAGCTCAAGTTCGTTAGATGGGTCAGTGTTTGTTCAATGTGTGCAGGAGAGTTTCCTGACACAATATGTAGACAGGCCAACAAGAGGTGAGGCCATACTGGATTTGGTTCTGGGTAACGAACCAGGCCAGGTGTTAGAATTAGAGGTAGGTGAGCACTTTGGGGATAGTGACCATAATTCGGTGATTTTTACTCTCGTGATGGAGAGGGATAAGTGTGTACTACAGGGCAAGAGTTATAGCTGGGGTCAGGGAAATTATGATGCGGTGAGGCATGACTTAGGATGTGTGGCTTGGAAAAGTAGACTCCAAGGCAAGAGTGTAAATGATATGTGGAGCTTGTTCAAGGAGCAACTATTGAGTGTCCTTGATAATTATGTACCTGTCAGGCAGGGAGGAAAGGGTCGTGCGAGGGAGCCGTGGTTTAATAAGGAATTGGAATCCCTTGTTAAATGGAAGAGGGCGGCCTATCTCAAGATGAGACGTGAAGGTTCAATTGGGGCGATTGAGAGTTATAGGGTAGCCAGGAAGGACCTGAAGAGAGAGCTAAGAGCAGCAAGGAGGGGACATGAAAGGTCCTTAGTCGGTAGGATTAGGGAAAACCCTAAGGCTTTCTATAGGTATGTTAGGAATAAAAGAATGACTAGGGTAGGAATAGGTCCAGTCAAGGATAGTAGTGGGAAGTTGCGTGTGGAGGCGGAAGAGATTGGGGAGACACTGAATGAATACTTTTCTTCAGTATTTACTCAGGAACAGGGCATTGTCGTCGATGTGAATACTGAGTCACAAATAAGTAGAATGGATGGCTTTGAGGTATGTAGAGAAGAGGTGTTGGAAATCCTGGAAAAGGTGAAAATAGATAAGTCCCCTGGGCCTGATGGCATTTATCCTAGGATTCTCTGGGAAGCAAGGGAGGAGATTGCAGAGCCATTGGCCTTGATTTTTATGTCCTCTTTGTCTACAGGAGTAGTGCCAGAAGACTGGAGGATAGCAAATGTGGTTCCCTTGTTCAAAAAGGGGAGTAGGGATAGCCCTAGTAACTATAGGCCGGTGAGTCTCACTTCTGTTGTGGGCAAAGTCTTAGAGAGAATTGTAAGGGATAGGATTTATGCACATCTGGATAGGAATAATGTGATCAAGGATAGTCAGCATGGTTTTGTGAAAGGCAGGTCGTGCCTCACAAACCTTATTGAATTCTTTGAAAAGGTGACGAAGGAGGTTGATGAGGGGAAAGCGGTAGATGTGGTATATATGGATTTTAGTAAGGCGTTTGATAAGGTTCCCCATGGTAGGCTACTGCAGAAAATACGGAGATATGGCATTGAGGGTGAGTTGGAGGTTTGGATTAGGAATTGGCTGGATGGAAGAAGACAGAGGGTGGTAGTTGATGGCAAAGTTTCTTCATGGAGTGCCGTCACTAGCGGTGTTCCGCAAGGATCTGTTTTGGGACCATTGCTGTTTGTCATTTTTATAAATGACCTGGAAGAGGGGTTAAAAGGTTGGGTGAGCAAGTTTGCGGATGATACGAAAGTCGGAGGAGTTGTTGACAGTGAGGAAGGATGTGGCAGGTTACAGCAGGATATAGAGAAGCTGCAGAGCTGGGCAGAAAGGTGGCAAATGGAATTCAATGTAGCTAAATGTGAGGTGATTCACTTTGGGAAGAATAACAAAAAGATGGGGTACTGGGCTAATGGTCGGATACTTGGTAGTGTGGATGTGCAGAGGGATCTTGGTGTCCATGTACACAGATCTCTGAAAGTTGCCACCCAGGTAAATAGTGCGGTGAGGAAGGCATATGGCGTACTGGCTTTTATTGGTAGAGGAATTGAGTTCCGGAGTCCTGAGGTCATGATGCAGTTGTATAAAACTCTGGTGCGGCCGCATCTGGAATATTGTGTGCAGTTTTGGTCGCCATACTATAGGAAGGATGTGGAGGCACTGGAACGGGTGCAGAGGAGGTTTACCAGGATGTTGCCTGGTATGGAAGGAAGATCGTATGAGGATAGACTGAGACACTTGGGGCTGTTTTCATTAGAGAAAAGAAGGTTTAGGGGTGACTTGATTGAGGTGTACAAGATGATTAGGGGGTTAGATAGGGTTGACAGTGTGAACCTTTTCCCGCGTATGGAGTTGGGTATTACAAGGGGGCATAGCTTTAAATTAAGGGGGGGTAGATATAGGACTGAAGTTAGGGGTAGGTTCTTCACTCAGCGAGTCGTAAGTTCATGGAATGCCCTGCCAGCAGCAGTGGTGGACTCTCCCTCTTTATGGGCATTTAAGCGGGCATTGGATAGGTATATGGAGGATAGTGGGTTAGTATAGGTTAGGTGGGCTTGGATCGGCGCAACATCGAGGGCCAAAGGGCCTGTACTGCGCTGTATTCTTCTATGTTCTATGCACCATCTATCCTTTTCTCCACCTAAGGTCCCAGTTGCTCAGTTATGCTGTGCCATTATCAGCTCACAGTTCCAACAATATTGTAGCAAAAAAAACTTTGAGCTAAAACTGTACAAAAGAAATATTTAAATAGCTAGGCAAGTGCTGTCCTCCAGTAACATTTGGTCCATTAACAAAAAGGTACAGTGAACAGTCTGGTAATCTGATACTCCACTTAACTCCATTGCTAACTGCTGACTTTACAATTTTTTTCAGTCTTTCTGCTATTTTGGGGCTAATTTCTTCATACATCACCTACGAGGTGTTATGATCCTAGCTAATGTTAGGATACAGGACAAGTCAGATCCCAGTGCAAAACCTGCTTTGTTAGGTGCAAACTTTGGTTTCTTTAAACAATGGAGATCAGTTCCTAACACATTCAAAAGACATTGACTGTGTACTTTGAATACAAAAAAGTTAAACATTTATTAAACAGGATAAAAATAAATGAACTATATCACATTAGACTTTGGAAAGATTAAATTACAGGCATTGAAAAAGATACAAATTCCACACTATTCTGAATCGCAAGCCTCAACAAATATCTCCTACTATCTGCATATTGAGGCTTCACACTATGGTTTGGCTTTAATCAGTTTCTTTTACAAATCCTGTACTTTCCCTAGATGTTAGTTTTTCCAGCTATTATTGCTCTCCAAAACATGCAAAGTGAACTCATTTTGACTTTAGCTTCATAACAGTTACATGAGCTCCCCAAACCTACTCTCCAGCAGTCCTTCACTCTGACACATATCACACCAACTGACTGATTTTCTCGATTGTTATTAGATACTCAGCAATTGTTCATCTTTCTCTTATTTCAAAAAATGCACTGAATTTTTCATCTCAAGAATTTAATAACTTGTTAAAATGTATATAAATGAAGCAAACCTCTCAACTAGTCACCCTTAAAATCTCAGTTATTAACGATGTCTTCTGCTTCTTAATACATAAGATATTAAAAAAGATTTTCTTAAAGTCTTCCTGCAGGAAAAACAGTGAAATTATCTTTAAGAGGCATTTTCATTTTACCAATACAGTCCCCCATCATGATTTTTATTATATATATATATATATATAGAATTTTCTCTGCTAAACCCATTGCACTAATCAATCTATCTTTCAAACTACCAAAGGCACTCTCCTACACTTCTACCCATTCAAATTCCTTGCCTTTAAAAACATTTTTCAAAGAAGTCACTAAAATACTGAAGTTTAGAAAATAATAGAATCCTCTGATTCCTAAGAACTGCAAAATCTTTCATTTTGTCTTAGCTACTTTTGCTTCTCTCGTAGTTATTCCACCTCATCCCATTGTGTGAGACAAATAAGTTAACTTTGCTTCAAAAATTCACCTGTTAATAAGTTTGTGACCAAATTGAGTCTTTGTAATGGATTATTTGTTCAACTATTATACAGATCATCACAGTTTTGTTTGAACATGGTCAAATCATCAATAAATAAATCACACTTTTATTATACCTCAGTGACATTGACAGTCTTTGAAAGGTTGCATGTCATTTTTAATGCAAAACGTCATTAGTTTGATAAAATCTACCCTAGTTTATGATGGCTCATATTTTTTTGTCCATAATATTCAATGGAACTTGTCAATATCCCTTTAATAGAACAATGTTTGTAATACCATGCTTGTCCAAACCTTTCAATACTGTCCTCTAATAGCTTAGCTTAGTTTCCCTACAGTGTGGAAACAGGCCCTGCAGCCCAACAAGTCCACACCGACCCTCCAAATATAATCCACCCAAACCCATTTCTCTCTGACTAATGCACCTAACATTATGGGCAATTTAGTATGGCCAATCCACTTGACCTGCACATCTTTGGACTGTGGGAGGAAACTGGAGCACCCGGAGGAAAGCCCGCACAGACATGGGGAGAAACTCCACACAGACAGCCACCCGAGGCTGGGATCGAACCCAGGTTCCTGGTGCTGTGAGACTGCAGTGCTTACCATTGAGCCACCATGCAGCCCACCATTCAACTAAATATAACTCCGCTTTTGTTACCACATTATCTTTTCGATAATCTACACATAATTGTTGCGACCCTTTTGATTTCAGTACCATTAGAAAAGGTGAACTCCAGCCGCTGTCATTTGGTTTAATAAAATCATATTTCATTCCTAACTTACCGCTTTCTCTCACTTGAGTTAACATCTCAGAATTGAGTTTGTAGGGATGTTGCTTTATGGGTGATGAACTCCCGAAATCAACATCATGTATGCCCAAAGTAGATTTCCCTGTTCTATTTGCATACATTAATTTGTGACTCAAATAACTTTTGCAAGTCACCTCGGCAGTTTTCTGGAAGATAGAATGATATCATATTTAACATTTTCAAGACATCTGTATTATTTTCATTACTACATGACTTTTTAGAATTTTAAATTTCTGATTCACTCTCAAATCACCATGATATTTTTACTTCACTTTTTAAATATTAATTTAAGGGCTTCTGTCACCTCATATCAATATACTGGATTCAATGAAACAAGTATTAACAAAGGTATTCCTTTATCCAAAGCATAGGATATTCTGGACAATAGGCTGTAATCATGGTCTTTAATGTTTGAAGCCATCTTTATATTGTTTCTTGAAGTTATGTTTGAGAAGCTGAAAACATAAATTGTTCTATTGCCAAACTGTTCAAGCTTTGTTTTTGGCATAAATTTTTATCCTTGTTCTGAACATATTTCCTTGGCTAATTCATATGTTATAAAAGACTGAACTAACAATTATAATTATCATTGTACTTTCTTCCCAAAAGCACTGACCATAAGACCATAAGACATAGGAGCAAAGCAGGTCGTTCAACCCCTTGAGTCTGCTATGTTATGAAATGAGATCATGTCTTGAAACAGGTAAAGGTGGATAAATCCTCAGGACCTGATCAGGTGTACCCTAGAACTCTGTGAGAAGCTAGAGAAGTGATTGCTGGGCCTCTTGCTGAGATATTTGTATCATCGATAGTCACAGGTGAGGTGCCGGAAGAATGGAGGTTGGCTAACGTGGTGCCACTGTTTAAGAAGGGTGGTAAGGACAAGCCAGGGAGCTATAGACCAGTGAGCCTGACCTCGGTGGTGGGCAAGTTGTTGGAGGGAATCCTGAGGGACAGGATGTACATGTATTTGGAAAGGCAAGGACTGATTCAGGATAGTCAACATGGCTTTGTGCGTGGGAAATCATGTCTCACAAACTTGATTGAGTTTTTTGAGGAAGTAACAAAGAGGATTGATGAGGGCAGAGTGGTAGATGTGATCTATATGGACATCAGTAAGGCATTCGACAAGGTTCCACATGCGAGACTGATTAGCAAGGTTAGATCTCATGGAATACAGGGAGAACTAGCCATTTGGATACAGAACTGGCTCAAAGGTAGAAGACAGAGGGGGTGGTGGAGGGTTGTTTTTCAGACTGGAGGCCTGTGAAACAGGCCACAAGGATCGGTGCTGGGTCATCTACCTTTTTTCATTTACATAAATGATTTGGATGCGACCATAAGTACAGTTAGTAAGTTTGTAGATGACACCAAAATTAGAGGTATAGTGGACAGCGAAGAGGGTTACCTCAGATTACAGCAGGATCTGGACCAGATGGCCAATGGGCTGAGAAGAGGCAGATGGAGTTTAATTCAGCTAAATTTGAGGTGCTGCATTTTGGGAAAGCAAATCTTAGCAGGACTTATACACTTAATGGTAAGGTCCTAGAGAGTGTTGCTGAACAAAGAGACCTTGGAGTGCAGGTTCAAAGCTCCTTGAAAGTGGAGTCACAGGTAGATAGGATAGTGAAGAAAGTGTTTGGTATGCTTTCCTTTATTTGTCAGAGTGTTGAGTGCAGGAGTTGGGAGGTCATGTTGCGGCTGTACAAAACGTTGGTTAGGCATCGTTTGGAATATTGCGTGCAATTATGGTCTCTCTCCTATTTGAAGGGTATTGTGAAACTTGAAAGGGTTCAGAAGAGATTTACAAGGTTGTTGCCAGGTTTGGAGGATTTGAGCTATAGGGAGAGGCTGGACAGGCTGGGGCTGTTTTCCCTGGAGCATCGGAGGCTGAAGGGTGACCTTATAGAGGTTTACAAAATTGTTAGGGGCATGGATAGGGCAAATAGGCAAAGTCTTTTCCCTGGTGTCGGAGAGTCCAGAACTAGAGGGCATAGGTTTATGGTGAGAGGTCAAAGATATAAAAGAGACATAAGGGGCAACTTTTTCGCACAGAGGGTGGTACATGTATGAAATGAGCTGCCAGAGGAAGTGTTGGAGACTAGTACAATTGCAACATTTAAGAGGCATTTGGATGAGTATATGAATAGGAAGGGTTTGGAGGGATATGGGCCGGGTGCTGGGAGTTGGGACTCGATTGGGTTGGGATTTCTGGTCGGCATGGACTGGTTGGACCGAAGGGTCAGTTTCCGTGCTGTACATCTCTATGACTCTATGACTCCTTAACTCTACTTTCCTGATTTTTGCCTTCATATTTGATTATCTTACTGATTAAACATCGACCTATTTCCGGATTGAATTTACTTAATAACTCAACATTCAAGATCATTGACCGGACAACTCGAGGCTGTGAGGTTGGATATGGTTGAACAATTGATTGGACAATGATTAATGAGTGGACATCAACTCGAAAGATGACATATAATGTGGGAAAATGTGAACCTACTCACTTGGCCAGGAAGAATAAAAAACAATATATTTTTTAAGTAGACAAAGACAGGTGAACCTTTATTATACTCTCTCTATGGCAATAACATCTGAGATAAGGATACCAAGGCTGTGCACAATACTCTAGACATAGTCTCACCAAACACCGATACAATGAAGCAAGACTGTACTCACAATGAAGGCTAACATTTCATTACCTTTTCTAATAGCTTACTGTGTCTGCATGGTGGCCTTCAGTGACCTATCCACAAGAACACTTTGTACATCTCGAGATTCGAAACTCTTACCATCTGAGATATACTCTGCACGTATGTTTCTCTTGCCAAAGTGGATAACCTCACATTTTGCCTCATTTATTCCATCTACCAGGTTCTTGCCCACTCACTAAGACAAATTGAACTTCCTCACAAAATACATTTCAACTTATTTGTATCATATACAACTTTGGAAATATTTCATTTGGTCCCACCTCCAAATGATTGATATATAGAGACAGTACAAAGGTGAGTTTGTCTTATGGACTGAAACATGTGTCAATTTATCTGCCCTTAGCAAGGTAGAGTGGCATGGGGTTAACATGACTTCATAATAAACCAGAGACAAAATGGGGTGCTTCCTCCTATTTCTTTAAAAGCCCAAAAGTGAGAGGTTATCCAATCGACATGGACAGAATACAAATAGAGTAACACAGAGAGACAGTGATCAATAAGATCAGAAGCTAGTATTGTCTTCAGTTACTAGCAGGGAACCTCACTCATGTAGGGTCCACATGGTATATGGCTTTTGCATCATTTCTGGGCACACCTGAATTTCTGAAATACAAACATTGTTAGCGAGCTGTTTGTACGCATCAGGGGAGTCCTAAGCTAACATAAATGTGATGGTAGAGACACAAAGGCTGAAACATTTTATTTAGTAAAGAAAATTGATCCCTCTGAAAATTCATAAAAGTCAGAAATCTTTGTTTTATCATGATGCAGGAGGGGAGACTTAATTGTCTACATCTAATGATGACTGAAGAAAAATCAGTGGGACGGAGCAGCCCCAGCAGCATGAACAATGCAGCAGACACAGATTCACCATCTCTTGCAGTGCATGTGACAGCTGCAATATGCCATTTTTAAACTGCATTTATATTTCTGAGTGCAGCTCACCGACAATGCAAGTCTCATCCTTGGGATTTGCAAGGTATTGACAACCAGGAAAGTTTGCAAAGTTTGTTGTCTAGTCTGTCTGTTGATCTGCATTCATTGCCAGCTTAAATCCATCATATTTCTTCTTAATGATCCTTTTGAAAAATTGCTCTTGGAAATGACATAGAAGTTACAAACTCCCAAAAACAAATCGTTTCCTGAGTGTTATTTTCTCTAATTTGGCTTTTGTATGCAGTATCATGAGGGTAACTGGGAAAATGTATTCCTTTACACTAACAAAGGTTTGCTATCCTGTGGGTAAAACAAAATATTTGGACAGAATCCTTTTTATTCCCATGTGAGCTCCACGCTAAAAGCAGCTTTTACTTAAGTAATTTGATAGTGGACAATATGAATCTAGATTTGGAGCCCACCCAAAATTAGTCCCAATAAAATTATCATTATAAAATCATTTCACTACAAATGGAAATTTTATTAAGTGTTCTTCACAGATTTCCCCTCTTTGCTCCTCTTGCTATCCTGAAGGTGTTGACAAATGCTGGTATGCAGGGATAGCATTCCAGAGGAGGTGACCATTACAAATGGCATGGTACTATTTAAAGAAATAAAGGCAGTTCTCTCAGGATCTTGCACAACATTCCTCCATTCGCCAACACCAAAGACAAATTGTCTGGTTGATCAGCTCTTTGCTGTTTGAGGAATCTTGAAATGTGCGTAATGCTCTGCTCACCTTTTTTGACAATAGCGCTACAACTTCAAAGTAATTCATTATGTGTGAAGCATCTCATCATGAGGCATCATATATTGTTGTGATCTTTCATTGAGCCCCAGTATCTAAATTAATTAATCTTTTCTTGCAAGATACCAGCAGAGAGTGCCAGTTCAACTTAAGACCTCATGGTTTTATGTTTTATTCCATACTTGTCTACTCTGGGATTTTCCCATTAATGCTGTCATCTTGCTGCAATTTTCCTGTAACATCCACTCATGTTAATGTAGGAGACAATGTGGATAGAAAGTGCAGTAACAGAGAACCCTTTTGACAATACAAATATATTTTCAAAAGAAGCCACTGAAGGTCAGCAGAAACGCTGGTAGATTTGTCCATTCCTTTGGCCAAGTCATCAATTGTTTCACACAAGGCTGCCACTATCAGTCAAATAGCTCAGCACAGGTCAATGATCAAGCCAATCGATATAGATCAGTACCACATTAGACAGTGCATTTGGCTTACCAAGCCATCATAGGGATCTAATATATATGTATATATACATAAAAATGTTATATGCATCAGGAAGGTATCAGGAGACATTTAATGACTAAAGTTACATGGTGTACTTGATATGCACTTCTTTATTTCTCTCTGGTGCCTTTAGTATAAATTTAACTTTGACTGATTAAAGCAAGTTTTTGTTCGTTATAAATTGTAGAGCCTTGAAATTCAGCTGTTATTTTAGCAGAACTGCTTAACCTCTTGATTTGAAATTCTTTTGTAGACTATTTTGGGAGATTAACACATCTATTTTTAAATCCTGTTTCGAATTTGTGTGTTTGTTCATTCATATGTTTTGAATGCTATTTTAATTGTGCTTCTATTAAAATAGGGATCAAAGCAGTTTCTGATCAACACGTTAAGTACTGATATTTAAAGAATCTAAGTTCAAGGTTTATTTGAGTTTATATGTTAGGTTTTATTACTCAGTCATGGAACATGGACATCGCTGTCTAGGCCAACATTTATTGCCCATCTAATTTCTTTTCAGAAGGAGATGGAGAGCATCTTCTTGAACCACTGCAGTCATTACTGTTACGGAGGGAGTTCCAAGATTTTGACCAAGTGACAATGTAGGATTGGTGATATAATTCCAAGTCTGGATGGATTGGAATGTGGAGGGGAATCTTGGTGCAACATGGCCACTTTCATTGCTTGACTGGAGTGTAAAATGTTCTGGCCAGTGTTCGGTCCATGAGACTGAATTTACAAAGTCAGTATGGGTAGTAATCAAAGCAGTTCATTCCCCATTTCGAATCTGTTGGTGCAGTTCATGACCGTAGGACATGCAATACCATCATTAGGTATCCTTTCCAAACATGAGATCAATAGCCTGACAAGAACATTCATTAAGAGCAGCCCATCAAAGGAGTGCAGGAATAGGGCTAGCCAAATAAATTGGTTCTAATCATTCCATGTAAACAAGAAACGACTGTGGTGAATGGACACAAATCATCTCAGTCCCAGAACATTGCTGCAGGAGTTCCTAAATCTGAGGTCTGAAAAAGAGTCATACTGGAGTCTAAACATTAACTCTGTTTCTTTTTCTATAGATGCTGCCAGACCTGCTGAGGTTCTCCAGCATTTCCTTGTGTTTGTTTCAGAACAAAGTGGCTTGCTTCATTGGCACCCTATCCATTACCTGTGTTTCTATTTGTTCTGTGGGCACTGAGAGCTAGGCCTGCATTTATTGGTCATTCCTTATAGCTCTGGAGAAAGTGAGCTGCCTCCTTTAACCATTGCAATGCTTGGACTACAGGGACATCCACAATGTCGTTGGGTGGAGAGTTCCAGTATTTTGACCATCAACAATGAAGGAATTTTCCATATCAGGATGGATTGTGACTTGGCAGGGAGCTTGCAAGTGATGGTATTCCCATGCATCCACTGCCTTATCCTTCTAGGTAGTAGTAGACACATGTTTGGAAAATACTGTCAGAGAAGTCTTAGCGGACTATTGCAGTGCATCTTGTTGACACTATGATAGGGTAATGAAGGGAGTGAATGTTCAAGATGGTAGGTGAGCTGCCAATCTTGTAGGCATTCACTCTCTCAACCATAATGGCAGCACTGTGTATAATCTACAAAAGCACTACAACAACTGATTTAATATTATGGAACACCATTCCGAAAAGCACTGCAGATGAATACACTACATGGAATACACCCCCCATTTGAGTGTCAATTAGGAATGGGCAACAAATCTAACCTAGACAAAAATGCACAAATCCCATGAGCATTTTTTTTTTAAAAAAGCTCCTCTATTCCAGCATTCAATAGAATATCGTTGAACCCTCATCTGAACTTTATCTGTCCACCTTGGTCTATAATCCATAACAATTGAATGTAGCTCCTTGTCAAGGAACCAGCTAGTCTTTACTCCCTAGTCAAGGAAGCCTAAATTAACCTCACTTAGATTGACAGCTATGTTTACATCTGTCATTTCAATCTCCCATCATGGTACACACAAACAGCTTATTTGGAAACAGATAATTAAGGCTGTAACTCTTTTCATTACTGAAAGACAAGCCCAGTAAAGCTATTGAAAATTTTCTTCTGATTAATGTAAGTTTGAACAAATACTTTGCAAATGAAGCAACTAGACCATTGATTTTAGATTCAGGGGTGGAAATGTAATAAAGACTAGATACTTGTCTTCTGAGTTAATAGGCAATTCTTCTACAAATGACCTTCATGAGAGGCTTGTACCATCATACAGGAATTCGGCACAAATAATCTATCACAGCTGTCAATGACAATGGGCCCAATGTAAATCGGAAAGTGAGTGACCTCCTGTATATGGATGTGAAGATGCTGAGGAATGCAGCGAAGAATATTGATGTTGCAACATCCAAATTATGCAAATTGGACTCCAAAGTGGGCATCCTGCTCTGTTTGGGATTTGGAAGAGATTCTCTTCAGTTCATATGATTTGTTTAAAGATTCTCCTGCCAGGGTGGAACCTGTCAATCAATAATCGATAACAATTTTTCAGGCACAGAAGGTTTGAAAATATCGATGTCATGCTGGGAGCTTTTCATATTAGACCACTACTGCAACAATAGCTTAAGGCCAGCAAAAGTGACTGATTGACCAAATCAAAGACCAGGACATTTAAACCATACATAAAGCAGTGGATGATGTGCAGTTGGAGGAAAAAGACATTTTAATCTCTGTGGCAAGCAAACTGGAACTTTTTCTGGCAATTCAGACTGACCCCCATGTGATTGTATTTCTCTCTTCTGAACTCAACATTATAAGGAAGAAGCTTTTGAGCATTTCCTGAAAGGGATTGTATTTGTTTATGCAACTGCAGCCCTAAAGTTGAATAAAGTTAGTGTTATGGACAAGAACAAATTCTACGAAATCTCCACGGTGGATGTAGGACTCAATGTCAAAAAACTTATCATGTCTGAGAAGGATGGGAAAGAGCTTCACAACAATTCAAAAGGATCAAATGTAATCATAGCCAAACAATTTTTGGGAAGAAAATCTCTGATACACCTGTCAACTTGCATGAACTGACTGTATCTCAATCGGTAAATTAGAACTATTATTATTCCAATTCTAATAGCCAATTTGAAGGTATTCAGTCATTTTGATGTTGGTTATTTCACCCAGTCCATTAGAATACCTAATGATTTCAAAGAAGTCATTAGCATTTGGACTTGTCAGAACACATGTTTATTCACTTAGGTGTGCTACCCAGATGCAAGTGAGGCTTGACATTTTTCTATCCCCCATGAATGAGTTAGCTTCAGGCCCACATTTTCTATCAATGGCAAGAAATCTTTTGTTTGGTTAAGTTTCCATGGTTTGATTTGCATTAGTCCTTTCCTTTGATGATTGATTTCAGTGATTAAGCAAACTGAGGCACTCTTCCAACACAGGTTTTAAATACTGATGCTTGTACAAACATTCCTCACTTTGTCTCACCAATAGCATTATGCTTTCCAATCATCTCAACCCTTATTGCACCTTCTCAGTACAACTGTATTTTACATATGCAAGCTTCACGTAGATTTGGAATACATTATAGAGTAACGATGATGTATTCATGGTGATGGAATTCTTATGGGTGGATTTACCAGTCATCATTTCTCAAGTTTTCTGAAAAATTAGTGTTTTATTTAATCACTCTCTTTGACTCTTCTAATTAAACATTAATGATATTTCTTCCATGGTTTCCCGGTAAACCAGCATTTCATTCTTTTGCCCCTGGTTTCCATACTTTCACCAACATGGTAAACTAATCAATTATCCTTGTAGCTATTTTCCTAATCAATCTGTTCAGAGATGTTATTATGCACCACTGGAGCAGATGGGACTTGAACCCAGCCCTCTTGGTCCAGAGGTAGGGACACTGCCACTGTACCTTAACAGCCATCTGTCAACCATACTTGTATTTCCATATTTGTACGAAGGATAATCTTTACTGCTGGTTCACAAATACATTCCGGCAAACCACCAGCATCACATAACCAATCAATCCTAAATTGAGTGTAAATAATATGGGAGGGTAATAGGGGTGGTGGGGGGTCTTGTGGCACAGTGATAGTATCCTTACTTCTGAGCCAGGAGGTTTGTGTTCAAGTCAAATGCTACACTGTCAGGGAAAGTAACAATCTGAAGATTACACTTAGAGGGAGGGTGATTCAAACAAGTTGCCACCTGCTACTTCCCGTCCCCTGCCCTGACCCCTACAATGGAATGTATCATGTTTACTGCACCGTATGTAGAGGTTACATTCTGACAGCCAAGGTTAAACAACTCGTGCTGAAAGACCACTGCAGACATCAGAAGCTCTCTGTTAAATAGAACATAGAACAGTATAGCACAGTACAGGCCCTTCAGCACTCGATGTTGTGGTGACCTATTATACTACTCTAAGATCAAAGTAACCTACATATCCTTCACTTTGCTTTTATCCATGTGCCTATCGCTTAAATGTCCCTAATGTATCTGACTCTACTACCACTGCTGACAGTGCATTCCACGCACCCACCACTCTCTGTGTAAAGAACTTACCTCTGACATTTCCCCTAAACCTTCCTCCAATTACCTTAGAATGATGCCTCCTCATGACAGCCATTTCAACCCTTGGAAAAAGTCTCTGGCTATCCACTCTATCTATGCCTCTGATCATCTTGTACACCTCTATCAAGTCACCTCTCATCCTTCTTCGCTCCTATGAGAAAATTCCTACCTCCCTCATCCTCTCTTCATAAGATATCCTCTCCAGCCCAGGCAGCATCCTGGTAAATCCCCTTTGTACTCTCTCTAAGGCTTCGACATATTTCTTATAATGAGGCAACCAGAACTGAGCACAATATTCCAAGGGTGGTCTAACCAAGACATTATAGATCTGCAGCATAACCTCATGGCTCTTAAACTCAATCCCCCTACCAATGAAAGTTAACACACCATATGCTTTCTTAACAGCCTCATCAACTTGGGTGGCAACTTTGAAGGATCTATGAACATGGATCCCAAGATCCCACTGTTCTTCCACATTGCCAAGAACCCTGCCTTTAACCCTGTAATCTGCATTCAAATTCGCCCTTCACACTTTTCCAGGTTGAACTCCATCTGCCACTTCTCAGCCCAGCTCTGCATCCTGTCAATGTCCAGTTGCAATCTACAACAGCCCTCCACACTATCCACAACTCCACTAACCTTCATGTCATCGGCAAACTTACTAACCCATCCTTCCACTTCCTCATCCAAGTCATTTATAAAAATCACAAAGAGCAAAGGTCCCAGACAGCTCCCAGTGGAACACCGCTGGTCACCAAGCTCCAGGCTGAATACTTTCCATCTACTAGCACCCTCTGTCTTCTATGGATCAGCCAATTCTGTATCCAGAAAGCCAAATTTACCTGTATCCCATGCCTCCTTAGTTTGTGAATGAGCCCACCTTGGGGAACTTTATCAAATGCCTTGCTAAAATCCATATACACCACATCCACTACTCTACCTTCATCAATGTGCTTTGTCATATCCTCAAAGAATTCAATAAGGTTTGTGAAACATGACCTGCCCCTCACAAAGCCATACTGACTATCTCTAATCAAACTATGCTTTTCCAAATAATCATAAATTCTGTCTCTTAGAATCCTCTCAAATAATTTGCCCAGAACCGACATAAGACTGACTTGTCTGTAATTCCCAGGGTTATCCCTATTCCCTTTCTTGAACAAGGGAATAACATTTGTCACCTTCAATCATCTGGTCCTCCTTCAGTGGTCAGTGGGTACCAAAGATCATCACCAAAGATGCAACAATCTCTTCTCTCACTTCCTGTAGTAACCATTGGTACATCCTATCTGGCCCAGATCACTTATCTATCCTCATGTGTTTCAAAATTTCCAGCACATCCTCCTTCTTACCATCAACCTGTTTGAGCATATCAGCCTGTTTCATGCTGTCCTCACAAACAACAAGGTCCCTCTCAGTTATAAATACTGAAGCAAAGTATCCATTAAGGACCTCCCCTACCTCCTCTGACTTCAAACACAAGTTCCCTCCACTATCCCTGATCAGACCTATCCTGACTCTGGTCATCTTCTTGTTCCTCCCATAAGTGTAAAACACCTTGAAGTTTTCCTTAATCGTACCCACCAAGGCTTATTCATGCCCCCAAATGGCTCTCCTAAGTCCATTCTTCTGTTCCTTCCTGGCTACCTTGTAACCCTCTCAAGCCCTGTCTGATCCTTACTTCCTCAACCCTAAGTAAGCTTCTGTTATGTTGTGTTCTTTTGTGAGTATCTCTTTTAGACTTGGGCAGCCACAAAATCACATATTGGTTTGAGCTCCTCTTCTCCCATGCTCTTTTTATAAACCTGCTATTGTCCAGCACTTTAGGCTGCGATTCTTCAATTGAAAAAAGGCTGCTCAGAAGCAGAATGTTAGCACTTCCATAAGTATTCTGTAGTATCTCCACTAAATATTATTGTTGTAATTTAGCAAATGTCTTTCCTGAAAGGGTTTTAAATTACTTACAATTACTTTCAAAAATAATAGCTTCTACGCATTGAATTGGAATGCCTTTCCATGTGGTTTTGTAATTTTGATATTTGATATACTCAGTATACAATTACATTTTGAATCATATTGAATTAATATTGAGATCTGCACCAGAGTTATCCCTTCCAAAAGTCTGAGACCTTTGTTCTCAAACCTACATATGGCTTTGGTTACCATGATTTATTCACTTGCTGGACAGAGTTGGCAGATTTCCTTCATGTGATTGATGGCTGCATTGTGTCAGACTTTGTCAGAGAATTGGAAGCACCTGTCTGAAAGTCGCTGAAGTAGTGACTGTTTTTTGGGCGATAGAAAAGCGAAGATCTTTATGGTCAAGTATTTTAACCGCATTAAAGAAAGAGCAAACCCAAAGTCTTTTCACTTGCAATTCCTGTGCTTGTTGAATTTCATTTGTTTATTTAAGACAGGCAAGATCTCACCCCTGTTGGTAAAATCTCTGCTTGTTTCATTGCCAATAGATTCGATGCTGAGAGAAAAAAGTGCTTGACAATATTGTCAATCCACAGAACATACCTCAAGTGTCCACGGCACAGAAACTCATGGGTTGATTGTCAGATCACAATTTAATTCTGGATCAGTGGTGCTGGAAGAGCACAGCAATTCAGGCAGCATCCAAAAAGCTTTGAAATCGACATTTCGGGCAAAAGCCCTTCATCAGGAAACATTTAAGTCAGTTGTAAATAATTCAGTATTAATTAATGTAAATTTCACCAAAATGGCAATGTGCAAGTAGCATTCAAATCGCCAGTGTTAGTTTATATGCATAACTATCTATACCAACAGCTGCAGGTTTGAATAATGCAGTAGGCATCCTGGTGCCAAAAATATGAAATTGTTTGTAAAGCAATTTTGTACCAGTTATATCAGCACCTTCCAGTGCACTTCAGAACTAATTTCTTTTTTGAATTGGAGTCACTATAGTTGTGGAATGGAAATTTAATGAGATGCAGCTTCTTAAAGAGACATGCATACTCATAGTCTTTGGAATAGCAGATAAAGTTGGATGGTGGTGAGAAAGGCACTACCTGTGAGATCCTTCATGTATACACGGATGCTGCCATCGAAGTGGCTGAGGGGGGCGAATACAGAATCTCACACATCTCCTGCTGGAACGTGCCTTTGCAAAGGAAGGCTGGAGAGAGGCGCAGTGATTTTTGTCAAGGTTTGTCCTGAGCAGTTCCATGATGCAGGACTCTGTGCTCTACGGTCTGTTATCCGGGACGCACACCAAGACAAACATTGTCTGCGCTCGGAGGACCATCAACTTGGTGAAAGATACTCTTTGGTCTGCCCAAAACCTGTTGGTCTTCTAATGTAAAGTGTTGCAGATTGGGACATCCAAGGTCCAGGACTATGTGCTGAGGGACGCAGTAAAGTCTCGGGCAGCTGCCACCAAGGTGCAGTGGGAAAAAGACCATTGGCTGAATTCTTCCTGCTGACTGTAACTGTGGGGCCACTCAGTCATCGGACATCCAACCCCTACTCCCCCCCAACCCCCATCCCATGCCTTAAATATATGTAAATGTAGGCATGTACAAGGGAGAAATGTGTTTGTTTTGTTTGTTGGAAAGATTCAAACTCCAATGTTTGGTTGTTGCTTCACATGCTACTGTACAGAACCAAACTGCTTTAGTGACTATGTATGTATATAAAATTATTTTTATAAATAAAGTATATTTT
The DNA here is from genome assembly GCF_037043375.1 of Chiloscyllium plagiosum. Classification (NCBI taxonomy): domain Eukaryota; kingdom Metazoa; phylum Chordata; class Chondrichthyes; order Orectolobiformes; family Hemiscylliidae; genus Chiloscyllium; species Chiloscyllium plagiosum. The sequence continues at coordinate 99,041,750 of NW_028270143.1, read as the reverse complement.
TGAAATGAAGAAAAGATAAAATCTGTCAACCTTTGCCAAAGTTGAAGGAAGATCGGGTTAAATAGAAGCATATTGAAGTGAAGGAAGAGGGCATAGGGTCGGTGTGGTTACAATGGGCTGAATGGTCTGCTTCCACACAGTAAGGATTGTATGATTCTAGGAGGGCAACCTTTGCAGAGTATTGAGGGGCAGTCCAATTGATTAAACTGACCTTGTATCTCTTTTACTGAAAGCCTGAGCTTATTCTAAACTCTGCTGTCTGCAGTCTGAGTGGTATCAAATCACATTCAGCCCTCACCACCATCCTTCACTGATCCTGGGCCCTAATACCAGAAAGTTAGATTTTTCATTCTTAGATCTAAACAGCTTCATGATCTCACAACTCCATCATCTCTGCATTCCCCCGCCCCTGGCCTTCGCACCCCCCACCAGGCTCTCCTGCTTTGTTCCTTTGACTAAATTTTTCTGTCTGCCCCCTGCTTTAGGTTCAATGTTCATAAGTGTACTTTCAGTTGGCTGACTATTTTGGATTGTTTTTATTTCGGATTGACTGTGTCTAATGACACTAGCAAAAGGTCTTCATCGCACATACACGACATTCTGCGCTCACGCCCTTTGTAAAAGGCTCTGCCAGTTAAAAACAACATTGTGTTGCTATGAATGCCGTGTGTTAAAATTAACTTCTTTGACTGACTTTTTTTGTGACCTTGGTTGGCTCCATCTGAAAAGGAGATCTGCCCACTCTCTGAGTCTCTCGCCATTATTATTCATTTAGGGTCAGGAAGCAGGGGAAAGAATGTAATTATTCTGACTAAAACCGGACATTGTAGTCAGGCTATTAAAAAAGGAGACAGAGGAACTCGCTATTTGGAAACAAGACTACGCAGCCAGTCAGGTCTCAATTTTTTGAAACAGAAAACAATAAGTGGGGGGAAACATACCTAACCTGCCCTCATCCTGATGCCCACCTGTGTGTGTGGCTGCATCAAGCTATGGTTGTATGCAAACATCAAGTGTCACTGAGGTTCTACCTGTCCCTGGTGTTGTGATGGTGGGACTGGCCTCATCAACAGGGAATGCTCGAAGTTAGTTGGGCTATTCCATGTCGCCTGTCTTTCATGAAGAAATTTGCAAAGAAGAACATCTTTGTGGTAATCAGGTAGCCTGTGGGAAAAGGAGAAGGTGGATCATAGAATCCTATAATGCGGAAGCCATTCAACCCATCGAGTCCACACTGACCCCCTGGAGAGCATCCCATTAGACCCTGCATTTCCCATGACTAATCTACATAGCCTGGACATTATTGGCAATTCAGCATGGTCAATCCATCTAACCTGCATATTTTGGACTGTGGGAAGAAACCGGAGCTCCCGGAAGAAACACACGCAGACACGGGCAAGAATGTGCAAACTCCATACAGATTGTCCTTCGAGAGTGGAATTGAACCTGGGTCCTTGCTGCTGTGAGGCAGCAGTGTCAACCAATGAGCCACCTTATCTCCCCGTTCTGTCAGGTCGTTTCCTGAGCAGACTGTCATTTCGCAGAATGCCCCATTGCCAGAACTTTCCAAAAAGCACCAAGACATCACTTGGCTGGTGGTCACTTGAATCGGGAATCATACCTGGATCCCTAGCACTGTGAGGCAGCGGTGCTAGCCACTTAGCCACCGTGCCACCCAAAAAGATTGACATGGGATAGTAGTAGTGCAAGTTGCATGGGAGAGCAAAGTGGATTTGAGGAATGTTGATCAGCCATAATCCTATTGAACGGTGGAACAGGCTTGAGGGACCAAATAGCCTACTCTTGTTGTATTTCTTATGGTCTTTTGGACAGAGATGAAAAGGAATTTCTTCTCTCAGATAGGGCTTATGCCCGAAACGTTGATTCTCCTGTTCCCTGGATGCTGCCTGACCTGCTGCGCTTTTCCAGCAACACATTTTCAGCTCTCTCAGATAGTAGTCAATCTCTGAGATTCTTTACCACAGACAGCTGCCTGGGCTGGATCATTATATATATACAAGGCTGAGAAAGACAGATTTGTAATTAGATGGAGAATTAGAGTTAGGGGGAAAAAGCAGGAAAGTGGAGTTGAGGATGATCAAACTCACCCTGATCTTAGAGAATGGACTTCTGGATTCATTCACAGGAAGTGAGTGTTGCTGGTTTGACGAGCATCAATTGGCATGCTTACTGTGTCCTTGTGGTGGTGCTGATGAGCTGTTGCACCCATAGGTAGACCCACAAGGTTTTGACCCAATGAAAGAAGGTGATATATTTCCAAGTGAGGATGGTGAGGGGTTTGTAGAAGAACTTGCAGGTGGTAATATTCCCAAGTATCTGCTGCCCATGTCCTTCTAGATGGGTAGTGGTCATAGGTTTGGAAAGTGCTGTTTGAGGAGGCTTGTTAAATTTCTGAAGTATATCATGTGGACGGTACACATCGCTGCTATGACACATCAGTGGTGGCTGGAGTGCATGTTTGTGGATTGGTGTAAATCAAGCTGGTTGTTATGTCTTAGATGGTATAAAGCTTCCAGAGTGCTGTTGGAGTTGCACTCATCTAGGTAAATGAAATATTCTATTAAACTCCTGACTTGTGCCTTGTAGATGGTGGAGTGGGATGAGATATCAGCTTTACCAGGATGTTGCCTGGCCTGGAGGGAACATTGGGGAGACAGGCCGCCTACTTGCGGAACGTTTCAGGGAACATCTCTGGGACACCCGCACCAACCAACCCAACCGCCCATGGCTGAACACTTTAACTCCCCCTCCCACTCCGCCAAGGACATGCAGGTCCTTGGCCTCCTCCATCGCCAGACCTTGGCCACACGACACCTGGAGGAAGAGCGCCTCATCTTCCGCCTAGGAACCCTCCAACCACACGGGATGAATGTAGATTTCTCCAGCTTCCTCATTTCCCCTCCCCCCACCTTATCTCAGTCCCAACCCTCGGATTCAGCACCACCCTCTTGACTTGCAATCTTCTTCCCGACCTCTCCGTCCCCACCCCCTCTCCGGCCTATCACCCTCATCATCACCTCCTTCCACCCATCGGATCCCCAGCACCCCTCCCCCAAATTCCCTCCCCCCAACCTTTTATCTCAGACCGCTTGGCACACCAGCCTCATTTCTGAGGAAGGGCTTATGCCCGAAATGTCGATTCTCCTGCTCCGCAGATGCTGCCTGGCCTGCTGTGTTTTTCCAGCACCACATTTTTCAACTCTGGTCTGGAGGGAAGGTCTAATGAGGAAAGGGTGAGAGATTTGGGTCTGTTCTCATTGGAAAGAAGGCTAAGGAGGGATTTGATAGAGACATACAAGATGATCAAAGGATTAGATAGGGTAGATAGTGAATGTTTTTTTTCCTAGGATGATGGCGTCAGCATGTACGAGGGGGCATAGCTGCAAATTGAGGGATGATAGATTTAAGACAGATGTCAGAGGCAGGTTCTTTACTCAGAGTGTGATAAGGGCATGGAATACCCTGCCTGCCAATGTAGTTAACTCTGCCACATTGGGGAGACTTAAACAATCCTTGGATAAGCACATGGATAATGATGGGATAGTGTAGGAGGATGGGATTAGATTAGTTCGTACGTCAGCGCAACATCCGGGGTCAAAGGGCGCTGTATTGTTCTATGTTATATTAAATCATTGTTTCTTCATTTTTCTCAGTTTTACCTAAGAGTTTGTACCTGGGCATCTTTGTACCTAAGATGGCGCTGGAAATGATGCTGTTTTACACTTTTCATTGAACTCATGTATCTCTAGACATGTGACTGTAAACTTTATTTGAATTCTAAATTGCTGCAGCATTCCTTGTCTCTGATCTGCTCTTCTTGCCGTTGTATTTATATGGCTAGTCTAGTTGAATGCCTAGTCAATGGTAACCCCAAGATGTTGATGGTGGGGTATTTGGTGATGGTAATGTCATTGAATGTCAATGGATAACATTCAGATTGTCTCTTGTTGGAGATGGTCATTGCCATTATCATCAATTATTGTAAATGCTGTTTAGAGAAAGTACTATGCCATCTTCGTCCATTCTGGTCTGCATATGACAAAGCACTATGCTTTACTTTTAATTGGCTGGTGCGTAGCCAAGCAGGCATTCAGTTTGAGCAATTAGGGATAGGCAACAAACGCTGACCATGCCAAAATGCACACATCCCATGGAAGTATAAAGGGACAAAAAGAACATTGCTAGAGACCATAAGAAATAAGTCATTTAAACCTGACCCGCCATTTTATAACATCATGTCTGATCTGGCCTCAACTCTTTTGCTTGTGCCAGCTCCTCCTATTCTCAACTCAATATTTCAAAAATGTATCCATCTCCTCTTCAAATGGTTTCAGTGGTCTTGTCTCCACAACACTCTGGGATACAGAATTCCAGATACTTGCTACATTGACAGGAGAAATGCCTTCGCACCTGTTTTAAATGTTCCAAAACTATGTTCCCTAGAGATTTCCCCACAAATGGAAACATTTTCTCAACATCGACCCTGTGAATTCCCTTCAGAATTTAGTATGTTTCATTAAGATCACAACTTAATTGTCTAAATTCTAATGAATAAAGGCCTAACGTGTTTAGCCATTCTTGACAACTCGGCCTGTTCATCCCAGAAATCAGCCTGGTAAAACTCTTTTGAACTGTTTCCAACACCTGTACATGCCTCCTTAAGTATGGGAACCAAATTGTGTATAGCATTCCAGATACAGTCATAGAGTCATAGAGATGTACAGCATGGAAACAGACCCTTTGGTCCAACTCGTCTATGTCGAACAGATATCCCAGTCCAATCAGTCCCACCGGCCAGCACCCGGCCCATATCCCTCCAAACCCTTCCTATTCATATACCCATCCAGATGCCTCTTAAATGTTGCAATTGTACCAATTTCCACCACTTTCTCTGGCAGCTCATTCCATACACGTACCGCCCTCTGTGTGAAGAAGTTGCCCCTTAGGTTTCTTTTATATCTTTCCCCTCTCACCCTAAACCCATGCCCTCTAGTTCTGGACTCCCCGACTGCAGAGAAAATACTTTATCTATTTATCCCATCTATGCTCATGATTTTGTAAACCTCGATAAGGTCACCCCTCAGCCTCCGACACTCCAGGGAAACCACCAGGGAAAATATGGCCATATCAATGCGCTGTTGGTTGTAACAAAACTTCCCTATTTTTAAAACTTCTATCCCCTATTTAAAAAGGCCAAAATTCCATTTGCCTTCCCAATTACTTGCTGCATTAGCATGCTAACTTTGTTGTGTTTTATGCATAAGAACAGCCAAATTCCTCTGTGCTGCCAAGTATTTTGGAGTCTCTCTCCGTTTAAAATAATAATTGGCCTTTTAATTCTTCCTTACAAAGAGCATGATCTCACCTCAAGCAGTTTAATTGAATTCTCATAAAGTAACAGGCCTTAAGGGACTGTGTCTAAGAAGTTATTGTTAGGTTAGTTATTTATAAGTTTGGAAAAAGAGTCACATCAAACTCAAAACGTTAGTTATGTTTCTCTTACCACAGATGCTGTCGGACATGTTGAGTTTCTCCAGCATTCTATGTTTGTTTCAGATATCAAGCATCTGTAGTTTACTTTTAAATCAGGCTATTTAAAGGGTCCTACAGCAGATCTTATTTCATAATGGATACCAACTCTAAGCATTGTTCTGTTCGCTCTGCAAATCACAACCTGCTGGGTGTTTCCATCAGTTTCCAGGTTGTTTTCAGAATTCCAGCACTTTTAGTTTAAATAGGCACTGCATGTTTTGGGATAACATACCACTTGCAGAATTTATGTTCATTCGGGATTTGTACGAAAAAGCAGCAACCTTACAAATTTGAGAGTAATCTCTTAGGAGTTTTTCATGTAGGTGCCTTTTTAAAATAATGACCACCAAAAACAAAATCATTTACATTGTAGACTGCTAAGCATCATGTCTGAAAATAAATTCTGTGTTTCCTTTTCAAACTTTATTTTTGAATACTTAATTCTGTTTTTGTTTCCAATTTGGGCTATTATAATAAATTATTGGGTGGAAATCATCATGAATATTTTCGAAAGTAATCCCATGGTGGAGGTAAAAGGCCACAATAGGAACCACAATTAATGTAATACAGTTTATATTGTTTTGTTTGTAGCAGTCAGTCCCTCACTAATAATGGCCTGGTTGCCTCATTATTTTCCCAGCACAAAATTGGATATCTTCACTTTGGCTGTTTTAGCATATTATGTATTTGTGTTCAGCAAAGAATGGAAAGGATGTAGTCTCGGCTGAAGCAAGGTTCCAACACAATGTAGATTTCCAGGTTAAAGGAAATTATCCCAGACATGAGTAGAAAATTCTTTTCCATGTACCGTACATAGTTTTGCTGCAAGTGAATATTGTCATTGGCTTGATATTTTCAGACATAATTGAACTGATTTAGAACTGTAATGCAAACAGAAGTTTGCTTTAACTTTGTGGTGGCAGTGCTTGAAGTAATTGGCAGTTACTCTGTTACAGAGCAAGTGGAAAAAGTTCTTTGTGTTCCAAATGAAATGATGAAAATTGAACCAAATTAGAGGATGACATCAAGTTAGTCTGGGTCAACCACACACATAATGGAAGCTGAAGCCCAGATAAGCCTTACAACATGGGACCACCATTAGCTCATCGTTTCTATGAGTTAAAACCCAAAATAAATCTTATTACCCCATTGCTTTGCTATAATCTTAGCAACACTTGGAATGAACATTTGCTGCTGACTCCAATATACCTTACGTGACTCATTTGATCATAATTCTTCATCTTCCCCTCCCCACCCACCAACAACTCAATGAAATCTCATCTTAACATCCCTTTGACCAAGGGAAGAACCCCATGTATCTCAAGATTTCTCATAATTAACAGAACTTTGCATTTACACTGCAGACAGTGACCGTTGGCCTATTCTTTGCCAGTATTGGTTATTGTTAGGTAAAAGGCAAGCAAATATTCAATCAGCTAGAATAGTATTGAATGGTCTACTCCTGTTCCTAATTGTAGTTTCTTTCTATTATGCAGCATTTGGGAGCAGACAATTAGCACCTAACGCCAAGTTACACAAACAGTGGTGTCCCAATGATTCTTCATATGCTACATTTTTGCTACTGTCATTCTCCATAAACCAACTGCAAATCTCCTGCTTTCAGACATTTGTTACCACTACTCTGTAACTGGATGCAATGTCAGTATTCTTCCCCTTTGTCCTCTGCTTTGTTCTTATTATAGGATCTTACTCTATAATGCAAGGAGAAATCAGTATCATTATTCACTGAAGTTGTAATGGTAGAATGTTGGAGAAAGTGAGGACTGCAGATGCTGGAGACCAGAGTTGAAAAATGTGGTGCGGGAAAAACACAGCAGGCCAGGCAGCACCCGAGGAGCAGAAGAATCGACATTTCGGGCATAAGCCCTTCTTCAGGAATATTGGGAATGAGAACAGAAGTGGACAGAATCATAGAGTACAGATGAGGCCCTTTAGCCCATCAAGTCTGTACTCCCAAAAATACAATTCGCACGATTTCCCACACTAGGCCCATAGCCTCGAATGTTATGACACTCTAACTGTGCATTCAAGTACTTTTTAAAGGTTGTTAGGTTTCCTATCTCAACTCCCTTCCCAGGCAGCATGTTCCAGACATGCCACTAATCTCTGGATGAAAAAGATTTCCCTCAAATTCCTTCTCAAACTCCTGCCTTTGAGATTCTACACCTTTGGCGTCATTTCGTACTAACAGCTGATGTGCCACTTTTCTGGCATCTTCCCCATGTGGAGGTGGGACTTCACATTTGTAAAGTAGAAGAGCTTTGCATTTTCAACGAGGACACTTCAATCCCATGGCATCAACGTGGATTTCACCAGTTTCCTCATTTCCCCCTCCCCCACCTCACCCCAGCTCCAACCTTCCAGCTCAGCACCATCCCCATGACCTGTCCTACCTGCCTATCTTCCTTTCCACCTATTCACTCCATCCTCCTCTCTGACCTATCACCTCCATCCCCACCCCCATTCACCTATTATACTCTATGCTACTTTCTCCCCACCCACCTCTTATTTATCTCTCCACTCTGCAGACACCCTGCCTCTATTCCTGATGAAGGGCTTTTGCCCAAAATGTCAATTTTCCTGCTCTTCGGATGCTGCCTGACCTTCTGTGCTTTTCCAGCACCACTCTAATCTAGCATCTATTTTCAAAGAGGAGGCAGCCATGTGAGGCAAGTGAAAGGCCAATTGAGACCAACTGGAGTTTTCAAGTTGATCTGCAAGAAGCCGTTACATCAGGAATGGAAAAGGCACTATTGAGGTAGTATGGGCTGAGGTTAGAAACAGGAGAGGAGACGTCACACGGCTGGGAGTTTTTGTTATAGGCCTCCACAGAGTGCTAGAGTTGTGGAAGAGAGGATCAGCAAAACAATTCTGGGAAGGAGTGCAAGGAACACGATGGTCATTATGGGGGACTTTAACTTCCCCGACATTAACTGGAAATGCTATAACTCTAGTATGTCGGATGGATCAGTTTTTGTCCAATGTTTCCTGACACAGTATATTGAAGGGCTGACAAGAGGGGAGTCCAAAAGAGAAAATGCTGGAAAATCTCAGCAGGTCTGGCAGCATCTGTAAGGAGAGAAAAGAGCTGACATTGAGACTAATTGACCATTTGTCAGCTTTGACAAAGGGTCAGTTAGACTCGAAACATCAGCTCTTTTCTCTCCTTACAGATGCTGCCAGACCTGCTGAGATTTTCTAGCATTTTCTCTTTTGGTTTCAGATTCCAGCATCCGCAGTAATTTGCTTTTATTAAGAGGTGAGGCTACACTGGATGTGGTACTTGGCAATGAACCAGGCCAGGTATTTGATTTAGTGGTAGGTGAGCACTTTGGAGAAAGTGACCATAATTTGGTTACGTATAGTTTAGCGATGGAAAGGGATAAGTACATGCCACAGGGCAAGAGTTATCGATGGTGGAAGAGCAATTATAATGTGATTAGGCAAGACTTAGGATGCATAGAACGGGGTAGCAAAATGCAGGGTATGGGGACAATTGCAATGTGGAGCTAGTTTAAGAAACAGATATTGCGTGTCCTTGATAGGTATGTCCCTGTCAGGCAGGGAGTAAGTGATAAGGTAAGGGAACCATGGTTTACTAAAGAAATTGCATCTCTTGTTAAGCTGAAGAGGGAGGATTATGTGATGATGAGATGAGATGGTTCAGATGAGGTGATGGAGAGTTACAGATCAGATAGGAAGGATTTAAAGAGAGTTAAGAAGAGCAAAGAGAGAACATGAGCAGTCTTGAGCAAATAGAGGAGAAGAATGAGATACGAGATATTAGACTAGAAAGGATTGAGGTTAGTCACGCACAGGTGTTATCAATTCTAGGAGTGAAAGTAGACAAGTCCCCTGAGCCGGATGGGATTTTTCCAAGGATTCTCTGGGAAGCTAGAGTAATGGTGTTGGAGCCATTGGTTTTGATCTTTAAGTCATCATTGTGTACAGGTTTAGTACCGGAGGACTGGAGAATTGCAAATGTTGTGACCTTGTTCAAGAAGGGGAGTAGAGATGACCGAGGCAATTATAGACCAGTGAGCCTTACTTTTGTTGTAGAAAGAGTTTTGGAAAGGATTTTGAGAGATAGGATTTATAATCATCTTGCAAGCAACAATTTGATTGGAGATAGTCATCATGGTTTCGTCAAGGGAATAAACTTCATTGAGTTTTTTGAGAAAGTGACCAAACATGTGGATGAAGGTAGGGCAGTTGACGTGGTGTACTTGGACTTCAGTAAAGTCTTTGATAAGTTCCACATGATAGGCTGATGGGGAAAATGCAGAGGCATGGAATTGAGGGTGATTTAGCAGTTTGGGTTAGAAACTGGCTTTCTGTAAGAAGGTAACGAGTGGTTGTTGATGGAAAATATTCAGCCTGGACTCCAGTTACTAGTGGTGTGCCACAAGGGTCTCTTTTGGAACCACTGCTGCTGTTATTTTTATAAATGACTTAGACGCAGGCATAGGTGGATGGATTAGTAAATTTGCAGACGACACTAAAGTCGGTGGAGTAGTGGACAGTGTGGGAGCATGTTGCAAGTTGCAGGGGGACTTGGATAAACTGCAGAATTGGGCTGAGAGGTGGCAAATGGAGTTCAATGCAGCTAAATGTGAGATGATTCACCTTGGGAAGAATAACAGGAAGGCAGAATACTGGGTCAATGGAAAGATTCTTGGTAGTGTGGATGTTCAGAGGGATCTTGGCGTCCATGTACATAGATCCCTGAAAGCTGCCACCCAGGTTGATAGTGCTGTTAAGAAGGCATACGGTGTGTGTTGGGTTTTATTGGTAGAGGCATTGAGTTCCAGAGCCATAACGTCATGCTGCAAGATACAAAATGCTACTGTGGCTGCATTTGGAATATTGTGTTCAGTTTTGGTCACCCCATTACAGAAAGGATGTGGAAGCATTGGAAAAGGTGCAGAGGTGATAACCAGAATGTTGCCTGGTCTGGAGGGACGGTCTTGTGAGGAAAGGCTGAGAGACTTGGGTCTGTTCTCATTGGAAAGAAGAAGGCTAAGAGGGGATTTAATAGAGACATACAGGATGATCAGAGAGTTAGATAGGGTAGACAGTAAAAGCTTTTTTCCTAGGATGATGATGTCAGCTTGTACGAGGGTACATAGCTACAAATTGAGGGATGATAGATTTTAGACAGATGTCAGAGGCAGGTTCTTTACTCAGAGAGTGGTAAGGGCATGGAATGCCCTGCCTGCCAATGTAGTTAACTCAGCCACATTAGGGAGACTTAAACAATCCTTGGATAAACACATGGATGATGATGGGATAGTTCACAGGTCAGCACAACAATTTGATTGGAGATAGTCAACATGGTTTCGTCAAGGGCATAAACTTCATTGAGGTTTTTGAGAAAGTGACCAAACATGTGGATGAAGGTAGGGCAGTTGACGAGGGCCGGAGGGTCTGTTCTGCACTGTATTGTTCTATGTTCTCTATGTTCACTATTTTGAAGAGCTGAGATGATATAAAACAGATGATCTGGTCAATGTCTTCTCATTGTATACAAATTGGTTGCCAAATGTCTGACATTATCACTGCAATCACTACACCTCCAAACACTTCATTGACTGTAAAGCAATTTGGGGCACCCTGAAGTTATGAAAGTGTGATATAAAGAATAATCTTTCTTCTTTTCCATGGCACTGCATTAGGATACATTGAAATAGACCAGAGTAAAATTTGTAAATTGGAAGGAGGTATGTTGGTAAAGTCTGCAAATTGTACACATAACCTAAACTGCACATAAAATAGGCAAGGTCAGAAGCAAAAAACGTTCACCAAGGGAAAATCTGGCTGCATGAGGAAGACCCTGAAGTTGACCCAAAGAAAAGAAGGTGGAGACAAAAAGCCAATATCAATGGGTTGATAAATTAATCAAAAATTGAAATGTAAAGCAGGTAAAATTTATAATCCTCAAACAAAATTAGGATGAATATTGCTAAATAATGAATGCTACCTTTGATATCTGAGTCCATCAGAAAATTCTTCACATACAATCTTTTGAATGAGCACAAATATGCAGAGTGTAACCAAATTGGCACCTATCTTTATTAAAATGGTAATTCATCATTACAGTGATGGGAAGCAATGGGAAATAATCAGTTTACCCAAAATTTTAAGCAGGGTACAGCCCTTTGGCAGATTACTGCTTCTTTGAGAATGAGTTACAGTCCAGAACGTCTGTTGGTATTGTGCAGTTTATCCAAAGATACTGTTTCATATTTGGCAAAGTTGACCAAACAAAAAGGGAGGAAATTGCAAAAGCACTGTTGTTTTCATTAATACAAAGAAACATAAAATGCTCAATGTAAGCCTTTTTTTCCTCAGTTTTACACATCAGAAATCAAACTGAGAAAATAGCTACAGTAGTTTTTTTTCAGCACAAGAAACATAAGATACATAATCAATTTGTCACAAAAAAAAACTTTATCTGTTCCAACTAACGAAAGATCGGGAAAAAACTCTCTATACAGAGGTAGAGTCCAGTGCACAAGGCTAAGCAAGAATCACCAGTCTAAACCAGACTGAGCAAGATTCTACTGAGACCACTTTACATTTTAAGTAAGCATCAGACTGTATGTACATACATACAATAAATAGGTTATACAATCTTTGACAAGTTTAATAAACTTCACAAAAGTACACTTGTACTCAGATAATTACAGATATCATTAATGTTCATCTCACTAAAATTCACTCGCAGTATGTTAACACGATGATCGGTCTCCCTAAAATACTTGGAAAATTGTGTATCAAAAAAATTAAACCGATTAAATCAGTAAGGGTGGAAAATATTAATCTAGATTTAAAATTTTGGTCAAAATAGATTGGAATTTTAGGTATTGATTCGATGATTAACACAACCTAAAACCTAATCCTGCTCCCCTGTTCTTCTGCAGACATTGGCTTTTGCTGGGGAATGGTTTCATGAATGGCAGCAGCTCTCTGGGCACATCACCCCATCAGTCATTGTCTTTTCATGTGAGACTAGACAGTCAACGATGAGCATCACAGCCAGACCCAGTTCTGTCTTCTGTCGGCATTCACACTGCTGTCAGCAACGGACACTGGAAGGCATGAACCAGCTTGAGTGCCTGTATATTTTAAGTTTTAATGCTGAGGCCAATTGGAGCTCCCAAACTATTACTCCGTCCCTGGTCTCTATGGCTTAGTACTAACCTGCACATTGCATTCATTCTCGGAGCCACTAGAGCAATGCAGTTAAGTAATTTTCATGTTGTATCATCGAGTGGAATTTCTTCCTGTTAGTCCACAACAATTTGCCTTAGATGAGCAAAATGAAACTGAAAGCAAAATCAATGAATGCACCACCTGAGTCACGCTTATCTTGGACAGACGCATTGGCATCACTTTGCCCAGTGCTCAGATATTTATACTTTTCTCACTCATCGGGCACACTGTGTTTTCAATCATTCGTTTCATGCAAAAAGAAAATTAAGTAGGTGTTTCTGATAAAATGGAGCAAAGACCTTCCATTCACAGGTAGGTGCAGTATCATCTATGCTTCAGTTTCCATCAAAGTCCTACATTGCAATCAGACCAGTGCAAGATACGAAACTAAGCTTTATGAACAGTCGAAGTTTTGGACCCACTTGTGACTAAAGTTGTGCACGAGTGGCACAGCAATAAGCTTGATTTGAGCATGAAAGATAAAAGTTACAAAAGCCTAGTGTGCCTATTAAGGAATAATACAAAAGGAATTCCAAAAGGTTCCAGAAGAGGGTACTGCTGAAGTTCCTAATCAGAACATCAGAACAGAAAAGCAAATCAATTTCATCTAACCCTGCACCCTCCCCCTCCCTCCCAGATCTGTCTGTAAATAGCAGACCCATGACAAAATCTGTCTGCATGTAATGGAACATATTGTCAAAAAGGATACAAAAGGCAAAAAATTCTAAGAAATTAAGAATAAGAATTTTTTTTGATATATATACATACACAATTTTTTTACTATAACGACTGCATCTGCATGCTAACATAAGCTGACAAGTCAAATCTACACATGAAGAGATGACAGATAATAAAATAAAACTTTGAATATATTCATAAAATGATTAGCAATATGAAAATAGAAGTGGATACCCTAATATAGACCGAAGTGGCATCTTGTGCTTCTGGACAGCCTCTGGATTATACAGAACACTGCAGCAAAACACAAAGATGATCGCGTACTGGGACAAAAACCATGTGCGGTCTCTTGTGGAATATATCGAGGGCATAGGACCAGGTACTGCCCACTGTGGCAAGTTGTGTTTAGTGTGTGAAAAGACCCACGTAAGACAAATGTGCCAGAGCTGTACACTTCTTATGGTGGTTACTCACAGGACAGAAAAAGGGCACCTTGGTGGGGTGTGGTGATGGTGGTGGTTGGGAGTGGGAGATTTGTCTCCTCTAGGAAGATACTGCCTGTGTATTTGGAATCGATGCAACCTGAAGCACACCTCAAAACGAATTCGGACATGCAGCAGATCGTTGCTGACCATCATGTGACATTTCACACAAGTGGCTCATCTTTTCACACTTGTGAAAGTTTTGTTCCTGCAGGCCATTAAGTTACCAGTCACATCTTTAGAATAAATTAAATTAAAACACTGCCACTCCACAAATTGCTTCAGACGCGCGATGAAAACGAATCTCTTGCTTTATCCACATGCCTCTGTATCTTCCCTGCAAATAGGTCGACTGTTTAAAATGACAATCTTTCTCCTCAATTTGCCAGCCTCATATCCCGCTTTTTCATTAGTTACATGGCTCCCCACATCAAAACCCATTTAAAGGGGCTTAGAGGCAGTGAAAATGCTCGAGATGACAGTGCTTTCTCACAAATTCATACTGTTATTTTTGTTGTCTCCAATGAGATTTTCCATTTTCCTGTGCTACACAAGATGGAGGCACTGTAAAGGCATCTTGCCAAAGTCTTTAAAAGTCTCTTTTGCTCCCCCCAGGTAAAAACTGGATGGATGACAGCAAATGTACTCAAGCAAAATTGCCCACTGTTAGGGAATGATGGCCGGGGACCATCTGATCACAGTCAGATTATCTGCACTGGCTGAGCGTTTCCGAGCGGATTTCCTCAAGTCTTTGTACTTGTCCTCACATAGTCGGGATAGTGCCTGGAAAATTTAAAGGCAACAAGGGTTAAAGGTGCAACAGATGGTCTAAAGTACAACTGAACAAAGAACACTGAAAGTTTGGGAGCGTGCATGGGCGTCATTCTCCACTTATAGACACTGTTTTAATAAAAGTTACTCAGGCAGTCAGAACGATTCATGGCCTTGTGCCAGCAACTCTTCTAACCTTTGAACCTTCACACTTCAACTTGTCAGTTGGCAAGATATACTGCACATTCTGTGTATTTGTGTAAATAACCTTATTTGTTACACTTAAAGGAAACTGGTCACTGTCTGTTAAGTTGTCTACTTACAAACCAGGCATGTAAGACAGCGGTCAACTGCAGGCTATTTACTCATGGTAGCAGCTATACAAATCTGATACAATTGTCATGAAAATATTGGCCCGGATCTTCTGAAACCTCTGGAAAAGTGTACAACTCTGAGTTGGACTCTCAGACTTCAGATGGTTCCAACTGATTTATCCAAATAGTTGGAGGGAAGGTTAGAGAAATTAAAACCAGCTACAACTCCTGAGTAACTACAAAATGGAAACTCATGTCGCTCCCAAACAAGGGAACACCCTATCCCTCCTTCCACGCCAAACTGAGCTGTCATCACCTCCCAGTCCAACCTCTTTATCGAACACTGTCACACCTCGACCCACCAAACTGTCCCTTCACCCACCTACATAACAACCACCTAGTTCTCAAAGTACTGAACAGCTTCTTTCTACTCATACATCTTATGATGTTATGGTCAGCTCGCCAAATGAGCATTATGACTTAGTGCTAATTTCCTGTTATTCCCCTCCCCCCCCCAATATCTCTGCATGTAGATGGTTATTTGAATGGAAACAGAGTTGAAAAAGTTTGAAATACACAGGAAATTAGATAGCACCCAAAGGAGACAGGTGACAGGTTCAGGTGGGACATTCACCTGCCCCTCCCTCTCACATACTAATCTATTTCCTGTGTTCTGCCATCACTTCCCAGGTTTGCAGCTTTTTCTCTCCAACAGCAGCAGCAAGCATCTTTGTCTTGTTTAGATTCATTTACATATTTGTACCTTGCTCCCACTTTAAACGCGTCATAATGAAGCCTAGTCAACACTAAAGTAACTCTTAAGGGATTTGACTGTATTATTCACTTCCCTCCTAGGTATCCAACACAGAGACTGCTCCAATTAGGAACAAACTTTCTTCGAGATGGTGTAAAAATTATGACATAAAGAAAGGTCTTTAACATATCGGTAGAATCAGGTAAATCCATACGGAATTGCCTTTCTTGGGAATGATAAGCTTCTCAACAGATGAATGCTTCAGGCAATTCACTCTCTGACTTGTCCCTGGAACCTTATATAAATCTTGATCCTCCCACTCTGAATAGTGCATTTCTCCTTATACATTGAGAGCTGCAGAATTCAAAGACCTTTTAGCTCTGTGAATGAGACAAGGGACTCACTAAACCAAGGAATCACCTGAACTCTGCCTGAAGTATGCCTGAACTCTCAAGATAGTGTGCACTGGCACCATTCAGACTCTATTATATTGAGAGACAGGCTGCATGATTGAAAGACAGAGATCTAGGATTGAAATAAGCAGGTCGGCAAGACAAGCTCAGACAAGGACAATTATCTTTACCTGACTCTGGGATAGTGTATGGAGTTTAAAGTTGACACTGTCTGCCAATATCCAAACACTTCCCACCACTTGAGTACAATCATCTTGTGTGTTATTGTAAAAAGCCTGTCATGAATATCTGCACCACTACTCTTTAACATTTCAGTTCTGTCTGAGAAAACTGACTGTATTGTTCCCTCCAACCTAAATGCATTTTCTCAAATGATTACTACTCCCAACAGATCGATCAATGCTATATATCGGTTAATTGCAGATAACACCGGAGTAGCAGCATATAAATTCATTCAAGCTACTCAAGAAGCTTTCAAATCAAAACTGCCTACCACATCCCATTTATGTATAAGTGAAAAAAACAGTCAGTACCCATTACACTCATAATTCAGCATCATCTCAATGCAGAACATCTCACTTATAAAGCTCTATTTCATAATGTATGTCTTGAACAGGTTACAATTTATGTGTGCATTCAATTACAGAATCAAATTTGACATGATTCTTGCAGTTAGGTATAAATCAAAATCTTGTTAATAAATCAACAAAGAATTAATAAAATCAGGGCAGGTACAGGAACAAAGGTGCATTTCAAACGATTCCTGTGCTTTATGGAGTATACACATATCAGAAAGTGCACAAATGTTTAAAATTATATTTCAAACCAGGCCACTATCAGGATACACTCCAATATGGCTGAGTAAGATGCCTGTCTTCAATACCATAAATTTAACCACAATGTTGTTTCCTGCCATATTTTACAGGAAACAGAAGGCTATTTCGAGCAGTAAAATTATTTAATCAGCAAGTGCTGACAAACTGACAGCTACATTAAGTAGAGTAGGAGTACTTAAGGTATTCCTCAACTTAACAGCAAAGCTAAAGAACTTTAAAGTTATTTGGTTCCAAAGATTGGATTACAGTTGAATGAATACTTTAGCCACCTGTTTCCTCACTTCCTTTTAAACAACCTCTTAAGATTTTCACTTTTAAGCTTTGCTGAGTCATAAGGTGTTTTGCTTTTTTTCAACTTATTCTGATTTATGGCAACTTTTCAATTTTAATTTCACCTTATCTCTGGATAAGTTCAGTTTCGCACTGAGGCATAGTTTTATAGTGGCTAGTAACCGTGCTGCTAAGATATCTAACTAACCATGTTTTGCGTATGATTCTCAAAAGTTCATTTCGAAAAGTTATTCTGGAATACTTAGGTCTCCTTCCTATTAGAAAGATGTTGTGAAATGTCAAAGAGTTCAGAAAATATTTACAAGGATGTTGCCAGGGTTGGAGAATTTGAGCTAGAGGGAGAGGCTGAATAGACTGGGGCTGTTTTCCCTCGAGCGTCGGAGGCTGAAGGGTGACATTATAGAGGTTTATAAAATCATGAGGGGCATGAATAGGGTAAATAGGCAAAGTCTTTTCCCCAGGATCAGGGAGTCCAGAACTAGAGGGCATAGGTTTAGGGTAAGAAGGAAAAGCTATAAAAGGAATGTAAGGGGCAACTTTTTCACGCAGAGAGTGGTGCATGTATGAAATGAGCTGCCAGAGGAAGTGGTGGAGGCTGGTACAATTACAGCTTTTAAAAAGTATCTGGATGGGTATATGAACAGGAAGTCTTTACAGGGATATGGGCCAAGGGCTCACAAATGGGACTAGATAAGGTTAGGATATCTGGTCAGCATGGATAATTTGGACTGAAGGGTCTGTTTCCGTGCTGTACATCTCCATGACTCTATGACTAGCCTGTCCTCACATCATCTATCCATTCCAGTATGAATCAATGCAAAGTCATTGAGAGGAAAATATGAATCAACTCCTTTATTCCTCAGAGCAGGCTCACTGTCATCAATTGCCTACATCCTCCCTTTGAGTGGCATAAGTTCAAGGCGACTAACCAATTATGTCTCTTGTTGAGATTAATGAGCTCAACACAGATGGGAGTTTGAACCAGAGACTTTTCTCAGCCTTGTGGTCATTACCACAGATGCCCAAATGTCGTGTTTTAAAATTACCTAAACATGATTTTACAAGTACACATATGTAAGTTAGCTCACTGAACTCGAAAAGTTTGTTTTCAGACATTTCATCACCATAACTAGGTAACATCATCAGTGAGAGTCTCTGGTGAAGCACTGGTGGTATGTCCCACCTCTCTATTGGTTTCTTAAGGTGACTGATGTCATTTCTGGTTTTTCTTTCAAGGGAAGGTAGATAGGGTCTAAATCGATGTGTTTATTGATGGAGTTCTGGTTAGAATGCCATGTCTCTAGGAATTCTCGTGCATGTCTTTGTTTCGCCTGTCCTAAGATGTGTGTATTGTCCCAGTCAAAGTAGTGAACTTCATTGTCTGTATGTATAGAAACTAGTGATAGTGGGTCGTATCTTTTGGTGGCCAGTTGGTGTTCATGTATTCTGGTTGCAAGATTCCTGCTAGTTTAGTCCGATGTAGTGTTTTTTTACAGTTCTTGCATCGTACCTCGTAAATAACATTAGTTTTGCTGGTGGTATCATCTGGATCCTTTAGGGTCATTAGTCGCTGTTTAAGTGTGGTGTTAAGGGGTCTGAGTGGTCTGGAAGTCATTTTTGACATGTCCTTGTTGGAAGGTAATGTGGCGATAGTTTTTGGTTGCATTGTGTCTGCTTGTTTGGGTTTGTTTCTGAGGAATCTGGAGGTACCCAATAAACACAATCCGCCGATTCCTCAGAATCACAAGTACTCTGTTAGAAAGCAATTTCCTAACAGGGCCAGGTCTACAAACAAGCATCATTTTTGGGAACGTGGCACAATTTCACCACGCCATATGGCACTGCAGGTGAACCACAGTGAGAGTCCCTCACCTCAAGCTTCTGTGCTCTGTCCCTGCTGAGCGGCTCCAATGGGAAGCTAAGGTTGTTGGCTTCTGCTAGGGAACGGAGATCGAAGTAATACTTTGCATAAACACTGGACGGCACGTTGATGTTAAACTGAAGCAACTCCAGAAACTGACGCTCCAGCTCATTCCTGCAGAGAGAGTAGACACATTATGAACAGTATGTGAGCATGCCTGGAGATCCATAGGACAGATAGAGAAGAAAGATACAAAAAAGGTAGACATACGATAAGATAACAGTTAATGTTACACCTACATAAAACAACAGCTGAAACATTGTTTCCAATTCTGGGTACATTACAAAAGATTATTGAGTTATTGGAAAACGTACAGAAGAGATGTACCCAAATATTTTCTAGGATAAAGAATTAGTTATTTTGGGAGACTAGAGGAATTGGGTCTTCATCTTTTAGCAGAGAAAGTGAGAGAGATATTAAGAGTCATAATGGATTTAGAATGAGCAAATAAAGGGAAACTGTTATCAATTGTTGAAGGATCAAGAGGTAGCATAAGAAAATTCCTTTTTACATAACAATAAATGGGCTTTGAAATTTGCTGTGTAACCAGTTACAATAATAGCCTTTCAGAGGGAACTGGATAAATACTTAAAGGTGAAAAATAGGAAAACAAGGAGAGACGGGGTATGGAACCAACTGGATTCCTTTATGAAAGAGAAGACATCTTGTTGGGCTGAATGGCCTGTGTGTGCTGTGCGTTTCTATCCAAAAAGATCACACAAATAGAGACATTAAACACAGTTACACAAACAAACATACTATGTATATCAGAATTTTTAAAATATTATGGAAATGACAAGATCCTGATTTTAGACTTACATTAATGCCATGTGCAATTATAAGTAGTCCTCCACTCAGATACCCAAGTTATAACATTCAAAGAAAGAATGAAGTCAAAATACAGCCATATCTGGCTAGTCTCCAGATGGCATTTCAAGCCAATGCTTACTGCAGTGTACAGCTATCATGTATTATATTGTATTATGTCACTATGGTCTTACTAGGCATTAGGGCTGTTCTCTCATTAGACAGAGACAATTGGTGATGGTTTAACCTGAGGGCTACCATCCCTCAGGTCAGGTGGAGAGGTTGATAACCTCAGCTGGTGATGGGAATTCAACCCACGCTATCGGCATCAAATGCTCCACAAACCAACTGCCCAACCAACTGAGCTCATCCACATCATATTCTTCAGAAGGGCTGATGAAGGGCTTTTGCCAGAAACTTCGATTTTCCTGCTCCTCAGATGCTGCCTGACCTGCTGTGCTTTTCCAGCACCACTCCGATGTAAACTTTGGTTTCCAGCATCTGCAGTCCTCACTATCGCCTCCATTCTTTAGAAACCAACCACCCAATCAACTGAGCTCACTCACATCACATGCTTCACAAACTAACCATCCAGCCAACTGAGCTAAACCAATCCCTAATTAACATGACAACCTGAACAACTAATAAAAGATAAAAATTGAAATTGTTGTTCTATGAAAAAATTTTTACACTCCAGACTTTAATATGTGTCATTGACACTGTGATTTGAGTATTGTTGAGAAAAGACAAATACTGTCAACGCTTTTCACCTTACAGCCATCAGGACAATTCACAATGAAGACCAATATAAGGGAAAACAAAATGTACACTGTATGAGAGGATGATGCTGATTGGCTGGCCAGTGGACACTGACTTCCAGAACATGTCTCAGAAAATGCACAAAAGAACACAGGAACTGTGCCACATGTTACAAGAACTATTTGAAACCATCTTATTATAAGTATCAGAAACAAAGACGTAACTTTTGTACCACCACAAAAACCCTACAGAATCTCAAACTCAGTGAAGGGTCACCCCTACCTCCATGTTTAATTTCCTTGTTTTGCAGGCACGACCAGAATCACTTACTTTTCAGCAAAGTTCAGGCATTCACTCAATGTTTTTTTAAAATAGTTAATGCCTTGTCCTGAGACCCTTAAATAAACCGCCAAATCACGTCACATCTGGTTGTAACATACGTTTCTGAAAGAAATCTCTTCAAAAGACTTGTCCTCCTCTCTGACATCTCGACAGGGGAGGCAATGGCCTACTGGTATTATCACTGGACTGTTAACCCTGAGATCCGGGTAATGTTCTGGGGACCTGGTTCAAATCCCGCCACGGCAGATGGAACTTGAATTCAATAAAAAGCTGGAATTAAGAATTTAATGATAACCATGAATCAATTAGCAGAGAAAATCCCATCTGGTTCACTAACATCCTTTAAGGAAGGAAACTACCATCCTTACCTCATCTGGCCTACATGTGACTCCAGACTCACAGCAATGTGGTTGATCTTAACAATTAGGGCAATAGGATGGATAATAAATGCTAGCCTGGCCAGCAATGCCCCCATCCCGTGAATCAATAATTAAAAAACCCAGCCTTCTGTTTCTTATTTTTGTTGACTTTCATGCCACTGAGTACAGCTAGGAGACTGTTAGTTACCACACTGCTCAACTGTTAGTTACCACACTGCTCAACTGTTAGTTACCACACTGCTCAACTGTTAGGATCCTCTTCTCTCTGAATGAACCTGCACACTGCCTGATTTCTTCTGGATTGTTCTTGACTTCTATTGCTAGGCAGCAGCACTTGTGTCACTCTCTTCTATCCTTTTTCCAATGTATTGAAGTCCTCACCTCAAAGGTGTAATGGCCTCATTAAAGTGCATGTAAACAAATCAAATCTCCTGACTCCCCTTTGCCAACCACAGAGAGAAAAAAACCCAAAAACAAAACTAATAAAAAAGCCTTTCCTTTTTTAAGGCAAAGAAATAATTTTAACTTAACATGGCCTTGCACTTTGGAACCTACCGCCATAGGCAACAGAACAAAGCCCTTCCCGATGAAGGGCTTATGCCTGAAACATTGATTCTCCTGTTCCTCGGATGTTGCCTGACCTGGTGTGCTTTTCCAGCACCACACTCTCGATTCTGATCTCCAGCATCTGCAGTCCTCACTTCCTCCATAGGCAACAACAAAACTATATCATGAATCTTCATCACACTATGTACCAAAATTTCCAAAGTGCAATAAAACTGGACCAGATAATCCGCTCCAGCACTTTCAGACACCAGGGACACAATGGAAGTGTCCTTGACATAACCTCAGTTCCGGGCAAGGGTTTTTGTCCTCATTTCTGCCAATGCAGGGTTAGAAGTAAGGTGAGGGCTGAGTGGGTTCAGGGCTTCTTACTCTTTCTAACTCACTGGGGTTCTCAGAAATGTCAGCTCCTAAAACATATCAGGGCCTCCCTGAGCCAGCTGACACCTTGTTATATTTTGTCAAACTCTTCAGAGAGCAGGGCCACTTCAATAACTTTTAAATACTCAAAATGGTTTCCCTGATCCCACTTCTGACAGGCACAGTGTCTCATGTAAAGTTGAAGTAGGCCACAATCAAGCTGTAGTCTGTGGCTCAGCCATCTTAAAAACCAGCAATGGTGAAATGGCAACAGAGTGCCCTCGTCATGTTAAGAACATAAGAACAAACCTTAACAGCTCCCTGCTCTTTTCATGTTGGGTGAGGTTAAAATCAAGGTGCACGTTTTCAGATGATATCAGCAAAGGGGCAGTATAAAAATGAAGAGGTCAAGAATAGTTTCTCGGGGTGTACGGACCTATTAGCATGGGACAGAGGAGAAGCTGTGGCTGGAGATTCTGATATTATGGGCTACCATGATGCCAAGGAGTCTGAGTAGTCTGCCCTCCCATCTATCTAACCCAAACTTTGGATCCGCTACGTAGATGGCACTTTTGTCATCACAAAATGGAACAAATTACAGGAAACGTACAACATCATCAACAATATCCTGATAGGCATAAAATTCATAAAAGAGGAGGAGAACAACAACAGACTTCCATTCCTAGGTGTGACAGTTGAATGTACAGTTAATGGAGAGCTTCAAACCAGCGTCTACAGAAAACCAACACACACAGATCAAATACTTAACTTCAGAGGCAATCATCCCAACACCTACCAACTGAGCTGCATCAAGACATTATTTCAATGAGCTACATCACACTGCAGCACCCAAGAACCACAAAAAGCAGAAGAAAAATATGTACACAACATTTTCAAGAAAAATGGGTACCCAATAAGCACAATCCACCAATTCCTCAGAAACAAACCCAAACAAGCAGATACAACACAACCAAACACTATAGCCACATTACCTTAAACAGCGACTAATGACCCTAAAGGATCCAAAAGATACCACCAACAAAATTAACGTCATTTACAAGACACAATGCAAGAACTATAAAAAATCACTACAAACTAGCAGGAAACTTGCCACCAGGATACATGAATAACAACTGGCCACCAAAGACACGGCCCACTCTCACTTGTTTCTATACATCCAGACAAAGAAGGATACCACTTTGACTGGGACAATACACACATCTTAGGACAGTTGAAACAAAGATATGCATGAGAATTTTTAGAGGCACGGCATTCTAACCAGAACTCCATCAATAAACACATCGATTTAGACCCTATCTACCTTCCCTTGAAAAACAAAGGACCAGAAATGACATCAGTCACCTTAAGAAACCAAGACCTATAAATAGAGAGGTGAGACATACCATCAGTGCTTCACCAGACACTCTCACTGATGATGTTACCTACTATGGTGATGCAACATCTGAAAACAAACCTTCCAACTCAGCGAGCTAACTTACATACTTAACATCAACCTGAGCTACAAATCTTCTCAAACATTCCTAATAGATTGGGAGTTTCCAAATTCAGAGGAAACTGGAATGAGTTTTTGAGGAGGGTGATGACAGTCATTTTGAAAGTGGGAGTGATAGTTCCTGAGGAAAGAGAATGAGCAAAGGATGTTTGTTGATCAGCAGAAATAAACAGAAATGCAGAAACTCGAGCAAGGATCAATGGCATATTCAGATCTCATAGGCCATGGTGGATACTGAGAGGAAGAAGGAGCTGTCAACATAGGAATGGAAGCGATAACAGGGGATAGATCAAAGTTAAATTCTGAGGTTCATTGACAGGATAGCTTCTCAGTTTGGAAAATTTAAGAAAAAACATTATAATGTTTTGCAATCACCACTGACTTGATTTTTGGTACTCACATGTCTTCCACCGTGATATCTTTAAGGATTTGGCAGTAATCTACGTTCCAAACAGCCTGATCGTCCCAGACCTTGGATGCAAGCAGGATGGCGCCTAATACAATCCGCTTCCAGTTGCTAGGGCAGATGTCAATCTCTGCGTATGTTAACAGTCTCTCAAGATAGACCTAAAATTAACAAATTAAAAAGTAAACATTACAGAAATCAAACCAAAAATTTATCATCTGCTTCTTTATTTTCTCCCCTCCAACCTGTGTGGAGATCATTAATATTCACGACAACAATATGTATTTGTGTTGCAAAGTATGATTAACGGAGTATAAATTTCTCAGCTTCATTACTGAGCGCTCTGAACAACTGGAGATGTCACTGGAATGAAACAACACTACAGGCTGAACCATGGAGGCAGACAATGCATGAACATTCTCCTGCTGGCCGGTTGGTTTCCGATGCTGTTCCCTGTGCTGGCTAGTTTTTAAAAATTCTTTTTATTTTGAAAGACCCAACTCCAAATTACCCAATATCTAATTAAACAAATAATGTTGCAAACGCCACCCATGAGCGCTAGGAATTGGGTGAGTAAGGGAATTGGGTGAAGAGGGGGACAAAGGTGCTCTTTTGCTTGGTCAAACTTTTTTCACACAATAGGAGTTGGTTTTTATTCTGCCACAGGGGAAGGAGGTGAGGATCTGATCATTGTCTCAGATCTATTCCATTCCTAAAGCTTAAAGTAGTACAGAAACTCATGAAAATACATATAAAAAGGGAAATTACTGAATAAAATGATTAAGCAGTGAATTAAAACACATTGGGGCTGACTGGGAAGCTGATGTGGCATGACTTCAGCATGTAGGTGTGCCTGGATGATGGAGATCCTGGGCAAACGTACCTGAAGTAAGTCAGTGTTTGTGGATCAGGGAGCTTCAACTCAGGAGTCATTAAACTGAAGGCTGAGCTGCAGACACAGTGACATGTCAAGGAACAGGAAAGCTCCATGAATATTTTCTACCAGGACGTAGTTACACACCTTTGGATAGTGTCTTCTGATTTCATCAGTGGTCACCGAGTCAGGGGAGGGGTTGCAGCTGAGGCTGGCAAAGGGATCCAAAACACAGGAATGCTGGAGTCTAAACCTTTGCAGCAGTCTGATAAATTAGACTGACTGTCATTTGGTTTAACAAAACCTAAGCATTGTTGAATAAAAATGTCTTTCAGCTTGCACTCATCAGGACAATTCACAAAAATACCAATTTAAGGAGAACGGTCTGCATGAATTGCTACAGTCCACATGGTACTGTTAGGGAAGGAGTTCGAGGACATTGACCCAGTGATAATGAAGGTACAGCAATATAGTTCCAAGTTAGGATGGTGTGTGCGACTTGAGGAGTGATCTTGCATGTGTTGCTGTTCTCATACATCTACTATTCTTGGTGCTGTAGGTTGAAGGTTTGAAAAGGCATCAAAAGTAATAGTTAGCATTAGGTAGGTAGGTATTATAGTACATAGTTAGTAACTGGTTTGGTATTATAAATATAACTGATACAAGGGGAGATGACTGTACATAAAACCCTATCTGCTGCAACACAGAGCAATGTTAGTGGTGACAACGGTTTCATTTATGAATTTAAATGAAACAACAAAATCCCTTTGAAAGAATATTTAAGAGCAAACATTATATTTGTAGTAGATAGTTACAAGACAAAAACTAATCACTCAGGCCATTTTTCAAAATTGCATTTACGCTCAACAAAAGCCTCTTCCTCTCTATTTCATCTCAACCTATTAACGTATGTTGTTGCATTCATGCCACTCTTTGGATAATATAACCTTTTTGTGAATTCTTCATGGAATTCATTACTTTATTGTTACTGTACTATGATTACACGTAATCCATAAAAAAAAGTGAAAACATCTTCCTACATTGACCCTATCAAACTCTATTAGCTCATCACTCAGTCTTATTTAGGGAAGTTTCCCAGGCTGTTCATTCTATATAGATGAGAAGATCACCTTTAAACAGTAAAGCAATTCACTTAAAGTTGTGACTGCATTCCTGAAAATTGTGTCTTTAAGCGAAGCCTGATTTCTCATAGGAATTATAAAGCTGGAATGGAGATCCTGCAGACGTGCTTAGAAAAAAACATCAGGTTGAAATACTGTACTGCACATGAGCAGAACTGTGCAATATAAATAGAAATAATTTGCAAAACTAAATAAACTACTAAATACAAGTAAGGTCATTAGTCAGTCAAGTTCTTTCTCAGAAGAAAACAACTTTAAAACACTATTCAGTTTAAATTGTGTGCATTTAAAAAGGCTCACTAGATTAATTCGACAGATGTTAGGCATGTCTTGAGGAGAGATTGCGCAGTTTAGAAGGTTGAGAGGAGATCTAATTGAAATATAGAAGGCCCTAAAGGGGATTGAAAACGTAGGTGTAGAAAGGATGCTTTCCCTTCTGGGACAATCTGGAATGAGAGATCATAGTTTTAGGATAAAGGGAAGCAGATTTAAAACAGATGAGGAGGAATTACTTGGCTCAAAGGGTTATGAATCAGTGGAATTCACTTCCCCAGATTGCAGTGGATACTTATGGAGTAGATGGACAGTTTTTAACTCGGAGTAGGTTGAAGGGTTACAGAGAATAGGCAGAAAAGTGGAGATGAAGCCAAGACATGATCAGCCATGATTGTATTAAATGGCAGAGTCTGAGGGGCTAAATTATCAACTCTACTCCTGGCTCTTAGGTTATTATGTCCTACATTGCAAGTAAAATAACCTGCAAAACAAAATAAATTTTAAACACAGAAATACAATGTATATGCAAGTACTGTAAATAGATTACATTCTAAAACCGCTCATCTGAAGTTTTAATGGATGAAGCCCCACCCAGTGGCAGAAACTAGTTGGTGCAGGAAGCACTAATTGCACCAATCAACTCATACCATGAGGCGGAGTCCAGACCTCCAGTAGAATTTCAGAATGGTCAGAAACGGATACCAGAAGCCCCAAAGATAAGGATGTAGGGTGGGAAAGGAAGCAGGGAAGGGGCAAAGAGGGCAGGAGGAAGGCTGGGGGGAAACTGAGTATAGGAACAAAAGCATCAGGGAAAGGTCTCAAAAGCAGGTAGACCACAGATGAGGGAGTCTGGAGAATAATGTTACACTCACAACATAAAACAAAGTTAAAAATCACACAACACTAGGTTATAGTCCAACAGGTTTATTTGGAAACACTATCTTTCGGAGCACTGCTCCTTCATCAGGTGGTTGTTATCTGATGATGATGCAGCAGCGCTCCGAAAGCTAGTGTGTTTCCAAATAAACCTATTGGACTATAACCTGGTGTTGTGTGATTTTTAACTTTGTACACCCCAGTCCAACACCGGCACCTCCAAAACATAATATATTTGTTTTATCATAATTTTGTTACTGAAACTTAAGTGAAACAATGTTAACGGAGTCAACTTTAGACACAGATCTTTATAAAAAAGAAAATACTTCACAACACTAAGAATATTGCTATACAATAGGAAATGCAGAATAAGACAAACATAATGCTGACACCAGGTAGTGTTAGCCATGCAATTACGGTCATGATGAACTAAAAGTGGAGCAAAGAAGGAAAAAAAAGTTCATGACACAAGCAAAACAATTCAATGGGATTATGAGGAAAGTAAGCCTCTCCATTTCAGTCTCATGATGAGTGTGGTAGTGAGGGAGTGCAAGATGAAGGTGATAGATGGACTATCAATCAAGTGAGTTGTTTTGCCCTGGATAATATCAAGCCTTTTTGTTTTGTTTTATTGAAGCCACAACTATGCAGGCAATGAAGAGTATTCCATTATTATGATTTGAGCCTCGGAGATGGTTGACAGGCTTAGGGGAGACAGAAAGTGTCTCCCCTAAGCCTGTTACTTGCTGTCAAATTCCTAGCCTCAGAGCTGGTCTTGTGGAGACCGAGTTTATATGTCCAGTCCAAATCAGATTCTGGTCAAAGGTAAATCCTAGCATGTTGACAGTGGGGGACTTAGTGATGGGTAATGCTACTGAATGTCAATAAACAATGATTAGATTTTCTCTTGTTGAAGATTTGGTTTTTGTTTTGCATTTGTGTGGTGTGAATGGTCATTGCCACCTTTCAGCCCAAACTGGATATTGCCAGGGTCTTATTGCATTTGAACACGGGCTGCTTCAATATCTGAGGTGCTGTCAACAGCACCGAACATTGTGCAATCATCAATGAACATCCCCACTTTGACCTTTATCATGAAGAGAAGGGTCACTGATGAAGCAGCTGTCGCTTAAAGACACGAACCTGAGGAACTCCTGCAGGGATATACTGGAGCTGAGATGACTGATCAACAACAAAAAACATCTCTCCTTTGTGTTAGGGCCAATAATGATGAGTGGTGAGTTTCCCCCTCCCCCGATTCCCATTGACACAAATTCTGGTAAGGCTCCTTGAATGTGGGTTTGATGTCAAGGAGAGTCACTGTCAACACACTTCTGAAATTCAGCTCGTGTTCATGCTTGGGCCTAGGCTGTCTCATAGACTAAGTGCCAGTGAGCAGGTTGTTCCTTTGCAAGTGCTGCAAGTTCAACAGCCCCTTCCATAATTCTGGACATGCTTCAGAGAAGACTAACAAAGCAAAATTAGTTAGGTTGGATTTGTCCTTTCTTTTGTGACCAGGACATATCTAAGCAATTTTCCACGCTGTCAGGTACATGTCAGTGTTGTAGCTGCACTGGAACAGCTAGCTCTGAAGCACAAGACTTCAGTACATTTTTTCTTGAGGTCATGGCCAACAGACTTTGCAATCCCCAGTACCTTCAGCTGTTTGACATTACATGGGGTCATATTTAGTGATGTTAGTTTTGGCATCATACTTGTCATATAAGGAGTATTTGAGGACTCTGGGTCTGTGCTCTATGAGGGGACCATGCAAGTCGAAACAGTTGTTAAGACAACTAATAGGATCCTTGGGTTTATAAATAGAGGCATATGGTAGAAAAGCAAGTGATGCTCCACTTCTACAGTTCACTGGTCAGACCACATATGGAATATTGTAATCAGTTCTGGCAACTTTATTTAAGGAAGGACGTTAAAGCTAAGGAGAGATTTCCAAGGAGATTTGTTAGACTGATACCAGGAATGAGGGATTTTAGATGGCAGGAAAGATTAGAGAAAGAAGGTGGTGGAAGAGGGTTGCTTTTTGGACTAGAGGCCTGTGACCAGTGGTATGCCACAAAGATCGGTACTGGGTCCATTACTTTTTATCATTGATAAAAATGATTTGGATGTGAATATAAGTTGCATGGTTAGGAAGTTCACAGATGATACCAAAATAGGTAAAGTAGTGGACCGCGAAGAAGATTATCTCAGAGTACAAAGGGATCTTCATCAGAGGAATGGCACTTGGAGTTTGATTTAGATAAATGTGAGCTCTTGCATTTTGCCAAGGCTGATGAGGGCAGGACTTATACAGTTATTGGGAGGGCCCTAGGGAGTGTTGCTGAATGAAGAGACCTAGGGGTGCAGGTGCATAGTTCCTCGAAAGTGAAGTCGCAAGGAGACAGGCTTGTGAAGGAGGCATGTGGCACACTTGCCTTCATTGGTCAAAACATTGAGCAGAGGAGTCGGGACATCATGTTGCAGCTGTCTAGGATGTTGGTGACACTACATCTAGAATATTGGGAGCAATTCTGGTCACTCTCCCTTCAGAAGGATGTTGTGAAACTTGAGAGGGAGCAGAAAAGACTTACAAGAATGTTATCAGGACTGGAGGGTTTGAGTTATAGGGAGAGGCTGAACAGCCTGGGCCTTTTTTTTCCTGGAGTGTCAGAGGCTGATGGGTGACCTCGTTTATCATGATGGACATGGATAGGGTAAATAGCCAAGGTCCTTTTCCAGAGATGGGGAGTCTAAAATGAGAGGGCACAGGTTTATGGTGAGAGAGGAAAGATTTAAAAAAAAGGGGCAACTTTTTCATGCAAAGGGTGGTGTGTGTTTGGAACAAGCTGACAAAGGAAGTTGTGGCGGCTGAGACAATTACAACATTTAAAAGGCTTCTGGATGGGCATATGAATAGGAAGGGTTTAAAAGGATATGGGCCAAATGCTGGCAAATGGGACTAGGTCAGATTGGGATGTCTGGTCAGCATGAGTGAGTTGTACCAAAGGGTCTGTTTCCATGTTGCATGCCTTTGTGACTCGAAATTGGGCTTCATCTCCTGGGAGAAGAGAAGATTAAGAGGTTACTTTACTGAGGTGGTCAACATTCTGAACAATTTTGACAGGGTAAAGAATGATATTCTGCTTCCACTATTTGATACGTTAGTAACTAAGGGGTCACAATTTCAAGATTATCAGCAAGAGACCCAGGAGTGAGATGAGGGGAAACTTCTTCACTCAAAGTTGCTATGATTTGGAATGTGTTGCCTGGGAGAGTGGTGGAGGTGGATTCTGTGGGAGGTTTCAAGAGGGAGCCAGATATAAATTTTAAAATGATGAGTTTAGAGAGCTATGGAGATAGAGCTGGAGAATGGGACTGGTAGATATCTATTTCATGGGCCAGTACAAACATGAAGGGTTGAATGACCTCCCTCCGTAGTGTAACATTCTATGATATTGTTCCTTTCTTTTCACTTTGTGACAGTTTAATATAAGGCATGTTAAGCCTTTTAGGAGGGCAGTGAAGAGCCAACCATATCACTGTGGATCTGGAGTCACTCTGATCAGAGTCTGAGACATTCATGGAGAGTAGAGGCCTATCTCAGTTTGAAAGCTGGTCTCCAGTGATCCAGAGAGCAGAAAGTGTAGGCCACGGAAGTTGGCAGGTTTAATAAGCTTTTGATTGAAGGTTAAAGATACTTATGTAGAATTCAATAAATTGTGCCACATTCTTAAGAAAACAGCAACACTGCAAATGCAGCCCAAGTGTGTTTAGAATGGTTAAAAATTCCACAAGAGAGGACAGCTTCAAACAAAAGAAGTAACAGCATGAAAATGCAGTTTTCCATCGAATCATTGGATCCCTACAGTGCAGATAAGGCCATTTGGCCCATCTCCTCACCGAACAGCATCCCATCCAGGTCCCTCCCAACCGCCCCGTATCGTATCCCTGTAACCTTGCATTTCCCAGGGCTAATCAACCTAGCCTGCACATTCCTGGACGCTGTGGGAAATTTAGCATGGCCAATGCACTTAACCTGCACATCTTTGGATTGTTGGAGGGAACCAGAGCACCCGGAGGAAACCCAGTCAGACACGGGGAGAATGTGCAAACTCCACACAGACCGACAGCCCGAGGTTGGAGTCGAACCCAGGTGCCTGGTGTTGTGAGGCAGCAGTGCTAATCTCTGAGCCTGAACTGATTTACACAGAAAAGAGCAGCTTGTGGCAGTAACAGCCAAGGGAGGTCATGGAAGATCACAGCATCAACAAATTGGATGGGTTGTCTGAGCACAGACTTAAGTATTTGAAAGTGATACATGAGAGGACACGAACATTTCCTAGACAGGGGGAAACTGGCCTGATGGAGAGAAAACACCATAACTTTTGCACGAAATAATCATCTAAAGAGGAACAATACGTGAATAGCTGATATAATGTTTACCTGACTCACAAGAACACTCCACAGATGTCTAACAAATATTTATAAAAATGAAGAGATAAAGTTAGGGCAACTATGTACCGAACCCCATGTTTTGGTTGTACATACTGATTAACACTACTTCAAAATCACTGACCACAGAGAATTTTGTTTTTCAGATATTCCAGGACAATAAGCAAAACATGCTTTAGGGAGCCACAGAAGCATTTTACTTCTTTATTTATTCACAGGATGTGGGCATCTCTGGCTAGACCAGCTTTTTTTGCCCATCCCTCATTGCCCAGACTGCAGTTGAGACTTAACACATTGCTGTGCTTCTAGACTCACAAGTAGGCCAGACCAGGTACGGATGACAGGTTTCCTTCCCGAAATGATGAGTTAACCTAATGAGTGAACTCAGAATTCTCTGCTCAAAAACACATTTAAATATGCTTCCAAATTTATTCGAACATACCAAAACACAAGAATCTCAACTGCTTTTGGAATCTGTATTCCTCTACCCAGTGACACACAGCAGAGTTCCCCACAGCTTATTTAGCAACTCAATCAGAAGCATCATGTACAGCAATGTATACATATTCTACATTAACAAGATGTGTTCAAAACATGTCACTCATTTCATCTCCACATCTGACAACCTGTTCTGAAAACAGAAATGGTTGCATGATAAGAAAATTCAGTTGCAATGGTAATTTAACACAATATAATTCAATACAGCACAAGAACAAGCCCTTCAGTCCACCAAGCCCACGCGAATTCTAATCCTTATTTAGACCCAGTACTTATTGCCCATACATGGTTTCTATTCTTCTGTTCATTTCCTGCTCATGCATCTATCAAGATATATCTTAAACGTTGCTAATGTGCCTGCTTCCATCATCTCTACTGACAGTGCGTTCCAGGCACCCACCATCTTCTGTGTGAAAAACATCCCCCTCACTTCTCTCCTAGACCTTCCTTCTCTCACCTTGAACATCTGCCCTCTTCTAGTTAACCTTTCCACCGTGGGGAAAAAAACCTTTGACTACCCACCCTATTTATGCTCCTCATAATTATGTAGATCTCTATCATGCCGCCCCATTAGCTCCTGTCTTTCCAGAGAAAACAATCCGAGTTTATCCTCATGACCAGAACCCTTCAGACCACGCAACATCCTGGTAAACCTATTCTACATCCTCTCCAAAGCACTAATGTCCTTCTAGTAGCATGGCAACCAGAACTGCACGCAATATTCAAAATGTGGCCATACTAAAGTTTTGTACAGCTGTAATATATCTTGCCTCTTTTGCATTTGATGCCCTGGTCAATGAAGGCAAGCATATTGTATACATTCTTGACTAAGTTCATTGTTTTCTGAACAGATATAATAGTACAAGACATTATGAAGTATGTCTATGTTTCTGCTGAAAACAAATGCTCCATATAGTCTGAAGTTGGAAAAATAGTGCAGTCTAATTTTGACCCAATTCTGTCTGACTGTCCTTTCAAAAGGATTTTCAGCACTGTGCTTGGTGAGAGCTGGATGAATTTGCTCAACAGGCTAGCTTGTGAAACAGTGGGTAACAATGGGCGAGAGTAACAATTTAGTGCAGAGAAGAGGAATAGTTGCTAAATAATTTAAACCGAGGGTCAACAATAAATATTGCAAATATTAACAATTCAAGTGGATAAATAATCAAATAGGATCAATCAAAATGAACATCAAAGGGAAATGTATCACATTAAATTAACAATGAGATATCAAATAGATATTTAAGAAAAACAGTGGGAAAGCAGTTGCTTGCAATGTCTGCAGAATGTGGAATCACAGGAGCCTGTGTGCATTCTGGATGGACACATGTACAGTACCTTGAGTTACTCAAACCCAAATTCAGTGTTTCTCAACTTGAGGAATAGCTGGAGTCACTGCAGGACATACCACAGGCTGAAAGTTTCCAGCAATTAATTATCCAGGATACAATCCCTGTGAGATCCCAGTGAGGTCAGAACAATACTAA
Source organism: Chiloscyllium plagiosum (assembly GCF_037043375.1). Lineage (NCBI taxonomy): Eukaryota > Metazoa > Chordata > Chondrichthyes > Orectolobiformes > Hemiscylliidae > Chiloscyllium > Chiloscyllium plagiosum. The sequence goes on along the minus strand of NW_028270143.1, from coordinate 99,007,765 downwards.
ATCGGATACTGTTTAGGCCAGTCGAAGGAAGCAGAATCGGTGGGAATCTACTGTGCAGCCACCTGCCAGTGTTGGACACTGTGCCGACAGGATGACTGTGGGGGAATCTAAATAGGGCTTACATTTTCAAACCAAAGATTTCCCATTCAAGTCAGCAATGGGAAAGAATTTCAACCGTAGTCAGTTATTAGCTTTTGGATGTTATTACCCCAGGTCGCAAGCTTTTATTCGCTCATAGGATGAAGGCATGGCTGATTGGACATGCCCTTACTTGCCCAGAGGGCAGTTAAGAGCCTCTCTTTCCTGAGAGGACAATAGTGAACTAGAGCAGTTTTTAATGACAATCAACAGTGGTCACATGGTCGCCATTAATTAGCTTTTTGTTCCAGATGTTTATGATTTTTATTAGGACGGCACCACAGCATTGCTGTCTCATAGTGCCAGGGTCCTGAGTTCAATTCCACCCTCTGTCTGTGTGGAGTTTGCACATTCTCCCCATGTCTGCGTGGGTTTCCTTCGGGTACTCTGGTTTCCTCCCACAGTCCTAAAATGGGCAGTTTAGGTAGATTGGCCATGCTAAATTGTCCATACTGTCCTGAGGTGTGTACACCTCAGGTTGATCAGACATGGGAAATGCAGGGTTACCAGGATAGGGTAAAGGGGGTGGTTCTGGGTGAGATGCTCTTCGGACGATCAGTGTGGACTCGATGGGCGAAGTGGCCTCTGTTTGTACTGTAACAATTCTATGATTCTATGAAATCGAATTTCACCACCTGCCGTGAAGGGATTTCAACCCGGTCCCCAGAGTCTGAGGCTTTTGAATTATTAGTCCAGGGATATTCCCCATTATTTCACCACTTCCCAGGCATATACTGAAGGATGAGCTAGTCAGATATTAGTCTTAAAGAGGGAGTTGTATAAGTCCAGGAAAGCAAGCAGAAAAGTAAAAAGATAACATCAGTCAGATCAGCCATGTCCCATTGAACGGGAAGAGCAGGCTCCAAGAGAATTGATTTTGACTAGCTCCTATTTCTTTTGTTCTTTTCAGAGAAGAAAAATTCATCCTTCACATCACCTTTGGTTCTTTCAACAATCATTATAAATCCATGTCCTCTGGTTCTCAAACCTTACACTAAAGGGAACCATTTCTCCCTATCTGCATGGTCCGAACCCCTTGAGTTTTGAATACTTCTATCAAATCTCCTCTCAACCTTCTCTCTTCCCAAATCCACAATGCCCTGACCCCTTGTGCTTTCAGATATCTCTAGGAAATCTCTTTCCCCAACTTATCCAATCTACCCATGTGACTGAAATCCCTCAACCAAGGAACCGATCTTGTAAATGTTTTCTGTAAAATCAATTGGACATATTATTCCAGTTGAGGCTAAACCAATGTGTTACAGAAGGTTCTTCATAACTTGCTTTTAAATGTCACACCTCTATTTAAAAAGCTCAGGTCCCCATCTGCCTTTTTAACCACACTCTCCACCTGCCTTGCCACCTTCTACCATTTCTGGAAATAGATTCCTGTGCTGCCATCTTGAGAATGACACCCTTTATTTGATCTTTCTGCCAAATGATATCACTTCCCACTTGTCTGCAACAAATTGCATCTGCCACATGCCAGCCAATTTCATCCATCTCTGTCTAGTTGAAGCTTATTTATTCAACTCAAGTTTTAGGCCAGCTCCAAATTCTGAAATTGTACTCAAGTCTCAGCCTTTTATGTCTGTCAAGAAGAGCATTGGTCCTGGTGACAACTCCTGCTGATCAACTCCACATTCACTAAGTCCGCAACTAAGTTGTGGTTGCATTCCTAAAAATAAACATGCTCCCATAAAAATCAAAGTTAAGTCTGGAGTTAGGTTCCTTTAGGCGTTTGTTGCTTAGAATCAACAATGTACATGTTGAAGTACTGCATACACATAATGTTCCTCTCTGAAACAACTTGAGAAAGAAAATAAACCACAAAACATAAACCCTAATGCTAATTCTAAAAGAAGCACTGTACAGTTAGATACTTCCGGACCTTCCCCAACAAAAAAACAACTGTAAACATTTTGATGAAGTAATGTATCTTCCTAAATATTTACATTTGTAAATAAAAAAAACTTAATGTAAGAAATTAGAAGATGTATAGAGAGAATTTAGAGGGATACGGACCAAATGCTCGCAGATGGGACTAGGTTAATTTAAGATTTCTAGTTAGCATGGATGAGTGGGACTGAAGGGTCTGTTTCCGTGCTGTACATGGCTATGACTATGACCCTACATACGTCAAAATTGCATTGACCCAATGAAGTTTTAACAGGTCAGGGTCCATCTAGTGGCAGATGTTTGTCAGTGCAGAAGTAGCTAACTGCATCAACCAACCTTCCTCCACTAGATGGAGCCAAGGACTCCCAAGCAAGTTCAAAACAGAAGCTGACACCATAGTGCTTGAAGCTAAGACTGGAGAGCAGGACCGTGAATGGGGGCAAGATTGGTGGCAAAGAGAAATTGATGGCAGACAGAGGAACCGAAAGAGGGTCAGGGGACTTCTGGATAAAGTGTGGGAATGGTGCTTACTTAGTTCTTCAATTCTGCTCTACCTTAAGTGTGGGTAGCCTTTTCAGTTCCTAATCAGCCCCACTCTTAAATTGGAAAGGCAAGGGTTTCAGCATGAAGCAATGCAGAGCTGACGAAGGTGCATATAGGATTTAGAGAGACAAACATCATTGTCATGAAGTATAGCAATAACGAAGAGTCAACAGAAGGAAAGGCCAAGTGTGAATGGCGATGGATGTAAATGCATTAACTGTGGCAAATGGTTGGCATACACAAATAGTCACATGATATTATGATGTAGAGATGATGATGGAGACCTAGCTTAAACATGGAGGTGACAGATGTTTAATATTCCTGGTTATAAAGTGATTAGGAAAGTGAGGGAAGGAAGTAAAGGTGGAGCAGATAGCATGCTGACCAAAGGTACTGATACAATGCAAAATAAAAACTCAGGCTTCAAAGTCACAATCTTGAGACTGAATTAAAGATCAACAGAGGATTATTACACAGTAGGCTATATGCCATAGGCCACCAAATACTGGGACAGAAACAGGGCAGCAGGTTTACAGGCAGAGATATCATAAAGATTATGATTATGGTGGACCTTAATGATCCATATATATAGATAATAAAAACAACAGGGTAAAGGGCAAAGAATTGGAGGAATTCCTGAAGTGTGCACAAGAGAATCTTTTGGTCACTATGTTTGCAATCCAAATCAGGAAGGTGGCTATTAATCTAGGGAATAAAACCGAGTGAAGCCTCAGCAGCAGAAGAGCTTTTGAGAAACAGTGATCATAACAACATTGGGTTTAAAGTAGTTCTGAAAAATGGAACAGAGTATCAACTGGAAAAAGGTTAATTTCAGTGCATTGAAAAGTTTTTGACCCATTTGGATAAGCAAAGACTGGAAGGTAAAAGAGCAAAAAGCCTTGGGAGACAGGCAGAAAATCTGGAGCATTCATGACAGACTGCAATACAATGCATTTTAGTAAATAAGTTAGTCAATAGCAAGATATAATACATTGACTTATGGAACCAAATAACATTTGGTACCTACTTACCAATGTGACAATAGCACATTCTGCAGTGAGCTGGGCAGCACTGAATAACGTTCGAACAAAACGGTAAATCTGTTTTTGTTCTGGATCGTGTCGATCGTAATCTGCTGGCATTTCTGTTTTCTTTGGAAAACAAAATGAATCATTATATTAATAAAAGTCTAATTTCCTTGGTAATTGGCAGCATGTGATACAGTCTACACTGTATTATATTTTAAATTCACCAATAATGTACAATTATGTTCCAAAGAGCTACGAAGATCTTCAACATGTTTGCGTTCTGTCCTAATTTTTGGTCTCTTAATGTTCCTGTTTCGTGATGATTTATGGGCTCACCAGGAGGCCTCTAATTTTAAAATAGATCGGAAGTGTCAGTGCAGTCTACAACGAGAGAGACGCTGTAGTTATCACAGGCGCCAACATCCACCTGAAAACACTTCCACAAGGGAAGCCTGAAAAATCATTCACTCACTCAGGGTTATTAAGCTGAAAAACGAGAACCTTAGTGCAACATTAAAACAGAAAAGACTCTCCTGTTTTTAAGACAATACAACATATACCAATTGAGGCATTTGGATGGCTCCTAAATTTAACTAAATAATATAATGGCGCCGTGCCTACAGCACACAGATTATAGCAGTTCAAGAAAGCAGGTAGCCACCACCTTCCCCAAGGACATTAAGGATGGGCAACAAATGCAGGTCTAGCCAGCGATGCCCAAAACCTCATGAAAAAAATTTAAAAATTAATCGCCCTATGATTGGTTCCATATTGTGTGATCAGAGAGTGAGTGAGTGAGTTCTTGTCTATCCAGGATATGTACTAAATGAGTGAATGGGTGCTATTCTTTGGATTTTGTTCTCATGAGGAATAGCATGATGGGCAGCATGGTGGCTCAGTGGCTAGCACCGCTGTCTCACAGTGCCAGGGCCCCAGGGTTCAATTCCACCCTCAGGCAAATGTCTGTGTGGAGTTTGCATGTTCTCCCCATTTCTGCGTGGGTTTCCTTCGGGTGTGTCTGGCTTCCTCCCTCAGTTCAACGATGTGTAGGGTGAGATGGATTGAAATGCAGGGTAATGGGAATAGGGTGGGATGGTCTTGGCTAGGTCAGTAGGGACTCGCTGGGCTGAATGGCTTCTATCTGCATTCTCGGTATTCTAAAGTTCTATGTGACAATGAAGGTTGAGAAAGCACAGTGAAGAGAGTGCAGCAACAGATAAATCACTTGCTAATTTGATAGACAGTATGGAAACCATGGTGGCTAAATTTGCACATCATGCAAAGATAGATAGGAAAGTGTGAAATGAAGAGGGCATAAAGGAAGTTGCAGACCGATTACAGATAGATTGATTTTAGTCAGCAAATATCTGGCAGCTGGAGTATAATGTGGGAAACTGTGAAGTAATCCACTTTGACAGGAAGAATAAAAATGGATTACTTAAATGGAGAATGACTGCAGGAGTCTGAGTTGTAGATGAATCCAGGTGTTCTACTGCATGAGTCCTAAAACATTACTCTGCAAATACAGCTAATGTTTAGCAAGAAAGCCAATAGAATGCTATCCTTTATTATGAGAGGAATTGAACATATAAATAATGATCAGAAACAAAAAACAAATTGCTGGGAAAGCTCAGCAGGTCTGGCAGGACCTGTGGAGAGAAATCAGAATTAGTGCTTCAAGTCCAGTGACCTTTTCATTAATGATGTTATGCTTCAGTTATACCGGGCAGAGGTAGGACCACATTGTGAGTACTTTGTGCAGTTTTGCGCTCTTTATTTAAGGAAGAACGTAAATGCATTGGAGATGGCTCAGAGTTGATTTACCAGATTGATACCTGGAATAAATGAGCTGTCTTCTCAGTAAAGATAGGACAGACTGGGCTTGTTTCCACTGGTGTGAGAACAGTGAGGGATAATTTGACTGAACCGTACTGGACAAGATAGACGTGGAAAGGATGTTTCCTGTTGTGGGTGAGTCCAGAACCAGGGGGCGCTATTTTAAAATGAGGGGTCACTCTTTTAGAACAGAGATGCGGAGATTTATTTTCCCTCAAATGACTGTGCAACCAGGAAACCCTCTGGCTCAAAGTGATCTAGGTTTTTGGGGTGGGGGGGGTCACTGAATACTCTTAAGGCTAAGATGGATAGATGTATGTGAGCCAGGGGAATCAGATGTTATTGGGAATAAATAGGAAATGAAACACAGCTACGATCTCACTTGATGGCGGAGTTTGATCAAGACTCGAAAGAGCGATGAGCAAAGTTATTCTCTCTCTGTTGTAGCTGGTGCCTCTTCATACACTCATGTGCATCTCACAATCATGGGAGTTGTGGGGATAAAGTCTCATCTTACATTCCAACACGACTTTATACAACAAAAGAGTACATTGAACAAAAGGTCCTTACTGACAATGGATGGAGCTTCTCATCAAATATATCTAATAACATTCGCCCATCTGAATCTCTAGGAAAAGAAAATAACTGATGGTTACAATAGGTTTTGAACAGACATGTATTAAAGGGTCAGTAATAGTTGAAATGAACTGCTGTACAATTCCAACGTACCTGTTTCTGATGTGGTAATATATTGCAAGGGCAACACTGCAAAGAAAATTGAACATTAGTGCCAGTCTTAGACACTGTAGACAGTCTTTAACTGTGAATAACAGAAAATGTCAGTAGTCTTTAACTGTGGATAATACATTGTTCACATTTCTTGCCCATCAACAGCTATCAGATTATACCAAAACTAAACCAAAGAACTGCCAATGCGGGAAATCAGAAACAAAAACAGAAATTGCAGACAAAAAATCAGAAGTGAGGAAGAGTCACTGGATATGAAACGAAACCTCTCCTTTCTCTCCACAGTTGTTGCCAGACCTGCTGAGTTTTTCCAGCAATTTCTGTTTTTGTTTCTGCCACATTACAGGATCACAGAACATAGGACATTACAGCGCAAAACAGGCCCTTCGGCACTCAATGTTGCACCGACCTGTGGAACCAATCTGAAGCCCATCTAACCTACACTATTCCATTCAAGTCCATATGCCTATCCAATGACCAGTTAAATGCCCTTAAAGTTGACAAGTCTACTATTGTTGCAGGCAGTGCATTCCATGCCCCTACTACTCTGAGTAAAGAAACTACCTCTGATGTCTGTCCTACATCTATGACCCCTCAATTTAAAGCTGTCATCTCATGCTAGCCATCGCCATCTGAGGAAAAAGGCTCTCCTTGTCCACCCTATCTAATCCTCTGATTATCTTATGTGTTTCTATTAAGTCACCTCTCAACCATCTTCTCTCTAATGAAAATAGCCTCATGTCCCTCAGCCTTTCTTCGTAAGACCTTCCCTCCATACCAGGCAACATCCTAGTAAATCTCATCTAAACACTTTCCAAAGCTTCCACAGCCTTCCTATAATGCCATGACCAAAACTGCATGCAATACTCCAAGTGCAGCTGCAGCATGGTTTTGAAACGCAATCCCTCTACCAACAAAAGCTAACACACTATATGCCTTCTTAATAACTCTATCAACCTGGGTGGCAACTTTCAAGGATCTATGTACCTGGACACCAAGATCTCTCTGCTCATCTACACTACCAAGAATCTTAGCATTCACCCAATAATCTGCATGCCTGTTACTCCTTCCAAAATGAATCATCTCACACTTTTCTACATTAAACTCTATTTGCCACCTCTCAGCCCAGCTCTGCAGCTTATTTATGTCTCATTCTAGCCTACAACATCCTTCGTCACTATCCACAACTCTACCCCACCTTAGTGTCACCCACAACTTTACTAACCAATCCTTCGATGCCCTCATCCAGGTCATTTATAAAAATGACAAACAACAGTGGACCCAAAACAGTTCCTTGTGGTACCCCACTAGTAACTGAACTCCACGATGAATATTTCAACCACCACCCTCTGTCTTCTTTCTGCTAGCCAATTTCTGATCCAAACCGCTAAATCACCCTGAATCCCATGCCTCCGTATTTTGTGCAATAATCTACCGTGGGGAACCTTATCAAACACCTTACTGAAATCCATATACACCACATCAACTGCTTTACCCTCATCCACCTATTTGGTCACCTTTTCAAAGAACTCAATAAGATTTGTCAAAAAGGATCATCCAATCTTTTCGCCCGAGGGGCCATGTTTGTTTTTCTCACTCAGGGATTTGTTGAGCATATTTCAGAACAAGGCAATCAAAGTTGATCTCCCTGTCATTGAAGTAGCAAAAGAATGTGCACTTCTATGAACATGATGCAAATGAGAAGACTGACATCATTTCATCACTTGAGAGGGGAAGCAGGGCAAGCTGCATTGCAGCTTCCTGTCTGACTTGCCCAGAGGTTACTCCAAATCTGGGCAAGTGGAGATTACTGCAGTGAGCTGCTGCTCCAGTAATTGGCTGTTTTTCTTGACTTCATTGAGAAAACTGCGACAGCCTGAGGCCTGGAGACTTGTGGTAAGTTTTGGGTAGACTGTGAGGAGGGATGTGGGTGAAGAACAAGGCTTTTCCTTCTGCATTGGTACCAGTCCCTGAAGTAGTCACTGAACGCAGAACGTGTCAGTGACTTAAGCACTACTTGGTACCTTTCAGCATCTCAAATTCCTCCTCAACGATATTAATCTCAAAACCTCCAGGGGCTCAGTATGTCAGAGAGCTGCCATTAAAAGTTGTTCATCCTAGCCACCATGGTCTTTGTAGATTGGGTGCACTGGCCCATGCTAATAGTAAAGGGAACATCTTATGGACAAGATCTGGCATGCAGTGACACAATTAAACCAAGTTCATTGTTAGAAGTTCAAGCATTGTCTTCACCTCTCATCATTAGCAGTGTGTCTGTTCCATAGAAGTTGGCATGTGGCTCCTATGATTAAGACATATCTAGATTATATCTAGATTAAATTTAATTTGCCATTCATGTATTTTCTGCAATACTGTGTTTAATTTTTGGGAACCCTCTTTAGAATCAACTATTAGGCCCCAAGTCTCTGATGCAAATTAGAAAACAGACATGGTCTACCACCCTGCCCAACCTCTGGACACCCCACTCAACACTTTGACTATTCCAACCACACAAACAGAACTGTTTAAGAGTCAGCAACTATTTTCTACCCATCAACCAATTTCTTCATCATTCCAAAGTTCTACTTTGAACCCTCAATTATTAAACTCATATGAAGGCTTCTCTGTGCAGCACTTTTTCTTACAGGTGCTTTACAAAAGTCTACAAGGAACATATATAATCACGGCTTTTATTCCATTTCATCAAGACTGGTAAGGTCCATATTGAAAATTACAGATAATCCTCAAATCTCATCCTAGTAATAAACGCTCGCATTTTACAAGCTATTGAAGTATATAGTCTGCTTTGCAATCTAGGAAAAAGAGGAATTTAATAATAGGAATTTAAATACACTGGTCAATCAGCTTTTATAATGGAACATAACAAACATTTTGAGCTTGCATGGTTCAAGGTTCAGAATTACAGTTCCTCCCAACAGCTTTATTTTTACAGCAATTGACAGTCAAAGACAGAAACCTGTGCCCTGAGAGATGTTGTATGTAAGGTGCTGCACACTGGATTAACAATGACCATAATATGATCATGCAAGCGAGCAATCTCATTCTTCTTATACTTTTTGAAAGGTGGCAAATACTAGGTCAAAGCATTTGATCTAATACTAATGGTCATATATAATTACAGGTAGAACACAAAAAGCAAAATACAATAAACAGACGAGTACAACATATCATTTTGTTTCCAAGAGAGTGGTTGTGGTTCTGCTCAGCAGCTTCAGACAAGGTTCCCTGAAGGAAGTTAAGTAGTGATGACCTTCTTAATGCTCTTATATAGTGTAAAGAAGGGAACCAGATATTACAATTATATGGATGCTTTGACGTCACATTAAGTTCCACTTACAATCAAATAATTTCCTCTCAGATATGCAGTTAAAATATTAATCATGTGAAACAGATAATACGTTCAATTGATTTGAGTTGGAGTTAGCAGAACCAATATCCAATGCATTTCAAAACATCAATATTTTGACTAAATTGACTTTGAAGGTTATTGTGCTGCAGTACACAAACACTAGTCCTTGAGTTTTGTTAAGGGAAGTGAATCTAACTAAAAGCTCTATAAAATAAAAGGAAATCACCTTACGTGTCACATTCTGTACCCACCATTTGATAGTATACTTCAAGTTTGGCTGGCTGACAGTGCTATCATCCAGGAATATGGTGGAGCAGGAGCTATATTTCCTTCTGATCTGTCCAGGTGGATGCTAGGAGACAAGGTACAAATGAGTTTGGGCTGACACAAACTGTACGCATCTCATGGTAACACCTTCCTGGTTGGTACTGGCACAATGCTAAAAAGCTTTAGATGTGGCATCAGCAACCAGTAAGCAAGTATCCTCCATGAAATGGGACTCCACAGACATTGGACATAGCAAGTCACATCATTTCTATTTCGACAGCATGTGATCAGCACAATTACCACTGCATATAGGTTTCAGTGATAATCAAAAGACTCAAATGTAAGAAATCTCTCATCAAAATTCCATATTATTCATGATGTAAAGAAGTAATCATCAGTACAATGCCAAATCAAACCTCTTTATTCATTAATCTATGAACAGACAGTGTGATGGCTACAATCTGCATCATGTTGCTGGTTTGTCATGCCACCCAGACAAATAAAACTAACAAGTCTCTTCTTCGTCCCACAAAAAAGGTTTTTAATAGTGCACTTACATTAAGTGCAACTGACTGTTCACTTGATCCATTATTTAAATTCTTTCAAGTTCTAAGGCATAACTTTCATTTTTAAGAAATAAGAAAATTCTTCATCTACCATATTTCCTCAGCAGCAACATCTGCTTCGTAGGTGAATGACAGGCTGATTGTATCTAAATTTCCACCCCTCTGCTCCAGTCCAGTTCTCCACATCCTATTCTGCTCAATGATCTTAACAATGCCTCTCCACTCCAAGGCCTTCTCACTTCAAGCTCATTACACTTCATGCTTTCATTGTCCACATTGTTCACTCCAAGCTCGCTACATTAATTTCCATTGGCTCACAACTCCAAACACATAATCGATCCTTGTTCTAAACTCTTATTGCCTCACCTTGTTTTATTCTGTTCTTTCATTGCCCTATCTCCCCTTGCAACCATGTTCTGCACACTTGTTCTGCTCTCCTTCCATTTACAGTGGTTTTCATGAACTTTGAGGTTAGAGTACAGATGGCTGGAAAAAGAGATCAAACTTGGTCAGGCAGTCTGTGCAGTTCAAGTCCAAATGCATCAAGAGGAGACAAAGAGAACATGGACAGAGGAGTTGGGAACAGAGCATGGTGATAAAACAGACCATCAGCAGAAGATGGAAGCTTGCAGTCACACAGTCTGGGAATACTAAGTTATAGTTGTGTTAAAGAGGTGATAGGATTTTCAAAGGAATTGGAAAGAGATGTTCATAAAATAACAACTGCCTTTGGTAAGACATAAGCCTGAAGGTAAAATGCAACAAGGTCAGTGTGGCAAAACTATAAAGGCATGTTCAGCCTGTGTGCTGAAGGTTCATGCTAAAGAAATTCAAATGTTCTTCCAAAACAAACAATCCACCATGTTTAACATCACACAATTTTAGAAATTTGATTTCCCTTAGGAAAACAATAAGTCAAAACAATTTCTTTTGTTTTTTGAGTTACACAATGAAATTACCAATGACCATGTCACAATAATGGAATATTAACAAAACGCCACAGAAAATTAAATAACAAAATTATATTGACAAAAGCCAGAGCCCCCAGTTAGAGAGAGACAGATTATGTGAAGGGGAGGGTGGGGAAAGGTATCACTAACAGATTACAAAGGGTGGATGGGTGCAAGTAGTCTATGCACTGCCCAAAAAGTGGCTCAGTGGTTAGCACAGCTGCCTCACAGGTTCAATTCCAGCCTTGGGTGACTGTCTGTGTGGAGTTTGCACATTCTCCCAGTGTTTGTGTGGGTTTCCTCCGGGTGCTCCGGTTTCCTCCCACAGTCCAAAAGATGTGCAGGTCAGGTGAATTGGCCATGCTAAAGATTGTCCATAGTATTAAATGCATTAGTCAGAGGGAAACGGGTCTGGGTGGGTTACTCTTCGGAGGGTCCGTGTGGACTTGTTGGGCCGAAGGACCTGTTTCCACACTGTAGTGAATCTAATCTAATCAGCACCAAATCTTCAACATAGAATGCAAATAGGTTGTGGAGTACTTTCTGGACTATTTTAAATTCTTAGCCAGGAACACATGTGGAGACATTTGTCCAACTGGAATTACAATTCCAGTAAAAACCTGGGTTTCTCCTTAAACAAAAAGAGATTGCCATTCCACAAACTCTTACATTAGTTAACTTATAATCTTATTCAGGGACAAATAATATTGGCATTTGCACTGATGATAACTTGATGTTAACGAAACAATACTAAGAGAAAAATCGTAATTGAAACCCAAAATAATGCATATCGTTATTAACAAAATATGGCTTAACTTGCCAACTGATCCACCAACTTACTACAAAAACTTTAGAACATAGCCTCCCATCAGATTATCACACCCAGTCCCCATCTTCTTATCTGACAGACTGCACTATGTCATCATGTATCACTGCATCCAGCAGCCACTTTCTTAACCATGAGAGTTATATGTCCTGGGATGTTGGACCACCTTGTTAGAATATCTGTAGGCTTGCCACAGAAACACTTCCTGAAATACATTGCTGGGTGAGCACAGCTTCCAATCTCTGCTCTACGCCAAACCTTTACACCTAAGCCTTCCTTGAAAAATGTCTCAAATGTGTCCAGTTGTTATATAGTAGCATAGCTCAGGATTGGTTATTTGGTTTGACTGGTAACACAGAATTAGAAACGTTTCTATTTACAAATCAGTGAAACCAGAAGAGCATGAAAACAGCTGAGAAAAGCATTAACAAATGATGAGAATTCAAAATTAAATATAACTACCATGCCTTCAAAGCAAACCCCCCCAAAATAAACAGGGCCTTACCATGCTGAACAAACAGTCCACATGTTTAGTGCAACAAATGCTTTAAGAATAAAGGAAAACACTTGAAAAAGAAAAGGAGAGAGAAGAAAATGAAGGTCACACCATGATCAAAATTAAAACGATATGAAGCAGTAAGAGAAATGGACTACCATCACACCTTTCTCTCCCGCACAGAGCCAGGAGTATCTAATCGATACAGGAGTCATAAACAAATCACTATATTCCCAGACAATGCCGGTGCAGATTCACATGCCATTATTTTGCAGAACCTCAAAGCCACATAAGCATCACCTCCTCCTGTAATCCAGCAGCCTTCAAAAACAAATCCAATTAGTTTATCAATGAACCTCTGCTGTTCCCTACTCTCAGTTTCATGGTTTCAAAAGCACAATTTGAATCACGGAATGGTTAGAGCACGTTAGCAAGAGCATCCAATTTTCTCTCTGTTCAGATAATGATTCAATTCTTTTTTGAATGCGTCAATTTAATCCTCCTCCTCCACAGGCTCTAGCTGCGCAGGGCACCTCCTTACCACTCGTTGCATAAAACAGCTTTCTTCATGTCGCCTTGAGTTCTTCTCATATTGAATCAGCGTTCTCTGCTTCCAAATCCTCTTACTAACGGTTGATCTCTAAGTAATCTGCTCAGACAAGTCATGATTTTGAACACCTCTATTAAATCTACTCTCAACCTTAGAAGTGGCCAAAGAAGGTGAACAGTCTGAACTCTTCCCCGGTTTATTTACGTAATTGAAGATCCTGTACTGGACGTCTCAAATCCTTCTTAAACAGTCAGACCCAAGATTGGGCACAATGCTCTGCTTCTCACTAAATTCAGGTTTAGAAACGTTTAGAGTAAACTTGCTTGCTTTGGTGCAATATGCCTTCAGCTACCAATTTCTGGATCGGATCCCAAATGCCTTACTTACCACATTCGCAACTTGCCCTGTGACTTTAAATAAATTTTGCACATAAGCCCCAAAGTCTCTCTGATCCTCCACCACACTTAGAATGGAAATCTTCATTTTATATTTTCAATTCTCATTCTCCCTACCAAAACTGCTGTTTCACATTTCTCTGCATTAAATTTCATCAGCTACCTGTCTGCCCATTCAACCAGCCTTTCTATGCCTTCTAGATATGTTCTCATAGATCACAAAACTTCCAGGTTTCGCAGCACCTGTAACTTTTGAAGTTCTGCCTTTTGTATCCAAGTCTAAGAAATTAATAACCATTTAGAAAAGCAGTGTCCTAATACCAAGCCCACAGCAGCCACCCTTTCCATGACTTCCTCTGGTCTGAACAGCATCTATTCATCACTGTTCTATATTTCCCATCAATCAGTCAATTTTGTACCCCTGCTCCAAATGGCCCTTCTATTCCTTAGTCTTCAACTTTCTTGACAGGTCTTTTACAAAGCAAATTAAAAAGTGTCTTTTAGAACGCATGTATATAACATCAACTGGATTATCATTATCAATATATTCTGAAATGTCAAAAAGAAAATCAAATTAAGTTGTTGTTGACAAAGGACACATTTTGTTAAACCTGTTGTTTTACAGTCATCAGGACGTTCACAAGAGCACCAATGGAAAGGGGAGCTTGCTAAGACTAAGCTGACAATCAATTTAACATTATCAGTACAGCCCAGAGTGTGGCACAAAGCTACACGTGTTAATACACAGGACTCTGTTCTTTGAAGACTAAAAGAATAAGTACACACGCTGTACCAGTTTCAACACTAAATGTGCAATAGCCATTGTCTGTTTCATCCCTCGAGAAAATGTCTTGACCTGGCTAATTCAACCTGACTGGTTTAAATTTAAACAAAGCTTAGCAGTTAATTGTCAGTCGTTGTCCAATTGGCATATTATTCATGGTAACACCTCTACTAAGCAGAGGCCACTTGTCAACCAATGAGCAGTCTCTGCATGTACAGCATAAGATGTTGTCCTCTTCTGAATGTGTATTATGCCTGGCAGATATAAAGCTTCAACAAAATGGGTCTTCTTCAGTGATTCTCAATTTCTATATGACAAAAAATTAGTTAAACATGATTTTGCCTGTAACAAATCTGTACTGGGTTTCCTGAATAAATTCCCCAGTGTCAAACTGTCAGTTGATTATCTCAATTATTGTTTTTAATTCTGGGTTTCACATAACTTGAACATAAATTGAATCCTGCACTCAGTCATGAAATTACATGCGAACTTCGCAAACATGTACTTTTTGAACTAAGGCTCAGTGTTTCACTCAAAGGTTGTTAAATAAGGGGGCAATTTTGTTTTTAATAAACTGGGTGCTTTCCTGTGAACAGAACAACCAGAGAATTTTCCCTCTCAGGATTTACCATCACTCTAAGGAAGAAACATTGACAGCTATTCATCTGTTAGTAACATTCAAACGCTGTTCAATGATTATACTGCAGCGATAGGCAGAAGGCCAGATTTATTTGATCCACATAATTTCATATGCCCCATTGTCTTTTATGACACAGTCTGCATTATGAATTCCCCCACATTGTAGAAAACAGGCCTTGCTTGCAATGCTCCTCAAGGATCTAAAATTACAAATCTTCCAGCCAGCAAGTCGTACACAACTGCAGCTTGAGGTGATGATACCTTCATTTCGAAGGGGTATAAGGAAGTGAGAATATCCTGCACTCACACCAAGCAGGAGATGGGTATGGATCTCTAGTGACACAACTGAAATTACAAAACAAGTGTTGTACAGTCTGTTCTCATATAACGCAATAGTTCCATTCCCATGTGATCCCACATTGTAAGAAAATCACATAATAGCAGCACCATTTAAACCAATGGTATTGGAATCGTGTTAGAGCCAATACAGATAAGGAAAGTTCGCAT
This sequence comes from Chiloscyllium plagiosum, assembly GCF_037043375.1. NCBI lineage: Eukaryota > Metazoa > Chordata > Chondrichthyes > Orectolobiformes > Hemiscylliidae > Chiloscyllium > Chiloscyllium plagiosum. Next base: position 98,992,224 of record NW_028270143.1, on the reverse strand, counting down.
TCTACTAAAAATGGTCTAAATTTTTCAATTGCTTTGTAGCCAATTCACTTGAAGAAAATGCACGTTATAGCAGAACCCGACAGAATCCTTCTACCTTCCACCTCATCCCCCTCCCCAATATAATCACGACATGCAACACTTAACGCCATATTCAGATATTCCTTTATTGTGCCGTGATTTCATTTTGTGTAACCTTTCCATTTCAGCCAATTCTTTTGTCCCTAGCAATACCTCACAACATTTTTTTTTAAATTCATGTATGGGATGTGGGTGCCACTGCCAAGGTATATACTTGTTACCCATCCCTAATTGCCCGTGAACTGATTGGTTGTCTGGACTATTTCAGAGGCCAGTCAAGAGGCAACCATATTGCTGAGAATCTAGATCACATGTAGGCCAGATCTAGTATGGCTGGCAGACCTTCTCTCTTGAAGGACATTAGAAACTGTATGAAATTTTACAACAATCAACCGTGGTTGTGTGGCCACTATTAGGTTTTAACTGAAGTCAGTTTTTACAATCAGCCTTTGTTGATTCCAAACTCACTTCCCCAGAACGTTAGTCTGCTGCTCTGGATTGTTAGCCCAATGTCATTATCACTTCATCACCCCTTGCGGTCTGCCTTTTGCCTACAGTTAGTTATATCTGTGGTGATCATGGATTGTAACTGAATATTCAAGGATATTCAACACTTAGGAACAATTGGCAAAAAGGAAATGAGATAGTGTGATTAATAAAGGATGAGAGCAGTATGTTAGTGAGAGGGGATCTGAAATCAGAAGATCATGACACAGAACTAGTTTGGGTGGAGCTAAAGAAACAGCAAGGGACGGCAAGCATGGTGGGAGCTGTTGAGAGACCATCACAAAGCAATAGTAACGTAAGGCATGGTATAACTTAGAGGTGCATATCAGAAGGGCAATACATTTATCATGGGTACTGCAATCTACTTTTATACGCTTTAACGCTCATTAGCACTCATACTGTGGAGTATGAATTTCTGCAATGTCTACAAGACAGTTTTCTAGAATAAGAAATGAAACAGAATGAATTATTTTGGATCTAATATTGAACAATGACAAAGGGCTAATTAATAATTTCATTGTAAAGGCCTTTAGGGGAGAGAATTTTACATTTAAGTTTGAAACTAGGGTTGTAAAATTGAATCAAATCAGAGGGCTGTAGAGACTCAGTCATTGACTATGTTCAAGACAGTGATTGACAGATTTCTGGATATTGAAGGCATCAAGTATACTGGATAGTGTGGGGAAAAGAACATTGTGGTAGAATATTGAAGTTGAACAGCACAGCAGGCCCGAGTGGCCAAATGGTCTAGTGCGGTTCCAATTTCATCTATTCCTCGCTCTCAGTCTAACAAAAGGTGCAAGCTTCTGAATCACTGAAAACTGACCAAATTTCAAACCTTCCTGAGAAAGGATTACCTTTACTCATGCTTGCCTTTGATAAATATACAAACAATATTTGACTCAAATTAAGAGGGATAAACAAATAACCTTCCCCACCATGACAAAAACAAAGGCTTGATTTTCTTTGTCAAAGTCTAGGTTATTGCATAGCTGGAGATGAGTAATTTCAATATCTAGAAAAGTTGATGACAACTTTAAATCAAGTATCAAATCTGTTGAAGGGTATTAAGTACTCCAAACAAAGAAAGGAGTTAATTAAAAACCACAAAATATGCTGAGATTATAGGCAGCGTAAGAATGTCGAGCAGTACTTACATGATTTATATATAGGCTTTTCCGCTTCTCTCTGACTGTGAAACATAGAAAAATAAATATTGTTAAAAATCTCAATGAATTTAACAGTTTTAAAAAAAATACTCAATGTTGTAGATTATGGAAATCTGAAATAAAAGCAGAAAGTACTATAGAAACTCAGCAGGTCCTGCAGTATCTGTGGAGGGAGAAAGAGTTAACGTTTTGAGTCCAGTATGACTCTAAATAAAAACTGAAGTAACTGCAGATGCTGTAAATCCGAAACAAAAACAGAACATGCTGGAAAAACTCAGCAGAACTCTTTTCTGATGAAGGGTTACTCGACCCGAAGCGTTAACTGATTTCTCTCCACAGATGCTGCCAAACCTGCTGAGCTTTTCCCAGCAATTTCTGCTTTTGTTTCCAGTATGACCGTTCTTTGGTTACTTGGGTTGGAAACGTTAACGGTTTCTCCCTCCACACATACTGACAGACGTTTCTCCAGCACTTTCTGACTTTACTGCATTTAGCAGGAGATATTCTAAGAAAATTAATATCAAACCAAGGTAAAGGAAATTAGGTGGGATGACCAATGTTTTGGTCAAATAAGGAGGTTTTATGGAAGGTCAGAGGATTGGAGGTCATAGGCACTGTAGCCATTGGCTGTATCATTTGAGAGAGTTAGAAGAGGAGATAAGGGAGGACATGGTGTGAATTATGGTTTTTATCTTTGAAACAAAGTTGAAGGAACCAACTAGTTAATTGTCAAATTAGGCTAATGTTGTCTTTGGCTACATCGGTATGTTAGAACCAATACATTTAAGTCCAAAACATGTTAAATGGTACTTTAAGTAATGCTTTGTCAGTCTCTATAAAAACCTTGAACAAACATCATCACAAAATTTGCTTTGGCAAGTCACAGTTACTCCATTGTATGAAAACTTCTTACACCCATCATTCAGTTTTACTTAAAAAGCCTAGGACAACAAGATATAAAGGATTCATTGTTGCTGCTGTTCATCTTCACTTTCCATTCACTGTTTATTGTAGTAGTTGTACCATGGTACCTTCCTCAGCCAGTTATGATGACACAGAAGTTAACACAATCACAGAAATTTCTCATCATTGTGAAATTATTTTTGAACAGTACATACTAAAAACCATGCATAATTAACATTCCTATTGCACAGCATTGACTCAACTCAATGTCATTTACACATCAATACATATGTATGATGTTTACAGGGTTTTACCAAAAAGGTTAGTAGTTCATTTCTAAAAGTCAATACAATTAACTAAATTGCAGACAAGTTCTGTGAGTATGTGAAGCTCATTTTACCAGAGAAAGGAATACTCAAAAGCTCATCCAAATCTGTTCTGTCGCTACTGGAAATCAGTTAACCTTCCAGTGTCTTCATTATTTGAGTACACTGATGTACCACTTAATTGCACCCATCCAGTACAGAAATAGTTACGGCATCCTTCAGCAGGAAATGTCACTGAGTTTTAGATAGACTTACAAAACAGCATTCATTTCAGCAAAGAATTCTATCGATATAATTGACAAAATCAATAACAACAGAATATCCACAATAATACTGCATGTAAAGACTCTTTGACAGTGACCATGTGTCTTACAGAACCCCATTAAAGAACATGGGAAGAAAAGACTGCTACTTTTTCATCACTGGTTTCCTTGATATGCTACTGTACAGAACCAAACTGGATTTGTGACTACATATATATATATATATATATATATATATATATAAAAAGATATTTCTTATGAGTAAAATATATTTTTGAAATAAAAACAAACTATCCTGCCTGGTTCCACACCCAGTAGATTTTTTTTCTTCCTTTCCTGCAGAAAGGAAGTTTGAGGGGGATCTGCCTCTGGAGGTAGTATGGGCTGAAGTCAGAAATAGGAAAGGTGCAGTCACCTTGTTGGGTGTTTACTATAGGCCCCCCAATAGCAGCAGAGATGTGGAGAAACAGATTGGGAAACAGATTTTGGAAAGGTGCAGAAGCCACAGGGTCGTAGTCATGGGCGACTTCAACTTCCCAAATATTGATTGGAAGCTCTTTAGATCAAGTAGATTGGATGGGGCGGTGTTTGTGCAGTGTGTCCAGGAAGCTTTTCTAACGCAGTATGTAGATTGTCCAACCAGAGGGGAGGCCATATTGGATTTGGTACTCGGTAATGAACCGGGACAAGTGGTGGGCTTGTTAGTGGGTGAACATTTTGGTGATGGTGACCACAATTCTGTGACTTTCACCTTGGTTATGGAGAGAGATAGGTGCGCACAACAAGGTAGATTTTATAATTGGGGGAAGGGAAATTACGATGCTGTAAGGCAGGATTTGAGGAGCATACGTTGGGAGCATAGGCTGTCAGGGAAGGATGTGGTGGAAATGTGGAACTTTTTCAAAGAGCAGATACGACGTGTCCATGATATGTATGTACCTATCAGGCAGGAAAGAAATGGTCGTGTGAGGGAGCCTTGGTTGACGAGAGAGGTTGAATGTCTGGTAAAGAGGAAGAAGGAGGCTTACATAAGGTTGAGGAAACAGGATTCAGACAGAGCAGTGGAGGGATACAGGATAGCCAGAAGGGACCTGAAGAAAGGGATTAGGAGAGCTAAGAGAGGGCATGAAAAATCGTTGGCGGATAGGATCAAGGATAACCCCAAGGCATTTTATGCGTATGTGAGAAACCTGAGAATGACGAGAACGAGGGTAGGTCCGATCAAGGACAGTAGTGGGAGACTGTGTATTGAGTCGGAAGAGATAGGAGAGGTCTTGAACAAGTACTTCTCTTCAGTATTTACGAACGAGAGGGACCGTATTGTAGAAGAGGAGAGTGTGAAATGGACTGGTAAGCTAGAAGAGATACCTGTTAGGAAGGAAGATGTGTTGGACATTTTGAACAACTTGAGGATAGACAAGTCCCCCGGGCCTGACGGGATATATCCTAGGATTATGTGGGAAGCAAGAGAGGAAATTGCAGTACCGTTGGCAATGATCTTCTCGTCTTCACTGGCAACGGGGGTGGTACCAGGGGACTGGAGAGTAGCGAATGTTGTGCCCCTGTTCAAAAAAGGGAATAGGGATAACCCCGGGAATTACAGGCCTGTTAGTCTTACTTCTGTGGTAGGCAAAGTAATGGAAAGGGTACTGAGGGATAGGATTTATGAGTATCTGGAAAGACACTGCTTGATTAGGGACAGCCAGCACGGATTTGTGAAGGGTAGGTCTTGCCTTACAAGTCTTATTGAATTCTTCGAGGAGGTGACCAAGCATGTGGATGAGGGAAGAGCAGTGGATGTAGTGTACATGGATTTTAGTAAGGCATTTGATAAGGTTCCCCATGGTAGGCTTATGCGGAAAGTCAGGAGGCATGGGATAGAGGGAAATTTGGCCAATTGGATAGAAAACTGGCTAACCGGTCGAAGGCAGAGAGTGGTGGTAGATGGTAAATATTCAGCCTGGAGCCCAGTTACAAGTGGAGTTCCGCAGGGATCAGTTCTGGGTCCTCTGCTGTTTGTAATTTTTATTAATGACTTAGATGAGGGAGTCGAAGGGTGGGTCAGTAAATTTGCAGATGATACGAAGATAGGTGGAGTTGTGGACAGTGAGGAGGGCTGTTGTCGGCTGCAGAGGGACTTAGATATGATGCAGAGCTGGGCTGAGGAGTGGCAGATGGGGTTCAACCCTGCCAAGTGTGAGGTTGTCCATTTTGGAAGAACAAATAAGAATGCGGAATACAGGGTTAATGGTAGGGTTCTTAGTCAGGTGGAGGAACAGAGGGATCTTGGGGTCTATGTACATAGATCTTTGAAGGTTGCCACTCAGGTGGATAGAGTTTGCAAGAAGGCCTATGGAGTATTATCGTTCATTAGCAGAGGGATTGAATTCAAGAGTCGTGAAGTGATGTTGCAGCTGTACAGGACTTTGGTTAGGCCACAGTTGGAGTACTGTGTGCAGTTCTGGTCGCCTCACTTTAGGAAAGATGTGGAAGCTTTGGAGAGGGTGCAGAGAAGATTTACCAGGATGTTGCCTGGAATGGAGAGGAAGTCGTACAAGGATAGGTTGAGAGTTCTCGGCCTTTTCTCGTTGGAACGGCGAAGGATGAGGGGTGACTTGATAGAGGTTTATAAGATGATCAGAGGAATAGATAGAGTAGACAGTCAGAAACTTTTTCCCCGGGTACAACAGAGTGTTACAAGGGGACATAAATTTAAGGTGAAGGGTGGAAGGTATAGGGGAGATGTCAGGGGTGGGTTCTTTACCCAGAGAGTGGTGGGGGCATGGAATGCGCTGCCCGTGGGAGTGGTAGAGCCGGAATCATTGGCGACCTTTAAGCGGCATTTGGATAGGTACATGGATGGGTACTTAATCTAGGTTAGAAGTTCGGCACAACATCGTGGGCCGAAGGGCCTGTTCTGTGCTGTATTGTTCTATGTTCTATGTTCTATGTTCTATAACATCTTCGTGTAATACAACAAATACTATGCACCGACCAACTTTAGTAAATTTCATAGGAACATGGAGAACCATAAAAAAAAAGAAACATTGAAGAATACCTCACACATAAATAGTCATAAAACAACATACAAACAGACAGCATCAGGAAAGGACATAGTAACAGCACCGGAAAATACAACACAACATTCAGATAAGAGAGCAATTTATTGCAGACGATCCAGTGAATTATCATAAATCACATTCCTTCAAAATTTAAACATCCTGCTCATTTAATTCAAACTAATGGATGGCCGAATATGCAATATTATTACATCCTGTTAAAATAACATTTTCAGGAAGTTGATGTAGGAATCAAGAATGTATTTTCTAAAAGCAACAGACTTGTCTGAGGATGTTGTTTTACAGCTTAAGAGTGTTTTCAATGAGGTTGAGTTCTAGTCAAAGTAAACTATGCTGCTTTAATATTTTTACTCACTTGGGCTTTCAAATCTATACACTCAGCAAGAAAGCAAGTGAGCATCAACTTCACAGCACAGTGGCTCAGTGGTGGGGTGGCATGATGGCTCAGTGGTTAGCAATGCTATCTCACAGCGCCAGGAATCCAGGTTCGATTCCAGCCTCTGGCGGCTGTCTGTGTGGAGTTTGCACATACTCCCTGTGTCGGCGTTGGCATAGGTTTCCTCTGGGTGTTCCAGTTTCCTCCCACAGTCCAAAGACGTGCAGGCCAGGTGAACTGGCCATGCTAAATTGCCCAGTGTTAGGTGCATTAGTCAGAGGGAAATGGTTCTGGGTGGGTTACTCTTCGGAGGGTCAATGGGACTTGTTGGACCAAAGGGTCTGTTTCCACACTGTAGGGAATCTAATCTAATCTTCACGGTCTTCCACAAATTTAATCAGTGGAAGGGGTGATGATGATTTTGTGGTAAGGTCACTGGACTAACGATCCAGAATCACAGGCTAATATTCTGGGACACATGTTCAAATTCCTCCATAGAACACAGCAAAATCTGAATTCGATTTTAAAACATAGAGTCACAAAGATGTGCAGCACAGAAACAGAATCTCCAGCTCGTCCAAGCCAACCAGATATCCGAATTAAATCTATTCCCATTTGCCAGCATTTGGCCTATATTCCTCTAAATGCTTCCTATTCATTTCCAGCCTCCTCCACTTCCTCTGGCAGTTCATTCCATACATGCACCACCGTCTGCATGAAAAGGTTGCTCCTTAGGTCCATTTTGTCTTTCCCCTCTCACTTTAAAACGATGCCCTCAGGTTTTGGACTCCCCGACCCAGGGAAAAGACCTTGTCAATGTATCCTCTCCATGCCCCTCATGATTTTGTAAACCTCTGTTAGATCACCCCTCAGCCTCCAATGCTCCAGGGAAAACATCCCCAGCCTATATGGTAGCTCAGTGGTTAGCACTGCTGCCTCACAGCGCCAGGGTCCCAGATTAGATTCCAGCCTCGGGTGACTGTGTGTGGAGTTTGCACATTCTCCCAGTGTCTGCGTGGGATTCCTCCAGGTGCTCCAGTTTCCTCCCACAGTCCAAAGATGTGCAAGTCAGGTGAATTGATCATGCTAAATTGCCCATAGTGCTATTAGTTGTTAGTGTGTATTAGTTAGAGGGAAATGGGTTTGGATGGGTTACTCTTTGGAGGGTCGGTGTGGACTTGTTGGGCCGAAGGGCCTGTTTCCACACTGTAGGGAATCTAATCTAATCTATTCAGCATTTCCCCATCGTTCAAAACCTTGAACCCTGGCAACATCCTTGTAAATCTTTTCTGAACCTTACAACATCCGTCCTATAGGATGGAGAACAGAACTGCATGCAGTGTTCCAAAAGGGGCATAATTAATGTCCTGTACAGCCACAACATGACCTCCCAACAATGCTCTGAACAATAAAGGCTAGCATACCAAATGCGTTCTTCACTATTCTATCTACCTGTGACTCGACTTTCAAGGAGCTATGAACCTGCACTCCAAGGTCTCTTTGTTCAGCAACACTTCGCAGGTCCTTACCAGTAAGTGTATAAGTCCTGCCCTGATTTGCCTTTCCAAAATGCATCTGGAATAAAAAGCTGTTGACCATGGAACCACTGTCAACTGTAGTGTTCCAGATAGGTTTTACACATATCCTCTGGGGAAGGAAATCTGCCATCCTTAACTAGTCTGGTCATGTGACTCAGACTCACAGCAATGTGGCTGATCCATAACTGTCCCCAGAGCAATTAGGGATGGCCAATAAGCATTGGTCTAGTTAGTGATGACAAGTTTCCATGAATGATTAAAATAAAAAGTTTGTTTGCAACTGGGACAGAGGTAAAACAATACACCTCTACTTACTGCATTGTGGATACCGAATTGAATGCTGCACTAATATGTTCGCTTTCGGCTGAGATATGACCATTGACCAATCGCATTCACCTCCTACCTGTATCTACCTATCGCCATACCACCCACCACCACCCACAGACCTGCTGTGCTTTTTCTAGGTCCACATGTTATCAACACTAAAATTTATCTTCAAAGTTCCTGAATTAGCTGAAAGAGCTGTATAACTGCATATCTTTTTCCTCCCTGCTCCAATCTGAGCTTTTCAAATCCATCTCATGGAGCTACAATTGTGTTCTTGTACCCTTCTCCGTTCCAAGTGGTCGTCCCAGTCGCAATTCTCAACTTGACCACTAGATGGTGAATGTGGGCAGCAGTGATGTTCTGACTTAAAAGGAAAAGAAAGCTCCTTTGGAGGCAGACACTGATGATGGAGCAAAAAGGTGATATCTAAGAAGCTTCTATCATGGACATTTAAAACAATCTAGTCAAAACAGAACAGTCAAAAGCAGAAAGTGAGGCTATAAAGTTCGTAGAATACCTGTAGCGTTCATGGTTTGATCGTATGATGTTTGATTATGGTAGTTGTTTCTCTGATCTGTTTAGCTGTATTGCTAAAGTCTGTCGGTACAGCTGGAGAGCTAAGAAAATAGGGAAGTCTCTAGACAGACATTGGTGCCATCGCTGTGTGTCTGGGACAGGACATTAATGCCCCTTTCATTGCTCCACTTCCACTCTATACTGCCTTATTGATTGCTTTATTTCAAAATGTTCATGATCTTCAGTGGAAGAAATTCCACATTCACATACTCCAGCTAGAAAAGATCTCGTAGATTTTCAACATATCTCCCTTGCTAAAAACAATACGTTGGCTAAAGTTCTGAGATCATGTCTTACTGGTTTGTTGCCTTATAGTCAGCATCATACAAACATGTTATTGACCCTCGCTATCAAAGATAGCTGATGCTCTTTGTGTAGAAATATACAATTCATCTGTAATAAACTTGACTTGTTTTTAAACCACATTTTGGAAACAATTTGATGTAACACAAAGCTCGTTATGTTGATTTGTATTTTGTTCATGGTCAAGAACAGAATTCAGAATTTTTTTTAATGTGCAGTGATTGCCCCGCCCCGATGATACCACGTCAGTGAATGCACCCTCACCCTTACATTGACAACAAATGCAGACAAGGAAGACAGACCCAGGCTTTTTCTGAGATCATATATGCAGACAAATCCTGTAAGTTCTAAGGTGCTTTAATGCCGCTAAACCTTTTGTAGATTTAGAATTAATAATTTCTCTGAATTACTCCACGATAGATCAGACTTTATGGATATACAGCAAACAAATATTTTTTATATACATCGAATCCCTACAGTGTGGAAACAGGCCCTTCATCCCAACAAGTCCACACCAAATGTGGGCGGCACAGTGGCACAGTGGCACAGTGGTTAGCACTGCTGCCTCACAGCGCCTGAGACCCGGGTTCAATTCCCACCTCAGGCGACTCTCTGTGTGGAGTTTGCACATTCTCCCCGTGTCTGCGTGGGTTTTCTCCGGGTGCTCCGGTTTCCTCCCACAATCCAAAAATGTGCAGGTTAGGTGAATTGGCCATGCTAAATTGCCTGTAGTGTTAGGTGAAGGAGTAAGTGTAGGCGAATGGGTCTGGGTGGGTTACACTTCGGCGGGTCGGTGTGGACTTGTTGGGCCGAAGGGCCTGTTTCCACACTGTAATCAATCTAATCTAATCTAATCTAAACCCTCCAAAGGGTATCCCACCCAGATCAATTCCACTACCCTATTACCATACAAGAAAATTGACTACAAGGACGGCTGAGGAAAGTTTAACGTCACCAGTTCAAGAGCATTTATTTTGTGCCTGCGAGATTCTCTCATTATGGGAGTGATGGATTTCAGGGTTCAAGATCTTTCTCACTACAGAGATGGACAGACTTGATATGGAGAGACTCAGTCATGCAGTGGCAACGTCGCTGGATTAATTATCCAGTATTCGGGGGACGTGGGTTTGAATCTCACCATGGCAAATGGTGGAATCTGAATTCAAATAAAAAAATTCTGGAATAAAAAACTAGGCTAACAGCAACCTTGTAACCACTGTTAATGCTTATAAAATCCCATGTGATTCACTAATGTCTTTTAGGGAGGGGAACCTGCCAACCTTGCCTGGTCTGACTACATGTGACTCCAGGCCCACAGCAATACGGTTGACTCTTAAGTACCCTCTGGGCAATTAGAGATGAGCAATAAATGCTGGCCAAATCGTACAAATGAACAGAAGACCAGTGATGGAATATTGTCTGCATCTCAATGAGTACATGCCTCCCTACTGTTGAAAAGGTTTCAGCAAGAATTTTGTACCAGAACAGACACAAGAAAACCCCTTACCCATGTTAAGAACAAAACCAGACTTTCGTCAGAAGAGGCTTCAAGATGAACATACATGGACAGCGATTATGAGAATATATTTCATTTCTTCAATTCCTTCGTAACATGTGGGTGTCACTGGGCAGGCTCGCATTTATTATCCATCTCTTATGGTCCAAATGGCAGTTAAGAGTCAACCATATTTCTGTGGGTCTGGAGTGCTGTAGGCCAGACTAGGCAAGGATGGCAGTTTCCTTTCTGAAAGAACATTAGTGAACTAAATGGGTTTGTCCAACAATCGATAATGGTTTCTAATTCCAGATATTTATTCAATTTAAATTCTACTGTGGCGGGATTCAAACCTGGGTCGCCCTAACATTATCAGGGTCTCTGGATTAATACTCTAGTGATAATCATCACCGCCTGTAACAATACTTTTTCTTTGATGCTGATCATCTACCTCATCAATTCGATCACACAAAAGCACAGCATCAGATTCATAGATCTAATTGTCGGTCAAAGAAATGGTAGCTCAGTGGTTAGCACGGCTGCCTCACAGCACCAGGGTCCCAGGTTTGATTCCAGCCTCGGGCGTCTGTCTGTGTGGAGTTTGCACATTCTCCCCGTGTCTGCATGGGTTTCCTCTGGGTGCTCAGGTTTCCTCCCACAGTCCAAAGATGTGCAGGCCAGGTGAATTGGCCATGCTAAATTGTCCATAGTGTTAGGTGCATTAGTCAGAGGGAAATGGGTCTGGGTGGGATACTCTTTGGTGGGTCGGTGTGGACTGGTTGTGGCGAAGGGCCTGTTTCCACTCTGTACGGAATCTAATCTTAAGAGACGTTTATAACTCAAAGATCATTTCAGCACTTGTCTGTTTTCTCTGAAAAAATGTCTTGATCTACATATGCTTATTATCTAAGGTGACTGAATTGAAAATAATGTCTTTAGTTAGAGGGGGAGATGATACGCATTGCTGCAATTTAGCGTCAGTGATGGAGGGTGTGGTTCATGGTGCCAATCAAATGGACTGCTTTGTCCTGGTTAGTGTCAAGCTTCTGGAGTGTTGTTGGAGCTGCACACATCCAGCCAAGTGGGGAGTATTTCACCACACTCCTGACTCATGCCTTGCAGTCAGTGGATAGTCAGGAAGTAAGTTACTCTATGCAAGATTCCTCTGACCTGGTCGTGCAGCCACAGTACTTATTGTTTAATGGTTTAACTGATCTGTGTAAGATTAGATTAAGTAATGATCGATGTCACTGTTCTTGATTATGGTGGAGCTAGAGAGTGAAGACGATGGAGAAATTTCTCAACTCTGGTTCAAACTGTGCATGTTCAAAATCTTGCAAGCTGTGAGATGCTATAAAGTAATGTAAATAAACTTGTTATAGATACAGAACTAACGTTATCTCTGCATTGCTTTGAGATAAATCAGACATCAAAAATAGATAGTAGCTAGCAAATACAACAATGATATCAATCTCTTTGGATTCCACCAAGACTGCTCAGCTCCTGGCCTCATTACAGTATTTACCCAAACATGGACAAACCAGCTGAGCTCCAGAAGTGAGGTGAGGGAAGACATCAAGGCAGTATTTAACCAAGTATGGCATCGATGAACTGGAGAGGAAAATCTTTCAATAGTGGGAGTCATACCTCACCGCAAAGTAAATCATTATGAAAAATTCTAGGTCAAGGAATAAAGGGGACAGTAGCAAGTGGATACAAAATCAGCTGTGTGATTGAAAAGACAGCAATGGGGTTAATGGATATTTTTCAGGCTAAAGAAAGATTTGGGGTTGGTACTAGGACTCTTGCTTTTCCTGTTAGATATTAATGATCTCGTGTGCCAGGTCAATTCCAAAGTTTAAAACTTTGCAGCTAACACAAAGCAGAAGAATTATAAACTGTCGAGGATCACAGTATAGAACTCCTAAAGACACATTGAAGTGGGGGGATAGGTGGCAGATAGGGTTCAATGTACAGAAGCGAGGTAAAACATTTTGGTCGGAAGAATATTCCAAGACCATATAAAATAAGGGATACAATTTGAAAGGGAAGTGCAGGAGCAGAGAGAATTGGGCGTATATGTGCAGGGATCATCAAAGACGAGGCAGAACTCATTGAAACAGCAATTCATAAAATTGATACAGTATTTTCAGCTTTAGTAATAGAGGCATAGAGAACAAGAGCAAAGAGTTAAAGTTCAACTGAAGTACTGTGTACAGTTTTGAGTGCCACTTCATAGGAAGGATTTCTTTATTTATACATTCACTCACAGGATGTGGCCATCACAGGATGAGCCAGCATTTATTCCCATCTCCTGCTGCCATTGAGCAAGTGGTGGAGTGAGTTATCTTCTTGTTCATTCAATGTTACGCACACCCACGATGCTGTTAGCGAGGAGTTCCAGGATTCTGACCCTGTAACAGTGACATACAGTACTTCCAAATCTGGAATTTGCTGGTGCTAGTTTTCCTATGTATCTTGTTTCTTCTAAATACTGACAGTTTAGATTTGGAAGGTGCAAAGGAGAATCGCTGCATTGCATCTTGTAGATGATGCACATTCCTGCAATTTAGCGTCAGTGATGGAGGGTGTGGTTCATGGTGCCAATCAAATGGACTGCTTTGTCCTGGTTAGTGTCAAGCTTCTTTAGTGTTGTTGGAGCTGCACACATCCAGCCAAGTGGGGAGTATTTCACCACACTCCTGACTCATGCCTTGCAGTCAGTGGATAGTCAGGAAGTAAGTTACTCTGTGCAAGATTCCTCTGACCTGGTCGTGCAGCCACAGTACTTAAATGAGTGGTCCAGTTCAGTTTCTGGTCAATGGTAACCCCCAGGATGTTGACTGTGGGAGATTCAATTATGGTGATGTGATTGAATGTTCAAGGTTGGTGGTTAGATTGTCTCTTATTGGAAATAGTCATTGCCTGGCACTTGCGTGGAATAAATGTTTTTCACTACTTGTCAGCCTAAGTCAAGATCTTACTGGATCTGAACAAGGACTGCTTCAATATCTGAGGGTTCATGACTAGTGCTGAACACTGTGCAATCAGTGAATATCTCTACTTCGGACCTAATGGTGGAGGGATGGTAATTAATGAAGCAAACTGAAGATATTGGGCATTGGGTACTACCCTGAGGAATACGTGCAGAGATGCCCTGGAGCTGGTTGACTGACCTCCAACAATCACAACAATCCTTCTTGGTGTCAGATATACCAGCGGATTCCCCTGATTCCCATTGCCTCCAGTTTTGCTAAGGCTCTTTGATGCCAAACTTGGTCAAAAGCAGCCTTGATGTCACTCTTAGCTCACCTCCAGAATTCAGCTCTTCTGTCCATGTTTGCACCAAGGATGCTATGACGTGAAGGGCTGAGTGGCCCTGGCGGAAGCCAATCTGTCAATGAACAGGTTATTGCTGAGCACTGAGCATGACAGCACAGTTGAGAACATCCTCCATCGCTTTACTGATGATTGACAGTAGACTGATGGGGCTGTAATGGGCTGGGTTGGATTTGGAGAAGGTGAGGACTGTAGATGCTGGAGATCAGAGTCAAAAAGTGTGGTGCTAGAAAAGCGCAGCAGGTCAGGCAGCATCTGAGGAGCAGGAGAATTGATACTTTGAGCATAAGCTGTTCATCAGGTAGATGCCAATGTTGTTACTGTACTCGAGGGGAGCGGCAAGTTCAGAAACACAACTCTTCAGTGCTATTGCAAGATGGTGTCAGGGCTCATAACCTTTGCGGTATCCAATGCATCCAACTGTTTATTGATTTTCCATGAAGTGAATTAAATTGGCTAAGGTCTAGTATCTGTGATACTGTACAACTCTGGAAGAGACCGAGATGGTTTGGCATTTGACACTGCTGGATGAGGACTGCTACAAATGCTTCAGCCTCATCTTTTGCACTGATGTGCTGGGCCCCCTATTATTGAGGATGGGGATGTTTAAGAGCCTCCTCCTCCAGTGAGTTGTTCAATTCTTCACCAACATTAATGACTAGATGTAGCAGGACTGCAGAACCTGTATCTGATTGTGAAATAGTTTAGCTCTGTCTATCACTTGTTGCTTATGTTGTTTGGCACACAAATAGTCCTATTTGGAAGCTTCACCTGGTTGACACCTCACTTTTACATATGTCTGCTGTTACACCTGGTCTGTCCTCCAGCTATTTCCATTAAACCAAGATAGATTCTAACTCGATGGTAATGGTAGGGTGGGGGCAGGCCAGGATGTTGCAGATTGTGTATAGAGTACTTAGCACCTGATCCACACCCAGTACAAAGTTAAAAATCACACAAGGTAATAGTCCAACTGGTTTATATGGAAGCAATAGCTTTTGGAGCGCTGCTCCTTCATCAGGTGGTTATGGAGAATCTCCTGTTGGACTATAACCTGGCGTTGTGTGATTTTTAACATTGTACGAAGGAACAAGAAGGTGGTTAACAAAAGAAACAAATGTGAGGTGAGGAAAAAACAAACTTATTCACTCAGCTAGCAGTTATGGTACGGAATGCACTGTCTGGTGGTGGAGTCAGGTTAAATCGAGGCATGCAAGATGATTATCACGATAGAAATAATGTGTAAGGGTACAGGGACAAAGGAGATTGGCTGGAGGTATTGATGCTCTTTTGAAGAGGTATGCAGGCATGATGTGCCATGTGGACTTCTTCCATGCTGGAACACTGCCTAATTCCATGGCTGTTGGAAGTCAATCATCTCAGCTCTGGGATATCTCTGCAGCAGTTCAACAGAGGTGCATCCCAGGTCCCAACCATCATGATGTCATAAATGTGAATGTTCTCTAATAATTGCACAATGCTCAGCAACATTCTTCCCTCCTCAGATAATGAAGTATTCCATGTCCATGTCCAACAAAACCTGGACAACACCTAGGCTTGGACTGATAACTGGTTAGTAAGACTTGCACCACATAAGATCATCTTCAATAAGAGAGAATCTAAGCATCACGTTTTGACATTCGCTGGCATTACTACTGCTGAATCCCCCACTATCAACATCCTGTGGTCATCATTGACCAGAAACACAATTTGACTTGCCACATAAATACTGTGACTACAAGAGCATGTCAGAGGCCAGGAAGTCTACAGCAGATAACTCACCTCCTGACTCCCCAAAGCCTGTCCACCATCTACAAGGTACAAGTCAGGAGTGTGATGAATATTTTCCACTTATTGGAGGAGTCAGATCTAACAGTACTCAAGAAGCTCGTCACTGTCCATGTAATTGATTGGGACTCCATCCACCATCTTCAACATTCACTTCCTTCGCCACTGATGCACAGTGGCAACAGTGTACACCATCTATTTTACTCGAGTAACTCACTAAGACACCTTGGACAGCACCTTTCAAACTATCAATGTCCACCACCTAATAGGGCACCAGATACATGGCAACACCAGAACCTACAAGCTCCCATCCAAGCCACACACCATCCTGATTTGAAACTACATCACCATTCCTTCACCATCACTGGAGCAAATATCATGGACCTTGCTTCTTAATAACAGCACTGTCGGTCTCCTATCCCCCAATGTCTACAGCAGTTCAAGTATCATTCTCTCCCGAGCAATAGGGAGAGACATTATTGCTGACCTAACAAGTGACACCCATGTCCTGTGCTGAATTTTAAGAAATACATAACACTTGTCTATGTGTTTAATTAAAATTGGTACGTTTAGCACATGGACAATTAGATACATTCACTACTCAAATGCTCTACAGGTAATATGCCTTTTGTAAGCCTTTACAGATAATTGTTTGCATTTTTTTATTTGATTCAGGAGAGTAAATTTGTTATTCATACAAACATAACCTTCTCAGCCATTTTTAGAAACTCACCATCTATTTAATGAACTGTACATCCCAGAACTCTATTGCTAATATGTTAGAGAACTTTCAAATTCTATGACTACGAACAATAATCTCCCATCGTTTGCATATCTTTGCATCACAAATGAGTTACTGTTGAGCTCCCTTAAGCAAAATAATAAGCTTGTTCTTTTAATTTTTTCTTATTATTAAGATAGGCTGCATTTCTTCTTATCCATCTGATAGTAATGCAGTCCTTATAAAACAGTAACTTTTAAGTACATTATCGTACTACATCAGATGTAACTATAAAAGGCATTAGGTGAGTGAGAATGTTGGAAAAAGATTGCTCAATATCTCATGCTACTCCAGTGTTGGAATATAATTTATATTTATATGGTGCCATTAATGTTGTGAAACATCCCCAAGCATTTTGCAGGAGGAGTATCAAACAACATCTGACATTTAACCACGCAAGGATAAATTAGAACAAATGGACAAGAGCTTCATGAAAGAGCTTGGCAGACCCAAACCAAGTGAATGTTGCAGCTGCAAAACAAGCACAAACTGTAATGGCTTTAAAAAAGTCTTGTACTCTTGTGTATGGTGGAGTTGAAGCCTTTTTCTAAATTCACAAATGAGGTCAAAAGGGACAACCACAGAGAAGAACTTGGGACAAAAATGAAAAACCACCTCTCCAGCTTTGTCCATGTTGGTTCACAGTTCAGCAACTGCTAATAGTTCACTTCTCTGTCAGTGATTCCTCAGATGGGTAAATATAAATGCAGCTAATATGGCCTTTTGGCAGGTTCAGCTCACTCACACACGTCAAAAATCTGTTTTGGTGCACCACGTAGCAGATTAATAGAGTCATACAGCACGGAAACAGACACTTCGATCCAACCAGTCCATCCCAAACGAAACTTGTCCCACCTGCTTGTTCCTGCCCATATTCCTACAAACCTTTCCTATTCATGTACTTATCAGAGTGTCTTTTAAACATTGTAATTGTACCCACATCCACCACTTCCTCAGGAAGTTCATTCCACAGGCAAACTTCCCTCTCTGTGAAAGAAAATGTGTCCCCTAGTCTTAAAAATCCTCATCCTAAGGAAAAGACACCTACCATTAAAAACCAAAAGAACTGCGGATGCTGTAAATCAGAAGCAAAAACAGAAGTTGCTGGAAAAGCTCAGTACGTCTGGCTGCATCCATGAAGAGAAATCAAGGTTAACGCTTCAGCTCTGGTGACCCTTCCTCACAAGTTCTGAGGAAAGATCACCCAACTCGAAACGTTAACCTTGATTTCTCTTCACAGATGCTGCCTGGTGTGCTGAGCTTTCCCAGCAATTCTTGTTTTTGTTTCACACCAACCATTAACCTTATTTTGTCATGGAAATGAGTATGATGGTCAAGTATCGGCACATGCAAGTTTCTGTCCATCTGTTGTTGGTTGCTCTAATGCTTTAGAATCCATCCGGCAGAAGAATATTGATGTAAATTGTCAACAAAATACCTGTTCCCACTGAATAATATTGCATTAAACCCCTTTCAGTTGAAAAACATTTCAGCTTATAGATCGTAGGCCCAGAATGCAGAAAATTATCAAGCAAAGGCCAGATGAACTCTCTCATCATGTTCACATTGTTAATATTCCAATTTCATCCAGTTCCTTTTAAAACCATTTTTATTGAGCTAAGTAATAAAAATTCAATGTGGGTTTACTCCAAGGACTGTACCTGTTGAGCTTTACTCAAAGAATTCAAGTTTACTTTAGACTGAACCAGGAGGAGAAAGTGAGGTCTGCAGATGCTGGAGATCAAAGTTGAAACTTTATTGCTGGAACAGCACAGCAGGTCAGGCAGCATCCAGGGAACAGGAGATTCGACGTTTCGGGCACAGGCCCTTCTTCAGGAATTCCTGAAGAAGGGCCTGTGCCCGAAATGTCGAATCTCCTGTTCCCTGGATGCTGCCTGACCTGCTGTGCTGTTCCAGCAATAAAGTTTCAATTTAGACTGAACCACAAGATGTCCATAAGGTTATCATTAAACTCAACTTTCTAAATGTCTGCAGCGAGCGAATTTCTGGTACATTTTGTTAAATGTAGCAATTACAAGGATAAAGTTATGAAATCAGCATAAGTATGTTTCAAAAACCAAACGACAGGTAACCAATATTTCTTCTACAACTCTCAAGCATCAAAACATTAATAAATCTGTAACCACACTACTTTATCCTAAACTTTCTAAAAAAAAACTCAGAAGCTTTCTAGACACTTTGGATGAGGCTAGCCTTCCTGTAAAGCAAAGAATAGCAACAGTAATCATTGGGAGTTGCCAAACAGTTCTTTTACTGTACTTGTCATAAAATCATTAAGAATTCAGTAGAATTACACTTAGGATAGCATTGCATGAAAAAGCACTGAGCTATACAAACTAGAAGGGCCTAAAGATACACACATAGGGAGGGTCGGGCAAATTCAGCCAATCTGAAACTATGAGAGTACGAGAAATGAACTCTGCATCTCTTGATACCTTGTCAATAACAAATTGACTTTTAAAAAGCCTCCTAAATGTGAACCTTTTCATTAATTTCTAATGGGTCCAAGATGCACATACACCAAGATCATTAAGCATCTTTAGCCAAATGCTTTCTAGCAAATAGAATAGCATTTGTTACCACAATACTCAATCTCCTACCAACTCAAAAGCTTCGACAATTTATTTCACTCAGATGATTAGACAGAAAGAAACACTTTTAGTTTTTAATGACACTTGAGTGCCATGTATTATTTATATTAATAAAATCTATTCCATTTAACCTTTATTAAAGGTTTTTCTCTGCACTAATTTTTATCAAAGCCTGATTTGTCAAACAAAATTACAATACAATTACAAATGTATTACAATTTTACTCCAGTTTCCGCATATCTGCTTTACAAACACCGATCCACTGTTTATTCACCTGTTAATCATCTGTAAAAGTCACCATAGTCCTATGGGAGGGTTGGTGTGGACTTGTTGGGCCGAAAGGCCTGTTTCCACACTATACGGATTCTAATTCTAATTCTATGGACCATAGGGCTGATCTATCATTACAGAGAGGCAATTAGTAGTGGTTTAACCTGAGAACACAACACTTCAGTTGAGGGGAGAGTTCAGAAGGAGAGTCCTTCATGGTAACCTCAACTAGTGCAGAAACTGAACTCATGCTGCTGGTATTACTCTGCATTGCAAACAAGACAACCAGTGAACTCAACTAAACAGTCTCCTTACAAGCAATTCACTCTAAGTTCTTGAAGCTGTGCTATTATTGAAAATATAAAATAGCACCTCCCGAAATCAATTAGCTGGGAACATCACACTTTTTCCACCTGTTAACTCTTAGTCAACTGAACAAACACATATGTCACTCTTGCAAGGAACAGGTGCTCCATCTATTTTTTCAAAAATCCATGGGATGTTAATATTGCTGGCTAATTAAAATCAACTATCCAAATCTTGTGGCCTGATTTGCACTGCTTCTCATTAACTTCATTAAGGATTGTATCTTGTCTTTGGCCCTCATAGGATATTTTTCGAAATTTGTTGCATTTATTCATGAATGCCTCCAATGAAAGGTAAGTCCTGTCATTACAAGCAGACCCTTTAATGATGTGAAATGTATTCACAAACACCATTCCCCTTCTCAGCCTCCATTCCCTCAAATTTGGAATTTGAGCTGTGACATCATCAGCTCATTCTCTCAACAACTTTGTACGCAAAACTATTTGGAGTTGAAGGCCATAGGGAAAATCTATTTAACAGCAGGCATCTTTATCACATCGCTATAACAAAATTGTCAGAACACAAGAAATAGGAGCCATGATCTTGTCGAATGGCGTGGCCCCTCAAGCCTGCCACGCCATTCGACAAGATCATGGCTCACACAGGGAGAATGTGCAAACTACACACAGACAATCATCAGAAGTTGGAATCGAACCCGGGTCCCTGGCAGCCTGAGGCACTGTGCCATACACACTGCTGCAACTGAGCATCGGTGATGGAGGGAGTGGACGCTGATGGATGCAGCGCCAATCAAGCGGACTGCTTTGGCCTGAATTGCATCAAGCCTCTTGAGTGTTTTTGAGGCTGCACTCATACAGGCAAGTCAGGAGTATTCCAACACACTCCTTGAGTTGTGCTTTGTCAATGGTGGACAGGCTTTGGGAAATCAGGAGGTGTGTTACTCACCCGCTATATTCCTAGCCTCTAACCGGGTCTTGTAGCCACTGCGTTTATGTGGTGAGTCCAACTGAGTTTCTGGTAAATGATAGCCTCCCCAGGATTTTGATAATGGAGGGATTCAGTGATGGTAACACCATGGAATGTCAAGGGGCAGTGGTTAGATTGTCTTTTTTTGGTGATGATCATGGCCTGCCATTTGCAAGGGGTGAATAGAATATAGAACATAACAGCACAGTACAGGTTCTTCGGCCCTCGATGTCGCACTGACCCGTGGAACCAATCTGAAGCCTATCCATCCTACGGTATACCATTTTCATCCATATGTTTATCCAACCAACATTTAAATGCCCTTAAAAGTTGGCGAGTCTACTATTGTTCCACACCCCTATCACTCTCTGAGCAAAGAAACTACCTCTGACGGTCTGTCCTATATCTATCACCTCTCTATTTAAAGCTATATCCCTTCTTACTCGGAAAAAGGTTCTCACTGTCTACCCTGTCTAACCCTCTGATTATCTTATATGTCTCTAGGGACATATAAGTGTCATTAGGGACATTTAAGCGATTGCTGGACAGGAACATGGAGAGCAGTGAGTTGAGGGCTGCGTAAGTTAAGTTATTATATTTTACATTAGGAGTAAGCCTCGGCACAACATTGTGGGCCAAAGGGCCTGTTCTGTGCTGTACTTTTCTATGTTCTATGTCTCAATTAAGTCATCTCTCAATCTTCTTCATCTAATGAAAACAGCCTCAAGTCCCTCAGCCTTTCCTCATATAACCTTCCCTTCATACCAGGCAACATCCTTGCAATTCTCCTCTGAATCCTTTCCAAAGTTTCTGCATCCTTCCTCTAATGCAGTGACCAGAACTGTACGCAATACTCCAAATGCAGTCGCATCAAAGTTTCATACAGCTGCAGCATGACCTCATGATTCTGAAACTCAATCTGTCTATCAATAAAAGCTAACACACTGGATGCCTTCTTAACAACCTGATCAACCTCGTTAGCAACTTTCCGGGATCCATGTACATGGACACCAAAATCTCTCTGCTCCTCAACACTAAAATAGTTTTACAATAGTGACGGGAAAGGATAGACCAGACCTAAAAGTTGAAGTTCTAAATTGGAGAAAAATCTACGATTTGAATCTACGAGCTTTGATTATCAACTCTTGCTAGTTGAGAAAATTACATCGGGTCGTTAGTCATCCTCTCTTCTTTAACCAAACAAGACTTTTTTTTATTCTGAATTGGCGCCAAAACCGCTCAGCACTAAAGTAATGAGCGCCAAAACAGTTTAGAGCCAAAACAGCGGGCCAAATGATCGGTGCCAAAACGTACCCGACCCACTGACCAGATATCCCAACCCAACAGAGTCCCATCTACCAGCACCCGGCCCATATCCCTCCAAACCCTTCCTATTCATATACCCATTCAAATGCTTCTTAAACGTTGCAATTGTACCAGCCTCCACCACTTCCTCTGGCAGCTCATTCCATACATGTACCACCCTCTGTGTGAAAAAGTTGCCCCTTAGGTCTCTTTTATATCTTTCCCCTCTCACCCTAAACCTATGCCCTCTAGTTCTGGACTCCCCCACCCCAGGGAAAAGACTTTGTCTATTTACCCTATCCATGCCCCTCATAATTTTGTAAACCTCTATAACAGACCTGGGCATTTTATGGCCCGCGGGCCATATCCGGCCCTTTGTCGTTCCTGTCTGGCCCGCATGATGTCAATCTTGAATTTGAACATAAATGAAAAAGTATTTACACAATGCACGTAATACAACTGTGTTGCTTTTGTTTTGAAAAGGATGCTTTTTTTATTTACGTATGGACGCACATGTGCGTGTACGTGCATGCGTGAACAGCTAAAAGTGACGCTTGCTGGCTCGCCCTCAAAATGTCAGCTCATGCCAAGTTAAGTTATGTCATATCCCACAAAATCACCAGAAACAGTAAACCATTTTCTGATGGAGAGTTTATTAAGGAGTGCTTGTTGGACTCTGCAGAACTAATATGCAGAAAAAAGGAGGCATTTCAGAACGTGCCCCTCTCCCGATGCACTCTAACGAGAAGGATTGGGGACATCGCGAGAAATCTGGAGCTTCAGCTAGAGCACAGAGCAGGTAAAAACAATGACTGCAGATGCTGGAAACCAGATTCTGGATCAGTGGTGCTGGAAGAGCACAGCAATTCAGGCAGCATCCGACGAGCAGCAAAATCGACGTTTCGGGCAAAAGCCCTTCATCAGGAATAAAGGCAGAGAGCCTGAAGCGTGGAGAGATAAGTTAGAGGAGGGTGGGGGTGGGGAGAAAGTAGCATAGAGTACAATAGGTGAGTGGGGGAGGAGATGAAGGTGATAGGTCAGGGAGGAGAGGGTGGAGTGGATAGGTGGAAAAGGAGCTAGGCAGGTTGGACAAGTCCGGACAAGTCATGGGGACAGTGCGGAGCTGGAAGTTTGAAACTAGGATGAGGTGGGGGAAGGGGAAATGAGGAAGCTGTTGAAGTCCACATTGATGCCCTGGGGTTGAAGTGTTCCGAGGCGGAAGATGAGGCGTTCTTCCTCCAGGCGTCTGGTGGTGAGGGAGCGGCGGTGAAGGAGGCCCAGGACCTCCATGTCCTCAGCAGAGTGGGAGGGGGAGTTGTAATGTTGGGCCACGGTGCGGTTTGGTTGATTGGTGCGGGTGTCTCGGAGATGTCCCTAAAGCGATCTGCTAGGAGGCGCCCAGTCTCCCCAATGTAGAGGTGACCGCATCAGGAGCAACGGATACAATAAATGATATTAGTGGATGTGCAGGTAAAACTTTGATGGATGTGGAAGGCTCCTTTAGGGCCTTGGATAGAGGTGAGGGAGGAGGTGTGGGCACAGGTTTTACAGTTCCTGCGGTGGCAGGGGAAAGTGCCAGGATGGGAGGGTGGGTCGTAGGGGGGCGTGGACCTGACCAGGTAGTCACGGAGGGAACGGTCTTTGCGGAAGGCGGAAAGGGGTGGGGAGGGAAATATATCCCTGGTGGTGGGGTCTTTTTGGAGGTGGCGGAAATGTCGGCGGATGATTTGGTTTATGCGGAGGTTGGTAGGGTGGAAGGTGAGCACCAGGGGCGTTCTGTCCTTGTTACGGTTGGAGGGGTGGGGTCTGAGGGCGGAGGTGCGGGATGTGGACGAGATGTGTTGGAGGGCATCTTTAACCACGTGGGAAGGGAAATTGCGGTCTCTAAAGAAGGAGGCCATCTGATGTGTTCTGTGGTGGAACTGGTCCTCCTGGGAGCAGATACGGCGGAGGCGGAGGAATTCGGAATACGGAATGGCATTTTTGCAAGAGATACGGTGGGAAGCGATGTAATCCAGGTAGCTGTGGGAGTCGGTGGGTTTGTAAAAAATGTCAGTGTCGAGTCGGTCGTCACTAATGGAGATGGAGAGGTCCAGGAAGGGGAGGGAGGTGTCAGAGATGGTCCAGGTAAATTTAAGGTCAGAGTGGAATGTGTTGAAGTTGATGAATTGCTCAACCTCCTCGCGGGAGCACGAGGTGGCACCAATGCAGTCATCAATGTAGCGGAGGAAGAGGTGGGGAGTGGTGCCGGTGTAATTACGGAAGATCAACTGTTCTACGTAGCCAAAAAAGAGACAGGCATAGCTGGGGCCCATACGTGTGCCCATAGCTACCCCTTTGGTCTGGAGGCCACACAGCTGTCAGGTGGCTCAGCCTGGGCAAAATGCTGAAAAGTGTATGGGACCTGAGAGAAGAGATTCAAGATTTCTGTGTGAAGAAAGGGAATGGCATTCCACAGCTTTCAGATGCAGACTGGATTGCAGACCTTGGATTTGCTGTTGATGTGACTGCACTTATGAATGAACTAAATGTGATAATGCAGTGCAAGGGCCTTTTTGTGCATGAAATGTACAACTTGGTTAAGGCTTTTATGAGAAAGTTGCAGCTTCTCTCAAGCCAAATGGAGGACAACATTCTCACCCACTTGCTAACACTGAAGGAAGCTGCACCTTCAGCTGATCACCTCCACAGGTACTCATCTTAGAAGCACTGCATGGTGAATTTTCAAGGCAATTTCAAAACTTTAAAATGGTTGAGAATGAAATGCACATGATCTTTTCCCCTTTTACATGCAATGTGGAGAATGCACCTAGTGATGTTCAGCTTGAACTCATTGACCTGCAGTCTGACACACTTCTGGCAGAGTACTTTAGGTCAGTCTCACTGCTTGGTTTTTACTCTTCCCTCAAAGAGGAGAACTTTCTATGCATGAGGCGGCATACTCAGGAGATTCTAGTCCTCTTTGGATCTACCTATATATGCGAACAGACATTCTCAGTGATGAAGTTCAACAAATCCAAATACAGATCCTCTATTACTGATGATCACCTCTCAGCTGTCCTTCGCATATCCACCTCAGATATTCACCCAGATTTCAGTGTACTTGTTCAAGCCCAAAACAGACTGGCTTTTTCTCACTAAACAAGTAAAATGAACTGAAAAACATCAAAAGCACTTATTGCTTTTTGTATAGAGTTGTCTGTTGTTTGTAGTACTGAACAATAATGAAACAACTTTTCATTATTGGTTTGTGAGATTAACATGTTAAAAATAAAATGAAATACTGAAATTATTGTTTTTACTGTTTATTTCTTCTATATTTGACCTACTCCACAATTTCATATCTTGATTGTAACAGAATATCCTTACTCTTTTCACTGCAAAATTATGTAATTTAGTACTTTTTACAATGGGAGAAAATTAATACTGAGCAGAATTATGTTCAACTTATTGTTGGTTCGGCCCTCCAAAACAACTCAGGTTTCCCATGTGGCCCCTTGGAAGAATTAATTACTCACCCCTGCTCTATAAGGTCACCCCTCGGCCTCCGACACTCCAAGGAAAACAGCCCCAGCCTGTTCAGCCTCTCCCTATAGCTCAAATCCTCCAACCCTGGCAACATCCTTGTAAATCTTTTCTGAACCCTTTCAAGTTTCACAACATCTTTCAGATAGGAAGGAGACCAGAATTGTACGCATTTTCAAACAATGGCCTAACCAATGTCCTGTACAGCCGCAACATGACCTCCCAACTCCTGTACTCAATACTCTGACCAATAAAGGAAAACATACCAAACGCCTTCTTCACTATCCTATCTACCTGCGACTCCACTTTCAAGGAGCTATGAACCTGCGCTCCAAGGTCTCTTTGTTCATCAACACTCCCTACGATCTTACCATTAAGTGCATAAGTCCTGCTAAGATTTGCTTTCCCAAAATGCAGCACCTCGCATTTATCCGAATTAAACTCCATCTGCCACTTCTCAGCCCATTGGCCCATCTGGTCAAGATCCTGTTGTAATCTGAGGTAACCCTCTTTGTTGTCCACTACACCTCCAATTTTGGTGTCATCTGCAAACTTACTAACTGTATCTCTTATGCTAGCATCCAAATCATTTATGTAAATGACAAAAAATAGAGGGCCCAGCACCGATCCTTGTGGCACTCCACTGGTCACAGGCCTCCAGTCTGAAAAACAACCCTCCACCACCACCCTCTGTCTTCTACCTTTGAATCAGTTCTGTATCCAGATGGCTAGTTCTCACTGTAGTCCGTGAGATCTAACCTTGCTAATCAGTCTCCCATGGGGAATCTTGTCAAACGCCTTACTGAAGTCCATATAGATCACATCTACTGCTCTGCTCTCATCAATCCTCTTTGTTACTTCTTCAAAAAACTCAATCAAGTTTGTGAGACATGATTTCCCATGCACAAAGCCATTCTTTGTTTAAGCTCCACATTTCAATTGTGCCCATCCCCTGCAGTTTCCTTCCCCATCCTATGCAACCTAAATCTTGCCTAATCGCATCGTAATTGCCTAGCCCTGAGCTATAAATCTTGTCCTGCGGTATATACCTATCCCTTTCCATCGCTAAAGTAAACATATCCGAATTGTGGTCACTGTCACCAAAGTGCTCACCTACCTCTAAATCTAACACCTGGCCGGGTTCATTACCCAGTACTAAATCTAATGGGGCCTCATCCCTTGTTGGCCTGTCTGCATTACTGTGTCAGAAAACCCTCCTGCACGCATTGGACAAAAAATGACCCATCTAAAGTACTTGAATATAGTATTCCCAGTCAATATTTGGAAAGTTAAAGACCCCATAACTACCCTGTTAATGACACTCCTATCCAGAATTATGTTTGCTACACTTTCCTCTATATCTCTGGAATAATTCTGAGGCCTATAGAAAACCCCCAACTGGGTGACCTCTCCTTTCCTGTTTCTAACTTCAGCCCAAACTACCTCAACAGACAACTCCACAAAAGTCCTTTCTGCCACTGTAATACTGTCCTTGCCACTTGTTAGCCCAAACTGAGATATTGTCAAGATCTTGTTGCATTTGGACTTGGACCACTTCTCTATCTGAGGAGTTGAGTGGTGTTACACATTGTACAATCATAAGTGGACATCCCCACTTCTGACCTTATGATGGAGGGAAGGTCATTGATGAAGCAGCCGAAGATAGTTCGTCCGAGGAAAGCTACCCTGAGCAACTCCTGCAGAGATGTTCTGGAACTGAGATGACCGATCTCCAAAATCATGACCATACTTAGCTTCAATTGAACCCTCCCCCTCACTAATTAGTCTAAAATCAGACTTCACCACAAGTGTTTGTAGAAATTGGCTGAAATAGATTTAAGCTCGTAATTCTCTCGCATGAGTGGGTAAAGCAAGGATCGTAAAGATTGTTATTTACCATAGTGTGGTTCTGGCTTTTGCATTGTCTTTACCCTTACTTCTGGACATAGTGAAACAGACAGCCTTGGAGAAAAGGGTGTGACTCTGTCTTGCAGGTCTCTGCAATGCTGGGCTAACGAAAGTTAGCATAAAGTAAGTAGGCTCAAACTCCGATGTTTGTTTGTTTCTTCAAATGCTACTTTACAGAACCAAACTGCTTTGGGCACTATGTATATGAAGATATGATATGAATAAAGTACAGGTTTAAAATTTTTTTAAAAATCTGAAAAGTGAAAAAATCATGGAAGGTAAACAATGTCTATCTTGGAGCTGAAGTTATTGTATTTATTGTATCACATGCTGGGGAAGAACTACCAAGTTTTTTTTTGTCAACGGTAGCTAAAGAACTCCCACGGGTTTTGCGCACGTTGCAGTGTTACATGACCCATTTGCTTCCATTTTGCTTCTGACTTGGCTCACACAGAGTTCAGAAGAGGGAAATGGCAAGCAGCAGAAGTGGGAAGGAGGCAGCCTAGGGAGTGGGAGGAGTGATGAGCTGGAGAGGCAGCAAGCAGCCTACAAAGTGGTAGCACACTCCTGTCACAGTTTAAATTTATTCATTTTAATAGTTAGTTTGTCTATGAATTCAGGCATTTAGGAACGTACAGTACTTCAGTCTCCAGGGTGTAATGCTTTTTCTGCCAGGAAAACCAAGTACAGTTTTTACATCGGTCGTAACAGAAAAATCAGATTCGCCTCATGTTTTCTCATTTAAAGCTGCACTTATCAGGAATGTAATTAAAAAGTTAACTGCCAAATTTGTTTATTATTCTTTCCTCAAAGATGCAAAGAATCCAAAAATGCAAGAATCCAAAAGCGGAAGTCTCTATATGTATATCCCTCATTCCTAGCACAGAAAAATCAAGTCTAAACACACTTTCTAGCATTTTTAACAACCATCATTTCTCTAACTGGCTGGCAGTGGGCAAAATCAAGGAACTGAAATTTCTTCCAGGAAATGTACCACCATCAGGTTTTTGATTGTTCAAGAAGAAAACAAGCAATACAAATCATTGAAAGCTTACCCTAAGACTGAATGGCTTCCATTCTGGTGATCATAAATAGAGCACTGGTAGTGAAGTGAACTTTGCTAACAAGTCATTGTTGGTCTTTAGCCTTCAGTCTGCCTGATGCTTATAATAACAATGTGGCACAGTACAATATAGATCCCTTCTCTGTATGGGTGGTAAACTAAAGCCGCACAGTATCCTGAACCAATTTTCCAATTAAAAATTCCTGCTGCATTCTGTTAAGCATCTTATAAACACCAAATTACCTATTAAAAGACGGAGACATGAGACACATTGCAGTCAGGCACCTATTCTTTTGAATTATTCAAACGCTCATTCAGAAGAGGCTTTGCTAATTGCGAAAATGCATCTTAATTAAATGTCATGGCTGATGGATGAGGAACAGAATTACAACCGAGCACCTTCACATCTGAAACCTGAAAAAGGCCCGACAATACAACCCAACAATCATGTGATTTGTGAACAATAAAGGCTCTCGTATTGATATAGCACATTATCACACTTCTGAAAACATTTCAAAACATTGGATTGTTTTTTAAAAGCTCTTTATGCAGTGGCTCATTTTCAAAACAACATCAAATTATTAAATAACAAGAGAACCTGTTTTAAGATATTGTTTAAGGAAATGTGATGTCCACCACACCAGGACAAACTCCCCTTCTTCAAAATGTGCCCTAGAACTTTTACATATGCATGAGCATGCAAAAACAGACTTGATTTAATGTTTCATCAAAAAGACAGTTGTGTTTTGTTGCAACCAACTCTCAGCACTTTTCTGCAACATTTATAGTGTAAAAGATGTGGCCAAGTCATCTCTGGGTTTGCATCTTTGCAGTTCTGGTCATGTGACGATATTCTATTGGGGTTGACAGGGTAGAAATACCAAAAATGCAAGACAGTTGCAAGCCGACATAATGGAAGTTTAAAGGTTAAACTGATGGTTAGGTTGTTTTATGACTTCTATTTCTTATAATTGTATAGCAAGGTAAAATTCAG
This sequence comes from Chiloscyllium plagiosum, assembly GCF_037043375.1. Taxonomy (NCBI): domain Eukaryota; kingdom Metazoa; phylum Chordata; class Chondrichthyes; order Orectolobiformes; family Hemiscylliidae; genus Chiloscyllium; species Chiloscyllium plagiosum. The sequence goes on along the minus strand of NW_028270143.1, from coordinate 98,962,405 downwards.
GCAAAACCTCCTACCAATAATGGACCATGCTCGATATTATGCATTTTTGATTACTCACCGTCTGTCTGAGATTTGCTCAAGAACATGGTACTAGCACGAGGGTGATCCGAAGGGTTAAATTCCATGTTTAAATCTAAGGAAAGAATTGAAAAAAATAAAATATTTACTATTCAGGCAACATAGTAGCAAAATCAGCACCTCATCCAAGTCTAATAGTAGACCTTTATTGAAAATACAGTATACAGAGAAATCACCACTGAAAGGGAATAGACAGCTTCCCACCCTCCTTACAGATACAGTGAGTAAAATATGCAGCCAACTGGCAGTTTCAGACCAACAAAAAGATGAACTACCATTTGCTCAAGCCATCCACCATGACAGCTGAGCATAAAATCTACAGGATGTTCTGCGGCATATCAAGGCTCTTTTAACAGCAATTCACAAACTGGTTACCTCCATCACATCGACCAACAGAGCAAGAGATGCTCTCGTCACATAACTCCAGCATGTATCATCACTACTTTACAGGTGCTGGATCAAGCTCTTTGAATTCTCTATCTAAGTCACATCCTGAGTTTGCCATCTTCATTTCCCATGATCACATTGCCACTCATCCATCTCCTGCCCTCAGAATAAACAAGGACATAATCCAACAACACTGGAGGCTGGAGGCCTGTGCAGCTGTATCAAGCCCCACTGCCCCAGGCTTTCCAGAACCCTGGTTTTCTTTCTTTGACTGACTTCTGGGCAATTGGGGATGGACAATAAATGCTGGGCTAGTCCGTGACACCTTCATTCTGTGAATGATGAAAGAAATATGCAATTGTCTTTTGGAAGTAACTTCTACTTCCACAATCCACTCAGACAATGCATACCAGGTCAACATAATGATGCAAGAATATTTTACTCAATGCTATTGCATGATGGGATACATGGATAAGAAATCCATGGAAATGCACTTTCTGTGCAAGAAGTCTAATCGTAAACTTTTATTTGAAATACAGCATATAGAGTTCACAAGAGAAATCACTACTGATTGGGAAAAAAAAATAGCTTCCCATTCTCCTTACTGATACAGTGAATAAGACATGCAAACTGGCAGTTCCAGACTAACAAAACAATGGACTAACAAATTCACAGCTACCAACTAAACTTAGTGATCACTGTCCACTTCAATGTCCACAGAGGCAAGACAAGTTGAGGTGCACAATGACTGAACAAGTGCCTATCTGAAGACCTACACAAATAGGTCACTGGAACACCATTCTTCACAAACGTAAGTCACATAAAAGGAAACAAAATTCATAACTAATTGTGATGTATATTTTCTTTTCTGATTTAATTGATAGTAAATATTCCATTTGCTATCAATAGAAGCCAGGCCAAATCACACAAACAACAATCGTAAATGATTTATAAGCCATCTGTGCCAGTTAAATAAAGTGAAAATCAAGTGGATAGGTTGGAAGTTAATTGATAAAGTGATGGCCTGATTTCAAACCAATTATTTTTTGCATGTGACTTACAGAGTTATTCAAAACCTGGCACATTTCAGCAGCAGGGTCACTGTTACAACAAGTGATTATCGCAGCATTCCAAACTCAGAGAGTCAAGTGTGCTTTTCCTGAATAAACAGAGAATGTTTCACATGCATTCACTGAATGTGTATTTTGTAAGTGAAGATGATGACATGGTGACATCTCAAGCTGAGTTATAGAAGTTACCAGCTGACCTGACATGGTCATAAAAGCACAGGTGCAGAAGATCATTTAGTGGGATCGAGATCATTCTATCAGAGAAGATTACCTTAACCCCTTCACGTGTAACCTTCAAGGACTCCCAAGCTCTCACCACTAAGACTCTCTTTAAAGATCTTCTCTAAGAATCAACCTTCAATATTTACTACTCAATGTCAGTCGTAAATATGCTCTTTATTAGCTTTATCCTTTATTTCTCATACAAAAACTGCAATTTAATGCAAAACAGTATTTTGGTTTTATTAGATGATCATGATCTCAAGGTCTCCAGGACTTGAGCATGAGCACAAATCTTTCCTGAGTGCAGTAGTGAGGAATCATAGTATTGTCAGAAATACCAGCTTTCAGATGATATATAAAATCAAGGACACATTTGATCCCTCAAATGGATAATCCCCCAAATGTGGCGATGAGCAAGGAATCTTTGACCAATACGTATCACTCAACCAGCAAGACCAATAATGAATTATTTGATAATGAATTATCTCAGTTCATTGTTATTTGTGCCATCTTATAGTGCATAAATCAACTGCTGCACTTGCCTACACAACAGAAATACTGCATGTGTTGCAATTTTCTTTTGAAACATGCTGAATGTGCAAGAGTCACTATAGAACCACAGGATTATCCTTCCTTTCTTTATTCCCACCTCAGAAATAGTTCACTTTCATCCACCTCGTTTTAAGAAGTTAGATTTCTTTTCCCCCCCCACAACCTTTCCTTACAACTCAGCCCCATTTATCAGCCACTTAAATACATCTGCCCATCCCTTCCAAAAATTAAATGCTGTTTCAGTCAAATAGAATGTAGCTAAAAACAAAGCAAATAAAATGTGTTGGCAATCACAAAGTTGCAAAATGCAGAATTGTCTCAGAACTTGAAGCGTGCTTCAGTTTCACACTGGTCATGGTATTACTTGTGACGTTATCACTTACTGTTAAAAAGGACTCCATCACAACGTGAGATTGTAAAGACATTTGTCTCTATTTTGTTTACCTTATAATTTTTATACTATTATTCAACATAAGCAAGGAATCTGATGTGTACCGCTGATGTTCTGACTTGACAAGGGAGTTGCTACGGTTACAGCTCATCTTCACAAATATGTTGTTTATGCTGCTAGTGACATGTAGAAATAATTTTATCATATGGAATAATCTCCACATTTTAAACATTAGTTACTCAGTATGTACCATATGCTTTCTGAGCAATATATATTTTCTTTAAATGGAGGATACCTACTTCAAACTCATTTAAGACTTCTTTCCCCTGATTTTAAAGTGAAGTGAATGCAAATAAGAATGGAACAGCACTGTGAGCAAATTAATGGGTGATTAAGAAAGAGCGTTAGGGTATGACTTCAACTTTTTTAAACATTTCATTCATGTGATGAGACCATCGCAATGA